>NC_142493.1:25772351-28172351 GCF_965113065.1 Corylus avellana
GGCTCATGCAACTAATCCACCAAATTCGCTTGACAAAAAAACTTCACCCTTCGAGTTTCTCAAGGACCTTCAGGGATGTCACAAGGGCAATAAGACCAAAGGCATCCAGGGCATCAAAAAATACCTTGAACAATTTGGTTATCTAAACTATAACCATTCCAAAAATCACACCCATGCCAACGACGACGAGTTTGATGATCTCTTGGAATCGGCCGTCAAAACATACCAACTCAATTACCATCTGAATGCGAGTGGCACTTTGGATGACAAAACAGTGTCAACAATGATGGTGCCTCGCTGCGGCGTGGCAGACATCGTCAACGGTACAAATTGGATGCATCAGGGGAAGGAGTGGCATGATCACAAGAGCCATGGCTCATTCCATACCGTCTCTCACTATAGTTTCTTCCCGGGAAACCCAAGGTGGCCGCTATCCAAGTACAGCCTCACCTATGGATTTGTGTTAGGTACCCCAACTGCTGCCATAAACGCCGTCGTGCAAGCCTTCCAGGCATGGGCATCAAGAACGCATTTCAACTTCTCACAGGCTCCAAGAGGCGCACGCCCGGATATCACAATTGGTTTTTATACTAGGGATCATGGAGACGGGGCTCCATTTGATGGACCCGGTGGCATCCTGGCTCATGCTTTTGCACCAACTGATGGGAGATTCCATTATGATAGAGATGAGAGATGGAGTGTGGGTGCAGTGTCAGGTGCATTTGATTTGAAAACAGTTGCCGTACATGAAATCGGGCACCTTCTTGGACTCGGGCATAGCTCAGTCCAGCAAGCTATCATGTTCCCTAGCCTCTCTCAAGGAGTCACCAAAGGCCTGCATCCCGACGATATTGAAGGAATTAGAGTGTTATACAACAGGTAAAAGATATTTGGAAACGGGCGGGAGTACGTAGTATGATAGTATCATAGAATGAAGTGTTATATATTGAAATCCAATTCTCAATCAATCACCCATGTTCAATTTATTTTACATTTTATTAGTGCTTAATTTTGTTTATCTTCCAATTAGTCGAGTTAAAATTATATTTCTCAATAATATGTTATAAAATGCTCGGTGGATCCCGGAAGCCCTAATGTTTTTCCATTAATTTTTTTCAATTTGAATATAGCTAATTTAGTTTAGTTAATTTAATTTTACTTTATATTTATTCCTCATGAATTGACTTCAGTTTTCCCAAAAATTTATTACTTGCGATAGCCCAAACTTGGGTTTGCAATCTTTTTTACCCAATAAGTTTTCGGCGCAGTTGTTGAAAAATTGCATCCAAGACACTAACTTTCATTTTAATTGTTTTTCTTTTCTTTTTCATTTTTTTATTAATCTTAAAATTTATCATCATACGACATCACATAATTCTTACAAGTCTCGTCAACCCTAATACCAATGAAACAATTCACAAAGACATAAATTAGCTACAAATAAGTTTAATAAATTGTCAAGTGTCTCTTAACATGTGAGAAGTTTACATATTTTTTTAATAGCATTAATAAGAATATATGTGTTTCTCACATACTTTTGAAATGCTTGTTACTTTATTAAATTGGTTAGTAAGAATTAGCTAATATTTATACCTTAAAATGGCCGTAATGTTCTCATCTCATCGGTAGAAGCCTCGATATGCTGGGAAGATATTCTGGTGTTAAATTATGTCATATTTGAATCAATTTCCAAGTGTAGCCGTAAATTGATTAGCGCATCTCCAACAACTTTTTAAATATTTGATGCGCTATGTGCATGATGTGGTGTATTTGGAGGGAACGGAATGCTCGAAGCTTTGATAATTGCGAGAGAAAATTAAGGGCAACTACTAGGTCGGTTAATGGTTAACTGCAATTAGCGGTAATTTGATTATTGAAGTTTAGTTATTAAGTCAAATTTCCAAGTGTCGTGTGACATTTGAAGGAAAGACTTTTGCAAACTAAGGACCAGCTGCATAATTCAGGGGTGTACACAAAGGGATTTCTTTTATCCATACACTATTCATGATTTGATTTACCCAACCTTTGCTAGCCCATGTACAGCAAATTTAGTTTTCCTTTTGATATGATTGATCCGGCAACTATGAAGGGACTTTAAAACCTCTCTAATGTCCTCCACAATTTATCTTGTATTTACTCCAACTTGGACCCTCTTCATTAAAAGGATTGATGACCTGCAATGAGTCACCCTCCAAAATAATGCTTTGCAAGCCCAAATTACGACTAAACTCAGCAGAACATAAAGTAGTTGTCACTTCCGTCATCACAGGTTCTTGAAAAACATTAAGACTCTCGCTCCGAGCAGCACTAACCTGACCCTTGTAGTCTCTCACTATGATCCCAACTCCCATACGTTTATTGGTGGAATAAATAACCACATCTCAATTAACCTTATACCAACCTTGTGATGGAAACTTCCATTTGACGGGCCCAATGTGTGTTGGGGAAACACCACTTTCCTCTGCAGTTGTATTTGTCATTCGATATTCCCGCATAAATACATATGCCTCTTGCACTACATGGTTTGGATGAGTAAATTCCCCCATGGTTGCTTTCAGTTGTTCCTTCCTAACCGCAACCGCTAGGCCAGTTAGTGGTTAATTGCAATTTGAGGTTATGTAATTATGTGCTGTCCTCCCAATACAACCAATTAAAAAGGTTACGAATCCCCCGTCCTTAGGGCCGGGGATGCCCTCCGCTGGGCCAGTTTTGTCATTGGGAGGAACATTGACAATTTTTTGGTAATTTGGGGGGACATTGTCACAGTTGAAAGTTTGGATGAGACATTGTCAATTTGGTGATAGTTTGAATGGCTATGTAGACTTTCCCCTAAAAATTTAATAGATTTTATTTTATTTTATTTTATTTTTTGTAGGAATGACTTTTGAATATCAATAAATTATTAAAAGTATAAAAATATCAAAAAAATTGGGAGATCATGGTCCCGAATCTCTACACGAACCCACCACACTACAAAAAACAATTTTTTCTTTACAAGAAATTTCTGACGTTTTATGGTGTTTGACATGTCAAAATTTTTTTCTGACGTGTGTTGAATGTCATAAGCATAGGGGTTAGTAAAATTTTTGTCCTTACATGTTAGTGGTTAGAACGTCAGAATTTTCTGATGTTTTATTGTATCATACGTTAGAAATATTTTTTGACGTGGGAAAGAGTAGCACGTCAGAAAATTCTGACATGGTACTAGTGCCACGTTAGAAAATTTTCTGACGTGGCATTTCTACCACATCAGAATGTTTTCTGACGTGGAAGAACTCCCACGTCAGAAAAATATTCTGACGTGGGAGAAATCCCACGTCAAAAAAAATAGTTTTTTTTTTTTTTTCTCATTTGTTTGTTTGTTTTCTCAGTAGGTTTTACGATTTATTGTTTTTTTTGAATTGACAATTTCATAAGGATTTAAGAGTAAATCATTTGAAGCACATCTTCCAAAGCCAACAACTCTTAAAGGCTTAAACTATGTCCTAATGACTTGTAGTTGATGGATCTAGGGAAAAAAAAAAAAATTATGAATGGTAGCAAATTTAGAAATAGTGCCATGTTGCACTTCGCATGATAAAATCATGCAGTAAGAAAGGATGTATGTACAGAAATTCAGTTACGTATAATGGAATTCGACATTCAGATCTATCAACATAAGAAATAAATAGAGAAAGCCATGAAATAACAGGTAGGTCATTGAGTTAGTTCAACAGTTAGATTAGGATGCTAAACCAAAATGGAAAACAAAATCCAACCAAACTAATACGTCCTATATGACCAGGTTATACTTGGCAATATGCAGAGGCCATAGTATACTAGGGGCATATGTAGTTATAAAAGACAAGGGTTGCAAAGAAAAGTCTAATTATATTTTTCTGCTACGTAAAATTCTATATTCTTACAGATGTCATGTATATATAGATGAATCGTGTATATATTCTTACAAGGGCCGCTAGGAGCTGAAAATTCTTGGGAGAATATTCAAGGGCGGATAGAGGAAATTTGACAATATTGGTGAATCCTCCCACCAGTATGAGACTTTTATTTCAAAGTACCAACTCATCCAGAAAAGTTCCTCTTAAAACTCATCAATATTGGCCACTATGTAGTTATTTGTCTTTTATTTATTTATTATTACCTTTTTTATTTTTGAAGTACATATATAGAAGAAAACAACAAGAAAGCAATACTAAACCGGCTTAAAAGAGAAAGGGTCCTTCCCACTAACATTAGGGAGAAACAGTAGGAATGCAGCCAAAAAAAAGTTTAGATGTGACCCAATGTGTCATAGTATGAATAAAGAAATTTGTACTTCTATTGACTTCTCAACACTCCGATGGCTATGCACCTACATACTCACAAAAGAAAATAACCACTATAAAAAGCCCCGAGACTAAGAGATTTTTGCAACATCGATCGATCCAACCATGGCTGCTTTGAAAGCTTTTTCTCTCTTCTCATCGGCTCTCCTTATCCTCCTCCTCCTCCTTCCTCTCCTTGCAGCTCATGCAACTAATCCACCAAATTCGCTTGACAAAAAAACTTCACCCTTCGAGTTTCTCAAGGGCCTTCAGGGATGTCACAAGGGCAATAAGACCAAAGGCATCCAGGGCCTCAAAAAATACCTTGAACAATTTGGTTATCTAAACTATAACCATTCCAAAAATCACACCCATTCCAACGACGACGATTTTGATGATCTCTTGGAATCGGCCGTCAAAACATACCAACTCAATTACCATCCGAATGCGAGTGGCACTTTGGATGACAAAACAGTATCAACCATGATGGTGCCTTGCTGCGGCGTGGCAGACATCGTCACCGGTACAAATTGGATGCATATGGGGAAGAAGTGGCATGATCACAAGAGCCATGGCTCATTCCATACCGTCTCTCACTGACACTATAGTTTCTTCCCGGGAAACCCAAGGTGGCCGCCATCCAAGTACCGCCTCACCTATGGATTTGTGTCAGGTACCCCAACTGCAGCCATAAACGCCGTCGTGCAAGCCTTCCAGGCATGGGCCTCAAGAACGCATTTCACCTTCTCACAGGCTCCAAGCGGCGCACGCCCGGATATCACAGTTGGTTTTTATATTAGGGATCATGTTGACTGGGCTCCATTTGATGGAACCGGTGGCATCCTGGCTCATGCTTTTTCACCGACTCATGGGAGATTCCATTATGATGGAGATGAGAGATGGAGTGTGGGTGCAGTCCCAGGTGCAACCGATTTGATAACAGTTGCCGTTCATGAAATCGGGCACCTTCTTAGCTCAGGCCAGCAAGCTATCATGTTCCCTAGCATCTCTCAAGGAGTCACCAAAGGCCTGCATCCCGACGATATTGAAGGAATTAGAGTGTCATACAACAGGTAAAAGATATTTGGAAACGAGCGGGAGTACGTAGTATGATAATATTATAGAATAAAATGTTACCGCCGCCATTTTATAAAATACCGCATGATTATTATCAATAAAGATTAATTAAAGGGTGTGTTTGTATTAACTTTTTCACATGCTTTTTTCCATAAGTAATTACCGAAACAAATCTATCACTTCCCGTCTTCAAGAGGTAGCTCAATCAGCTGGGACTATGCCTAATGAAGCGAGAGTTACTATTTCGAATCCTCATTCTCCCTCTTATGCGGACATGTCAAAAAAATAAAAAAATCCATCACTTCCCTTTAAACGGGACTAGTATAATAATTAATTGATTAGTTAAATGGATTTTTCCATTAAGACCGACGTGCAAATTAAAGAACACAAAACCACAATGATGCCTTACTTACACAATTTGCTCGCAAAATTAACGCCTAATTAATCTAATTATGGAAAAAGAAATGCTAAAAGTTATCTTCATATAATTAATAATGAATAGATGAATTTAGCATTAAATTTATGTAGGACTCACATAAATATACAAATCTAATAGTTGATTTATTGGATTTACAGAAACATATGGTTAAAAGATGATTGTGTAACGTACGTGCCCCAGATAGATAGAAATGTTACATACAAACTCCAAAAGTTTACCGATATCTTGGATGGGAATTGGTCTAAATTATTTCTACTAATTATTTAAAGTTGGGGTTGTTAAATTAAAAAGTTAAAAAATGGTGTCTAGTCTGGTTTCCTCTAGGAGATGGCATTAGGACCATAATCTCGTTCAATTGCTTTTTGAAAAAAATAAATAAGAAATCAAATAGAGCTTTTTGAATTACAATTTTCTCTCATGAAATTTGGTTTTCCTTAATTAACAGCAATTGATTTGTTCACTGCATAACTTCTTTTAATTTTGGGTAAAAGCACGTCTAAGTTGTTACTTGTCTTTCACTTTTTGTTGTTCTTTTCTCGAAATTGTTTCAAATTTTATATATTAGGTCCTAAGTTCAATCTCATCTAATCCTTAAATTTAGGATAATTTAATCTTCATTAAATCCTTATTTACGCTTCTAAACTTGAAAAAGTGACATCATGACCCCCAATAATGATCAATCACAAACTAATTCATGGTGATTTTAAGAGCCACATCATTCTTGAAGGGACACAAAAGGGACTTGTAGTATTACTCCAATACCACAGTTGTGGGTGCATGCAATTCCTTATAGATGTATAACGAGTAATGCTACAAGTCCCTCTTAAGTCCCTCCAAGAATGATGTGGCTATTAAAATCACCATTGGGCTTGTGATTGATCATTATTAAATTTTAATCAAATGACGATTTTAATAGACACATCATTCTTAAAAGGATTCAAGAGGGACTTCTAGAATTACTCGATGTATGACGTATGTATACATTTGATTCATTATGATTTTTGTTTATATATATCAAATACTTGCCTTGTTTGATTTGTTATGATTTGAAAATATATTGAACGCTTAATTTATCTTCTAACATGTTATTGAAATCAAATTCTCAATCAATCAACCCATGTTCAATTTATTTTACATTTTATTAGTGCTTAATTTTGTTTATCTTCCGATTAGGAGAGTTAAAATTATATTTCTCAATAATATGTAATAAATTACTTGGTGGATCCCGGAAGCCCTAATGTTTTTCCATTAATTTTTTTCAATTTGAATTTAGCTAATTTAGTTTAATTAATTTAATTTTACTTTATATTTCACTCTATCACTTCTTAGTGAAAAAACAACAACCAAATCATATTTTTTTTCTGCACAATAATAGAATTTTTATCATTCCATGTGAATTGACTTCGGTTTCTCCAAAAATTTATTACTTGCGATGGCCCACACTTGCGTTTGCAATCTTTTTTACACAATAAGTTTTCGGCACAATTGCTGAAAAATTGCATCCAAGACACTAACTTTAATTTTAATTGTTTTTCTTTTCTTTTTCATTTTTTTATTAATCTTAAAATTTATTAGAAGACCCGATATGCTGGGAAAATATCCTGGTGTTAAATTATGTCATATTTGAATCAATTTACAACTGTAGCCGTAAACTGATTAGCGCATCTCCAACAACTTTTTAAATATTTGATGCGCTCTGTGTGTGATCTTCGAAGAAACGTTGTTTTCATGGAGAGTGGCTTGGCCTACTCCAACTATTTTTACCCTTTCTAAATTTCTAGATTTATGAGCATCTTTCTCTTCGAAATAGTCTCTTGTATATTATCTATGTACATGGGTTGTGTCCCTCAATATACATTATTTATATATAAAACTAAAGAAAAAAAAAAAAAAAAAAAAACCATAGTTCAGAATGGTATATATGTTTTCTAGATGGTGAAGACCGGGCTGAACAGTTCAGAATAAAAACACGGCAATGACGCAGAATTCAAGGGGGACAAATCTGACGGAACTTTCCCAAACGCACCCACGTCTTTCTTTGAAGATCGAGTTGAAGCTTGACCGAAGAAAATTATAAGCGTGAATCATGCAGGATTTCGATCACTCAAAGTTAAATAATAAAATATATTCTTTCAACCATCTTTTATCCATCTCCATATAAATAACATATGAATATCTTCTACTAAATCTGCAAAAATATATGACTTGAAAGATGATTATGTAACCTGAAAAAAAAAAAAAAAAAAAAAATCTATTATCTTAAGAATTATGATTAAATACTTTTTTGCCCATTGAGTTTTACAACTTTATTTTTTGACCACTCGTTTCATTTTATATCACTGATAGTACCTCGATAATGGATAAAAACATAGATAGCACCTTCGTCTAAATTTCGTCCAAAAATTGACAAAAATTCACGTCAGTATCCTAAAATATTAACATGTGCCCATATACCCAATTAGAAATATATATTTTTTTTAAATAAAATAAAATGATTAAAAATATTAAAAAATAATAATAATAGAAAAAGGGTGGCTCCAACCACCTCTTTTGGGTAAAAAGGGGGTGACTGGCCACCCCTATTTTGCCTTCATGGGTGGCCAGCCACCCCCATTTTTCAGGGTGGCTGGATGACTGGCCACCTCTAGCTGATTTGTGGGTAGTCGAACCACCCTTAAGGACCCTTGGGGTGGCCGAAACCAACCCCAAGGCTATTGAGAATGGTTTGGCCACCTCCAAGGGTCCTTAGGGGTGGTTCGGTCACCCTCAAATCAGCTAAGGGAACCACCCCCAAAGGCCAAACCCCTTTTTTTTTTTTTCTTTTTTTTTTTTTAATTGGCCTTTTGAGGTTGTCGAACCACCTTGGGGTACGGCTTGGCCACCTAGGCCAAATGGGGGTGGTCGAAACCACTCCCAAGGCTGTTGGTTTGTGAGCCACGCTTCAAGAAGCGGAGGTCACTAGTTCGAATCCCGGCTTACTCCCTCTACCCTTGTGTTGACATAAAAAAAAAAAAAAAAAAAAAAAAAAAAATAGATAGATGGGACCCATGCACGGCTTGGAAGAAAGGAGACTTTTCAACTCAAAAACGTGGGGCCCACATACAAAGAAAGGAGACTCAATAGGTTTTTGGTGCGTTGAGGCTATCAGAAAGGATATATGAACACAAGTATTTCGAACATGAACTAAAATACCCTCTAACTAATTAATTATTTGACCAAAGTGTGAAAAATACCATAATTAATTACGTCAATAATATTATAAAATGCTTGGAATGGAGTCCAATCCAAGACCCAATTGCCGTCCAGGACTTCTTCCTCGACTCGATCTTTCTTCTTCACTTTAGCGTGCTAATATTTCTTCTTAATTTACAATACTTGGTCTAAATATTGCGCTACTTCCAGGAAAACTATCGTCAGCGACTCACCACTATAAAAAGCCACGAGGCTAAGAGGATTTTGCAACATCCATCCAACCATGGCTTCTTTCAAAGCTTTTTCTCTCTTCTCATTGGCTCTCCTCCTCCTCCTTCCTCTCCTTTCAGCTCATGCAACTAATTCACCAAATTCGCATGACAAAAAATCTTCACCCTTCGAGTTTCTCAAACACCTGCAGGGGTGTCACAAGGGTAATAAGACCAAAGGCATCCACCACCTCAAAAAATACCTGGAGCAATTTGGTTATCTAAGCTATAGCCATTCCAAAAACCACACCCATGCCAACGACGACGATTTCGACGAGCTCTTGGAATCGGCCGTCAAAACATACCAACTCAATTACCATCTCAATGCCAGTGGCACTTTGGATGACAAAACAGTATCAACCATGATGAGGCCTCGCTGCGGCGTGGCAGACATAATCAACGGTACAAATTGGATGCGTCCGGGGAAGAAGAGGCATCACAAGAGCCATGGCTCATTGCATACCGTCTCTCACTATAGTTTCTTCCAGGGACAACCAAAGTGGCCGCCCTCCAACTCCAGGTATCACCTCACCTACGGATTTGTGGATGGCACACCAAGTGAAGCCATGAACCCCGTCGCACAAGCCTTCCTGACATGGGCGTCAAACACGCACTTCACCTTCTCACAGGCTCAAGGCGTCTCAAACGCGGACATCAAAATTGGTTTTAGTCGTGGGGATCATGGAGACGGGCACCCTTTTGATGGAGCCGGTGGCACCCTGGCTCATGCTTTTGCACCGACTGATGGGAGATTCCATTATGATGGAGACGAGAGATGGAGTGTGGGTGCAGTGTCAGGTGCATTTGACTTGGAGACAGTTGCCTTGCATGAAATCGGGCACCTTCTTGGACTCGGGCATAGCGAAGTTGAGGGAGCTATCATGTTCTCTAGCATCACTTCAGGAGTCACCAAAGGTCTGCATGCCGACGATATTCAAGGAATTAAAGCCTTATACAACGTTTGAAGGACTTGGAATTCGGAATTCTCCATCTCGATTACTTTTTAGCGACCCATGTCACTCATTTGCGGACGGATTACGGATTCTTTTGCTGCATGCTCCTAGCAATTAATACTCGATAATAATATTTTAGGATAAAGTGTTCCCGCCATTTTAATTATAAAATAAAGTATTTGGCATTTTCTCTTAGAGAGAGAGAGAGAGAGATGATAGAGCAATTTGCCTTAATAAAATTTTTTTGCTTTTGCTTCAATGTATTTTTTCTTCATGTTGTAACAATGGCGTGCACCTGTTTCTACTGTAATATGGATATTGTGAATCTTGTAATGAATTCTTTTTTTAAAAAATAAATAAATAAATACATCGTATTAAAGGCAAAGGGTAACAAAGAAACAAAAATCCAAAGAGGGGTTGGCTCCCCAATGCAAGGAGCATGCATAGGGCGGAAATACTCTTCAACCATACCCGAACCCATGCTAAATAACAACAACTGCCGGGGGACGGTTGGGGGCAAGGAATTGTCAAAATTCGAATTGGATCTCCCATAACTAGATCAAACCACTTAAGAGCAGGAGACAAAAACCTAAAACAATAAAACAAAGGAAAAAACACAAAGACAAAAATAACCAAAGAAAAACCAACAACATAAGCAACCAAGGTGAAGATCGGCGATTGGGTGGTGCTTGTAAGCCACGCGCGCGTCGGCACGTGAAGACCAAGCTTTGGGTGGGCACCACGCGGTGGCACGTGAGAGGTGTTAGGAGGCTCAAAGGACAGTGGAGAGACCCCACCAATGTGGTGATAATTTTATGTGAGATCATTTGTTTTTGAAATGAAGGTGGGTGGTGATAAAAAATTAAAAATAAAGTAAAAATAAAAAATGGTGCAAGATAAAATTCACCAAATCAAAATTCAGTTCTACATCTACTTTGGGTAGGAACCTGAAAAAATGTTTCAAGTTCATAGGCTCCAAGCAGCAAAAGGTTTTGTCGGAAATTTTTCCTCACATGCACGATCCTTGCAAGTGGAGCATGTGTTATTTAATAAGTTTATGAAGGCTTGCACATTGCAGTGACAAAAAAAATTCTTGGGCTACTGCCAAGTCTCTTTACTTTGCCAACTATGAATCAGAAAAAAAATAAATTGAAAACTTTTTTGAATTGGGCTTACAAAGTTAACATCACAACTAGCATGTAGACTTTGTGTAAAAAAGTGTCATATATGGTTGTGACATATCATTTTATAGAGTAGTGTTTAAATAGGTATGTGTTGAACTTCTACAGCATTTTGTATCCACACTCTCAAAATATTATTGCTGATGCACTTCATAAATGTTTTAGAGACGGGAGTATTAAGAATAAAATTTGTTCAATCACTATAGACAATGCAAAGATAAATGATGTAGCATTGAGGCACTTAAAATATGTTTATAATATGAGAAAATCACTGATTGTTGGGAGAAAGTTGTTGTATGTGTGTTGTTGTGCGTATGTAACTAATTTTTGGTTCAAGATAACCTTGTCAAGATCAATGTGATTGTTGATTGTTGATTATGTCAACTAACACAATCAACCAAAAAAAAAAACCAATATTGGTCACATGTGAAAAAGGTCACAAAATGGTGACATTTTCTGAGTAAAACGACACCCCTCTATCTCTAAGGGGTATGGTTTGAACAGTACCATATCAGTAATTAGTGACGTGTTAACAGTCATTAATTTCAAATTTCAAATTTCAAATTTTGAATTTAAAATTTTTTGTTATCCCTTTTTATTCCTACCTCTTTCTCTGCTTCCCGTGAGAGAAGCAAAGAAATTTCCCTGCTTCTTTCTTCTTTCTCTTCTTTCTTCTCCCTTTTTCTCACGCCTCCCTTGCTTCCCCCTCTTCTTTTCTCATCTCCTCTCCTAATTCTCGTCGTCCAAAACAGATCGAGAGCAGTGCAAAAGAAAACAACTTCCCATCAATTGAAAGAATCATCTCACAGACAAAAGTCGACTCCCTCTACCAATCTCATACTGAAAAGGTTTTTTGAACTTCCCTCACCTCAAACCCCCATGTTGACTAAAGTCAACTACATCTTAGAATTACCCATTTCCTAGCTAGTCATTGAATTAAACTGTTTCTTTGTGTGTGTGCTTGAACAAAGTTCTTCGTTTTGATGTGGGTTTCATTATTTCATATTTTCAAGTCCATTTGTGGGAAAATTCAGTTTTTGCTATCTAAGTAGTCAGAAGAAGTGCTTAGAGAAGGAAGCATAGCCGATAGAGTCAACAAGCATAGTCCCTGTGTTTCCATTCTGTTAAGAATATTACATGTTATTTATTTCTTTAGGTATTATTATTAGTCTACTAGGTTTACCTTTCCTTATTCTACTAGGTTTACCTTTCCTTAGTCTACTAGGTTTACCTTTCCTTAATCTATTAGGTTACTTGCCTCTCTATAAATAGAGGTCTCTATATTCATTATTATTATTAGAGTCAATACAATGTAGTCCATTGTATGCTTTCGCTCTCTCTCTCTTCTCTCTCTTTCTTCCGCTTCTAATATATTATCCAATATATTTAACATGGTATCAGAGCCACCTTTCTGTGGCCTCCAATAAACGTCTTTGACGTTTTCCGGCGCCGCCAGTGTTATCCGGCACATCCATCCCTCTGTCCCTCACGGTTCTCTATCTTCTCCTCGAAGTTTTCAGCAGATCACTATACCGCTTGAAAGCCCGGAAGCCAACCGTCACAGAGCCGCCTCACTCAGTCCCATCGGAGCCCTCACGTGCCGCCCAAAGGCTCGGCCATTCCGCCACTGCCATTCCGCCACCGGCCGCCAGGGTGGTCCGATTGCTTCTCTCAGGCCACCGATCGATAGATCTGCTCCCCGCGACTCAAAAACTACAACCAAAATCCAGATCCAGTATTCCACACGCTCTCACGAGCCACTTATATATTTGCGCGTGAGATCCACGTGCCGCCTCCAGTCGCGCGTGTCTACACGTGCCAGAAGCTCCAACGGTCACGTCAGCTCTAAGTGCAACGGCCACGTTAGCCTTGAGTGCCACGTCATCATTGCCACGTTAGCCCTAAGTGCCACATCAGCTTACCTGCCATGTCATCAGCCACTGCAATGTCAACACATCAGCCACGTCAGCACCTTGACAAGGTTGACTTTTCCATTGTTGACCATTGACTTTGACTTTGACCACTGAAAAAGTTGACCAGGTGTTTTCTACTCAATTTTTCGTCCTGATTTCAAATTTGTGGTCTATTTTTGCTTTTGACATCTCTATATGGCAAAAAATAAGATTTTTCTCCAAATTTAGGCGTTTGTTTTATGTGGTTAAACTTGGTTCATGCTTGTCCAATTCGGTTCCATAGCCTTTTCTTTGGTGCAGTTCAATCCGGTTCATTCTTCTTGCGGTAGGCACTCTCAGGTCAGACCAATTTTTCCTCAGGTCCATGGGCTTTCGGGCCAAAGAAGCCCCTTTCAACCGGCCCACTTATGCCTTGTCAAATACCGGCCATTTTTCTCCTTACTTAGCTCAGCCGACCAAGCGAGACGGTCTACTAGTTAGATGGGTCAGACTTTAGTTCAGCCGACAAGGCGAGACGGTCCAAGGGTTTCAAGCATGATTAGCCTCTTCAATCGGCCCTGCTTATCTCAGCCGACCAGGCGAGACGATCTACTAGTTAGATGGGTCAGACTTTCGTTCAGCCGACAAGGCGAGACGGTCCAAGGGTTACGGGCCAAACAAGCCCCTTTTTAACCGGCCTTGCTTTTCTCAGCCGACTAGGCAAGCTTCTTCATTACTAGTATATGGTTTTTAAGTCAAATTACCACCAAGTAAACCAAGCTCCAGCTTAAATGCATTGTTTAATTCGGGCAGAATCCACCAAGTGAACCAAGCTCCAGCTTAAATGCATTGCTCAAATTCAGGCAGAATCCACTGGTCTCTAACAACTTTTATGGTGTTACTTCTGCAATTGTTTCGGCACAAGCAACTTTTTCGGTGAATTCCTTTTTCTTTCCCTTTTCGTTTATCCAAACTCAATTTTACACATTGAGTTTGAGGGGGGATGTTAAGAATATTACATGTTATTTATTTCTTTAGGTATTATTATTAGTCTACTAGGTTTACCTTTCCTTATTCTACTAGGTTTACCTTTCCTTAATCTACTAGGTTTACCTTTCCTTAATCTATTAGGTTACTTGCCTCTCTATAAATAGAGGTCTCTGTATTCATTATTATTAGTAGAGTCAATACAATGTAGTCCATTGTGTGCTTTCGCTCTCTCTCTCTCTTCTCTCTCTTTTTTCCGCTTCTAATAAATTATCCAATATATTTAACACATTCAAACATAGATTAGCAGAGGAATTTTCAATTTTCTTGTGTAGCAGCAACATGAGAGAAAGAGAGAGAGGTGAACCAGGATGTAGATGAGAGTAAAAAATGTCACTAAAAGCACAAGCGTTGATTTTATATTTCCTAAATCAATGGATTTAGATAGTATTTGTTAATCCTGATTTGAAGGATATCTTTGTATTTGATTTCAAATCATATGTAAAGCTCTATAAATAAAGTTGTGTACTCAAATCATATAATCAAGAAAATATGTAGCCTATTAAGGCTTTGATGTGTGGGAATAGGCTATATGCCGAACCACCTTAATCTCTGTGTGTCTTTTTCTCTTTCCTTTATTTCATATTACTCTGCTTTATATTTATCTTATTATATGTTTCTATATGGTATCAGAGCTAACAGGTTAACGTCTATTGTTAGATCATCTTCATGAAAGGCAGGCAAGACCAAAAAAAAAAAAAAAATGTTCCCAAAGAGGTAGATGTTTTGGCCCTTGTGGCCCATTTTAAGCCGATAGTTGGCTCATTTCGGCCACAGTAGCCGATGTCAAAATTCTAGCCCAAAGTTGTTGATGTCAAAATTCCAGCCAAAAGTTGTCGATGTCAAAATTCTTGTCAAAGTAACCGATGCCAGCCAAAAAGTTGCCGATGTTCAAATCCCGGCCACAGTCGCCAAAGTTCAAGTTCAAGAGCAACCAATATTTCGAATCAGGCGCCATCAACTCCAGCCACTCGATATGTTCCAAGTCAACGATCGTTAATGGACCGTTCATCTTGCGGGGCATGTTAAGGATTGATTTTGTATTCCATATATCAAGGGATTTAGATAATATTTGTTAATCCTGATTTAAGGGATATCTTTGTAATTGAAATATTTCAAATCACATGTAAAGCTCTATAAATAGAGCTGTGTACTCAGATCATATAATCAAGAAAATATGTAGCATATTAAGGCTTTGATGTGTGGATGTAGGCTATATGCCGAACCAACTTAATCTCTGTATGTCTTTCTCTCTTTCCTTTACATCTTATTATTCCACTTTATATTTATTTTATTATATGTTTCTATAGTCACTAACCTATTAATGACCTTTTTAGGCCAAAAAATGTCATTAATAGGCAGTCACAAAATCCTTAAATTTTTGTAGTGCGTGGACAATTTTAAATATTTAGTTACATCGGATGGAAGGTTAATGAAATTTGCAGGATTGGCAAAGAATTTGCAATTGTTTTCTAAGAAATTGTTTTTAGATGAACGTACTTGTTGGAATACTCCATATTTGATGTTAGCAGCCGCTCTTGAGTTTAAGGAGGTATTCCCCATGTATGGATACATTGATCAACAATTTACTTGAGTGTCATCGCTTGAGGATTGGGTTAAAGTTGAAACTGTGTGAGAACTTTTGGGGGTCTTCAACTGAGTAACTAAGATTGTATTTGGGAGTGACTATCCAACAATTAACTTATTCCTTCCTGAAGTTTGGCGAATGAAAATGACCACATCATATCCATGGCACAAAGTATGAAAGCCAAGTTTGATAAATGTTGGGGGTGAGTGCAATTTGTTATATAACGGCAATTGTGGCAATTTTGGACCCAAGGTTGAAGTTGGTGTTGATACAATTTTGCATTCCTTTAATCTATCAAGAGGCTGAAGCTACTAAGAATATTGAACTTGTCGAAAGAATTTTGAATGAGATATATGATGTGTATCTTAATGAACATAATTCAAATTTTGTGGAACAAAATCTTCTAAGCAATGCTAAAATATGCTCTTCACATAGTTCTTCAATCAATGCAGTTGGTAGAAGTGTTTAGGGTGAAATGGAATTGTATGAGTCATTCATTAGAATGTTGATATAGTACAACAACCTATTAAATCATATTTAAGTCTTAAATTAATGCGATTTTGAAAGAAATTTAGAGTAATTTTTTGAAATTTTATTTTTGGTCAAATTTCCAAGTGCCGTGCAACTAGGGGTGGGCAGATTAACCGGTTACCGATTACCGGCCGTGTACCGGTTTCAACCAAACCGATATTAACCGTAACCGATATGCCGATATCCTTATCGGTTAAATTTTTTATACCGGTATGCTTATCAATTCGATTCGGTCTGGCTAGAAATTTCATATCGGTTAACTGTTTAACTAATATAAACCGTTAAGTAGGGATGCCAAAACGACATAGTTTTGGGATTATATATATACCTATGTAATCTTATCTTAATTTGGGATGGGATAGGTTTGATTTTTTTTTTAGTGATGGCATTGGATGAGATTTCTTTGCCTTTTGGTGAAAGCATTTTTCATTAACTAGTTTGTTAGTCTAATTAGCATTCATTATGTTAATTAGTCCATTTGCTTTGGAAAAATGTATTTTATAATATATAAAAAATAAAAATAAAATAAAAAAATAAAAAAAGTTGTGGTGGATCAATATAAAAAAACCTTCAATTTTTAGCCCCAAAAACAAATATTTGGGTCCCAACAAAAAGTATTTGGGACCTAAAACAACTCATTTTTAATAAGTTATTTTAGCTCAACAAAAAGTATTTGGGCTCTCAAAAGTAAAAAAAAAAACTCATTTTTAGCCCAACAAAATAAATCAATATAAATCTCACGGTTAAATCGGTTAACTGGTTTAACCGAACCGTTTAACCGTGTACCATTATAACCGATAATTTCGGTTAAAATTCTTATTGGTTCGGTATCGGTTAATAAACCGTTTAACCGAAAATTATCGGTTAATAACCGGTAAGAGCCAAAACAAGACCGTTTTGACCGATACCCAGGCCTACGTGCGACATTTGGAGGGAAGACTTTTGCAAAACTAAGGGCTAGCCGCCTAATTAAATTTTGGGGTGTCCAACCGGTTGCGTTCAGTTATTCCTTCCTAATCACAACTACTAGGTCGGTTAACGATTAACTGCAATTAGCAGTAATTTGCCTATTGAAGGTTAGTTATTAAGTCAAATTTTCAAGTGTCGTGTGACATTTGAAGGGAAGACTTTTGCAAACTAAGGACCAGCCGCATAATTCAGGGGTGTACAACAAGGAATTTCTTTTATCCATACACTATTCATGATTTGATTTACCCCAACATTTGCTAGCCCATGTACAACAAATTTAGCTTTCCTTTTGATATGAATGATCCGGCAATTATGAGGGGACTTTAAAACCTCTCTAATGTCATCTACAATTTATCTCATATTTACTCCAACTTGGACTCTCTTCATTAAAAACATTGATGACCTGCAATGCGCCACCCTCCAAAATAATGCTTTGCAAGCCCGAATTACGACTAAACTCAACAGAACATAAAGCAGTTGTCACTTCCATCATCACAGGTTCTTGAAAAACATTAAGACTGTCACTCCGAGCAACACTAACCTAACCCTTGTAGTCTCTCACTATGATCCCAAATTCCATAATCAATAGCCACATCCCAATTAACCTTATACAAACCTTGTGATGGAAACTTCCATTTGACGAGCCCAACGTGTGTTGGGGAAACACCACTTTCCTCTACAATTGTATTTGTTATTCGATATTCCTGCATAAATATATATGCCTCTTGCACTACATGGTGTGGATGAGTAAAATCCCCCATGGTTGCTTTCAGTTGTTCCTTCCTAACCGCAACCGCTAGGCCAATTAGTTGTTAATCGCAACTGGAGGTTTTGTAATTATGTACTGTCCTCCCAATGCAGCCAATTAAAAATGTTACGAAATCCCCCATCCTTAGGGGATGCCCTCCGCTAGGCCAGTTTTGTCATTGGGGGGGGGAACATTGACAATATTTTGATAGTTTGAAGGGACATTGTCACAATTGAAAGTTTAGAGGAAACATTGTCAATTGGGTGATAGTTTGAGGGGTTATATGGACTTTCTCCTAAAAATTTAATAGATTTTATTTTATTATTATTATTATTATTTTTTTTTTTTTTTGTAGGAATGACTTTTGAATATCAATAAATTATTAAAAGTATAAAAATATCAAAAAAAATTGGGAGATCATGGCCCTGGATCTCAACATGAACCCACCACTATGTTATTATTTGTCTTTTACTTATTTATTATTATTATTTTATTTTTGAAGTACATGTATGGAGGAAAACTACAAGAAAGCAATACTAAACCGGCTTAAAAGAGAGATGGTCCTTCCTACTAACATTAGGGAGAAGCAGTAGGAAAACAAGAAAGCAATACTAAATCGGCTTAAAAGAGAGAGGGTCCTTCCTAGCTACTAACATTAGGGAGAAGCAGTAGGAATGCAGCTAAAAAAAAGTTTAGATGTAACCCAATGTGCCAAGTTTAGATGTGGCCCAATGTGCCATAGTATGACTTCTCAAAGTTTAGATGTGGCCCAGCCAAATTTGTACTTCTATTAACTTCTCAACACTGCAATGGCTATGCAACTACACACTCACAAAAGAAAATAACCACCATAAAAAGCCCCGAGACTAGGAGATTTTTGCAACATCGATCGATCCAACCATGGCTGCTTTGAAAGCTTTTTCTCTCTTCTCATTGGCTCTCCTTATCCTCCTCCTCCATCCTCTCCTTTCAGCTCACGCAACTAATCCACCAAATTCGCTTGACAAAAAAACTTCACCCTTCGAGTTTCTCAAGGGCCTTCAGGGATGTCACAAGGGCAATAAGACCAAAGGCATCCAGGGCCTCAAAAAATACCTTGAACAATTTGGTTATCTAAACTATAACCATTCCAAAAATCACACCCATGCCAACGACGACGTGTTTGATTATCTCTTGGAATCGGCCGTCAAAACATACCAACTCAATTACCATCTGAATGCGAGTGGCACTTTGGATGACAAAACAGTATCAACCATGATGGTGCCTCGCTGCGGCGTGGCAGACATTGTCAACGGTACAAATTGGATGCATCTGGGGAAGGAGTGGCATGATCACAAGAGCCATGGCTCATTCCATACCGTCTCTCACTATACTTTCTTCCCGGGAAACCCAAGGTGGCCGCCATCCAAGTACCGCCTCACCTATGGATTTGTGTCAGGTACCTCAACTGCAGCCATGAACGCCGCCGTGCAAGCCTTCCAGGCATGGGCCTCAAGAACGCATTTCACCTTCTCACGGGCTCCAAGCGGCGCACGCCCGGATATCACAATTGGTTTTTATACTAGGGATCATGGAGACGGGGCTCCATTTGATGGAGCCGGTGGCGTCCTGGCCCATGCTTTTGCACCGACTGATGGGAGATTCCATTATGATGGAGATGAGAGATGGAGTGTGGGAGCAGTGTCAGGTGCATTTGATTTGATAACAGTTGCCGTGCATGAAATCGGGCACCTTCTTGGACTCGGGCATAGCTCAGTCCAGCAAGCTATCATGTTCCCCAGCATCTCTCCAGGAGTCACCAAAGGCCTGCATCCCGACGATATTGAAGGAATTAGAGTGTTATACAACAGGTAAAAGATATTTGGAAACGGGCGGGAGTACGTAGTATGATAATATTATAGAATAAAGTGTTACCGCCGCCATTTTATAAAATACAGCATGATTATTATCAATAAAGATTAATTAAAGGGTGTGTTTGTATTAACTTTTTCACATGCTTTTTCCGTAAGTAATTACAGAAACAAATCCATCACTTCCCTTTAAACGGGACTACTATAATAATTAATTGAATAGTTAAATGGATTTTTCCGTTAAGACCGACGTGCAAATTAAAGAACACAAAACCACAATGATTCCTTCCCTTACCCAATTTGCTCGCAAAATTAACGCCTAATTAATCCAATTATGGAAAAAGAAATGTTAAAATTTATCTTCATATAGTGAATTGATGAATTTAGCATTGAATTTATATAGGACTCACATAAATATACAAATCTAATAGTTGATTTATTTAATTTGCAAAAACATATTGTTAAAAGATAATTATGTAACTTGTCTCAAATGGATGGAAATGTTACATACAACTTTCAAAAGTTAACCGATATCTAATATCTTGGATGGAAATTGGTCTAAATTATTTCTATTAATTATTTAAAGTTTGGGTTTTTTTTTTTAAAAAAAAAAAAAAAAAAAAAAAATGAAGTCTAGTATGGCATTAGGACCATAATCTCGTCCAAACACATATGTATGTACATCAGTACATGCATCTTTCATTAAATTACAAGCACCCACAAAAATACTTTTGTTAGAAAAAATAGAATACTTTTGATATGCTTCCAATTAAGTACATGCGACAAAATTTCAACCGGCCGGAGAAACAAACAAACAAACAAATTATGCACTATATATTGTTTAGCATATCTGGTCCATGTGGGATAATTAGTACAGAGAATTGCTAGAGAGCCAAACAAATGAACAATTTTTTTTTTTTCAAACTGACGTGACAGACCGTGAGTGGCAGACAAGGAAGAGATAATTATATTTTTTAATTTAAAAACTCTTGCCACATCAGTTTGGTAAATTTTATGGGTTCATTTGTTTGGGTCCATAACACTAGCCATTAGTACAAGCTAGGCTGGCTTAATTTTGTAGAAATCAAACTTCGGTTATTTTATTTTTTACTTTTCATTTATTGTAAGTCAAACTTTGGTATTTATAACGCAGAAAATGATACTAAATGACTAAAGAGAGAACCAAAATCTCCATATTAATATAACTTCTTTTAATTTTGGGTAAAGATGTTACTTGTCTTTCACTTTTTGTTGTTCTTAATTTTCTCGTAATTGTTTCAAATTTTATATATTAGGTCCTAACTTCAATCTCATCAAATCCCTAAATTTAGAATAATTCAATCTTCATTAAATCCTTATTTACGGTTTTAAACTTGAAAAAGTGACATTATGACCCCCAATAATGATCAATCATAAACTTAATTGTGATTTTAACATCATTCTTGTAGGGACACAAAAATGACACAAGAGAGACTTGTAGCATTACTTCAATACCACAATTGTGGGTACTTGTAATTAGGAGTGCTAAGCTTACAAACAAATTTAACAAAAAAACATTTACAAACTGATGTGGAACAACATGATTAGGTTTTTCAAAATTTGAACTTATCTTATATCCAATCATGTTGTGCCACATTAGTTTGTAAAAAATTTTCTGTAAAATTTGTTTGTAACCCTAGCATTTCTCGTTTGGTAATTCCTTATAGATGTATAACGTGCGTATTTATATATTTAATTCATTATGATTTTTGTTTATATATATATATCAAATACTTGCCTTGTTTGATTTGTTATGATTTGAAAATATATTGAATGCTTAATTTATCTTTTAACATGTTATTGAAATCACCTTTACCCTATTTATCTTCTTAAAAAAAAAAAAAAAAAAACATATTATTGAAATCCAATTCTCAATCAATCAACCCATGCTCAATTTATTTTACATTTTATTAGTGCTTAATTTTGTTTATCTTCCAATTAGGAGATACGACAAATACCTAGGGCTGCCAGCTCTAGTTGGAAAATCCCGAAGGCAGGCTTTTAACAGCATAAAGGATAGAGTATGGAGGAGACTTGGTGATTGGAAGCTGAAATTGCTGTCACAAGCTGAAAGGGAGGTTTTGCTAAAAGCCGTAATTCAGGCTATTCCAACATATAGTATGAGTATGTTCCTTCTACCAAAAGGTTTATGCTCTGAGATTAATTCCATGATGCAGAATTTTTGGTGGGGAAATCAAGAGAATGGCTCATGAATACATTGGATGAAATGGAGCAGAATGGGACTGCCCAAACAATGTGGTGGAATGGGTTTTAGAGATTTGGTAAGCTTCAATAAAGCTCTTTTGGCGAAACAGTGTTGGCGATTATTGAAGTCCCTTGAGAGCTTAACAACGAGAATTTTAAAGGCTAAATACTATCCTCAATGCTCTTTCATGAATGCAAAATTGGGGACGAAGCCGTCTTTTGCATGGAGAAGCATTCTAGGTGCAAGGGACATTCTTGAAGAGGGCCTGTTTTGGAGAGTTGGAAATGGCCAATCAATAAATATATGGGGGGATAATTGGATCCCCATTCCTTCAACTTATCGGATCCAATCCCCTCCAAAGGTGTTGACTCCTTGTAGCAAGGTTCATGAGCTTTTTGATGGAGAGAAGAGAGGTTGGAACCAAAGTCTGTTGACAAGCAATTTTACAGAGGAGGAAATAGCTGCAATAGTTTCTATACCAATAAGCCAAACAGATCAACCGGACGTCCAGATATGGAGGTGTACAAACAATGCAATGTTTTCGGTGAAGAGTGCCTATCACCTAGCAAAAGAGATGGAGATAAGGGGGAGTTCAAAAGGATCTGTGAAGGCCAAGGAGAGTATTTTGTGGAAGATCCTATGGAAGCTAGCAATTCCAAACGCAGCAAAAAATTCTCTTTGGAGGGCTTGTCATAATCTTTTGCCAGCAAAGGATAATCTCCTTAGGCGTAAGGTTGTGAATGAGCCTTGGTGTCCAATCTGTGAAAAGGAGCCGGAAACGGTTTCCATGCTTTGTGGGGCTGCCCAACAGCCATGGATGTGTGGGGAAGCAGTAAGAGAATATTCCAGAAATGTGCTATAGAGGGGGAAAACTTTATGAAGACGGCAAAACATATTTTTTTAAGAAATAGAGTAAATGATTTTGGCCTTTTTGTGCAACTAGCTCATTAGATATGGTTTAGGAGGAATAAATGGGTACATGAAAGAATATTCATTAACCCCAATGTCATCATCTAGAAGACCGAAGTGCAGATAGAATTTTTCAAAAAAATAAATGAGAAGGGGGTGAATAAAAGTGACGAGGAAAATATAGCTCGTAATAAGAAGTGGATGGCCCCTCCTCCAGGTTGGCACAAGGTTAATTGGGATGTGGCTATTGACAAATTAAATGGAAGAGTGGGGATAGGTGTCGTGATTCGAGAGGAGAAAGGACGGGTTATAGCGGCTATGAGCAAGACTAGAATGGGTTTATTGGAGCCGACAACAGGAGAAGCTTATGCAGCATTTCTTGCTGCCTGCCTAGGTAGAGATTTGGGTTTGCAAAATTTATGGTTAATTGGGAGGAGATGCGAAACAGATTGTGGAGGCAGTTAACTCTCATACGAGTAGATGGAATCGGTTCGGACACTTAATAGATGACACAAAGCTCATTTTATTATCTGTTCCAAGATGGAGATGCAGTTTTGTATTTCGAGAAGCAAATGAGGCGGTGTACCGGCTGGCGAAAGCGGCTATAACAGATGTCAATGATAGAATATGGAGTTATACAACTCCAAATTGTATTAGTGATATTGTTTTGCTGGAGCAATTAGCTCTATCTTGTGATTGTTAGTGGAGTCTTGATGCTCTACTTTCTATTATTTTATCAATGATAATGCCCAATTTTCCAAAAAAAATAAAAATAAAATTAGGAGAGTTAAAATTATATTTCTCAATAATATGTAATAAATTGCTTGATGGATCCCGGAAGCCCTAATGTTTTTCCATTAATTTTTTTTAATTTTAATTTAACTAATTTAGTTTAGACAATTTAATTTTACTTTATATTTCACTCTATCACTTCTTAGTGAAAAAACAACAACCAAACCATATTATTTTTCTGCACAATAATAGAATTTTTATCATTCCCCGTGAATTAACTTCAGTTTCCCCGAAAATTTATTACTTGCGATAGCCCACACTTGGGTTCACAATCTTTTTTACCCAATAAGTTTTCGGCTTAGTTGCTAAAAAATTGCATCCAAGACACTAACTTTAATTTTAATTGTTTTTCTTTTCTTTTTCAATATTTTATTAATCTTAAAATTTAGGGAAAACTTCAGAAAGCCCACCTGAACTTCCAACTGTTTTGACAAGCACCCCTTGAATTTTCAAAACTCTCACTTAGCCCCTCTGAACTTTGGTTTATTCTCACTTTGGACCCTTTTAACGTTAAAGTCAAATAATTTGACTTTTTATACCTATTTTACCCTCAACCAAAACTACGTAGTTTTGGACTCCAAAATCACACCGTTTTGAGCTTGAAAACTACATCACCACCAATCCCAAAACGACGTCGTTTTGAGCATAATATTAATTTTTTTAAAAAAAAAAACACAACAACAACAACGAAATCGGGGTGGCTGCCGGACCACCCCATTTTTGGCCAAGGGGGTGGCTGAGCCACCCTCTGGCCGGTCTGGGGATGTCCGGACCACCCCCCCCCCCCCCCCCCTCGGCCATGGGGGTGGTCTGGCCACCCCCAAAAGGCCAAAAAAAAAAAAAGGGGGGGCGGGGGGGGGGGATCGAATGCATTTGGGGGTGGCCGAACCACCCCCAAGGCCAACGCCCAACGAGGTGGTTTTGGCCACCCCATACGACCGGTATGGGGTGGCCAAAACCATCCCAGCTCCTTGGGGGTGGCTCCAGCCACCCCCTTGGCCAAAAGTGGGGTGGTCCGGCCACCCCATTTTGGCCAAGGGGTGGCTAGAGCCACCTCGATTTCCTTTTTTTTTTCTTTTTTCTTTTTTTCTTTTTTAATATTTTGCTTTTCTTTTTTTTAAAAAAAAAAAAATTAATGCCTAAAACGACGTCATTTTGGGCTGGGTTGGTGTTGTAGTATTAGGACACAAAACGACGTAGTTTTGGGGGAGAGTAAAATGGGTATAAAAAGTCACATTGTTTGACTTTAACGTTAAAAGAGTCTAAAGTGAGAGCAAACCAAAGTTGATGGGGCCTAAGTGAGAGTTTTGAAAAGTCAGCAGGTGCTTGTCAAAATGGCTGAAAGTTCAAGGGGGCTTTCTGAAGTTTCCCCTAAAATTTATCATCATACGACATCACATAATTCTTACAAGTCTCGTAAACCCTAAACCACTGAAACAATTCACAAAGACATGAATTAGCTACAAATAAGGACTAGCCGCATAATTCAGGAGTGTACAACAAGGGATTTCTTTTAGGGGAAACTTCACTAAGGACCCCCAAACTTTCACCCGTTTTGAAATACCCCCTTGAACTTCAAAATCTCTCAATTTAGTCCCCTGAACTTTCAATTGCTCTCAATTTAGGCCATTCCGTTAATTTTAGCCATTAAAAATTCAAAAAAGACAAAAATATCCCTGATTTTTGTTTTTTTGTTTTTAAATAAAAAAACGTTTTAGAAGTTAGAATTTTATATAAAAGTCAGGGGTATAAATGTCATATGACATTTAAAATCTGACGGAGGAGTTCAAATTGAAAGCAATTGAAAGTTCATGAGACTAAATTGAGAGATTTTGAAGTTCAGGGGGGTATTTCAAAACGGGTGAAAGTTTTGGAGTCCTTAGAAAAGTTTTCCCTTTCTTTTATTCATACACTATTCATGATTTGATTTATCCCAACCTTTGCTAGCCCATGTACAGCAAATGTAGTTTTCCTTTTGATATGATTGATCCAGCAACTATGAAGGGACTTTAAAACCTCTCTAATGTCCTCCACAATTTATCTCGTATTTACTCCAACTTGGACCCTCTTCATTAAAAGCGTTGATGACCTGCAATGAGTCACCCTCCAAAATAATGCTTTGCAAGCCCAAATTACGACTAAACTCAGCAGAACATAAAGCAATTGTCACTTCCATCATCACAAGTTCTTGAAAAACATTAAGAAACTCGCTCCAAGCAGCACTAACCTGACCCTTGTAGTCTCTCACTATGATCCCAACTTCCATACGTCTATTGGTGGAATCAATAGCCACATCCCAATTAATCTTATACCAACCTTGCGATGGAAACTTCCATTTGACGAGCCCAACGTGTGTTGGGGAAACACCACTTTCCTCTACAGTTGTATTTGTTATTCGATATTCCCGCATAAATACATATGCCTCTTGCACTACACAGTTCGGATGAGTAAATTCCCCCATGGTTGCTTTCAGTTGTTCCCTCCTAACCGCAACCGCTAGGCCAGTTAGTGGTTAATCGCAACTGGTGGTTTTGTAATTATGTATTGTCCTCCCAATACAGCCAATAAAAAATGTTACGAAATCCCCCGTCCATAGGGGATGCCCTCCGCTAGGCCAATTTTTTCACTGGGGAAGAACATTGACATTTTTTGGATAGTTTGGAGGGACATTGTCACAATTAAAAGTTTTGAGAAGATATTGTCAATTGGGTGATAGATTGAAGGGATATGTGGATTTTTCCCTAAAAATTTAATAGATTTTATTTTATTTTATTTTATTTATTTAGGAATGACTTTTGAATATCAATAAATTATTAAAAGTATAAAAATATCAAAAAAATTGGAAGATCATGACCCCGGATCTCTACATGAACCCACCACTATGTAATTATTTGTCTTTTATTTTTTTTATTATTGAAGTACATATATAGAAGAAAACAACAAGAAAGCAATACTAAACCGGCTTAAAAGAGAGAAGGTCCTTCCTACTAACATTAGGGAGAAGCAATGCAGCCAAAAAAAGTTTTGATGTGACCCAATGTGCCAAGTTTAGATGTGACCCAATGTGTCACGGTATGAATAAAGAAATTTTCACTTTTATTGACTTCTCAACACTCCAATGGCTATGCAGCCTATGCACCTACATACTCACAAAAGAAAATAACCACTATAAAAAGCCCCGAGACTAAGAGATTTTTGCAACATCGATCGATCCAACCATGGCTGCTTTGAAAGCTTTTTCTCTCTTCTCATCGGCTCTCCTTATCCTCCTTCCTCTCCTTTCAGCTCATGCAACTAATCCACCAAATTCGCTTGACAAAAATACTTCACCCTTCGAGTTTTTCAAGGGCCTTCAGGGATGTCACAAGGGCAATAAGACCAAAGGCATCCAGGGCCTCAAAAAATACCTTGAACAATTTGGTTATCTAAACTACAACCATTCCAAAAATCACACCCATGCCAACGACGACGAGTTTGATTATCTCTTGGAATCGGCCGTCAAAACATACCAACTCAATTACCATCTGAATGCGAGTGACACTTTGGATGACAAAACAGTATCAACCATGATGGTGCCTCGCTGCGGCGTGGCAGACATCGTCAACGGTACAAATTGGATGCATCTGGGGAAGGAGTGGCATGATCACAAGAGCCATGGCTCATTCCATACCGTCTCTCACTATAGTTTCTTCCCGGGAAACCCAAGGTGGCCGCCATCCAAGTACCGCCTCACCTATGGATTTGTGTCAGGTACCTCAACTGCAGCCATGAACGCCGCCGTGCAAGCCTTCCAGGCATGGGCCTCAAGAACGCATTTCACCTTCTCACGGGCTCCAAGCGGCGCACGCCCGGATATCACAATTGGTTTTTATACTAGGGATCATGGAGACGGGGCTCCATTTGATGGAGCCGGTGGCGTCCTGGCCCATACTTTTGCACCGACTGATGGGAGATTCCATTATGATGGAGATGAGAGATGGAGTGTGGGAGCAGTGTCAGGTGCATTTGATTTGATAACAATTGCCGTGCATGAAATCGGGCACCTTCTTGGGCTCGGGCATAGCTCAGTCCAGCAAGCTATGCCCTTGGGAGATTCCATTATGATGGAGACGAGAGATGGAATGTGGGTGCAGTGTCAGGTGCATTTGACTTGGAGACAGTTGCCTTGCATGAAATCGGGCACCTTCTTGGACTGGATCATAGCGAAATTGAGGGAGCTATCATGTATGCCTACGTCCCTCAAGGAGAGATCAATGGTCTGCATGCCGACGATATTCAAGGAATTAAAGCCTTATACAACGTTTGAAGGACTTGGAATTCGGAATTCTCCATCTCGATTACTTTTTAGCCACCCATGTCACCCATTTGCGGACGGATTACGGATTCTTTTGCTGCATGCTCCTAGCAATTAATACTCGATAATAATATTTTAGGATAAAGTGTTCCCGCCATTTTAATTAGAAAATAAAGTATTTGGCATTTTCGCTTAGAGAGAGAGAGATGATAGAGCAATTTGCCTTAATAAAAATTTTTTGCTTTTGCTTCAATGTATTTTTTCTTCATGTTGTAAAATTTTAATTACAAGATCATCTCTAAGATCCTTTCCAATCGCTTTAAGCCTCTTTTGCATAAAATTGTTTCTCCTTCTCAATCGGCTTTTCTTAAAGGAAGGTCCATTCATGATAACACTATTCTAGCCCATGAACTATTCCATTCTATGAAGCAGAAAAAAGGGAATGGTGGCTTGATGGCTTTAAAGCTTGATATGGAAAAGGCCTTTGATTCTATGGAATGGGATTTTTTGTTAAGGATTCTCTCCTTGCTTGGTTTTAATCCGGTTTGGGTCCAATGGATTAGACAATGTATTACTACATCCTCTTTTTCCATTCTCCTTGATGGAGCCCCTTATGGTAAATTTACCCCCTCTAGGGGTCTTCGGCAAGGTGATCCTCTATCTCCGTTCCTTTTTATTTTAGGTTTGGAGATTCTTTCAAGGTTGTTCTTAAAGGAAGAAGTGTTGGGTAATCTGCATGGTATTAAGATGGCACGTTCGTGTCCTCCTATTTCTCATCTCTTTTTTGCAGATGATGTTATGATTTTCTCTAGCGCAAATATTAGTGAGGCGAGGACAATTCTTAACTGCCTGTCTACTTATTCTAAGTGGTCCGGCCAGTGTATCAATGTCTCCAAGTCAACTGTGTTTTTTAGCAGAAATTGTCGGCCAGCTAAGAAGAATTCTATCAAAGGCATTCTTAGTCTCAACTTGATCCCTGCCAGAGCCAAGTATCTTGGTATTCCTCTCTTCATGCACAAGAGAAAGTCTGATTCCTTTATTGAGCTAAAGGACAGAATTTTTTCCAAGATCACGGGTTGGAAAGCTCGCCTTCTTTCCCAAGCTGCTAGAACTACTCTTGTGAAGTCAGTTGCAAATGCTATTCCCACCTATCTTATGTCTATTTTCCTTCTTCCCAAGTCTTTTTGTGGAGTGATAAATTCTGGTTTAAGGAAATTTTGGTGGGGTTTTCCCCAAGATAAAAAGCATAATCTCTCCTTTCTTGCTTGGAAAAATATTTGTCAACCCAAATCGCAAGGTGGTTTGGGTATACATTCTATGGAATTTCTGAATCATTCTTTATTGCAAAGGCTAGGTTGGAAGATGACTTCTAATCAACCTCTTCTTTGGGTTGAAGCTCTTAGGGGAAAGTATCTCAAGAATGGTGTTTCTTTCTTGAATGCTCCTCCTAGTCCGTCTTCTTCTTGGCTTTGGCATGCACTTGAGGACATTTTATGAATAATTGTGTTTTTTTTTTCTCCAAATTTTATAGAAAAAGTCTGCACGAAATATAAAAAACAGAAGCAAATTGGAAACAAATCACACAGCTGGCACTTGTTCATTTGTTAACGTCATTTACAAAAAGGTAAGTATCTCTTTTTTATAATTTAATTAAAGTAACATTATTTAGTGTAAACTTTGATTATATGTATTATGTGTAGAAACAAGAAACAAAAGTGAAGCCCAATCCTGTTGAACTATATGAGGCTACCCATACAAGAAAAAAGGATAAAGAGTTTGTGAACGACAAATGCAAAAGTCTATATGTAAGTAAATGTTTACGCTCTGATCATTAAGTTGATTAGTGAAGTACATGAATAGTAAACTTGCATGAAGTATATATTAAACTAAGGCCAACTATGACTTGTGCAGCTTCAGATGCAAGAATTAACAACCAGTGAGGCCTTAGAGGAAGGCAGTGTGGAGGGGACAAGTGTCGAGGACCGAATGCAAGAAATAGTCACACAAGTGCTAGGGGGCCGACAATCTGGTCACGTTAGAGGAATGGGATGCGGTCTTATTCCTACCCCTTTAAGTACTTCATCTCAAGCGTTCACGCACTTCGACAACCATGACGAGTGTAGGAAAAGACAAGAAGATACTCAAAACGAGCTTCAACAAACTAGAATCGAACTTCATCAGTATAGGGAGAATTTGCAAGCCAACGTTGAGGAAACCAACAAATTGAAAGCCACTGTTGAGTTCTTAATGTCACATATTGGAGGGTTAGTGAAACTATATCTATGCATTAATTTTACAAAAACACACATACTGAGTAATCGTTAAAAAGGTTATTGATCATTATATGAAATTCTATTCTTATTAGGTCTGGAGGGAGCTTGCTTGGAAGTGCATCAAGTGAAGCCAACAATTGAGGAAGCTTTGGAATAACCATTTATTTAGGATGTACTTTTTGATACCATCTATTTGAGATATATTTTTTTGATACTATGTATTTGGATAGTTGTTGGTACTTTCTATTTGCTATTGTGTATTTGAGTATTTGTTGATCGTGATCTGTTTGGTAATGTATATTTGTTGGTAATTTTTATTTGGTTTATATTATGTTAAGATATTCGCAAAATTTTTGGTTCAAAAACTTTTGAGTTAGTAAATCTCCCTTGACATGTTTACCAAGGTTAAAGAGCTTTGAGTAAACAATGCAAGGGAGTAAAAATATCTTTCTAAATTTTATTTTTAAGTGTATGCAGGATGATAAAAGTACAAGAAAGTTAAACCACCCAAGCAGGTTCTTACTTTAATATGTTTCATGACCAAACACATTTTTAGTATTTCTTTCTCTATCATGTTGGGTTTCATTCTTATTGTCTTTGATATTATATATTGGTTCATTGTGGTAGATTACTCAAATTGCTTATAAGGATAAATTGGCAAGGAAGAGGATGCAGATAAGTATTTTATTTTGGGTTTTGGAATTTTCCTGGCCATAGATTGTAAAACATATATTTAATAGTTTTCTCCCTTGGCAGGTTTGGTTCATAGGGCAGTTCTCACATATTTTTGATGATTTTGATGAGGTTAGTCATTTTGAGTTACGTTGCTTGTGAGCATTTAGATTAGTTTGAAGATTGTTGTCTGATGTAGTGAAGTAGTGTTAATGCATAGTAGTCTTCTCTAAAAGGTGTTAAACTTTTAAACTTTGCCAATATTTGTGGTTTTCGGCTTCTATTTCCAATGATAGGTGTCGTTTTGTAGTTTTAAGCCATTATTCATGATATGTTTGCCCTTTATATTATATCATTTTCATAATTATAGGATAAAGAGGTATAAGATGTGTTAGTTGTGGTGAATGAATGGGAGAGAGTGGTTGATGGGTTTGTTTTGTTTTGGTGATTGATAGCGTCGAGAAGGAACGAAGCGGCGGGGTGGCTGAGGAAGATGGTGGGAGTAGTGGGGGCGAAGGATTTGCCGACGGAGCCGTCGAAGCAGGAGTTCAGGCTGGGATTAAGAAGTTGGATCATTCTCTGCAATGTGCTCAACAAGGTTTACTCTGGAGCTGTGCCCAAGGTTAGCCTTTTCCTCATCCTTATCTTCATTTAAATTCTGTGTCTTTTTTGTTTTTTCAATTGGGGATGTTTAAGTAGTAGTTTGATTTCTTTTTAGGTGGTGGAAAGTCCATGTGATTCTGCTCTGGTTCTTGATGGGGCCGCATTGTCCGCATTTCAGTACTTTGAGAATGTGAGGAATTTCCTGGTGGCTGTGCAAGAAATGGGAATTCCTACGTTTGAGGCGTCTGATCTGGAACAAGTATGTCAGGATTCTCAAAGAATTAGGGTCTTTAGTATCTCTGTTTTTCATTAAAATAGAAATTTATGTTACTTTTAGCCCATTTTTCACATACATCAGATGTTGAGGATAGAACATATATGGTTTACGGACAGAAATTTGTATAGTAATTCAAAATAAATTTGTTAAATTTCAGGGAGGAAAATCTGGTTGAATCTGTGCTAAGTAAGGTTGTGGAGGAGTTTGAGCATTGCATTTCAAGCCAATTTGAGCTGGTATGTTAGATTTGGTTATCCAAAACAATCATTTTCTTTCATTATTTTTCAGCAGAAGGAAACAATTTGGGCAGAGAGATCCTTTTTCAATATGGATTAGGTGATCAAATATGCTTTGACATTCAACTTAGGACTAGGAATTGATGCACATTCCAAATCAATAAACATGTTCTCTTGGATCCTAAACAAGTTTTTTTTTTCCTCTACTTTTCCTATAACTTAATTAATACCTATCTGACTCATTATTTGTTCATTTATTTGTAACCATTATTCTTCTTTGTTGTGCTTTGACTCTCTATGTCTTGGTTTGGTTACACTTGTTAACCAAGTTTAATAAACCTTTGTTGGTCAATTTTTATGGAGGGTAGAATGTAGTGTGGGCCTTTTATGAAATTTTGAAGTATCTGATAGGATCTTCAAAATGATGGCCTCTAGCTTGTATTGGACACAGTCAATCTTTGTGGCAATAGAAAGGATAATTTCAGATAGGATAGAACAACAAAATATATAGGATTATCAATTGAGCCTCTTGTTTGCATGGGAATGTATTTATGTGGGCAAACATAATTTGTTATTGAGGTCCATAAACCAACCCAGTATACAGAGATTAAGGCTTAGTTGAGTTGACTTTAAAGCTTCAAAGTGTGGATATATTTTTTAAAAAATATTTTGGCTGCTGTATTTTATGCACAGAAAAGGAAATATTCTGATAAGTTAGGACCTCAATGGAGCAAGGAGGAGCTTGAGCATTTTTATGAAGCCTATCGGAAATATGGAAAAGACTGGAAGAAGGTATGCCTTTATTTGACGTTGTGTTTTATTTACTCTTTTGGGATTTACTTAATTAGCCATAATTGGTTGTCTTTCATTATATAAGCAGCTTCTAATTTTTGTGGTGTAACTTCATATCTAATTTGGTTATGCATACATACGCAAACATTTTTCATGCTTTCTCCCTGTAATACTGTTTACAATAAAATTTTCTGTTCTAATGAGACAATTTATAACGTGCTCCAGTTTTGTTTTTGGTCTCTTTTCTATTATTGACTTCTGTGCATATCCAGGTGGCTGCTGTAGTACATAACGGATCAGTTGAGATGGTGGAGGCTCTCTACATTACAAACTGGGTTGGTAGCGTCCATTACTGTTAGATTGATTTATAACTAGAATCCGTAAAAAACAAAGCTTTCTGTAATTTAGGAGTATTATGGCAATTATACCAACAGTTCTGTATGTGACTACCTTTTCCTTTCCTTGCATAAGCAGTGAATATTCTTCTTTTCATGCAAGCTAATTTTTAAAATTAAGCACTATTTTCACCTTTCTTGTATAATCTATTGCGCTTTATTTTAATGTAATTGATTTGCATGAACTAATGATCAGGGTATGACCTGGTTTAATATTTCTTTTGTTTTCTTAATATTTGTCAATGCTTTGTCTTGAACGCATTCTTATAGATTTGAATAAGGGTCATAGTGCTCATTTACTTCTATTAATTGCAAGCTGGAGGATTGAATCTACTAAACCTCTTGGCAGAAAATAGTTTCTTTTGCATCCCAGTTATTAGATAGTTTGGAGCGGGTTTGTCATTCAGTTAATAATTTCTTCTAGTTTCAGTAGTTAGTTATGGTGAGATTCTTGATAACTAAAGTTAATAAAGTTGTATGAAATTTGATCTTAAATTCAGAAATGAAGCTGGTTTGCATATGTAAGTAATTTGGTTCCCTGGGTCTGGGTCTGCGATCGATCGCACACGATTGTGCGATCGATCGCATATTATTTTTTTAAAAAAAAATTTAGGACCATTAGGGTCCACTTTGTGGACGCTAATAGTTAACTATTAGCGTCCACTTTAAGTCGACGCTAATGGTTAACAATTAGCGTCGACTATGACTTTCTTTTACATCACTTTTAGGGTCAAAAAATGTGACTTTTAGGGTCGATAAAGTGGACGCTAAAAGTTATCATTAGGGTCGACTTGAAGTGGACGCTGATGATCACACGTATGAGCATTAGGGTCGGACTATTAGCGTTGACACCTTTAGGGTCCAAAAGTCGACGCAGTTGGCAACAACGTCCACTTTAGGACTTTTAGGGTCGACTTAGAGTCGCCCCTGAAAACCTAAATTCTTGTAATGTGGAAAGGTTTACTTAAAAACCGTTTGGTGGTCCAAAAGGGTGCTTGTATTGCTATTTCCAGCGGTTTAAATGTGGATGTTTGGCAGTCTCCTTGGATTCCCTTGAATCCAAATTTCAAGCCTATTCCGAACGCCAATCTGGTTTCTCTTCCTTCTTTTAATGTTGCAAATTTAATTTTGGAAGAAGATCGCTCTTGGAATGCCTCTCTCTTGGCAGATCTTTTTGAGCCTAGTACTGTCCAGAACATTCTTAGCATTTATCTTCCCCATCATAGTCATATGGATAAGTGGACTTGGGCCCCTTCTCCCACAGGGTCCTTTTCAGTAAAATCTGCTCATGATATTTCGGCTCTTCCAGGTGGCCGTATCTCTCCTCTTGCTGAGGAAGCCTGGTTGTCCCTTTGGGGTCTTAAACTTCAAGCTAGGCTTAAGCATTTGTTGTGGAAAATTGCTTGGGATATCTTACCCTCTAGGGCAAACATTAGTAGATTTGTTGCTCAAGATGTAGAGGATGCTTGGGTTTGCCCCTTTTGCAAGGGTCCTCTGGAGACTCTTTGTCACATTTTTTTGGAATGCAGCTTTGCTAAATTCCTTTGGAGAAATTCTCCTTGGCCCTTAATCATTGATGGCTTCTCTAATAAGCCTATAGTGGATTGGATTTTAGCTATTATATTCCCTGCTCAATATCTGGCTATTCCTTTTTCTGATGTTAACAAATTCCAGTTGTTTGCAGCCATTACATTGGATAATATTTGGAGGGCAAGAAATATTTTAGTGCATGATGGTGTGGAGCCTGTGCCTTCCAGTGTTGCTTACCAGATTTCCTCATCCTTGGAGCACCATCTCATGGCTTGGAGAGATTCAGCCCCTCCTTCTATTTGGTTTCCTCCTTCAGTTGGTTGGCTTAAGGGGAATTTTGATGTTGCTGTTCGTGGCTCTTTTTCTGTTGCTGCAGGAGTCATTAGTGATAATTCTGGAAACATAATCATGGCAGCTACTCATAAGTTATCCTCCACAGATGCTTTAGCTGGGGAAGCTTTTGCTGCTCTTCTAACGGATCGCATGGCTGCCTCGCTGACCAATGATAATTTTTGTATTGAAGGGGATGCTCTTTTAGTAGTGTTAGCTATTAATAATCCTTCCCTTTTCTCTTCTTGGTCTTTTGCAAATTGTATTTCTGACATTAATGTTACTTTATCCTCCTTTCCTAGTTGGAATGCTTCAAAAGTGTCTAGATGTGCCAACTTTCGTGCACATGCTCTAGCTAAGTGGGCCGCTTCCCATCTTGTTTTTGGAAGCATTCCCATAGGGTCTCTCAATATTCTCTCTTCCATTCGAATCAGAGCTGGAACAGACTCTCCCCTGTAGCCTTTTTCCCTTATTCAATTAGAAAAAAAAACAAAAATGGCGTGCACCTGTTTCTACTGTAATATGGATATTGTGAATCTTGTAATTAATTCTTTTTTACAAATAAATAAATAAATACATCGTATCAAAGGCAAAGGGTTACAAAGAAACAAAAATCTAAAGAGGGGTTGGCTCCCCAATGCATGGAGCATGCATAGGGCGGAAATACTCTTCAACCATACCCAAACCTAGGCTAAATAACAACAACTGCCGGGGGACAGCTGGGGGGAAGGCATTGTCAAAATTCGAATGGGATCTCCCATAACTAGATCAAACCACTTAAGAGTAGGAGACAAAACCCTAAAACATTAAAACAAAGGAAAAAACACAAAGACAAAAATAACCAAAGAAAAACCAACAACAGTAGCAACCAAGGTGAAGATTGGCGATTGGGTGGTGCTTGTAAGCCACGCGCGCGTCGGCACGTGAAGACCAAGCTTTGGGTGGGCACCACGCGGTGGCACGTGAGAGGTGTTAGGAGGCTTAAAGGACAGTGGAGAGACCCCACCAATGTGGTGATAATTTTATGTGAGATCATTTGTTTTTGAAATGGAGGTGGGTGGTGATAAAAAATTAAAAAAAAATAAAAATAAAAAATAAAAAATGGTGCAAGATAAAATTCACCAAATCAAAATTCAGTTCTACATCTACTATGGGTAGGAACCTGAAAAAATGTTTCAAGTTCATAGGCTCCAAGCAGCAAAAGGTTTTGTCGGAAATTTTTCCTCACATGCACAATCCTTTATCATGAGTATTACTTTAGGCAAGTGGAGCATGTGCTATTTAACAAGTTTATGAAGGCTTGCACATTGTAGTGACACCCCTCTAGCTCTAAGGGGTGTGGTTTGAACAGTACCACATCAGTAATTAGTGACGTGTGACCAGTCATTAATTTCAAATTTCAAATTTCAAATTTTGAATTTAAAATTTTTTGTTATCCCTTTTTATTCCAACTACTTTCTCTGCTTCCCGTGAGAGAAGCAGAGAAATTTCCCTGCTTCTTTCTTCTTTCTCTTCTTTCTTCTCCCTTTTTCTCATGCCTCCCCTGCTTCCCTTCTTCTTTTCTCACCTCCTCTCCTAATTCTCGTCGTCCAGAACAGATCGAGAGCAGTGAAGAAGAAAAGAACTTCCCATCAATTGAAAGAATCATCCCATAGACAAAAGTCGACTCCCTCTACCAATCTCATACTGAAAAGGTTGTTTGAACTTCCCTCGCCTCAAACCCCCATGTTGACTAAAGTCAACTACATCTTAGAATTACCCATTTCCTAGCTAGTCATTGAATTAAACTGTTTCTTTGTGTGTGTGCTTGAACAAAGTTCTTTGTTTTGATGTGGGTTTCATTATTTCATATTTTCAAGTCCATTTGTGGGAAAATTCAGTTTTTGCTGTCTAAGTAGTCAGAAGAAGTGCTTAGAGAAGGAAGCATAGCCGACAGAGTCAACAAGCATAGTCCCTGTGTTTCCATTCAAACATAGATTAGCAGAGGAATTTTCAATTTTCTTGTGTAGCAGCAACATGAGAGAAAGAGAGAGGTGAACCAGGATGTAGATGAGAGTCAAAAATGTCACTAAAAGCATGTCACTGTTAAGCGTTGATTTTATATTCCCTAAATCAATGGATTTAGATAGTATTTGTTAATCCTGATTTAAAGGATATGTTTGTATTTGATTTCAAATCACATGTAAAGCTCTATAAATAGAGAGGTGTACTCAAATCATATAATCAAAAAAAAAATTTGTAGCTTATTAAGGCTTTGATGTGTGGATGTAGGATATATGCCGAACCACCTTAATCTCTGTGTGTCTTTTTCTCTTTCCTTTATTTCATATTACTCCGGTTTATATTCATCTTATTATATGTTTCTATATAGTATCAGAGCTAACAGGCTAACGTCAATTGTTAGATCCTCTTCGTGAAAGGCAGGCTAGACCAAAAAAAAAAATTCCAAAAGAGGCAGATGTTTTGGCCCTTGTGGCCCATTTTAAGCCCATAGTTGGCTTATTCCGACCACAGTAGCCAATGTCAAAATTCCAGCCAAAAGTTGCCGATGTTCAAATCCCGGCCACAGTCGCCAAAGGTCAAGTTCAAGAGCAACCGATATTTCGAATCAGGCGCCATCAACTCCTGCCACTCGATATGTTCAAGATCAACGATCGCTAAGGGACCGTTCATCTTGCAGGCATGTTAAGGATTGATTTTGTATTCCCTATATCAAGGAATTTAGATAATATTTGTTAATCCTGATTTAAGAGATATCTTTATATTTCAAATATTTCAAATCACATGTAAAGCTCTATAAATAGAGTTGTGTACTCAGATCATATAATCCAGGAAATATGTAGCCTATTAAGGCTTTGATGTGTGGATATAGGCTATATGCCGAACCAACTTAATCTCCGTGTGTCTTTCTCTCTTTCCGTTACTTCATATTATTCCGCTTTATATTTATCTTATTATATGTTTCTATAGTCACTAACCTATTAATGACCTTTTTAGGCCAAAAAATGTCATTAATAGGCAGTCACAAAATCCTTAAATTTTTGTAGTGCGTGGACAATTTTAAATATCTAGTTACATCGGATGGAAGGTTAATGAAATTTGTAGGATTGGCAAAGAATTTGCAATTGTTTTCTCATAAATTGTTTTTAGATGAACGTACTTGTTGGAATACTCCATATTTGATGTTAGCAGCCGCTCTTGAGTTTAAGGAGGTATTCCCCATGGATGGATACATTGATCAACAATTTACTTGAGTGTCATCGCTTGAGGATTGGGTTAAAGTTGAAACTGTGTGAGAACTTTTGGGGGTCTTCAACCGAGTAACTAAGATTGTATTTGCGAGTGACTATCCAACAATTAACTTATTCCTTCATGAAGTTTGGCGAATGAAAATGACCACATCATATCCATGGCACAAAGTATGAAAGCCAAGTTTGATAAATGTTAGGGGTGAGTGCGAGTTGCTATATAACGGCAATTGCGGCAATTTTGGACCCAAGGTTGACGTTGGGGTTGATGCAATTTTGCATTCCTTTAATCTATCAAGAGGCTGAAGCTACTAAGAATATTGAACTTGTCGAAAGAATTTTGAATGAGATATATGATGTGTATCTTAATGAACATAATTCAAATTTTGTGGAACAAAATCTTCTAAGCAATGCTAAAATATGCTCTTCACATAGTTCTTCAATCAATGCAGTTGGTAGAAGTGTTTAGGGTGAAATGGAATTGTATGAGTCATTCATTAGAATGTTGAAATAGTACAACAACCTATTAACTCATATTTAAGTCTTAAATTAATGCGATTTTGAAAGAAATTTAGAGTAATTTTTCAAAATTTTATTTTTGGTCAAATTTCCAAGTGCCGTGCGACATTTGGAGGGAAGACTTTTGCAAAATTAAGGGCTAGCCGCCTAATTAAATTTATGGGTGTACATCCAGTTGCGTTCAGTTATTCCTTCCTAATCACAACTACTAGGCCGGTTAACGATTAACTGCAATTAGCAATAATTTGATTATTGAAGGTTAGTTATAAAGTCAAATTTCCAAGTGTCGTGTGACATTTGAAGGGAAGACTTTTGCAAACTAAGGACCAGCCGCATAATTCAAGGGTGTACAACAAGGAATTTCTTTTATCCATACACTATTCATGATTTGATTTACCCCAGCCTTTGATAGCCCATGTGCAGCAGATTTAGCTTTCCTTTTGATATGATTGATCCGGCAACTATGACCTGCAATGAGTCACCCTCTAAAATAATGCTTTGCAAGCCCAAATTACGACTAAACTCAACAGAACATAAAGCAATTGTCACTTCCATCATCACAAGTTCTTGAAAAACATTAAGAAACTCGCTCCAAGCAGCACTAACCTAACCCTTGTAGTCTCTCACTATGATCCCAATTTCCATACGTCTATTGGTGGAATCAATAGCCACATCCTAATTAACCTTATACCAACCTTGTGATGGAAACTTCTATTTGACGAGCCCAACGTGTGTTGGGGAAACACCACTTTCCTCTACAGTTGTACTTGTTATTCGATATTCCCTAATAAATACATATGCCTCTTGCACTACACGGTTTGGATGAGTAAATTCCCCCATGGTTGCTTTCAGTTGTTCCCTCCTAACCGCAACCGCTAGGCCAGTTAGTGGTTAATCGCAACTGGAGGTTATGTAATTATGTACTTTCCTCCCAATGCAGCCAATTAAAAATGTTACGAAATCCCCCATCCTTAGGGGATGCCCTCCGCTAGGCCAGTTTTGTCATTGAGGAGAACATTGACAATATTTTGGTAGTTTGAGGAGACATTGTCACAATTGAAAGTTTGGAGGAAATATTGTCAATTGGGTGATAGTTTGAGGGGCTATGTGGACTTTCTCCTAAAAATTTAATAGATTTTTTTTTTTTTTAATATTTTGTAGGAATGACTTTTGAATATCAATAAATTATTAAAAGTATAAAAATATCAAAAAAAAAAATTGGGAGATCATGGCCTCGGATCTCAACATGAACCCACCACTATGTAATTATTTGTCTTTTATTTATTTATTTATTTATTTATTATTATTATTATTTTGAAGTACATGTATAGAAGAAAACTACAAGAAAGCAATACTAAACCGGCTTAAAAGAGAGAGGATCCTTCCTACTAACATTAGGGAGATCGAAGCAGTAGGAAAACAAGAAAGCAATACTAAATGGGCTTAAAAGAGAGAGGGTCCTTCCTACTAACATTAGGGAGAAGTAGTAGGAATGCAGCCGAAAAAGACTTTAGATGTAACCCAATGTGCCAAGTTTAGATGTGGCCCAATGTGCCATAGTATGACTTCTCAAACTTTAGATGTGGCCCAGCCAAATTTGTACTTCTATTAAGTTCTCAACACTCCAATGGCTATGCACCTACATACTCACAAAAGAAAATAACCACTATAAAAAGCCCCGAGACTAAGAGATTTTTGCAACATCGATCGATCTAACCATGGCTGCTTTGAAAGCTTTTTCTCTCTTCTCATTGGCTCTCCTTATCCTCCTCCTCCTTCCTCTCCTTTCAGCTCATGCAACTAATCCACCAAATTCGCTTGACAAAAAAACTTCACCCTTCGAGTTTCTCAAGGACCTTCAGGGATGTCACAAGGGCAATAAGACCAAAGGCATCCAGGGCCTCAAAAAATACCTTGAACAATTTGGTTATCTAAACTATAACCATTCCAAAAATCACACCCATGCCAACGACGACGAGTTTGATTATCTCTTGGAATCGGCCGTCAAAACATACCAACTCAATTACCATCTGAATGCGAGTGGCACTTTGGATGACAAAACAGTATCAACCATGATGGTGCCTCGCTGCGGCGTGGCAGACATTGTCAACGGTACAAATTGGATGCATCTGGGGAAGGAGTGGCATGATCACAAGAGCCATGGCTCATTCCATACCGTCTCTCACTATACTTTCTTCCCGGGAAACCCAAGGTGGCCGCCATCCAAGTACCGCCTCACCTATGGATTTGTGTCAGGTACCTCAACTGCAGCCATGAACGCCGCCGTGCAAGCCTTCCAGGCATGGGCCTCAAGAACGCATTTCACCTTCTCACGGGCTCCAAGCGGCGCACGCCCGGATATCACAATTGGTTTTTATACTAGGGATCATGGAGACGGGGCTCCATTTGATGGAGCCGGTGGCGTCCTGGCCCATGCTTTTGCACCGACTGATGGGAGATTCCATTATGATGGAGATGAGAGATGGAGTGTGGGAGCAGTGTCAGGTGCATTTGATTTGATAACTGTTGCCGTGCATGAAATCGGGCACCTTCTTGGACTCGGGCATAGCTCAGTCCAGCAAGCTATCATGTTCCCTAGCATCTCTCCAGGAGTCACCAAAGGCCTGCATCCCGACGATATTGAAGGAATTAGAGTGTTATACAACAGGTAAAAGATATTTGGAAACGGGCGGGAATACGTAGTATGATAATATTATAGAATAAAGTGTTACCGCCGCCATTTTATAAAATACAGCATGATTATTATCAATAAAGATTAATTAAAGGGTGTGTTTGTATTAACTTTTTTCACATGCTTTTTCCGTGAGTAATTACAGAAACAAATCCATCACTTCCCTTTAAACGGGACTACTATAACAATTAATTGATTAGTTAAATGGATTTTTCCGTTAAGACCAACGTGCAAATTAAAGAACACGAAACCACAATGATGCCTTCCTTACCCAATTTGCTCGCAAAATTAATGCCTAATTAATCCGATTATGGAAAAAGAAATGCTAAAATTTATCTTCATATAGTGAATGGATGAATTTAGCATTGAATTTATGTATGACTCACATAAAGATACAAATCTAATAGTTGATCTATTAAATTTGCAAAAACATATGGTTAAAAAATAATTGTGTAACATGCCTCAAATCGATGAAAATGTTTCATCCAACTTCCAAAAGTTGACCGATATCTAATATCTTCGATGGAAATTGGTCTAAATTATTTCTATTAATTATTAAAAGTTGGGGTTTCTAAATTAAAATAAAAAATACAAAAATAAATAATAAATAAAAAAAAAAATGGAGTCTAGTCTGGTCTCCTCTAGGAGCTATTAGGACCATAATCTCGTTCAAACACATATTTATGTACATCTTCATTAAATTACAAGTACCCACAAACAACGCTAAAAAATACAGTACTTTTTTTTTTGTTAGAAAAAATAGAATACTTTTGAGATGCTTCCAATTAAATACTTTTGAGATACTTTTGATCAACTATATATATATATATATATATATATATATATGGTCCATGTGGGACAAATAGTACAAGGCCGGCTTAATTTTGTAGAAATCAAACTTCGTTTTTTTTTTTTTTTTAAAAAAAAAATTTTTTATTGTAAGTCAAACTTTGGTATTTATAACGCGGAAAATGATACTAAATGACTAAAGAGAGAACCAAAACCTCCATATTAATATAACTTCTTTTAATTTTGGGTAAAGATATGTTACTTGTCTTTCACTTTTTGTTGTTCTTAATTTTCTCCTAATTGTTTCAAATTTTATATATTAGGTCCTAACTTCAATCTCATCAAATCCCTAAACTTAGGATAATTCAATCTTCATTAAATCCTTATTAATGCTCCTAAACTTGAAAAAGTGACATCATGACCCCTCAATAATGATCAATCATAAGCTCAATAATGATTTTAAGAGCCACATCATTCTTGGAGAGACATAAAAATGGCACAAGAGGAACTTGTAGCATTATTCCAACACCACAGTTGTGGGTGCTTGTAATAAGGAGTGTTAGACTTACAAACAAATTTTACAGAAAAACTTTTGCAAACTGATGTGAGACAACATGATTAGGTTTTTCAAAATTTGAACTTATCTTATATCCAATCATATTGTGCCACATTAGTTTATAAAAATTTTCTGTAAAATTTGTTTATAAGCCTAGCATTTCTCGCTTGTAATTCCTTATAGATGTATAACGTATTTATATATTTAATTCATTATGATTTTTGTTTATATATATCAAATACTTGCCTTGTTTGATTTTTTATGATTTGAAAATATATTGAATGCTTAATTTATCTTTTAACATGTCACTACAAAAATGGGGCTAGTTTTTGACTAGGGGTTTTTGACGTGTCAATGGTATTGATACGTCAAAAACCTCTTTTGACGCGTCGTTTTTGACGTTTATCGACAGTTAAAAGGGTAAGTGTCAAAAAACTGGGGTTTTTGACGTGTCTACAGTGACACGTCAAAAAAATTTTGACACGTCAAAAATGTGTACGTGTGGTTTTTGACGTGTCAGACAGTTTGACACGTCAAAAATGTTTTTTTTTTAATAATTCCAATATTCCTGATATTCCATCCAATATTCTTGATATTTCAATTCCAATTACAATAATTTCAATATTCAAATATTTGTAATCCATAATCTACATCCATAATCCATAATCTACATCCATAATCTACATCCATAATCTACCTATATAATCCATATTCCACATATATATCCAATATCTAATATATATATCCAACATCCAATATATATCCAACATCAATAATCCACCTATATAATCCATATTCCACATATATATCCAATATCCAATATCCAATATCCAACATCCAATATATATCCAATATCCAACATCCAACATATATCCAATATATATCCAACATCCAACATCCAATATATATCCAAAATCCAACATCCAATATATATCCAATATCCAATATATATATCATTAAACTAAATCCAATATCCAATATATATATCAAACACAACTTCATTAAACAAAATTCAATATCCAATCCACTTACATAATCCACAATCCAATCCATAATTCACAATCCAATCCACATACATAATACAATCCACCTACATAATCTACAATCCAATCTATAATACACATCCATAATACAATCCACCTACATAATCCACAATCCAATACATAATACACATCCATAATACAATCCACCTACATAATCCATAATCCACAATCCACCTACATAATCCATAATCCACAATCCACATATATAATCTACTATCCATAATCCAATCTAATCCAATCCATAATCCACGTTCATCAGCAATTACAAGAATATATATATCCAACACAACTTCATTAAACAAGATAACATATCCAATATATATATCCAACACAACACAACTTCATTAGACAAAATTCAATTTCCAATATATATATCCAACACAACACAACACAACTTCATTAAACCAAATTCTATTTCCAATATATATATCCAACACAACACAACTTAATTAAACAAAATTCTATTTCCAATATATATATCCAACACAACACAACTTCATTAAACAAAATTCAATATCCAATATATATATCCAAGACAACACAATTTCATTAAACAAAATTCTATATCCAATATATATATCCAACACAACACAACTTCATTAATAAATTAATGTCCAATAATATATATCCAACACAACACAACTTCATTAATAATATGTATCCAATATCCAACAAACAAAATTTCAATACACATACTACATTTCAACACAACACATAACAAAACATATATATAGATCAAAAAAACGTTATAACACAAGGCAAAACAAATATACAATAAAACATTTCTGGAGTATCTACTATAAATAAGTTTCAATTAGTCTCAACAAGCATATAGTGAGATCTAACTATATACAAAACAATAAACAATAATATGTATGTAGAACTTAACAAACAGTGATGACCAGCCCTATGGCGCTCTACTCAACACAATCATCCTCCAACTCCTAATTTGCATTACCTGCGAATGAATTGTGAACCAATAATAATCAATACAAAAATTAAAAATTACTCTATAATATGATGCAAATATATGTAAGTTTTAAAATGGACCGCTGTAACTAGGGGTTTGTAACAGTTATTCTAACCGTGAACAATTGTTAGAAAAACAAAATAAAATATAGGATTACCTCTGGGGGGCGCAGACCCAGACGTCGACCCGAACATTGCCTCGAGCTGGCAGAAACGAGCCTCAAACGTAGCATCTTTCTCTGCTATCTGGGTTTTTTGTGCTTCAATCTGCCTCGCCATCTCATCCATTGCACTTTTTTCTACTGCCCGCTCCTCTTCAAGTTCTCTAATTCTATCTGTCATCTGTGAGAACGAGGAGCTCCAAGAATTTTGAGACCGTGTCTGGGACGGTGTATAGTATGAATGTATGCTGCCCCGCACCGGCAGCACATTCGGACCCAGCTGGCCGACCCTACCAGCATACTCCGGCTTATTTCCATGCACCTGAGCATACGCGTCATTAGGTTTCCACAGTACCGTCCCTTCTGTCACGGTCTCAGTATTTGCCGGGTCAGTGGGCATCAATTCCTTCATCCTCTCCTGTACATTAAAAAACAAGTTAGTATCTCGTATAAGGAACGTTAATCATAAATAATTTATCTTATTTAAACGCTTGAGTACTTACACATCTTTCTCTGACCACGTCATTCGGATAGCCACCTTCCTTGTATGTGTGAGTCTTGATGTAACTTTCCGCTCGAGTTGGAGGAGTGCCCCCCGCGGATACGGTCTGCATACAAAAAAAAATTAAGACGTGTTTTTGACTTAAACAACCGATTATATATATATATATATATATATATATATATATATATATATATATATATATATATATAAAGATATATAAGTACCTCTTGATGTGTCACTCTAGCATAGCTCATCGACCCAGTGCAGTGAGGCGTGTTGTTTTTTGCTCGCAATTATTTCATCTTGGCAGCATACTCCTACATGTATATAAGTCTTAAAATGTCAGACCTAACCCAATTAGAATTAATGAAACTAAACATCTACAATTAATTCCACTAGCCAATTGCTCATTTTGTCTTCTTATTCAAATATATTCATGTTGTTTCAAAACACAACTTAGATCGGTCATTGTGATTGTTCATGGCTCAAATTTATCTTCCTTAATCGGAATAGTTTTTTTATTCCCTATTTTTTCCATGTTTTGTTTTTAGTTTGTAAAAAGTTGTTTTTTAGAAAATAATAACTTAAAATTAAGAAGCATGAATATTTTTCTTTTTCTTCCTAGTTTTTCTCTAAAAATTAACTTCTATATATGTCATTCATAAAATGTTTTGAAGCTCGTAATTGCTGAAAACACTCCTGACGTACCTGATTTTTCGGGTCGCACCATCTCGCCAACAAGACATTCAAGTCCACTGGGTCGTATCTCCTAACGGCATCTTCACCCATTCTCGCCTTCACTGAGTCTGGAGTATCACCCGCTTGAATTTTTAATGATCGTTTTACAGAGTGTCTCCAACTCTTCAACTTTGTGCCCATATCTTTGAAGGCGTCCCTTTTAATCGCCTCAATATTGTACTCAGGCGGCATGTAGAACTGAGTCTGCATATATAAATCGAACAAATTAGGCGTATAATTGCACACTTTAATGTTTAAAATATTGAAATACATCTGCTAAAATATGATGAAAAATGTAACCATACCATAAGGGTGTCCCATATATCTTCCTTCGCACGAGGATGTACATGCTCCCATTCATCCCGGAGCTTAACATAAGTCCCTGCCCTTATGACATTCCCGACCTCCCTTCTGAATTTCATCCCGCTAAATCCTACGGGCTGCCATGCTTTATTGTACTCGCAGACGATTTTTTGGCCAAGGGGGACCTCCCACTTCTTGTTCGATGGTGGGATGTCCACCACCTGAAATTGGGTGCTCTCGTCTCCCCTGGTACCTAACACATTAATAATTGCAAAATTTATTTATTTGAAATTTAATACTAACTACATAAATTTTATACATATTCAAACTGAGTTTTTTAAACATATATACTTACTTATTGTCCGGAGTTGTCGAACGCCCAACACTTCTGGAGGATCTTCGGCCTCCAAGTCACCTGAGCCATCATCCGCATGCTCCCCATAGTATTGGGTCTCGCTATCATCTGGCTGCGATGGCTCACTGTATGGTATACCCGTGTTCAACTCATGGGGAAACATCATCTCTACCTCACCATGTCCACATACACCTAACTCGCTCATGGTAGGATATAGAGTACCAAGATCATAGGGAACCGGCTGAGACCCTTCCCCATGCTCAGGGAGTAAGGGTCTATACCCCTGGTCGTCTATCTGTGGGGACCGTCGTCGTCTACTCTTCCCCCGCGTACTCATGTCAACCTGCAAAACACATAATATACTCAATTAATTATGTATATAATAGATAAAAAAAGTCACCAATATAACCAATCAATGTAGAAATAAATAACATTAAATACGTCAAAATAAATGTGAACGATATATATTATTAAAGTTTTAAATTTTTTTAAATCACATACGGATCTAAGTATTGTCGGATGTAGTCAATGTCATTCTGGGGATCCACTTCATTACTGCTGGTCAATAGGAGCGGCTCACACTCGTGGTAGCTGACACTTTCATCATCAGAACCTTCACTTTGTCCAACGCCGTATACGTTCCTAGGTTTAGTTCTTACAACACAAGCCCAATCAGGGTCTCTTTCATCTTGGACGTAAAAGACTTGGTCAACTTGTGACGTTAGCACATACGGCTCATCAGTAATTTCCTGGCCCCGGTGGACAAGGTTTTTGAAGCTGACAAGCAGTATGCCATACTCGTCTACTTTGTACCCCCTGTCCCTCGTGTTATCCGCCCAATCGCACTTGAACAAAACATACCTAGTCCTGTCGAAGTACTCCACCTCAATTATTTCTGTCAACTTCCCATAGTACGTTTCACCATCAACTGTTGGCACGCACACCCCGCTATTCTGGGTCCTTTTTCCAGCATCGAATGCAATAGTGCGAAACAGCTTTCCATTAATCACATATCAGTTATATTTAGTCGCTGTGGCCTTCGGCCCTCTACAATGCATTACCAGTTTGTCACCTAATTCCTTCCTTTGTCTATCGTCCAATCGATCGACCTGTAAGCACATACGTAAAATTTGACCATAAGAAAGTTTTTTTAGTTGTTATGAATCAATAACTAAATATAATGGGTCGATAACAGTTAAACGTCACGGTAGTCTTACGTAGTCACGGTACCAATCGGAGAATAGCGCATGATGTTGGGTTTCAAACTGATCCTCCGTCGTTCGCCCCCTACTGCATGAACGCCTAAGTGTATCCATGTGCACCCTACAATACAACGTTTCAATTATATTATAATTCACAACTAAGGGTTCAATGTGATATTGAACTTGTATACACTACTAACACGACTTACGTCCGTAGTTGAAGGAACTCATCCGAGTTAAAAATAATGTATCGGTGAATTTGTGTCAATGTGACACGGTCGAGGATAACTCGTGTTCCCGCCCCCTTTGAACCATCTGGGTTTCTTACAGTCCTATTGTGAAATGTTGGTGCGTGGTCTAGATACTTTGAGCAGAACGCAACCAACTCCGTTGCTATGTAGCCCTCCGCAATGCATCCCTCAGGAGCCGCTTTATTGCGGACATTAGATTTGAACACCCCAAGGCTTCTACATATGATCATAATTCATTCATTATAGTTAGTGACGATTTTATATAAAATAAAAAATAATAAATATGAATATTAGTAAAGCTATTTTACCTCTCTGCTGGATACATCTACCTATATTGTACCGGTCCACCAAGTCGGCATTCACGGACAAGATGCACGACCAAGTGAACCATCACAGTAAAAAAGCTTGGGGGAAAGACCCTTTCCATCTGGCACAAAGTAATATAAATGTCACCCTCTAATCGGTCCATATCATCTCGTGTCAATGACGTTGAACATATGCCCCTGAAGAATGCAGAAATCCCGACAAGTGGTCTTACCACGTTTCCTGGCAATGATCCACGCAATGCAATAGAGAGAAGTTGTTGCATAATTACATGACTATCATGGCTCTTCAACCCGAATATCGTACAATCACTAAGTCGTACACATCGAGAAATATTAGAGGCATATCCGTCCAGCACCCTTACATTTCGAAGCACTTTCAAAAAATGAGTTTTCTCTTCCTTAGACATCGTGTGACAAGCTGCGGGCATATATGTTTTACCATCCTCGCCTGTGTATGGATGAAGTGTATGTCTCAACCCCATTTCTTGCAAGTCTGTGCGGGCTTGGATGTTGTCCTTTGTTTTCTTTGGAATGTCTAGTATTGTACCAAGAATGTTGTCCATCACATTTTTCTCAATGTGCATGACATCAAGATTGTGCCGCAATAGATTATCTTTCCAATACGGCAACCTAAAGAAAACACTTTTCTTCTTCCACAATACGTTAGCAGTATCGCCTTCTCTTTCTGTCGCCCCACTCTTCTTCTGTTTCTTGTCTTTTTTCTTCTTATCCGCCCTTGCCTTACCGGCATTCTCATCTCCATATGTCATATCTTGTAATTGTCTAAGAATTTCATCTCCACTTGGCACATCTGGGGCACATTCAAATTCTTGTTTGCCGTCAAATGTTATTCTATTTCTCCTCCACGGATGATCAATAGGCAAGTATCGCCTGTACCCCATATAACAAAATTTCCTGCCGTGTTTTAACCGCCTGGACCTCGTCGAGTACATACAGCAGGGACATGCCTTCTCACCCCTGTTAGGCCACCCAGACAAATCTGCGTATGCCGGGAAGTCATTAATTGTCCACATCAACTGGGCTCGTAGCACAAAATTCTTTTTTTTGGACACGTCAAATGTGCGTACACCTACAGTCCATAATTCTTGTAACTCCTCAATTAAGGGTTGTAGGTAGACATCTAGATCCATTCCAGGTGACTTTGGGCCCGGGATTATCAGCGATAGTATAAATGAAGTTTGTTTCATGCACGTCCAAGGAGGCAAGTTGTACGGTACAAGCATTACAGGCCAAGTGCTGTGAGATGTGCTCATGTTTCCGAATGGATTAAATCCATCCGAGGTTAGTCCAAGCCTGACGTTCCTGCTGTCCGCCTAGAAGTCTGGATGCAAATTATCAAATGCCCTCCATGCTTCACCATCGGCCAGATGCCTCAATACACCGTCCTTAGTCCGGCCTTCTGCATGCCACCTCATGTAAGGAGCAGTATGCTCTGACATAAACAATCTTTGTAGTCGTGGTATAAGTGGAAACCACCGCAACACCTTCACCGGGCGTTTTTTACTCGATGATATGGGCTGCCCATCCTCATCCAACTGAATTTCATCCTTCCACTTAGATACTCCACAAACAGCACATGTATCCAAATCCTTATTGTTCTTCCAAAATATCATACAATTATTAGGACACGCCGGGATCTTCTCATACCCGAGGCCCATGTCCCTTAGAAACTTTTTTGTCTCATATGTATTAACCGGCAAAGCTTCATCACTAGGAGGCAACAACTGATTGATGAACTCAAGAAAAGATGAAAATATTGCGTTACTAAGTCCGCCAACACACTTTAAGTTGTACAGATGTACAGGAGCACTAAGCTTGCTATGTTTGGTCCCATCATGAAGTGGCATCTCTGCCTTCTTAAGCAAGTCACTGTACTTTACTATGTCACTGTCGTCGGCTTCTTCATTCACAGTTTCTTCATTCCCCTACACCGCAACTTCAGGCTCACAATTGTCTTCCATGACATCGTGCATGCCGAATAGATCACGCAACATTGACCGCATGTTTTCACCCTGTGCTGCGCCTAAACCCTGATCCATGTTCGTGGTAGACGACGTAGAGACTGCAACAGGATCCCGGACAGGCCTCTCCCCGTGATAATACTAGGTTCTGTATGCAATCATTATTCCCTTACCCCCTGTCAAATGGTCAAATACCAAATCCGGCGGGTGGCGCTGCTTATTACGACACACCTTACAGGGGCAGTGAATTTTTCCATCAGGGATTGTGCAGTTCCTAACTGCAAAGTCCACGAATGATCTACACCCGTCTCTGTATTCCCTCGTACCCCTAGACTTTGTCATCCAACTCTTGTCCATAGCTTTAAGTACTGGGACCCTAACTGAATAAAATAAATCTAAGTTAGTTACTTAGATGTTCTTTTATTTTTTGTGGTTCTTTAACTACATCGTTTCAATTTTTTTATTTTCACTTTTAATAAACAAACACATAAATTGACTTTTGATTATAACATCTACATAATCTTAATATGCAAAACCTAAGTAAATTACATATGGGCACCCTAAATAAACTACATATAGCTAGTTAGGTTAAATATTGGTTTTCTTTTTTTCGTTTACTAAACCATTTATGCATTTGTATGGAAAGTGTAGATAAAATCCAATATCCAGCTTCAATTCCAATGTTAGTTGTTTTTTACTTTATACGTACGCATATTAGGAATTACATACTTAATTATTCTAAATTTTGAAAATGTAAACATTCACATACGAATCGATAAAAATAGATATGTCGTTGTTAATCAGAACCTACACAAAATATGGGTCTACATCCTAATGCAAAATTCTCCAGAAAAACATAATTTCAAACTACCAGGGTACGTAATTGTACATGCATGCATGCAAATACATTAAACAATATTCTCACCATATACAAACCAAACATGTCAAACTATTCAAATATATTACAAAACATATATCTTAAGCAAATAAATTACTTACTTAACCTATAAAATTAATTTACATTGTAAATTACATTTTTTATATAATTTAATTAATTATCTATTAAATAAATTAATTAATATATATATAATTAATCTATAAATATATAATCTGTATATATATATTTGCAGATTATATATATATATATACCTGATTTTCGAGTAGGAGAACGAGTGAGAGCGTGAGAGAGCCTTCGGAGCTCGAGGTCGTGGTCGCCGGAGGGAGTAACGGCGGTGACGTGCGCCGGCGAGAGAGAGAGAGCCACCGAGAGGGAGAATACCACGTGAAAAAAGCGAGAAATGGCCGGGGTCAGACAAATGCTGCAGAGGCGCGCGAGGGGCTGGGTTGAAGGAGAAAAACCAAATGGCGGGTTGAAGGTTGCAGGCGGAGGAGTTGGGCGCGGGGAGAGAAAGAAATGGGAGAGAAGAAGATGCAGGAAACGTGGCGGAAGGGAAAAAAAGAAGAAAAAATAAGCGGTAGGGGCGCGACGTGCAGGGGAAGGCGCAGCAGGAAAAAGGCGCGCCTTCCCGAGGACCTTTTTGTGGCACGTCAAAAAGGTTCTTGACGTGCCACTTGGCACGTCAAGCCTATCTATACATTTTTTTAATTTTTTTTAAATTTAATTATAATTATATAATAAAATCTTATTTCTATTAAAATTATATTCCTTTTATTATATAATTTATTCCTCTTATATAACATATTATTCATTCTCTCCAATTAAAATTAATTAGAGAATAAATAAATAAACAAATTAATATTCTAGATGTATAGATAATTAAATATATCAACTAACCGGCCGCATATGTTGTATTTGTCGAGTTCATATGAGTTTGCAGGTCTTATAAAATAAATGTATCAAGTATGACCTATATATTTTTAGAAAAATAATATGTGTAGTTATCATATTAATATTACTAGACTGATCAATTTAAGCATGCATCATATATATATATACCAATTAATTTATACTAATATGATAAACTATATATAATTTTCCTATCCAATCAAATTTAATTTTCTATGCCAATTAACATTAAGTGTTGTTTATTACATATTTTTTTATATCATAATTAAAATTATTTTTTATATATATATATATATTATCTTATATAAACTATTTTCATAAAATTTTATTTATTTAAATGTTATTAAAATAGTATTTACTCTATCATATATATATATTTATTCTTTCCAATTAAAATTAATTAGAGAATAAATAAATAAACAAATTAATATTCTAGATGTATAGATAATTAAATGTATCAACTAACCGGCCGCATATGTTGTGTTTGTTGAGTTCATATGAGTTTTGTAGGTCTTATAAAATAAATGTATCAAGTATGACCAATATATTTTTAGAAAAATAATATGTGTAGTTATCATATTAATATTACTAGACTGATCAATTTAAGCATGTATCATATATATATATATATATATATATATATATATATATACCAATTAATTTATACTAATATGATAAACTATATATAATTTTCCTATCCAATCAAAATTAATTTTCTATGCCAATTAACATTAAGTGCTGTTTATTACATATTTTTTTATATCATAATTAAAATTATTTTTGATATATATATATATATATATATATATATATATATATATATATATATATAAAATTAATATTGTTCTTGACGTGTCATGCTTGACACGTCAAAAGTTTTTGACGTGCCATGCATGACACGTCAAAAGTTTTTGACGTGCCACACATGGCACGTCAAAAACTTATAATATATATATATATATATATATATATATATATGTATATTATCTTATTTAAACTATTTTCATAAAATTTTATTTATTTAAATGTTATTAAAATAGTATTTACTCTATCATATATATATTTATTCTCTCCAATTAAAATTAATTAGAGAATAAATAAATAAACAAATTAATATTCTAGATGTATAGATAATTAAATGTATCAACTAACCGGCCGCATATGTTGTGTTTGTCGAGTTCATATGAGTTTTGCAGGTCTTATAAAATAAATGTATCAAGTATGACCAATATATTTTTAGAAACATAATATGTGTAGTTATCATATTAATATTACTAGACTGATCAATTTAAGCATGCATCATATATATATATATACCAATTAATGTATACTAATATGATAAACTATATATAATTTTCATATCCAATCAAAATTAATTTTCTATGCCAATTAACATTAAGTGTTGTTTATTACATATTTTTTTATATCATAATTAAAATTATTTTTGATATATATATACATATATATATATATATATATATATATACATATATATAATTAAAATTAATGCCGTTTTTGACGTGTCATGCTTGACACGTCAAAACATTTTGACGTGCCATGCATGACACGTCAAAAGTTTTTGACATGCCACACATGGCACGTCAAAAACTTATAATATATATATATATATATATATATATATATATATATTATCTTATTTAAACTATTTTCATAAAATTTTATTTATTTAAATGTTATTAAAATAGTATTTACTCTATCATATATATATTTATTCTCTCCAATTAAAATTAATTAGAGAATAAATAAATAAACAAATTAATATTCTAGATGTATAGATAATTAAATGTATCAACTAACCGGCCGCATATGTTGTGTTTGTCAAATTCATATGAGGTTTGCAGGTCTTATAAAATAAATGTAACAAGTATGTTTTATATATTTTTATAAAAATAATATGGGTAGCTATCATATTAATATTACTAGACTGATCAATTTATGCATGCATCATATATATATATATATATATATATATATATATATATATATATATACACGCATGCATACATATATACTAATGATAATAAACTATAATTTATACTAATGACAATAAAAATTAATTTTTTATGCCAATTAACATTAATTGTTTGTTAATGCATATTTGTTTATATCAAAATTGTTGTTAATTTTTTTTTTATTAAAAAAACTTTTTGACGTGTCAATTCCACACGTCAAAAACTTTTGACGTGTAAAAATAAGACACGTCAACAAAAAATTTTTTGACGTGCTTGCTTAGACACGTCAAAAGTTTTTGACGTGGCAAACATAAGTTATTGTTTGCCACGTCAAAAAACACATATTCTTTTGTAGTGTGTTATTGAAATCACCTTTCCAAAAAAAAAAAAAAACATATTATTGAAATCCAATTCTCAATCAATCAACCCATGTTCAATTTATTTTACATTTTATTAGTGCTTAATTTTGTTTATCTTCCAATTAGGACAGTTAAAATTATATTTCTCAATAATATGTAATAAATTGCTTGCATTGGTGGATCCCGGAAGCCCTAATGTTTTTTCATTAATTTTTTTTTTCAATTTGAATTTAGCTAATTTAGTTTAGTTAATCTTATTTTACTTTATATTTCACTCTATCACTTCTTAGTGAAAAAACAACAACCAAATCATATTATTTTTCTTCACAATAATAGAATTTTTATCATTCCCCGTGAATTGACTTTGGTTTCCCCAAAAATTATTTACTTGCGATAGCCCACACTTGGGTTCGCAATCTTTTTTACACAATAAGTTTTCGGTGTAGTTGCTGAAAAATTGCATCCAAGACACTAAGTTTAATTTTAATTGTTTTTCTTTTCTTTTTCATTTTTTTATTAATCTTAAAATTTATCATCATACCACATCACATAATTCTTGCAAGTCTCGTAAACCCTAATACCAATGAAACAATTCACAAAGACATAAATTAGCTACAAATCAGTTTAATAAATTGTCAAGTGTCTCTTAACATGTGAGAAGTTCACATATTTTTTTAATAGCATTAATAAGAAAATATGTGTTTCTCACATACTTTTGAAACACATGTTACTTTATTAAATTGGTTAGTAGAAATTAGCTAATATTTATACCTTAAAATGGCCGTAATGTTCTCATCTCATCGGTAGAAGCCTTGATATGCTGGGAAGATATTCTGGTGGTAAATTATGTCATATTTGAATCAATTTACTACTGTAGCCATAAATTGATTAGCACATCTCCAACAACTTTTTAAATATTTGATGCACTATATATGTGCGTGATGTGGTGTATTAATTGGAGGGAACGGAATGCTCGAAGCTTTGATAATTGCAAGAGAGAATTGATCTTTGAAAAAGTTAGTGTTACAAACGTTGTTTTATGGAGAGTATTGGCTTGGCCTATTCCAACTATGTCTACCCTTTCTGAATTTCTAGATTTATGCACATCTTTCTCTTCAAAATAGGGGTCTCTTGTATACTCCATATGTACATGGGTTGTGCCCCTCAATGTACATCAAAAAAAAAAAAAAAAAAACTTAGTTCAAATGTCACCTTCTGACTACAGTAGTGTCGTTTGAACTGAATATCTTTTGAAAAATTGGCGCTTATAACATGTTACTATTCAAATGACACTAAATAATTGTTAAAAAATTGGCGCTTATAATAACCACACACACCAAAAAAAACTTTAAAATATCTCCCTCTCTCACTAACATACTTAAAAATTATTTTAAAAAAATAAAAAATAAAAATAGAGAGGTGGCTGGCAACTTAGGGGATGGGGTGCGGTCAGCGGTTGTGTGATCTTATGTATGATGATTTTTCCTACTCATTAGTGTCTTTGCCTTCCATTTCCACATGACATTGATAACCACCTCTATGCCCACAGCCACAACCCAAATGCATAATTACTTTTTATCTCAGTTGCCGTCTTGACGTGGCTACAGTACTGAAAGTGACCAATTAGCTGATCGATAATTAAGAAATGTATAATATAGTACCGGAAGTGACCAATTTTTTACAACGTGCCCACAACGTGCTCAATTTTCCTGTACGTCTTCTAATTTCATTATGATCTTGGGACTAATCTTTTATCATATATACCTAATTTCCTTTTTTTAAAAAAAAAAAATGATAGAATTCATTTTTTTTTCAACCATATAAGTAAAATTGTGTGTGTATATATATATATATATATATGATGCAAAGAGAAACTTCACTTAACCTCTCTGAATTTTCATGATTTTTGCAATCACTCTCCTAAAATTTAAAAAACTTTTAATTTAGTATATTCAACTTAAAAAAATTTTATAATGTCACTCATCCTTTAGGATTTTCTATTAAATCCTAATAGAGACTTTGGAAATTTTTAAGATACTTGTGTTTTATTTTTTAAATAAAAAAAATTAAACTAAGATGAGTTTTTAGTTTTATAAATTTTACAATGATATAAAGCTTATTTCAGTCATCTGCCATATGATTTAACTCCAAATCCTAATGAAAATGGTGATATTAAAAACTTTTTATAGTTTGATACACTAAATTGAGAGTTTTTAAACTTTAAAAAGTAATTACAAAAGCAATAGAAGTTTAGATGGTTAATTTAAAGTACTTACAAATGATAAACTTGCAATTGATAAATAATACACGAGATAAATTAATATCATCTATCTAATCATATATATATATATATATATATATATATAGAGAGAGAGAGAGAGAGAGAGAGAGAGAGAGGATCTCTGGCAGCAGCATATGAATGAACACCGGCAGGAACATGTGAATGGCCTTGGAGAAGATTAGCTAGCTTGAGCTTATTATTTATCAGAATTTCTTAAAGTCCTCTTAAATTAATGTGATGTGCCTTTTAAAATCAACATTGAATTTGAGATGGCTATTATTGAATTCCGATATATTGATAATTTTAAAAGTTACATCACATTTTGGAGGATTTTAGTCCTCCTTATATCACTACTATATTTATCATTATTAGAAGAGATACATATTGCAGAGATCAGGTTGTGGCTGCTGCTGCCATTGTTGTTTGTATTATTATCTAAGATGCTTGACTAAATGCTTGTTTCTTGTACAATATTAAGGGTCCGTCTGGGTTTGGATTTTAAAAAGTGAGATTGAAAATAGCGATTTTAATTGTACGATTCAAAAACGTAATTTTTAAAAAGTAGTTAAAGCGTTTAGCAAAATCACATTTTAATATTTAAAATCGCAGTTTAGCCTTTAAAATTGTGTGTTTCAAAAAGACACATTCTTAGCTGCAATTTGAAATTAAATGCATATTTTTTACATTTTTAAATCCCAGTTTTTTAAAAACGTAATGCCAAACAATCTATTTTCTACAATTTAATTTAAAATCACACTTTTTGTCTATGAAAACGCAATACTAAACACATCCTAACACAAGGATTTTTTTACGACTATTATATATATTAGTGCTAAATATATAAGTCATAAATTTGTGGATTTGACAAACAACATTCAAGTCCTACATGATTGAACAATATTAGTGGATGACGCATTCAAGTTCTACCTGATTGCACATTTGTGGATGACTTTAACACCAAAAAAAAAAAAAAAAAAACATTTAAGGCCTACATAATTGCACATTATATTTGTCGGATCAGTAGGTGGTTCCAGAATATTAATATATCATCATATGTCATAACATAAATAAAAAATTAAAACATCACTTATATGGAAGTCTTACTGCCACTCTTAAAGATTTCTTAAAATAAGGAAAAAAATACACTTTGGTCGCAAGAATTATCATCATTTTTGTACTTACATCTTTAAAATGTAAATAATAACATAGAGATTTTTTATTCTACCATCGTGTGTTAAATTAGATATTTTTACATTTTTCTCTTCATAATACTCTTTAATTTATTAAAAAATAAAAATTTAAAAATTTAAAAAAAAAAAATGAAAACACCAAAAAGGGTCACCTTTTCATTATTTGTTTTATTTGTTTAAAATGATTATTTTTATATATTTAAAAATATATATATATTTTTTAATAACTTCAAGGGTATTTTGAAGAAAATTTCATAATAAAAATAAAATAAAATAAAAAAATAAAATAAAAAATAAAATAAAAAATAAAAACTTAATTTGACACTCAATAAATAGTATATATGTGAAGCTTCGATATTACTTTTTAAAGTTTGGAGGCATAATTGCTAAATGAGTAATAGTTCGGGGGCTAAAGTATATGCAAATTCTCCTAATAATCTATAAAAAGCATAGTAATCAATATGTTTTCATAAACTCACCACCATGACTATCAAGGGTAGTGGTTCAATGGCCTAAGTAAATTCTCAAGTAGTTAGATAAGTACTAGTGTATGGGTTCGAATCTCTGCAATGGAAAATCTTCATGCCTAATTAGTATAAACTACATTGGTTCCCATTGATGCCCGGGTGGAGTGTACAGTTAAGGTATGATTCGGCTAGTCTTGAGGGTGTGCCTACGATTTTTGCCGTCTAGGTCCCTCCTGAGAAGTCCCCAGCAGGCTGGTACTACTATAGTCACGCCGAGCTAGAATAGCCACAATTGGTCTCTCCTTCAACCTTTTTTAATTTTAAATTTTTAAAAAATAAAAATAAATAAAATAAAAAACCTCACCACCATGACAAATTCTTATAGTAATCCATAAAAAGCCCCCAAGCTATGAGGTTTTTCCAACATCCAACAAGAGCTAACATCGTTCCAAACCATAGCAACCATGGCTTTGAAAGCTTTTTCTCTTCTCTCGTTGACTCCCCTCCTCCTCCTCCTCTTCCCTCTCCTTTCTCATGCAACTAATTCACCAAAGTCGCATGAAAAAAAATCTTCACCCTTGGAGTTTCTCAAGCACCTTCAAGGATGTCAGCTGGGTGAAAATATCGAAGGCATCCACGACCTCAAAAAATACCTCGAACAATTTGGTTATCTAAGCTATAGCCATTCCAAAAATCAAACCCATGCCAACAGCGACGATTTTGACGAACTCTTGGAATCGGCCATCAAAACATACCAACTCAATTACCATCTGAATGCGAGTGGCATTTTGGATGAGAAAACAGTATCAAAGATGATGATGCCTCGCTGCGGCGTGGCAGACATCATCAATGGTACAAATAGGATGCGTCCGGGGAAGAAGAGGCATCACAACGGACATGGCTCGTTGCATGATGTCTCTCTCTTTTCTTACTTCCCCAACAACCCAAAGTGGCCGCCCTCCAAGTATCACCTCACCTATGGGTTTCTCGCTGGCACCCCGACTGCAGCCAAGAGGCCCGTTGCAGAAGCCTTCCAGAAATGGGCCTCACGCACGCACTTCACCTTCTCACGGGCTCGAGGCGTCTCAAACGCGGATATCAAAATTGGTTTTGGTCGTGGGGATCATGGAGACGGGTCCCCTTTTGATGGAGCCGGTGGCACCCTGGCCCATGCTTTTCCACCAACTGATGGGAGATTCCATTATGATGGAGATGAGAAATGGAGTGTGGGTGCAGTGTCAGGTGCATTTGACTTGCAGACAGTTGCCTTGCATGAAATCGGGCATCTTCTTGGACTGGATCATAGCGAAATTGTGGGAGCTATCATGTATGCCTACATCAATGAAGGAGAGACCAAAGGTCTGCATGCCGACGATATTCAAGGAATTAAATCCTTATATAACGTTTGAGCAATAATGTCAAAGGAATTGGAATTCGATCTCTTGTTATCTACATGTCAATAAGGAGTTTATCTCCGGCCTACTCAACCAATATGTAATCCGATCCTTTCTATATATATATATATATTATGTGTGTGTGTGATAGAATAATATTGCAAAGCCATGTATAAATTTATCCTCAAATATTAATTGCGTTTTGTCAACAGGTCCATAAGTAGTTTCCTTTAATAACACTTTGCTTGTCTCTGGCTTTGAGATTAGCTTCTTTTTAATCCAACACCGAATTAATTTCTTGCTCAGTTACAAATTCTTGAAACATCTCTCAAATTCAATTACTTAACACGAGTTTATAGAATAAAGTATGAGAAAACCTTCTAAAACACCACTTTTACATCCTCTAATAAAACACCGGCAGGTTAATTAGCTTAAAACGCCAAATATATAGAATGGTGATGACTGATGAAAACACTAGCGCCTTTAAGCCCAAAAAAGAGAAAAGAGAGAGAGAGAGAGAGAGAGATAATAATTAGACTTATATAGTTGATAAAAAGAAAATTTAAGTTTGTTAGTTCTTGTGTTGGCTTAATTCAGTTCCAAAATACAGAGGCTACTGTTTATAGGCTCAAACACTGATATAGAATACTTAGAATCCAATCTCTACCATTCATAATGTAGATTTATGTGCCATGAATGTCCCTCCAAAATTTCAGCGCAATCGAACCACAAATGCCTATCGATCGGAGCTGTTGATCAAGACTGGACAAGATTTCCAGAATGGCTGTCCGGACCGCCAGAAGCTGGGTCCGGACCCAAGTTCCAGAAAGCTGCAATTGAAAGTCAGGTCCGGACCATCAGAAGCTGGGTCCGGACCCAATTTCCAGTAAGTCCATTTTATATGGCTTGTCCAGACACAAGACTTGGATGTACGGACACCACATGGTTACTCATATATAACCCTAGCTGTGTCCGGACACCCATTTATTCCTGTCCGGACACGACTGCTGAATGGTGTTTTATTTTCTATTTAAGCAAATTGTTTTGCCTATTATATGTACGTATTTTGGGGAACAAAAACAGAGAGCTTAGAGAGAGATATTGTTCTAGTTTATGTAAGTAAAGATTAAATACGTGAAGCCAATCGGAGTTTCTGTGAAAGGAAATCTTATAGAAGAATGGTGACAGATGTTCTGGAAAGGGATATTGCGGTAGAAGTCAAGTGGGTCGCTTGTCGTGTACAAGGAAGAGTAAATTGCAAAGGTTTTGTAATTCTTCTTGTATTCCTTATTCTTCTTAAAGTGGATTGATTTCCTGGGTTTGGCTGCTCCGAAGAGGTTTTATATTTAGAGAGTTCTCTAAATGGTTTCCTCTTCGTAACCAAATATCTGTGTTCTTGTTTTTCATTACATATCTGTATTTAGTTAGTTATTAATTGTTAGGTTAGATCTTATTCCGCTTAATATTTATGAATTACCTAGACATTTGAATAGGTATCATTTGGAGTCGTTTTTAGAATTTTCAATTGGTATCAGAGCGGGTTCACTCTGTCAAAGGATTAAATTCCTGAGTGTGATCCTAAATACTTTCTAGATGTCCCAAACTCTTGATTGTTTTGAAACTATTATGTCTTCTGATAAACAGTATTATTCTGATTGTGATTCTAATAATGAAATTGATCTTCAGGAGATTTATAATTTGTTGTTTGTGAAATTCTCTGAGCTACAAGTTATTAATTCCAAGAATCTAAAGAAACTCAGAGAGGCTGAACGTGATAAAGATGAGCTAATTGGTGAATTGAGTAATTCTCTTGATTTGTGTAAAACATTGAAATCTGAAAATCATGATCTTGCTAATAAAGTTGAGTCATTAGAAAATGAATTAAAGGAGTCCAAAACTCTATTGGAAAAATTCTCTAATGATAATCTTGACAAAAGTTTGCATACCCAAAAATCTACTTGTGATAAACCTGGGATTGATTTTGACAAGATTATTGCTCATTCCTCTAACCTTGCTTCTTCTTCCAAGAAAGTTTTTGTTGAAACAGGAAACTTGAAAGAGCCATTGGATAAAGATAAGCTAGTTGATGTTCACTCCTCAAGAAGAAGAGGAAAAGAAGTCTTAAAGAAAAAGAAGAAAACAACTATTACGACCTCAAGGGGGAAGAAGGGTAAGAAAGGTAAGTACTCTCGTGTTGAGCACTTTTTACCTAAAAGCAACTCCAACTTTGTTTACCTTGCAAGGAACCAACCTTCTTAAAGGTTCATTCCTACATGTCATCATTGTGGTAAGATTGGGCATATTCGCCCTAATTGTTTTCAGTTGAATAATCATGAGTCAAAAAGAGATTATTTTCGTTCTAGGAATAGTCATGAGGAATTATTCAACATGCTAAGGGGTGTTATCACCCAGTTAAATGATTTGGACAAGAGTCGCACATTTGTCCCCAATATGAAGAAAGTTTGGATTAAGAAGGTTGATACCATTCACCCATTGAGGGGGAGTGGTAGTGATCACACCTAAATTTAGGTGAGTAAATAACATGTCTAGGAATTGTTATTTTGCTTATTTTTGAAAATCCTAGAGCATGTTGTTTTTCTTTGCTTTGTATTTTTTTTGTTTTTCGCTTTCTAGTTTATGCATTGCAATTTTTTTTTGTGTAAAGAGTGTATACATGTTTGTTTGGAGATTCTTGTTATGATGCATATTCATAAAGGACTTTTCAAGAAATTCATATGTTATGATCTTTGAAAGGCTTATAAATGAGATGTTGTGTGCCGTCCACCAAGATTTTTGTCTACTTGCTAATCAAGTGTTCATGAATGTGTAATGTCTTGTGAAGACCTAAAAGTAGTTATTAAACCAAATCATTATTTTGTAGTGGGACCTATAAGATGTGATGAAAGTTTAATGCTAAAGGACATTCATGTATTGCCTGTTGTAATCTCAATTCAAGCATGTTTTTTTTTTTATGCATTTCATTTTTATTTGTTTTGCATTTGTTTTCGTTCATGTGCATTTCTTTTGTAAAAAATTTCAAAAAGACAAAAATATGTTACTTTGGTTGTTTTCTTTTCTTTTTTTGTCTTATGCCCCTAGATAGTCCATTAATTTCTTATGTTACTTTTTATGGATTTAATTCATTGCGTCTTGGAATGTTCTTAATATGCATGAGATGAAAATTTGTGTCAATGGACTTGTGTTTGTGGTTACCTAAAGCCTGAACTTATGTGGTACATTTTGCCTATGCTTTATCTCTTATGCACATTTAAGCTTAAATTGAGGTTTTGTTTCACTTTATTTGTGAGGTCTGTTAGGTAACCATATGAGGTTTTTGACTGGTCATATTTTTGAAATTGACCATATGCTAGTTGAACCTAGGGCTTAAAAATTCCTACTTTCTCTTTTGTGATAAGCATCAAAAGTTTAAGAACACTTTCTCAAAGAGAAAAATAAACAAGATAGTGAAACAAATAAAATCAAAAGATCATATTCCAAAAGTAATTTATTTCACTGTGTCAAACTTGTGCAAAATGTATTACAAAGAGAAATGTATAAGATGAGAGTGGCTAGGCCCCTAGTATAATAAGGTTTGACTTTTGATTTGATATACTTGTCAAAACTTCATGATGGTGAAACTTTCTCCTCATTTTGTAAGTTGAAATTTTTTTTCTTTGGATAGCTTACACACACACCGCACAAGCATGGGTTGAATGAAACATTTTTCTTTGCTTGGGTTAAGCAATATGAGTTTCTTGCAATTACTAGTCTCATGTATATTTTGCATATTTGGAGCATGTTTGAGATATTCATTGTGCAATACATGAGTCATTGATGTGTGTATCATGTGTGTTCATTTGACTTTTGAGGGGGAGAAACATGATTTGCTTTTTTAGCTTCTTGTTGATTATTGAGTCATATGTTGAGGGGGAGTTTTTGGTGATGGGTGTTCATGATCTTGCAATCTACATCATTTTTTTTTTATCATGAGTTTTATTTCTGTATTCCTGTTCCACATATGCCTTGATGTATTTTGTGAAGTGTTTCAAGAAATATGAAGACCTTTTGTCATTCTATAACAAAAAGGGAGAGTAAATATGGGGAGATGATGGGATTGGCTTGGCATTTTGGTTTTGTCACTAAATTGCCAAAGGGGGAGTTTGTTAGTTCTTGTGTTGGCTTAACTCAGTTCCAAAATGCAGATGCTACTGTTTATAGGCTCAAACACTGATATAGAATGCTCAAAATCCAATCTCCACCGTTCATAATGTAGATTCATGTGTCATGAACGTCTCTGCAAAATTTCAACTCAATCGGACCACAAACACCCATCGATCGGAGCTGTTGATCAAGACTGGACAGCATTTCCAGAATGGCTGTCCGGACCGCCAGAAGCTGGGTCCGGACCCAAGTTCCAGAAAGCTGCAATTGAGAGTCAAGTCCGGACCGTCAGAAGCTGGGTCAGGACCCAATTTCCAGTAAGTCCATTTTATATGGCTTGTCCGGACACAAGACTTGGATGTCCGGACACCACATGGTTACGCATATGTAACCCTAGCTGTGTCCGAACACCCACTTATTCCTGTCCGGACACGACTACTGAATGGTGTTTTATTTTCTATTTAAGCAAAATGTTTTGCCTATTATATGTACGTATTTTGGGGAACAAAAACAGAGAGCTTAGAGAGAGATATTGTTCTAGTTTATGTGAGTAAAGATTAAATACGTGAAGCCAATCGGAGTTCCGGTGAAAGGAAATCTTATAGAAGAATTGTGCCAGATGTTCTGGAAAGGGTTACTGCGGTAGAAGTCAAGTGGGTCGCTTGTCGTGTACAAGGAAGAGTAAATTGCAAAGGTTTTGTAATTCTTCTTGTATTCCTTATTCTTCTTATAGTGGATTGATTTCCTGGGTTTGGCTGCCCCTGTGAGGTTTTATATTTAGAGAGTTCTCTAAATGGTTTCCTTTTCGTAACCAAATATCTGTGTTCTTGTTTTTCATTACATATCTGTATTTGGTTGATTATTAATTGTTAGGTTAGATCTTATTCCGCTTAATATTTGTGAATCACCTAGACATTTGAATAGGTGTCGTTTGGAGTCGTTTTTAGAATTTTCAAAGGCAAAATATATTTTAGCTCTATGAATTACCATCACATTTTTACTTACGCTTCTAAACTTGAAAAAGTGACATAATCATGGCTCCCAATATTAGAGTTGTGAGCGCTTTTTGTTCTTTTTTGACATGTCTGCGAAAGAAGAGGGAAATGAGGAGAGGGATTCGAACTAGTGATAAAGATATACTTCATGAGGCGTGATCTCTAAGTGATTAACGTGGGTGCTTATAATTCCTTGTATATATATATATATATATATGCCATTCAGAGTTCCAAATTAATTAAGGAGACTAAGCTAAGTATCACCTCGCCTACAGATTTGAGGATGGCACACCAAGTGAAGCCATGAACCCCGTCGCACAAGCCTTCTTGACATGGGCCTCAAACACGCACTTCACCTTCTCACAGGCTCAAGGTGTCTCAAACGCAGATATCAAAATTGGTTTTCATGGTAGGGAATTGTTAGAATAATGGAGAGAAGAGAAAAGCGGAAGAGAGCGGAAGCACACTTAAGGACTACATTATATTGAGTAGTAGAAGAGTGTGGAGAGGTGTGTATTACAAGAGGTGGTAGAGGCCTCCTTATATAGGAGGCTAGAGGGGAGCAAGGTTCCCTCTCTTATCAATGTGGGACTAAAGTCCCATATACACTAACATCCCCAACATCCCCCCTCAAACTCAATGTATTTATACCTTGAGGTTGGGAAAAATACAGGGAAATAAATACAAGAAAAAAATATATATATATATGATTTTTTTTGTTCACCGGAAAAGTCACTAGAGGTGGCCAAAGTTGGGCGGCCAGAGGCAGTGGACGGTGGCAGGCAGCGGAGCAGAAGGTGGCAAAACCCGGTTCTAACCCGTTGGACTGAAAATCTTCGATCCGGGTGATTTCTCAAGTACTCCAATATCCCCCCTCAAACTCAAGGTTCGAGGGAAAAAGAAAGGGATATATATATATTATTATTATTATTATTTTTTTTTTTTTTTTTGAGGTCCATCGAAAAGTCGCCTGAGCTGACCAGACTTGGGCTACCGAAGGCCGTGGACGCCGGCTTGCAGCGGCAGCTGGTGGCTAAGGGTGGCTCTTGGTTGGGCTGAAGCCTTGGTTCCATTGGGTTGGATTCCAAAATTTGGGCTTAAAGCCTTGAAGAAATTAGTCCGGTCAAATGGGCCAAAGATGGCCAAAACCCATGGACCATTAAAGTGGTTGACCCAAAAATTATATGAACTGGGTCTAACCCGATGGATTGGGTTGACAAATTTGGACCGGTTTGGAGAGCTTGACCTGGTGACCCGGTTTAGGAACCAGTATTGGATCAGATTGAAGAGATCCAATTTGAGCCCGATGACCCTGTTGGAACTAGTTTTGGATCAGGTCGGATGCTTGTATAGATCCGGTCTAGGCTGATGGATTGGTCCAAATCGGATTTGAAACTCGCTCGGTCGGGTTGAAGAGTGGGCCTGTTTAATTTGGGCCAAAAATACCCGAAAGCCCATGGACCGAGTAAGGATGGTCTGACCCAAAAAGATGTTCTGGTTCTAACTCACCCGTTGGATTGGGTCAAAAATCTTGGATCCGAATGATATATATATACTCTCACAGCTGACACGTGGCAGAGGGCTAGGCCTGATGTGGCGGCACCTCTGAAGGACACATGGCAGCAAGGAAGGAGAAGGGGACATCTAGCGCATGTGGTGGGGTGCAGCCGCGTGGGGTGTGGGCGCGTGAATCCCATGCACAGACCCTTTGGACGGAGCACGGTGGAGCTCCAATGGCAGCGATCTGAACGGATTTGAGACCATTGGAGAGAGATCTACCAAAAGGAGCAAAAACCACGATGATCCGACAAAGGTTGCGGTGCGTGGAGGAGCGGCAGCCGCTCGTGGAAGCATGTTTAAGAGATGGCATTTTCTGAGGGTGGAGCGTGGAGGCGTGTGCAATGCCAGAATAGGCTGAGATTGCACAGATCCACCGTTTTGGGGCCAAGACACCACTTTTGGTGGTTATTTGGCTGAGAGGAGTCACGGTGGAATCGCGATTGGCTCGGGCAAAAACTACCGAAGGAGCATGGAGGAGCTCGGAGGGCCGTTGGCGGCAGAGCTTCCATAGATCTGTAGATCTGAAGGAGTGGAAGAGATTTTGAGTTGAAAACGCTTGGCGGCACGCAGACGACCGGAGTTGGTGGGTCGCTGGAGGGAGCACATGATTGTGAGCGGAAAACGGCTTGGTAGCGCGCCAACGACCTGATTTGGAGGTCGCCGAATGGAGCGCCGGATTATGAGCAGAAAATCACTTGGTGACGCGCCGACGATCGAATTTGGGAGGTTGCCGGAAGGAGCACTGGAAAACATATGAAAATGGCTCTGATACCATGTTAGAATAATGGAGAGAAGAGAAGAGCGGAAGCACACTTAAGGACTACATTAAATTAAGTAGTAAAAGAGTGTGAGAGGTGTGCATTACAAGAGGTGGTAGAGGCCTCCTTATATAGGAGGCTAGAGGGGAGCCTTGCTGCCTCTCTTATCGATGTCGGACTAAAGTCCCATATACACTAACAGGAACATGGGGATGGGAACCCTTTTGATGGAGCCGGTGGCTCATGCTTTTGCACCACAGGCTAGGATGGGAGATTCCATTATGATGGGGATGAGTCATGGAGTGCGCGGGTGCAGTTGACTTTGAGACAGTTGCGTTGCATGAAATTGGGCACCTTCTTGGACTGGATCATAGCGAAGATGAGGGAGCTATATATCATGTATTCGTTGCTCCCTGTAGGAGCGACGAAAGGTTTGCATGCGGACGATATTCAAGGAATTAAAGCCTTATACAACTTTGAGGATCGAATACTAAGGATTTGTACTTTTTCTTCATGTTGTAATAATGACGTATGCACGCATGTTTTTCTATTATAATATATATACATATATTGATATTAATGTGGAATCTTATAATGAATTTTTGAATTTTGGTTTTGTTGCTCGTTCATCTTTGCAAAAAATGAATGGCCTTTTGGTTTTCATATGATTAAGGTGATGTTTGGTAAACACCACACCACCCCCAAATACTATTCACCTTATTTTTTTCAAAAAAATCAATATTAAAATATTTTTACTTTTTATATTACCTCATTCACTTTTTATATTACAATCATTTACTTTTTACTACTATTCCAATAATAAAATAAAAAAATCATTGCAAAACAAAAATTTTTTACTTTTCAATACCACTTTTTTATTTTTCTATACCAATTATTACTCTTTTTTTTTCCACAAAAAATATGAATAGTATCCGAGGGTGGAATGTTGTTTACCAAACAACTCCTTAGATTCAGCCCTTGGGTTTTCAATTTTAAGAATATGAACAGTAAGTTTTGTCCAAGTTTAAAATAGAAATCCTCTATTACTTTAATATCAAAAGTTAATAGTTTGTCATCTGTGATATATGTATCGAATAAACATTCATCTCAACAACTCAATACAAAAAGTCCCTAAGGAATAACTCAATTGGGTGGACTAGAGAGACTAGAAAAGGCTTATGCGTTATATATAGATTACCATATCTGGTCCATGTACGTGGGAAAATTGTACAAGGCGGCTTTGTAGAAATCAAACTATGTTATTTATAACGCTGAAAATGATAGGAAATGAAAAGAGAGAATCAAGACCTCCGTATCCGTATTATTTAAGTTTCAATTGCTTTCTGAATATTTGTTCAAATACAGCTTTTTGAGTAACAATTTTCTCTCATGCGAAACTCGGCTTTCCTTAAGAGCAATTGATTTGTTTACTGCATAACTTCTTTTAATTTTGGGTAAAAACAGGTACTGTAAGAATATGCCATTTGTCTTTCGCTTTTTATTTTTAGAAGTCAGAAAGATGGAAGAGTCTGGGATATAAATATATTATGTCCTAGCAAAGCCTCTTTATTCTTATTTTAGTAAAATAGACTTTGGTTTTCCTTTTCCTTGTGGATTTTCAAGGAATTCAAAAAAGAAGAGGGTGTTTTGTGAAATTGTGAAAATCTTGACACACCAAATTGGATTGTTTATCTGCTGGACCGTCTCTCACAAATTGAGACAACTTCTCTTGGATTAAAAATCAGATTATCTTGAAGAAGTTTGCCAGCATAGAACATCTGACTGTATCCCCTACTTGGCCTGTATGGTGGATTTGATGGTTCAAATGGTCTTTTAAAAACTATTTCATGTTGGTTATTATGGCCTGTGGACCGTGGTTGCAAACTATTTCATAATCTTGAAATTGAAAGAAAGAGTTTGCAGAAAGGTAGTGCAGAAGCCAAGAAATGAAAGGAAAGTTTTACATATAAACACACTGATGATAAGGAAGATGAGCATATTAATATACTATATAAAAGTATGCAGCACCAGATCATTCAAAAGTTCAGACATGTCTAAAGTTGTTCCAGTTGATGCCTTCGAACAGTAATAAAGGGAGTAGAAATAAAGTTTGGTGATAAACCGGAACCCTCATCTGGTTGATGCGAGTAGCAGGAATTTGGGGTGAGTGGCAATTTATTTTCCAGTGGCCTCAGTGGAAGCGGGCTTGGTGGAAGATGAGTAGGACATTGTATTCCCTTTGCTGGTCGCAAGCAAGCTAAGCGGCCATTCGCCTGGTTGTTGCAAAGTGGAAGTTTGATGGCCGGTACCATTCCTTCCTTCTCTCTTGGAACTGGAGCTCCAGTAGGGTCCTGTATCAAATCAGTTATAGAATATATCAATGTTTATTGATCATAGAGTAGAATTATACTAGAACTCATTATGCTCCATTAGATTTTTGGGATATTGTAGGGAAAAAGCAAACAAAGTTGAATTTGAGCAATCAAATGGAAAATGATTTTACAGTTTTAAAATGAGTTTAGCATGCTAAAGAATTTAATCTGGGCAAAGATTAATAACAACATACCCCAAGCACGAGAAAAGTGAATGCTTGATTGTCTGCACCAAGACTGATTTCAATCAGCTTCCTCAGGTCGGCAAGGCTTGCATCCTTTACCACCTTAAGCGTGGTAATGAACTTCCCAGGAATTTCCTTTGAAGCCTCCCATTTCACATACACTTCAATCTTTGCATCATTGCCATGATCATATGGATTGTAGTTCTCCTTCAAAGCCAAAGCCACATCATTGTATATTTGGTTCTTGTTCAATGCAAGTGGCTCCACGGTAGCTGCTGGACTTTTGGCTTCAAATTCTGGAATGGGCATGTATTTCTGGACCTCCAAATTCTCCTTGTTGAAATTTCTCACAATAGAATCCTCCCCAGTTGGAGATGATTGAGGATCAATGGGGCCAGACCTCCTTTTTGCAGGTGTTGTCCTGATGTGTTGAGATAACTCTCTGTGATTCCCACAAAGTGTGAATATATTTTGGATTCTCAATCGTCTAGAAGAGGCTGTATCCTTCGAATTTTCTGCTTCACTTAATAATTCCGAGTCCATACCCTCTAATCTTTCCTTCGGATGGTCTCTTTTCCTTGGACTTCTGCTAGGCGGACTTGGTGTCTGCTCAACTCTGATTACAGGGCTACACTTATCAACCACACAGACCCTCTTCTCCTCTATGATTTCTTTCTCCACTTCTTCATCTAACACTCTCTCTTCATGTTCATCATCCCCTTCATCTACTTCTTCTTCCTCAAATACAGTGCTCAGACATACCCTGTCACCAAATTTTGCCCCAAAAACATCATGATCCACTAGATGAGACTGATCCAAATTTCCTTGGATTCCAGCAGGTTTGCAAACCATCCCGCCTACATGCTTCACCTCACGAACAATCGGTTCTTGATCATCCATGTCCAAGTCCATTGATTTTACCATTCCAGGGTCCTCATTGGTATATATCCTCATTAGCCTTCTGGCAAACCCACTTCCATCCATGTCCTTCAATGCACTTTCATCAGCACTTGCATCTGTAGAACGGCATAACTCCAACTCAATCTCCTCCAACCGCTGTCTCAGCATTTCAACTTCCTGTTGTTGCTGCAATATCCTTTCTTCCATTCTTCTCCTCTCTAATTCGACAAATTCATTAGTCATTTTCTGGCACTCCTCCAATCTCTTTTCCAGCTCACGTTTCAGAATCTGAGCCCGCTCATTCACCTTTAAGTTGATCTCCTCCTCACTTGCCCCTGATCCCCTCCTTTCAGTAAGCTCAAGTCTAGCTCTAAGTGCAGCAACTTCTTCTTCTTTCTTCAAGAGCTGCTTGTGTGCTTCATTTCTCTCTTTCTCTTTGAGCTTGTTCTCCCTTTGTAGCTTAAAGATAAATTCATCCATGGCAGCAATCCTTGATCCTAAAATTACTGCAGATGAAGAGTCTTCAGTGCCAATTTTATCCTTATTTGGCGTATGAGGGCCACGGACAATACATTTTGCTTTTGCTCCATATTCAAGGGTAGAGATCGTCTTGTGTATCTCCTTTGGATCCGGGCTTGCACAGAGTATCATTAAAATTTTTGATTTGTCATCCTCAAACGAATCCTGAACAGAAAGAACACAAAACCTCATTAATCAAACTTCATGTAAACCATGTAAACCACCATAACTGACACTAATATCAACAGTAGTTACCTGCAGAAGCATGGTCAATTTGCTATCTCTAAATGGCACATGGGAATCACCATTTGCAATGGATTCTACCACTCTTTTCAATGCTATGTTTCCTTGGTTGATCTTCGCTGTCTGAGATGTTAACAAAAGTATAAAGTTAGCAGGGAACACCTCTGAGATCAATACTACAGAAAATATCGTAAAAGAAAAAGAACAGCAAACGTTGAAGATACAAAAACATAGTCATGACAAATCTTACCTGCATTTTGGCCTCAAATCCAATTTGACCAGCTTGCTCAATATTTTCGGACCCTGCCATGTCCACAAGCATCAGGCGTCCTCCCACTGTTGGGACATCAAGGATTATCTGTACAGGTTTGCAAAGCATGAGAATTCCAACCACTTATAAAATTCCAGCAGAACTACATCCAAGTAAAATCTAAAAGAATTATACCAAGCAGTGGCTACGAGAACTTCTGTCATTACAGAGAGTGCTTTTAACAATCCTTCGTTTCTCCACTTTTTGTATCTCCTTAGAAATCTTTCCAGCTTCAGTTCCTGAAATATACGATGCATTCTTTGCCTTTTTCCCCATTACTTCAAGTTTCACCTACAAAAAATGAAGAATATATATTGTCGAACAAGAATCCACATAGCCTAAAATATTGCCTCATAAGCATCAAAGAAATTCACAGGAAAATGAGAATAAGCATGTAGGGCCGAGTAAATTTCAAAATATAACAATGTATCACAAGAAGTTGACGTTGACGCACTTCTATAAGAATCTCCATGTTCATAAGATAAAAAGTTGACCCCTTTTGTTACAAAACCAATTTGAACATCAGCCTACTCCTTAATTATTGGTTCCAAACAGATAAAGGAAAAAACCAAAAAACAAACAAACACTTGTTGTACTCATTTGAACCCAAAATTGCAGAGTCGGCTAGTCTCATTTATGCACACACTTTGTACTCCTGATCTCATTTTGTCTGGCAATTTACAACCAAAATACACCCTGTATTTTTAAAACCTCAAACAACAGTAGCCAATTGACTTCTTTCATGCTAAATAAAAATTTTAGAAATATATATATATATATATATATATTTCTCTATTTTCCAGATAATTAACCATGAAACCCTTTCTCTGTCGAAAGAAAAGAACTTAATTATACAATACATACTACAAAAAAGATAACTTAGATTGCAATACGCACCCAAAGAGAACCCAACAAAACAAAACCAAAACCAAAACTCCAGAAATCAGGAAGCAACTAAACCTTTAAAGACAACAACACTTATTTCCCCAAAAATCACCAAGAATCAAATTATCTCAAATAAAGTCAAGAAGCCAAGAAAATAGAGAACAGACTATTACCTTGGATGCACTGCCTTTAGGCCATCCAAGGCCTAATCCTCCTCCACCGTTGCTGGACAAAAGATCAAAAATTTCTTCGTTATATATCTCCAAGACAGTTACTTGCACAAACGTTCCATGTCCTTCCTCCCCATCTCCAAGAATATCCCTCAAAGACCGGTACACAATACCTGGCAGCTTCGAGCATCCGAACATCGTGTGACTCTTGCCCGAACCAGTCGGGCCGTACATCATTATCGTGCACTTGTCCCCTAACTTCACACTGTTAATCCTCGACTCCACGAATTTTTTGTAAAAGACATCAAGGTCCTCTTCTTCAGACAAAGAAACCCCATCGAGGCTAAAGTCCCGGTAGCCGAAATCGGCTCGAACCCGTATAGAATGGTTGTTGGAATTGATTTGCAAAACCGATACGGGTTTTTCTTTTCGATCCGGGTAGTCGCGGATCCGGGTTATAACTTCGACCGGGTGATCTTGTGGGGCTTCTTTGGCCGCCGCGTTCGGATTCGGAGATGGGTTTGTTTTGTTGGCATTGAAATGAATGCGAAGCTTCGATTGCGGGGTCTTGATCTGGGTCGGGTGGGTTTGGTTTGCTTTAGATGGCGTGGGAGCCATAGGAAAGAGAACGCAGAAAGCAGAATGTTCAAGATTGAGTTTCGGACTCACAGGAGAAAGAGAGAGAGAGAGAGAGAGAGAGAGAACGAAAGCTGTATGGAGATAAGAGACTTGCAGAGACAGAGAAAGAAAGAAGAGAAGAAGAGAGAGATAGAGAGTGCTAGATTTGGGAATTCTTGAAAAGGAAAGAGAAAGAGAGGAGTGAGAATTTGAAATTAGATTTTTTGAAGTTTAACTAAAATCTAGCCGTTACGTTTCTAACGACTAGTTTTTTGGCATCACTCATCAGGCAGGGGGTCGGGGGTAGCACGATTCCAGCGTGAGCCAATTTTACTTGGTTGGGGAACCTTTTCAGCCTCCAAATTCACTCAATAGCCCATAAAAATAAAAATAATAATTGACCTGATTATAAAATTTTGTAATTTATCTGATTTTCATTTTTTATTTTATAAATTCAAGATTCTATTGTATGATTATTTTAAATTCAAGATTTTTATTATTTTTTCTCAAATAAATAATAATTATTTTTAAAAAAAAAATGATCTCCTATACTTTGGTATAGTTGATTGAGCTTTGATTCAATTAATTCCCAAACGACAACCTCTTTTGTATCGAGTTCAAAGAAGGATCGTAGATTGCTTTGGTTGTCAAATCTGACAATTTGGGCAGGCTCTGCTTGCGAGTCATTCATTGACTTGGTCCAAAAAAAAATGCCTAAATTGAAGCCTGGTGTTGATTACTTGATTCTCTCTCTAGCTTCTTGGGTGATTTTCCTAAGATCCAAACATTTAGAATAAAAACGTGAACGTGTTTTGTTTAGAGTGGGCTACGGCAACGGTGGAGGGCACAACATCGTCATTTCTATAGCCTTTGGGCATTTGATTGGACATTGTGAAGGGTCCGGTCCTCATTCGTTATCAGTTTTGACGGTTTGATAAATAGTTTTAGTATTAAAAAGTGATTGATATAATATAAAAATAAAAGAAAATTTGAATTTTTTGTGAGATAAAGTTATTTGGTAATAGGGAAAAAAAAAAAAAAAAAAAAAAGGTAATTTGGCTGTCTATATTTGACAGCCGATTGGTGATGGTAAAGAGTGTAGTCTCGATCATGCACGATTACAGTACAACCTTAATCTTAGACAAGTACAGCAAAATCTGATCATGCAAGCTTGCAGTTCCACTTTACAGGTAGTTAAGTGCACCTTATGGCACTGCATATATATATTAAGGGAAGAAACAGTTTGACTTTACAGTTGATGCGTTTACATTTGCATTATGATTAAATTGTTCCTAACTGAACACAATTTCCTGTGGTTCAACATAAACACTAACTAAGACAAAACAACAATATATAACAGCAGAAAGCAAACATATCGAAGCAGGAACAGTGACCGTTACACATGACTCTTGAATATCAAGGTATTATGAGATAACAAAAACCCTAAGCTCGCCTCTGTCTCCTCTAGTGATGCGCGTATCTGCATCGAGATAGGTAACTTCAAATTCACCGCTTCCTGTATTTGATGGAGGCCTTAAATTGTCTGGAATCCGTGGTAACTCTAATGGAGGCAGTTGTGACAAGTTTCCGGTTGTCTTTACCGTTGTTTTCTCAAACTTGATTTTTATCTTTGCAGACCCTATTCTCATTTAGTTGGAAGCTTAATCAGGATGATTATTTTCTTGTTTACTAAGATAATCATAAAGAAGTCTGGAATAAATTCAATTGCAAGATATAAGCTTGAAAAGGGAACTAACCTATGAGTTCAAATTTGTGGGCTAATGTGGCAGTCACTTCAACAGGTGGCAGGGGCCATGGAGTGCCTAATTCAAGCTCCACTATATTATCAAAATCTTTGCTCAAGATGTCAATCCGTTGAAAAACCTAATTACAAGAGAAAACATACATTTAGATGGTAAGATGATAATAGATTTAGAAAAGGTTAATCTTATGCATGATGCCTGGATATACAAGATATGAACCCAAAACAAATAGGTCAGATTTATATGCTGAAATGCTCTTGGAGCATCCAAGTTGACCAAGTCCTTATGGTAATTTGTTTGCTGACCGTTTAATTGGTTGAAGATAACGATGACAATAGGAGAACACATCTAGGTAAGGTGCTAGAAAACTCTGCCTTAGATCTAAGGCTCATCTAAAGTAGCTTCCACTTTATAACATGGCCTTCCGAACGGCATTACTAATTGATGTACATTGTATTGGGTGTAAAGATTACAATAAAAATAACAAATAAACTATAATGCCAAGTAGAAGATAATACAATAGAGCAGTTTTGGTAGCACACCTGACCAAGAGTTATAGGGAGTAGCCTTCTAGTGGGGGGTCCAGGACGGCTCCCACCAAGAGTACGAGATGAGAATGCACTGCTATATATCAATTTCCATCTCCCTTGCAATTTATCAAGATCAACTGAGAGGTCCACCAGTCCTCCAACATCTTCAATCTCCTTGGCAGCAGCATCTGCCTTTTGCAGATCATCTTCATTTGCAGCAAGACCTCTATTTAGCCCAGAAACAGCACTCTGCATTATATTACCCATACATGTTTAAGAACAAATCTTTCCACTTCCAGTATACAATTAGGAAAATCTATCTAATAAAGTATTTACTATGACTATTGCACCTCTCTATGCACACATCAATGTTTATATACAACTAAGTTCAAAAAAAGAGTCCACAATTTTAAGGACAAATTTTGTATGAAGGACACAGAATTTGGGCTGCTCAACTTTAACTGAACTCCAGGGAAGATGTGATTTTAAAAATGTCTTCTATCTCCAACACAGAAGAGTTTAAAGAAATATATCAACGCCAGAATGGCAATGAGAACTATAACCACAAGACAATAAATAATTGTGTCTGTAAATTCATCACCATTCAAGTATTTTTAGAGCCAGGTCATTTGTTGGTGCTTTGCATCTTTCAGTTCTCACAACGTGTGACGTGCTGAAGCATGATAATACAGATACTTTTTAGTTTTTGTGCTGATCCATGCCCCCAAGCATCTCCAACTCACATTCGGTAATCAACAGACATTACCATTGGCCTCCCTAAGACCTTGGATCCTAGCTCAGTTTGTAATGGGGTGGACAATTCAAAGTCCACCCTCAGTTAAACACACAATTGAATCAAATTAAGCATTACCTAGTATTCATGTATTAGAACAACAGTTATTCAATAGATGTAATACGCACAAAAGAATGTAAGGTTGCACAGTCCCACTTCTAGGTTGAACCACATGCAACAAAAAATAAACAAATCAATGTAATTAAACGAAAAATTACTGTGAAGGTCCTTAGGGTTTAACCTTTTTTCAAATCGTTCTGTAACGTTTGAAAATTATCAAATTGCTGCTTAAGATAAGCTTTATTATCAAACATGTAGGCTTGTAGCCACATCAAAGTTAGTAATTTATCGACACCTATACATACCACCAAGCTAGCACCAATCAACTTCGCCAATGGTTCAGCCACCCTTAAAACTATCCTCTACGGGTGGTCGAATCATGCCTTTTGGCCTTTGGAGGTGGTCGAGCCACCCCTCAAGCTTTTGTTACCTCCAAAACTAGTATTTGGGGTGACTTGACCACCCCCCTAGGCTTGAGGGGGTGGTTCGGCATCCCAAACCATCCCCTCATTCTTCTTTCTTTCTTTTTTATGTATCATTTTTTAAATAACATGACATTTTTTAAATGATATAGCAATACTAACTGGTGCTACAACGATAGAGAAGTGCTAAGGAGTCAAACAAATGAACTCAGAAAAATTTTCAAACTAACGTGGTAAGGGTTTTTAAATTAAAAAAATGTAATTCTCTATCCCTTGTCTGCCACTCACAGTCTACCACGTCAGTTTGAAAATTTTTCTAGGTTCATTTGTTTGGCTCCCTAGCACTTCTCACAATGATACGTTCTTCTCACAATGATACGTTCGGTTGTCAAAAAATTACTAGCTTCGAGGTGGCCACAAGCTTACATGTCACAAGTCTCTGGTAAACTAACAGGGTAAAGATATAGAGCATGCCCGGCGTGCTTCAACAGTGAAGCACGCCGGCCGTGATTTTTTTTTTTATTATTATTTTATTATTTTAATTTTTTTGAAAAAAAAAAAAAAAAAAATTAGCCTGGCGTGCTTCACTGTTGAAGCACGCCGGCGTGCTCAAAATCATGACTCAAACTAACAGCATGTGTACGGAGAAAGTGATTTGATAACAAAGTTTATCTTGATAATTTTAAGGCCTAAGAGATGATTTGAAAAAAGGTTCAACCCTAGGACCTTTACAGTAATTTTCCCTAATTAAACTGTACATCCTTTTCACTTGATATCCCAGCACCAGAAGATTTAACAGGATAACTAATCAATTTTAAAAGGAAATAAAGAACCAAAGCAAGCAAAAAGTGATTTGTATAAAATAGGATCACGTCAATCATATTAGACAGGTCAAGTCCATTAATCGACATCAATGAATAGTGGAATAATACGAAGCAAGAAGACCATTAATACCCAATTCAAATTTGTCAATTCAAAAGCACAATTGAGGGTGTAAGGCGTAACAGCAAATCAGCAAAAGCACAAACAGGCATAATCAATAGAACCAAGTTAAACAATGCCTTACAATCAACCAGGAATAAAAACCATTTCAACCGAATTAACCTCAAGCAGAAGAAGCATCAAGTAAAGAAGTACCCAACTATCTATTTATCAGTCTAAACGCAAAAGTAACAAGAAAACAAACAATATATGAGCATAATAAACAAAACCCATAAATGGTTAATCTGCAGTTGAACGAATTACCAGTAATTTGAGCTTCAAAGAAGCAATAAGCTCTGACTTGTCCTCCGAAAACGGTGGTGGAGGTGGAGGGTCAACTACAGAAACCTCGTCCACAGCCGATATTGGGGCGACGCTTCGCTTGCCCGAAAGAGGCCGTCTTGGAGACATGATTGTGATTCTGTGAATTTTGCTGGGACTTAAACGAGTAATCGAAGAAGAAGAAGAAGAAGAAGAGGAAGAGGAGTGGGAGACGAAAGGTGACAGATGAGGAAGAGAGGTTAGAGAGGCCATGACTGGGTGCTTGAGTCCTCGCTTGTGGCTCGAGAGTCGAGAAGGGGAAGAAGACACACACGAACCAAGCAATGGCATGTAGAGAAGTGATTTTATCTGTCAGGTTCTGTGGACTTCTTGTGCCATAGAATCTTCTTCTTTAGATCCTTGCCTCCTTGGTGAGACGGTTTAAGGCTATGTGGCACTAAAAATCAAAGTAGAAAGTTCAAGAAGTACTCAACAGTTTTCCTAAAAATTATTGGAGAATATTTCCTTAGGTCCTGAAACTTTCATTCGATTTTTTAAATTTTTTATTTTGGACCCCTAAATTTTTAATTACTCTCAATATAGCTTTTCCGTTAAATTTTAAACGTTACATAACATTTATACCCCTGACTTTTGTATAAAATTCTAACTTTCAAAACATTTTTTTATTTTTAAAAAAATGAAAATCAATGACATTTTAGTTTTTTTTTTTTTTTTAACGATTAAAATTAACAGAAGGGTTCTAATTGAGAGTAATTAAAAGTTTAGAGGTCCAAAATGAGAAATTTAAAAATTCAAAGAGATTTGTAAAATCGAATGAAAATTTAACTAAAGCAAAATTTTTCCAAAGTATTTTGAAAAAAAAAAAAAAAAAAAAATTCTTGTATTAAAAAGAAAAAATTGAGCATATTTATTGGATAGATATTGTTTAAAAAGTATTTTTTTAATATTTAAAAAACGAAAAATAGATTTGCAAAAATTTATCATTTTCTATCTCACGTCTTATTAGCTTTAGAAAACTAGATGAAACACAGAGAAGAACAAAATATATATACATATAAAAATAAAAATTAAAAATTAAAAAAAAAAAAAAAAAAAAAAAAAAAACTGTCCAATCCAATTACTCCATCACCCACTCATTCTCAGTTGGCATGGCTTGTGAATCCCCTGGCCTCCATTATTTGATCTACCTTTCCTTAAAATACACCATGGTAAGCCGTCTGACATGTTTAACAATGGTTCTCTCGATAAGTCATGTCAAGACACAATGATGAGTCTATGTAAAGCTTTTCTGTAAGTTCGGATGCAATTACATGATGTCCGAATATGCAAATCTTTGTGATGCTTTCTGGAAGTTTTGTCTAGACGCGTCTTCTAGCCATCCGGACACCCAAGAATGAAATGGCGTCTTTGGATAAAATCCTCATACCCTCATATGTAAAATCAAGTTGTTCTTTACACCGGATAAGCCAATTAAAAACCTAACACATACCTCTTAGTTCTACTTTAAATGCATATTGTAATACAAGACTATAGAGTTTAAGATAATAAGATGTAGCCCTAATTCTTGTTTGATTTTTTCTTTTTTCTTTTTTCTTTTTTCTCTGCTCGCTCTCTCTCTCTCCTACACTTTGTATATTTTATTATATATTCGTACAATAATAATGATTTCACAATGGGTGGTGTAATACCCAGGAAAAATAAAAGTTACGGAGATTTGGAAATGAAAACAGTAGAATAAGTAAATGTGGATGCCGTATAGAAATCGTCATGTTCTAACAAAAGTGAGATAGTAAGTTAAAACTTAGAAGTTGAGGTAAAAAGAGATTTAGGACAAGATAAAAACGAATCATGACTAGGAGAAGAAGATACTCTAGTCGCAACCAAAAACAGAGTCAAAAAAAAAAAAAAAAAAAAAAAGGGTTTTTGCAACAAGCTCGATCAACCAAGGATGGGACACATGGCAGGCTAAGGAAATTTAGAAGAAAAAAGTCATGCTTGGTCCACCGAGCCAAAATAAAATTGCGGAGTCTAAGGGATTGTTTGGTAAAGGAGTTGAGGTCTCCTTTGTTACTATTTATTAATATATTTTTTTAAAATCAACATCAAAATATTTTTACTTTTTCACTTTTTATATCACATTATTTACTTTTTATTATTATTGAAATAAAAAAAAAAACACTACAAAATAAATCTTTTTCACTTTTTTATACCAATTTTTTTTTTTTTTACATCAATCTACATCAAATACAATGTCTAAGCCAACTCGTTTACCAAACACCCCCTTAATTGATTTTGATCAATTTGACTCGCATTTATTACGAGCCATAATACCTCAATCAACCGAGAGACTATTAGAATATATGATGTAAGATTTGATATTATAAAAATATATTTGTATTAATTGTAATTGATAAAATTAAATCAGAAATATTCAATACTGATTTGATTTTATCAATCATATATCTTTGTATTCTCTCCTGTAACGTCTCGGAAATTAATTAACTGCTAATTAATTCCACAGTTTGTTACATAGCCTTATTCCACTCTGAACAAGACTTGGGGACCTCTATTCCTCAAAAGAGAGGATACTAAATAGCATAAACAAAAAGATTCTATAAACATAATCGTTACAACCAGAGCATCTACTAAAAATCATCAAGTAGCTAAAATCACACTATACAAGTAATCATCTTTACAAAGAATTCATGCTATACCTCAATATGCAAGTATGCATAAAAGCTCTAAGCTACAACATAACTCAAAAATACTAGTTACCATGAGTATTCGCTTAAACTTGCAATAAGTACTCAAGCATCTCTCGAATGTTTTGCGGTATCCATCTTCTGTTAAACGATATATAACCGCATAGTTGTACATATGGAGAAAAAATAAAATAAAAATAATACAATAGTAAATCCAACGACTTAGTGAGTATAAATGCACATGACTTACCCATCATTAAATAGTGAACTCTGTTATTTATAAAGCACATACAACATTATGAGATGACAGTTTATCATGAACGTGATATAAATATAATATATGTTTATAATCATAAGTAACAGTAATAGTTTAACCATATGGTCTACCTGAGATATTAACTATTCTCAGCAGGGTTGGCGCTATCCCAAGGACCTGTAATACAACACCGGTGCCCCCGATATTGTACACTACCATAAATAACATTAGTGGCACGATCGAGTACGACCTCAGGTGACCCACACCACTAATGATGTCCGTCCTATAGTGACCATCCATTAGGGAATAATTATGCCTTAATCACGAAATTATTGGATTCAAAGTCCACACACACATTTGACCATAATTTATGTTTGAAATTTCTTAGTCTATATTAATGATATACAATAATGTTTAAGGATTTATGTTAGTTGTCTTGGATAATTTATTTCCACTTTTCGTTATAAGATATTATAATAATTAGTTGTCAAAATTAAATAAATTTAAGGGTTAAATACTAAAAACCCATTAGGGTTTAAACTCTTTATTTTTTGCCCATTAGATTTTCGTTTTTATCAAAAGAAGTACTTGTTGTTTTTATAAAGACAGAAATGATACCTCCGTTAAAATTTTGTTCAAAATTTAACGGAACGCTACGTTAGCACCAATTAAATTGTGCCACGTGTTATATAATTATTTTTTTTTATTTAAACAAAAAATTAAAAAATTATATTTTTTCAAAAAAATAAATAAAAATTTTGCCCACCCACTGGCCATTTGCCACCCCCTTTTGCTATAAGTTGGCCCGGCCACCCCACCTAGCCGGTATGGGGGTGGAGAGCCACCCCACTACCGGATGGGGGTGGCCGAGCCACCTCAAGGAGATTTTGGGGTTGGCCTAAACCATCCTAGTGGATTTGGCATCAATGATGGGTCCACCATCGATGCTAATAAGTCATTTATGTTATATGGTGCAAAGGTGACTGGAGGATCTGGTGGCATGCTGGTTACACCAGTCGGCACGGGACCTGAGCACCTGGCATGACTCCATTACTAGAGGAACATGATAAAGTGAATAACATATTACATGTTGTTGGCCTTCTAATTCCTATCCTCATCCTTGCAGTGTTGTTCTTCTATTTGAAGCTTGGAGATGAAGATGTTAATGTAATAAATTGAATATATATTAAATGCTAATTAACAACAAAACTAGCAGCGGAAATAATTTAATATATATGTACCTCCGGCCATTGCTTTGCTCAAGCAACTTGAAGAACAACTTCACAGCAACCAAACTAGAAAAACAAAATTATTGAGAGGTTCTTCTGACCTATGCCTACCAGTGAGTACCGATTGATGGAATACACAGGCCTTATTTATAGGTAGGTCAGGGGACCCTCAATTAGAGCTGTTACCTTAATTATTCCTCCCATCAAGGAATAGAAAATCAATCAATACAGCTAATTGATTCCACAAACATTAAATCATTAATTAAATCAAATGCTTGTTCCACAAGAATTAAATCAGTGATTTAATTCAGAATATTTGATTTACATAATAAGCTTCAAATTGGAATAGAATATTGAACACCGTAATTTTATAATTATAAAAATATATGTGACATAAGGGACATACTTAAATGGAATTTCTTACATTCTCCCACTTTGCCCTTATGACACATAAATTCCTTATGGTGTTCAATTCTATGATTTGGCCAATACTTTATCTATTCCAACCATTCATGGAATCCTCCCACTCATTCAAGGAATACTACACACGAATCATGGCGGTAAAGCTTTTATATGATAAGCCGTCCCTTCCATGTATCACGATGTGTAATACCTCCCTAAATGAGTACTTTATGGATAATATACTTTATGAATGAACTTCCTATAAGTCATTCGGGTCCAACTTTAATTTTATCCCCACGGATAAGAATAATATATGTGTGCACAAAAATCTTTATAACATAACATTTATGTCTATAGACCAATTAAAGAGAAACTAAGCACAAATGAATTAATGAATCTCATATATTCCACATGACTTTATACTTTCTTTACCGGTAAACCTTTAGTCATGAGATCCGCAATCATTAATTCAATACTTATATGCTCAATAGACACTTATTGTCACTTAATGTTCTCTTTCATAATGATACTTTATGTCGATATACATACTTCTGCTTCTACTCAATTTATTCTTAGAAATGATAACTACAGTAGAATTAACTCAGAAGATCTTTATGGGTCTAACTATAAAATCGACAATCTTGAGACCTTTAACAAAAATGTCTCAATCATAATGCCTGTGTAATTAATTCACAGCATGTAATGACTTGTGCTTTCATGGTAGATGTAGCAACTGTAGTACGCTTACTGCATCTTCAGTACATATATACTAAAGTTGATTCTCTATTATCTACACATTTAGCAAAAATCAAACCTGAATAAACACCACCAAATGGTAAGTGTATCTGTAGTTCTTGGTTCATTGCATATTCCACAATACTATATTGACCCAATAGTCCAACTGCTATTTCAATGCCAGGTCTAATGTAGACCTGTGCATACACATGGAATATCTGCCTTTGTTCCAATACATTTTGGGACATTATCCTCCTTAATAATAGGTGCTACTGAAGATTCATAGTTCTTCATTCTGAATCTCTTCCAAAAACTTTAGTGAGATGAACTTTATGTAGCAAACCTAAATTAATGCTTGCAAGCAAAATATTATCTATATACAGGACTAAAAGAAATGTAACTTTACTCCCACTGACCTTAAGGTATATTCAATGATTAACAAGGTTCTCAAAAAACCCATATGAGGTAATAACCTTGTAAAAATTTTGTATATCATTTATGAGAGACATATCTTAGTCCATTAATAGATATCCTTAATTTGCAAGCTTTCTGACTGTTATTAATAAAACCCCTTAAGTTGTCTTATGTACACCTCCTCCTTAAGATCCTTATTCAGGAAAATTGTTTTTCACATCCTTTTGATATAGCTCTAAAACAAAATGAGCTACTCATACCATGATAATCAATGCCTTCCTTTTGAGTAAGATCATTGGCTACAAGTCTAACTTTATATCATTCAACATTACCCGGAAGCATCCTTTTAGGTTTTATAAACCCATTTGCAGCCTATGGCTACAACTCCCTTTGGTAAGTCAACAAGATTGCAGACTTGAATTTTAGCCAAAGATTTCATCTCCTCCTTCATGGCATTGAAACACAATGTGAAGTTATCTCCACCCAAAAAGATGTGAAAACAAATTTTGGATCGTCCTTAGGTCCGACATAAAAATCAGACTCCTAGAAGTATACAACATAATCACTAGAGATTGTTGGTCGCCTTATTTTAGAAAATCTTCTTAATCCTACTTCATTTACTTTTGACAAAGTCTGAGTAGGTTCATTCTGAACTTGTTCCTTATAAGTTGACTGTTCTGAAACCGATTGTGCTTGAAGATAATCAATTTGATTTTTCTTAAGCACAATCAAACACCCTTCATGTGAAGGGCTTCAGTCAACTCTTGTGCTTCCTCTAATTCAATCCCTTGAGGATAAGCACTCCCACTAAGTTCAGCGTCCTCTAGAAATTTTGAATATTAGACTTAACAATTCTAGGACTAAATGAAGAACAGTAAAGCCTAAACCCCTTGGAGTTTACTGTATAACCTATAAAATTCCGCTAGTTGTCTTTGAAGCTAATTACCTTAGGTGTGGATTATAAATCCTCACTATAGCAAGACAACCCCATATGTGTAAACAATTTGAACTTGGTTCCATTTATTCATTAATTTAGGTCTCTTATGGACAACTCTGATTGGAATCGAGTTAAATGTATACACAGCGGTTTTCAAGGCTTCACTCCATTAGGAGAATAGAACATTACCTTTCATGTCCCCTTTTCGTGTACCTACCATAATACTATCTGCCTCTATCAGATCTTACGATCTTGATTTTCTTTTATTTTGTTTCTCTACTTCTACCTTATAGGTATTAGAAGCATTTTAATACCCCAACCTTATGATTTAGAAGATAGCGATACATAAACCTTATATGGTTATTACCGAAAGAGATAGGATATCTCTAACCATTTAGGCAAGAAGTATGGAAAATGTTACACTTGTACATGATCTCAAGAATTTCAAAAATCCTTTTGTTGGCACCTTTAGTGGTATAGTTGGTCTGCTTTTCCTTAATGTTGTCCACATAAATACCAAAGGTAGTAAATTCCAAGAGTCGTAAAAACTCTATCATTTATCGACCTTTTATTCTTTATAGAGATATATTTCAATCTCCAATGCCATAACATAGAGGATTTTCTCATTCATAAAACTCTCATTTATGTCAACATTTATATGCAGGGATTAATTTTCCAAAAATTAGGATCTAGATCAATTTTAAATAGACCATTAATTTAATATTCCACCCAAAAAATTTTTTAACAATATTCAAATTTGATTTTAACAAACTAAAATAGAAATTAAATTTCTAAAATAATTGTGGAATATATAAAAACATTATTAAGGTCAAAATGACATAACTGAATTTTTAAAATTAATCTATAGATCCCAACAACCTCTAATTGTAAATAAGTATTATTTAGAAAACCCTGCATTATGTTGACAACGTGGACTGCTAAACCAAATTCAATCCACATAGTCCTTAAGAGAGTCAATAAAAGAGATTCATGACACACTAGGTGTATGCGATTACCTTTATTTCAAGTCATTTATGATACTTTATGCAATCATGCTTTATATGCCCATAATTTTCCTTAGTGTAAGAGAAACAAGTATCTTAATTGCCATAACACTTTGTTGGCACCTTGTTCTCATTCATCAACTATTAGACATGATTGCCTATAAAGATCTTTCCCTTAACATGAATAACTTTTTGGATTCTCATGTCTTAATCTCTCATCTTCTTGAACACACATGATCAGAAGTTCCTTAATTGATCAGTTATCCTTATGTGTGCCACAAGATATTTGAAAAAATATCATATTTAGATGAGAGAATAAAATTGACCATAATGACTCAAAAACTCAACCTTTAAGGACTTTATAATGAGCTGTTATGTCCTTCATTTCCATAATGTGCTCAAGCACATTTTAAAACTATAAAAGGTTTTACTTTAAAGCTTTTCTATTAGGGTGCACGCCAAAGCCTTATTGGAACTCACTAAATATTCCTCAATGACCTTTCTTTGGCCCTAAAATACTAAGGAATAAAACCCTAATGCTTTCTTTGATATGAGATTTAATGAACGTTGAAACTTAAGCGATTTAAATCACTACAATCGTTCATGTTTAATAATCTCATGTGGCGTACTTGATTCCGTGGGAGAAGGTGATTCGTCCACACGAAACGCCAATTCAGTCTCCAAACACCCCAAAGTGAAAACACATTTTTCTTTTCAGTCAGGAAAAATTACCACTAGGAATTATTGGAACATAAAATACTAATAATTAAAGCAGTAGGAATACATCCAGTAACCAAGGAAAAATTATATACTTTAATGCTATGAAATAACCTTATTTAAATTAACCAATGTTAATTTAATAGTAAATTTCAACCTACCTGTGGGCAAAGGTGCATCACGCATGAAATTTACTCTTTATTAATAAGACTAATAAATTTAGCATTAATAAATAAAATTTTCCGTACCTGTGGGCCTAAGAGAAATTTTATTTTCAATGTTAAATTTACTATCTTATTCTAATTAACTCATAAAAATAAAAACGTCCCTGTGGGGATTGGCAAATTAAATTTATGAATTAATTACAACACGATGTTAATTTTCTTTATGAAGTTCATATATATAATCTTGATGCAATTATCATTATAAAATCAGGATGCTGTGGCTCTCCCAAAAATTATTATGACAATTACGACTTCATTAACATCGAATTGATTTAAATTAACCAATGCTAATTTAATAGTAAATTTCAACCTACCTGTGGGCAAAGGTTGCATCACGCATGAAATTTACTCTTTAATATGACTAATAAATTTAATAAATAAAATTCTCCGTACCTGTGGGCCTAAGAGAAATTTTATTTTTAAAGTTAAATTTATTATCTTATTCTAATTAAATCATAAAAATAATAACGTCCCTGTGGGGATTAGTAATTAAATTTATGAATTAATTACAACAGGATGTTAATTTCCCTTATGAAGTTCACATATATGATCTTGATGCAATTATCATTATAAAATTGGGATGCTGTGGCTCTCCCAAAATTATTATGATAATCACTACTTCATTAACATCCAATAACTGTATAGATGCCACAAATAAAGTTCCCAAGAATAAAAGACAAAATCATCATGTTAGTGGGTAAACAGTATTTTTCCAAAGTACAACCGGATAGTGTCCCAGATAAGTGAGGGGGCGCACAACGGCACACTTAAGTCCCAAGACTTACCTTGCCAGAGCTTTCCGATTGCAATTTTGGATAGTACCATAAACATTCACCAACACATGAGGCTTAGTTAATTATTCTCAGGTCCAGGCATCAAACAATTTATATTTAAACAATTAAAAGAATAAATATATCATTAGGTTCATGCATTAATGAAACAATAATTTAATACTGAACAATTTAAATCATAAGATGAATAAAAATGCAACTTAAAAGCATAATAATTTGAATAGCCTAATGGTCTTGAAGTAACCTTAGTCCTTTTATCCCTTAAGAACCCAAGTTCTAAACCCAATAAGCCTAAAACTTGTTTCTCCCCTTTTTTTTTTTTTTAACTGAATGGGTTATCGGGTTGGGCTTCCTTATTGGGTCAGCCTTTGGTTTCTGTATTGGGTTGGCCCAATCGGGTTAGCCCACTTAATAAACCTTTTTTAAAAAAAAAAAAAAAAAAAAAAAACTGAATTGGGTTTGGGTAAAGTAAAGCCCATACCCAATGGCCCAAAACCACTAGACCCGGTTTCCTTATGGGTTTGAAAACCCTACCCGGCATCCTTAAGTCCTAACCCGGGAACCCTAGCCCTTGCGCCGCCGCCGCCGCTTCACCTTCACCATGTGCCGCCGCCGCCCCTTTAGCCTTCCTCATGCGTCGGCCACGCAGGGCCGCTGCTCAATGGCCAAAAGGCCACGGTGATCGGCAAGGGGGCGGCGTTCCGTCCAGCACCACCGCCAAAAACAACGCTGCCGTCCCTCACGTGCATCCGAACTGTGATGGGCTGCCGACTTCATGCAATAGTCAATCAGGACCGCCGCACAACAGCCCCAGATGACACTGACCGGCGAGGATCAGTGGCCCCGTCCAAACCCACAGGCAGCCCGTGCAGGGCTGCCGTTGCTTTGAGTCACAGGCGGCCCAATGCAGGCTGCCGCTCACTTTATGTGGCCAACGCCGCTGCAGGTGGATAAAAAACGGTCCTTTATGCGGCCAACGCCGTTGCAGTTGGGAACCGGCGAGCTCCGGTTCCGGTGGGCGGTGGGCAACCTTTTGGGTACCTTGTCTCTTTCGGCTATCTGCTCGTTTTGTTCCAAAAAATTCTCCAGAGACAAGAAGGGCAATTTGGTCAAAAACAAACATTAAGTGGTTCATTTAGTTTCAATAGAAACAAAATGCTTTATGCTCCTCGCCATATTTTTGTTTCAATAATCAATAAACAAAATAAAGTATTATTGAAACACAAATAAAATTTTACAGTAGGCATATCTAAAAATTAGACTGAGCAAATATGGCCTAGAGAAGGCTCTGATACCACATGTAATAAATTGAATATATATTAAATGCTAATTAACAACAAAATTAGCAGCGGAAATAATTTAATATATATGTACCTCCGGCCATTGCTTTGCTCAAGCAACTTGAAGAACAACTTCACAGCAACCAAACTAGAAAAACAAAATTATTGAGAGGTTCTTCTGACCTATGCCTACCAGTGAGTACCGATTGATGGAATACACAGGCCTTATTTATAGGTAGGTCAGGGGACCCTCAATTAGAGCTGTTACCTTAATTATTCCTCCCATCAAGGAATAGAAAATCAATCAATACAGCTAATTGATTCCACAAACATTAAATCATTAATTAAATCAAATGCTTGTTCCACAAGAATTAAATCAGTGATTTAATTCAGAATATTTGATTTACATAATAAGCTTCAAATTGGAATAGAATATTGAACACCGTAATTTTATAATTATAAAAATATATGTGACATAAGGGACATACTTAAATGGAATTTCTTACAGTTAAATCTAAGTTCTCGCAGCTCAAGGGGAAACAAGATCCAATACTGGATACGATTAGCAAAATCTACTTGGGGGTGGCTCGGCCGTGGGGGTGGGGTGGCTGGCCACCCCCAAATGCCAAAATTTTTAATTTTTAATTTTTTTGAAAAAATATAATTTTTTAATTTTAAAAAATAAAATAAAAAAGTAATTATATAACACATAATACAATTTGATTGGTACTGACGTGATATTTCGTTAAGTTCTGGACAAAATTTTAACGGAAGTACCATTTTCATTTTTATGAAAATCACATGTATGTGATAAAAATAAAAAATAAAAATCTAGAGAATAAAAAATAAAAAGTTAAAACCCTAAGAAGATTTTTAGTATTTAACCATAAATTTAATTTTGAAATTACTGTTATGGGCATCCAACACCACGAAATATCCTCATATGAAAGTGAAACAGAAACATGTGAATATTCCTAAATGCCTTGGTTTGGTGCAACCCTCCAAATAGAGGGATAAACTTCAAAACTCAAAACTAGATTTCATTTCCCGCCCAAAACCACACAAATCTTTTCCTCATCTTTCTCTTCTTTAACATATCATGATATAATAGTCAAAAAGCTCCGTTTTCAAATCTCATCTTCTTACTCTCAGAAAGCCCATAACATATTCAAATAAATTTATTCTATTTTTTATTGAAACAAACACCCCCAAATGTCCGCTTCATCGGCTCGCCGGCTCAGGGACCATGGAACCACCGGCGCCGGAGTCGCTGCCAAGCCCTCCAAAGCCCTAACCCCGATCTGGGTCTCCGGAAAAAGCCCCACCGTTGGTTTGCAGAGATCATCATCTTGCGGCAAAGAGAACCCCAGGCCCGCATCTCGGACCCGAGACCTGGCCCAGAAACCCGTGATCCGGCCCGTGCCACGCGTCGACAAGGCCGCAGCCGCCGCCCGGTCGGTGGATCCCGGGAGCGACAGTGGCACACGAGTCCGGTGGTCCACGTCGTCGGCGCCAAGAGGTAGGAGCCCTAGCCCTTCTGAGTTGATTAGGGGTTTCTCAGATCGGAGGGTTTCGGTGGGTGCGAGTGCTGGTGGTAAGGGATTGGAGAGTGGAAAGCAGAGAAAGGGGTTTAGGGATTCGAGTGTGAATGGGAGTGAAGGGAAGACTAATGGGGTTAGGGCTTTTAGGGATCGTAAAGAAAGTTGTAGAATTGGTGTCAACTCGGAGAAAAGGAGTGGACTTTATGAGGATTTGGAGATGAAAGTGGAGGAAAATGAGAAGAATTTGAAAGAAATTAGGAGTTTGGAGAACTGTAATGGTAAAGTTAATTTAGGCTCAAATGTGATAAAATTGAGTGCGGTTGGTCGCATTTTTGATGAAAAGGTTCGTGATGGTGCCGGGGTTGATGAGTTTTTGAAGTCGAATAAGGAAGTCGTGAAGGTTGGAAATGATGTTGGTTTGTGTGTGGAGGGGCGTGTTGAGAACACTTTGGATAATGGGAAGGTTTTGGAGATTCCGAAAGATAAAGGGTTAGATGGTAACAAGTATCCAAGCAAGCTCCATGAGAAGCTTGCGTTTTTGGAAGGGAAAGTTAAGAGGATTGCGTCGGATATTAAGCGGACAAAGGAGATGCTGGATATGAATAACCCGGACTCTTCGAAGATAATACTTTCTGATATTCAGGACAAGATTTCAGGGATTCAGAAGGCAATTGGTAATGTTGGAGGCGAATCAGATGGTAAAATAGGATTGTCGAGAGGAGCTGGTGATGGAGAGAGCAGGATTATAGTTCAGAAGGAAAAGAGTAAGGAAGCGTATAGTGTTAATACTGTTAAAAGTTCTGTGAAAGGATTGAGTAGCGAGGAACTGGAAGCTAGACTCTTTCCTCATCATAAGTTGCTCAGAAATCGGACTTTTCTGAAAGTAACATCAGCAGGTTCTCAGAGTCACGAACCTCATTTTGAAGGACCAAATTGTGAGTTAAAGGTGGATAAGAAGTCGTTTAGCCCCATTGATGATAACCCTATAGCAATGGAGTTCTTAGCTTCCCTGAATACGGAGCAAACTAAAGTCACCATAAGGGATGGGCAGGCTGGTTTGGAATGTTGTGAAGTTCAAGAAATGGATGGTGATACGTCTACGGGAGTATCAGATTGTTCAAATGTGTTCAATGGAAAGCGTGATGTTGAGCTAGTTCTCACAACTGACGAGAGACTTGATGATTTTGATGATCAGGAGAGAATTCAGGGTGCAATAATTGGTGAGGAGACAGAAGATTCTTGCATTGATCAGCTGAATGAAATTGGCCATAAGGCTTCAACAGCAGGATGGTTTATCTCTGAGGGGGAGGCGGTCCTTCTTGCCCACGATGATGGTTCTTGCTCATTTTATGATATTGTTAATTGTGAGGTGTGCAATATAGTTATCTGTTGCTGTTCCATTTCTATGAAGTGTTTATATACTTACCTATTCTGATTTGATTTGCCAATTTCTTTTCTCTTAGAAGTGATTTTATCCATCTCCAACTGAAAAATACTAACAAATAAAATTCAGATCACTTCTACATGCAGCATGTCAATGATGTGCTTTTTGGATATATTGATTGTTTTGCTCGAGTTCTTGATTTGATGATTTATTTTCACTATAATTCTCTCTCTCTCTCTCTCTTCTTCCTTTATAAACCTGAAGCATGTTTATATGAACGAATTACATGACTTGTTTGGATGGCTTTACGAATGTATTGTTGCAAGCACGAACATAAGCAAAGAGTTAGCACTGTATTAAAGATATCTCTTGTCCTCTGATGGTCCATCTTTGTTTCAGGAAAAGGCTGAGTACAAACCTCCGTCAGGAGTCTCACCTGGTATATGGAGGGATTGTTGGATAATTCGTGCCCCTGGTGCAGATGGTTGCTCAGGAAAATATGTTGTGGCTGCGTCTGCTGGGAATGCTATCAGTCCAGGCTTTTGCTGTTGGGATTTCTACTCCAAAGATGTGCAAGCTTTCCAACTTGAGGGTGGAGCAGCCACTTCAAGAACAGTACTTGGTCCCTTACCGAATAATATTGGGCACAGAAGAAATTCTATTCTTGATAATCTGGTCCCGGAAAATCAACAATGGTGGTATAAACCCTGTGGACCTCTTATCATCTCAACTGCCAGCTGTCAGAGAGGTGTGAGAATTTTTGATATCCGTGATGGGGAGCAAATTATGAAATGGGAGGTGCAGAAGCCTGTGTCAACAATGGATTATTCAAGCCCATTACAGTGGAGAAGCAGGGGAAAAGTTGTTCTAGCTGAAGCAGAAGCAATCTCCGTGTGGGATGTGAACTCTCAAAGTCCTCAAGCACTATTATCTGTGTCTTCATCTGGTCAGAAAATTTCTGCTCTTCATGTGAACAATACTGATGCTGAATCAAGTGGTGGGGTTCGTCAAAGGTGAGCGGCAACCTTTTCTTTTAGCTTTCTTCACTGTTTGTCCCTTGATATTATTCTGATGCAGGACACTATAGTCACAAAAATAACACAATAAAATTAGAGCAAAGAGAGGAGAAATAACCTAAAAGAGGAGAGATAAAGAAGAGAGAAGAATCTATGGGGGAGAAAGAGAGAAGCTAGGGGAAGAGAAAGAGAGGAGGAGGGGGGAGAGAAAGAGAGAAGAATTAGTTCTTCAATTATTTTCTTCCATCGAGTTTGCCTCCATTGATGTAAAAATCACACTTACATAGTCTCATGACTAACCCCTAACCCGGATTTACGGAAAAGCTCAAAAGCACTCTAGGGCTACCAAATTATTGAATTACCAAAAACAACACCATTGATTCCTAAAAACTAAATGCTAATAACCCAATTAACGAATAGGACCTAAATAAAATAAAAGTAAACTTTTTGTCTCGCCCTTTGCATCATATTTCTCTTCTACATTTTCTGTTATCCATATTTTTCATACTTGGCATTTGTAGCTTGGTCAATTCATTCTATACTATTTGTTTGTATGGTTTTTTTTTTTTTTTTTTTTTTTTTCAGATCAATTTATTCGTATAGAGATATGTTTTTCTTTGTTCTTCTAAAGATATATTTTCTGAAGTCTTAGTACTGTTCTGAATCTGATAAATGATAATTATCTACTTCTGATTATTGATTGCCTCTCTTGGCAAAATGATGTATAATATATGGGTGTGGAAATACTAGCAGCATATGAATGTAAGAATGCTTTTTAAAATTTTCTTTTAGTAGTAAATAAATACATGCATGAAGATCTTGTACCAAATTTCTTTTACCAGGTCTAACATGGTTGATACATGGTAAATGCAGAGTAAGTTCGTCAGAAGCAGAAGGACATGATGGTGTTTTCTGCACTGCGGATTCCATTAATATTATGGACTTCCGCCACCCATATGGTGTAGGTCTTAAGATACCAAAACTTGGTGTCAGTGCGCAGTCAGTTTTCTCTCGTGGAGATTCTGTCTTTCTTGGCTGCTCTAATGTAAGGTCAAGAGGGAGAAAGCAAACTTCTTCACAGGTGCAACAGTTCTCGTTGCGCAAACAAAGGCTATTTAGCACTTACGAATTGCCAGAATCCAATGCACACTTCCATCACTCAGCAATAACACAAGTATGGGGAAATTCAAGCCTTGTAATGGGTGTTTGTGGACTGGGGCTATTTGTATTTGATGCCTTGAGGGACGATCCATTGCAGTCTTTCACCATTGATTCTGGAAGCACTAAAAATGTTAGAGACGCCATTGGTCCAGATGACATGTATTCTCCTTCCTTTGATTACTTGTCCTCTCGTGCTCTCGTTATATCAAGAGATCGCCCAGCTATGTGGAGGCACTTATCATAGGTATATGATGCATGCCTGAAACCCTTTTGCTTGTTTTGTCTGGGAAAAAGGATTATCAGCAAAAGAATGTACTGCTTTTTGCGTTCTGTTCTGTCATGCTTTGTAAGATGTTTGAAATGACGTGTGCCATATTTATATTTATTGAAGTTGAACTTATTGTGTAAAGATTGGAATAGGTGTCTTGGTGAATTTCTTGTATACTATGCTTTGGCATGATTGTTCCAACTTTACCAAGAACCAGATGAAAAGGAGAAGACTGCTGTAGAGGGACAGCTTAGCGACATGAATTATATATTCAATGCCATTTTTCATTTTGTCCGAGCCTTTGGATCACTGGTACTTTTTGTTTTATTACTCAACAGATAATTGCTTGCAGCAGTATAAGGGCATGTTTTGTAATGTTTCTCAAAAATTGTTTTTGAAGACCCGTTTTTGAGAAATATAGATGTTTACGAGCGTGCGTTATACACACTTCAAAGTGTTTATTCCTTAACATGACAGTGAAAATCACTCTTAGATGAAATAATAAATGAAAGTATATGTAAGATTCAATGATAGTTTTCAATTACGTCAGGTAATGAGCACTTGAAAGTAAACAGTTAAAGGTACTAGTAGCATTTTTCGCCAACAATCTTTGATGGCAAATCATAATTGAGAAGAAGATTCCAGAGGTTTTGAATGCAAACCCTAACCTCCAAACACAGTCCCAGAACCGTCCTTGAAGTTCCTCCACACAGCAGCAACTAAGGTAGACGATTTCTTAAAGAAAATACATGCTGATTTTGTCTTTTAGCCATCACTACAATAGACTACTTTAGCCATCTTCTCTTTATTTGCTTTCCCCCTCAATTTCAACCACCTATCACGGGGTTAATGGTGGATTTTAACGATATATCACTTCGGAGTCGGTCGATGGTGGTAATGACAACAGCGACGATCGATGTGGATGTTTGTGTGAGAAAGAGGGATGAAGGTGTGATTGAATGTGACTAAAACACAAGGATTAAGATTAATATTTTTTTTTATATTAAATGTAATACTTTATTTTTGAAATTGAATATAAAAATAGCTTAAATAAGGAAATTGTAACAAAACCATGAAAACTGGTAACAAGAAAACAAACCCAGAGATATGATGCCGGAGTTCCGGGCATGGGAGAATCTAGAGTTTTTCTTCCATCTCTTCATGATAAAGCACCTTACACGATATACGCATGTCGCATCTAGCAGTTGAGGTTTTGCGATTGTTTAGCAGACTTTATTGCTCACGTGCTCTCCTTTTCGGTGAAGCACAGACCGGTAACAACTAGGCTCATCAAGTGTTAGACCACCTCCGGGTCCCGCCATCTCCGATCAGGAGAAGGTCCACGTACAGACGTGAAACGTAGCCGATTAATTTGTTGGGAAATCTACATCTATTGGTGGGCTGTCTGTCTCAATATCATTTGTGGTTCTTGTTCATTGCACATGAACAATTATAATAACAAACCCTTAAAAGGGAATGGCCCTCCCACAGTCCCACCCCCTCAATTAGGCAAGAAGTGGCTCGGTCACCTCTTTCAACTACTTTTTTAGTTGACCAAATTATGCCTATGGCTACTCAATTTTTTTATTTATTTTTACTATTTAAGGGTGGTTCTGCCACCCTACCCCATTTGGCAAGGGGGGCTAATTTGGTTTTTTGGTTTTTTTTTTTTTTTTCAAATTTAAAAGGGTTTTTTTGTTTTGACCATGAATAATAGACAAGGGAGAAAAAAATTGTATTTTCTTAATTTAAAAACTCTTGTCACGTCACTTTAAAATTTTTTTGGGTTTATTTATTCGACTTTCTAACACTTGTTTTTTATTTTTTTATTTTTTATTTTTTATTTTATTAAAAAAAAGTTAAGATTATTATTATTATTTTTTTGGTAGGCTTGCAAGGCTTTGACAATTTTTTGATAATTTAAAGAGATATCTAGAAGACACTATAAATTAGATAGTAGACCATAGATGGAGGGGATTGATTTCTTTTCTTGTTAGTTTAGTTTTACCCTTACAAAATATAATTAATGTAATAAATCTAAGCGTATATCCTTACGTCAATAGGTTCCCTTTCGAAGAGTACAACTCATCCATATAAAACTCCCTTTATTAGAGTTAAGAGACCCAACTGCGAAGGAGAGAGAGACACAAAGAGAGAAGTAGAAAGATGAGAAGAAAGAGCCATCCTCTGTTGAGGGGAGGGAGAAGAGGAGAGAGCAAATACAGTCATACGTTTACAGCAGCTGAGATGCAATCACTGGGTAGCATTTGTGAGACTATATTACCCTCTTTGCCATCCAATTCTTTGGAGGGAGAGGAATACCAACCCAGCAATGTTTTGCAGTCCTTCTGCAAAGCTTCTGGGTCTCAAACTCCAATCCCTGATCAGGTTCTCCCTCTCTCTCTCCCTCTCTGTCTCTGTCTCTGTCTCTTTCCAGTCAATTGTCAAGTAGAAGTTAATTTTATTTTTTTTCCTTGTGATATTGGAATGAGATCGAACAGGTTGCAGAGCTTTTAGTGAAGAGGGCATTAAAAGAATCTCTGATATTAACGAGAGTGGTTTTATGGCTGCTGGCCACTAGATTGGGTACCTTGTTGCTTTGTGGATCTCTTTGTTTTTGTGAGGAATGGCCTTTCATTCAGAGCTTTTCTCGTATACCATTGGAGAAGAGGGAGCAAGTTCTGCAGAAGTGGTCTAGAAGTAGATATCTGACACCTGTCAGATGTGCATTTGTTTACATCAAAATCTTGTGCCTCTTTGTCTTCTTCTCTCAGGTACTGCCTTTTCACTCTGTTATTATGTCTTGCCTAGTAGGTCTGATATCATGTTATAGATCACCACTTACCACCTGTAGATTGAAAAAACAGAGAAAAAGTAAAAAGAAAATAATTATCTAAAGCAGTACATTTTTGGTGAGTTAGGATAAAGAAAGCTATGGAATTTAAACAAAAGTAACAAAAAAAATAATATGTCTGTTTCTTGAATTTCCTTGGTGTTTAATATGTTTTAGCTCCAATTTTTAATTCCAAATGGAATTTGTACCAAGAAAGTCAAATGATAATTGGATCCAAATATTGACAAATTGGATCCAAATTTTGACAAAAAGGTTCGATTCGGCCCCACTGAAAGCAACACGTTCGGTCGAAAATAATTTATTGAACTAAGTTGAGTAACAAAGTTCGGTCAAATATATGGAAAAAATATATATAAAAAAGCCCTTCTAACTAATACTCGCTTTTCTAAAGAATCCCCACCTTGTTTGAAAAGGGTTAAAGTAACCCATCAAAATTTTTATTTAGTTACTAAAAGATTAGGGGTATTATAAGAATATAAAAAAGATCTGATTCTTTTGACATACTTTAGTAATTTGATGAACTACTTTAATACATTTTGAATATTACGAAGCTTTATTGCAAACGGCGGTTGGTTTGTGGGTTTTTTTTTTTTTTTTTTTTTTTTTTTTTAATTTTTTATATATTTTCCCCCAATATATTTATATAAAAGTTTACGTATCCTAAAATCGGTATCCACATATGCATATGCAAATAATGATTTTTGTTAACTACATCCGCATATGCATGCGTGGATAGTGGATAACGAATACTGAATAGTTACGGATAGTGGATGCGGGTAGTTAATGTCCTTCCCTGCCCGTGTTTACACCCCTAATTAGTTATTTGGGTTAAATTTACTTTACTTTTATTTTTTAATTCGAACTCCAATATTTAAAAATTAGCAATATATCTTTTAATATTTTAAAATTTTTTTATTTAGACATTTTGTTACTAATTTTTGTTTAATTGAATAAAAATTAAAAATAAAAAAACATTCAGAGTAATTAATGAAATTACACAAAAGTAATGTCGTATTTAATAATTGCCTGCTTGGTGGGTGTTTCTCGTACCTCGTTGTCTCTTTCACTTCATTTTATTCGAGGAAATTGATATCCAGTGAAAACTGAAAAGCCTCTCAATAATTCGAATAGCTTTATTTCGCTGTCAGAGTCTTAAATTTTATTAATTGTTCCACCAATACCCAATACTTTTACACTAATATTATCATATCGAAAGAAAAAAGCAATAAACCAATTACACCAATTAACTATATTCTTAATTAGATCAAGACTTCTTACCAAATATAAAGCAGTTTAATTCATTGACACTTTAGAAGATTTTAGATTAACATCGACATCGCATGCGTTGGATCCAAATTGGATCAATTATTCATTCCCATAATTCTTTCTAGCTTCATAAACGACTCAAACTTAAGACTTGATATCATTTAATTGGTTATTAATTTGTCTTATAATAAACAAGCTTGATGTCATTTTAATTCAAGCAATCTTTTTTCATTGAATAAAACAACATAAAATTTTTACTATAAAAATAACTCTTTTCATTTCACTTACGATTATTGCAAGTATAAGTGCTCTTCACGTAGCACATAATAATGATCTCCTTACAAAATGTCAATACAATCCGATTCCTAAATTAATTTTTTAATTCTTTCTCTCACTCTCTCATATATATTCTCTTTTTTCTTATTATAAGATTATAAACAATACTATAAAAATAATAATAATAAAAAGTTAGGTGACTCTATACAAATTTATATTGGTCAAACTGAACATATATTAATTAAGCTCATTTAATAAGCAAGTGTAAATTTTTGTTGTTCAAATCCTTATAATGAGAGCAAAATTACTGTATAAAAGAAAACCTATATCTCTCCTCAAACAAAACGGTCCTCCCTCCCCTTTCCTCTCCATTTCTTGCCTTCTTGGAGGTCCTATCCGCCTCTTTTGAGGTCTTATATTTGTTCAGCAGCACCATCAGCCTCTCCTCCATCGCTAGTCGCCCGGTTTCAGCCCACTTACGTTGTCCTCAACCCCGGATCCGCAAACTTTATGAATTTTTTGGATTTGATTTTTTCAAAATCAGATTTGTCAATTACAGGAAGCCACACCCACAAACACGCCACTCCACCGTGATCCTGGGAACCTTTTCTTCTAGACGCCATTAGCTGTGCCTTCGCATCACCACGCGTTGGGGCGCGGTCTATACGCGCTTCACGCCCTGAACAGCTCGTGAAGCCTTCCTCTGCCCCTCCCTGCTGCCGCCGACCTCTTTTGGTGTTCCCCGGTGACCCCCCAGCCACCACTGCTGGCGTATGGCCCTCACGCGCGAGCAAGTGGCTTCCATGCACCGGGACATGCCGCCTTCCTCCGTCTTGTCCACCGCCGGTGCTACTATCCCGTTATAAATTAAATTAAGAAAAAATTGATCTCATTCTCTTTCTTATTTGAAAATAGTGAAAATATAATAATATATACATCGTTAGGTATGTAAAATTTAATTTAAACTATAAAATAGGAACCTATTATATGTACATCTCTGGTCAATCTCTCTTACATCTTTTTTCAAATATGGATCATACAAATCCAATGATTAATTTGAAAAAAAAAAAATGTATGGTGATGGACCCAAAATGTACCAAAGAAGTTAAAAAAAAAAAGCATTTCTCATAAAATAGTTGTCTCAATTTCACTAAACATTTGAGTTTATCCGTATCTTGAAAAGAATGAAAAAATTAAGAACACATAAAAAGGATGGGTGGTGTGGAGAGAGAAAAGCCGAGTTTTGAAGGAATTGAAGAAAGTGGAAGTTAGGTGGATAGAATAATGCCATGTATTACATTTTTATTAGTTGATGTGGTAGTTTCAAGTTCTAATACCGGCCTTTGTTAAAAAGAAAAAAGAAAATAAAAAATTCATAGATTGGTTGAAACTGTTACATTAACTTGGTTAAGATTATTATATCAGCATGCATGTTGAGATAATTTGTAAAATAAAAATGTTGTAATTACCCTTTACGAATAAGTTGTAGTATGATTTGGTAGAAATAATTTGGTTTCGCTATGGTGACGGAGAGATCTGGGGTTGGATTTTTCGAGGCTCTTGATTGATTGGAAAAGGATATGAAAAATGTTGGTGGTATGACAAATACTAATACTATGTAGCAGATTGCTAAATGACTGTTATACAATTGAAAAATGTTGATATGTTATTATATAACAATCATATAATACTTTACTAAATAGTATTTTTTGTTTGGTTTATGAGTTGTGATTCTTGTTTGAGCGTATTCATCATTCCCTTATGTCGTTTCATTCTTCAGGTGGATGAAAATGGTGAAAACCCCGCATGGGAAGCCATTGGATATCACGTGGACAATGATGAGGACCCTTCTGAAGTCCCTCAAAAAAGGCCTCTTGAGAAGGGAATGGTAGAAACTATGCACGAAACTGAGTTAACACTTGTGCATTCCCTTGCCCAGAAAGGTATTAAAGCTAGACTAGACCCCAGGGACAACCTCTTCAAAATCGAATGTGATGTTGTAGTTGTTGGCTCTGGGTGTGGAGGAGGTGTTGCAGCTGCTGTGCTTGCATGTTCAGGCTACAAGGTCATTGTTCTTGAGAAAGGGAACTATTTCACTGCTTCTGATTATTCTTCTTTAGAAGGCCCTGCCTGGGAGCAACTATATGAAGCAGGAGGACTCCTTCCGTCTACGGATGGGGGAAAGATTATTATGGCAGGTTCAACTGTTGGTGGTGGCTCTGCTGTTAATTGGTCAGCATCTATCAAAACTCCGGATGAAGTGCTTCGGGAATGGGCTGAGGACTGCAAGATCCCACTGTTTGGGGGCCCTGAATATCGTTCTGCAATGGATACTGTGTGTTTGAGAATTGGTGTAACAGAGAATTGTGTGGAGGAGGGTTTCCAAAACCAAGTATTGCGAAAAGGGTGTGAGAATTTAGGTCTTAAAGTTGATTATGTGCCACGAAATTCATCCGAGAATCACTATTGTGGATCTTGTGGTTATGGTTGTGCAAAAGGGGACAAAAAAGGGACTGATTCTACTTGGCTTGTGGATGCAGTGGATCATGGTGCAGTGATCATAACAGGATGTAAAGCTGAGAGATTCATTCTTGAAGAGAACAAGAGTGGAAGCAAACGAGCAAAGAAATGCAGGGGAGTTGTAGCAAAGACTGTGACCAAAAACATCACAAAAATGCTGCAGATTGAGGCCAAAGTAACCATCTCTGCATGTGGGGCTCTTTTAACACCACCTCTAATGATATCTAGCGGATTGAAGAACCGTAACATTGGCCGCAACCTTCATCTCCACCCTGTTGTTATGGCCTGGGGATACTTTCCAGAATCAAATACAATGCTCAAGGGTAAAAGCTACGAGGGTGGAATAATCACATCGGTCCACAAGGTGGTAGGAGAAGACTCAAATATTGTAAGAGCCATTATAGAAACTCCAGCATTAGGGCCGGCATCATTTGCCGTTTTATGTCCTTGGGAATCTGGCCTAGACATAAAGAAAAGGATGGTGAAGTATGCAAGAACTGCTCATTTGATTACCATAATTAGAGACTCGGGCTCTGGAGATGTTAGGGTGGAGGGAAGGATAAACTACAGAGTTGATGCATCAGACAGAGAAAACCTCAGGGCTGGGTTAAAGCAGGCATTGAGAATTTTGGTAACAGCCGGGGCTGTTGAGGTGGGCACCCATCGAAGTGACGGTCAGAGACTCAAATGCAAAGGAATTAGCGAAAAAGAAGTGGAGATGTTTCTGGACACGGTGTCTACTGCAGAAGGGCCATTGTCACTTGTAGAGAATTGGACACCACTTACCTCTGCCCATCAAATGGGTAGCTGTAGAATGGGGATTGATGACAAAGAAGGAGCGGTTGATGTGAATGGGGAAAGTTGGGAAGCAAAAAGCCTCTTCGTTTGTGATGCTAGTGTTCTGCCAAGTGCTGTTGGTGTCAATCCCATGATCACCATTCAGTCAACTGCTTACTGCCTTTCAAAGAAAATAGCCGAGTCCATACAAAAAGTACCCTTCTAAAGCTTCTTCATTCCTCTTATTGTTCTTTTATCATACACGATCTGCATCTACGCAGAACACACACGCACACTTTGTGTTGATGATTGGATGCATATATTGTACTCTTTTTATTTTTTATTTTTTATGAATAAAATTTTATTTGACACTAAAAAAAGAAGTAAATGGTTATTCAAAATATCATTCCTTGGAAGCTTACTAGGACCAATCACATTGGTAGTTGTTAATTGAAGCATGCTATTCCAATATCAAGAGGACATGTTTTTCGTGTATAATAAAAATTAGTGGAGAATACCTTTAACCCCCAAAAGTATCGTCACAGTGTCGTTCTGCTCACATGAACAGTTCTTAGAACATGCGTTGCGGAATAAGATTTCGAATGTCATAAAAGATTTTGGCTTTCCTTATTAGACAACGGATTAATATCTAATTCTAATTTGTTATTTAATTTACTAACAAAAAAGTCGGCCAATGATTAGTCAAAATCGGCTAGGGTTTAATGTAAAAATGAGTTAAACATGGTTGGAAAAAAAAAAAAGTATAGCTCAGGAAAAAAAAAGAAGAAGATATATTACACATCGTTCTGATGTTCATTTGTGGTTCATCTCTTTTGCAAATCAGCGATTGTACTTGTAGGTCCCAAAAGTCCAATAGATAATTTGCCAAAATACTGTATAAAGGTGTACAGTGAATGTTATTAACTAGAATGATTTGTAGCATTTTTTTTTTTTTTTTTTTTAAATTTGCATACCAACTTGGAAAGAAAAACACAAATTGACACATTAATGTCATTTTAGTCCCATGTCATTTTAGTCACATGACTACTACTATCATAGATAGATTGGGAGGTGGGTTGCTATGGACCATTGTCCCCTCGTAATCTTTTGAAATCTTACCTTAAAAGGTGAAATTTTAATTGATTGCCCCTACCCATTAAAAAAAGCTTGGCCTACCCATTAAAAGACTTGGCCCTATCATTAAAAGACTTGGGTCCCTAAGGGGTAACTCAATTGGTAGGGAACAAGTCCTTATGAAGCGAATGTCACTAGTTGGAATTCCCTCTCCCCTCCCTTATGTGGACGTGTCAAAAAAAGAAAAGAAAAAAAGAAGACTTGGACTTGGCTGTTGGACAATTACCTTTATATTATATTAATCACTTATTATTATTCAAATAAAAGAAAGGAAAAAAAATACAAAATTAGTCCTTATAGTTTGTTTAATTTACAATTAAATCCATGTGGTATTAAAATGAATTCAAAGGTTCATGAGGTATGCCAAAAAAACAATTTAGTCCTTATAGTCAAATTCCACCTCCTTTGTGAGGGTTTCCAACCTCCTCTATGAGGGTTTTCCACTTTCTTGTGAGGGTTTCTAGGGGAGGAGGAATGGATCTTTTTCCTCTCCTCCTCCCCTCTTTCCTCTTTTCTTCCTTTGTTTTCTGTCAAGTTCTTTGCCCTTTTTTTAGTTCTTCTCGACCAGACCAGAAGCTCTGGCCATTTTTATTCCCTCCGCTTAGCCTCCTTCGCTCCGTCACCGTCATCCATGCCACTACCACACCACTTGTCCTCTTCTCAAAGATGTTGGTGTTTTTAGATCTAGTTTTTTGAAAATTAGATCTACTCTATTCCACCAGTTTCTTCTGCCCACTCGCCTATCCATTGTGCTCGTTGTCATCCCAGCTCTGTGTCATTGCCCGCCTCGCACAGTTCCATCCACCACGCTTGGCGTGTGGGCTCCACTCTCTGGAGCGTGGCTCGCACTTGCCAGAGTGTGTCTTGCACTCGCCATCCAGTGAGCTCCATCTTCCGTGCCGCGATTGTTGTTGCTTCTTGTTGGTTGTTTTGTTTATTTTTTTATTTTTTTATTTTATTATTTTTTTTATGGGTTATTGTCTCCTTGTGCTGCATTGGTTAGATCCAGATGCAGAGACTTTTATTACTGAATTTGTGTTGGTACCTCACTCTTCTACAGTCCTTGATTCAGACTTTGACAGTGCATCTTCGGCTTCATCTATCTTCCAGTGGATGTTGTTGGTTTCAAGTGGGAGCTCAGATAGGTTCGCCTTAATTTGTACAAATTTTGTTTCTGTAACTTCTTTGTGCGGTCCCTTGATAGGACCAGGTCACTTGTTTGACCAATTTCCTATCATTTGTAATTATTTCAGCACTGTTTTAGTTTGTTTTGGGTCTGTTGTTTGAGAGCACACCCCATTTTTGTTTTTAGGATCGCACATTCTCTATTCCTTTTGGATCAAGAATGAGAATGATCCTCCCCTGTAACCATTTTCCATATTCAATTAAAAAAAAAAAAAAAAAAAAAAAAAAAAACATTGTACTTGTGGGTCCCAAAAGTCCAATGGTTCATTTGCAAAATTGTATAAAGATGTACAATGAATGTTATTAACAGAATAATTTGTAGCATTTTGCAAAAAGAAAAAAAAAGAAAAAAAAAACTTGCATACCAACTTGGAAAGAAAAACACAAATTGACACATTGATGTCATTTTAGCCACATGACTATTATTATCATAGACAGACTGGGAGAGGGGTTGGCATGGACCATTGTCCCCTCATGATCTTTTGAAATCTTACATTAGAAGGTGAAACTTTAATTGTTTGGCTCCGCCAATTAAAAAAGCTTGGCCTACCCATTAGAAGACGGAATTGGATCCTTTTCGATCCATTTTGAACTATAAAATATTCAGTTAATGGTCAGGATCTCTTTAAAGAGATCTTGAGACCATAAATAGGACATACGTCCTATTAATAAAAAAATATTATATATTTTAAAAATAATTAAAAAAACAAAATAATAATTTTTTTTTTTAAAAAAAATTAAGGGGTGACCGCCCACCCGAACCACCTCTAAGGGCCAAATGAAAAAAAAAAAAGATTTGGCACTTGGGGGTGGCTGATCCACCCCCAAGGGCCATGGGGTGGCCGAAGCCAACCCCAGGGCCGGTCTGAGGTGGCCGGAACTACTCTCATGGTCCTTGGGGGTGGATCGGCCACCCCAAGGGCCCAATTTTTTTATTTTATTTTATTTGGCCCTTGTGGGTAGCTAGCCACTCCTTATTATTATTTTTTTTAAATTTTTTATTATTATTAAAATATATATAATATATATATTTTTTATTAATATGATAGATGTCTCATTTATGACATCAGGATCTCTCTCCTAACCATTAACGGGATATTCTCAAGTCTAAAATGGACCGGAGATGATCCTATTCCTTAAAAGATTTGGCCCTATCATTAGAAGACTTGGACTTGGCTCTTGGACAATTACTTTTATATTATATTAATCACTTATTATTCAAATAAAATAAAATAAAAAACTTTTTCTCTTTTAAGTCCCTGTTTGATACATAGGGGAATAGATATTTTTTAAAAAAATGAGAAGAATAATTATTCTTTAAGGAATGTAATACATTTTTTTAAAAACACCCAAATTATTTTTTATTTTATTTTAAACTTTAAAAAATAAAAAATAAAGTGGTCGGCCACCCACAAAAGAGGTTGGGGGTGGCCACATGCACCACCCTGTTTCATTTTGGGGTGGCGGGCACCCTGAGGGCATCGGGGGTGGGCGCGACCATCCCTGTGGGCAGTGGCGGAGCCACATGTCGGCTAGACGTGGCCGTGCCCCCCCCCCCCCCCCCCCCCAAGAAGTTTTTTTTGAAAAAAAAAATTAATGATGAACATTAATTTATTGAGAAAAAGGTTTTTTTTAAAAAAAATTCACACTTTCAGCACTAGGCCGTAGATCGGCATTAATTTATTGAGATTTTTTTTTTCTTTTTATTATTATTATTTTTAAATAGGACCTCTCCATTCTCCTAAAAGTTGATTTGTTTTTTTTTTTTTTTTTCTAAATTGGGCCCAATGCGCTGCAGCTGGCCCCTCCACGTTAAAAAAAAAAAAAAAAAATTAGTTTACAAAATGAACTTTCAGGAGCACAAATTTAGTTTACAAAATGAATTTAGTTTACAAATGGCCTGATCCGACATTACAAAATTTGTCTTCTATTGCAGAATTATGCCAAGGATTGACAAAGACAGAAAAATCAAATACATACTATCTTATTGATAGATTAATTCGTCTTATTTTGACTCTTCCAGTGTCTACAACAACTACTGATTCTTCAAAAAAAAAAAAAAAACAACTACTGAACGAGCATTTTCAACAATGAAAATTGTTAAAACACGACTATGCAACAAAATAGAGAATAATTTTTTTGCAAATAGTTTAGTTCTTTATATTGAAAGGGCAATTGCTGAGAGCTTCGATTTAGATTCGATACTTGATGATTTTATACTTTTAAAAGACCGTAAAGTGCAGTTCTAGACACTTTTTTGTATTTCTGTCTTTTTAATGTAGTGCCGACATGTTATATTTTTAATATATCAATTTGAGCACATATTTATGAACTTTTATAGATATTTTTTTCGTGATGTATATATTGTGTGAATTACCAAATTTTCAGTGCGAAAAAAATTTTTAGGATGCAAAAAAAAAAAATTTTAAGACGTGAATTTTTTTTTTTACGGCCCTACATTCTAAAACGTCTGGCTCCGCCACTACCTGTGGGTCCTTTGGGTATTTTCCACCGTAAATCTTTTCTCTTTTAATTTCTCGACAAAAAAAAAATGCAGCACGCCGAGTTTGAAAGAAAAACAAATTGACACAGACTGACTATCCTTTCTATTTTAGTTCGAAAAGGGGTTAAATTTTCAGTGGTTGAAACCTCAGAGGCCTTGACATCGATCGGAATGGAGGAATTAAAGCAGGCCGCTGAAGCTTACTATTACAATGCCTCCCCGGAACTTCAGCGTCTAGCGGTTGAAGCTTTCCGGTCCATGGATATGAACGGGAGCGGCGGAGTGACCATGGCAGAGTTGGTCTTATTCTTCAGGCAACGAGGCTACAATATAGACCCGAATCTTTTATATGCGTTGGACACCAACAGGAACGGTTTATTGGAATTCCATGAATTCCTTACGTTGTACTACATCCTGAAAACCCGTTATGTTTGGTGCCACAGGCGCGGATATCGGCTGCTGGGACTTTATTTTACGTGCCTCCAATGCTTCGACAGCGTTGGCCACACCTACCATCTCTGTGCAACTTGCTATGGAGCAAAGCATCACGTACATCACCACCCGGCCCACACCATCTTCTTGGATAACTACATGTTGCTACACCACATGATCATCAGGAGAACCCATCCTCCTAATTCTGCTCATGATCATAATCTGGTAATTAGCAAATGTTATATATTCATTTTTTTATTTTTTTATTTTTAATGATAATGTAAATTCTTATCAACCCGCAAATTTTTTACATATTTCTTGTAAAACATAAAATTCACAAACGTAGTTTTCATAACATGCATGGCTTGCATACCGTACCGTAATAATGTAAATCATAATATTTCCATAACATAGAATATATATATATATCATAACAATTAAGTTTCCTTCAACTCTTACACTACTACACTTCACTAAACTAACTCACCACCATTTGAACACATCACCTTCAACATATATAAAAAACACTTGCCATTTTTACATTCGAACAAAAATATTCATAAATACTCAGCAAAAAATCAACACCCTAAAATACATTAACAACACAAATCACAACTTCAATATACCCCGGCCGCTAAACTCACCATCAACATTGCTAAAACCCCATTACAAGCTCGATCTATTTCATCAAAAAAACAACTCAACACCAATCTTAACATCGATATTTCATTAAAATGCAAAAATGATGAACATACTAATTAACAAATCACTACACTCTAAAAGTCATTAAAAACTAAACAATAGCCTCAAATACTTAACATATGTCAAACGTAAAAGGGAGAGAAGTCTTTCCACCAAGCTCCTCTCTTCAAGCTTCAAGCCCTCTCTCTCTCTCTCTCTCTCTCTCACAGAAGGAGGTTTCTCCCCCTTCAATTTTTGTTTAAGGCTTTGTTTGGTTTGACGTAAAATATTTTTCGTCGGAAAATGATCTATTGAAAAATATTTTACAGTGTTTAGCGTGCGCGAAAATTTTATATATATATAATTTTCATTCAATCATATTAAACTCTAAATTATGAAAATGGCCGGGACCCCACGGAAGCTCGCCTAGACCTTATAGGGACACCACCGGGACCCGATTGAGACATTTTTATAATTTAGATTTTAATATGATTGAATGAAAAACAGGAAATTTTTTTTTTTTCAGGAAATCATTTCCTAGGAAAATTTTTTTCCCTAAAAACATTTTCTGATGTCGGGTCTCAACGGGGTCTTGGTCGGGTCCCGGATGGGCCCTAGGGTTATTTTTGTTTTTTCTTTTTCTAGGCTTGAAAGGCCTTGACAATTTTTTGATAATTTATAGAGATATTTAGAAGACATTATGAATTAGATAGAAGACCGTAGATAGAGGGGATTGATTTCTTTTCTTGTTAGTTTAGTTTTACCCTTACAAAATATAATTAATATAATAAATCTAAGTGCATATCCTTACGTCAATAGGTTCCCTTTCGAAGAGTACAACTCATCCATATAAAACTCCCTTTATAAGAGTTAGAGATCCAACTGCGAAGGAGAGACAAACACACACAGAATTATAAAGATGAGAAGAAAGAGCCATCCTCTGTTGAGGGGAGGGAGAAGATGTGAGAGCAAATACAGTCATACGTTTACAGCAGCTGAGATGCAATCACTGGGTAGCATTTGTGAGACTATATTACCCTCTTTGCCATCCAATTCTTTGGAGGAAGAGGAATACCAACCCAGCAATCTTTTGCAGTCCTTCTGCAAAGCTTCTGGGTCTCAAACTCCAATCCCTGATCAGGTTCTCCCTCTCTCTCTCTCTGTCTGTCTCTTTACAGTCAATTGTCAAGTAGAAGTTAATTTTATTTTTTTTCCTTGTGATATTGGAATGAGATCGAACAGGTTGCAGAGCTTTTAGTGAAGAGGGCATTAAAAGAATATCTGATATTAGTGAGAGTGGTTTTATGGCTGCTGGCCACTAGATTGGGTAGCTTGTTGCTTTGTGGATCTCTTTGTTTTTGTGAGGAATGGCCTTTCATTCACAGCTTTTCTCGTATACCATTGGAGAAGAGGGAGCAAGTTCTGCAGAAGTGGTCTAGAAGTAGATATCTGACACCTATCAGATGTGCATTTGTTGCCGTCAAAATCTTGTGCCTCTTTGTCTTCTTCACTCAAGTAATGCCTTTTCACTCTGTTATTATTTCTTGCGTAGTTGGTCTGATATCATGTTATAGATCACCACTTAACACCTGGAGATTGAAAGACACAGAAAAAGTAAAAAGAAAATAATTATCTAAAGCAGTACATTTTTGGTGAGTTAGGATAAAGAAAGCTATGCAATATAAACAAAAGTAACAAAAAAATATGTCTGTTTCTTGAATTTCCTTGTTGTTTAATATGTTTTAGCTCCAATTTTTAATTCCAAACGGAACTTGTACCAAGATAGTCAAATGATAATTGGATCCAAATATTGACAAAAAGGTTCGATTCGGCCCCACTGAAAGGAACACGTTCGGATAATTGGACGAAAATAATTTATTGAACCAAGTAAGTTGAGTAACAAAGTTCTGTCAAATATATAGAAAAAATATAAAAAAGCCATTTAAACTAATAGACGTTTTTTAAAGAGCTCCATGATGTTTAAAAGGGGCTAAAGTAAACCATCAAATTTTTTTTTTTAGTTATTAAAAGATTAGGGGTATTATAGGAATATAAAAAAATATGTGAATTTTTTGACACACTTTAATAGTTTGATGAACTACTTTAGTACATTTTGAACATTATGAGGCATTCTTGCAAACGACCATCAATTTGTGGGTTTTTTTTTTTTTTCAATATATTTATATAAAAGTTTACATACCCTAAAATTGGTATCCACATATGCATATGCAAATAATGATTTTTGTTAACTACATCTGCATATGCATGTTTGGATGGTAGATAACAAATAGTGAATAGTTGCGGATAGCGGATGCAGAAAGTTAATATCCACCCTTGCCCGTGTTTACACTCCTAATTAGTTATTTGGTTAAATTCACTTTACCCCGTTTTTCAATTCAAACTCCAATATTTAAAAATTGACAATAAACCCCTTAATGTTTCAAAAAATTTTAATTCAGCTCGGTTACTAATTTTTGTCTTATCATTCAAGGTAATTATGAAATTTCGCAAGAGTAATGTCGTATTTAATAATTGCCTGCTTGGTGGGTGTTCTCATACTTCGCTGTCTCTCTCACATCATTTTATTCGAGGAAATTGATACCCAATTAAAAGCTTCTCAATATTTCTTTAAAAAAAAAAAAAAAAAAAGCCTCTCAATAATTTGGTGAGCTTTATTTCGCTGTCACGTGCAGTCTTAAATTTTATTAATTTCTTCCACCAATACCCAATACTTTTACACTAATATTATCATATCGAAAGAAAAAAGCAATAAACCAATTACACCAGCCAATGAACTATATTCTTAATTAGATCAAGACTTCTTACCAAATATAAAGCAGTTTAATTCATTAACACTTTAGAAGATTTTAGATTAACATCGACATCGTATGCATTTGATCCAAATCGGATCAATTATTCATTCCCATAATTCTTTATAGCTTCATAAACGACTCAAACTTAAGACTTGATATCATTTAATTGGCACCAAACAACAAAAACCTTTATCCAAAAAAGCTCTCTTCTCTCTCCTCAAACAAAACCCTCCTCCCTGCCCTTTCCTCTCCATTTCTTGCCTATTTGGAGGTCCTATCCGCATCTTTTGAGGTCTTATATTTGTTCAGCAGCACCATCAGCCCCTCCACCACCGCTAGTTGCCAGGTTTCAGCCCCCTTACGTTGTTCTCAACCCTGGATCCGCAAACTTTATGAATTTTTTGGATTTGATTTTTAAAAAATCAGATCTGTCAATTACAGGAAGCCACACCCACAACGCTCCACTCCACCGTGATCCCGGGTCCCTCTGCTTCCAGATGCCATCAGCTGTGCCGTCGTTCGATCACCATGTGCTGACGCGCTTCACGCCTTACGCAGCACGTGAAGCCTTCCTCCTCCCCTCCCTGCTGTCGCCAACCTCTTTTGGCGTTCCCCGATGACCCCCCAGTCATCACTGCCCGCGCATGGCCCTCACGCTCCAACAAGTGGCTTCGGTGCACCGGGACATGCTGCCTTCCTCTGTCTTGTCCACTGCCGGTGCTACTATCCCGTTATAAATTAAATTAAGAAAAAATTGATCTCATTCTCTTTCGTATTTGAAAATAGTGAAAATATAATAATATATACATCGTTAGGTATGTAAAATTTAATTTAAACTATAAAATAGGAACTTGTTATCTCTAGTCAATCTCTATTACTTCATTTTTGAAATATAGATCATACAGATCCAATGGTAAATTTGGAAAAAAAAAAAAAAAAAAAAAAAAAGTATGGTGATGGACCCAAAATGTACCAACGAAGTAAAAAAAAGCATTTCTCATAAAATAGTTATGTCAATTTCACTAAACATTTGGGTTTATCCGTATCTTGAAAAGAATGAAAAAATTAAGAACACAATAAAAAAGATGGGTGGTGCAGAGAGAGAAAAGCCGAGTTTTGAAAGAATCGAAGAAAGTGGAAGTTAGGCAGATAGAATAATACTATGTATTACATTTTTAATAGTTGATGTGGTAGTTTCAAGTTCTAATTAACTCTTGAACCGGCCTTTATTAAAAGAAAAAAGAAAAAAAAAAAAATCAAGGATTGGTTGAAAGTTGAAACAGTTACATCAACTTGGTAAAGATTATTATTTCAGCATGACAGCATGCATGTTGAGATAATTTGTAAAATAAAAATGTTGTAATTACCCTTTATGAATATGTTGAAGTATGATTTGGTAGAAATAAATTGGTTTCACTATGGTGACGGAGAGATCTGGGGTTGGATTTTTTGAGGCTCTTGATTGACTAGAAAAGGATACGAAAAATGTCCGTGGTATGACTAATACTAATACTATGTAGCAGATTGGTAAATGACTGTTATACAATTGAAAAATGTTGATATGTTATTATATAACAATGGTATGATACTTTACTAAATAGTATTTTTTGTTCGGGATTCTTGTTTGAGCGTATTCATCATTCCCTTTTGTCGTTTCGTTCTTCAGGTGGATGAAAATGGTGAAAACCCAGCATGGGATGCCATTGGATATCACGTGGACAATTATGAGGACCCTTCTGAAGTCCCTCAAAAAAGGCCTCTTGAGAGGGGAATGGTAGAAACTATGCACGAAACTGAGTTAACCCTTGTGCATTCCCTTGCCCAGAAAGGTATTAAAGCTAGACTAGACCCCGGGGACAACCTCTTCAAAATCGAATGTGATGTTGTAGTTGTTGGCTCTGGGTGTGGAGGAGGTGTTGCAGCTGCTGTGCTTGCATGTGCAGGCCACAAGGTCATTGTTCTTGAGAAAGGGAACTATTTCACTGCTTCAGATTATTCTTCTTTAGAAGGCCCTGCCTGGGAGCAACTATATGAAGCAGGGGGACTCCTTCCGTCTGCTGATGGGGGAAATATTATTATGGCAGGTTCAACTGTTGGTGGTGGCTCTGCTGTTAATTGGTCAGCATCTATCAAAACTCCGGATGAAGTGCTTCGGGAATGGGCTGAGGACTGCAAGATCCCACTGTTTGGGAGCCCTGAATATCGTTCTGCAATGGATACTGTGTGTTTGAGAATTGGTGTAACAGAGAATTGTGTGGAGGAGGGTTTCCAAAACCAAGTATTGCGAAAAGGGTGTGAGAATTTAGGTCTTAAAGTTGATTATGTGCCACGAAATTCATCGGAGAATCACTATTGTGGATCTTGTGGTTATGGTTGTGCAAAAGGGGACAAAAAAGGGACTGATTCTACTTGGCTTGTGGATGCAGTGGATCATGGTACAGTGATCATAACAGGATGTAAAGCTGAGAGATTCATTCTTGAAGAGAACAAGAGTGGAGGCAAACGAGCAAAGAAATGCAAGGGAGTTGTAGCAAAGACTGTGACCAAAAACATCACAAAAATGCTGCAGATTGAGGCCAAAGTAACCATCTCTGCATGTGGGGCTCTTTTAACACCCCCTCTAATGATATCTAGCGGATTGAAGAACCGTAACATTGGCCGCAACCTTCATCTCCACCCTGTTGTTATGGCCTGGGGATACTTTCCAGAATCAAATACAATGCTCAAGGGTAAAAGCTACGAGGGTGGAATAATCACATCGGTCCACAAGGTGGTAGGAGAAGACTCAAATATTGTGAGAGCCATTATTGAAACTCCAGCATTAGGGCCGGCATCATTTGCCGTTTTATGTCCTTGGGAATCTGGCCTAGACATAAAGAAAAGGATAGTGAAATATGCAAGAACTGCTCATTTGATTGCCATAATTAGAGACTCGGGCTCTGGAGATGTTAGGGTGGAGGGAAGGATAAACTACAGAGTAGATGCATCAGACAGAGAAAACCTCAGGGCTGGGTTAAAGCAGGCATTGAGAATTTTGGTAACAGCCGGGGCTGTTGAGGTGGGCACCCATCGAAGTGACGGTCAGAGACTCAAATGCGAAGGAATTAGCGAAAAAGAAGTGGAGATGTTTCTGGACACGGTGTCTACTGCAGAAGGGCCATTGTCACTTGTAGAGAATTGGACACCACTTACCTCTGCCCATCAAATGGGTAGCTGTAGAATGGGGATTGATGACAAAGAAGGAGCGGTTGATGTGAATGGGGAAAGTTGGGAAGCAAAAGGCCTATTCGTTTGTGATGCTAGTGTTCTGCCAAGTGCTGTTGGTGTCAATCCCATGATCACCATCCAGTCAGCTGCTTACTGCCTTTCAAAGAAAATAGCTGAGTCCATACAAAAAGTACCCTTCTAAAGCTTCTTCATTCCTCTTATTGTTTTTTAATCATACACACGATCTGCATCTACGCAGAACACACACACACACACACACTTTGTGTTGATGATTGGATGCATATATTGTACTCTTTTTTTATTTTTTATGAATAAAATTTTTATTTGACAGTAAAAAAAGAAGTAAATGGTTAATCAAAATATCATTCCTGGGAAGCTTAGTAGGACCAATCACATTGGTAGTTGTTAATTCAAGCATGCTATTCCAATATCAGAGGACATGTTTTTGGTGTATAATAAAAGTTAGTGGAGAATACCTTTAACCCCCAAAAGTATCGTCACAATGTCGTTCTACTCACGTGAACGGTTCTTAGAACATGCATTATTGAGTAAGATTTCGAATGTCATAAAAGATTTTGGCTTTCCTTATTAGAGACAAATTAGTTTTCAAATAAGATGATCAAATGCCCGATCCAACATATATCACTTAAATAGACAACAGACTTAATATCTAATTCTAATTTGTTATTAAATTTACAAACAAAAAAGTCAGCCAACGATTAGTCAAAATCGGCTTGGGTTTAATGTAAAAATGAGTTAAAGATGGTTGGAGAAAAAAATAAGTATAGCTTAGGAAAAAAAAAATGATATATGACACATCATTCTGATGTTCATTTGTGGTTCATCTCTTTTGCAAATCAACGATTGTACTTGTAGGTCCCAAAAGTCCAATGGATAATTTGCCAAAAAACTGTAAAGAGGTGTACGGTGAATGTTATTAACCAGAATGATTTGTAGCATTTTTTTTTTTTAAAGAAAAAACTTGCATACCAACTTGGAAAGAAAGGCACAAATTGACACATTGATGTCATTTAGTCACATGTCATTTTAGTCACATGACTACTATTATCATAGATAGACTGGGAGGGGGGTTGGTATGGACCATTGTCCCCTCGTAATCTTTTGAGATCTTACATTAAAAGGCGAAATTTTAATTGATTGCCCCTACCCATTAGAAAAGCTTTGGCCTACCCATTGAAAGACTTGGCCCTATCATTAAAAGACTTGGATCCCCAAGGGATAATTCAATCGGCAGGAAAGCAGGCTTTATGAAGCGGAGGTCACTAGTTGAAATTCCCCATCCCCCTTCTTGTGTGGACATGTCAAAAAAAAAAAAAAAAAAAAAGACTTCGACTTGGACTTGGCTGTTGGATAATTACCTTTATATTATATTAATCACTTACTATTATTCAAATAAAAGGAAAAAAATACGAAATTAGTCATTATTGTTTATCTAATTTACAATTAAATCGATGTGATATTAAAATGAATTCAAAGGTTCCTGAGGTATGCCAAAAAAACAATTTAGTTCTTACAGTCAAATTTCACCTCCTTTGTGAGGGCTTTCCACCTCCTCTATGAGGGTTCTCCACTTTCTCGTGAGGGTTTCTAGGGGAGGAGGAATGGATCTTTTTCCTCTCCTCCCCCTCTCTTTCTTCTTTTCTTCCTTTGTTTTCTGTCAAGTTCTTTGCCTTTTTTTTAAGTTCTTCTCGACCAAACCAAAAGCTTTGGCCATTTTCATCTTAGCCTCCGTCGCTCTGACATCGTCATCCATACTCACTACCGCACCGCTCGACCTCTTCTCGGAGATGTTGTGTTTTTAGATCAAGTTTTTTAAAAGTTAGATCTGTTAGGAAATTAATCCTATTTCCCAAGACCCGTGAGATGCGAAAAATAAGAAGAATGCGGAATAACAAAGATTAGGCAATCAAATCACACACGACACAAAGATTTAAGTGGTTCTGCTTAACAAGCCTACATCCACTGGCGGAGACGACCTGGAGAAATTCACTATCAAAAGATGAGTACAAGAAAAAGAGAGAGTTTGTTTTTTCCCTTTTTTTTGTTATTATTCTCCTTTGGGCAAAGTGAGAATTGGGTGTATTTGGGGGTTTGGGTTTGAGTGGTTTTCTCATCCTGTTACTCTCTTGTACTCATCTTTTGATAGTGAATTTCTCCGGGTCGTCTCCGCCAGTGGATGTAGGTTTGTTAAGCCGAACCACTTAAATCTTTGTGTCGTGTGTGATTTGATTGCCTAATCTTTGTTATTCCGCATTCTTCTTATTTTTCGCATCTCACGGGCCTTGGAAAATAGGATTAATTTCCTAACAACTGGTATCAGAGCTGTTGGTTCGAGTGGGAGCGATGGCAGGTGAAGAAGGAAAGATGGGAATCGAGAAATTCGACGGCAAAGATTTTGGGTATTGGAAGGTACAGATTGAAGACATTCTTTATGGGAAGGATCTTCATCAACCTCTTTTGGAAGAACAACCCGACGACATGTATGATAGCGAGTGGGCTCTGCTTGATCGTAAAGCCCTAGCAGTTATCAGGTTATCACTGTCAAAATCAGTTGCACACAACTTTGTAAAAGAAAAGACCACAGCAGGTCTAATGAAGGCTTTGTCAAGCATGTACGAGAAGCCGTCGGCTAACAACAAGGTGCATCTGATGAAGAAATTGTTCAACCTAAAGATGGCGGAAGGAGCTTCGGTGGCACATCATCTCAATGAGTTCAACACCATCACAAATCAATTATCCTCGGTGGAAATTAATTTTGATGATGAGGTTCGTGCGTTGATCGTCTTGGCATCTTTGCCAAATAGCTGGGAAGCAGTGAGGATGGCTGTGAGTAACTCTGTAGGAAAGAGTAAACTGAGCTATGAAGACGTCAGGGATTTGATTCTCAGTGAAGAGGTTCGCAGAAGAGAAGCGGGTGAAGCCTCTTGTTCTGGTGCTGCTTTAAACCTCGAGACTCGGGGTAGAGGACAATACAGAAACTCTGTGAGGGGCAGATCTAAGTCCAGGAAGGGTAGGAGCAAATCCAGGTTTGGACGACAACCTGAGTGTTGGAACTGTGGCAAGACAGGCCACTTCAAGAAGAACTGCAGAGAGCTGAAGAAGAAGACCGAAAATGACGCCGCAAATGTCGTGGCAACAGAAGAAGTGCACGATGCCCTACTTCTATCTGTTGACAGTTCTCTTGATTCTTGGGTCTTGGACTCAGGAGCTTCTTTTCACACTACACCGATACGTGAAGTTCTCGAAAATTATGTTGCTGGATATTTCGGGAAGGTGTACTTGGCTAACGGAACGGCGCTGGATGTTGTGGGTATAGGCAATGTTCGCATTAGAGTCCACAGTGACTCGGTATGGAAGCTGCAAAATGTCAGGCATATCCCAGAGCTGAAAAAGAACCTGATTTCAGTAGGACAGCTTGATGATGAAGGGCATTCAATTCATTTCCACGGTGGAAAGTGGAAGGTCAGCAAAGGAGTCAGGATTTTGGCTCGTGGTCATAAGATGGGTACTCTCTATATGACGACGAATAGCAGGGATACAATTGCTGTTACAGATACGGGTGCTGACTCAAAATTATGGCACCTAAGGCTTGGGCACATGAGCGAGAAAGGGATGAAGGTACTTCTGTCAAAGGGGAAACTACCGGAGCTGAAGTCAGTTAAGTCTGATTTGTGTGAAGGCTGCATCCTAGGAAAGCAGAAGAAGGTGAGTTTCGCGAAGGTTGGCAGAACACCAAAGCCGAGAAAGCTGGAGTTGGTACACACGGATTTGTGGGGTCCCGCACCAGTGGCATCTCTTGGAGGCTCGCGGTATTACATCACATTTATTGATGACTCAAGCAGGAAGGTATGAGTTTACTTCTTAAAGCTTAAATCTGATGTATTTGAAGTTTTTAAAAAGTGGAAGGTCATGGTAGAGACAGAAACTGGTCTGAAATTGAAGTGTCTAAGATCAGACAATGGGGGAGAATACGAAGACGGGAGTTTCAAACAATTTTTGTGCAGTGAATGAGATTAGAATGGAAAAGACTATCTCAGGGACACCACAACAAAATGGCGTGGCTGAGCGCATGAACAGGACCCTCAATGAACGTGCAAGAAGTATGAGGTTGCATGCTGGACTACCGAAAACTTTCTGGGCGGATGCAGTAAGCACTGCTGCTTACTTAATAAACAGAGGACCATCAGTTCCTTTGGGCCATAGACTACCTGAAGAAGTCTGGAGTGGAAAGGAGAACCAGTAAGTACAGAGTCAGAGGCTGAGAAGCCTGAATTTATCAACCTAGATGGAATTTCTAAAGGTGCAGCTCAGAAAAGGAATTCAGAAGTTGATAAGGATTCAGAAACTGAAGATGGTCTAGAAGTTGAAGAAACAGTAGATCAAGAGACTGAACAGGGTACACCGACAGTGGCTGTCCGTAGATCTACTAGAACCATTAGATCTCCACAGCGTTTTCACCCTCCCTATTTCATATTTTGTTAACGGATGGCGGTGAGCCAGAGACGTTTGTTGAAGCCTTGAAGGTTGAAGATTCAATCAAGTGGGAGTTAGCCATGAAGGATGAGATGGACTCATTATTGACTAACCAGACCTGGGAGCTGACTGAGTTGCCAGCAGGTAAAAAGGCTTTGCACAACAAATGGGTGTTCAGAATAAAGGGTGAACATGATGGTAGCAAACGCTACAAGGCAAGATTGGTAGTCAAGGGATTCCAGCAGAAAAAAGGAATTGACTACACAGACATATTCTCTCCGGTGGTGAAGATGACAACCATCAGAATTGTGCTGAGTATTGTGGCGGCGGAGAACTTACATCTAGAGCAGTTAGATGTGAAGACGGCGTTCCTTCATGGTGAATTGGAGGAAGAAATTTATATGCAGCAGCCACAGGGATTCGTAGTGCAGGGGAAGGAGAGTTTAGTGTGCAAATTGAGAAAAAGCTTGTATGGTCTGAAACAAGCTCCAAGACAATGGTACAAGAAGTTTGACAGTTTCATGTGCAGTACTGGGTTCACGAGATGCAATGCAGATCATTGCTGCTATGTCAAGAGTTTTAAGAACTCTTACATTATTCTACTCCTGTACGTAGATGATATGCTCATTGCAGGGCCAGTATGGAAGACATCAACAAGTTGAAGAACCAGCTGTCAAAGCAGTTTGCAATGAAGGATTTGGGTGCTGCTAAACAAATCCTTGGGATGAGAATCATCAGGGACAGGGCCAATAGTACACTGAAGATTTCACAGACAGAATATGTGAAGAAGATTCTCAGCAGATTTAGCATGAATGAAGCTAAGTCAGTGAGCACACCCTTGGGGAGTCACTTCAGACTAACCAAGGATCAGTCACCGAAGACGGATCAAGAGAAAGCATACATGAGCAAGGTACCTTATGCCTCAGCTATCGGAAGTCTGATGTATGCAATGGTCTGCACTAGACCAAATATTGCACATGCAGTGGGAGTTGTGAGCAGGTACATGAGTAATCCAGGGAAGCAGCATTGGGAGGCAGTCAAGTGGATTTTGCGATATCTGAGAGGAACTTCAGATATGTCCCTTTGCTTCACAGGTGCAGAATTGAAGCTGCAGGGCTACGTGGATGCTGATCTAGCGGGTGATGTTGATAGCAGGAAAAGTACTACAGGGTTTGTATATACTCTAGGAGGTACTGCAGTGTGTTGGACCTCAAGGTTACAGAAAATTGTAGCTCTTTCCACTACAGAGGCGGAGTATGTGGCCGTGACAGAAGCTGGAAAGGAGATGGTTTGGCTACAAGGTTTTTTGGATGAGTTGGGAAAGAAGAATGAGAAGGGCGTCCTACACAGTGATAGTCAAAGTGCCATTTTTCTTGCGAAGAACCCAGCGTATCATTCAAGAACAAAGCATATACAGTTGAGGTATCACTTCATTCGATCTCTTCTTGAAAGTGAACAATTGCTACTTGAGAAGATTCGTGGAACTGAGAATCCGGCAGACATGCTGACAAAAGGAGTGACTATTGAGAAACTGAAGCTATGCGCAGCTTCAGTTGGTCTTCGAGCTTGAAGATAGGCGGAGGAGACATCCGAAGGAGATTCACTATGTTGCGACTTGGTAGGATTCAAGTCAAGTGGGAGATTGTTATGCGTGCCTTGAATCTAGGGGTGGGACCCAACCAATTTTGTTGTGTTATACAAGGATTGGTTTTCCCTTTCATGGGTGGAGTTTGAGTTTTTGTCCTACATGAAAGAGGGTTTCCTTGTTGGACTTTTAGTAGGAAAAAAGCACCGACTATGTGCTCCTATATAAAGACAAGTGCTGTGCAGCAATGAGGTGTGCAAAAATAAAATAATATTTGCTTTGGTGTGCCAAAAGCAATTGAGAGAAAGAAAAGGTGAGAGCAAGAAAAAGAGAGAGTTTGTTTTTTCCCTTTTTTTTGTTATTATTCTCCTTTGGGCAAAGTGAGAATTGGGTGTATTTGGGGCTTTGGGTTTGAGTGTGTAGCAACCCAGATTTTTAAAGTCTTATTTTAGAGATATTAAATTGATGCTATGATTATATTAATGTTCATATTAGGTAATGACATTTACTTTGAGGTTGAGATATTTATTGATGATATTAGGTAATAATATTTATTCTTGAGGAACTTATTAGATCTTATGAATATTATTGGAATGAATATTGATTTGAGGTTATTATATCATGATGATGATTTTATATTGATTATTTTATTGGGAGATTTAAGAGATATGATAATTGATGATTGATTGGTATAATTTGGAGTATGATTGTAATAATTGGTGATATAATAAGATAGTATATGGTAGGTATAAGGATGGTAGAATAAGAAGGTAGAATAGTATATGGTTGGTGAAATAGTATAGGGTTGGTGGAATAGTGTAGGGTTGGTGAAATAGTGTAGGGTTGGTGGAATAGTGTAGGGTTGGTGGAATAGTATAGGGTTGGTGAAATAGTATTTGATTTTCTCCTATAAATAGAGCTCTTCTCCTTCAGAATTTTCACCACTCATCTCCTCTCCCATCTCTTGCATATATTCTTCCTTCTTCCGCTTTTTACTCGGTCTTTCTTCTTTCTAAGAGTGTTTAAGAGAGAGAGAGAGAAAGTCAGTGAAGGGATTGTTATGGGTATGGACCAACTGCAGCAGAACGGGTTTCAAGTAATTACCTTTGATGATCCATTCATGTAATCCACTGTAAGTATTCTTACTTACTGAGTATGATATTGATATCCAATAATACGGATTTTTGTGGTTTTATAACTTGTCTAGCATTTTGCTATATATATATGATTCAACAATGATTTATATTGTCGGAAATCAATTGACTCACTACTTCACAGTTTTTGTAGTGCTTGCAGGAATGGAAAATCAAGGTAATTATGCAGTTGTGATTAGAGATTCATATTGAGATGTACAGAGATTCCAAGTTGGTTAAGTTTTGTCTAGAGTTTAGACTGTCGGATAGATTTGTATAAATGCCTTGTACGACATAGCTTTGGGTATTTTTGTATAAAGAGAAGTATTTTTTTTGTATTGATAATTACAGTTTTTCCGCTATATGAGATGAGGTCGTTACAATAATGGTATCAGAGCCACCTAGTAACGCCAGGTCATGTGGTATTGAAGCACTGCATGACGTTTTAAGAGGGGGAGTTTGTAACACCCCGGTCCCATATTGGAAAGATGAGAAGAAGCCCACATTGAGTGGGTAGTTTATAGAGATAGTCATGGGTGCTAAGTCCCACATTGCCTAGTTACTAGGTGAAACTGGGCTAGAAATATTGGGATGTTACAAATGGTATCAAAACATTACCCAGCCTGAGATGGTGGGAGTTTGCACAAGCCTATGAGGGTCGCTAGTGGACACACGTTGGTGATGCCAAAAGTGGGTTATATTATAATGGTGTCAGTTAAGACACAATGAAATGTATAAGGGCCAAAAGTTAAGGGCCGAGAATGAAGAAATTCCCTGAGGATTGCCAACGGTGACACTGGTGCCCAAGAAGAGTGCTTGTGGAGTCTCACATCGCCTGGGTATGGAATATGTTATGATATTTATTTATGAACAGATTGAATTTAAAATTTTTTATAGTAACTTGAGTAAGTTATGGTTCAAGTGTGATTTGTTTTTAATTTGGGTTGCTCAATTTGGAGATAGGTGGTAATTTATGGGCTTTAATTTCGAGGACGAAATTCTAATAAGGAGGGAAGATTGTAGCAACCCAGATTTTTAAAGTCTTATTTTAGAGATATTAAATTGATGCTATGATTATATTAATGTTCATATTAGGTAATGACATTTACTTTGAGGTTGAGATATTTATTGATGATATTAGGTAATAATATTTATTCTTGAGGAACTTATTAGATCTTATGAATATTATTGGAATGAATATTGATTTGAGGTTATTATATCATGATGATGATTTTATATTGATTATTTTATTGGGAGATTTAAGAGATATGATAATTGATGATTGATTGGTATAATTTGGAGTATGATTGTAATAATTGGTGATATAATAAGATAGTATATGGTAGGTATAAGGATGGTAGAATAAGAAGGTAGAATAGTATATGGTTGGTGAAATAGTATAGGGTTGGTGGAATAGTGTAGGGTTGGTGAAATAGTGTAGGGTTGGTGGAATAGTGTAGGGTTGGTGGAATAGTATAGGGTTGGTGAAATAGTATTTGATTTTCTCCTATAAATAGAGCTCTTCTCCTTCAGAATTTTCACCACTCATCTCCTCTCCCATCTCTTGCATATATTCTTCCTTCTTCCGCTTTTTACTCGGTCTTTCTTCTTTCTAAGAGTGTTTAAGAGAGAGAGAGAGAAAGTCAGTGAAGGGATTGTTATGGGTATGGACCAACTGCAGCAGAACGGGTTTCAAGTAATTACCTTTGATGATCCATTCATGTAATCCACTGTAAGTATTCTTACTTACTGAGTATGATATTGATATCCAATAATACGGATTTTTGTGGTTTTATAACTTGTCTAGCATTTTGCTATATATATATGATTCAACAATGATTTATATTGTCGGAAATCAATTGACTCACTACTTCACAGTTTTTGTAGTGCTTGCAGGAATGGAAAATCAAGGTAATTATGCAGTTGTGATTAGAGATTCATATTGAGATGTACAGAGATTCCAAGTTGGTTAAGTTTTGTCTAGAGTTTAGACTGTCGGATAGATTTGTATAAATGCCTTGTACGACATAGCTTTGGGTATTTTTGTATAAAGAGAAGTATTTTTTTTGTATTGATAATTACAGTTTTTCCGCTATATGAGATGAGGTCGTTACAGAGTGGTTTTCTCACCCTGTTACTCTCTTGTACTCATCTTTTGATAGTGAATTTCTCCGGGTCGTCTCCGCCAGTGGATGTAGGCTTGTTAAGCCGAACCACTTAAATCTTTGTGTCGTGTGTGATTTGATTGCCTAATCTTTGTTATTCCGCATTCTTCTTATTTTTCGCATCTCACGGGTCTTGGGAAATAGGATTAATTTCCTAACAAGATCTACTATATTCCACCAGTTTCTTCCGCCGACTCGCCTATCCACTATGCTTGCTGTCATCCCAGCTCCATGTCACCACCCTCCTCGCATAGTTTCGTCCACCACGCGTCAGCGTGTGGGCCCCACCCGCTGGAGCGTGGCTCGCACTCGTCGAAGCATGTCTTGCACTCACCGTCCAGTGAGCTCCATCTTTCGTGCCCCGACTGTTGTTGCTTCTTGCTGGTTGTTTTGTTTATTTCTTTTGTATTTCTGTTGTTTTTTGTTATGAGTTATTGTCTCCTTGTGTTGTATTGGTTAGATCCAGGTGCAGAAACTTTTGTTACCGAATTTGTGTTGGTAGCTCTCTCTTTTACAGTCCCTGATTCAAACATTGATAGTGCATCTTTGGCTTCATCTACCTTCCGGTGGATGTTGCTAGTTTCAAGTGGGGGTTCAGATAGGTTCGACTTAATTTGTGCCAATTTTGCTTGTGTAACCGGTTTGTGCGGTCCCTTGAGAGGACCATGTCACTTGTTTGACCTATTTCTTACTATTTGTAATTATTTCAGCATTGTTTTAGTTTGTTTTGAGTCAGTTGTTGGGGAGCACACCCTATTTTCCTTTTTAGGATCGCATATTCTCTATTCCTTTTGGATCAAGAATGAGAATGATCCCTTCCTGTAACCATTTTCCATATTTAATTAGAAAAAAAAAAAAAAAAAACATTGTACTTCTAGGTCCCAAAAGTCCAATGGTTCATTTGCAAATTTTTTTTATAAAGATGTACAATGAATGTTATTAACAGAATAATTTGTAGCATTTTTCAAAAAAAAAAAAAAAAGACTTGCATACCAACTTGGGAAGAAAAGCACAAATTGACACATTGATGTCATTATAGCCATATGACTATTATTATCATAGATAGTTTGGAGAGGGGTTGGTATGGACCATTGTCCCCTCATGATCTCTTGAAATCTTACATTAAAGGGTGAAACTTTAATTGTTTGGTTCCACCAATTAAAAAAGCTTGGCCCACCCATTAAAAGACGGAACTGGATCCTCCCCGGTCAATTTTGGACTAGAGAATATTCAGTTAATGGTCAAATCTCTTTAAAGAGATCTTGAAGTCATAAATAGGACATATGTCCTATTAATAAAAAATAAAAATAAAATACTATATATATATTTTTTTAAAAAAAACTTAAGGGGTGATTGGCCACCCTTGTTGGTGCTTGGGGGTGGCCAAACCAGCCCCAAGGGCCAAGATTTGGCATTTGGGGGTGGCCGATCCACCCCCAAGGGCCATGAGGTGGCTTCGGCCACCCCAAGGGTCGGTCTGAGGTTGCCGGAACCACTTCCATGACCCTTGGGGTTGGGTTGGCCACCCCAAGGGCCCAATCTTTTTTCTTTTATGTGGCCTTTGTGGGTGGCTAGCAACCACTTAATTTTTTTTTTTAATATTTTAATATTTTGTTTTTTAAAAAAAAATTATTTTTAAAATATATATAATATCTTATTATTATTTTTATTAATGGGACATATGTCCTATTTATGATCTTAGGATCTCTCTGACCATTAACTGGATATTCTCAAATTCAAAATAGACTGAAAATGATCCTGTTTGTTAAAAGACTTGGCCCTATCATTAGAAGACTTGGACTTGGCTCTTGGACAATTACTTTTATATTATATTAATCACTTATTATTCAAATAAAAAATAAAACTTTTTCTCTGAAGTCCCCATTTGATACAGAGGGGAATATATATATATTTTTAAAAAAATGAGAGGAGTAGTTATTCTTTAAGGAATGTAATATATTTTTCAAAAACACCCATATTATTTTTTATTTTATTTTAAACTTTAAAAAATAAAAAATAAAGTGGTTGGCCACCTACAAAAGAGGTTGGGGTGGCCACATGCACCACCCCATTTCATTTTGGGGTGGCGGGCACTCCCGAGGACATTGGGGGTGGGCGCGACCATCCGTGTGGGTCCTTGGGGTATTTTCCACCGTAAATATTTCTCTTTTAATTTCTCGACCAAAAAAAATGCAGCACGCCAAGTTTGAAAGAAAAACAAATTGACGGAGACTCACTATCCTTTCTACTTTAGTTCGAAAAGGGGTTAAATTTTCACTGGTTGAAGCCTCAGAGGCATTGACATGGATCGGACTGGAGGAATTAAAGCAGGCCGCTGAAGCTTAATATTACAATGCCTCCCCTGAACTTCATCGGCTAGCGGTTGAAGCTTTCAGGTCTATGGATAGGAACGGGGACGGCGGAGTGACCATGGCAGAGTTGGTCTTATTCTTCAGGCAACGTGGCTACAATATAGACCCGAATCTTTTCTACGCGTTGGACACCAACAGGAACGATTTCTTGGAATTCCATGAATTCCTTACGTTGTACTACATCCTGAAAACCCCGTTATGTTTGGTGCCACTGGTGCGGATATCGGCTGCTGGGACTTTATTTTACGTGCCTCCAATGCTTCGACAGCGTTGGCCACACCTACCATCTCTGTGCAACTTGCTATGGAGCAAAGCATCATGTACATCACCACCCGGCCCACACCATCTTCTTGGATAACTACATGTTTCTACACCACATGATCATCAGGAGAACCCATCCTCCTAATTCTGCTCATGATCATAATCTGATAATTAGCAAATGTTATATATTATTTATTTATTTATTATTATTATTATTTTTTATGATAATGTAAATTTTTATCAACCCGCAAAATTTTTACATATTTCTAGTAAAACATAAAATTCACAAACGTAGTTTTCATAACATGGCCTGCATACCGTAATAATGTAAATCATAATATTTCCATAACATATATATATATATATATATATATATATATATATATATATATATATAACAATTAAGTTTCCTTCAACTCTTACACTACACTTCATTAAAGTAACTCACCGCCATTTGAACACATCACCTTCAACGTAAAAAACACTTGCCGTTTTTACATTCGAACAAAAATATTCATAAATACTCAGCAAAAATTCAACACCCTAAAATACATCAACAACACAAATCACAACTTCAATATACCCCGGCCGCTAAACTCTCCATCAATATTACTAAAACCCCATTACAAGCTCGATCTATTTCATCAAAAAAACAACTCAACACCAATCTTAACATCCATATTTCATTAAAACGCAAAAATGATGAACATACTAATTAACAAATCACTATACTCTAAAAGTCATTGAAACTAAACAATAGCCTCAAATACTTAACATATGTCGAACGTAAAAGGTAGAGAATTGTCTTTCCACCAAGCTCCTCTCTTCAAGCTTCAAGCCCTCTCTCTCTCTCTCTCACACACACAAGGAGGTTTCTCCCCCTTCAATTTTTGTTTAAAGCTTTGTTTGTTTCGATGTAAAATATTTTATAATGAAAATGGCCAGGACCCCACGGAAGCTTGCCTAGGACCTTGCCTAGACCTTATAGGGACCCCACTGGGACCCGATCGGGACATTTTCATAATTTAGATTTTGATTTGCTTAAATGAAAAAAAGGGAAAATATTTTTCAGGAAATCATTTCCGAGGAAAATTTTTTCGCTGAAAACATTTTCTGATGTCGGGTCTCAATGGGGTCTTGGTCGGGTCCCAGATGGGCCCTAGGGTTATTTTTGTTTTTTTTTTTTTTTTTTTAGGCTTGAAAGGCCTTAACAATTTTTTGATAATTTAAAGAGATATTTAGAAGACATTATGAATTAGATAGTAGACCGTAGATGGAGGGGATTGATTTCTTTTCTTGTTAGTTTAGTTTTACCCTTACAAAATATAATTAATATAATAAATCTAAGTGCATATCCTTACGTCAATAGGTTCCCTTTCGAAGAGTACAACTCATCTATATAAAACTCCCTTTATTAGAGTTAGAGACCCAACTGCGAAGGAGAGACACACACAGAGAATTAGAAACATGAGAAGAAAGAGCCATCCTCTGTTGAGGGGAGGGAGAAGAGGAGAGAGCAAATACAGTCATACGTTTACAGCAGCTGAGATGCAATCACTGGGTAGCATTTGTGAGACTATATTACCCTCTTTGCCATCCAATTCTTTGGAGGGAGAGGAATACCAACCCAGCAATGTTTTGCAGTCCTTCTGCAAAGCTTCTGGGTCTCAAACTCCAATCCCTGATCAGGTTCTCCCTCTCTCTCTCCCTCTCTGTCTCTGTCTCTGTCTCTTTCCAGTCAATTGTCAAGTAGAAGTTAATTTTATTTTTTTTCCTTGTGATATTGGAATGAGATCGAACAGGTTGCAGAGCTTTTAGTGAAGAGGGCATTAAAAGAATCTCTGATATTAACGAGAGTGGTTTTATGGCTGCTGGCCACTAGATTGGGTACCTTGTTGCTTTGTGGATCTCTTTGTTTTTGTGAGGAATGGCCTTTCATTCGCGGCTTTTCTCGTATACCATTGGAGAAGAGGGAGCTAGTTCTGCAGAAGTGGTCTAGAAGTAGATATCTGACACCTATCAGATGTGCATTTGTTTACATCAAAATGTTGTGCCTCTTTGTCTCCTTCTCTCAGGTATTTTCACTCTGTTATTATTTCTTGCCTAGTTGTCTATGTTTCCTCTGTTTTAATCAATGTCCTCTGTTTTAATCAACTGTGGGATTAAAACAGAGGAAACATAGACAATAGAAATAGATAATGACGGAGTTAATGTTTAAATTTAGGACTTTAACTCCACCACTTTTTAGCACCAATTTAAACAAAAGTAAAAAAAAAATATGTCTGTTTCTTGAATTTCCTTGTTGTTTAATATGTTTTAGCTCCAATTTTTAATTCCAAATGGAATTTGTACCAAGAAAGTCAAATGATAATTGGATCCAAATATTGACAAATTGGATCCAAATATAGACAAAAAGGTTCGATTCGGCCCCACTGAAAGCAACACGTTCGGTTAATTGGACGAAAATAGTTTATTGAACCAAGTGAGTTGAGTAACGAAGTTCTGTCAAATATATGGAAAAAATATGAAAAAGACATTCAAACTAATAGCCCTTTTTTTAAGTCCCCTACGATGTTTAAAAGGGGCTAAAATAACCTATCAAAATTTTTATTTAGTTATTAAAAGATTAGGGGTATTATAGAAATATAAAAATGTAAATTTTTTGACACACTTTAGTAGTTTGATGAACTATTTTAGTACAGTTTAAACATTATGAGACTTTATTACAAACGGCAGTTAGTTTGTGGGTTTTTGTTTTTGTTTTTTTTTTAATATATATATTTTTCCCTCCAATATATTTATATAAAAGTTTATGTACCCTAAAATCACTATCCTCATATACATATACAAATAATGATTTTTGTTAATTATATCCGCATATGCATGTGTGGATAGCGGATAACGAATACTGAATAGTTGTCGATAGTGGATGTGAGTAGTTAGTATCCACCCTTGCTCACATACACCTAGGGATGTAAACGAGCCGAGCTTGAGCGAGCTTCCCTTGTTCAGGCTTGGCTCGTTTAAATTTTACTCGAGCTCGAGTCGAGCTTAAGGACGAGCCAAAAAAATCGAGCTCGAGGTAATAATAAGTCGAGCCGAGCTGGCTCTTATATTTAATGTTTTTGTTTTAAATTTTTTTTTTTTAACTTCAAGTACTCTTAAACGGTTTAAGAAGTTAGTTTGCATATGAGCATTTGCTTAACCTGACTAGTCGAGTATGGAGCCTAAGTCAATACAGCAAGGCATTTGGTTTCAAAGAGAGATGATATGCATCCTTTTATAGATAAGCAAACTTAGAGATTGATGTTTTCTTAACAATATGGGACAAGTTAACATGTTGCATTCAAACTGCATTGGGACAACGCCACTTACAAAAAAATATTTTTTTAACGTTTCTCTCTCAATCCCCCTCACCAGTCACAACGGATCTTCCACCTAAACTCTCATTTCCCACTCTCTCACTCTCACTCACCAGACAGGTAGTGATAGTGTTTGGGTCTGTTTGATTATTCAATAGTTTATACCTTTCGAAATTTCTCTCAATAGTTTATGCTTGATTATTCTTCCTTTCGTTTGGATATGTTCTAATTGAATCAAGGTCCTTTTAATGATTGCTCTCTCTCTTTGATCATGAAGGGTCTAGAATTTTCCATTCTCTAACGCTTAAATATAAATGCAATTTTAAGGTTTTAATAATTATGAGATTTATAATTAATTATGTATTACTTAGTTTTTATATATATATATATATATAGACACACACACACACACTCGAGCTTATACGAGCTGTTCACGAGCTTAGCCAAGTCGAGCCGAGCTTGCTTCGTTTAATATTCGAGCTAGGATTTGTGTTCATGAAGTGCTTCATTTAATATTCGAGTCGAGCACGAGCCGAGCTTATGCGAGTCGAGCCCGAGCTTGCTCGCGAGACGCTTCGCTCACTTAACAGCCCTACATACACCCCTAATTAGTTGTTTGGCTTAAATTTATTTTACCCCTAAAGTTTTAGAATTTTTTAACTTAAATCTCAATGTTTAAAAATTGACAACCAACATATTTTATAATGTTTCAAAAATTTTTAATCCAAACTTTCTGTTATTAATTTTGGTCTAATCATTGAAGGTAATTATGAAATAACACAAGAGTAATGTCCTATTTAATAATTGCCTGCTTGGTGGGTGTTTGTCGTCTGTCACATCATTTTATTTCAGGAAATTGATATCCAGTGAAAAGCCTCTCAATATTTCTTTAAAAAAAAGAAAAAGAAAAGAAAAAAAAAAAAAACCTCTCAATAATTCAGTTAGCTTTATTTCGCTGTCACATGCAGTCTTAAATTTTATTAATTGCTCATCCAATACCCAATACTTTTTCACTAATATTATCATATCGAAAGAAAAAAGCAATAAACCAATTACACCAATGAACTATATTACTAATTAGATCAAGACTTCTAACCAAATATAAAGCAGCTTAATTCATTAACACTTTAGAAGATTTTAGATTAACACCGACATCGCATTCATTCGATCCAAATCGGATCAATTATTCATTCCCATAATTCTTTCTAGCTTCATAAACGACTCAAACTTAAGACTTGATATCATTTAATTGGTTATTAATTTGTCTTATAATAAACAAGCTTGATGTCATTTTAATTCAAGCAATCTTTTTTCATTGAATAAAACAACATAAAATTTTTACTATAAAAATAGCTCTTTTCATTTCACTTACGATTATTGCAAGTATAAGTGCCCTTCACGTAGCACATAATCTTATAAAAACTATGTTAATGATGATCTCCTTACCAAATGTCAATACAATCCGATTCCTAAATTAATTTTTTAATTCTTTCTCTCACTCTCTTATATATATTCTTTTTTTTTTATTTTTTATTTTTTTTATTATAAGATTATAAACAATACTATAAAAATAATAATAATAATAAAAAGTTAGATGACTCTATACAAATTTATATTGGTCAAACTGAGCATATATTAATTAAGCTCATTTAATAAGTAAGTTCAAATTTTTGTTGTTCAAATCCTTATAATGACAGCAAAATTATTGTATAAAAGAAAACCTTTATGCAAAAAAGCTCTCTTCTCTCTCCTCAAACAAAACCCTCATCCCTCCCCTTTCCTCTCAATTTCTTGCCTCTTTGGAGGTCCTATCCACCTATTTTGAGGTCTTATATTTGTTTAGTAGCACCATCAGCCCCTCCTCCACCGCTAGTCGCCCGGTTTCAGCCCCTTATGTCATCCTCAACCTCGAAGCCGCAAACTTTATGAATTTTTTGGATTTGATTTTTTCAAAATCAAATCTGTCAATTACAGGAAGCCACACCCACAAACGTGCCACTCCACCGTGATCCTGGGTCCCTCTGCTTCCAGACGCCATCAGTTGTGCCGTCGTCCGATCACCACGCGCCCACGCGATTCATGCCCTGCACAGCGCGTGAAGCCTTCCTTCGCCCCTCCCTGCTGCCGTCGACCTCTTTTAGCGTTCCTCGATGACCCCCCAGCCACCACTGCCGGCGCATGCCAGCAAGTGGCTTACATGCACCCGAACATGCCGCCTTCCTCCGTCTTGTCCACCACTGGTGCTACTATCTTGTCATAAATTAAATTAAGCAAAAATTGATCTTATTCTCTTTCTTATTTGAATATAGTGAAATTATAATAATATATACATCGCTAGGTATGTAAAATTTAATTTAAACTAGAAAATAGGAACCTGTTATATGTACATCTCTGGTCAATCCACTACAAGAATATATTTTTTTGGTCACGGACTGTTAGTAACGTGTCTATGGTGTTAATACGTTACTAAAGGTTAGTAATGTGTCGATGGTAACGTGTTTGACGGGTTAAAAAATTGGTCGTAACTAGAAATTTAGTAACATGTCATACTCTGACACATTACTAGGTAACGTGTCATAATTGTCACGTTACAAAATGGTAACGTGTGACTAATGACATGTCACCATTTGTGGTAGAATTTTTTTTTTTCCTCATTTTCTCTGGTCGTTATACTAGAATTTTCTCCGGTCGCCACCTGATATACGAGTTACATTATATTATCTAACTAATCCAAATTCCAAAATCCACTAATCTATATATAAATAATCTATCAATCCAATATCAATCTAAAATATAGTAATTCAACTATATATATAAATAATCTAACTCTAAATATATACACATCAACGTAGGAAATAGTAAAATACAAAACAACTTATGTTATACACGAATACAAAAAACTTAAGCCTTAAATTATACACAAAAAACTATCAAACAAACACTAGTCCGACGAAATCCGAGTGAACATCATCATGATCATTATCTTTCGACTTCTCTACACTAACTGCAAATGATAAACAAACAATCACTCAGCAAATTGACATTTGTGATAGAATCTTATTAAGTTCTAATAGATGAACAGCGTCTAAGTAAATGAGAAAAAAATCGAATGATTGTCACATAAACAACCTCAGCATATATATTTGCACGACCTATGCACAAACACATATACATCTACATATACATTTATTAAATGAGGCGGTTTCAACAAATATGATAAGATTAAATATGCAAAGCTCCAACCACAATCAAATCAACCAAAAACAACAAAGTAAATTATTTTGAGTTAAGTATGTATATAAGTTATTCGATTATATATATACTCATGGGGTTGCAGAACGACTGGTATAATGTCTTGACATATAAGACTTCTGTCTAGCTAGCGTCTGGTGTTGGATTTCGTTGTGATCGTTGTCCTCAGCTTCTACTTTTACGTCATCTACACATATTACGTTACAATTGTGTTATATACATGCATGTGTCGCATAAAGATACGAACAAAGACCAAACAAAATTACTAGCCATTAAAATGATAGTCAGCTCGTAAGATAATCATGTTACTAAAATAGAAACAATAAGAATATAGTGTTACCTGATTGGCTATCTGCTGAGGATCTCACAATCACTCGTGCTGGGGACTTTGCGCCTTGCGGAGTCTTGATAGTCATCACCTCCAGCTCGGAGCTTATATATCTCGACCCCTCAAGGTTGTGAAACCGGGCCTTATACGCCGCCATCTGCATAGCAAGCTATGATGCCATCTGAGAAGCCATTTGCTCAGTTACCTGCGCAGTCACCGCCGCAGTAATCTCCTCCCTCTACTGCGCCAGCATCTCATCCATTTTCTCCCTGTGCTTCTCCCTCTCAGCTTCAATGGCACTTTCAAGTTCAGCACGGGAGGCCATCGAGCCGCCAGGGTTCTGCGACCGTGCTTGGGACGGTATATAGTATGAGTGGATGATGCCACGTGTAGGCAGAATATTCTTATTGACCCCTCAAATACGATTGGCATACTCAGGTTTATTGCCGTGCACCTGGGCATAAGTGTCATTCGATGTCCACCTAATCGTCCCCTAGGGCCCATCTACCATTTCGCAGGATTAGTTTTCAATAACTCCTCCATCCGTGCTTGTACATAATAATTGTTATATATATAATTGCTAAGACTCAATAAGTTAATACATAAATAAAAATTAATGACAAGGTGTAAGGCACTTACAATTCTCTTTGCGACCACCGAATTTGGGCAGCTACCATCTTTCTTTCTATGGGTCTTGATGTAAGCCCTCGCTCGCGTAGGAGCCTTGCCCGTAGTAATTACCTGCAATAAACTTAAACCATCAATGAAACGTTCGTATATATACTACGCAATATATGACATATACATATAGTTATGGTAAATTAGAGTAGTATGTCATCATATGTCACCCTTGCGTAGCTCTTCGAGCCGGTGTAGTATGGTGTTTGATTCTGTGCTCGTATGTCTCTCATGTACTGAGCATATTCCTATGAACACAACATATAGATGTTATTAATAGCTAAGCCATCGAACAATTACAATTAACGAAACACAAATAGTTTGAAGTGATCTACTTGATAAGTGGGATCACACCATTTTACTAACAATTTTTCCATGTCTGCGAGGTTGTACTTTGCAATTGTCTGACCCATCCTCGCCGCCATTGTCGCAGGAGTATCACCGCTCTGAATCATGAGCTTTTTTCTTAACTTGTGTCTTAAAAGCTTCAGCTTCTCGCCATTGTCTCTAAACGCGTCCTTTTTTATTTCTGTCATATTCGACCCAAGTATGATGTAGAAGTGATTATGCATCAGTTAAAAACTAGGGTATTAAAGCGCTGGTTGTTTTACAAAATTTAATATACAAATGCTATATATCATAATTTAAGAACATCTAATCTACACTTATTATCAATGACTCAAATAAATCCTCATTCGTATTTTCTGGTACCTCATTTCAGTCGTCGGATAGCCTAATAAAGGACCTTCTCTTGACAGTCTTGCCCATCATCCGTCTAAATTTTGAACCGCTTAGTCCTACGGGCTGTCACGCACCATTATACTCCATGACAATCATTTTCCCATCAAGAATGTCCCACAACTTGTGCGAGTCATTTATGGTTAACACTTCAAAGTTATCATGACTATCTGCAATGATGTTTAATTAAAACACAAATGGTGAAACATATATTATTTGAATTTATATACTAATTAATTATATATACCATCATACGTAAATATGTACATATTTATGGTTCTGAATAGCATACACACATACCTATCGTGCGAACCTGGTCGATAGCCAATACTGGCCAAGCAGGGTCATCGTGCTGCTGATTATACACGTCACATGTCCCATCATCCAAGTAATCGGTGGCATGTGTCTCACTATCATCCACACGTGCATTGCTGTGTGGTGGCCGATCTAAATAGCCGTACAGCAATATACCCAATTGGGTCAAAGTGGTTGGCGGGGATGACAAACACATGGAGTCATTAGGGTCGTGAGACTCATATCGATACCCTAGTTGGGTAAGGATTGTCGAACGGGATTGGTCATGGAGTACTTGGCCTATATCAATTAAGAGTTGGGAATGTCAAAGACATAATCGTCTCTCGCAGGAGTCTACCCTTCCACATGCTCTGAAAGTATCGGTCGATACCTTGGTTGCTGCCGGAGAAGCATAGCAACTTCCTGCGACTCACTGTCAGTAAGGTCATGATGCAATCTTGACCCAGAAGATTGTGTCATTCGTCCTCTTGCCTTTCCTCGGGTACTTATATCAATCTGTAAAATACAGCATGCACCAATTAGTTATGTGTATAGTGTAAGAAATATTCACCACTTATATAAAGAAAAATTGATAATCAATGTACAAATAAATAAGAACAAACCAATCAATGTACAATATTTAATTCGCATGGAATGACATACGCTTCTATTGGTATAAAGCTGGGTCGAACGTATTGGATGTCCTCATGCGGATCATACTGCTGATTATTGTTTAAAATGAGTGGCTCACTCTCATAATGGTTGGCATGATCATCATGAGGCACTTGACCCTGACCAACGTCGTATACGTTTCAACGTTTAATCCTCACAGCGCAAGCCCAATCTAGGTTACTTTCATCTTCGACGTAAAAAACTTGTTCCACTTGAAAAACTAGTACATACGATTCATCACTAATCAACTCCCCCTTATGAACAAGATTTTTGAAGTTGACAAGCGTTAGGCAATACTCGTCCACCTTGAATCTCCTGTCCCTTGTGTTGTTCGTCTAATCACACTTTAGATAATAACATACTTCGTCCTGTCGTAATATTCCACCTCAAGTATTTGATTTACCTTCTCGTAGTATGTTTCGCCATCAACAGTCGGCACGCACACACCACTATTCTGAGACCTCTTTCCCATATCATGTACCATAGTGCGAAAGAACTTGCCGTTGACCACCTATCTATTATATTGAACTGCTGAGACCATCGGCCTTCTACAACGTATTACTAGTTTGTCACCGATATCTTTCCTGGATCGATCGTCTGAACAATTGACCCTACGAGTCATATACAATGATGAAGTGTAGTTAATGCGATAAGGAAATATTTTGAAATTTACAAGGTGTGCATGACATTAGTCTCACATAGTCACAGTACCAATCGCAAAATTGCTCAAAATGTTGGGGTTTCAACTGATTGTCCGTCGTTCGCCCCTTGTTTGCAGTATGCCTTATCGAATTCTAGTACATCCTACATTTTGAAATAAAACCAATTAATTATAATTCATAATTGACGGAGTTGCATGATATGAACATGCATATCTTGATTACACAATACTCATGTCTGCAATTGGAGGAACTCATCTGAGCTAAACATAATGTAACGGTAAATCTGCGTCAACGTGAGTCTGTCGTGGACAACTCGAGTTCCCGCCCCTTTAGGCCCATCTGGGTTTCGTTGCGGCCTATTGTGAAATGTCGGTATGTTCTCTAAATACATTGAACAAAATGTCACCAACTCGGTTGCTATGTACCCCTCCGCAATACAGACCTCAAGAGCCGCTTTGTTGCACACAGTTGATTTGGAACCCCTGATGCTCCTATATATCAAAACTAGTTAATCATTACATCTAATAATTGTTTTCAAATAAATAAAGGGCAACAAAATTTTAATTTTAATTTTTTACGTGAAATTTTACCTCTACCGGATATATCTATCTATATTATACCTGTCCATCGAGTCGACATTCGCGAACAAGATGCACCACAACATGAACCATGCTGGTGAAAAAACTTTGGGGAAATAATTGTTCCATCTTGCACAGAGTGATATAGATATCAGTCTCAAGTCGGGTCATATCCTCTTATGTCAACGCCGTTGAACATATGCCTCTGAAGAATGCAGACATCTCAACCAAAGGTCTAACCATGTTATCGAGCAGTGATCCACACAATGCAATCAGGAGAAGCAGTTGCATCAATGCCTGACTGTCATGACTCTTCAAACTTGATATCGTCCCGTTTTAAGTTTTACACATCGAGAAATGTTTAAGGCATATCCATCTGACACCCTTATATTTCGAAGAACTTTTAAAAAACTAGTTTTATCATCTTTCGACATCATGTGGTAAGTATGAGGCATATAAATTCTCTCATCATCACCCGTGAAAGGATGAAGTGTATGTCTCAAACCCATTTCTTGCAAGTCTTTACAGGCTTGAAGGTTGTCCTTTATTTTTCCTTTAATATCGAGTATTATGCCAATTATATTGTCCATCACATTTTTCTCTTTGTGCATAACATCAAAGTTGTGCCATAATAAATTATCATTCATGTACGACAACCGAAAGAAAATACTTTCTTTCTTTCACAATACTTTATCAGTCCTCTTCCTCTATGAATATGAATTATCAATGTTAACTGACTTATCGGCGTCTCATCCCCAAATACCATCCCTTCTAACTGTTTTAGGATTCATCTCCATTTGGCACATCGGGGGCACATTCTAGTTCTTGGTTACCAACAAATGTCCTTTTATTCCGTCTCCACGGATGATCCATGGGCAAGTATTGCCTATGCCCCATAAAGCAAAATTTATTTTCGTGTTTTAACCATCTAGACCTTGTTGCATGCATACAGTAAGAGCATGCCTTTCCACCCCTTGTAGGCTACCCAGACAAGTCCGCGTATGCTGGGAAGTCATTAATTGTCTACATCAGCTGCGCTAGAAGCATGAATTTTTTTTTTTCAAAGAGATATCAAATGTTCGTATCCCACACTCTATAGTTACTGTAATTCCTCAATTAAGGGTTGCATGTAGACATCTATATCAATTCCAGATAAATTTGGGCCTGAAATAATCAGGGATAATATGAAATACGCTTATTTTATACACATCCAAGAAGGCAGGTTGTACGGTACAAGTATTACAGGCCAAGTACTGTGGGATGTGCTCATGTTCCCAAAATGATTAAATCCATTCGAGGTTAGGCTAAGTCTTATGTTCCTACTGTTCGTTGAAAACTCCCGATATAAATTGTCAAATGACTTCCATACTTCGCCGTTAGCTAGATGCCTCAATACACCGTCCTTAATGTGGCCTTTTGCATGCCATCTCATATAGGGTGCAGTATGCTCTGACATAAAAAGCCTCTACAGTCGTGGTATGATGGGAAACCACCGCAAAACCTTGACCGGACGTCTCTTACTCGATGATATGGGGTGGTCATCCTCGTCCAAATGAATTTCGTCCTTCTACTTAGATTTTCCTCATTTAACACATGAATTTAGGTCCTTATTACCATTTCAGAACAACATACAATCATTGCGACAAACCGGAATCTTCTCATACCTGAGTCCCATGTCCCTTAGAAATCGTTTGGCCTCATATGTATTAATTGGCAAAGCTCCATCATCTGCAAGCAGTAACTGATTGATGAGCTCGAGGAAACACGAGAATATCGTGTTTCCTTGAAATCGTGTTTTCCACACACTTCAAATTGTACAGATGTACAGTAGCACTCAGCTTGCTATGTTTGTTCTTATCATGAAGCGGTTGTCTGTATTTTTAAGCAATTCCTTTTACTTCCGTATTTCACCTCCATTGGCTTCGTCATGCACAATGTATTCTTTTCTCTCCATGCACCTCAACCCTAGGCTTACTGTTGTCATCTCTGACTTCGTGCATGCCGAATGTATCACGCAACATGGCGTGCATATTTTCACCTTGCTCAGCTCTTGCACCCACAACTGCGGCCGGACGTGCTAAATTCGAGCCTTCAACGGGAGCTCGAATAAGTCTCTCACCATGATAAATCTAGTCTTTGTATTAGGGCCATATTCCTTTCCCCCTTGTCAAGTGGTCGTATACCAAACCTGGGGGTGTCTCTTGTTACAGCGACACGTCTAACAAGGGCACACAATAAGTTTGTCTGGAGTGTCACAGTTCCTAATTGCGAAGTCTATAAACGTTCTACATCCGTCTATTTATTCCTTCATACCCCTAGACTTCTTCATCCAACTCTTGTCCATAGTGTTACTATGTACATTAGAAACATAAATATATAAGAATTACCCTAAACTTAAACATAAATGCATTAGTATGGCCCATGGGGACCTTAAAAATGAATAAGTAAAACTAGGTTCATTACTTTTTTGTTATTTTTTTGTTATTTATTTTTTCTTAATATTTACATAAAGTAAATTTGCAAGTAACCCAAACACAAAATTGAAGCCCAAAACTTAAATGCATTTGGTACGGGGACTCTAAATAAGTTAAATCTATGTATGTTGTGGCCGGTTTTTTTTGTAAATGCATTTGTTATGTATATATTTGGACCCTAAATAAAATAAATATAGGTTAGTTATTTGTTTTTTGTTTGTGTCCTATAGGTTTTTTATAACCCTAAACATAATCTACATTTTATATTTTCCTATTTTATATCACCTTTGTTATGTGGATCTTAAATAAAATAAATCTAGGTTAATTGATTTTTTTTTTTCAAGACATTTTTTTATTATCCTTATGACCTTATCTATTTTATGTAATTTACGAAATCTAAATTTCCAAACCTTAAACCATATTATAATACAAAATTAAAAGCATTTGTCATGAGTACCATGCATAAAAAAAAAATCTACGTTCGATGTTTATTTAATAACATGTACTCTAATATAAATTTGCAAAACCTAAACCAAATTATATAAAACAAATTGAAAAGCATAATTTGTTACGGGGACCCTAAATAAAATAAATCTAGGTTATGTCTTTGTCGCAATTTTTTTTAAAAATACAGTTACATAATTTGAACTTTATATGGGAACCCTAAATAAAATTCATCTAGCTAGATAGCTAGGTTTGTTTGTTTGTTTGTTTGTTTTTTTTTTTTTTTTTGCATTCTCTATTTTTTTAATCATTTATATAATAGGTTTGTAAAACCTATACAAAATAAAAAAATCTAGTTAATTTCAAACTACTTACCTAAAAATTTAGATATAAATATTTTACATGCATGCTCATATTGAACAATCTTACATTCATATGTATGTACCTATTATACAAACATAGGACCCTAAAAATCATATATTTCAAACAAATTGATAAGTTAATTAGCTAAAAAAAAAATTGATCATATATATATATATATATACTGCAGAGAAAAAAAACTATCAATATATACACTAAAAAAATTGTATATATATATACCTGATCGATGATGAGGCGGGAGATGGCCGAAAAATATGTGAGAGGCATGAGCTAGAGAGATGGTGAGTTGCCGGCCGGAGTTGAGTTCACCAGCGGAGAGAGAAGATGGTGGCTGACGAAGGAAGAAGAACTGAGCTGGGTCTCGTCGATCGGATTAGCTACAAAATCTGAGCTGAGTTCGCAGGTGAGAGAAGAGAAGGTGGCTATGTGAAAAGAAGAGAGAAAAATTTGGATTGAAGAGGAGTACTGCGTGCACGGGGGAGAAGAAAAGCTAGAGAAAGAGGGGGAAAAAAAGAGAAAGGAGAGGAAGAAGAAGCTGGCATGGCTAGTTGCGTGCGCCTTCCCGAGGCTAGTAGTAACATGCCACATAAGGCACGTTACTACAGGAGCATGTGGCACGTTACTATTATATATATATAATGAATATTTAATTAAATATAAATTAATGCTTAGTATAAAAAATAATATAATGCTTAATTTTTCTCAGACCTTTCTTTGCCAAAAATAGAAAAGAAAAGGACTAAATTTGACTTTTAAAATTAAATTTGACTTCTAAAAAATAAGAAAATTACACAAGAGAAATTTTCTTATTAAAGCTCATTATAAATTTTAGGATTAAATACCTAATACTCCCCTGGGGTTTAAGAATTTTATTTTTACCCCCCTAGGGTTTCATTTTTATTATAGGACCTTCTTGAGGTTTTGATAAAGGACCAACTTAGTCCATCCGTTAGTTGATCGTTAAGACTGACACGTGGACCAATCAAATGTTGACACGTGGCACCTATTTAATTTTAAAAAAATGTATTTTTAAAAAATAAAAACAAAAAAATAAAAAATAAAAAATAAAAGGAAAAAAATTGGGGGTGGCCAAGGCACCCCCTTGGCCATTTGGGGGTGGCTCGGCCACCCCCTTTGGCCATGGGAGTGGCCTGGCCACCCCCATATGGCCAGATGGGGGTGGCTGAAACCAACCCCAACCACCATTGGGGGTGGTTTCGGCCACCCCCAAGGCTCCATGGGGGTGGCTAAGCAACCCCCAGCCCCCAATGGTGGTTGGGGGTGGTTTTGGCCACCCCCAAGGCTCCATAGGGGTGGTCGAGCCACCCCTAAATGGTTTAAATAGGTGCCACGTGTCAATATCTGATTGGTCCACGTATCAGTCTTAACGGTCAACTAACATATGGATTAAGTTGGTCCTTTATCAAAACCCTAGGGGGGTCCTGTGATAAAAATGAAACCCCAGCAGGGTAAAAATAAAGTTCCTAAACTCTAGGGGGTATTAGGTATTTAACCCTAAATTTTATAAGGGAGTGAAAATTAATTTTAAATATGCATTGTTCAAATTAAATTGATGATACATGCATTGTTCAATGTGCAAAACGTAAATGGTAAAGAACTTAAAATATGACAATATTTTTGTTATGTCTAACTTTTTTAAAAATGCTTCTCATTAGGCGGTGATTTGAAAATATTAATTTTGTAATGTTTCAAACCGTTAATTTTTTTTTTTTTTTTTTTTTTGATCTTTGTAAATAGCTAAATTAGCTGCATGCATTCTCAAATTTATTTATTGAAACAATTTTTTCATCATCAAATTTCTGAAACAATTTATTTTTTAATTTTTTTAAATTTTTAACAATTTTAGTAACATGTTAAATGGTACACGTTACCAAATGGTAACGTGTCAAGTTAACATGTTACAAAATTGTAACGTGTTAAGTTAACACATTACAAAATATTGTAACGTGTCAACTTGACACGTCACAATATAGTAACGTGTCAACTTGACACGTCACAATATGGTAATGTGTCAAAATGACACGTTACTTTTTAATAATGTGTTAGTTGTACACGTTACCATAAGATGACGTGTCAATTTAACACGTCATCTTATGGTAATGTGGCAATTTTAACACGTCACCAAATGGTGACATATGGAAAATGACACATTATTAAGAATTCTACTAACGTGTCGGTAACAAACACGTCACAATATGGTGACGTTGCAATTACTAGTGAACAGTTGCCATGTCTCTCTTACATCTTTTTTCAAATATGGATCATACTGATCTAATGGTTAATTTATATATATATATATCTATGGTGATGGACCCAAAATGTACCAAAGAAGTAAGAAAAAGCATTTATCGTAAAATATTTGTCTCAATTTCACTAAACATTTGAGTTAATCATTATCTTGAAAAGAATGAAAAAATTAAGAACACAATAAAAAGGATGGGTGGTGCGGAGAGGGAAAAGCCGAGTTTTGATGGAATTGAAGAAACTAGAAGTTAGGCGGATAGAATAATGCTATGTATTACATTTTTATTAGTTGATGTGGTAGTTTCAAGTTCTAATTAACTCTTGAATTGGCTTTTGTTAAAAAGAAAAAAGAAAAAAAAAAAAAATTCAAGGATTGGTTGAGACGATTACATCAACTTGGTTAATATTATTATATCAGCATGTTGAGATAATTTGTAAAATAAAAATGTTGTAATTACCCTTTATGAATAAGTTGTAGTATGATTTGGTAGAAATAATTTGGTTTCACTATGGTGACGGAGAGATCTGGGGTTGGATTTTTCGAGGCTCTTAATTGACTAGAAAAGGATACGAAAAATGTCAGTGATATGACTGATACCAATACTATGTAGCAAATTGCTAAATGACTGTTATACAATTGAAAAATATTGATATGTTATTATATAACAATCGTATAATACTTTACTAAATAGTATTTTTTGTTTGGTTTATGAGTCATGATTCTTGTTTGAACGTATTCATCATTCCCTTATGTCATTTCATTCTTCAGGTGGATGAAAATGGTGAAAACCCAGCATGGGAAGCCATTGGATATCACGTGGACAATGATGAGGACCCTTCTAAAGTCCCTCAAAAAAGGCCTCTCGAGAAGGGAATGGTAGAAACTATGCACGAAACTGAGTTAACCCTTGTGCATTCCCTTGCCCAGAAAGGTATTAAAGCTAGACTAGACCCCAGGGACAACCTCTTCAAAATCGAATGTGATGTTGTAGTTGTTGGCTCTGGGTGTGGAGGAGGTGTTGCAGCTGCTGTGCTTGCATGTTCAGGCCACAAGGTCATTGTTCTTGAGAAAGGGAACTACTTCACTGCTTCTGATTATTCTTCATTAGAAGGCCCTGCCTGGGAGCAACTATATGAAGCAGGAGGACTCCTTCCGTCTACTGATGGGGGAAAGATTATTCTGGCAGGTTCAACTGTTGGTGGTGGCTCTGCTGTTAATTGGTCAGCATCTATCAAAACTCCGGATGAAGTGCTTCGGGAATGGGCTGAGGACTGCAAGATCCCACTGTTTGGGAGCCCTGAATATCGTTCTGCAATGGATACTGTGTGTTTGAGAATTGGTGTAACAGAGAATTGTGTGGAGGAGGGTTTCCAAAACCAAGTATTGCGAAAAGGGTGTGAGAATTTAGGTCTTAAAGTTGATTATGTGCCACGAAATTCATCGGAGAATCACTATTGTGGATCTTGTGGTTATGGTTGTGCAAAAGGGGACAAAAAAGGGACTGATTCTACTTGGCTTGTGGATGCAGTGGATCATGGTGCTGTGATCATAACAGGATGTAAAGCTGAGAGATTCATTCTTGAAGAGAACAAGAGTGGAAGCAAACGAGCAAAGAAATGCAAGGGAGTTGAAGCAAAGACTGTGACCAAAAACATCACAAAAATGCTGCATATTGAGGCCAAAGTAACCATCTCTGCATGTGGGGCTCTTTTAACACCCCCTCTAATGATATCTAGCGGATTGAAGAACCGTAACATTGGCCGCAACCTTCATCTCCACCCTGTTGTTATGGCCTGGGGATACTTTCCAGAATCAAATACAATGCTCAAGGGTAAAAGCTACGAGGGTGGAATAATCACATCGGTCAACAAGGTGGTAGGAGAAGACTCAAATATTGTAAGAGCCATTATAGAAACTCCAGCATTAGGGCCTGCATCATTTGCCGTTTTATGTCCTTGGGAATCTGGCCTAGACAAAAAGAAAAGGATGGTGAAGTATGCAAGAACTGCTCATTTGATTACCATAATTAGAGACTTGGGCTCTGGAGATGTTAGGGTGGATGGAAGGATAAACTACAGAGTAGATGCATCAGACGGAGAAAACCTTAGGGCTGGGTTAAAGCAGGCATTGAGAATTTTGGTAACAGCCGGGGCTGTTGAGGTGGGCACCCATCGAAGTGACGGTCAGAGACTCAAATGCAAAGGAATTAGCGAAAAAGAAGTGGAGATGTTTCTGGACACGGTATCTACTGCAGAAGGGCCATTGTCACTTGTGCAGAATTGGACACCACTTACCTCTGCCCATCAAATGGGTAGCTGTAGAATGGGGATTGATGACAAAGAAGGAGCGGTTGATGTGAATGGGGAAAGTTGGGAAGCAAAAGGCCTCTTCGTTTGTGATGCTAGTGTTCTGCCAAGTGCTGTTGGTGTCAATCCCATGATCACCATCCAGTCAATTGCTTACTGCCTTTCAAAGAAAATAGCCGAGTCCATACAAAAAGTACCCTTCTAAAGCTTCTTCATTCGTCTTATTGTTCTTTTATCACACACACGATCTGCATCTACGCAGAACACACACACACACTTTGTGTTGATCATTGGATGCATATATTGTACTCTTTTTATTTTTTATGAATAAAATTTTATTTGACAGTAAAAAAAGAAGTAAATGGTTAATCAAAATATCATTCCTAGCTTGGAAGCTTAGTAGGACCAATCACATTGGTAGTTGTTAATTCAAGCATGCTATTCCAATATCAGAGGACATGTTTTTGGCGTATAATAAAAATTAGTGGAGAATACCTTTAACCCCCAAAAGTATCGTCACAATGTCGTTCTGCTCACGTGAACGGTTCTTAAAACATGCATTGCAGAGTAAGATTTCGAATGCCATAAAAGATTTTGGCTTTCCTTATTAGACACTAATTAATTTTCATATGAGATGATCAAATGCCCGATCCACCATATATCACTTAATAATTAGACAACGGACTTAATATCTAATTCTAATTTGCTATATATTTACTAACAAAAAAGTCAGCCAATGATTAGTCAAAATCGGCTAGGGTTTAATGTAAAAATGAGTTAAACATGGTTGGAGAAAAAAATAAATACAGCTCAGGAAAAGAAAAAAAATGATATATTACACATCATTCTAATATTCATTTGCGGTTCATCTCTTTTGCAAATCATCGATTGTACTTGTAGGTCCCAAAAGTCCAATGGATAATTTGCCAAAAAACTGTATAAAGGTGTACATTGAATGTTATTAACCAGAATGATTTGTAGCATTTTTTTTTTTTTTTTAAAAAAAAAGAAGCATACCAACTTGGAAAGAAAAGCACAAATTGACACATTGATGTCATTTTAGTCACATGACTACTAATATCATAGATAGACTGGGAGGGGGGTCGGTATGGACCATTGTCCCCTCGTAATCTTTTGAAATCTTACATTAAATGGTGAAATTTTAATTGATTGCCCCTACCCATTAAAAAGCTTGGGCTACCCATTAAAAGACTTGGCCCCCATCATTAAAAGACTTGGGTTCTTAAGGGGTAGTTCAATCTGCAAGGAACTAGGCCTTATGAGGGAGGTCACTAGTTCGAATCTCCCCTCCCCCTCTTATGTGGACATGTCAAAAAATAATAATAATAATAAAAAAATAAAAATAAAAGAAAGAAAAAAGATTTGGACTTGGCTGTTGGACAATTTCCTTTATATTATATTAATCACTTATTATTATTCAAATAAAAGGAAGGAAAAAAAATACAAAATTAGTCCTTATAGTTTATCTAATTTATAATTAAATCCATGTGGTATTAAAATGAATTCAAAGGTTCCTGATATATGCCAAAAAAACAATTTAGTCCTTATAGTCAAATTCTACCTCCTTTGTGAGGGTTTCCCACCTCCTCTATGAGGGTTTTCCACTTTCTCGTGAGGGTTTTTAGGGGAGGAGGAATGGATCTTTTTCCTCTCCTCCTCCCCTCTTTCTTCTTTTTTTGCTTTGTTTTCTATCAAGCTCTTTGCCCTTTTTAGTTCTTCTCGACCAGACCAAAAGCTCTGGCCATTTTCATTCCCTTCGCTTAGCCTCCATTGCTCCATCACCGTCAGGGCCGGCTAACTGGGTAGGCGACTGAGGCCGTCACCTAGAGCCCGCAAATAATAAGGCCCCAAAAAAAAATTTTATAAGGCCCAAAAAAAATTTAATAAGGCAAAAAAAAAAAAAAAAAAAAAAAGTTAATTTGTTTTTAATATGGCCCAATTTTTATTTTATTTTATTTTTTATTTTTTTAAAAAATTAACCCTCTAATAATAGCAAATAAGTAATAAGGCCCAATTTAATAAGGACCAACATAAAGAACGAGAAGTCAAGAACCTTCGGTCCTTCTGCAATTTTTCTAAGTCTCAGGAGAACCTTCATGCTAATGCTCCCAACTCTTCTTCTCCTTCAAAACTAGAAATCTCCAACTCCAAGAACTCTCTCGTCTTTGCCTCTCTAAGTCAGGTTTTATTACTATATTTTTGTAATTTACTTTATTATAGTCAGAATATTTTTTTATTTAAATTATGTTTGTTGTTAATATTTTTAATTAAACATGTCTACTAGTAAAAAATATGCATCTGGATATGAAAAACTTAAAAAGAAAAGAAAAGTAGAGAAATTGATTGAATCTCAAAGAGGAGTTTTAAATAAATTTTGTTATTAGCAATAAACAAAATATGGAGGGTAATTTAGGTGAAAAACTCATAAATGAACAAGAAATTCATGAAAAAAGAATTAGAAGATAATGAAAATACTATTGATGTATCTAACTCTATTGTTACAAATATTTATGACCATGGCCAATGGAAAAATATTGATGCAAAATTAAGAGATTTATTAGTAGAAAATGGTCCAATAAGATACAATAATATATATAGATTTTCCTAAAGATGAGAAGTCTAGGCATTTTTCTAGTACATATTATATACGAACATTATCAAATGGGGAGCAACATAATAGAAGATGACTAGTCTATTTAAAAGATTTAGATAGACTATTTTGTTTTTGTTGCAAGTTGTTTAATTCAAAACCTAATAGAACGCAATTAGATAATGAAGGAACTTAAAAATCTTAGTGCTAAACTTAAAAGTCATGAAACAATCAATGAACATATTATTAACATGAATGATTGGGTTGATTTAGAAATGAGATTATTAAAAAATAAAACAATTGATAAAAATGTCCACGAACAAATTAACAGAGAGAAAGATCATTGGAAAAGAGTATTGCTTGGATTATTATTGTAGTAAAGAATCTTAGTAAGAATAATTTGGCATTTAGAGGGCAAAATGAAAAGATTTACCAAGAAAATAATGAAATTTTTTTAAGTCTAATTGAAATGATTGCATAATTTGACCCAGTAAAGCAAGAGCATATTTGACTTAAAAAAAAAAAAAAAAAAAAAATTCGGCCCAATTTCAAAGTTTCGTCTAAGGCCCCAAAATACATTGAGCCGCCCCTGGTCACCGTCATCCATGCTCACTACCGCACCACGCGTCCTCTTCTCGGAGATGTTGGTGTTTTTAGATCTATTTTTTTAAAAATTAGATCTACTCTATTCCACCAGTTTCTTTTGCCGACTAACCTATCCATTGTGCTCGCTGTCATCCCAGCTCCGTGTCATCGCCCTCCTTACACAGTTCCGTCCACCACGTGTCGGTGTGTGGGCCCCACTCACTGGAGTGTGGCTCGCACTCGCCAGAGTGTGTCTCACACTCGTCGTCCAGTGAGCTCCATCTTCCGTGCCTCGACCGTTGTTGTTTTTTGCTGGTTGTTTTGTTTATTTCTTTTGTATTTCTGTTGTTTTTTTATGAGTTATTATCTCCTTGTGTTGTATTGGTTAGATCCAGGGGCTGAGACTTTTGTTACCGAATTTGTGTTGGTATCTCTCTCTTCTGCAGTCCCTGATTCAGACTTTGACAGTGCATCTTCGGCTTCATCTACCTTTCGGTGGATGTTGCTTGTTCCAAGTGGTGGCTCAGATAGGTTCGCCTTAATTTGTGCCAATTTTGCTTCTGTAACCGCTTTGTGCGGTCTCTTGAGAGGACGATGTCACTTGTTTGATCAATTTCCTACCATTTGTAATTATTTCAGCACTGTTTTAGTTTGTTTTGGGTCTGTTGTTGAGGAGCACACCCCATTTTCGTTTTTAGGATCGCACATTCTCTATTCCTGGCTTTTTGGATGAAGAATGAGAATGATCCTCCCCTATAACCATTTTTCATATTCAACTAAAAAAAAAATTGTACTTGTGGGTCCCAAAAGTCCAATAGTTCATTTGCAAAAAAATTGTATAAAGATGTACAATGAATGTTATTAACAGAATAACTTGTAGCACTTTTCAAAAAAAAAAAAAAAAAAACTTGCATACCAACTTGGAAAGAAAAGCACAAATTGACACATTGATGTCATTTTAGCCGCATGACTATTATTATCATAGACAGACTGGGAGAGGGGTTGGTATGGACCATTGTCCCCTCATGATCATTGAAAATCTTACATTAAAAGGTGAAACTTTAATTGTTTGGCTCCACCAATTAAAAAAGCTTGGCCTACCCATTAAAAGACGGAACTGGATCCTCTCCGGTCTATTTTGAACTAGAGAATATTCAGTTAATTATGGTCAGGATCTATTTAAAAAGATCTTGAGGCAATAAATAGGACATATGTCTAATATATATATATATCAACAAAATAATTAAAAGTTTTTTTTAAAAAAAAAAACTTAAGGGGTGACCGCCCACCCTAATTGGGGCTTGGGGGTGGTCCGGCCACCCGCAAGGGCCAAATAAAAAAAACAAAAAAGATTTGGCCATTGGGGGTGGCCGATCCACCCCTAAGGGGCCAAATAAAAAAAAAAAAAAAAAAAAAAGATTTGGCACTTTGGGGTGGTCGATCCACCCCCAAGGGCCATGGGGTGGCTTCAGCCACCCCAAGGGCCGGTCTGTGGTGGCTGGAACCACTTTCATGGCCCTTGGGGGCGGATCGGCCACCCCAAGGGCCCAATCTTTTTTTTTTTTTTTTTAATTATTTGGCCCTTGTAGGTGGCTAGCCAACCCTTAATTTTTTTTAATTATTTTTATAATATATTTAATATTTTTTTATTTTTTTTATTAATGAGAGATGATGTCCCATTTATAGCCTCAGGAACTCTCTATAGAGATCTTAACTATTAACGGGATATTCTCGAGTTCAAAATGAACTGAAGAAGATTCTGTTCCTTAAAAGACTTGGCTCTATCATTAGAAGACTTGGACTTGGCTCTTGGACAATTACTTTTATATTATATTAATCACTTACTATTCAAATAAAAAAAAAATAAAAACACTTTTTCTCTTAAGTCCCCATTTGATACAAATGGGAATACATTTTTTTTTAAAAAAATGAGAGAAATAGTTATTCCGTAATACATTTTTCAAAAACATTTATACTATTTTTTATTTTTATTTTAAACTTCAAAAAATAAAGTGGTCAGCCACCCACAAAAGAAGTTGGGGGGTGGCCGCATGCACCACTACGTTTCATTTTGGGGTGGCGGCCCCCCTGAGGGCGTCTGGGGTGGGTGCTACCATCCCTGTGGGTCCTTTGGGTATTTTCCACAGTAGATATTTTCTCTTTTAATTTCTCGACCACAAAAAATGCAGCACGCCAAGTTTGCAAGAAAATCAAATTGACAGAGACTCACTATCCTTTCTATTTTAGTTCGAAAAGGGGTTAAATTTTCAGTGGTTGAAGCCTCAGAGGCCTTGACAATTGACATCGCTCGGAATGGAGGAATTAACTAAGGCCGCTGAAGCTTACTATAACAATGCCTCCCCGGAACTTCGGGGGCTAGCGTTTGAAGCTTTCCGGTCCATGGATATGAACGGCGACGGCGGAGTGACCATGGCAGAGTTGGTTGAATTCTTTAGGCAACGTGGCTACAATATAGACCCGAATCTTTTCTATGCGTTGGACACCAACAGGAACGGTTTCTTGGAATTCCATGAATTCCTTACGTTGTACTACATCCTGAAAACCCGTTATGTTTGGTGCCACTCGTGCGGATATCGGCTGCTGGGACTTTATTTTACGTGCCTCCAATGCTTCGACAGCGTTGGCCACACCTACCATCTCTGTGCAACTTGCTATGGAGCAAAGCATCACGTATATCAACACCCGGCCCACACCATCTTCTTGGATAACTACATGTTGCTACACCACATGATCGTCAGGAGAACCCATCCTCCTAATTCTGCTCATCATAATCTGGTAATTAGCAAATGTTATATATTCTTTTATTATTATTATTATTTTTATGATAATGTAAATTTTTATCAACCCGCAAAATTTTTACATATTTCTTGTAAAACATAAAATTCACAAACGTTGTTTTCATAACATGGCTTGCATACCGTAATAATGTAAATCATAATATTTCCATAACATAGAATATATATATATATATATATATATATATATATATATATATATATATATATATATCTCATAACTAAGTGGTCAGTTCGGGCTCACAATATGTAAGAAAATTATGTGATTTCATCTTTTAGAAAAAAATTTATTTTTCATTTACAAAGTGCATGCAATAAATCTGTGTCTACTCACGAAATGAGTTTACTTAATTGATTTGTTAGCTTAAATCCCTATTAATTAATGACTATTCTTCCATAGAGTTTTGTCTATCATCTGCAAATTTTTTCCGTACCATTAGTCAGGTTTGAAAACACCTTAACAATTGACTTGGCGGGTCTTTGGAGTTGTCTTGGAAGTCTTGTGGTGTGGGCCAGCCTTTTGCTTGATTTAACACATTGGCTTGAATGAGTCAATTAATATTGCTCAATATATACGTCATTGACTTGAGAATTGAGATCGAGTCAATATTATTCATGATTGATAGACAAATTAATATCATCATCAGTTTAAAAGATTCACTTGATGATCTTGTGGCTCATGCATGCTCAACGTCACTGTCATGCCCGGCCCCAACGAACACATGCAAGGAGAGCTCTAGGAATTTGCCTCAAGATGAGAAGATACAAGTTTCCTTCAACTTACACTACATTTCATTAAACTAACTCACCACCATTTGAACACATCACCTTCAACATAAAAAACACTTCCCATTTTTACATTCGATCAACAATATTCATAAATACTCAGCAAAAAATCAACACCCTAAAATACATTAACAACACAAATCACAACTTCAATATACCCCGCCCGCTAAACTCACCATCAACATTACTAAAACCCCATTACAAGCTCGATCTATTTCATCAAAAAAACAACTCAACACCGATCTTAACATCCATATTTCATTAAAACGCAAAAATGATGAACATACTAATTAACAAATCACTACAGTACTCTAAAAGTCATTAAAAACTAAACAGTAGCCTCAAATACTTAACATATGTCAAACGTAAAAGGGAGAGAATTGTCTTTCCACCAAGCTCCTCTCTTCAAGCTTCAAGCCCTCTCTCTGTCTCTCTCTTTCTCTCAGAAGGAGGTTTCTCCCCCTTCAATTTTTGTTTAAGGCTTTATTTGTTTCGACGTAAAATGTTTTTTGATATATATATATATATATATATATATATATATATATTATTCAATCATATTAAACTCTAAATTACGAAAATGGCCGGGACCCCACGGAAACTCGCCTAGGACCTTGCCTAGACCTTATAGGGACCCCACCGGGACCCAATCGGGACATTTTCATAATTTAGATTTTAATATCATTGAATGAAAAAAAGGGAAAATGTTTTTCTAGAAATCATTTCTTAGGAAAATGTTTTTCGCTGAAAACATTTTTTGATTTTGGGTCTCGACTAGGTCTTGGTCGGGTCTCGGCAAAGTTTCAGCGGGGTCTCAGTTTGGTCTCGATCACGTCCTGGTTGAGTCTCAGCAAGTTCCCGGTTTGGTCCCAATCAGGTCTCGGGCAGGTAACCCACGGGTCCCGGTTGGGTCCTGGATAGGTCCTGGTGGGTCTTAGTTGAGTCCTAGCGGGGTCCCTATCAAGTCTCAAGCGGGTTTTGGTCTTGTCCCGGGCTGGTCCCAATTGAGTCTTGGGTGGGTTCTGGGTGAGTCCCGGGCAAATCTCGGTTGGGTCCCGTTCGGGTCTTTATCAAGTCTCAGCGGGCTCCCAGTTTGGTCCTGATCAGGTCCCATGCGTGTCCTTGACGGGTCCCCAACGGGGCCCAGGTGGGTCCACGAGGTCGAGTCCCGGGGGGGTCTGGGTTGCGTCCTGGACGGGGCCCGGTAGGGTCTCGATTGGGTCCTAGTGCGTCTCGAATGGCTCTAGGTCGAGTCTCGGGTGGGGTCCCGTCTTGGTCAGGTTTCAGGCGGGTCTTGACAATGTCCTAGCTGGGTTTGTCGATTTGAGAATGAGATATTCAAACTCGAAAGATAGTCTACAGTTTTCAAAAATGAAAGCCATTTTCTGTAAATTAAAGAAGAATTTTTGGTAATATTTTCCACTAACTATTATTTTACGTGGCACAAACACCCGAAAATATAAAAAAAACATTTTCCGAAAATTATTTTACGCCGAAACAAACAGAGCCTTAATGCAGTTTCAAATGTATGTTTAAAACTTGCTTCATTCGAAAAAACTTGGATTCATTCGAACGAATGTTGCAGCTAGCATTAAATTAAATGTCGAATCTAACCTACTCACAAGTTTGAAACCCTGTGGGTCCGTTTTGTAAATGGTTTAGGCAAAGGCAAGGCAATCCTACTTTTTCATTTTTTTAACATTCTCTTACTTTTTATATCACATCAACTACTCTTTATTACTATTCAAATAAAAAAATCACTACAATTTTTTTCAAAAAAAACATTCTTACTTTTTTTTACATCAATTAATTTTTGCTACAGTATCGGACTGAAACCGAAACGAAATCGTTTACCAAACAAACCCTGTACGTTCGAACAACTTTGTACTTCATTCAACCGAACTTGGAAAATTCATGATCAATCTCTGCCGTTTGATCTCTCCCACCACTCTTGAGGCTGTGCTGAGTGAAGATGCCATCTTGTTTGGACAAAGATAAAGTTCGTTCGAACAAAGTACGTCAAAAAACGTTTAATGCTGGTCATTTTCTCACCCACACATGTGGCACTGTCATGTAGAGATCAACTTATGTTCGAGCGAACTTGCAGCTCGTTCAAACGAACTCGCCCAAATTTGAATTACTTGAAACGAACTCCCAACTTTATTGCCTTAATGATCAAACGCCTACAAGCCCAATTGTGCCCTATCTAGCTAGATCCACCACAATTTCCCTTTATTTTCCCTTTATTGTGCTCTATCGATTTAGGTCTTGAATGCGATCAAGTAATTAATCAAGTTTAGGGGCGTGAGTTTGCATGGGAATTAGGCATCCTTAACTTACTTTTATGCAGATGCACCTGGTCCAATTAATTCATGCTGCATGGATGATTATTTATTTATTTATTTAATGCAGACACTATTTCCACAACCGCCTGTTGCTCAAAACGTACCTCCAAGGGTAAGTTTCTTTGTCTTACCCGCTTCTTTCTCCATTAATTTTCATCCTTTATCAATAATTCGACATCTTCATCACCTCATGCACTATTGACACATGGATAAATAATTGTAGTTTTTTTTGTCCATATATATATATATGTGCATCCAATTTGAATCAAAAGAGATTTTGGAGGAATAAGACAGGAAATAGTGCTAGAAATTTTGGAGAGCATGAGTAAATAAATATCGACTTTAGAGGACTATATATAGCTAGCTGTACTACTATACCTGCAAATTCCTTTTTAATGGTTATTACCAATAGCACGAATATATCCAATGTTGCTAAAAAAATAAATAAATAAATAAATAAAAATTGAGAGGGGTATGAAAACTTGATTTTCCTATTAAAGTTTTCTCATTTCTTGTTTATTCCGCTTTCAGCATAATTGGTTGCTTACCGCGTTTAATGCACTGGAGATGGCGTTTAGCCTTGGGAGTATTTTGGCCAATTGTAGCATCATGTAATAAAATCAACCACACAAAACAACATTCAGCCATTGTAGCTCAAACTTGATAGAAGAAAGGCGAGAGTTATGGAGGTATTGCAGTATAAGACAACCATGGCGTTTGTTTGGTATAAATCGGGTTTTTACTTCAAAGGTTTTATAAGTATAAATTAATTGTAATTTTTTTTTTTAGTGGATGTTTCTTGGAATTGGTTATCATCATCATATCGGGAGTGATTTTACTTTTGAATAATTTTTCAGAATGTTTTCATTTTGTCAACAAAACTTTTTTGTCAAGTTTATTTTATTTTTGCGATTGTGGCTGTGGTTTGGAAAGTTTAATTGGTTGTGATTGTCTGCAAACTCCTATAGATTCACTCCCTTCTAAGTGTTGTTTGGGGTCTTTGAGCGTTTTTCAATGCAAAAAAGGAACTATTAATTGGGTTCTCAAGAGGTGCTCCTTGTCACTTTCCTTTGCAAACCTGTTCTACCTTGTTGTGAGAAATTAGTAGGAAGCCCTGTTTCAAATGTTCAAAACTCAAAAGTGAGTTCCCATTGATTGCTTTCTAGTTAATTAGATTTTTCTTGTGAGAACGAATACCATATTGCTTTTTCCTAACTTCAGAAGTTGTCTTTTTGGGTACATAAGCTAGTTTGATTGCCAGTAATTGCCAAACGACAGACCAAAATATGAAGTAGCTAACCAACTTAATTAATTAGATCAAACTAAGAAAAGGAAATGTAAAGCAGCTGATATTTATGTTCAACTCAGAATGCCTGTTTGTTAATTGTACAAGAAAATTAAACATTATTGTCGTAACACGCGCTTTAATTCTTCATAACAATTGGCGCCTTAGAATTGAGATTATATGTAATGGAGATGACGAGCCGTTTTGTTATTTAAAATGACTGGCCAGCTTGTCATGGACGTACGGGCGTCTGTACATGCATGCATGCATGCCGTCCAAGCAACGATTCACCCATCAGAATCTGTCTCCCGGAATGGTAATGGAACTTCCTTCACTGCCCTGTAGTTTCCCACGTTGTTCAGATGCTCATTCTCCAACCTATTTCATCACAATTTACCAATTAATTAATATCAGACAAAATTTCATTATATACTTCACATGTTTTTTTTTTTTTTTTAGTAATTTTATGTGTGAGCTATCTAGACAGAAATTAAAGTACATACCTATAAAAGTTCCAATGTCCACGACGAATAACTTCCAATGAAGCCAGGAAAAATTCTAGCAACTGTTTCTCAGCATATCGATCTCTAGGCAGGCTAAGTACGGACTCCACCCATGCAACTCTTAGAACAATGTTAAAGGCCTGCAATTTTCAATTTCTTGTCTGTTTCAGACATGTTTTGTCTAAAGAGATCATGAGAAAAAGAGAGAGAGAGATAAGTACTCTTACTATGGAAATGTAGTAGATGCATTTTTTCTTGAGAATTAAATCATCTCTAAGCCAGAGGTTTTTGGAGTTGGGGTTGAGAAGCCCCCAGTCCTTAACAAAATCCCAGTACAACTGATATAGAGTAGCCACCACAGAAGTAATTATGGCAAACCAGAGGTTTAATTTATTATGTTTATGATCATATGTCAACCTGGCACCGGCTGCCACCATGGCTGAAATATACTTCCCCATGTTAGCCAAATGGTCCACGTTACATTCATCAAACCATCGTCTTGCACACTTGTTAAATACAACAATACGAAAGCAAGGTGTTAGTTGGAATATATATATAGGCAGCATATATAGACTATTGTAGAGTGTTCCAAAGCCAAATATATAGCATTTCGAATACTTATTCCAATTAATGTCAAGGAATAAATGTTCACGTGTTGTTAAATCACCATTTGTCTTAAAAGATTAAGCTTAAAATCAAATATGAACAGATAAATTAAATTATTTGATTTATGTTATAATAACATTCTCCCTTAATAATTGAGGCTTAATATATATGTAAAATATTTAATTGAAATAGAAAGTAAATTGACTCTATTAAGGTAGTTTAAGCCTGCACGTGAGGGATGATATTATAATATAAATTAAATAATTAAATTAATTTTATTTTATTAGCTTGATCTTTTGGGATAAGCCAAAATTTAAATGCAGAGTAGGAGAAAGAAAATGAAGTCATAAATTTAAATTAAACAATTATACCTGCATTGCACGCCAAAAGTATGGCAAAAAAGAAATGACATAAGCTAGCTCCCTGAATATCCTTCCGGATTTGGGGTGGCAGGCATTGTAATTGTGTGTTCTGAAACTTCCTGCAAGAAAGTAGCAGGCTGCGGATTCCATGTACCTCAGTAAGGAAATCTGTAAACAGTAAAGGATGTATTAACCGGAGATTAATGAAGCTATGTAGAGAGAAGAGAATTAATGAATCTTAAACAAATTTATTTCCATCGCTTAATTTGTTTGGTTACCAAGAACTTGGAAGAAAATAAATATAAAGTTGATGTTTTGGATTTCAATAGCATCATGAGGTTGCTTAAGAGTGGTTAATTACCTGGCTAGTAAGTTGGTCGGCCATGAAAATGTCTACCAACATAACCTGCATATATGTATACATGATACAAAAAATGCCACAATTTACTAATTTTCATCATATTGTTGAAGGAAATCATTGAGAAAGTACATAAATAAATAAATAAATTTACCTTATAAAATGGAGAGCAAACTATATTACGAATTATACGGAGGAAACAGTAGCGTGTCGGGCGGTAGAAGATGTCAAATGGGCAAATGAGCAGTGCGAAGAAAAACTGAAAAAAGTGGATCATTTACGATCAGTATATTTTGTATGAGTAAATTAAGCAGGTTTTATCTAGAGATAGAGAAAGAGGATGTTTGGATTATGAAACTTTAAATGAGATCATGTTGTTTAAATTAGGGAAATATTTATGTAAAATGATAGCCAGAGATGAAAATCAAACATTTCTCGAAACGAAAAAAGGGCACTAACCAACACAAGAATTCCAGGAATTGTATCAACTTGGCTAGGAGGGAAGCCGGTGGTGGCCCGTAAGAGGAGGTGAACAACCATGGCTCCGACCACATTGGTCATGAAGGTGGTGCAAATGAGGAAGGCATCTTTGTACTTGAGGGATGTAGTGGGTGAGAATTCAAAGATGAAGTTGTAGTTGATCCTTGTACTCTTCCACATTAACAAATTGCATCCATACATGAACAAATGCAAACTCAGCAAAGCAATTATGCTGCAAAAGTCACCCTTTTCAATTAGCCTACACATCAATAATATATAACATATGCTTCTTTCATCTTATATTTTGCCATTGCATGAATAAAAATATTGATGACAATATTACAAGTGTTCTTCCTTAAATAGCACCGACATTTACAATTATTATTATGGCTTTAAATTAAGATGAATCGAGAAAATGGCTAATTAACCTACTGAGTCTAAGTAATTGATTGGAAGACTGCTTCCATAATGGCTTTAATTAATGTGATTGAGCCTGGGCGGGCCGGGATAGTGAGAGCGAGTTCCATATACTTTAAAATTATTTATTTTAACATAAATAAATAAAATTATTCATTTTGACCCCTTTAAATCAAGGCATTTTATTTTTAATCAAAAGGTCTGATGTTGATTTTTTTTTAAAAAAAAATAAATTATTTATGTTAAAATATTGATTAAATGATTAAATTTATTCATTCCAATCAGATCTTGAATTCAAACCTTGAATTTATCAGTTTATTCTCCGTTTAAATCAAATATTTCACGTGTTGGACAGTCTAAACATATACGTGTTATTTTAATCTATTCTTAGAATGCTTATATAATAAATAATCATAAATAAAAATATATTAGAAATCTAAATCAAATGGAATTTCTTTGATATATCCTAATAACATTAGGTCAAGTGTTATCAATGTTCAAATCAAATAAGGAAATAAATTACTTTATAATGAAAAAAAAAAAAAAAACCCTCCTATACTGGTTATTAAGAGCATCTCCAACAATAATAAGTCATTTTAACTACTCAAAATATAACTTTTTGAATTTTAGCTATTAGTTTTTTACTATAATCTTCAAAAGAAACGTCTATTCAACTCTCTATTTTCTTTAAATATTATTTTTTATCCTTACTTTGAGTAGAGCGAGAGACATGAGAGAAAAAATAAAAAATAAAAAAAAATAAAGAATAAAAAAAGTTTACAAGGTACTACAATGAACTTCACTACAGCAAATTTTAGTAAAACTTTTTTTTTTTTTTGAAGTGTATTGGAAGAGAAAATAGCCCATAAAAATTTAATTTAACTATAAATGGTCATTTAGATTTTAGGCTACCTGTGTCACTGTGTGATTTTTTTTTTTGTTTTTTTTGTTTTTTGCAATATTAATGTGTGTAAAAATATAAAATGAGGAGAAAGAGAGGAAAATTCACCTGAAAACTGGGTATACTGTTTCCATATATTCCCTTCGTTGTCTATCAGGGGAGGAGAATATACCCGACAAGTGTGCTAAGGATGCATATATAATAAATAGGGACACAAAACAACCAGTAAACAATCCTGCAATAAACAATAACAAAACAAATTAAATTAAACAAGTTTAATCAGAAGTGGGATTTAACAAATTCTTTTGAAAATTAAATCAGCCACACTGCGGAGTAATCCCACTAGCTAGGGAATTAGTGGCTAGCATTAGCAAGGGCTCAAATATTTAATTAATTAAGAATTAATACGTGGATTAGTGAAAGATAATTACCAACAAAGAAGGTGAGCATGTGAGATGTTTTTGGCTGTTGGGGGCGCAAGAATTTCATCGCCTTTTTCCTGTCATTGTTGGCGAAGTGCTTTGTGAATATGTTTTCCACATCGTCCATCAGTCTAAAAACCTTTTCAAACCAAATATAATAATCCCTATTAGAAAAAAAACAACACCACCCATTCTCCAAAATCCACTTAGAGATATTGGAAAAGGAATATAATTTAAAAAATAATAATAATAAAAAAAAAATTGTACTGAAATTGATTGTCACTGAGTCTTATCATTTGGATGTGGACAATGCAAACGTTTTGAGCGTCATTCTTGTTTGGGAGAGACATTACGGTAGTGCACGAGGAATCAAAGACAATCATGGGGGCAAAGCGAAAGGTGGTGTACGTTTATGACTTCTAAATGACAAGACTTTTTAAGGTTGTGTTAGTGTGACCCTAAGAAGACTGAAAATTGTCTTCTGTTTACCACCTTCTATGGCGGCCCCAGTTCTTTAGATGGGTTGGATCATTTACTTGACCAACTTTTTAACACTATCTCCTGTTTATTTTGAGGTTATTGTTAGGGTTTGTCACCCTTTATTTATTGATTTATTTTCTTGTAATCTCCCACTTCCCCCCTTTCCCCAATTTGAATTATAAAGGAAAAAAAAAAGGATATATGGAAGAATAATTTACCTTGCCAGAGCTAATAAATGGGGATTCCTTCACGGCTCTTAGATAATTTGCCGAAGCTTGCTGGTTGGATACCTGTTGATCACATGAGAAATTGATATTAATGCTATAGTTGTTGACAGAATTAATTAAGAGGATAATTACATTAATTATACCCTATAACAAATTAAGGTATCTAAAAAAAGGTTTAATTTAACATGAAAAAGAAAAAGAAAAAGGCAAAACGTGGTATGAGTCAGAGATGGTTAGGAACATTTGGTTTCTTCAATCATGGTGTGTGTAGGAAGAAAATAGTTCGGAGTTTCACACTCTTCATGTGAGGTTTTTAGACATCATTGTCTCCTGCCGAAACCAGTTTGCCAAGGCATGATGTATTGATCTAATGCAAGCATTTCATTAATTAATATTTTATTTATATATAAAAAAAAAAGGATCAAATTTAATGGCATTGAGTGTGAAATGAAGTGCCAACCAAAAGCAAAAGCTTCACTTAATTACCAATTACGTAAAAAGACTAATCACTAAAATATCTCTGCAATTCCTTTTGTTTCTTGTCCCCTTTCTATGTGTGTCGTGTCGTGTCACAGTGAGGTATTTTCATTTGGTAAATTGAGGTTACTTAAGATAGATATTAATTATCACCATACCTTATCAAATTTCTTCAGTATCTTTGCGAATGCCACCATATTTAGTGAGCTGCCAAAAATAGTTAATTCGATTATTTGAACATACATACTATAGAGAAAATGTCTTTATACATAACACCAAAAAGAAAAAACCTCACAACAATCCACAAACCAAATTCAATATTAGGTAAAGTGATTAGTACTTAAGTTGCTTTCATCGAAAAGGTGATGGAGCTAATTATACTAATATGCTTCTATTTTATTTTATTTTATTATTATTATTATTATTATTTTTTTTTTTTTTAAAAAAAAAAGGACCCATTGATAATTAACTGAAGTATATATGATCCCAAAAATCAAAAGCAATATATATTTCAGAATTCTGTGCTTCACAAAATCACATGTGGCCCATTGAGATTTCTACGCCTCGATCAGTACTTACTTTTAGTAAAGGCAATAGCGCATTACCATCACCAACTTCATTTATTAAAGGCACCCTTACGTGGCCTCATGCTTAACTATATATCACCATTACCTCCACCAACGCTAAACCACACCCACTCATCAAATCAAATCAATCTAATTAATTTCTCTATTTTTATGAACCAAAAAAGAAGAAGAAAGAAATTAAAGAAAAGAACCTGTAGGTTTTGAGTAGACCAAGGCCTTTGTAGAGCTCAACAAATGCGCTTCTTATAGTCTTTTCAGCGCATTGAACCTTCTTTCCATTAATGAATTCACCGGAGCCTTCTTTTCTGGGATTATTAACTAAATCTTCCCACAGCACTATCGATGTAAGGGCGGCGATTGCCCTTGTTGTTGTCGTTGCCGGAATGTCTATCTTCATGGCCATCTTATGTTTCCCTTGCTTTGTTTTTGTCCTTGTTTCCGAGTTAACGAAACTCACACCATTTCTTTGTAATGATGCTATTGCTTCTTCTGTCTCCGAGCTCTGATCAGAAGGGCTTTCAGCCAATTCAATCGACCCTTCTGCATGCAGTATATATAATTAATGATTTATTTATTAAAGGAGGACTAACTTTGTATTAATTTTTAAAGGACAGAAATTTCCTCAAATATCTTTCGACCTATGTAAAATAGTACTAAGTGTCTATAAATATTTAAAATATACATTAAATTTTTAACCTCATTAATAGCAGTTTACTAATTTAAACTAAATTTAATATGCATTTTTTTTTTTTTTTTTTTTTGATAAGATATGCATTTTAAATGTTTGCAGATACTTGGAACTATGAATTAGAGAATATTTTCTTTATACTGGTTTAGAGGAAATTTTTATCTATTTTTAAATTAAATATAAGAGAGCAAATTAATATCGCTAGCATTTATTGGTTGGCTACCTACTTAAAATGAGTCTCAAAGTAATTGCCATGTGGATATTTGTATGCCCTCTAAATCACGTTTCGTAGGACCCCAAATCCTCACCGGTCTAAATTAAACACATAATTATTTTATTACAAAAATTAAGGCATGTTTCGCAACGTGTCAGCATGACATTGTTCCATGTCTATAGTCCTGTAAGTTGGACCTTACAGAGAAATTCTATAGACTACATGCAGCAAAAAAAAAAAATTTAGACTCACCGGAGTAATTAGAACTCCGGGCCGGAGATAACCAAGAACGAGAAGAACTTAGGGAGTTGGGACTCGACGGAGAACTTTTCCGGCCACGGTCGTTGATAATTTGCTTGAGTTCAAGCAAAATCTGATGCTGCTTGTGGAGATTCTCCCATCTCTCAAGCAACTCACCCTCCGTTTTCTTGTAAAATTGGTTCACCTTAGTGAGCTCTTCATCCAATTTCGCAAAAAACATTATTACCTACACATCACTCAAATACCCACAAATAAAATTAGCAGTAATAATAATTAAAATGATGGGTAAGCAGTAAAAATGTGGCATATATATATATAAATTAATATTATTAATTACCTCATCCTCCTCAGTAAACAGCTGAGAAAGCTCAGTTTCATAAACCTCCTCCTCACTATCCTCCATGGTTTTATTCTTGACCTGAAACAGAAAATGGATATATAATGGAGAAGCTTCATGCTTTCTATAGTGTCTTTTTCTTTTGGGTGCTCACGATCTTTTCGTGAAAGGAGTGTGTGCCTATAACAACCGTTTCTTTTTGGTTTCGTGAGAGAATGAGAAACACTCCAAAAGGGAAAGCAAAACGCACCAAAAAAAAAAAGAAAAGAAAATTGTTCTAAGATATATATATATATATATATATATATATATATATATATATATATATATGCATTGCCTTAATTGGAGTACTCTCATAGCATTCTCAATTTACGTCCATTTTTTCTTCTTCTAGTATTTGACAGACAATAATTGCAATATTGCAAAATTAAAGCACTAAATATTATATATGGTCATGGAACATGAACGATGTTTAGTGAATAACAGGTAGGCCATGTCTTGTCGTGTATGAGAGAGAGAGAGAGAGAGTTCAGGTGTACCGGAAACACCCAAGAGAGTTTGGCCGGAAAATGACGTCATGAGTAATAAAGTTTCTTGAAATAGTTTAAAAACAATATACACGTAGAGACACAAAAAGACAAAAACCAAAAACACACCGGACTTTTCGGGTACGAAAAAACAAAACCAAAAAAGCTTTCGCGAATGGAGATAAATCCAGTACCGGAAAAAACTCAAAAAAGTGACCGGAATTCAATGATCGATCGGACGTACACGTTAACTCAACTTCAATTAGGCTGCTCTTCTTTGAAAAGCAAAAGGGTTGTAAACACAAACATACATACATACATACATATGGATTTCTACATGTTTGCATATTATATATATATATATATATATATATATGTACCTGAATTATATCGGTCGACTTGTTATCGGGATCGTGGAACTTGTTATAGAATTTGTTCGTCAAGTATCGAATTGGGTCGAAAATGGAGAGACCGAATTCGCCATTAACGTCTTGAGGGTGTTTGGGCACTCTAGAAAGCTTGATTCTCTTGATTTGTTTCTTCAAGTGGCGGTAATTCACGAATTTCTCCCTCCACTCGGGAATGATTTGAGCTTCAAGCTCCTTCGAGAACTTCACCATTTTGGTTTCTTGAAGTGTATGAAGGGGGGAGAGTGAGGCATAAAAGTAGAGCTTAAGAGGTAAGAGAGTGATTGGAAAGGTTTACATTTATAGAAGAGAGTGAGGGGGAGAAGAGAGAGCCGTGTAAAGAAAATATATGGAACACGGATTTTGCTATTCAGATATGGAACTTTTCAATTTCTTTACGGAATTTTTTTTTTTTTAATAATTTATAGAAAATTAAAGGGTAATGGGATTTTAGTTTATGTGGAGCCTTCAAGTCTAAGTTTGGGTCCATGTTGTTTTCTTTCACACTATCATGTTGTAGTGTTTAAAAAAAAATGAAATTGCTTTTATGAAAGTCATTTCGGCATATATATATAAAATTATGCCAACTTGGCGGCCACTAAACTAGTCATGCGCGTAGCATGCAAGTTCTCTGTCTTGCTATCAACAAAAATTTCACTTTTCAAAAAAAAGCAAATAACGAAAAGAAATAAGAATTATATTTTACCATATTTGAGTTACATGGTGCAAATTAAAAAGGATAAAAGTAAAATTGGTATACGTGGTTTGAGATTTTGACAAATAAATTATGGTGTCTAAAAAGTGATTAAATACTTTTTTAGGTAAGCAAAAAAAAAAAAAAAAAAAAAAAGAGGTAACTGCCATTAAAAAATTAAATTGACAAAATCCAACAATCGCATCAGCACAAATTCTATTGTCACTTGCAATAAAAATATTAAAAAACTAAATATAAAACATATATTAAAAAAAAGAACAAAAAAAAAGAAACAAACAAACAAAAACGGGACGGCTGAACCATATACTCTCAACACCATGGGAGTGGTTTGGCCATTCTTTCTTTAAGTATATTTGAGGTAGCCGAACCATTCTCATGGCCTTGGAGATGAGATGGTTCGGCCACCCAGCATAGGAGTGGGCAAATACCCGTGAAACCCACCCTGCCCCGCCTATTTTTCCTAATAAAAATGTGGATCCGAGTTGTTTTTTGGAATATTTGTACAAGGCAGGGCAGGTTGCGAGTTGATTTTGTTTTGAAAACCCCGAATACTCACCTCAGCCCTTTACCCTAAACATAAAAACCTAATACTCACAATAACTCATCCATCATCTTATTCTTTCTTCACGCCGCTTCTTTTTCTTCTTTCTTCATTTTCTTCTTTCCTCTCTCTCCTATGCACCTCCCTCTCTCTCTCTCTCTCTCTCTCTTTTGTCTGTGGCTCTCTCCCTCTCACTCTCTCGTCCAGTCATATACGCCTCTCTAGGTGATGTAAACCCGCCCAAGCCCGCATCACTCACCCCAGGCCCGCAAAATCCGAGACTCAGTGTATATTGTTCATTATAGTTAGGTTGCAGGTCTAATTTTTAATACCCGCAACCTGCGGAGCTAGTATCGAAATATCCGATACTCGGCCCGATCTGACCTGTGCCCACCCCTGACTCGCACTTGGCCAAAGGGAGTGATGTACCACCCCTTTCATTTTCCTTCTTCTTCTTTTTTTAATATATATTTTATATTTGGGTTTTTATTTTTTTATATTGTAAGTGACACTTGTAATATTATTATTGGCGATAATGTGACACATGAATAAATTCTGTCAACTTCTTTAATGGATGGGACCTATTTGTTTTTTGTTTGTTTGCTTATCCCATAGAATGTTTAGTCATTTTAATTTAAAATATCAATAAGCTATTTGTCAAAACTTCAAACCATATTAACCAATTGTACACTTATCCTAATTATTAATGCAAACACTGTGTATTATTTATGAAAATTAATCAATTCTGTTATACCTGCGGCTGTGCTAAACTCTCATGCGTGTGGCACGGAAACTTTCCACCTTGCTACTAATTATTAACACAAATTTCATTTCTTAATAAATTCAAATTACGAAAGAACAAAAATTGTATCATACCATATTTAAATTATATTGTACAAATTAATAATATGCCATACTACAAGTTCTTATTAGACCTTTCATCGAAGCATTTCAAAAAAAAAAAAAAGACCTTTGATCGAAGAAATAGTTCCCCACCACCCCAAAACCCCCCAAAACCCCCCCACCACCCCCCCCCCCCCCCCCCCCCCCCCCCCCCCCCCCTCCTCTCTCTTGGATTAACAATTTTACTTATTTTAAGGCATAAAGGTGTTCCAATTCCCTATATCTCTATCCTTGATAAGTTTATCTTGGTAAATGCATGCTTAGTCCAGAACAGAAGATAATTACACATGCACGTGACCAAAATATTCAGGTCCTCAAAGAATCATGGACATCTCATGATAATATATATATATATATATATATAACTTTTAGGTCCCAAAATATTCAGGTCCCATCTGTGACCAATAGGTTTGAAGATCTTGATATATAACTTTTAACATTCCTTTAAACAGTTTTTATTTTGACCATAGTAAAGTTTAATAATAATGTTTCGCTGGACAACTAAAATCATTGCTTTATTGATTTAAAATTAATCATGTTGACCATTATAACATTTGAATCACAAAACAGTGGTGATTATAGACTATAGAGCATAAGTTTTTAGATTTACTTAATTTATTTTCCCTTACAAAAGAAAGATGTCGTCTTAATCATAATTTTTTTTTTTTTAATCCATTTCTTAATTTAGTGAGGAATTCAAACTTACTTAAATATCTAAAATTTTCTTTTCAACTTCCGATCCCTTCATGTCAAAGTATATCACCGGAATGCTTCATATATATATATATATATATATATATATATATATATATATATATATATATATATATATATAACTAGACTATAAATCTCGTTTCTTTATTGAGAGAATGGACCAAAATATGTACATCATACAACATAAAGTGTCGAAACAATATTGAAACATGTTAACAAATTAAGTATAAATCATATTACAATACGTGTGAACGAAGTATCAATCAAAGTTCTTCTCCAGTTCTCCACGATTTTTGTTGTTCTCCATAATAGAGTTGGCACACTGACGTCAATGCTTGAATTTTTCCTGGTTGTTTTGTCATCAATGGACTTTAATTTAGTGGGCCACTTATATATGTTCCATTTGCCCATCTCAACCGACAACAGTATGACAGGAAGAATGCAGCAAAGTCACGTCTCATGATAAAGATAAAGAAGAGCCTAATTGCTATACATACGAAGTTTAAACGCTAGAAATTCTTTGTATCCATTTATCAACGTGCATGTTATCTCTTGTATTTTGTATGTTCTAGCTGCTTTTCTTCGCTTTGTAATTGTTTAGATTATATACTTAATTAATGAATATGAGTATGCTATTTAGTAAACTGTTATACAATTGTCATCAAATTTGGTGATGTAATAGTAAAAATTAGCCATTAAATCAGAACATTAAAAAATGAAAAATAAAGTCTAATTTTCATTGTTACTTACATTATCCCAGTTATTTTAATGGCAGTTATATAACAGTCTACTAAAAAACATTACTCTAATAAATATACTTAGGTGGTATATATTTGAAATCCCTAATTGAAGCTGTAGAGCTCCCGGATATGGAATCGAAGGACGAGTTCGACATGCACAATGCCCACGATGATGAGTAGCATGATGCCGTCTCGATCGGGTGACAATGACGACGACTACTTCTACTACGGCGGCGACAACATTGGCGGTATTTTGGGTTTGTTTTTGTTTTGGTAAGATTTTCAGAATTTTTGAATTTTTGGGTATGCAGTTATGCCATTATGGTATGTGAATTATGTCAAGTTTTGAAGAGAAGTTCAGTCAACCCAAGAAGCATGAAGCAACCAATTAATATAAGTGAGAGGTGGAGGTTTTCTTTTACGTTACAACTCAATATATAATAGAGTCGTTGTAGAGGCAATTACTGCATAGGACCTCACCCTATATGCACTATAAACCAATTGGGGGATTAAATGGTGCGTGGGTCTTCTCATGGTGCATGTGTCTAGTCAAGTCTAAATATAATTAAATATAATTGTGGACTGCAATAAACGTAAATATTAATATTGATACTAATTTTTTTGCCTTAAATATTACCAAATAGATAGAGAGATAACGGTCTGTGTAATCTTTGCTTCAAATTATGTGGAGCCATGTCACTGCTATGTTGGGCCACACTTCCGGCCGCTAGATATTGGATAAAGATTATCATTATAATAATTTTACCCTTGGTGCTCTTATGGGTATTGAAAAATCTATAATACGACTTCAAACGACACCTATTCAAAAGTCTAGGTGATTCATAAATATTATGCGGAATAAGATCTGACCTAACAGTTAATAATTAACCAAATACAGATATGTAATGAAAATCAAGAACATAGATATTTGGTTACGAAGAGGAAACCATTTAGAGAACTCTCTAAATGTAAAACCTCTCCAGGGCAGCCAAACCCAGGAAATCAATCCACTATAAGAAGAATAAGGAATACAAGAAGAATTACAAAACCTTTGCAATTAACTCTTCCTTGTACACGACAAGCGACCGACTTAACTTCTACCGCAGTAGCCATTTCCAAAACATCTGGCACAATTCTTCTATAAGATTTCCTTTCATCGGAACTCCGATTGGCTTCACGTATTTAATCTTTTCTCAAATACAACTAGAACAATATCTCTCTCTAAGCTCTCTGATTTTGCTCTCAAAATACGTACCTTTCTTAAGCAAAATAAAATGTTTAAATAGAGAATAAACAATACATCAGCAGCCATGTCCGAACAGGGCTAATTAGGGGTCCGGACATGGCTAGGGTTACATATGCGTAACTTAGTGGTGTTCGGACCTCCAACCTCGTGTGTCCAGACATCTTATATACAAAAGGGCTTGTTGGAAATTGGGTCCGAACCCAGCTTCTGGCGGTCCGGACCTCCCCTTCAATATGAGGTTTCTGGAAATGGGGTCCGGACCCAGCTTCTGGCGGTTCCGACAAGCATTTTAGAAATGCTGTCCAGTCTTGATCAACAGCTCCGATCAATGGGCATTTGTGGTCCGATTAAGCTAAAATTTTACAGGGACGTTCATGACATATGAATCTACATTATGAACGGTGGAGATTGGATTATGAGTATTCTATATCAGTGTTTGAGCCTATGGACAGTAGCCTCTGCATTTTGGAACTGAATTAAGCCAACACAAGAACTAACAGGTATTACAGCTCTTACCCTTTTTATTCCATTATAATGTTTATTTATTCTCAAATATGTAAGGACGTGTGTTGTGGATGGCATGATTGATGATTCCGAAACTTTAGCATCTCTAGCGCGCAATAGTGGTTATTTTAGCTATTCAAAATACACATTTTTCTATTTTAGTTACCTAATTTTTTTAATTAATATAAATTCCAACAAATTATATATTCAACTCTCTACTGCTACTTCTTTAAATGTTATTTTTATTGTTTTTAAGGGGTAAGGAGAGGGAGATTGAGGAAAGAGAGAGAGAAATGATTAAATAATTGTAGAATCTGTTACAGTGAACTGTCACATATTAAAGTTCATTGTAGCAAAATTTTTAGAACGACTAAAACGAAAAAGACTGATAATAACTAAATATAGCTATTATCAGGAGATATACTAGTGTAATAAAAGTATCATTTTTTATCCATAAAAAGTCTTAGGTGGCAAGAGGCCATAGGCCCATCAGTGGGTGGGGTCACATCAACTACGGATGGAGCCTATAACCTCTTGCCACCTAAGACTTTTATGCACCAAAATTTGTCTTTTTATTGCATTTTATCATTTCTCCTATTATCAGTCTTTTAGAACATCTGCTGGAGATGTTCTTAGTGAGCTGAAAATAAAGTCAATAGAGAATTTCATTAACGTTTTCATAACATAAAGTTTCACCAAGAGAATTGGTCGACCATCTATTAGGCCATATAGAAGCTTCAAGCATTATTGCAATTGCAATTATTATAGCTTGATGCAGGGGTGCCAAATTGCAAAAAGCAAAGAGAAAACAACCCATTTCCATATAGCCTGAGGGAAAAGATAGTTGGGAAATGAATAATGGGTGCAACAGTTAATATAATATGATTGATTCATCAAAAATGGAACCACCACTAAAGTTTCTGCATTGAAGCCTGCAATTATCCTTCTTTCTTTATTTTCCCAGTGGAGATCCGAAAGGGATAATGCTTTAGTGAAAGTGTATATTCAGAGAATATTCCAAGATAAAGAAAATTATCAGGGGAAACATATATGGGGTAGGGAAAGCTCTACACCATAAGCAAAAACCAGTTTAAATTACAGCATGCATGAAAGTCAGTCTGTTATTATTGCTTCTGCAGTGCAAGAGACTATCTCATTTTCCAAGAGCCACAGCATGCTAACACCATGCATGCATGCATGCTAGGACATGATTCATGTTTTGGAGGTGGGTTTAATTTCTTTGCCATGGCCATAGCCTCAATTTTCCTTCTGTTCATGAGTTTAAATATTGGAACAAAACGCATCACTCAATAGCTAGCTAGCATCACGTTTTCTCGAGCGGATGAATGCCTGCTCGAGACACGTGGCAACATGTTCTTGTATTTTATTCAAAGGATTTGGGTTAGGTAATATATGTTGTAGAAGAAGCTAGAGCAAATCCTTATTCTAATGGCGCAATCATTTTCCCCTCGGCCTTGTACCTGTCGGACGTTAACCGTTATATCAACCGAGGGGAAAAGAATTCAAAAGCTAAATAATTACTGTTTCTTATCAATTGATTTTGGTTCGACCAAATTGTTTCTCATGAGAACCTAAGGTTTAAAAAGATTATTTATTTCTTATATCCGATATATATAGTACTCCTCCTTATATTTGAGTGTTGTGAACTTCACTCATGAAAGATCTATCATTATAAGTGGAAAAGGGCAGTATTGAAAATTTAATAGGCAGCTGAAAAAAGGGAAAAAAAAAGAGAATAGTTTCCCCTCTTATTTCTAATTTCCGTACTTACATTGGGTCTAGAATAGATCATATAATTTATTTTCTTGTATTTCTTGAGAATTTCGAATACAGGTAGATGTATCATTCACGTACAGTACGGGTGATATCATTTACTAAGTGTCCACTTGAGCCTTGGTCTACGTCAGGCTCTGTTGACCCTCGAGCCTAACAAGGCTTTTTTAGCCTTCGAGCTAAGTTTCTCCTGTTGGATGGTGAGGACTAGTGCCGTCAGATTAGCCCCCTCTTATCCAAGGGGAACCACTGATTGGCTGCCCTAGCTAATTCGTCGGGTGTATTATGATGAGTATAGTAAGACCACTCTAACAACTATATGTGAAGGAGAATATTTGTCGGACATTCCTCACATCACAACAACCATGTTTGCCACACATCTAGGCCGAGGTAGTTTGTACTGACAAGATGTCACACGCCTAAGCAGGACAATCCATTATGGCATGATGTCATATTAATCCTCAAAAGGAGTAGTCCATACTAACAAGTTGTCGGGCGCTCAAGAGGAACAATCCCTACTAACAGGACGTTCCTCAATCAGAAGAAGCCCTAGTTGCTATACCCCTTCTCCTATAAATAGGAGTCCACTCTAGCTAGCTGGTAATTTTCTAATCCCTAATTCCTAAGTTTATAACTTTTCATTCATTTCAAGATTTTTTTTTTACTAACTTAAGCATCAGAATATTCTTCGTTGACGCCTTCAACGAGTCACCTCTACCTGTTTTATGTGTCTCCACAGATCTCCTTGATTGAACTACTAGCTAACACGTATGCTGTCAACGGTCAACTGTCCCTAACACTTGCTAACTGCATAACGGTAAGCCCATTTATAATTCAGCATGTAATTAATGTTGATTTCATGAGTCCCATCTGATGGAGCTAGCTAGTTGACATGTGTATTGTCATAACTAGTTCCTTGTACCCAAATAGAACAGTATGAATAAATGAGTCGCCACCCTTCCATTGGAGCAAGGACTAAATGGCCTTTCCAACCACGTAGGGTCGACGTGCCTTTTAGATCATCCAAATTGCTCAGAAAAAAAGGATTGGTCATCCCAAATTGTATACCATAGACGGACCATGATTAAAGCCTCCCAAATTGGCAGCCACGCGGAATAAATTAGAGGTCTTGATGAGTGATTAAGCGGGTTTATCATGCTAGCTACAAATCGCCATCTCTCACGTACGTCACGATGGAAGTAAATGGTCCCTCTTTCGGTGTGTGGAATCGTGTCCAGATTCTTCTCCAAGAATAATATGCACTCGATTTGCCTACTGGAAGCTTGGGGCCTCTACAGGATCAGGGACTGTTGGGGGGTTGTTTTCTACAGAGACACTGGTTTTAGTGCGATTTGCATGATCATCATAATAATGGGGAGTGGAGCTATAGTTTATCCAACACTTTTTTTTTTTATTTTCTTTTGAGTGTGCATGACGTAGGAACATTGCTCCCCTTTGTGTTCCCCCCACTAAAGAAAAAGCCCCACACAATCAATTTGCTCAATGGGATTTGTAAGAGGCACTTTTGGTGAGGGGGGGAAAAAGAAAAAGAAAAAAATAAATGTTTTAGGGGATTTAAGCCAAAGATTGCCCATCACTTGGGGCTGGAAAGGAATTAATGTCGTGGGATACTGCTGGCCGGCATGTATGTACCCTTTTAGATTAAGGGTACCCATTAATTATTGCGTTTAAGGGCTGTCCCAACGCTTGGATGGCACATGAGGTCGTCAAATATTGCTTTCTCGTGTCTATGTCACTTATAGTGCCAAGCGAAACTTTGAAGTGTCCAAATTGGTGGAATCAGAATCTGATGGGACGCTACTTGGTAAGCAATCTTGATTTAAGGGCAACTTGTTACAGATCGGGATTCCCTATAATTGAAGATCCCGACAATTTTCCTTGTCTCTCCTTACAATTTCTTGTACGTTGGATAATTAAGGAATTGTAGAGGATCTAGATTCAATTTCTGCTGGGGTAGAGTCCCCAATAATTTTAATGCTCATTTTATCTCCTTAATTACCAAATGATCATGAGGTCAAATCTTCACGGACATTATTTGATTCCCCAAACAGAAAACGAAAAGAAACCACTAAAAGAAAAAGAGTGTTTTATTTTATGTCTATAATTATGTTCCTAGTTCTAAATGTAGATTCATTCATGCACCTCTCATGACCCCATAAAGGTAAAATTCTGATTCCAACCTGAAAAGGAAACCTGATCCTGATAGGGGTAAGAGTATCTATGGGATAAGAAGTTTCTAAAAGCAATTTAGGATTAAAATTACTTTTAGCTATGTGAATATCTTATTGATAAATGTTTGGAGTACTAAAGTTTTTACTACATTTTTCATACAATTGATAAAAAAAAAAAAAAAAAAAAAAAATGATTATAAGAGTGTAAAATTAACAAGTCAGACTTTTTGCGTAATTATTTTACCAACTTATAATAAAAATTGTAATACCCCTACTAGCACTCTATCTTAATATACCAATTAATAACCTTATTCTTCGGAGGAATTTCTATTTGCTTAATTCTAATTTCTTAGAGGTTGTAGTGTGCAACTTCAACTACAAGTGTGTGTATATATATTCTATGTATATCTTTGCTTTGGTCAAGAATGTTCAATTTCCACTTTTCAGCAAAGGAGAAGAGATCAATATCAATTTGTTTAGGATGAGAAGGCATTGTCACAACCCAGTTTTAATTTATATCGAGAAAATGAAAAATTCACAAAGAGTAGGTGAATTATAAAGGCATTCATGAGTATTATAAGTCTCTTTTATTGGTTCTTTATTAGGTAAGATTGACTTTTATAAGTGATTATTTCTATTCCAAATTAATTAACTAGAGTGAGAGCGCACGACTAGCCTTTTTGTTATATTGTTACAATTGGTATCAGAGCAACCCAGCTACCTAATAACATTATGTGGTACTAGAGCACTATATGACATGACCTCGACGAGGACGTTTAAAAGATTTAATCGGGGGAGATTGTATAACACCCAGTAATTCTTTTAGTATAATTGATTTTTCGAATTAAATAATTCTTTTAGGCTAATAACGGGAATGTGTGCTGAAGTGCCGTTACAACCTTCTTAATAACTTTCCACGTGAGTCTGCATTAACATAACAAAAAAACAGAAAATGATGCATCGATCTCCCACCAAACATCCCCGGCCCATAGATACTCTTACCCCTATCAAGGTAAAGTCTCCGATCAAAAGTTGACACACTTTCTCGTTAAGGTAAAGTCTCCGATCAATCACTTCTTTCCGTTGCTCTAACTTTTTGAGGCTTATTTTAATCTTTAGTCGAGTATTAATTTGGAAAAAAAATGATGACTTTAAGTGTGTAATCCATTATCGTGGTGGATATCAAATTCTCTCTCCCTATAAATTCTGGCTGACAACCACAAACCCACAAGCGAATCGCAGGATTCGTGGTTGAGCTTAGGGCCCGAATTGAAGTGGATTAATTAGATGGATTAGCATTTACTTGGTGTACATAAGATGCACAATTTAATACGCATCCTCTTTCCAAGGAGTCACCAAATTGCCAACATGCATTTTAATTCAATTTCATTGGGACAGTTTATATAAAAAAATTTGGTGAAGGCGACTTGAGAGTGAGAGTACAACGAGTATGATGATTACCGTCTCATTATGAATATAAAATTAATAATAATAAAGTATGTTTATGATAGTACAAACAGCCACCCCTTGTGAAATTATTTGCTATGATCTTGCTAATTAATTACGATCCTTGTTCAAATCAAAATGAAATACATTTTATATATAAAGTATTAAGTGTATTTAATTGAAAGATTTACATCTTTCATGTCAATCCAAAATTTTGGAAGAAAAACCAAAACTTTGAAGCATATGGAGAAACGTTTGTGCCATATTGTCTGGATACAAAGAGGTCAACTAATTTATAAAGCATCATCTTCACTTAATTAACAATTAATAAATTGAGTGGTGGAGAAGAGAGCTAGTCACCTAGCACGCCGCCTTTGACACGGGGATTATGAGGTGCATGTACGCATTGGAGCGAGAGACTCTAATTAATTTTGGAAATTAAAGTTGAACTAAGTTGACAAAGGGAGTCTAGGTTTTTTTTGTTTTTTTCAGTCGACCAAGCATGATGCATCACGACCCCATACAAAAACCTAGAGCCTTATTATCATTAGAAGGCTTGGGAGAACCTCGTTCAACCAAGACACAAACTTAATGAAAATCTAATGTTTTCTAGGCCTTGGAATTGATTAATATGCTATTTAAGGTGTCCATTAAGTTGAATTTTGTGGTTACAATTTGTGAAATAATTTTGAACCGTTAGATGTGTCCAAAATTACTTTAAGTATGACATTTTGGTCATCTTCATAGATACAAAAACAGTACCGTTGTCTCATGTCTCCTATAAATTTCTTTTGTGTTATTCTCTCTATAAGGGTGTTTTCATGTTACTCTAAAATGAAAATTTAAAGTACATTTGCGTTTTATTGTATCATATAAAAACAATTTTGTCAAATCCCTTTAACATTTAAAAAGGAGACAAATATGTTTTTGCCCTCATAATTTTCTCTATTCTATTCATAATTTTTATAACAAAATTAGGCCAACTCGATCCATAAGCAATTGGCTTAGTTCGGTTATGCCAAGATGAACAAAGACTCAAGTCGTCCTAAGAAAATTTTAAATGAGACAACAAGATCATGAAATGGATCCATTTTTTTTTTTTTTTTTTTTTTTTGAAGAAATACCGATATCATTCATTATGAATAAGCTTGCAAAGCAAGTACAAGTTACATCATTCATTATGAAATGGATCCACTTCTTGTATCAACAACTATTTCTTTATTTCTTTATGTTTATTTAAAGAACAATGTTATATCTCACAATTATTTTACACGGTTGACATGATAATCTCAGTCAATATTTATTTATTTTTTTAATTTTAACAATAATTAATCTAAAGATTGATTAGAACTATCACATTAATATTAAGATAAAAATAAAATTTTTAGTATTAATTACACGTATTTAAATATGACTATTTTGAGTAGAAGATAAATAGCATCCACTTTAAATCATAAAACAGAAACGAACTTAAATCATTATTCATATGCTAATTAGGTATGTTTCCATGCACATGCTCGCTCCAATTGTATTTTTTTTTTTTTCTTTTTTGGGTTAAATAATACAACAAAACGTCATTTAATTGATCAAGTGCATCAGCTGGCCACCAATTACAATTGCGTGATGTGACACGCGGTCAAGCAACATGGTGAGGTGCGGTGCACCTGCACAAACACGTAGGATTCTGGATGACGAGAGAAAAATACCTACGACTATCGCATTCTTTATGACCACAAAAGGCTAACGCATTATGAAGAAATGCAGATAACTGTGACACGGGTGAGGTAGCTAGATTATTAATTAATTAATTAAGCTTTAGTACGAGTAAGTTATTGACCCACCATCATTGTTTTCTGTTTCCATAGTAATATAAATAGATTTTTCTTTATAATATATATTCATCAAGAGAAACAATATTAACGTGTTTCATATTATTCAGGAAACTAATTAATGTGTGATCAATTGACTACAAACTAATTGCCAATGGCAGAGTAGGAGGGTCGAGAGGGGATAAATGATTTTTGTAGTCCACCACTAACTATTGAGCGTAATTTTCAATTTTTTGAGCACGGCCATGTGCATGATAAAATAGTTGTCATAAAAGACAGATGTTAAGTTTAGCGGCCTCTCAACACACACGTGCATGCGTGGCAGCACATGATTATACCCCGACAACTTTTGTCGTTTTAGTGTTTCACACGCTATTTAGTGTTAAACATTCTCAATAATTCTACGGGTCATTTTGTAAAAAAACTTTAGAAATTGACAGATGTGACACTGCTTTGATATATCAAATTATCATTTTGTGGCAAAATAAGCCATTTCGTTAGGATTGACCATTAACTAATCTTTTCACAACACACATACAACATCGTCCAATAAATTAACTTCTTGTCGGAACAACAATGCGGAAAATGAAGATGCATTTTAACTATGATATATAATATCACATGTAATTAAATATTTGTAAGACTTATTCCTTTAATAGGAAAAGATTTAATGCATCCTGCATGATTTACTTTGGTACGTGGGTTGTTGCATGAATTTTTATTTTATTTTATTTTTTTACACCTGTAAACATCGATCGTTTTGAAGAGATTAATTTGGACACAACTGCATGCCGGCATAGGATTTTTAGTGGAATTTGGCTCCCCTAGACCTGAACTCTCTGATATGTAAATATAACTCACGTAGGAGCTGATAGATTATGATTTTTAATTAAGGTTGTGAGTTAATTAAATATGTGATTAATTATGAAAGTAAACTATGATGTTTCAGTGCTTTGATGTTATCTTTATAGTTTATCCTTCAGTTAATTAATTTAGAAAAGAAAATTTTTGTAGTATTTTTCGTTGCCGGTTTAACAAACATTAAGGCATAGTCAGGATCGGAACTACATGGAAGCTAATTAAACTCCATGTTTCTCCAAAAAAAATTTAAAAATGACTTTATAATTTTTTTTTTCAAATTAGAATTTTACCTCATCAAATTTTTTACTTTTTAGCTCAAAATTTAAATGCTAGTTCCGCCCCGGCCCGGGCATATATAGTAGTATTTTGATTGAAGTAATATTTGAAAAGCATTCAAGTAATCATAGCTTCTTAATTGCAAACAATTTTGATTTGGCCACCTATTGGAGACTTGGAGTTGAGTTGGCATCACAAACGGATATGCTTTAAAGATCCTTCGTTAAACGCACTAACTCAAGATGATAAACAGGTCGTCTACTCAAAATTTAAAATGGTGGGAGTGGGAGTGGGAGTACTGGGGTGGGGAATAGACGCCGCTGATATATGGTCATCGTCGATTTATTTTTATTTTTTAAATAACATAAAATAAAAAATAAAAAAATTATTGGATAACACGTTTTTCCTTCTCCTTTTTTGTTTATAATTAAAATATAAAATAATAATCACAAAATATTCAAAAACCCACTAAAAATGTATCAAGTGAACACAAAAATTCAGATCGACTCCTTATCATCTGAAAGGTTGCTGGCCAAATGCATTGGGCAAGAGCTGCTGGTACTTTATGGGATTATACCTATTAAAGTAGAAGCAGAGGTCCAGAACCATATATATATATATCTTCCCTTTTGGCTGCACAAATTAAAGCTGTTGATCAGTAAGGGTCATATCTTCGATCTTTTTCAATTTGACTAAGGGCCCTCTGATATTCCACCACCTAATGAGCCCCCTTTGGCATCACAAAGAATACCCGGCAGTACATGAGGGCCGGGCCTCCTTTCATTATTCTTCGGTCAACTTGTCCAAGCACCATGGAGACATGTAAAATCAAACAAAAATCAATGTCAATTAAGCAAATTAAATGTGACAGATGGAAAATTTTTCATCCATTCCTGTTAAGTTTGTTCTTCCTTGTTGGTAGTGGAATTCATGACATATATACATGGATTATCCTGTCCAATGTTTTGATAAAGACGACAACCGTGAAAGTTTGAAATTAACAAGTGTCAACTTTTGATGCCATTTATGTTAGCAAGCCTACGTAACACCACTAGGGCTTTGGCTATGGCTTGATAACCCCTTTAAGGTCCCTTTTTGGGGTTAATAAATTTTTACCCCCTTTTTTGCTTCTTTCTAAAACTTACTTCTTAGCGTTTTTCAGAAAGTACGGGGAAGATAAATATGTTTTTTTAGTTTTGTACGAAATATTGTATAAGAAACAGACATTTCAACTCTACACGTGAGTCCCTTATGACGTGTTACGATCATAATAGTTTTTAAAAGTAGCATTTATTTTTAAGTAGGTTAGCAAACACTTCTCAATTCTTCTTTTTGTTAAGTAAAAAGCAAAAAGGAAGGTTAAAAAGGTTGTCCAACGTCCCTATAATTCTTAAAGCCAGAGCAATGTAGTTCTTACGTAGTACATACTCAACCCCCACAAGTATGTGGGAAATTGCATGCGTATATGGTTTGAAGGAAGGGACAAGATGATGTGAAGTGGGCACTTCGAAACGAAAGGAGTGGAGGGCTAAGAGTCGGTTTGGCATTGTGTTTGATGGGCCTTAAAAGTGCTTTTAATACTCAAAAAGTCTGTTTGAAGAAAAAAGTATTTGTTTGGTAAAAAAATTAAAAGCACTTTTAAGAGTTCAAAAAGTCTAAAAACGGTCAAAACGCACTTTTGCAAAAGCTTAAAAAATGAAGCTTTTGCTCAAAAGCTTTTTTTTTACTTAAAAGCTTTGTTTCTCAAACACAATCTCGAACCGGCTCTAAATGTTATTACAGGTTCTATCATCAATTGGAAAATCCGTGTATTTACAAGCTGGAGGCAATTTAATTTGGTCCTGAAAATTATATATAGAACAAACAGAGGCCTCAGCTTTGAGTGGGAAACGTTGAAATGCATCAATGTGGTATGATTAACAAGGGAAAAGGGCCAAGAGCACTGAGTGCATGAATCTTAGTGGAGGATACATAAACATTGATAAAGAAACTAGCACTAAATCAAGAAAGCAAATTAGGAAAGAAATTAATATTATGGGCGTTGCACAATTTCTTTGGCCTATTCTTTTGGTGGGTATCCTCTCAAGACCTAACCCCAACTTCTACTAACCAATCCATCTCCTGTTCTGATTCTTTATAAATAATATAAAATCTGCAGAAGCTTTACATCATATCAACCCATTATTTGGAAAGTTCGATCAAAATTTTGGTGGGGGAATCGGGGTGATGTCAAAAGGAAAGTATCTGCTAACAAATCATGCTTCACTAACACTCATTGATATATGTGTAATAATACACTGAAAACCCATTACAGGGTTTCACAGTGTGAGCACCCAATAAATTAATTAAATGAGATCATATAAAGTTAGATATATGCTTAAATTAGTCTCCAATTAACCTAAGGTATACAAACTGTTTCGGAAAGTCAATGCAGCCACGTTAATTAATATTGAACACGATTTGAAATGCACAAGTTTGAAAGAATTATATATATATAGTGCATGCTTGCTTTACACCTGGAATCGAACAGCAGGCTTCTTTCAGGAATATTAATGTAGGATTTGCACATTTTTTCTGTGGGGGATTAACTGATATGACTGGATGGTAATTAAGAAGATGAGCAAGGGGTTGCACGCACTGTATATATGGTTCGTGTTTATTAATGAGACGCAACAATTGAAAATGTTGACATGATTAACACGTCATAATCACGTGATTGTAAACATAAACTTGTGATAAATTATCAAGATATGCATATCTTTAATGTTCCGAAAACATATGGTGGAAGGTCGAGCTTAATTGGGTTATCTCTAGTGAAAAAATTATTGGAGATCTTTACGTGCAAAAATTAAGGGTGAAGATTAAATATTACCTCCAACAACAAAAAAATAACTGAAGTTCTTCCCGAATTTTACAATTCTCATATTAATTTTTGGACACGACATCTCCGTTCAGTCTAGGGTCTGATGCTGATAGAGAGGTATTTTTGTCACAAAACGATAGTTTTGTGTTTTCCTAGTGTCACACTCGTCGCTTCAAAGATCACAAACTATATATAAAGTTGCAAAAAAGGAAATTAATTAACAAACCTGATCCAGAAATTAGAGCTTCGATCAGTCTGAACATGTATACAATTTAGTCAACAACAAGAAATTTCACGTTAAAGTTTGCCGCAATGATATATGCACATGGAGACAAATGGGTTGTTCGATCGCTTGTTGCACTTTCCTTTAAAAGGTGAATATTGTTCATGAATCATGATGGGTCATGAGATATATTAATTAAAAAAAGAAAAGAAAAGAGAGAGAGAGAGAGAGAGAGAAAGAAAATTAAAAAGATGATATTATTCGACATGCAAGGTTAAGAAGACAGAAAGGGCCTCATCAATTTGTTGCTGTACTACTGTTGGTCTGGCGTACACGTTTGATTCATCAGCAGTATTGCCGCCCAAGCAAGCTTAACCATAGGATTCTCTACTTCTTTATATTGGCATTATTCCAGAACTCTAGTAGTACAATTCTAATAAATAATTAAGAGGGTTCAAGATTGGATAGAAATTAGCTACAAACTATAAATTATTATTATTACTTTTTTATTTTATTTTTTATTCACAGCTGGAGAGAGAGAAGAGGAGAAACTATAAATTAGCATATGTTATTCACATGCATGACAGTTTATTAGAGCGATTTGTAAAAATTAGCTACAAATCCAACAGATGGATCTTTTCCTACTAACCAACGGGTAGAATTAGAGATGGTAGAGTCGGTAGTAGGATCGATCTCTATGCTGTAGAGTAAGAATATTTAATGAGTAATAATATAAGGAGAATTAGAGTCTTCTTAGAGTCCTCTCAAATGTGATGTGGCTTTTTAAATTATCATTAAATTTGAGATAATCATTATTGAATTTCAATCTATTAGTGATTTTAAAAGTCACATCACATTTTAGAAGATTCTAAGAAAACTCTAATCCTTCTTATATTACTACTCAGAATTAATAACCACGAAAGAGTCACACACCCTCCAAAAAAGAAGGTGGAGATGCCCTAAACAGTGAGATCAGGGCTGCGCAAGCTAGCCTCAACAAGAGGGGCCTCTCTCTTAGTCCAACGGTGCAGGTTATACGACCTTTGGAGCCCAATGCAAACTGCTGCCATCATAGAGAATGAGTCCATCTATGGCCAAGTCCAAATTTAGTTTTAGAAAATCAAGAGGAGGGAGCCATTTCTTGATCTTGAGCATTGTCAACAGCTTCCCTATTACTCACCTTCCCTATATACAATGTAAAAAAAGTCGCAAAAATACCCACAACACATATTCTATTGGTTCTCTAAGTATTGAGAATGCTTAAATTTTACCAAATGTGTAAGAAATCAAAAGAGCTTGCTTATCCATTATTTTAATACAAATTATTTATTTTTCTTCTCATTTCTCGTCCCTTTACCTTTCATTAGGAATTATGTTGAGATTTTATAAAAAAAGTTGAGGGTAAGAATAGAAACTTGTATTTTGTAAATAAAGAATATTTAATTGATATAGAGAAATATAAAGAAAGTTATTGTGGAGTGTGTTTTGATAAGGAAGAAAAAATATATTTTTCTTTCTTAAGAAAAAATTAAGGGAAAGTTGCTGAGAATGCTCTTAGGTGCTAATTAATTCAAGGCCTGGAGATGTGAGGTTAAGCTTTTGTTTTGGAGGGTGATGCTTCCCAAAATCAGGTAGGATATATATATATATAAAGAATAAAAACCCCACTGATATTATCTTAAAGTGTTTTTTACATAACGGATCAAAATACATTAAAAACTGACGCTTTAAATCACAAAATATGACCTTTTTATTAGAACTAGTCTGATTAAAAACCGCTCTGCATGCATCAGAAAGCTTAGTCAATAGTCTTAGGGGATATATTCTCATCAAGTGCTTTATTAAGAGATGCTGCCGGCGGCTAAGCTTTTTAGTTTGGAGGGCCAAACCAATATATAGCATTAGGGGAGAAATTCTCATGAAGTGGATTATTACGCACGAGACATGTACAGCCATAAGATCAGATATCCAGGACAATTACCACAAAAAGTTGAAAGTGATGATGATCATCGTCCATGAGAAATGAGAATGGAGGATATATGGCACGATCAATAAACACGTGATGAAGTGATCGAAGGTATTCATAGACAAGAATATAAACTGTTATATATATAACTGTCATCTTCCCCTATAATCTTTTTTCCGTATTTGATTAAAAAAAAAACTGTCATATTATTAAGATGACCCGATAACAAAAATTAGCCCTCAATTTTTTCCTTTTACAAGCTTATATTGAGGCTGATTTTTATAATCACGTCATTTTAATTGTATGAAAATCGTAAAACAATCTGTTAAATAAATAGTATTACTCATCTCGATGAGTTTTTTTGAAATGAAAAGGCTTACTTATAGCACATATAAGTCTATAGTATAGTGGATATTGGATAGTACGTACAACCTTACCTACAATACAATGTATATATATACATTGTATTGTAGGTAAGGTTGTACGTACTATCCAATATCCACTATACTATATATATATATATATATATATATATATATATATATAGTACAAAGTAAATATGAGAAGAAAATCACGTAAAGACTTTGACATGTGATTCAAGATAATATAAGAAAAGTAGATAGAGTGATTCATATCTTCTTCCTTTATGCTCTTTGGTCGATCGCTTTAAACTCGAGAACAAAATCCGTTTCTTCAGTCAACATGTCCCAATCATCATGGAGACACATTGAATCGAACCATAATCCATGTCAGGAAAATGTGACAGCTAGTACTTGAGAAATATTTCCCAATGCTTTTGTTAACATTTTTCTTGTCCTCCTCATCGATATTGCACCTAGAATCTGTGGAGTTGAGCATTTGAGAATAGAGTTGTCACCTGTGAAAGATTGAAAACACTATCAAATGCTTTTTCTTTTTCTTCTTTCACTTTTTTCCAGAGCCAAACCTTTTTTGGTTCACCGCATTATACTGTAAGTGGGTCGTCCTTATTAATTTCAAAATTAAGTACAGGTGACATCATCAGCAAATGAGAAGGCCTTCTCATTTGTAAGAACAATTTGAGTGGGGAACATTGAAATTAATCCAGGAATGTGTTGGTTAGTAAGGAATAGACATGGCCACTCAACTTATTTTAGTGGAGGCGGCTTTATAAAATGTTGATACACCCACTGCCACCATCCCAATTGCATTCAAGCTATAAGCTTGCAATTGCTTGCCCAGCTTAAAAGCAAAAATGAAAATCCATGTAATTAGCTAGGAAAATATTAGATGATTAAGAACAAATTTGAGACCCTATATATATATATATCAGATGAATAATCTTAACCCAACTTATAACCAAGCAATCAATGCTAGCTGTGTTCAGGTTAATTTAGAGAAGGAATTGAAAAACTACATATTAACATCGATCAAATGCAGAAAGTATATACTGTCAATAATTCGCTGAAATTCGGGACGTGATATCATCATGATTAAAGCTGTATCGCACCAAAAGGCCATTAGCGATGTACAGTTTAAGCACCAAAAGATGAGATGACGTAAGTTGACTTTGCGGGTTAAAAATGTCGAAAAAGGGTAATAGAAGGAGTATATTCAAATTAACATGTAAAGTACCCATAACATCAAACACGAATGGTAACTATTAAAATATATTCTATGTTTATTAAAGATTTAGTTTCCTTATAAGCCTAGCTATAATAAATTCCCTATCTTACCTTATTTAGGACACCTTAAATTCTAATATCATCCAATATAATATTGTAATGCTCCAGAAATTAATTAACTCAGAAGGGTTACCGTAACATTACCAAGACTATTTAATAAGTAATTATCTCGGAAAGTCCCATAGACGTCCGGATCAAAGGAAAATGTAAAGGAATATACATCTCTTATTCCTAATTAACAAACAAAAAATAGCCACGCATCTAATTAAGTCACATAGTTCTCAAGGAGTAGCTCAATCGGCTGTAGATCATACGTAATGAAGCAGAAGTTACTAGTTCGATTCTCTCCTCCTTCTCTTATGTGAACATATCAATAAATAAATAAAAATTAAGTCACATAAAATGATAACGAGAGCAAGATGCTAAAGCATCACAACATACCTAAAAATAAAGGATAATGTCAAGTATCTCGATCATAGACTGGTCGTCAGATCTAGAGCACTCAAAATAATACATATCAAGTCTGATAGTCAAGAGAACATCAAATACAAATAACTAAGCTTCATCAAAAGAAATCCACAAAGATCCCGCACAAAGCTTATATACTACGTACCACAACATGAGCCCAAAAAAGGAAAAACCCTCCTCCAGGCCTACATATACTCCACCATACTAGCTAGGGGTCTCCACAAAGATAAGCCTAGCCAAGTCACCCATGTAATTCTCTTGCAATGACCCCCACGAATTAACCATGCATCTTTTACAGATCTCACCAACTGCATGTAAAGCAAAAATGTAAAAATGTTTTATAGATGGAAAAGATAATGCATAAGTCTACGACTTAGCGAGTTAATACATTAGAAAATAGGTTATTTATGTAGTGAACCCAATCTTTTATAAAAATAAGAAAAATGACGCACATCATCATGCAATATGGTTATTGTAAGATAAACAAGATTGAAAATCATGTTGATGCATTAATATATGTACTATATATATTACTATAAGTGTTCAAGTAATAATTATCCTCCATATGATATATTCATACTCATAACCTTTTTATGAAGAGGTTTACAAAACACGTGCAACATCGATGTCCCAATGAGGTACAATGACCCGTTACCACTAGTGGTTCGACGAAGATCGACCTTGAATGATCCACACAACTAACAGTGCCGCAGAGCGTGACCACCATTTGTATCGGGCAGGTCACCTCTTCCCATTGGATCCAAGGCAATTTACATTAAAATAAATGTGGACAATGGGTTGAAGCCCATATACTAATATGTACATGCTTTAATTTATTTCATACATTTTTCCAACGGTACCCATGTCATATAAATATATAAATCTTTTTTCTTTTTTTCTTTTCAATGTATGAATTTAAAAAACTCACACAACCAATCATTCACTTTCCCAAATACTCCATTTGCAAAAAATTAGATCGAGTTAACAACATTTGTACAAAACATTTCATGTAGGTATAGAATATGCATGTTTGATAATAAAAAAGACATGCAAAAGTTGGTAAATAGTTTCCAAGTGAATTTTACTCATCTTGATCGTAAGGGTCCTTTTAGTAAACTTCTTCGAACTCACCAATTTTGTCATCTGCAAAATATCCTAATGTTAGAAGGGCCCATTGGGCTAAAAGCCTAAGTCTATTCCTCAAGATAGCCAAGATACATTTTCTGGTCCAAAAGTGATCAACCTTTATGCATCCAAACCACTATGTTAACAACTTTATTAACTTTCCATTAACAACCCCTTAATTAAGAGCCCCGGTGGATAGTCCTTATCCATCTCTCACAAAGCTTACACTCGCATTAAAACCTACTTAATCCGATTAAAAGAACAAACAACCTAAAGTTAGGGTTCTTTTCGAAAAAAAAAACTTAAACCTTTCTTCTTAAACCAAACTTAAAACAGTACTAATTAAGACAAACAACACGTACACACATAACCAACTATAGGAAAGACAGTAAATAACAAGAGATTACAAGACTAGAATAAGAATTCTCACATCGAACGATGTGAGAATTTTTGCGACGAAAAAAGAAGAAGTCATTGGCGGCGACAAAAAGTCACCGCTAATGAGGAGTTATTAGTGGCGACCCTAAAAGTCGCCGCTATTTAGCATTAGTATTGGATTAGTAGCAGCCACTAAATAGCGGCCACATGTTGCCGCTATTTGTAAATAACGGCGACTTTTTGCTCATTAGTCTACGCTAATGACTTTTTTTTTTTGTAGTGGTTGTGCCTTGAACATATGTTACATGTCTCTTTCTAAAAAAAATATATATATAAATAAATAAGAGTAAAAATCTTACTTTTAGCATTAGCTAGTCTAATTGAAGTATCAGTCCTAATTTGCAGATCAAATAACGCAGTCAAAAGATTGAACATCAGACAATCAATATATATCCCGATTGTCTATATATATATGGCTTATGGCTTACCTACAACGATGATAATGATAATAATATTAATATTATATTATTATTTGGAGACGGAAAAAACGAAATTATGAAAGCATTTGGCATTCCTACAACTGTAAGCATATTCTTCTTTGTACCCTGGTCGAAAGTTTCCTACTTATCTACAAGAAGAAATTCCAAGAATAATTATTAAATATTATTTAAGCATAATATTTATTAAATATCGAGCAGAAGACCGTGGAATAGTTTATCAAGAAGTAAAATAAAATGACATCATTGGGTATATTGTGCAGGCATGCGTGTTTTATTTATGTACGTATGAGACATGCCATCCGTCCTTTTCATTGGTCCTCTTTCGTCTATAACTTTTTGTAATTCACAATTAGATTTGTGAAACTCAAAAATTAATGACAGTTTAGAGCTCTTAATTAACTTGCTATGAGAATAAATTGTAAAGTTATGGTTCAAATTCAGAACTTGTGCTTTAATACTATATTCTACTAAACACAAATACAAGGGGATAAAAAAGAGTGAATTAAATCATCTAATTAATATTTTAATAAAATAAATTAGAAAAATGTATTACCATGAATTCTTCCACTTCCAGCAGTGTGGTGGCATGTATATATATCATTGGACTGACGGATCGAGGTGACTATACCTAGAATGACCGATCGAGGTGGCTATCCCTAGAATTGTGACAATCGTGCTGTCTGCACAATAAGAATTAAGAAGTTACTTGGATTGTCTGAATATCCTTGTTGGTTACTTGGATTGTCTGAATATCCTTGTTGTGTTTTTTTTTTTTTTTTTTTGACATGTCTACACAAAAGTGGGGAGGGAGATTCGAACTAGTGACCTCCGCTTCATTAGACGTGGTCCTAATCGATTGAATTACGTACCTCTTGGGGATAATATCCTTGTTGTGTTACTTAAACTGTAGTTGTTGTTGTGTATCTACTATTAAAACGTACTACTGTTATTATTATAAGATGTTTGTATAGGTTGCAATTGGAAGGTTTGACAATATTTTGGTTTGCATATATAGATATAACTTTATTTTATTTTTATTTTTATTTTATTATACATTTGTATAAATTTGGACATTTGATATCCAATATCATGTGTCAATCGTAATATTATATAAGTCCCTATATTTTTTTTCTTCTATGTCGTAATCTAAAGTTGATGATAATATTGTCGAATATTGAATTATGGTATATATATATATATATATATATATATATGAGGGGAATATGTAATCTTTTCCTAATAACTTTCTTCCCCGGCCACATTTTTTTTTTGTTTTTTTGAGTTTTGTCACCCACCAATACCATACTATATATATATATATATTATCGATTAAATTATATGCAATAATTTAATATTATCTAACCAGTCGATTTCCTCAAAAACATCAAACTTCCAGGTATAAATGGAGGGGAAGTAGAAGGTAATCCTAGGATCCTCAGAGTTGCAGTTACACTAGTCTCACAAGGCTAGGAAATATGAACATTGATCATCGTCCCCAGCAGTCCAAGTGGTCCGCTGACCTTTGTCAATGTGGAGAGGACACGGGGACATGTAAGTTCTCTCTACCCCCCCTCCCCCTTTTTTTTGTCCTTATGACCATAAAGTGCGTCTTCTCTACATGAATTGGATAAAGTTCGGACATTCACTTGTGGGCGTGATCCAAGAAATTATTTGCATTCAAAGAAAATCGAATATTAAACTTGATGGTTGACGAGACCTGGGGGCCAAACTACTTACCAATCAAGCCAACCCCGCAGCCTCTCATGCACACAAACACACATACATACTTCGATCTTTTAAGAATTGTGTTTAGAATACAACATTGACATTCATGGAAGCTGTGGTCCAGGTCTCATAACATGCTGTCTTCCGTGCATCACTTTTGGCCGAATTGCTGAGGTTTTGGATGAAGGTCAAAGCTGTAAGTTTATTCACACAATTAGGCCGTCCAGAATGATATATATAGTAAATTTATATATTGACATTTTAACTTGGTGCTTGTCCGCCACTCTTTCTTCATTCATTTTGCATAGCATGCGTCGCACAAGGCTGCGTTTATGGGATTTTGATGGCCTTCCAATGCCACTGCCTTCTCTCGTGCGTCTATAGAGAGAAATTAAGATCGAAATTCGGAATACCAGAGGATCCTTGTGGCGATTGCTGTGTACACTTCTGCTGTGAACCATGTGCTCTTTGTCAAGAGCATGCAGAGCTAAATCATAGAGGCTTGGACCCCTCCAAAGGTTGTACATATATATATAACTGACACCAAGCTAAAACAGATGAAGTACTCCTCCTCTTTTGATTGAAGATTATGATCATCTGATGCGTGCATGCATATCTGCTTGCTACTTACTACGTTGTTGAAACAAAATAAGAGAAGGATGGTTGTATAGGCTGATTTTTAGATTTTTGTTCCTTGCTGCCTGTATTGGACTTTGTTCGTGAGGTGCTTTGTGGGCTGTTTCATGTATCGTGTTCTAGCAGCTTTGTAACAACTTTGTATTTCATGATAATTTTCCAATCCCAATGTTTACTATGTTAAAACGGGTTGTCAATAAAAGTATAAAAATAGGCGCTAAAGAGAACTATATATTCAAAGATCATTCAAACGAACTTGCGACAAACTGATCTTTTTCTTTAGCCTTTAAAAAGGTTTCACGATTTTCAGAGAGAGAGAGAGGGAGGCTACTATTCAAAAACATTGGGAGAGAAAAACCAAACACTTTGAGCCTATTTTGGGACACCTCTCTTGTTCTTCTTTTGCAATTAAATCACCAAAAAAACCTTTAGTCACTAGAATTGTAGGTTGCAGTTGACAAATTTTGTTCATAAACAAGACTCATGTAGAAGAATGTTAGAGGTTCTGGAACCATTGTAGTGGGAGGTAAACCGGTCATTTTGCAAGTTGAGTCACTACAAAGAAATTTATTCATCAGGGCGACCTCATTAGGGGCAACTGCAAAGTGGACACTAATAGTCGACCCAAATGATTAATATTAGCGTTCACAGTGGATGCTAATAGTCTAGGATTACAAAGGTTTTATGAGTGGATTAGTTTGCAACGTAATTAAGTCTTTTATAGTAAATACATTTGGGGTTGGTTGGCCCTTGGAGAGTTGTTTGAAAGTTTCCAATTCATTACCAAAATTTCTATGTTCATTTTTTATTTTCTTCTTGCTTGAATTTTGTATTGAAAAGAAAGGGTGATAGAGATAAAGATGAATTTATCTGATTATATTGAAAAGAAAGAATAAAGTGAAATTGATTCGGGCCCAATCTCAAAGCTCCAAGAAAGCGTAAGAGTACAAATTGGTTCTGGACTTTTCGTATCCTTCTCATAATCCCTGCAACTACTTACAACTGGTTCAACTAATTAAAGTTGGCCTCAACTGGGACAACTGAATACAACTAGCCTAACATAATACAAGGCCCAATTAGGTAAGAGACCCATTACAGCTGACCCATCTTAGATTTTGAGAGATTCAAAAGAGAGAAGAAACAGGAAGAGAGTTAGGAAGCAAAGCAATGAAAATGAGTGGAAGGCTAGTATAGGAGACTGCTGAGAGACCGAGGGAGTAAGGGCATGTTTGAGATTGTGTTTGAAGGGTCTAAAAATGCTTTTATTAACACTCAAAAAGTCTGTTTGAAAAAAAAATACATGTTTGGTAAAAAAATTAAAAGCGCTTTTAAGGGTCTAAAAAGCCTAAAAATTGCCAAAATGCACTTTTAGCAAACTTAAAAATGAAACTTTTGCCTAAAAGTTCTTTTTGACTTAAAAGTTCTATTTCTCAAACGCAATCTCAAACATGCTCTAAAGTGATGAAAGGAAAATTTGAGCGAACGGGAGGATGCATATGAGATGTGCGGCGGGCTAAAAAGATATGGATTAATTAAGGTCACAACACTTTAACTTAAAACCCTAGATGCAAAACGAGGTCATAGGCGGTTAAAATAAATTAAATATTTCACGTGTTAGGCATCACCTATTAAAAAGGGATTTTGAGCTCACACATGAGAATAAGTGTTATTGATTAAATGATTAAATTTAGTAGTTTTGGGGGAACTAGCTACCGGCCTTTTCAGCCCGGCATCTCGCCACCTGGTTGTAGTTTGAAGCCAATAGAAGTGCACACATTCCAGCTGAGCATGGACATGAATATGTTGCATTCAATCGTTGAGAGTGTCAAAGAATATACATATTATAATTTCCAGATGTCGATATGGCTTATGAGTTTCGGTAGGATTCTGTAATGAATATCGATCACTTAATTTGACAAAAGGAGGAGAAATTAGTAAATGCTTATAGCTAGGACGGCTTACATTATTTTAGAGGACGGCACTCATCGGTATTTCTATAACCATGATTTCACTATTTTCTTATCTTCTTTGCTCGGAAGTTTCTTGGTGTATATATATATATATATAATACAAGGCGACATTTCTTAAGTGGCCGGGGACTCTATCGAGATGATATATATATATATATATATATATATATATATATATATTACAAGGCGACATTTCTTAAGTGGCCGGGGACTCTTTCGAGATGATATATATGTTGATCATATTTTAACATGCAAGTAAATGGAGGGGAGGTATAAATAGATGAATCCCAGTTAGCATCCTCCCAAATTGGTCATTAATTTCTTTGGCATTCAATTGACATGAAGTTTTTTGGTGTTTCTCTTGAGCCCAAATGGTCCAACGGCCTTTGTGGGTGTGCAGGGGACGACACATGTACATGTAAGTGCTCTCTTAATTTCTTTCTCCAGCACCATCGATGCACACAAATTTTGAAATATAGTCTACAATATATATTGACATTCTCATGTAATTGGCATGCATGCCACCATACATTACAGGTTGCATGACATGCTGTTTCCCATGCGCCACCTTTGGCCGAATCGCAGAGGTTTTAGATGAAGGAAAAAGCTGTAAGTATATATATAAATCTCATTTGGCTCAGAATAAGAAAACGTATATATAGTGGATGCACCAGAAGCCCAATATGTCATAAATCAAAAACTTTTACTTTTAACCTATTCTATGTGATTCATAGTGTACGTAATTTGTGGTTTCTGTCTATTTTGCAAAAGCATGCTGCCGGCAAGGTTGTGTGTATGGGATGTTGATGTTGTTCCAATTACAATGGCTTCTCTCCTGCATCTATAGAGAGAAATTACGATCCAAATATGGATTACCAGACGAACCATGCTGTGATTGCTGTGTACACTTCTGCTGTGAATCATGTGCTCTTTGCCAGGAGCATGCTGAGCTCAAACACAGAGGATTGGACCCCTCCAAAGGTTGTAAACTGACTCATCATGACAACAAAATTATTGTTACCTTTTTTAGAGGCTGACATTTTTTGTTTTTTTTTGTTTTTTTTTTGTTTTAATGTACTAGGTTGGACCAGTCGTCTGTCCATGTTTAGATGATCTCCCAAGTTCCGTGGAAGATATATATTATCAACCAATTTGCCGGGGCTTCATCTTTTCTTTTTCTTTTTTTCCTTTCTATAAGTTTATAATAAATTTTCTGGAGGGATAGATAGTCAAATTTAAAGTCGCAAGCATGGTTGAATAGATTGTTATATATCTTAAATATGTTTTCTTTATTTACTCATTCAACCATCTATTATATGTGGTGTGGCAATTGTAGTGAAAGAGAAAAGAACTCTCAAAAGAAAACCCATGTACGTAATGAAGAAAAAACATTCAAAAAAAATGCCTTTTCTAGCTTTTGTCTATGTCAGAGTTAGAAAATTAAAAGAATATAAGGAAATCATCTAACATTCTCCAATTAGAAATAAGGACGGAGATGAAGATATCTTTGTCTTCGTCAAATGAAGATTTAGATGAATCTAACCTTTGGACCACTTCTGAAGCCGAGAATCCTTTTCTTAGGTTATGGGGGCAACAAACTATTGGATCAGACCAATTTTCAACTTTTTGTGTTTTTATTATTTACTATGTTATCAACTGGAGTAGGGTGACTATAGACCCTCACCTATTTCTTGTGTTTTTTTTTTTTTTTAATTATTTTATTGGAATCTTATCTTAAAAATCTAATAATAATAATTTTTTTTTTTAAAAAAAAAAGACCTTGCTTGACCGGATGATTCCTTGAAACGGCGGCTACCAACCAAGAAGTGATACACGCGTGTATTAGTCCAGGTAGGCAGAAATTGCATAGGATGGTGCCCTGAAGCTTCACGAGTTTGCATAGGAGAGTTATATATGCTCATACAAAGGGCCCCGCAAGTCGTAGCCAGGGAAAACATTTTTCAGTATAACAGTTTTCGATTGACGTTCTTTGTGTTCTTTTAAGCGTATCTTAATCTTCAATCTTCATGCTCTGCAAGTTTATATCTAGCATAGGGGCTTATTTATAGGTTAGGATTAGGTTTTCTACTTCAACTTGTCCTAGAAGTGTTAAGAGTTGTGACTCGTTATTTTTTTGGTGAGCTGGTATTGGTCTTGAGTCCCGTAATGTATTAGGTGACTAATAGATTGAAATTATTCCCAACAATGAGTTAGTGTGAGGGTGCGTGTATTATTTTTCTAAAAAAACAAAACATGACTTTTTCTCGTTTCCATGAAAAAATTGGTCGGATATAGATGAATGTGCCGGTGTGAATGGCCGAAAGAAAAGAAATCTAGCTTGCTGATAGCTGAGGAAACTTTGAGCTTGCAAAAGCAGGACTTGCCTTAATGAAGAAGTTGAGCAGTGAGCATCGACGCCAAGGGCCAAGGCTATGGTGTCCGCAGGCAGATTTCTACAGCCTGGAAGTTGTCGCTTTCTATTTCTTCTTGTAATAACACGAACATCTACCTACATGGTACGATTTAATTAACATTAAATGAGTGAGAAGAGAAGCTGCTTTCTCGGAGTAAATAAAAGAGCCAACTCTTGTACGTTTTCCTTTTTTGGTGTTGCATTTTGTGGGATTTTGTCTCCTTTTCATCTGATGTGGTTTGAATTTGTTAAGGAAATTTCTGCTTTCAGAAATCGTTCCTCGTCTTCAGATTTCGATCGGATTTTTATAGTGTTTATCTTTCAACAACCTCCTTTTAATGGTTGTTGTAGCGTCTTAGCGGGGTCACTTTGACGTCTGCTAAGACTATTTATGTGTTATTTTTTCAGCAAAAAATACTTTATGCAATCTTTTTAAGGAGGACTAAGTCATATTTTGACCTATTTTCTATTAGTTGTTCATATTATTAAAACATTCACTCCTCTTTTCCCGTGATTTAATTCATGTAACTCATTCCTTATTTGCTTAAAAAAAAAAACACACACAAATAGAGGTAACTCATTCCTTATTTGCTTAAAAAAACACACACACAAATAGAGGGGACACAAATTTATATCCTTAAAAAAAAAAAAAAAAAAAAAAAAAAATGCAAATACTAAACGAATCGTAGCTTAGCTTGATAACTTTAAAAAAAAAAAAAAGTAAATTAATTTTCCGGTCTTGGTTTATATATATTTGTTTTCTTTCTTATTTATTTAATTGGGATCATGGTCTTCCTCGTCGCAACTCTCTCAAGTCTTAACTTCACCAACCTAACCCCTGGCTCGTCTTTCAATTATATAAATCTCATTTCCAATTACGTTCTCAGTCAACCCTCTGTCCCTCTCCTTCTCTTACTCTCCCTGCCTCTAAACCCATATACCTTGTGACTTGTGAGAGATACAGAGTAAGAGCCAGTTAAGGTTGACTTGTGAGATTGATCCCACACCATGTCTGACATTGTCAACGAGGCTTGGAGGAAATATCTCCTGCAGCTCCAACTCCACCCTCTTAGAACCAAGGTTTCTTTCCTTCTTGATTGAAACCCATGTTTTCTGTCTCTCTTTCGCTTTCTTAATTAAAATACGCTCTAAAAAGATTCCTCTTTTTTTTTTCTTTTTTTTTTAATTCGTGCCTGTTTTTCAATTTAAATGGTAGTTTGATATGACACATTTTTCACTTGTGTTTTGGTTTAAATTTTTGTGTTATTAGGCAATTACATCTGGGGTTTTAGCTGGGTGTAGTGATGCGGTTGCCCAAAAGATTTCTGGGATCAAGAAGCTCCAATTAAGAAGATTACTCCTTGTCATGGTATGCTAACTTTGACTGCATAGTTTTTTCATTTATTGGTAAGCTAGTATTTTGGTGGTTCGATCAATCTCTTAACGCTCTATTTGCTGAAAGTGGAAGCAAAAAGTTGGTAACTTTTTTTCTTTTCCATGAATTGATCGAATCAGGTGATCATCCAATAATTATGTCTGGGCCCGATTAAGTGCAGCCTTTGCTTTTGATCACTGAAACTATCAAAGAGTTTCATATCTTGCCATTTTTTCTCAGCAGACAAACTGAAAATTATTTGATATTCTTTTCATTAATTGTTAGATGGTTGTTGACTTGTTGTTTTGTGGTATTATTTGCCTTTTCTAATTGAAAACGTTAAATTTCTTTGCAGCTCTATGGATTTGCTTATGGAGGACCTTTTGGGCACTTCCTCCACAAGTTGATGGATAAAATTTTCAAGGGGAAAAAGGGCAACAAAACTGTTGCAAAGAAGGTAATTCTTTTGCTTCAGTTCATGTTCTTTGTCAGCTGATTTGCAGCCTTATGCATAATTCTAGCGATTTTGATTTATTCAAATGAGCCTGTTTTGCTAGCCTAGTCTATATGCAAATTTTTTTTTTTTATAATCAAGAATTAATAGATGAAGTGTTCTATTATTAGGTGTTACTGGAACAGTTAACTTCCTCTCCTTGGAACAACCTTTTCTTCATGATGTACTATGGCTTGGTGGTCGAAGGTACGTGCATCGATCGTGCAATCTCTTCGCTTGATTTGTCCCATGTTATGAATTGAATCCATTAGTTTTATCTGTTAAATTTAATTATACTAGTTCCATCGTCTGTATCCTGTTTTGGCTTGTTTAATTTTTAATCCATACTTTCTTAGTTTATCAATTGAGCTGCACTGTCATTGTAGATGATGGATGGATTGATATTTGTCAGTTTGTAAAGTTTAAACACCAAGCTGTTGTAATGTTGTTACTGTTTCTTTACATCTCAGAAAAGAAAAATAAAGAAGAGGCATAGTTCTATGTTCCAAAGCATAGTTAGTGATTAAATACAAATGTTCTCTGTTTGTGAGTTTGAATTTGGGGGGGGGGGGGACCGGGGTTGCACATGCTCAAACCCATCCCCATCATAGAAAACCCCTAAAAATCATGCCCAGCACTAATGAGGACTAAGTTTCTGCTCACTTTTCTAAGCAAAAGTTTACCTTGTAAAATGAAGAGAAGCCACTTAACGACTTATTTCATTTGAAAACTTACCTTAATTCTCTTTTACCATTTAATCCTTGGCCGGTTCACAGTATACCTTTTGTTCACAAAAGAGCCTGGCCAAGTATTGGCATTTCATGAAGAATGCTTATGCTACAGAATGCTGAGAACACCAACTTAGAAAGAAATAAAGTCTGGTATTCAGGAATTGAAGTTATAGTCTGGTATTGCAGGAAGACCATGGGGTTTAGTGAAGAGCAAAGTTCGAAAGGACTACCCCTCTATTCAGTTGACTGCATGGAAGGTACCAATGAACCATCTTTTGTTGTTTGACATGCAATCCAGTTCATTAAATTGGCAGCACTAAAGCTCTGATGCTTGTGGCTTGCAGTTTTGGCCTATAGTCGCTTGGGTGAATTACCAATACATGCCTTTGCAATTCCGTGTTCTATTTCACAGCTTTGTCGCCTCATGCTGGTATGATATGCTTTAACTTCGCCTGCTTCTATTAATTATCCTCTCATATTCGTCTCTGTTATTTACCTTATCTGTGAGGATGAATAAATAAGTAAAATAATTAGTCCAAGGAAATAGGATATTATGAAAATATTGCTCGAAGAAGGATTCCATCTCTATTCGCAAGGCCCATCTCTCTTTGTGAAGGAATGGATAGTCTGTTTTTTTAAGTTTAAGGGCTTCTCTGAAGCAAGAACAAACTTTTAATGAATTTAATTCCATATTAATGAGATTAGCCAATTGTGTAATCTATTATTGACTTATTGGCCAACTTTAGGAAAAATCTGCAATATAAGTATACAAATTTCAAACCTTACTGTAACTTATTGTGTAACCCATGTACCACCAAACATTTATCTCTTCTGCTTGCAGTTCACTTGCATAAGCACTTCACTTGCATAAGCACTTTGCATCTTGTGTGTCTGTCAACAAAAGTGGCTAGGCAATGATAAATACGTTTCATTTCCCAAATTTCTGTCAAATAGTATGAGCACGAATTACGTTACATTGAATTATGTTGGGAGATATGTAGGAAACATAGAAATCCTATTTCCTTTACATTCCTGCTGCCATGACCAAAAATGTGATATAAATGGCAATGGTAATGGCGGTTTCTCCCAGCTGGAGACAAGGGCAGACCTGTGTAGGTATTATTTCCCCTAAAATTTTAAAATTACCCTTAAAATTTTAAATTTTACCCCTAAAATTTATAATTTTTAATGAAATGTCCCCCCAAAACTAAATTTTTACCCCTAAATTGTTACCTCTTAAAATTTTGTCCCCCCACCCTTAAATGTCTAGTTCCGCCTCTGGCTGGAGATGACCTTCATTAATTTGGTAGCTAGTATCACACTGAGATGCATGTGATAGTGAGCAAGTATATGTTTATTGTGTAACACATTCAATGAAATTATGGCATGGATGATTTAGTTCTGATGCATTCGTTCTGCTTGATAACTTCAGGGCAATCTTTCTGAATCTGAAAGCAAGAACTGTTGCAACTAAGAAGGCCTAGAATGGAGAAGCTCTGTTTTTTTTCTTCATCTTCTTCTTTTTGAAATGCCCCCTGAATTACTTTTCCTTTGCATAATTGACTTCTTGTGTTAGTATTATATATTGGCATTCCCATTTGTGCTTGAATGCCATATTAGCTTGTTAAGGATTATAGCAAATACAAAACTGGTTCATTGAATTTTGTGTCGGGTTATGTTAGTGTCGAAGTATGGGTATAACCGTATAAGACTATATAGTTTAATCTTAATATAACCTGTTTAATTAAACGAGTCAGGCTTTTCAATTTCAACTCTCTAATTTTGTGCTAGGTTCGTGAGTTATGTCAAATATTGTCCTTGTCATGTTCGGATTGCATCAACTTTAACTTGATTCATTTAATTAAATAAGTTAGATTTCTTAATTCTAACATGCAAATTTTATATTAAGTTCGTATTGAGTTTATGAGTCGTATAAAAAATTACCATATTTAATAAATAATTCGCTTAAATAAATAACTCAATGAAAAATTAAGGGAGCGAAGAAAAGAGAAAGGTGGGTGCAACGCCACATTCCTTTCCTTCATTGATGGGAATTTCCACTTTTACCTTTATTCAGATAGAACAGATATATAAAGTGAAAAGCTACACACATCTCCTTTTCTATATATTCTTTTATAAACTTACCCATGTTAGAAGAACAACACTCTAATCATTTGAATTCCATTTAAGATCCATGGGTTGATGGGTCAACAAATTGAACCCAAAGATTTGCCCGTTATCATCGTTCTAGTAATTGAGAAACAACAAACTGTACGGAAATCACGTTGTCAAACAAGATTTTTAATCAACTTTGTCGCATGTAGTATTGGCCAATTGTCATTTGCAGTGCCGTGACTGATGGATACATTATAAAACCAAGACACGACTATACCACGAGGGCCAATCAAAGATTCCGAGTTATGCTAGAACATATTTTTATCTCTCAATTATCATACAATGCGGTAGTTCTAACTAACTTTAGGTTTTTTTTATTTTATTTGACAAAGACTAATCTTCAACGAACTAATCTTCAACGAACTTAATGCTAGCCAACTGCACACAATATACTGTTTGCATTTAATCAATTGAGTCAAAGGAGTTTTTGTTTTTTAGGAAGAGTCAAAGGAATTTCAAAAGCATTTTTAGTAAATAAAAAACTTATCAGTTTGATAAAAATTGCCCAAATGCATTTATGAAGAAAAAAAATCTTTTACTTTAAAAAATCTATTTTTATTTTAATTTTTTAGGCATCATAGAGAATGAGAGACAAGAAAAGGATAATAATTAATGGTCCAAGCATATGATTGGTGATGATTAAGAGTTGGTGAAAGGTGGTGGATATTTATTGCTCAACCTTCGTACTTCCTAACCGATGTCGGAAAACCACCAATCTCATTCGTACGACTGCACCGAAACGCCAAAAAGCATTCATCTCCATTCTCCGGCCACAAATGATATTGCCGTGAAAACAAATTATAGCAAGGTCGAAGCTGTTCAATCCACTTTTATTTATTCATTCATTTATTTCGGAACGGCTAAGAATTGGACCCATTCTATTATTGGACCGAAGATTGCTCCACGTGATTCTCTGATTAATTTCTTCTTCTTTTTTACTGTGAAATACTCTACTGGGGTAATATTCATAGAATTTAGAGTCTAAGAGTACCAATAAAAAATATTGAGAATGTGTTATTTTATATTATTTATTAAGTACTTGAACGAAGAGACAGCTAGTACTTGGAATTTATTTGTTTTAGTACGATATTCAAATTTAGTATTTTGTTCGGGGCTTGAAGGAAGGGACAATTAATGGTAGGAGAGGTCTACTAGGAGTTTGGTAGAACCACTTATGATGCTTACATAAGTGAGGATAGGAGGAAAAGAAAATTGGCATAGCATAAGGGTGTATGAATGTGTACCTAGTGAAGAGCCCTTTTCTTCTTATATAAACTCGTCGTTTCTATCACGAGCCCTTTTTTTTTTTTTTTGATAATAATCACGAGCATAAAGCTCTTACATTGCAGGAGTACAAAGTCCTAAAAATGCAAATGATAGCCGAAGATATAACGATACAATATCACCAAAAACCTTCACTAACCTATGATTAGTTTTCAGTTGAAATAACAGATCTGCATAAGACAGACGCAATCCAATGCATAGGTAGTGCAAATTCTTCCTCGACCCAAAAGCCAGGATGAAGTTCACGTCCACAACTTGAAGGTTTGGACTAAAATTCACATTCACGACCTAAAAGATCTGGACCAAAGTTCAGTTCACATCTAAGCAGGCAGATCGAGTGGCCAAGCCTTATTACAAAACAGAAGCAAGAAAACCGAAATAAAATGTGGGCGAACCAAAGAGGTAGGGCCTTATTACAAGTAAACAACATGAATGAAATGCATACAGGGAAAAAACATGAACAAAGACAATACAAGGAAAATAAAACAAACGGGAACAGGCACACGTAGCGTGGATGCCGATTGTGCACTCGCCGGAAACCGACACCGGAAGGGAATGATGGAAGCTCGACATGGTGGGGACGCGGAAAAAGCCCAAAACAGTGGATGGAGGGTGGCGAAACCGATCGCTAGCTGGCTGGAGAACCATCGCAGCAGGGGACGTTGAAGCTCATCACTGGAGGGGCACGAGGAAAGACCCAACAGCGGACGGTTAACGGCAGAGCGGGCGGAGGAGATCGGCAACGAATACAAAACAAAAACTGTGGGGAGTTTGAAAGAAACTCTCAAAATCAGCACCCACATCGAATGGCACACAAGCAAGCCTACAAGAACATCACACCAAAAACACAGCAAAAAAACAAAAAGGAAATGAGCATAAACAACTAGAGAGCCCCGCCAAGGACAAAAGCGGAACAAAGAGGAAGGGGCGGCAGAGAAAGGGTAAGTAGGAGGCAACCCGGGCCAGGGACATCAAGTAATTACTAGCACCCGGTGCAAGGGTAGGCGAGGGGGAGGAGGGAGGCAGCAAATGGCCATCCCTCCTCCCCTCACCATGGGGGAGGGGGCTTACCTGTGGCTGCGGCGCTAGAGAGAATTTCCCGCAAATACCAAGAAAGGTTTTCTGGTGTGAAAAAACTGTAATCTGACTTTACAAAAAAGGAAATTGGTTGCAGTGCGCCGCCTTGTCAGAGTATAGGTGTATCATGTTACTAGAATAGGCTTGATCTTGGGCTTGGCAGACAGGACTTTAAGCAGATGGGTTTTATGTGCTCATCGATAGTGGAGGGTCCAGTTACGCTTGAGCCCAAAGGGCCCTTGGATAGACCGGACAGGCCTTATGGCCTAGCGAGAGGTCCGTAAAATTAATGTAATTGAATTAAACTTTGGTCCAAATGCTCTGCAAAAGGCCCCTTTTCTAGCCCCCAATCAACAATTGTCACATCAGTTAAATCACAACAATTGCATATAGTTAAAATGGAACCACATTCACTGGATGATGAAAAAAGAAAGAAGAAAATAGGGTCTTGCACAAACGGCCATGGCTGTGGGTCATGGGTCTGGCCGTGACCCATGGCTGGCCAGGCTAGCCACCCACGGCGTGGCTCACCTCTCTTCGGCGCCGGTTTCCGGCCTTTAGGGTGATAAAATCCATAAGGGTTAACTTTTCATCTCTAAGTTTTAGTTTTGAATAAAAAAATGAGTTTTTAGGCACTAAAAACGAGTTTTGAAGCATTAAAAACGGATTTTGAGGCATTAAAAACGAATTTTGGAGTATTAAATACGGGTTTTGAGGCGGGTCATTGCAGATTTGAATCGGGTCACGGCAGATTTGAGGCTCAGACCAGTGGGTCATGCCCCACGACATGGGTTTCTATCGTCGTGGTGTGGGTCTTTGGGTTTGCCGAGTATGATTTTTTTTTTAGAAATGCTATAATCTAATAAAAACTCCACATTTTGTCCATAAAAGTCCACGTGACAAAATGCCACATCATATTTTTGGTGGAGGGAAAAAGACAACTAAAAGAAGATGTGGGATCTTGCCACGTTGACTTTTATAAACAAAATGTGGAGTTTTTATTAGATTCTAGTATATCTTTTTTTATTATTATTCTTCTTTTTTTTTTTCGTTTTGATTCGGTGCAGATGATCTCAATTTTATTTTTTGCATTTTTGTTAAATGGATGATGTGGCAATTGTTGATTGGGGGCGTAAAGGGGGCTTTTTGCATAGCATATGGACCATATGGGCTCTCAATGTAATTAGTTGGCCGTCTGTACATCATTCTTTAAGTAAAAACCATTATGTATTTGGAAACTTGGCACCCTTCTACGCAAAAAGGACTATATATATATATATATAATAGTATTTCTAGTACTTCAAAGTTACCCCATTTTGTGAAGTGGGGACGGATATGACTATGAGAAATGGACAAAGGAAGAGCAACTCGTGAGGAAAACTAAGATGTGATAGATATTGGGTGGCTATGAGAATTAATGCATATATAGGGATATTAGTTATAAGCTTCGATGTTACGAAATATAATGAAATGGAAAAACTCATTTTCACACGAAAAATCATGGGAAAATTAAATCATTGTCCCATTAGCTTGAGCAATGGCCTTCCAAGCTAGAAAAGACAGTTAGCTTGGAAGAGAAGTCTTGGTAACTATCTCCCCCGCAAGAAAGGTACCCCGGCCCACGAGAGCTGCGTAGAAGGTCCTCGATCGTATAACGCCATCGATCGCCAACTTCTCTTAAAATTCCAAGGATACCCTATCTTGTGTTTTGCGTTAATTAACATAGAACAAGTACCATCCACAATTAACCTTATTATCTTCTTAGACAGAATATTAAGAATACTCCACTACTCTTATAAATTCCTAGATCGATTTATCCGGTGTTTATGTGAGCTAGGAACAGTTCAAGTATGCACTCGGGATTTACTTGTGCCTTAATTAGCATGATGCAAATTTAATTAAACTGATTATATTAATTAAGGCCTAATTTATGTACTTTTGTCACTTGTGTTGCAGCTCCTGACATATATATATATATATATAAGCATTATAATTTTATCATATATATGATAAAATACTGAGCATATGAGCTTTCTCTCCCCCCCAAGTAGGCAGAAATCTCTCTTTGTCAAAATTTGACAATAAAAACTTAATTTTGTAACTAAAAACTAGAAAAGATGATCAATAGTATAAGCAGTAACCTCCTTATTATCGATCTTATATTTCTACACATTGGAGATCAAGTGAAAACTATATTAATAATTTAATACCAATAAAAATAAACACACCCTAATGACCACATAATGAAAATTGAAGAGAATCTTTTTTCCTCTTCAATATTTCTTTTTCCTTACTAAGAAAGAAATAAGAATAAAAAATATTATAAATTGAAAATCCTTGTACACAATCACAAACCAAGTTAACGGAGTTAATATTTAGTGAAATAGATTTCAGGTCAACCTACTTAACTCACTGTCTCACGGATAGCCGGCATAACCCGTATAAAGTAAAACATTTTTATTTTTACCATTTCATTTTCATGTTCTAGCTATAATTATGTTTATATAAAAATGACATTGTCATAGTTTTGAGGGTCATGCCCCAAGCCTCCCTTCGGCTCCGCCATTGTGCCCCAAATACTAGGTTTGTTGTAAGACAATCGAACCTCCACAACTAGGGAACATTCCCGGCCAGTTGGCCTCCCAGAAGAGGCCACCACCTTCAGGCTTCAGGTTCAACTACCTTCATCATCATTCTCACATGCACACCTACATGTACATACACGCATACATGCAAGCCCATGCGAGCATTGGCTTTCTATTACACAAGCCACTCCCCCGCGCTTCTTCAACAGTCAGCTAGCTTTCACTATAAGAAAGGTGCTGCGCGCGTTTCATGCATGTATGTAGTTAAAGCCAAAAACATTCATACATACATAAATTAAGAAATAACACCACAAAAGAAAAGGCCATATAAGCTACGATGAACAAGAAAGCATTAAAGGATTTCGATCTCATGGGGTTTTTCTCCAAAGTTACATACTGCAGTTTAAACTGCAACAGAGATACAAAACTAACACACAAGGGGAGAGAGAGAGAGAGAGAGAGAGAGAGAGAGAGAGAACGACGTCGGACTATAACAACATTCCAAGATTCCCGGAAACTTAATGCTTTCACCGGGTTTTGGTGCCGACACAGGACTCACCCCCACCTCCAGATAGAAGACGCAAAGTACATTCACGCGCTTAAGGCATGAACTTCCTCTGACGTGGACGATACTGTGCCGCCAATCAAAGGTTGACACGTCCGCGAACCCACGTAGCCGCACCCATCGCGGGTCACATCTGAATCCACCGAGCGAGTTGAGTGGGGTTGACAATCCCTGGAATGTGGGCCCCATCCGTCTTCAGTACGCTCGCCACCACAGCGTAGCTCTGGTGCTCCTTCTTGACGCTCAGCTCGGCTTCCGGCTTCGACCTCTTCGACTCGGCTGAGGAGCTCGCCAGGGGCTCGGCCGAGGCTCGATCCGGGTCGTACTTCTGCCCAAATAGGGTACCCTTGGTCAAGAATTCGTACGCCATGTACCCGGCTAACAGCCGGTTTGACGAGAGCGGTTCATCGGGCTTCGGAGCTGTTGTTGGAGCAGCGGCTTGAGCCGAAGCGGGAGCAGCCGACGATTTTTTTGAGAATAAAGATTCTCTCTCTTTACGCTTTCTTGACGCGCCAGGCGTCAAAATCCGACGGGGATTGAAACTCATCCTAGCCTTTAAAGTTTAAATCATACCACGTCACCAGCCAAAGCAACTTCCACAATGGGGGGTAAAAACTAAACAAGTTGGTTTCTAATGGGGGGCAAAAGCGTCTAGTAGTTTCGGTTTCGCAAGGCTAAAAGCGTGAAAGAAAATTGTTGATGATTTGGGTAAAAGTGTCAAATCAGTTTCATCGGGGGGATAAGCAGAAGAAAAAGGTCGATAAAAGAGGCTAAAAAGACTCATTGGTTGGTTGGGTTAAATGGTAAATGAAAACAAGTAACGTAGGGATGACAAAAAAAGGCAAAATGACGAAAATGGAAAAACATTTTTAATAGAATAAAAGACAAAGAGAAAAGGAAAAAAGAAAAAGAAAAAGAAAAAGAAAAAGTGGGGTGCGTTAGGTTGGGGGTGGTTTAAATCGTATCCAAGGAGCGGTGGGCGAAGGCAGACGAGATGGAGAGATCTAGGTCTAGAGAGGTGGCCTGAAAGAGCCCGCCGCGAATCCAGTCGTCGGTGAGATAGGGAGGGAGTGTGTGTGTGAGGGATTAGATTGAAGAAATGACTTTGCAGAGAGAGAGAGAGAGAGAGAAGACAGAGAGAGAGAGAGATTTCTAGGGATATATACAGGTTGGGGAGGAATGAGCAAGCGGCGTGGTTCGTTTATTTAAAGGATAGGTTGTTTCTAATAGAACCCCTTCTGTTTAGAAAAATATCTGGAATGCCATCCTTATCAGCAAATTACGAAACTACCCTTTTTGTTATCTTTATTTCACTCTAATTTCAGTATTTCACTGAATCGATGCCACAGTTGTCCAACTCTTGTTAAAAAAAAAGTTGATCAGTACTGTAATAGCATAATAGGATTGACCTTATATGCTGGTATTAAGATTCAATCTTGACCGTTAATTAAATTACAGTATATATGTTATTTTTAAAATAACAACATGTAAGCCAAATTTGTGTAATAAGTATTAATAATGTATTGTTATATCATTACAGTAAATTAAAGGTAAAATAAAGATGTAATATGTAATATGAGATAAACTTGTATATGCAAAGGAGGCAAATTTATTGGCTAGTTTAGTTTAGTTCTGCCTTATACATTACTGTACTTTTATTTTACTGTCATTTTATTGGGACGATGTGTTGATAGGTTTGGTCATATTACCTCCGATAGAATAGGATGAGATGAAAATATGTATAATGTTATAAGTTATTTTTGTATTATTCTAAAAATAATGTGGCTGTTAAAATTACCATTGGGTTTGTGATCGATCACTATTGAATTTTGATCAAATGATAATTTTAAAAGTCATCTCATTTTTTGAATGACACAAAAGAGATTTTTAGAATTACTTTGAAAATATAGTGTGTGCTATTACTCTATAAAATATGCGAGCAATATTTAATTGAAATGATAAGTGAATTAAGAAGAGAGGGTTCGAACTCAAAAACCTTTGCTCCCATATTATGTTAAATCATCATTTATCATAAAAAAAATTATTTAATCTAAACTGATAAAAAAATTATTTATTAATATTATGACATGTAAAGTATGGTTTTATCATATTTTCAACAGTGATATGAGAGGGACTCAACTAAACTCCATCTAAAACCCAACTTTTACTTATGTGACACAGAGTTACATAAGAGTTGTGTCGTTCAAAATTAAAGAGGTATGCTACAGTGCAATATAATGCTCACATTTGGCTCATATTTAGTGAGGAAGAGAGAATTGAGATTGAAATTTTCCTCTCTTTCATGTGATTGTTCATCTGTCACGTCACTAAAAATAGGCCAAATGTGAGTAGTATATTGCACTAAAACATTTCTCAAAATTAAAATTTCAAGAAAGAGACAAAAATCAAAACATATGTCTACAAAAGTTAGGTCTTAGATAGAGCTCAATTGAGCTCTTATCATATCTCTTTTGAAAATTTTTCTATTTCAAGACAAATACGACCAAACTTTGTAATCTAAACACACCTATTTGTATAATGAGTATGAATATAGTTCACTTCATAAAATTTGTTGTGTATTAAAAATAAATAAATAAATAAAAACTGGGATTATAATGTACTCTGTTCTTAGTAAATAAAAACAGGGTTGATCTACATTGCATTTTCTTTTTTTTTTTCTTTTTTCTGAGCACATTGCTTGTTATTTAGATATGAAATAAATTGGAGCTTAATATTTCTCATTTTAAATTATATTTTCAATGTAACGTTTCTTTCAGTTTACTTCATCTTTCTCATTTGTGAGTCACGTTTCTTTCAATTTCAAAGTCATTTTTGAAGAGCTTTTGGGCTGGGTAGAAGAAATGAGAGTCACGCCCAATAATGCTTGTCTTTTAGGTGGAGCCCAGAATGGACGTTGTGGGAAATGACAGGGTCCATATGTGATATATGTCCCCAACTCGGGTGAGATTTGGAAGTACTGTTTCAATGACAAAAATCCTTCAAAACCACCCAAATGGATATTGTACTTCCTTAAAACATGACAGTCTTCTGCTCCACTATATTCGTGTTCACCCGAATGGAAAGTTTTTCTGTTTTTGATATTATGTGAAATTATTATTTATCTTGAAAGTATGGATGCTAATTTGTATTTGTGTGCCGGGTTCGAGTCGTGTAAATACTAAATGCATATGTACAAGACTCCATATATTAACCATAATACGACCCATTAATCAAACGGGTAAAATTCTTCAACCATAACCTCCTAATTTTGAATTGAATTCGTATTAGATTCGCGGGTCATATTAAAAATTATTTGTCATTATGTTGCATGTCGAGTTCGGGTTGCGTCAAAACATAGGTATAAAACTATACAGATCAACCGTAACCTAACACATTTAATTAAATTGGTCAAACTCTTTAACCTAAATCATTTAATTTCGTGTTGGGTTCATGTCGGATTTACGGGTTATGTCAAGAATTGACAATCCTACCTGAAAGTTTAAGTTGATAGAAAATGTAAATTTAATTATTTAATCAACATTTGAACATAGTATAAGACTATATATGTCAACCCTAATCATTCACGTATATAAAACAATCTTGTAAATGGTGTGATTCAAAAGTATTGTTGATATTTTCAAAACAAATCAAAACTTTATGCAAGCGATTTGATACCAATCTTTGAATACGAAATGTCATGCATCCAATTTTAGCAATTGTGCTATTAATCGTTAGTGGGAATAAAGCTTTGGAGATTCCTATATATCTTCGCAAAATCAGCCCATTGAAGAATAAAGGCATGGTGAAGCCTAGCAGCACCTACCATATATGTGAATTTAGATTCACCCAATTTCTTTCACTAACCTTTTCCTTGATATAATGAGATTTAAACTTACAAATTTACATAAATCCCCACCTAAAATTTACACACACACACACTATATATATATATATATATATATATATATATATATATATATATATATATATTTCACATATCTGTATTATTACACAAGTAGTAGCTAAAAATTGTATGATTTCTTAATGGTATCTGAACTTATATATATAAAGATCCGCAGATTCGAGAGAGTTGACAAAATCAATTAATACAGAAACACATAGAGCTCTTTGAATTGTAGAATCCATGCGGTTCAAAGCACTCTGATATCTCACTGCATGTTTCTATGGTTTGAAGAAGTTTGTTGGAAGGAAATGAAAATCACGTACTTGAACTCTATTATTCCCATGATTTTGACCAAAGTCTTCACGTGTTAATTAGACTAAAAAGCAACATTAGAAGCAACAATTGTCTAAGAGGGTGTTGCATCTGAGGGTCATTTCACATGTCTGCTGCATATTATATTATTTTGTCTTTTTGATGATGAAATGATTCATTTATGTGGACAACTTCTCGATCGGACTTCCATGGTTCCCTGCCCTACAAGGCTACAATATTCCCTTTGTTAGATTGTTTTTTTTTACATGAGATGAAACCATAAACATTAGAGATATATGTACATAATAACTAGAAATGTTCCTGATAAACCATAACAGTAAAAACACAAGAAAATCCTGTAATGTCCAATTCTTTTTGCATCCTCAAAAGAATTTAGAAAACAATTGAAATTAAGTACAATTATTCATCTGTATTATTAACAATTCGAACAGTAAATCGAGATTTTTAATAGGACAAAACTGATAAGACCTGTTAAATGTAATTGGCGCTGTATATGTGGTTTTATTACATGTAGGTAGATGTGAGTTGTCCCCCTCAAGTGCTTTTCTCACAGGTTGGAATTTTGGAAATAAACAAAACATTAATGTATTTATTTATTTCCTTTTGCTAGTCAAAGTATTATTGTAATTTGCACATCACGGTTAGGTTTGCAGTCCATATCAGTGCCAGGACTGGAAAAAAAAAAAAAAAAAAAAAAAAATTCTATCCCTTCATATAATTATTTTGACTAGGGAAGAAGTGGACCCATTGATACAAGACTAGAGGTGATATTCCACGTAGGTGATGATGATCATGGAAAATGTTAGCGAACTTTTTTTCAAAAAGCTGCTCATTGCTACTCGAATTGTTAAGTATTTCTGTTGGTGACGCAACAAAAAATTAAATTAAATTAAATAAAAAATTATTTTTCTTGCAAAAAAGCAAATTTGCAGGGTACGAAAATACTTTTTAATGTTTTAATATATATATATATATAAGACATTTTTTTAAAAATAAAAATGTAAGACGTTTTTTGTTAGAAAGCTATCTGTCTATGTGGGCAGCCCAAATTTGAGTAGGGTTTGAGTTTGGACTGTTGGCCCATTGATCAGGTTGATGTCTAAGCAACAGGCCTTGTCAGTGTTCTCGGCCGAGGTACGACCAAAACTACTTGCTCGCTTAAATATCTTCCAACTTTTACGTATGTACAAGTTTTTAGGGGACATCATGATAGAAGAGTATTTGCAATATAATTGTAAAAGTGGGCGGCAATTAACCGCGGTTGCATATGGATGTGGTTACTAAAAATCACTAATCGTCTATGTAGATGTTGTTAGCAATTTTAAGGTAAGCGGATGTGGTTAATAACTTCATCTGTATGCCTTTACATGTATATCAAAACAACGTCATATATATACCTAAAAAATTAAAACAGGCTTAAAGCAATTTCAAAATCGTTTAAAATATGCCTTTAAAAGAAGTTTAGTAAAGGCTCAAAACACTCAAATAAGCCCCTAAAAGCTCATTACTTGATAGGCGGTTAGCAGTGTGATTTTTCATTTAATTACCGCACAAATAACAGCTAGTAACCGCATACCTAGATAGGAGATGTAGTTACTTAAAGATGATAACTGCATAATGCGAATTCGGATTTGGTTATAGGTAATCCGCATGGAAAACCCAAATTTGCAAGAAACATTATAAGTTATTGCTATTTAAAAGAGGACGAAAAGTACAGTAATATCATAGTATAAGGTTTAATGGAGTGTGAAAACTCTACGTATTGATGTCAATGATGTGCCTTTTTTTTTTGTTTTTTTGAAATGGAATTCCAGGCTTATATTAAACAAACTGACTTTTGCTTAGCAAGTACAACCTCCTGGATACAGGGAGGGCAATCAACAAGCCACGTACACTTAGAGTTACAACTCAATGCATATCTGGCTAGGCGGTGAGCTGCTTCATTCCCAGTTCTTTTGACATGGCTTGCCTCTCAATTGCATGAGCTATTCAGGATGCTTCTCGTGTCGTCCACTAGGTGCCTGTAGTTACTCTTGCACACTTCCTTGTTGTAAAATTAAATGGATGGTGCAAAAATTCTTATTGATGCTAAATAATATTAATCCAAATAATTAACAATAAGATAAATATAATACAATAAATAAATAAAATAGAGCAAGGAAAAATCTCACAAAGCTATAGAATCACGCAAGAGCGTTGTCCTTAAAGGTTGATTTCGTGCCTCCCGGAGTGTATAACTCGGTGCGATCGGATTTCTTGACACGCAACCTCCCAGGATTAGACTATAGCGTCTACCTTCGTTAAGAACGCACTTTCAAGTAACGAAGATCAAATGAACAACCCTTTCTCAAGTTGAAGAGGATGAAAAATTGAGTAGCAAATAACTCTAATTTTTCTCTTTGGTAACAAAGAAAAAATTCTGGAGCATGAAAATGAAATCTCACTAAAAGTAATATTTTTGATGATATATTTTTTGTCAAATGAAGACTTGCTTATATAGACATGGGGAAACTTTTTTCTTTTAAAACACATTATTATGCAATCTATTTATTAAAGAACAAACGGTCATGAGATTAATGTATAAAAGCAACGGTCAACATATTTAAGATAAACGGTCAACAAATCATCAAACGGTCAAAAAGGCTTAAAGACAAATGGGTTATAATCTAAGAAAACCAATGGTAAAGAATTAAAGCCAACAGCTAAAAGAATTGTAAATATTGAAGACAAATGCTTTTAACAAAATAAAACCAACGGGTAAAGGAATTAAAACCAATAGTTAAAAACTTGTAAAAGGTTTTATTACCCAACGGTCAAAACTCATGAATATATTTTATGTTGAATGGTCAAAAATTAATAGGTAAATAAAATCAATATTTGTAACATTACAACAATCCCCCACATGTTACAAATATTAGAATAGAAGGAGATTGAAAGCATGCATCGATGTGGTACCCGAAAGTTTTAACCACAACTAGGATAAATAAGTAGGAACTTAATGAACTGTGGTAGAGTTAGACTCTTTTAACCAAATTCATAAAGTAAGCAAACTTATCACCCACATAACTTTCTCCAAAAGAAAATTGATAAATAAATAAGAATTAACAAAAAATAAAAAATCGGGTTGTTCTGCGGGTTGGCGCCTTATACAGGCCATGCGCCCCTGGGTTTCATGAGTGCTCTAGAGACCTACCCAAGTCTCATAGGAAGCGGCACCACCTCCACACTCACATAGGTGGTATCCATCAAGAGTGTGTGCAGGTACACCCCATCCCAACAGGTAGGGACTATGGAACCATTAAGAGTTTTAAACTCATCCTTAATCACCCTGCATCTTTGTACTGTCTTACACCATAGGGATGGACTCATCAACAATCTTATCAACAAGATAGTGAAATAACATAGAATGACAGTACCACACCATGATCACTTGTGACTTCGTTTCCCATTAAACCTCATTCATGGGATCTCCAATCACAGAGGTTGGGTATCCATCACAGTGTCATCATTTGGGTATCAGTCCTATCCCCCTCGATGTTTCACTCACCAGCCTTCTTGCTAGTGGCTTGGTCAAAAGATCTGCCAAATTCCTTTCTGACCTCACAAAATCCATGGATATTACACCGGTCTCAATAAGCTGCCTCACAATATTGTGCCTTAATCGGATATGTCAACTTTTCCCATTATAGATCTTGCTCTTGGCTCGAGCTATGGCAGCCTGACAATCACAATGAATACAAACAGGTGGAACTGGGTTAGCATATAAAGGCAAATCAATCAAAAGGCTCCTTAGCCATTCAGCTTCAGTTCCAGCCTTCTCCAAGGCAACTAACTCTGCCTCCATTGTGGATCTTGCTATGCAAGTTTGTTTGGAGGACTTCCAAGATATAGCTCCTCCTGCTAATGTGAACACATAGCCACTGGTAGGCTTTAGTTCATCTGAATCAGAAATCCAGTTAGCATCACAATATCCTTCTAATATAGCAGGAAAACCATAATATGACAAACCATAATTAATTGTGCCCTTTAAATATCTCAACAATTTAGAGATTGCATCCCAATGCTCAATACTAGGATTATGAGTATATCTACTCAATCTACCGACAGCATATGCAATATCAGGGCGTGTACAGTTTGTCAAGAACATTAAACTACCAATGATTTGTGCATATTTCTCTTGTGAAACACTATCACCATGATTCTTAACCAAATGTATTTTAGAATCATATGGTGTAGACATAGGTGAATAATCAAAGTGCTCAAATCTTTTTAGCATCTTTTCAACATAATGTGACTGAGATAAAGTAATACAATTATTATCTCTAAGAACTTTAATGCCCAATATAACATTAGCTTCACCCATGTCTTTCATATCAAAATTAGATGAAAGAAATCTTTTAGCTTCATGCACAACATTCATGTTGGTTCCAAAAATAAGCAAATCATCAACATATAAACAAATAATGACACCTTCATTATTACTAAACTTGCTATAAATGCATTTATCTCCACCATTAATAGAATAAGCATTAGACAACATCACTTTGTCAAATTTTTCATGCCATTGTTTAGGAGCTTGTTTTAATCCATACAAAGATTTCACCAATTTACAAACTTTGTGTTCTTGACCGGGGATTACAAGTCCCTCGGGTTGTTCCATATAAATTTCTTCTTCTAAATCACCATTTAAAAAGGCAGTCTTGACATCCATTTGATGTACCACAAGTTTATAAATAGAAGCAATAGCAAACAATATTCTAATAGATGCAATTCTAGTAACCGGAGAATAAGTGTCAAAATAATCAATATTTTGTTTTTGCTTGTAGCCTTTAGCCACCAAGCGTGCCTTGTATTTATCTATTGTACCATCTGGTTTGAGTTTCTTCTTGAACACCCACTTACAACCAATTGGTTTGGTCTTAGGAGGTAACTCAACAAGTTCCCATGTATGGTTAGACATAATTGAATCTAATTCATTATTAATAGCTTCTAACCAAAAAGGTGCATCAATAGATTTGATTGCTTCATTATAACATATCGGATCATCATCAACAATATAAGTAATAAAATCATTACCGAAATTCCTTTCCGTTCTAGCTCGCTTGCTCCTCCTCAATTCTTGCACATCATCAACAATTTCATTAGAAGTAAAAGAAGGTTCATGCAATAATTTTTCCTTATTTTTCAAAGGAAACACATTCTCAAAGAAAATAGCATTTTCAGATTCAATAATAGTATTGTAATCTAAAACATCACTCTTAATAACAAGAAATCTATAACATGAACTATTGCAAGCATAACCAATAAAAACACAATCACAAGTTCTAGAGCCAAGTTTCCTCTTTTTAGGCTCGGGTAGCATAACCTTTGCCAAACACCCCCACACTTTGAGGTATTTCAAACTAGGCTTACGACCTTCCCAAAGTTCGTAAGGAGTTTTACAGGTTTTCTTATGAGGCACTTTATTTTGAATGTGACAAGCCGAAAGAATGGCTTCCCCCCACATGTTAGTGGGTAGCCCAGAACTAACAAGCATAGCATTCATCATTTCTTTCAAAGTTTTATTCTTTCTTTCGGCTACTCCATTAGATTCCGGTGAATAAGGAGGTGTAACTTCATGTATTATGCTATTTTGTTCACAAAATTCCTTAAAAGGATTAGACTCATATTCACCACCCCAATCGGTCCTTAGTCTTTTAATCCTTTTATTCTTTTGATTTTCAATTTCAATTTTGTATTTTATGAACATTTCTAAGGCTTCATCTTTGGATCTTAATAAATAAAGTTTAGTAAATCTAGAGTAATCATCAACAAATATCACATAATATTTTTTACCACCTCTAGTCATTGTGTGCTTTAAATCACCCAAATCACTATGTATTAACCCAAGAAGTTCAGTTTCTCTTGTAATAGATTTACAAGGTTTTTTTAGTGATTTTAGTCTCAGAACATACTTCACATTTATTCATATTGGTTTTACTTAGTGAATTAATAATTCCAGTTTCTTTCATTTTCTTGATGTACCCAAGATTTACATGTCCAAGTCTACCATGCCAAATATAAATAGAATCAACCAAGTAAGCACAAGAAGATGAATTTTCATTAATAATATTAGCAACATTTAATACAAAAAGACCTTGATCTTCATAGCCTTTACCAACAAATGCATCATGCTTAGTTAATGTAACAATGCCACCATCAAATAAAACCTTAAGTCCTGCCTTACCAAGCAAGTGTACCGAAACAAGATTGTGTCGGAAATGAGGAACATGTAGAACATCGGAGAGTGAAAGGGTTTTACCCGAAGTCAGCTTTAAGAGAGCTTTCCCTTTGCCTACCACAGGCACAGATCTATTGTCTCCAACAATTACCCGCTCAGTATTTTCCTTTATTGGTGTCACTACAAAAAAAAAGGGGTTTTCTGACGTGTGCTACAGTATAATTTTTTTGCCACCTCAGCAATTTTCTGTCGTGTTATATATAAAACGTCAGAAAAATTTTTCCTGACGTGTGAATAGTAACACGTCAGAATTTTCTGACGTGTCTGTTCAGACACGTCAGAAAATTCTGACGTTTTAAATGTTGGAGCGTCAGAAAAATATTACAAATTTGAAAAATTTAAAAATAATATAATTTCTGACGTTGCAAAATTTGCCACGTCAGAAATTTTCTGACGTGGCAGATCGCCACGTCAGAATTTTCTGACGTGGCAGACCGCCACGTCAGAATTTTCTGACGTTGCAGACCGCCACGTCAGAATTTTCTGACGTGGCAAACTGCCACGTCAGAATGCTATATATATGTATATATATATATATATATATATAATCAGATATGTATATTTATAAATATAAACTAATATATATATATATATATTTTTATATTTTTTTTCTGACGTGCGACACCTGGCACGTCAGGAAATTACCTCGATCGGCCCCCTTTGGGCGGGATTTTGAACTTCTTTCCCTCTTTTTATTTTCCCCCTCAACTTTTTCCCACTTATTATTTTTTACCTCTTCATTTTTTTTTCCCAGCACATTCGATCTCTCTCTTGTCTCAATCTCCCTGCAGATTTTTTTTTCCCAGCTGCTTCTCTGCATTCGATCTCTCTCCTGTCTCAATCTCCCTGCAGATTTTTTTTTCCCAGCTGCTTCTCTGCAGTCTGCACGCGCAGCAGATGGAAATGATGAGAAGCAAAAGGTGAAGGGGAAATGATGAGAAGCATGCGCGCAGCAGATGGAAGAAAAAGAAAAGGAGAAGAGAAGAAGAAGAAAAAAAAAGAAAAAAAAAAAAGGAGAAGAGAAGAAGAAGAAGAAGAGGAGAAGATCGATTTTGAAGAGAGAGAGAGAAAAATGAGAGCTGGAGAAAATTTTCTCCAGCTCTCACCATGGTGCAGTGGTGCAGATCTGCACGTACGGCAGCGTGAGGGAGCTGCCGTACGTGCAGAGGAATTCAAAAGAAAAAAAAAAAATAATTTAATTAATTAATAATTAAAAATTCCAGAAAAAAATTAAAAAAAAAAGTATTTAATTTTTATTTAATTTTTTAATTTTCTGACGTGTGTCAGAACTACCACGTCAGAAAATTTTCTGACGTGGCAGAAATGACACGTCAGAAAATTTTCTGACGTGTTACCCACTCACACGTCAGAAAATTTTTGACGTGTCTAAAATGCAACGTCAGAAAAAATTTACTGACGTGTTAGTGGGTAACACGTCAGAATTTTCTGACGTGTTGCCTAGTCACACGTCAGGAAATTTTTTTTCCTGACACCTACGTTTCTGACACTCGACACGCGTCAGAAACGACCCATCAGAAAAATTTTCTGACGTGTCGGCCACTAGAACACGTCAGGAAACTCATGTCAGGAAAAAATGGTTTTTTTGTAGTGTGTGTAGGAGGATAAGTCTTCTTTATTTCCACAAATGTGCCTAGTAGATGCGGAATCAATCACCCATCCTTTTACTTCCGTGGTCATGTTAGCTTCAGATACGACAGCTGCAATGATCTCTTCCACTTCCGTCACATTTGCCTTGTTTTTTGATATTGATCCTTTGTAGTTGTTGGTGGTCCTCTGTTTACATGCCGCTGCATAATGACCTGATTTGCCACAAGCAAAACAAATGACCTTTTTCTTTTGTATTAGAGAATGAGATGTGTTGAATCTTTTCTTATCATTCCAAAGTTTTCTTTTTGGCTTATGGTCAAATTTCTTGTAGTGTTGTGGAGGCCTAATAGATCTCTCTTCTACTAAATTAGCTTTGGAAATAATTTCCTTAGCTTTGTTAACCTTTTCCAAAGACCTATTCCTTTCTTCTATTTTAATATGCACTATGGTTTGTTGAAGACTCATGAAAGTCTTCTTTTGTTTGAAATGGAGTTTATACTCCTTCCAAGAGTCGGGTAATTTTCAACAAGACACTGAGTCATAAAACTTTCGGGTAGACCATTACCCTCTTTGGTTAATTCAGCAACTATGTTATGAAACTCATGAATTTGAGAAGTAATACTCTTTTCATCAGTCATTTGAAAATGTAAGAAATTGCTTGCAGCAAATTTCTTAGTACCCTCATCCTCAATCACATATCTACCAACTAATTCATCCCATAAATCTCTAGCAATAGTAAAATGGCAATAAACATCAAACAATTCATTAGATAAAGAATTTAATATAGTATTCACACATAATGTATTAGCCATTTCCCAATCTCTTAATTCTTTGGATTGTTCTTCAGATTCCTCATCCGGTCTAGGCTCAGTTAGAACACTAGAAATTTTTGTAAAATCTAAAACTGCAAGAACCTTTTGTTGCCAACGTTTAAAATTATTTCCATCAAAAGATTCAATTTTTGTAGCATCTGGAAGAACTTTAGCAGCAGCAAGAATTTGTGCATCCATAGTCAACCTTTAAGATTGTTGTAAAATTAAATGGATGGTGCAAAAATTCTTATTGATGCTAAATAATATTAATCCAAACAATTAACAATAAGATAAATATAATACAATAAATAAATAAAATAGAGCAAGGAAAAATCTCACAAAGCTATAGAATCACGCAAGAGCGTTGTCCTTAAAGGTTGATTTCGTGCCTCCCGGAGTGTATAACTCGGTGCGATCGGATTTCTTGACACGCAACCTCCCAGGATTAGACTATAGCGTCTACCTTCGTTAAGAACGCACTTTCAAGTAACGAAGATCAAATGAACAACCCTTTCTCAAGTTGAAGAGGATGAAAAATTGAGTAGCAAATAACTCTAATTTTTCTCTTTGGTAACAAAGAAAAAATTCTGGAGCATGAAAATGAAATCTCACTAAAAGTAATATTTTTGATGATATATTTTTTGTCAAATGAAGACTTGCTTATATAGACATGGGGAAACTTTTTTCTTTTAAAACACATTATTATGCAATCTATTTATTAAAGAACAAACGGTCATGAGATTAATGTATAAAAGCAACGGTCAACATATTTAAGATAAACGGTCAACAAATCATCAAACGGTCAAAAAGGCTTAAAGACAAATGGGTTATAATCTAAGAAAACCAATGGTAAAGAATTAAAGCCAACAGCTAAAAGAATTGTAAATATTGAAGACAAATGCTTTTAACAAAAGAAAACCAACGGGTAAAGGAATTAAAACCAATAGTTAAAAACTTGTAAAAGGTTTTATTACCCAACGGTCAAAACTCATGAATATATTTTATGTTGAATGGTCAAAAATTAATAGGTAAATAAAATCAATATTTGTAACATTACAACATTCCTCTCTCCAAAGAGCTTTTATAATCTCCAGAGAATCACCTTCCACTATTATGTTACGGAAACCCATCTTCATATTGAAATCTATCATCTTCCATGTTGCGTACGCTTCTGCTGAGGTAGAGTCCAGATTAGCGAATAATGAACAATTAAGTGTCGCTATTAGTGAGCCCTCATGGTCACGAACAATGATCCCAATGCCCACTATTCCCCTGTCTCTGTCAATTCCCGCGTCCCAATTGATCTTTAGCAAACCCAAAGCTAGCAGCTTCCAACTAACATCCACCACCACTCGGGATTTGAGCAACTGAGCTCTACATGCTTGGTCCGTTGATAGATAAGCTTTTAGTTGATCTTTTGCTTTTCTAACAATTGACGAAGGGGCTAAGAATTCTCCTCAAAAAACAACCGCATTACGCCTCAACCAAATAGATCTTGCAGTTATGGCAACTAGAAGCATCTCCTCCTCCTCCAGTCTCTCCTGCAGCTTCATGAAAATATTCACGAAGTTATCATCATCCACGGTACACTTACGTATTCTCGCTGAACAATCGTGCCAGACATCCCTGGTGGCCAGACAAGTCCACAAAGAGTGTTCCACTGTCTCATGTACCAAACCCCATATAGGGCACAAGGGGTCTTGTGTGATTCCTCTCTTAAGCTAGGATATTATTGCATGATTTCCACAAAAAAGAATTAACCACTTTAGGTCCCTTCAACTTCTAAAACCTTGCTCCATACCCTAGCCTTGAACTAGAATCCATATTTGAGCAACTCCCCTTTGACTCCTCCATCATGCCTTTTGCAAGGTGATAGTCACTCCGAACGGAAAAATCACCATTCTTGGTACCTGTCCATACCAACCGGTCACTCTCTAATCTTGGACAAATAGCCATATTATAGATAAGATCAGCTTCCTCCTTCCTAAAAATAGCCTCGATCAACTGTGTATTCCACCATTTGGAGTCATCATCTATGAGGGAGCAAACTCGAGCCTCAGTACTCTAGTATGCTAACTGCGGATTGAACAGCATATGTGGAAAAAGATGGAATCCACTTATTATGCCATATTTTAATATTCTGTCCGTTTCCCACCTGCCACATCCTACTTGCCTGTAATAATTTTTTGACATTCATACACTCCTCTACGCATAAAATGGGCGGCTACCGAGATTTGAAAAGATAAAATCTGCATCAAGGTACGTAATACTTCTCTTTAAAAATTCTTGCCATTAGAGTATCAGGATTGGAGTCAATGATGTGCCTTAGACGCATTACATTGAATACATTTTTGGTTATTACGTGTAGTGTATAGATATAATCCTTAATGCTATATGAGATAATGAAATAACTGAAATTGAAATCTAAACAAATATTTTTGTCAAGGATATCTCATCTGAAAAAATGTTCATGATATTACCAAGTTAACTATAATAAGCATACAAATTGAAATGACAAGCCTCCATGTCACATCCTTTATAGGATTTTTATTTTATTTTTTGGGAAATTAAAACCCGTAATGCTCTTAACAGTACCCTTCAACCTCTCCTTATCAAAGATGAGAAATGAGACATACCACTTTTTTTTTTTTTTACATGTCTGCATAAGAGGAAAAGGGAGATTCGAACTAATAATTTTTACTTTATTAGGCATAGTCTCAACCGATTAAACTACCTCTAGTTAACAGACATTCCACATTTTTAACCTATAATGTAAGACGTTTTGGTCTCAACCGACTTTTAAATTTTGTTTTTTAAAAGGTTGATCATTTAGTGGTTGCTTGGAAGTTGGATCTACCATTCCAACATTTTGTTGAGCCAATTAATGTGAGTGCTCTTAATTACTGACATTTGATTTTGACATTTGATTTTTATATGATTTAAAATTGAGCGGTACTTTTTGATTTACATTTGATTTTTTTTTTTTTTTTTTAATGAGATTTACTTAAGAAAAATGATTGGTGAACTTTTTTAAAAGTGAATTATATTTTCAAAGAAATAAATACTAAAAAAAATGTTTTTTTTTTTTAAAAAAAAAAAGATAAACAGATGTAGAACTAAATTATTATTTAACAAATTTTAAAATGGGAAATCTAATTCTGAAAAAAATATATTTGATTTTAAAAAGAGGAAAAACGTTTTGAAACGGGTACCAAAGCGGGTCGTTGTGTTGTGTTCTTTTCTCTTTCTTTAGAAAAATGGAAGGGGTTGGTATTGGGTTGTTGGATGGGACTTTAAGACTTGTACTCTCTAATTAAACTAGGAGGGACTTGGTCTACTCTTCATTCTCCTCATATTATTCAAAATGACTGACTAAGGCAAAATTGTCCTTTTTTTTCTTAGATATATTTTTGAGTGAGGTTAGGACTATCTTTTTTTTTTTTTTTTTTTATCTTTTTATAGTTGATGTGATTTTTAAAATCACCATTAAATTTCAAATGAATCATACTTAAATTTGATTAAATGATAATTTTGAAAACTACATAAGCTTTAGGAAGATAAAAAGATAGTCCCTAGTATTACTCTATATTTTTTAGGGTATTTGCTGTGGCAATTAGCGGTTATTGTTTATAATTGTTAATTGCACCGCTTTAAACAATTAGTAATTTTGAGTAACTACCAATTAACGATTATTTTTGCTAACATCACACCGTGTCAAGTATATATTGTTTTTTTGGGTATATTTTTGTGTTTTTAGCCTTTCTAAGATGGTTTTTGGTATGCATTTGAATTTTGGTATGAAACCCTAAACCAAAGCGACATCGTTTTGGTATTAAACCACAAAACCATGCTGTTTTGCTCTACTATTTATATATATAAAGGTTATTAATCGCCTCCGTCTATCCTACCTCCGCTAATTAACCACACCACCCTAGGCGATTAGTTATAAAAATTCATCGCTAACCACACTGTTCTAGACAAACTAAGGTGAAACAAGCTATAGCCACCGAGAATTCAAGAGAGAAAATTCCACAAATTGCGATTCCACACTTACCAATGTTGGCTAAGTTGATAGTTGAAATATAAAAATCATTCATTATCACATTATATATTTTCATATGTTATCTTGTGGAGCAGTCTAAGAGTAATACAAATATAAGCTTTGCAATAGGTAGAAAAGATTCACTACAAAAAAAAAAGGTAGAAAATATATGAATATGGCTGAGAACCCACTTTATTCAATTACTGGTTAGATCTACAGCTAGTCATGATTGACCCTTATCAGCAAGTCATTATCAACTGGGGTGGCACCTCTACATAAAGCACCATATACATATATAGGGCTGTGCTTTCAAGCTTATCTCTATTAAGATGATAAGAAAAACCAAATCCAAAGTATCTCAATCGAGGAACATTGCATGTTCTCACATAATATAAAACAGATAGTTTCCAGAAATTAGGCCACAGCTGGTTTGATGGGAATTGAATGCCAAACAAATTAATCTACCAGTTTTTCAACATACATTTAAAGTCTTTATCTACCGACCACGTGAAATCGTGCAAGAAGGACCATCTCTTGAAGAACATCATAAATCCCTTGCATTTTTTTTCTTCTTCATCTCCGAATTGGTTGCACCATGGATGGCCCATGTGCACATTGCAATACTAGAATTGTTTATCAAGGGCCAGAGATTATATTATTTTTCTTAATTAATTAATGCCATTGTGCATGCATGCCCTTAGATCTTAAACATATATTTTTATTTTCTAGTGACAAGCAAGATGTGCTTACCATTCCTTGAGGTAGGATTTGATGAGTTTTCGGTGGTTGCTATAATCGGAAAAGAAAAACGAGGAAAAAAAGGACTTTTCATTAATTATTTGTCGGCCATATATAAAATTTGAGTACTGCCAACTATTTAGCATATTGTTATACGATTGTTATACAATTTGAATGATGAATAGTGAAAATCAACTGTTGATTCTTCTTTTTAGAAGATCTGATTCAATAACTGATTTTCACATCCCATCAACAAGTTGTATAGCAGTGGTATAACAATTTACTAAATAACATTACTCATAAAATTTTGCAAAATCGTACTTTAATTAATCGAGGGAGAGAGAGAGAGAGAAGATATATATATGTATAGGCCGGCCAAGATTAGACCTACGTACCCCAATGCATCTCTCTAAACTATATATCACGTAGTTTGCTTTGAATTTCCTATAACATGCTAATCATTTTACTTACAAGCCTTTATTGATCCAATTGTGTAGTAGTCCATTAAATAACATTTATTTTTCTTTATATGTCATGCAATGCTTAAATATCTAACAAATTTGAGTCAATGTATGCTTGAATGCTTCATATCATGGTGGCCGGTCCTCACAATATGTCTTTAATTACATCTTTTTCTCTAGCCTCTAGCAAATAGGACTTCGGTTATGGCCAGCTAGCTCTTCTATTAGGCGACTTAGGCAGTTGCTTAAGACCCTCAATGAAATAAAGCCCCTTAAATAGTACCAGTATAATTAAGGCCCCCATCTTTTTTTAAGGCCTCAGTTATGGTAAAAATATTAGCCAATATCTCTAATTAAGGCCCTAATTATGACCCCAGTTATAGTAAAAATGTTAATCAATGATATCTAATTAATAACCCAATTGTGATAAACTTATTTATTACTTTCAAGAAATTAAAATCACGATGATAGTTTGCAAAAAAATTGCCCTAATCTTGAATTTTTTCTTAAAAAGAGAATTAAAATACTCAAATTGATGTACAAAAGTATATAAACATACTAGATTCTTTTTCAAATGCATGTATCACTTACAAAATTTTATTGACAATACTTGTTATTTACCGTTGTTTCTACATAAAGAATTTTTTCAAAATTAAAATTGACAAAATCCTACCTATAAGATAGACGTACAATATACTATCACATAAAAGAGTAAGTGAACTAGGCACATTACAAATTGAACATAAAAACTTAATTAATAATTATGTATCCTATATATATATATATATATTATCAGATGAAAAAGATATATGTTTACCTATTTATTTTTTTATTTTTCTGAGTTTGCATGTGTTCGCCTAGACTGGACGATCGGAGTGCATGTATGGTGTATATCAGATGGACAAGATCCAAATATTCCAGTAGTTTGATTTGTACCTTTCTAGAAAGTAGGAAGATTGTATTGTACCTTATGTGATGCACCCAGAGCCAGAGGCCGCATGTGGTGGGGTGCTGCAAATGGGTGCATTTGTCAGAGTTGCGCACCTACAGGATTTGCATGTTAGGGTTTTCTTTATGTGAATGGCAGTGAGAAGAAAAAAGTGTAGGCGTAAAAGACAAATGCACCAAAAGCATGGTGATACGTGTGGGGTGCATTTATCCATTATTGTGGCGATCGGTTAGTAGTTGAAAGGCATTTAATACAAAGACAAACGGATCCCTCTAATATAAAAACCCTTGTGCCTGTAAAGCTTTCATCAACAAAGAGTTTACACTCCTAGCTAGAGAAACTGCTGATCGAGATGGGTCGAGGCCCTAGGAGAGTTGCTCTATTATCCCTACTTTGTCTTTATGTTCTTGTAGTTAGTGTGGTTGCTCGGAATGTGGTGAGCGTGGAGAAGAATGAGGAAGAACAGAAGTTTTTAAGTGGAGGGAAGGGAGGAGGGTTTGGAGGTGGGTTTGGTGGGGGAGGTGGAGCTGGTGGTGGTGGTGGTGTTGGCGGGGGTGCTGGTGGCGGATTTGGTGGTGGTGCTGGTGGTGGTGCTGGAGGTGGTGGAGGTTTAGGTGGTGGGCATGGGATTGGTGGTGGTGTTGGCGGGGGCGCTGGCGGTGGAGCTGGTGGTGGTGCTGGAGGTGGTGGAGGTTTAGGTGGTGGGCATGGGATTGGTGGTGGTGTTGGCGGGGGCGCTGGCGGTGGTGGAGGTTTAGGTGGTGGGCATGGAATTGGTGGTGGTGCTGGTGGGGGATTTGGTGGTGGAGCTGGTGGTGGTGGAGGCTTAGGTGGCGGGCATGGGATTGGTGGTGGTGCTGGTGGAGGGTTTGGCAAGGGTGGTGGCATTGGCGGTGGGATTGGTAAAGGTGGTGGAGTAGGAGGTGGTGCTGGTGGTGGTTTCGGCAAGGGTGGTGGGCATGGAATTGGTGGAGGTGCTGGTGGAGGTTTTGGTAAGGGCGGTGGAATTGGTGGTGGGATTGGTAAAGGTGGTGGAGTAGGAGGTGGTGCTGGTGGTGGCTTCGGCAAGGGTGGTGGGCATGGGATTGGTGGTGGTGCTGGTGGAGGGTTTGGCAAGGGTGGTGGCATTGGTGGTGGCATTGGTAAAGGTGGAGGAGTAGGAGGTGGAGCTGGTGGAGGCATCGGCAAGGGTGGTGGTGTTGGTGGTGGTGCCGGTGGTGGTCATGGTGGCGGATTTGGAAAAGGTGGTGGAGTAGGTGGTGGGATTGGTAAAGGCGGTGGAGTTGGAGGGGGAGCTGGTGGAGGCTTTGGGAAAGGTGGCGGTGTTGGAGGTGGTATTGGTAAAGGAGGCGGGGGAGGCTTTGGTGGAGGCATTGGGAAAGGTGGTGGCATTGGAGGCGGGATTGGCAAAGGTGGTGGATTTGGTGGCGGAGTTGGAGGTGGATCAGGTGGTGGTGTTGGTGGGGGATACGGCTCAGGTGGTGGCGTTGGGGGAGGGGTAGGAGGAGGCTCCGGAGGCGGGTTTGGTGGTGGATTTGGTGGAGGAGGAGGAGGAGGCGGAGGGGGTGGATTTGGCGGTGGTAGCGGCGGCGGCTTTGGCGGGGGAGGCGGTGGTGGTATTGGACACCACTAAGCTTCACGTTGCATGGGGTCTCGTCCTAAGAATGAAACAAAATAATCATCAATTAAAGTCATGTATTTCTATCATTATAATCTATATATAGAAGTGTTTTTGTGGAAGATTTTATTGTTATGTTAATTACAGTAATCTATTACCGATGATGGTAAGTCTGTTTTCTCTTGCTAGCGGATGAGTTATTTTGGCTCAAATGTTAAAAAAAATTAAAAATTAAAAATTATTAAAAAGGAGTATTATTCGCACGCTTTATTCACGTATCTTTAACGAATATATTTATGTATACTTATTATTAATATTATATTCAGTTATCGTATTTAATAATTTCAATTTTTTTTTTTTTTTGGTATGTCCACATAAGAGAGGGGATTCGAACTAGTGATCTCCGCTTCATAAGGCGTGGTCCCTAGCCGATTGAGTTACTCCTTAGGGACTTAATAATTTCAATATTAACTACATATAAAAGATGTAGAAATTAATTAACGATGATGGATAGCAATTAATATAACAAAATATTAAATCTTTGTATTGAGTCTATTGACCAATTTAACTTATACAAAGGCTACGTCGATCTTTTAATTAATGCATTATATATGCTTATATACTCATAAAAAATAAAAATAAAAAAGAAAAAAGAAAAAAAACATCGATGCCTCAATGCCAGATGGCTATATATGCTATTACATGCAATATTGTTTTTTAGTGCAAATATAATATAATCAGACGTGATAGAAATTAAAATCCATTATTTTGGGATCGATTGTCACGTAATTATCATATCTTTTAAGACTTTTATAACAAGAAACCAATTTCGCCTACTTATCAGTCAATTCTTTAATGAACCATAAGTTGACAGCGCGCTAGCTAGCCAGTACTATTATTTAGACGACTCAGAAGCTACTAAAATCAAACTCCTCGTAGGACTAGGACAAGGATCATAAATGGGTCTTTCAACTGTAGTTCTAGGCTTCTAGCCCAAGTATAATTAAGTTTTAATAAAGATTTGTATTATTTAGTATTATAAGTGACGATGTCGGATCTATGCTTGAATCATGTGGAGCATGCAGCAGTTGGCCAACCATGGCCAGCTTTTTAATTTTAAGCGTTTGTTGAAGCAGCTAGACGAATTCACTACTAGCTAGATCTCTAATGGTGCATGCATGCATGGCAGCCTATCACTTGGAGGAGGCCAGGGGGTGACATACATGGGATGGTTTCAAATTAATGTGCCCTCAAAGTCAGAGACGGATTTAGGAGGGGACCGGCAGTGATTTTAGTTTTTCCCCAAATGACAAGAAAAAAAAAAATCAAGGCAAAAAAATAAACAATTTTAAGGTTAAAAACCATAATAATTTAAGGTATTTTTTGTTAATTGATCTCTCTACAAAATTTTTTTTGACTCTGAGTCCCTTTCAAATTTAAAGCTGACTCTATCCCTGCTAAAGGTACAATATAGGCCAACATTGTTTGAATTGGCATGTGCAATTGGTGTATCCCAGTTATTAGTTGTCTCAACTCTAAAGGAGCTAGAATATCCGAGTGGATGTGCTGGCAGTACACACCCAACATGTCTCACTGATGCCATGGGGCTAGCTTGCTAGCCGGCTTAATTATAGGAAGCTAGAAATGGGGCCTCAATTAAGCCTAAAAGAGTCGGTAGATCGAGGATGAACATAAGTTTTCTCCATCATCAGTCCATCTCGAGCAAAGGATCCAGTATACTGAGAAGTTATAGGTTATGTCTCTCCTATTACGCTAATTAATTAATACGAAAATGGATTTAATTTTAAAGAGAATAAGCGTAATTTAACAGAAAATTCATGTTTTAATACATGCATAAACCAGGTTAACACGATATTTAAAACATAATCATATAGTGTAATCATAACTTTTTTTCATATGGTCTATCCGAGATTTTAACTCATTTGTCAACAAGGTTGGCATTATCTCGAGAGATACGTAGTACAACATTAGTACCTCAATAGTGCTACATACTGTCCATCAAAACCTGCTTGACTGTGTTCTATTCCATGTGATTTGCATCACTAATGGCATCCGTCCGTAGTGACCGTCAATCAAACATGGTTGTACATGTCATAGTATAAACCATTGGTACAAAGGCAACTTCGAACTGAATTTGACCATAGAGTAAAGTGTATATATTGTATCAGTACCCGCCACCCGTGCATGAAGATCCACAGTATATTGCCCAACTATCCAAAATAAAATTATATCATTCGATGGAAACGTTAAGCTCATAACATAAATCAATTAGATATTTTAGAAACATTTCATCATTTATATATGACTGAAAAATATCACATATGCATAAGTAAAGAGTTTATCTGTTTCGTAAGCATTTACTTATCTTGGTCGATTATTCACATTCTCAGATATTTCAACTCCTCAATATATACTGCAATCACACACTAATATAGCAGACACATTATACTCTACAATATTGTCTAATCCTACGCGTAAAACCTTATCATGCGAATAACATTCTAATTAAACCCTTATTGCCAATGTCGATCATTTGGTGCTCGAAAACTGAATGCTCGGGCCTCTACGACAACAATTAAAACTTAGATTTAATTATAAATCATAATCTCATGCAATAATCTAACTCTTAACCTTTACAGAAATCCTAAAATCACATTATCTAGCATACGTGCATGTTTAAACCAAGCATATTCAATCATAACCCTGATTTGTATTTAAAACGCTCAAAGATGATAGATTTATGTTTCCAGAATAACAACCCATTGTTAATCGATCGGCTAATAGAAATTAAACTCATTGTAATTGTTCAAGGAGACACATTGCAATGGTTAAAACAATGGGAAAGATCGGAAAAAGGTAAGCAACAAAAGGTATACAACAAAATATATTGTGAATTTGCACAGAGAAAATCACATGAGAAGAAAAGATTTAAATGGAAACCATGGAAAAATTTAAAAGGATCTTTTTCCCCAAAGAAAAAGTATAGTATATTAGAAAAAGAAGGAATAAGAACTACACAAATAGGAGAAAAACTTGGAAGTGTTATATTAGTAACGAAGAAGACCATTATGCTCCTCAATGCCCTAGAAAAGGAAAAGAATGAAAGAAAATGAAAAAATTTATTGAAGAACAAGAATTTAAAGAATTAACTTTCATGGTATAAGAAAAATAGTCTATTGATCGAATCACGATCTTTGTACAAGAAATATAAAATTTAAAATTAATAGACGTTCAAAATTCAAAATTTCTTAGCAAGAGTTTTTGAACAATTCAGTAGAAACACCACAACAAAACTATCAAGTGAATGAAAGGTAGATCTTACTTTCTTTGATAAAGTTAAAAGTAGCTAGATGGGAGAAGAAAAATCATGAAACTGGCCTACTTCCAATAGGAATTATGTCACTTTTTAGAGAAAGAATAGATTTTCCAATTTTTGGAGTGGTCTTAGACAAAATGTGACCTTTTTTAAGCAATAATTTTTTTTTTTTTTTTTTTTGAAGCAAATATGGGAAAAATGATATCATACTCAAAATACCGAAAAATGGGTGGATTTCTTAACAACATATCCAAAACGAAAATTATAATGTAAAAAAATCTAAGATAATCTAGAAGAAGGGTCCAAAGGTTAGATTCTACCGAAGCCTAATGTTAGATTCTGGGGAGCCTAATGTAAGAGCTTGATAAGTGCTAAATTTTGTGTTTAATCAGAATGGACCCATTGACCCAAGTTGGTTCATGACAACATTGACAAATAATAATAATAATAAAACTATTTAAAAATAAAGGGTCCAACAGTTTTGTATTACATTAGCATCTCTCACCCTTTCCAGCAGGAAAAGCCGAAAAGTCTTGGATTTGATTCTTTTATTTTATTTTTTATTTTTTGAGAGAGAGAGATTTGATTCCTTGATGAATGAAGATTCGTGGGTTTAGGACCTATAAAACTTCAAAATAAAAAAACATGGCTTTAAAAATAGGACAAAAATTTTCTCGAAGTGGGATTGAAAGAACTTTCTCAAACTTAATTTGTAAAAGTATTATGTATTTTTTTAATATCTAAAAAATTACATATGTTTTTAATAACATGAACAAATTTTTTTATATACTATTAAAATAATTTATTTCTCACATTATATTTTATAAATTTGGTTGGAACTTGGAAGAACCCACGAAGGAAATCTTTTATCCTTAAAAATAAATATATTTTGAGAGAGAGAGAGAGAGAGAGAGAGAGAGAGTTTAGGGATTACCTTAAATGGAGTGGCCAGCAGTTGACCAAAAGGGAGGGGGTAGATTTCAAACTGGGCCAGGGACATTCTTTCCAGTAATATCACAATATTTTAATATTAAAAATGCCAGCAAATATTAGAATAAGGAAAGTGTCACATACCCATTCGATTTAGTCTTTAAGAAGGATTAAACAAATAAACAAAATCTTGCTTCTGTTCCCACCTTGACTGTTCACACCTTGGAAGGAAGGCAGGACAAGAAAGTAGATCATAATTTAATGCACGAACTCTGACTTCCCCATATTGTTTGTTTGAACCTTCAACAACAGTGGCGCAGAAGCAAAATAGCAGTGACTTCCGGGGAAAACACGGAAGGCATGAAAAAGAGAGGAAAAAGGTTATTGCAGCTTTGGATTCTTGTTTAGCAAGAGAATATCAAGGGACCTTTTTTGTTTTTTTTTGGAGGAATTAGAGAAATGCACGGTGGAGTTGATGGCTTGTGGGCTCGGTCAATGCTTTTTTTCAACCAAAAGGTACTTTCTTGAGAAGGTGTTTTGATCTCATTTGCGCTTTCTCCCTCAATGCTGTAATGGGTTTCTTTTTCTTTCACTTTAGCTTCCAAAATCATACTACTTAGCTGTCTAGTGGTCTGGCTTGTGTTTAATTCATCTGGGTTGTTGAACTATCTTGTTCTCTTCATCTTTGATGGGCTATTGGGGTTGCTTTGGGCTGCTTGTAGGTGGATTGGGATGGATATTGAAGTAAAATGTGCCTATAGCATAACAAAATTTAAAAAGCAAAAACTTTTCGAAAATTGGAAGTTTGGGATAGCATTTTTAATTTCGGTTTTTTACTTCTTAAACGTATGGAATCTAATAGTCAAAGAATTTCACTGGTTGAGCACTCCACATTTTTCCCATGATCTAAGAAATTAAGAGCACTTATATGAGCTGGGGTGTTGTGTTATCTATGTTCTTAGAGGGGTTCTGATTTTGAAGTTTCTGTGGTTGATGCTAATTTAGAAGAAGTTCAATTGGATTGATCCGGTATGAGAACTAAGAATTGGCTGATTAAGCGAGTATTCAGCTTTCGAGAGAAGTGGAGGAAGATGATGAAGTGTATTTGCTCTGGGGAGCAATTGAGGGTAGATGAAATGGTTCATTCATCGGACTCACTGGCAACTCGTGACTATTCAGCAAGTGGCTATTCATCCCGAGCTGGTGAGAAAGAAACAAAGGTGGACAATAGCAACATTGAAGAAGCAGAGTCGTCTCTTCGTGAGAGTGGTTATCTGAACTATGAGGTTAGTTGCATCTGATTTGTGCTGATCTCTTGCATTTTATTGCAACTTTTTGTTTATCTGTTATACATAAATTGATGTTTACTTATTTTACTAGCAAATGTTGACTACTTGAACAAATCTGAACTTCTTTATCATGTTGTCATACATAATCTACTAGTACATAAGTGCAGCAAGGACCTGTATTTGAATAGATGCTTCTACATAGAAGACAAATGTGAATGTCTTAAAATATTTGATTGCTTGATGGTGGAGCTGTGCTTGAGTGGTTTAAAAACTTGTGGTAAAGTAAGCGCCGGTTTGGTCGCCCCACAAAATTTGATGGGTCCGTATGCATTTCATATAGTTTTCAATGAACAAAACCAACAATAAGAACAGGACAATTTGAAAATAGCAAAAGTTGAGATGAGGGTATTTCATGAATTGATAAAAGTGATGTATCCCACCCATTATAGTGATGGCTCCAACTTTTTGTGATTCTCCCATTTAGGACGATGGAATTTTGTTAAATGCTAATAAAAAATAGGGATTGGCTAGGCATAACCAAACAGGCCCTAGGTCTTTGTTTTGCGGTTATTTAGCTCTAGTCATTTCCAGGGGGGAGTGGCTTTGGCAATGGGAATGCCTTTGTTGGTTTACTCTACTTACTAATAGACTCCTTTCTTTCTGGATGGTCATTGGTTATAAGTATATTAAGGGCAGTATCTTCTGCTACTAAACCTAATTAATTTGTTTATTTTATTTGGTAATTTCAATATAGCTCTCCAACAATGCTTCAGACTGTACTACATGCCTATTTTAAAAAGGCTATGAACACCAAAGTCTGTAACTCTGATGGAAACTTTATTAAATGATTGAAAAATGGGTTTATTCTGCTCCATGAATGTCACGCTTTTTCCATCACTACAACACGTTGAACGCTTAGAACCCTGCTCCTTTGCTACTCAACCAACTGCCAAAATTCTTGCATCAGTACTTTTGGCTGTTGGTTGAGTTGCACGAGAGAGTGGTTTGGGATTCCACTAATTCAAGACGTGCTATTTTTCCTTGTAATTTATCTGAATTGATAAATGTCCTTTTGCCAAATTGCTCGTGGATGTAGCCAAAGCTAGGTGGTGGAATGTGTTACAATTGTGATGTACCCTAAAGAGTATGCAACAAACAATTGAATATTTTCCATGAGATTTACTTCCACACAATTTATTCTTGGTAAAACAGATCAAACTGATTATTATCAAAATGATTTGAACATTTTCACACGGGTTACCATACTGAGGAACTAGTTATTTAGGGTATTTTAGTTCCCTAGAACCAGGACTTACGAGTGGACTGGTGTTGCTGTAAGTAATTTCTTTAACTGATACTGATCATGTAACAAGTTAGTTTTCAACAAATTCTTCTAACAGCCATTCATACACAACAGGGATGTGAAAGTATTTGACTAAATTTCTCATGTTAATTGATTGAGGTACATTGTATTTATCAAGGATCTACCAATGTTTATATGTTTTTCTTTGAGACTCATTTTAAGGCTCCCCGCAACTGAACAATTATGGTGCAATCTGGGGTTTCCTTGAAGCTTTCTCAAAATCTTCTTCACAAATGTTATAAAGCTAAGAGAAAGTTTAATTTTTTAGGAAGCAAGAGCTTTATTAGGAAGGCTTGAGTATCAAAAAGGAAACACAGAAGCTGCTCTTCATGTATTTGAAGGAATAGACATTGTTGCTGTGACCCCAAAGATGAAAGTGTCAATTTCTAGACGATGTGAACACAATAGACGCCATTCACAAAGTGATGCCGCCCCGCCCATGTCTATGCATGCTGTTAGTTTACTCCTTGAAGCTATTTTCCTCAAAGCAAAATCATTGCAGGGTCTTGGGAGGTTTGGAGGTATTCCCTCCAACTCAATTGCACTTCCCAATCTTGTTTGTCTTATATCTGTTTGTATTGTTTCAGTTATCTTTCAAGGTCTCTTGTATGCTTTTGTCGTCATGAGCTTGTTTGAAACACTATAAATTATGAAACATTTAAGGTTTCTGGATAGTGTACTTATAACATTGCTGCATGACTAATCTTCCTTCCTGACACATTTTTGCAGAAGCTGCTCAATCTTGCAAAGTTATTTTGGACACTGTTGAATCTGCATTACCAGAAGGCTTGTCTGAAAACTTTGGATCAGATTGTAAATTACAAGAGACTCTAATGAAGGCTGTTGAATTGCTTCCGGAGCTATGGAAGCTTGCTGGGGCTCCCCAAGAAGCTATCTTATCATACCGACGGGCCCTCCTTTATCACTGGAATCTTGACACAGAAACTACTGCAAGAATAGAAAAGGATTTTGCCATTTTTCTTCTGTATAGCGGTTGTGATGCAAACCCTCCTAATCTTCGTTCACAGATGGAAGGCTCCTTTGTGCCAAGAAACAATATAGAAGAGGCTGTTCTTCTGTTACTGATTCTACTTAAAAAATATGTTCTTAAAAGGGTTGGATGGGACCCATCAATCATTGATCACCTTTCTTTTGCCCTCTCTATTTCGGGAGGATTAAGGGCCCTAGCCCATCAGGTTGAAGAATTGGTTCCTAGAATCTTGGATAGAAAAGAAAGATATTGCACTCTTGCTCTCTGTTACTATGCAGAAGGTGAGGATCAGGTTGCTTTGAATCTTCTGAGGAATTTTTTGCATAATAGGGAGAACCATGACTCCTCCATATTGGAACTATTACTGGCTTCAAAACTTTGTGTAGAGAATTTGGTTTGCATTGACGAAGGGATTGATTATGCTTGCAAAGCGCTTTCTGAATTGCATGGAAAATGCAGCCAAGTGGCAGGTGTTGCAAACTTCTTACTGGGTGTTTTACAGTCAGCTAAATCCAGATTGGTTGCTTCTGATTCTGAGAGGATTTTGAAGCAGTCTGATGCACTTGAGGCACTAGAAACTGCTGAGAGAACAATGAGAGAAAGAGATCCACAAATTGTTTTTCATCTTTGCCTAGAATATGCTGAGCAACGAAAGTTGGATATTGCACTTCATTATGCAAAGCAGCTGTTGAAACTTGAGGCTGGGTCTAGTGTTAAAGGGTATATCCTTTTGGCACGAATATTGTCTGCTCAAAAACGTTTTATTGATGCAGAGACTGTAATTAATGCTGCTTTGGATCAGACTGGGAAGTGGGACCAAGGAGAACTCTTGCGAACTAAAGCTAAACTCCAGATTGCACAAGGTCGGTTAAAGAATGCTGTAGAGACATATACTCATCTTCTTGCAGTTCTTCAAGTTCGTACTAAAAGTTTTGGTGCTCGGAAGAAACTTCTAAAGGTATGGTGCTTAATGGGCAAGCATTTTAGATTTGTTCTTATGGCATTGTAATTATGAGTCAAAATGGACAAATATGTTTTGAAAATGTGTCTATCTGAAACTTCTTTTGCACAATTGAAGCAAGATTGCTCGATTTCCTTTCGTAACTGATTATTATTATCCTGGTTCGACGGCAAAGGTGGTTTGAACATAAATTTTAAAGCATTTATAACCTATCAATTTTAAAGCATATTATTGTTGTAGATGTTATATTATTGTTATCATCATAATCATAATAAATTAGGAATTTTGGACAAATTTTAAAGCATATTATTGTTATAGATGTTATTATTTTTGTTATCATCATAATTTACTATTCGTCCCTTCTTTTTTGGTTATGAATTTTGTTTTGCTATTCAGAATACATTAGGAGTATGTTATGGTGAAGCTTAAAAGCTTTCTTTCTAAAAAGAATAGTTGACTGGGTTAACTTTGAGCCATGCGCCCAATTAGTATTTCCAGAAGACTCTTTTGAGGCAACAAATGGCCTACTTTAGTTACATTTTCCTCTTACAGAATAGGAGAAACCATGACAGAAGCTTGGAAATGGAAACATGGCATGATTTAGCTAATGTATATACAAGCTTATCACAGTGGCGGGATGCTGAGGTTTGTCTTTCAAAATCCCAGGCAATCAATCCTTATTCTGCTTCTAGATGGCATGCTACAGGTATACTCTGCTTCATGCATTGCTTTTATGTCCTTGCAGAATTAGAACCTTACTTCTTAAAAAGTTTATGGCTTTGTTTATCTTGCTTGTTTAAAATTAATCATGTCTTGACACCTACTTGAGGAAACACTTTTTATATCCACTAGATTAGTCCTCCCCCTCTCTTCCAGATATGTCAACTATAATGGAAGATTGTCCAGAGTCAAACTGGGATACTTCACTATGTAACTTCTGGAAGCATTTCTCTGGGATACTTCCCTGTGTAACTTCTGGAAGGTATTTTTTCTGGATAAGTGATAATCTATTGAAAAAGAAGAAAGAACGAATACAATAGCTCAGGGGCATACCCCAGAATAAAAACCACTTTAAAAACAAAGCGGGAGGAGGAGGAAACAACAAAACAAGAGCTAAGATTTTAGGATGGACTCAGAGAAGCCTCACATCCTAAAGAGCTGCCTGTTCTGGTCAAAGTGTAAACGTAACTTTTCTGTCAGCCTCTAAAGTGCACTGTGGGCCTTTCTAAACCTCTATAAAACATGTGGCCGTTCCTTCGTTCCTTCGATTCATAATGGAACCAAAAACTGAAGTGAATGTATTTTAATCTATATCTCATGAATACCTAGCGTCAAAATTTGTTTGAGTCTCTCTTCCTTGAGTCATTTTACACACACCTCCCAGTATTTTAAAAATTTTGTCTATGTTGCAAGGTCATGAAATTTTTTCTACCCAGATCTAAGGAACTGAAAACTTGGTGACTTGTTAGGTTTACTCTATGAAGCTAAGGGTCTCCACCAAGAAGCCCTGAAAGCATTCAGAAAAGCATTAGATGTTGAACCCAACCATGTCCCAAGCTTGATATCCACTGCCTGTGTGCTCCGAGATCTCGGCGGCCAATCATTGCCAATTGTGAGAAGCCTTCTCACTGATGCACTTCGACTCGACAAAACAAACCCTTCTGCTTGGTACAATCTTGGGCTGCTCTACAAAGCTGATGTTGGAGCAACAGAACTAGAGGCTGCTGAATGCTTTGAGGCTGCAGCTGTTCTTGAAGAATCTTCACCTGTTGAACCCTACAGATGATCAACCCTACATGCACACTTCGTCTCTTTGTATGAGCCTTGTGATTGTAGATTACAAATGTCCTTGTTAATGTGCACTTTTTGGACATAAATGTAAATTGATGACCCTCTCCCACTGAAAAAAAAAAAAAAAGTTTTGAGAGAGAAGAAAATAGAAGATGATGCATAATTTATTTGCTTCACTTTGAATGCTATTTACATCTTTTTACCTAGCTTCTTTTCAAGTTTTATTGATGAACAGACTAATGGATTTTGTATAATTAATATTATATCAAGGACATTTAGGAGTGAATATTTTTGCATGTCCACATTCTGGGGTTGAGGGAATTGGTGGACACAGTTCCAATGGATCTTATATCACTTTAACCAGATTCTTCTAATTGGCCAATGCAATACAGCTTCGTGGCACTGGCATCTAACAGTTTTCGGCCCATTCAATAAAATTACAATGGAAGAAAAAACCAGGAAATTCCACCTGCACTAGATGATTTCTAACCAACAGAAGCTATAATATCAATCAAACTTGGCCCCTCTACGGCCAAATTAAAGGTGATCAGTCTAGAGGCAGGATTTATGCATCCCTCTCATAATTGGTGAGTTCTTAAAATAAATTTCTACAGGATCCACACCAATAGATTAGAACAGTCCAACAAGCCAAGGCTTGCCTTTGTGAGCCTAATACGGTCTTGGGCAAATATCACCAAATTAAGATCAATAAAATTGGATTAATATCTATCATTAATCCAAAGGTCAGTTGAGAATGGCGCATCAATCTTGTTGGATGAATGTTAAATAGAATTAGAGTATAGCATTTATCTTTCTATCAAGTTTAACCTAAACAGTCCACACCAATAAAATTCTAGTAAAATTTTACACAATCTTTCAACAATTTTCATGGAGTGATGATGTAATTAAGATCATTCACAACTTCTTTCAACAATTCATATATAGGTGTATTTGTGGCGTTTTTAAAATGCCAGGAATCACTTAATAAAAGCCAAAAAATATGATCATGGAGTTTATTTCCTTAGTTTATTCTTTGTGCTTGCAATTTAGTATCCAGAAATTTTTACTAATAGATTTATCTTTCCGCCATTAAGTTTAACACGCGCCAGAAAATTGAAACTTTAATGGCACATGCTCATGCGCTAGGAAGAGTGCGCTAGGAAGACACTTTTGCTAGCACAAGAGCATGCGCAAGGAAGAGTCCATCTTCCCTGGCACATGAGGCATATGATTAAATTTTTCATCTCCTATTAGTTAAACTTTTAGGATAAGTAGTAATTTAACAATAACCACCAAAAGCTCTTAATCGGGCTTCAACCAAGTAATTAATCATTCTCAATATCTTATTTTCAATCTGGTCCCAATTGTTGCATAGCATAGCATGATAAGAGAGAGAGAGAGAGATGATGTAACTAAGATAATAGAGGATATGAACTTCTATATAACTAGGTAAGGAGAGGTAGAAAATACAAAGTACTTCCAATACTCTTCTATTCCGAAGCTCAAGTATAGGACTCCCATCGGATACACGTTACTTATATTCTATATACCACAAGTCCTTAAAAGAGTAAAAAACACACACACAAAATACATCAAACAGACTAGTAATTAATAGATACGAACCATACATCTTCACTAACCCACCACACAGAAATGGGGTGTCACGTTTCGTAGAAAAAACGACCCTCTTCATCCATGATAGTAGTACTTGACTTCTGATCTGTAGATGACACGGAAAGTTTGGGCCGCAATGTTGCTGCTTGGCTGCATGTTGCTTTTGTTAATACTTTCTTTCATTTGAGGAACCTCGCTCTCCTGATAAATTATTTTGTTACCATGCCTCTTGGGTCGCCCAAAGCATTTGTCTATGATGCCAAAACCTTCCTTCCCAATCTTCTGGAGCTCCGCCGGCTGATAATATGCCATGCTCGAATGATCAATACCACAACAAATCTACAAATCAATTACCTTTCTCTTCCCTTCTTGCTACAAAACTTACAACCCAAGCCCCATTATATAGCACAGGAATCACGGGATATGCCATCTAGCTTTCCCCCCCTCATGATATGCATGGATGGACCCAAATAGTTTGGCCGGTGATTCTTTATAGATTTTTATTTTCTGATCAGATTTCTTTCAAGAGCCAATGGCTAGCTAGTACTCTTTTTCTTTCTGCCCCGAATATATGTTACGATCCTAAGTATTATACATTACTCAAGTATAATTTTAACTACGTATATATAAACTCATGTTGAGCAAGTAATCAATCAAATGTAGTAAAGGGATTGCGATCAATACCTTGGTACTATATAGGAGCATAGTGAAAATGGCTATTTTTGGGTTAGTATCTATACAGTAAGCCGCTGTGGATATTGGTTCCAAAATATGATAATATGTGATTATTGTTAGAACAGTTTTAATATGATAATATGTGATTATTGTTAGAACAGTTTTTAACACGGTGGACGCGCTTTCTTCGGGATCTTCAATACGTCGTCGTGCACTCCAAATCACTACAAAACTGGGGACACTCCGATGCCAAAGTCAGAAAATTCCTTAGAGAAATATTATGCTTCGGCGCACAATAATTCAATACATTTATAGGCTTGAGGAGCTGAAATAGACTTAGACTGGATCTTCTTATTTGAATTGGTTTGAGAGTCCAGAGTTGACATAGAACTCAACAGCTATCATGTAGAGATAAACCTTCAACAGATATCATGTAGAGATAATTTTGAGTAGTCATCTTGTAGAGATAAGTATGACGTCTTTATTCCAGTATTATCCTAATTGGAATATAAGACTATTAATTAATTAAATAATCCTTGTTATTTAATCAATATCTTCATAGGCCTATCTTTGGCTATTGGGCCTAAAATTTGATGGGCTTGTAGTGTGAATTTATTTCCAACAATTATAATTGTCTCACATTGCTTAAGTACAATCTTAACAAATCTTTTAGCCGATTTTTAAGAGTGTATTCTAGCCGAAGTCTATATCGGTATTTTATTTTCTTGGGGGACAATCTAGCCATGATAATCGCAAGTGGATCTTTTCACGCCTAGCATACGTAATGCTGCTGAGCTCATGCTTCTGATACTGAGCTTAATTAAGAAGCAAAAATATTCGAGTCTATGGCTATAGGCCGCAAGGGTAGGCAGTGTTCGATGCGTATTTAGGTAAAAATCAGAAACGAAAAGAGAAGAGGTGGCATGATAAGACGTTTATTAATGCGCTAGTCCAAGCCAAATTGGAAGCATATTCACCCCAATTATCGAGATTCAGAATATGAATAAAGGATGCTTGAATGCCCTAGGCTCCTAGCCCACTGCCCACATGGTATATCATGTCTTTTCTGGACTCAATAATGATCAGAGCAAAATATTCCTGCTTTTGCTTTCTTATCTAGCTGGCCTGGCAGAGTATATTTTCTCCTAGTGGGTTTAGCAAGTTAACACGTCGCCTAATTTTGTCCTGATCTATCCAATTGCTAGAAAGTTTAAATCCTTGTACTCTTTAATCATATTATACAATGAAACCAGAAAGTTTTGTGCATACAAATCGTATCTCTATCGTTAATTTTAGACCATAATTTTGTTCGAGAATTTTCAAAATCAGTATCTATGTATATATTAATATATATCTACTTCGTGGTTTAAAAACGTTTTTAATGGAATGTTTGAAAGAGTCTTGAAAGAAAGAGAGTTTCACACCCAACTCACACCAAGCATGTGTAAGTGTACACACTTGTATGTATGCTCTAATATAGTGCGAAGCCTCAAGCGTGCACTTATGTGTATGTTGGTTAGATTAGCGGCTTTTGTAGCCGGTGCATACCAATTCGCTCCTTAGAAGCATTTCATTGCCAATTTTATCTTTTATGTTCTTTGATTACCTCATTGATAATACTGATTACGATTCGAGATTACTTCAAACCTGTTCAATTCTTCCCGTGTGACAATAGATTAGAGTAGTTGCCCATTTTATGTATTATTTTAAGATACTAGAATATGGTTTGCAAAGGAAAATAACAAATAAAATGGAAAAACAATCATGAATGACATGGCTTCTTTCCCGCTTTGTTTTGGGTTTCCAAAACAGAGCTTCTTTCCATGTGTGAAGAAACAGGACTTAACATTTCCGGCCATGGTTGCCAAAACGGGACTTAACATACATGTTAAAAGCAGAGATGTTAATGGAAATTGATTTTATTGTCAATGTGTTGAACTGAGATTTTACTCCTGCGTGCAATTGCTTATTTATGAAATATTAGCTTCGGCTTCTTTGGTTTTTTGGGTGTCAAGTTGTAGTCATGAATACTTTTGCAGGAATGAGTGGTAGCATGTCCATATGTTCAATGAAACGACAATTTTACATTCACAATAAACATGCTATTTTCCAATGTCATGCAATTTAAAGAAACCCACAAAGGATGTCATCCATGACAGAAGAATTTCTTTTGAAATCAGGGGAAGCTAATATCCCTAAACTTTTTTTTGTTTCTTACAATTTCCATTTTCTCCACTATCTTGGTTTGGCATCAGCAACAAGGGGAAATTCAAGAGGGCATTACCAATAAAAAAATCTTCACAGGAAACAAATAAACTTGTAGGCTTATAGCAATGAAACTTTCATTTAAACAGAAGATCCAACAGGAAAGAAACACAAAATTAAAAAAGTATAACAAGGATGAAGTAACTAAACATGCTTTACCAACACATCCAAAGGCTTGTACCAATGGCCGCTTTACTCCTTGCGGAGATCTATCCCTGCCTTCTTAGCAACAGCATCCAGACCATTCTTCTCTATGGTCTTCAATGCCTTGGTTGATAACCGCAGTTTGACATAGCGCTTACCAGCCTCCCACCAAATCCTCTTGTATTGTAGGTTCACAAACTGCAACTTCTTGGTCTTATGGGCTGAGAAAGAAATTTTGTTTGCTCTGTTCGCCTTCTTCCCAGTGAAGGGACAGATCCTACCTGAAAAAACAAACCATATTATGAGATTAGTTCTAACAAAAGCCACTGCAATGGTTATCAATGGTACCAACCAATCACTTTATAAAGCATAGGAAGCTAGATAAGCAAGGACAACAATCATTGGAAAGAAAGCAAAGAGGGCAACAACTGCTCACACATTTAAATATTACGTCTTCAATTAACGTTAAAATGAACATTCCTCATGTTTCTTCATTGGATCAATTTGTAGACTTATGTTCTTCTTTTTATCTTTAAAGGGGTGCCTTTGTATACTTCCTGTGTACTTGGGTTACGTTCCTCTGCGCTTTTCAATGATATTCTTGATTATTTATCAAAAAAAAAAAAAAATGAAGTTACCCAACTCATCTCAACCTCAATCCCAGCCAAATCAGGGTTGGCTTCATGTATCCTTTTTTAACTAATAAGGGTAGACTTATACCCTTTTCGCCATTCTATCGTATCTAAGATTACACTCTCCATCACCTCTTAGTCAATTGTATCCTTTTCACCACTTCCCTATGTTATTTCACCCTCTAGCCTCTTTCCACTCCAATTAAAATTAGATCACTTTTTTCCAGTGCCACATTCATCGGTCTTTCTTGCAATTATTCAAACAACTCTCCCTTATTTTTCTTTAAAAAGAGGCCACCCCATCCCACCTCTGAACAAATAATTAGTTCCTTATCTTTCCCAGCATTTACATTTATCGAAAATCTAATATGGTAACAAAATGATGCAATGCACGCTACAAACATATACTAGAGCACTAATTTTACATAAAAACTACTTTCAGCACAACACCCTCAAGCTCACACATTTTCCCATTTTCACAATTAACCCATAAACTATCAGCTCATACATGAACTGACAAACACAGGGCTTATTCAAATTTACCCTTCAATCTGACCCACAACAAGTAGATATTATTCCAACCCACATTCCAGCACATATATTTGTATACTAAAAACATGGAAACAAAGAAAGAGAAATTTTTTATTACGGGCAACAATAGGCTGAATACGAGGAGTGAGTGGGGCAGAGAGGGCTCCGATAACATCACATTGGTTGCAGGAGATTTTGATGCCGCTCAATTGCGAGGTCACGAACCCTAGCTCCGACACGGCCCTGGTCCTCAACGACGATCTCTTTGAGAAATCTGTATTGCGGAAGCACAGACTGGAAGCGTTTGTCAAAAACACTCCCGAAGTTGCGGACGCTGCCATTGCTGCTTCACTGTCCCTTCAAAACAATTTCTGATTGTTTTTGTGTTCGAAGAAAATGTTTTCGGGGAATAAGAGGTGAGTGCCGTTGTTGGATAACGACTGTCAGATTACATTGTGGCCTCTGGTTTTTTCTCCGCTTGAGTGCTGACTAGGGCACTGCATTTTACTGCGTCTACTTCCAAACAGACGTGGCACTGCCACGTGGCAATTACTACAACTTAAAAATTAAACTTACGACTAGCGGTGCAAAGATGATGGGAAGTTTTTCTTAGGTTTTGGGAGTTTGGTTTCTTTGTGGTACTGTGTTTTGTTCTTGTAGTGTAGACCAGTGTTACCGGAGATAATACACCTTCATTCTTTAGTGTTTCAATTTTTTTAACAGTGTCTTTTAAGTTTCAGCTACCTTTTCGATATTTGTTACAGTCTATTAACCAAAATTCGAAAGGGGTTTTTGTCCATTTTTGTGTTCATTTTGTTCCAGTAACCACTCAAGATGATTCTTTAGAGAGGACTGGACCATTTGTTTAGTCTATTTCTTACTATTTGTTTGTATATTCCCACGTTTTGACTATGTTGTTGAAAATCCATCCTTTTTTTGGTATTTTTGATTCACTTTTCTAATTTGCTTAGAAAAAGAGAAGATGAAGAGTTATCATAGAATGAATGTATTGGTCAATGCAAGTCAAAAAGCAGAACCAATATTCTTAAGCTAAAATCAATGGTGAGAATGGGGTGCAAAACCAAGATTAATGCACTAATGTCCTGATAGAAGAAGGTTTACATTGCCCTTTCGTTGTACTTGACCGTAACATGCTTTAATCCCACACAAAACAAGATATTATTATTATATTTCAGTCTCATTTCCATCAAACCAGCGAAAACCCCCCAACAAATTATCCTTTGAACCAACTGAAAGGTTGAGCATGATGCTCTTACAATGGCAGGAAGCCTTTAGATTTAACCCAAGTACATTACACTGTTGGTTGCCACGCAAACAAGCAAAATGGCCATTCCCTCAACACAAGTCATGCAAAAATCCAAATTAAATTGAAGTTTCCAAAAGCATCAAGGAAGTGGGTTTTCTTTTATCAAGAAAATATGATGTCATTTTTGCACTGGAAGACAACCAAGATAATTGGGTGTAAAATCGCACCTACGCTCATTGAAAGTAGTGCAATTAAAATTAAATAAATCCCAGGATCCACATCGTTTCATTTGGATTACAATATCCCAAATCCAACATGATCATCCTTTCTAAATGGTAACAAAGAAACTCAGCATGTAAATCATCTCAGATTCTCAGATGCTCAAGCAGCATCCAGCAACTAGCTAAAGCCAAGCACCCCACTAGACAAGGCCAATATGAAGCATTTTCATAAGATTTCACTTGATTGGCATTCCTATGCATGTGCTTGGGGCCACGGTCAAGATTTACATGTCTAAGTAGCTGGCTTCCAAAATTTTGAAATTGTTTTATAAACTGAAACCAATGACTGAGCCCTACCCCGAATCATTAACAAATGTGTGCTGAGGACCCAGTTGTCAGATTCGTATTTTTGTGGAAATTTAAGGCACTGGAAATCGTAACCAGTACCAGCTATTCAAATGGATTCATTTCGGGAACTTTCCCCAGTAAAGATCAAGAGAAACATACTCCACCGTCACAATCCGGTTATCAAAAAGGCGCCCATGCAGACAATGTGCTGCTGTGCAAGCGGCTTCTGTTCTTCCAAACTCCACAAAAACACACAATGGCTCAAACACATGTCCAAGATCACAATCCTGTTTCTCATTGTCACCCCTCACCGTAACATCTGATTCCATAGCCAAATTGACATCCAATCCAGCAGAAGCCTCCTTCGACTTGCTATCAGCTTCCTCCAAAGTTGACCAATCTTCGCCCATCAACTCGTTATCCAAAGTTATGACCTTCGCTTGAATAATATCAGCAACCTTGTGGCATTCCGATTGATCTTTCTGACCGCCGTTCAGCTGGTTCGGGAGTTCTTCGGAGACACTCTCTAATACATTCTCACAGCCTAGATCTTCAACAACCATGTTACTATCAAGCTGACCCATTTGGCATGACTTATCCTCTCCAAGATCATCAGCAGGTTTATTATCACTAAAGCAATTCTCCTTCACAGCTTCATATTCTTTAAGTTCTTTGACATCACTTGGAAAATCTACGTCGCTAATATGCCTGGGCTCATAGTCAACATCTTTTCTTGAAGAAGCATCCGTCTCTGCCCTTTTGTCATCACACGGCAAGTCTTGCCAGGTCCCAGCAGATTCCAAATTGTTGATAACTTCACATGCTTCTGATGTGGTGATATGACTGTTGCTGTGCTTGACAACATTAACAGATTTAACAGTGCCAAATCTGCAGGACAGTTAAATTTGACATAAATATGAGTCTATCTAAAAAACCAAAAGAAAAGGAAGTGTTTCATGGTAAAGAAGAAAAACTAGAAACATTGCTTTGGGCTTTCCCTAAACGGAGAAGAATAGCCAGCAATTGATAACATCATTTTGATATTATCTGAAAGTATGCTGTTCTGAAGGAACTCTCTGAAATCTTAAGCCACTTCAGCACTACTTTCTGTGGTATGAATCTGATAATAGAAGACTGTTTTTGAAAAATAACCGAACAGGCCCTAAATTCAAATAAAAAAAAAGTTTTCTCAAAGACCTTGCACACTCCAACCGTATATCTTCCAGAACTTCTTCCACATCTTGCTCGGACAGTGGTAACAGACCATCTGGATTGAACTGAATCATATAGAAAAAAATGATAATTAATTTGACCCAGAATAAATTTGTTTGAAAGATATTTGGCAAAAGATAACAGATTAGATTAGATTAGACAACACCTCACCCAAACCCCCCCCCCCCCCCCCCAAAAAAAAAAAAAAATGTTGACTCAACCACAAATGCCATACCACGTTTTTAAGCTTTAGGACTTGTGTGGGCTGTTTGAGAAGTGGCAATGCATGCTCGGGGATTCCATAGCAAAGAGAATATCCAGCATTTTCCTGGTAACACATCTCAAGGTAGAATATTGTAAATAGAAAATATACTGGGAGTGGACTAGCTCAGGAGAAGAAAGGGTGGTGATAAAGTACCGAGAATGATGCATTAGGAATAGCTTGAACTACAGTCAGTACTCGCCCTCCCAACTTCATACCACTCAAACCGGCACAAGCTTTGAGAGTAACTGATTGGTCTACATACTGATACAGTATAAACAAGTCATAAGAAACTGAAAAGGTCAGAAGAGAAGGTTTTTTTACTAATATAAAGGAAAGCCAAAACTTGAAGAGAGTAATTATAACAAAAAGAGTATAACGGTCAATTTTTGACATACATCAAGTTTCTAGTGGTCCTGATGCTCAACTAGCATATGTTTGTCATAGACATGAAACCCAATGTACTAAATATAGACTCAAGTGATGAAGAGTTAATTCAAGCTTAAATACAGTTCATATAATATTGAGTGAATTCCTTCATCAGACTTACCAACAAGTGAAGTAAAGGACAGTATATAACAAGCACATGAAGTCACTGACATGGACATTGAAAAGAGAGACCATGGCAAATTCAAAATTTAAAAAAAAAAAATTGAAACTTGAACAATAAAGAAGAAAAAAAAACCTTCAATGCAGGTTCTGCAGCTTAAAACTATCTCTAATGAGCATGCATATCAGTGTTTGACACACAAAATGGAAGTGTACTTGTTACATAGACAGGACACAAAGAACAGAGATCAAAATAATTATTTTCCGAGTGAAAAGGCAACCATTCTTTTTTTGATGATGGGGAACCTCGATAAGGCAAGGCTCTTTAGACCTACCCCTGCAGAGTAAACCTCGGACCCGTGCACCGCACCCTCAGAAGTTTCCCTACACGAAGAGTTTGCACGTTGCAAGTCTCGAACTTGAGATCTATGGAGTGATACTCCTTAAGACCACAAGCCTCAACCACTAGGCAACCATTCTTATGGGCAATCAACCAGAGATAGAATTAAGATGAATGCCAACTCTTTTGATGGGTAAATAACACATACAAGCATAATGACACATCCAACAAACATACTAACAGATTTTCATAAAGGCAAGTAGGCAACACCACTTCACATAATTTTCGAGTCTAAAGACGCTATTAGCTCTTTTTTTCCAATAAATATGAGCTCTTCTGGAGGTATTACAGCTTATCAGGAACTAGTACAAGATCTCTTTGTAAGATCTAGAATGATGAATTTAGAAGTACTCTAGAGGTCACCGGTTTTGAGATATTTCAATCCAAATGTCACTCAGGTCTAAACTAAAATTCGGACTTAGTTATTCACTTTAACAAGAAACACTATTTGATAACAACTTATCTATCCTGCCCCTTCTGTTGCGGTGACAGAGTTGGCCTAGTCCCAAAAGTGGCCAATTGGATGCAGTCTGCCTTCGGAGTTGGTGGATAGTGAAAAGGAGGACAGAGATTTTTGGGGTGGGAAAGACGGAGAATTTCCTTACCCTTTGGCTGATTTCACCCCTGCCACCCTTTTGGACTGGCTTTGATGGGGGATCCATGTGAGGGTCTGTTGATACCTTAGAGGATATTCCTCAGAAGGTAAAGAGTAGAAGGGAGCTTTTGAATTTAGAATGCTCCATCAACTATGATGCTAAGGGAGCATCCTCTAGGAGGAGGAAAGACAAGACTCACACTCTCTAGCATTGAGTGCCCAGGGGCTTTGTTGTTTGGTGGGTTTTGGGTTTGAGGGCTTTTTGGGTTGTGTGGGTTATGGGTGTTCCTTGCTGTCTCGTTTGGTTTCTTTTGCTTGTTAGGAGCCTCTTATGTATACTCCTAGAGGAGGAAAGGCAAGACTCACACTCTCTAGCGTTGAGTGCCTGGGGGCTTTGTTGTTTGGTGGGTTTTGGGTTTGAGGGCTTTTTGGGTTGTGTGGGTTATGGGTGTTCCTTGCTGTCTTGTTTGGTTTCTTTTGCTTGTTAGGAGCCTCTTATGTATACTGCCAGTATACTTAGGGGCGCCTTATGCTTTTCTAATAAATTACATTACTTATCAAAAATAACGTCTCTATCCTAACCATAATAATAATAATAGTAATAATGATGATGATAACTTCTCTTCCTGAAAGTCAACTATAAAATGAGATTTGACCAGGTTGGGCACCCTAAATCATAGGCCTTTTGCATAATTAGCCCTCTCACAAATGGCATTGCAACATAAAAAGGGGGAAGGGATGGGGGGACAAAGAGAGCACAATGTTAAATCAAAGGATTGAGCTATCATATAGTTGTAAATGTAGAAAATATCAAATAATTCAGAACAATTTTCAATAGTTATAGTAAATACTGGACATGTCAATTTATTCAGAAACAATGATTATAGATAATCAATCATCAAGATCCAATTTACATTATGAGAAACTCGACTAAATGGTATTATAGCATGTCTGCAATACACCACAAGGACAAACAAATCTCATTCAAAGTAAGAAACAAATTTGTGCAAGCAAACACTAGCTTAACCTCTTATTGCAAAGCATTTATCAGAAACAAAACTATAGAGGTACATGCTGATGCTGGCTGTATTACCTCCAGAAAAGCACACGGTTCACCAAGCTCTTCTTTTACCTCAAAGTGGTAGGCCTTCAAAGGTCCAAAGGCACTAACAATGTCCATAAGCTGGAAAGCAGGATAAAGGCCCAATCACTAAAGGGATCCCATTTATAAAGGAAAATGAAAACCAAAAAAGGAACAAAGAAAGAGGGCTTGATTGGAAGTGAGGATATAAAAAAGAGCATGTATATAAGGAAATGCTATCTATAATGAATCAAAGATACAAATATTTGAAACATATTACCATTTTTGATGAAATAGCCTTTGAAATTCCACTAATGAATATCTGTAGCAACACAAAAAAGAAAAAGGATAGTAAGAAACATATCAACAATATTAACCAGGGAAAGTAGCATATCACACCATGAAACAAAAAGTTCAGATTCAGACAAATTAAGGGCAAAAAAAAAAAATGAAACTAAGTGAAATCCCAAGGAAACTAAGACATAAAATGGAAAGTAGAACAGATTAAAAAAATTAAGATAAGCGATTCCCTCTTGAAATTTAAAACATGTATATCATTGTCAACTAAAAACCTTAGTTGTAATTTGGGCAACAGGTAATGCTATTAATACTTTTCCCAATTCTAATGATAATGGTGACGACCCTAGGTAAAACTGACATGTGTGAAGAGATAAAGAAAAGACATCACCTACCTTCAAATTACAGGGAAAGGAGTCTGCTCTTGGGTAGAAACATAAATCATTAGAGTACCTTGGACAACTACATCAAGCAGAATCATTCCACAACAAATACGTGACCCCAAAAATACACAGAGAAAGAGGATAAAAGTCCCAACTCAAACTATAAAGTAACAGGATTCATTTGAAGGTGACTATTTATTGAATTACATTTATTTAGTGCCAATGATATGGGCAAACAAAAAACAAAAATACATACACAAAAGTTAAACCAAGGAAAATTTCGGTTCAAAACTTTGAAAAAAGACATTACGCAATTACATCACTTCAGTATGAAAGTCTCAACTGTGACCCTCAGGTATATTAACATTAATTTATTATTAACACATGTTGGCATATACAAACTGGACTATGTGATATGAAGTTGGTAACCAATACTTCACCGCACATATATACATAATAGCTGTTCACAATAATAAGGTCAGAAAAGAATTAAAAAAAATAAAAACCTACAGACAGAACCAAGTTACGAAACTCTTCTGGTTCAGAACCAAAAGCTTCACTAAAAATGAAACTTTGTGCAATGACTCCAATGGATTCCCATATTATTTTGCATGCACTTTTAGAAAAGTAGTTCACAAGTATCCATCACCCTTAAGCCTGCTTGGTCCAGCAAACATCTGGCTTGTCTATCATTTTTTGTCTTATGTCTGTTTACTACAGTAACACTAGATTAAACTTCCTCTTGCTCAAAACCCTAGTGAGGCTCTGATGCACTCCATCTTGGAAAAATCCCCAAAGAAACGAAGATATGTGGTCAAAATCCAAAATACTTCATTAGTGTAAACAAAGCCCCCACAAACAAAGGGCCTATAGACTCGGTCTGACCCACCTCATTTAACCCTTCATCAAAGACTGAAAAATCATCTCACTATCTCCTAAAGAAAGAGCGAAAGAGCAGTTTCTTTTTTTTGGTATTTAAGAAATTCTTAAAAAGTGGGGAGGGGTAGCCTTTGTAACATGGGAAATATACAAAGAGAAACCAAAAAGAAACAACCGGAACGCTCAACCTAACTTCCAAAATCCAGAATGTCTAAGAAATCAATCAATAATGTGAAGGCAAGCAGTCAGTCACAGCCATCTCATACTTCAGCTTTATTCATTTTTCCATCATGAACATCCTGAATAATAGAATGGAAAATATGAAGAAGAACTCAAGCACTAGAATAGAATTTGTGAAAATACATATTTTTTAATAAGCAGAATGTGTGAAAATATATATTTTTTAATAAGTAGAATTTGTGAAAACACATATTTTTTTAATAAGTATAACTTGTGAAAATACATATAATCTCTTAAGTGGAAGAGGATCCAAATTAAAACTACAAAAACAGACGAAACAAGGCCTGGAAGATACTGGCGAGGACAAATGCACTACTTACCAGGAAAATGACGCCTACAGTGACATGAGATCGTGAGGAAATGCAAGCAGGTCTTTTTCATGTGCAAGCAAAGTAATAGACAAAACTGTACACACAACAATTTAAACAGTAATCTTCCCAAAATGCCCTTAGCTCTAGATTAACAGTAGGCATGATTTTTAATGAAAATCTCGTTTGATTCTTTTAAAGACAACGGTAATATAGGAAAATTAAGAAGTGCTTCCACTTTTGGAAAGTGGAAACTTACTTTTAGACATCCCAAAAAAAGAAAGGAAGAAGCTTATCTTGGCATGGAGTGAATAATATATTTTTTTTAATGAATAATTGAAATATCATTAAAAGCGTAAGGTGCTCCAAGCATGCGGAAAGTATACAATAGAAAACACCTAGCTAACAAGAAGGATAAATAAGAACAAGAAAATCATGATAACTAAGCACTAAGGGAGAAATAAATGAAGTCCAAAGAAAAATAGTATAGAAGAAAAAGGATTCAAGCTCCTCCAACGTTCTTTTGCCTCAAAATTTCTATTGTTTATTTCCCTTCAAAAGCACCTTCTTCCACACAATAGCACTCCGAGTTCTACCAACAGTCTACCAAGCAAGCAAGTCAACTACTCGGCTAGGTATAACCCAAGACAACCCAAAGTACCTGAAGAAAAAAAAATTCCATAAGGCACAAGCACCCTCACAATGAAGAAGATGGTCCACATACTCCCCATTCCTCATACACATACAACACCATTTTTTGGAGGGAGTCCACCAGAGCTTGTCTTCACCTACCCATCTCCTGCTAGCTAAAGAACAAGACAAAGATATCCACCTCCCAATGACTGATTGGAGCCACCAGAAAGCTCCAGGTGGGCCACTACAAAGGCATCCTTCTGCAAGCAATACCATATAAATTTGGAAATGCTTCCTTTAGGGCCTTATCCCCACACCACAGGTCATGCTAGTCTTGCTAGAATCTAATCTTGGGGCCAACTCCCACTTCAAATCTAGTATGAGTAGAAAACTTCCCCCAACCCTTCATAATATTCTTCTATAACCCCACTCCATACACCCCAACAGGCTCATTTGAACACCACCCACTCTACGCACATCCAAATTTAATATCCACCACAACTCTCTACCAAGCCTCTCTCTAATGTGCATAGCACCATAACCATTCCCCCTAGGAGAGCACAGTTGAACATCTGCAAGTTATGAACCCCCAATCCTCCTTCAAAGATCAAAGAGCAAGCCTTGAACCAACTTAAGCAAATTGGAAAGGGTGCTCTTGATAAGGGTAATCATGCCCCCCTTAGACAAGTACATCATTTTCCAACTAGCCAGCAGCCACTCTATCTTTTCAATAAAACCATCCCAAATAAACTTGGTTTTAAAGGAGGCCCCCAACAAGAGACCAAGATACTTCATAGGTAAAGAAGAAACCCCATAGCCCAAAATGCCAGCCAACCCATCTACATTCTCAACATTACCCATGGGAACCAATTCCAATTTAGCTAGATTAATCTTCAATCCGGAGACAACTTCGAAGCATAAAATTAATGCAGATACTCCATCTGAAAAGAAGGGCATAGACACTCTCCCACTATCTAACAAAAAGCTAATTAACACCAAAAGATAGTAAGTACAGCCAGAATGGGAAACAAAAGAAATCCTAAAAGAGACAATGATATTTAGGCAGTGAATCAATATAAAGTAACATAAAGATGCCTTACTTTACAGCTGTCTTAATACAAAAGCAGTTATTTTGAAATTACTAGCATCATACTCATACCTTGTTAGGTGAATCCTTCACAGCATCACTTATTGCCTCAACTGCAGCCACTGATTTCTCCAGGTGACCAGTCTGCATAAAATAGCAACTGTCTGAAAACCTGCTACATGGATAATAAGCACAATATACCTCAGAAACTGTAAAGCAGCAGTAGAAAGTGCTAGTTGAACCAATAATAGCTTCTGTTTATGGAATAGAATAACTTAATCATATACAATCATGCTAAATTTATGAAGATTGAAAAGAAAAGGAAGAGTAATAAAATCTGAAACAGTTAGCACGATGTGTTGATTTAAAGTTTAAGGAGGGAGGGGACCCTACTATGGTAATCTCATAGTACAGATTCCATGATGAAATGTTATGAATTAACACCTAAAACTTAAAATAAAATGGTGAAAATGGGTGTTTGATGTCCAAAATCTGCCCTTTTATTTAAGGGCTTCCCTTATTCGTATTATTCAATACCATGATTTCATCAATCATCCTATGTATTTAAGAGTATGTCCAACAAGGATAAAAAACCAACAACATATCATGGTTATTATTTGAAGCAAATATGACAGAAATGAAGCTGTGGAAAAGAAAAAATAAAAGAATACTAATAAATTAAGAAAGATTGAAAGGTTGGTACACATGTTAAAAACTAACTGTCAACTTCCAAAAATTAAAATGACAACTAAAAGCATGAATCTTGTGACAGATTCCCTAAATAATGAAATGCATGTACAACCGGATGAACGCATTGAAACATTCTGTACCAATCAGCACTATGGCAATAGAGCAATAATTATGGTAACATAAGGTCCCTGATTAGCATATGGAGTTATGAATGTTACTTGTCTATACCGATCATCAAGTCAATGCATTACACTACGAATATTTACTCTGAGCAGAACTAGAAGAAAACTACCATTTCTCACTACATTACATTGACGAATCATTTTGCTCCATTTAAATGTTTCCAAGCATCATTATAATTTGATATGAAGCTTCTTCATCAAAGTTGACAGATATGGGGCTAGCTTCTCTATAATAAGTGCCAGGCCACATTTTGCAGCAGGGTAAACTGAAATCCAATATCTGCCATTAGGAAGTTTAAATATCTGAAGTAAGAGAAGTTACCGAAACATATAGAATAAGCTTTATGGGATAAGGTATTCCCACAAAAACTTAGCATATTGGCAGTGATGGTGCAATCCAGTTAACAATATTGTTCCACAAGAACATATGAACAAAATTCAAATGAACATGGAATAAAAGGGGGTAGGTGCCAAGTACTTACAAGTAGTTCAGTGGCTTATCAAAATCAAAAGGAGAATCAACCACATATATTGACATGAAGAAGAGCATTTAAATGGAGTGGTCAGGGGTGTATGAACAGAAACAGAGGAGAATTGTAACCGGAATCGCGAAATGGTGTGGGAAAAGTTACATAGAAAGAGTTCTGGATTATAATAGGCATGTATTAAATATTGAAGGTGAGTGTTAACCAGTAAGGCTATAATTGTATTCACAGATAAACTAATTGACCATGGTCCAAAAGAAACCCAAAGGTGCCTAAAATTCGTAGAAGACTATGCTTAGGCAGCAAAACTAAAGTAAATTTAACCTAGTACTGATGGAGGATGCATTAAAGTCTGATGAAGGAAAGCCAAGAAATGAAACCACAAATGATGAAAGCAGCTATTCTGAAAAGAAAACAAAGCCATTTTTTTTCCTTCAGGTTCCGGTTAGCTAGTGGTAGACTTGGGTTAGATAACAGTAAGCTATGGGTTAGGGGTTCAAACCAAGGAACAGATAACAACACCAAAACAAACAAAGAACTGGAGGAACAACTAATGCATCTCAAGTCATTCAAACAAGGAGTCATACTTCTTGGTCTAGGTTTAGTTGGCATCTCACCATATTACTGAGGTACTTCACCTCACATAAAGCAAATTGGCTGCAACACATTCCTTCAAATTCATTCCTCAGACAAAGACCCTATAAATATCCTCACTAGGGATTATAAGGGCTACATAAGAAGGTTGCTTTAATGCATTCATGAGATATAGAGGAGACACCATATCATGAAACAACAAATCTCGTCAAGATGGTTTGTTAACATGCAAGCATGCTACAAATACAGTAGACAGCAGAAACAAGGACAAGTGATTTGGTTAAAATTGAAGGCAGTACAAGAACAAGAGAAATGACACCAGAATTTAGGTTGAGCCTGAGAAAACAGAAAGGCCTGCAATTGATTCATTTGTAAAAATTGAATGGAGTTACACAGAGTTGAATACATAGAATAGTTTATCTGGACTACCTTGTGCAGTTAGGGTAAGGCTTCATTGACCAGAGAACATTGGATCACTTCCATCTTTTCATCTTAAACACATTAATGTGAGATGAAAAAGGAGGTCATCATTAAATTTCGTTCAGGCCATTAATATGCCAACTAAACAAGAGAAGGATATAAAGAACCTAGCCTCCTTTCCTAGGACTTCCATTATGCATTTAATTTCCTTTTGTGCTATGCTCCTTCTAGATAGGTGCTTCCTTTTGTGTACTTCCTATGTACCTAAGGGCAGCTTACGCTTTTGCTGATATGCGTCGATTACTTATCAAAAAAAATATATATTCTTGGGTGCTATGTGGAGAAGAATATTCCACCCACATAACAGATATTTCAAGAAAAATAGAAGATTACAAGGTTTGTAAAAGGGAGGCTAACTTATAAACTTTGGGTGCAACCACATAACTGCCAGAAGGATGATAACCTATGGGCACACAACAGTCACTGGTGTTAGCAAAAAGGGGAACTAGAAGTCACACACCGCAATGCAGAAATTCAGAGTGCAGATATCTCCACTGAGAATGAGAGCAGATACCCTAAAAGAACTATATCTCATAAGCAAAATTGTATTGCAAGTTACTAATTTAATAGCTGAGATTAATTACCCAACCAACCAGAAAAGAAAAGGCTGCAAGCACATCAAATTTGTCACTACACCTGGAAATCTTCTTATTTAGGAGTCAGCTTCATCACCATCCTGAACGTGAATTACGATATACGCAACATAAACACCCTATTTAAGAGATTCCAACATGGCAGTCAGAAAAGGCTTACATAACGGGAGAAATAGATCATTCCATGTGCAATAGAAAACTCTTGAAGCTACAGTAACAGTTCCTAGTGTTAAATTTTACAAGCAATCTGAATTTGCTTACAAGATGCAAGCATAAATAAGGAACCTATCAAAATTAACCATGCATCATATAAAAAGTCAAAATGATCAGACCTTTCCCTAGTTTCAAGGATCAGTAATTAACCCCCCTCCCCAAACACATAAAAGGCCACTAGCCGGGTCTTAGGTGAGGAGATTTCAATAAGCTTTGGCATTTTGCACGAAATTGCTGTACTGTCGTCGACAGCTTTGCCCATTTGCATCATCTGTGGATCAATCTTTCACACATCCAGAAAGAGGAGGGGAAAGAGACAGACAGAGAGAGAGAGAGAGATGGTGAGAGACCTTTATGTTAAAGTTCCAAAGTTAGACAGTCTTGATATGTTTCTATTTGGCTCCTAAGGAATAAGATACAAAATGAAGTTATACCTAATCATACATGACATTCTGATCTTGAACTTTCAAATTTTCAAACACAACAAATCGTAGCAGCTAAGGTTACTGGAAGTGATATAAGTGAGGATGATGCTGGGGTCAAAGTTTCATACACCATTGACCAAAAAAAATAAAAAATTTGCCAGGCAAAATAGTCAAAGAAGCTCGTAAGGGATCATAATTCTATAATGATGAAAACAGTTCACTATCTTATGAAACTTCTTCTAAACTTGTTAGTAAGAAAAAATTTTGCTTGTGCTCGAAAAAAGAAAATTTTTTGCTAACACTTGAGGTTCACACCTTAAAGTAGCTTAAAGTCGCAATCAGATATAGTGCACATTGCTGCAAGAGGCAGTGGTACAACCTATTTCTAGGTAATGGTTTCCTCAATTAATTGATAGCTAACAATATACATTTTTAGCCCCAAAGGTTACATGCAGTACAAATGCATACATACCTGCATACATGAGCTGTATATTGTTTAGTGTCAAGAACACCAATATACGCAGAAAGACATGAATTATGCAATATATGTTTTTTTATAAGCAATAAATGGAATAACGCAATATTATGAATTTATAAGAAAGATTAATGAATACTATATCCCTATGTCTGGTAGACATGCACCACATCAACAAGACCATTCCACCAATGCACAAGATCTAAGAAACTGACTAATGGTAACATTGTGAACCGCCCATGGAAATGTTACAGCCCTATATTCCAAATAATTTGCCTTTTGAATCAGTTATGTAATGAATAACAATTTTTCTTTATTTGGTGAATATTTGACATCATAACACTCGCATACCAGTGTCATTCACAGACATGACTTTGTCATCAGATATTTTTCCTTATACACATATTGGCACTAATTTCCACTCAGTTTCTGACAAATGTATTTTTCAATTAAAAAAAAAAAAAAAAAAAATTGAGTCCTTCACTACCAAATATTCCAGCCTAAATTTTGGCTAAAAAAGGCAAGAACCACAGGTAATTAATTCCTATTCAGTTAGTTCTCAAAAGTCTTTGAAAAAAGCAATTGTGGTTCACTGCAAAATACATCAGGCTGAAGGGCCAGACGCCAAAACTTAGTACACAGTTGAGTTGCTTACAAGGCTGTAGACTTACAATTAGCCTTTGACCCTTCTTCCAAGCTCCATGTCAGTTTGGCTTAAGCTCAAGATTGATTGATTAGACATTGCCAAGCCTCCTCCAAACAACCACACCACACCACAATTCTAATGCTTGGGTGTGCTTGGCTCAGTTTTGGACTTTTGGTCATCCTTGAGCTCACGCTTTTTTAAAATTAGAGATGAACTTGGTTGTTAAATTGGCTTCTCTTCCCTTGCAGCCATTGAAGATTATAGTTCAACCAACAATAGTGGGTCCACACCTCGTTAAGCATTGGCATGCTCTTAGATTAGGGAATGTTAAAATGTAAGATTCGCAAATAAGAAAACTCCGATATAGCTCACATAACCATCCAGAGGACATTTATGAGGCCAATAAACAATGCTTTAGCAAGAACAATTGACAATACGCAACAATGAATTAGAAAACTTCTTCTAAGTAAAACCATCAAGCAATTATTTACACTTCAATAGATTCAACAGATAAGATAAAACAAGCAACCAAAAGAAAAAGGCGAGGAAAATGAGAAAGAGATGGTAGGATAGTCATTCTTACTGCCACTTCAACATAATCTTTGGGGCGTCTAATTTTTAGAATGGAGCCAGAGAAGGAACTGCCATCAAAATAAAGGGCTGCAGAGGCATCCTCAGGTGTAAGAAACTCCACAAGAGCTTGGCCTTTCTCTTTGTTTATCTGCAATTAAATATGGTAAGGCAAGAGTTCTTTATCATAAAAACCTGCATGAAATGTTATATCCAAAAAATATATATATATAGTGACACTTACAACACAATTGAAACATGGCTGGGTTCCTTGGACACGATTAGCACCATAAGACAGCAAAAAATTATTAAAGCATTCCATTACAGCTTTCTCAGAGGCTGAAGATGGTATATTATCTACATAAAGCCTCCTCATAGGCCGTGTAGCTTGAGTTAGTTGAACAGAGTCAATGGAGACATTTGTCTTTGTTGGCAAAGCAGTAGACACCCCAGAAAGAGACAACATTGCCGTTGAAGAAACAGAAACAGAAACAGCACTGGCAATCTCATTTACAGTTGACACTACATCCTGGCTTGATGACTGAAAATTAGAAGTAACTGGACCAGAAAAAACGGTAGCTGCTCCCACCGGTTGGAGATCCCATCCAGCACTTTTCTTCTCTGGTGAACGACTAGATGGGGAAGAAGTCTTAACAGCAGACTCAATTCTTCTCTTCCTTGGTGAATAGCCACCAAGCCTACCTGTATATCCTCCATGTCGTTGATAATGGCTACTCGAACCATTACTTGATACTCTGTTTCTGTCAATATCAGAATGCTGTCTTCCAGACCTATCCTTAAGAGAATGTGAGGAAAACTCTCTGTGCTCCCCACCATGATGAGATTTAGGCTTGTGTGCCCCTGGTGATATTGAAATGGACCTTCTACTTTTGGCCCCACGTTCTTGACTCCTTGAACGTCTCCTTTTCAACCTTGATTCTTCAAAGCGTGATTTTGATAATTCCTTCCTCTCCTTTCTCTCCGAAACACCCAAATCACGCTGTTTCCCTTGATCATGTTTCTTCACAGTATTCCAGTCTCTATTTTTGTCATCATCCCCATTTCTATATTTTCTCTTGCTTTCTCGTTCAGGCTTTCCTCTACTTCTATCTGCATGTCTATCTTTAGAGGCCAAATCTCTTGAATGCTTCTTTTCAGCTTCATTTGCAGAATCGTCAGTTAACCACTCACTATCTTTTCTTCTACCATGTATTTTTCTGTCATTTTTTCCTAGTTTAGCTTCATGGCTCAAACCTTTGTTCTTTTTATCCTTCAGTTTGGTATCTGACTCATAGCTTTCTGTGTCCTTCCCCTTAACTACAGCATCTTTCTTCATGGAACTATTCTCTTCTTTCTTTCTGGAACTTACCTTCACTGATTTCTCAGAAACGTGCTTTTCCACTATAGGGAAAGCGTCTTTATTTTCTTTGTAACCCCTTTCAGATTCAAAACAATCAGAAACATCCTTGATAATTTCTTCCCTTGATATGTTCCCTACTTCAGCAGCTACCTCTTTCACATTTTCTGACAATTTCTTGTTTTCCCTTCTAAGCATAATCTCTTCAAAGCTGAAAGGCCTTGTTCGAGCAGCACTTCCTTCATCACAATTGTGCCTACTACCCTTTTCATCCTTTACTTTTAGCCAATTAGATCTGCTCATCCTGGTTACAGTAAAAATTCCAGTGCTCAAATACAGTATGGAGTATGTTCAGCTTGATAACCAAACAGGAAAAGGTAAACATAAATGTCAGCTCCTGCAACCTTGGAATCTTTAAAGCTGTCTCTAAGTGAATATCACTGCAACCCCAAGACCAAAGCTGTGATTTGTCAATGTCAAGCAAGTTTTCAGCCACTGATCCACATGGCTTTAGAAGTTTCAGGCCCTCTAACTACTGTACAGAACACAATGGTTGAAAAATTACAATCAAGTGCTAGACCAAAAAAAAAATGATTGTAAGAGGCAAAAGAGACGGCGCCATCAAAGGAGATCTCAAAGACTTTAAAGCCATTAGTGCATCAATCAGCTAACTATATAACGTATAAACAACATCAAATTCATCCCATGTTCAGTTTTATAAGCAGAAAATTATTTAAAAAGAAAGAGACTCAGGTACACACAGCATGAGTAAAAGCATCCCTAAAGATTTCCAATTTAAAGTTAATAGAATCAAGTATATCCAAAAATGAAGATAAGGAAGTGGAAGGGACACTGCCTATGCAAACATCCAATCATATAATGCCCTCAAAAATAAAGACTTGATCAGTGAGAAGAGGTGCACAACAGCACTGAAAATCTGACTACTCCGTTCCATCCAAAGAAATCCGCATAAGATCAGTTTAGCAGTCCAAATAACACTAATTCTTTGACAACTAAACCCACCATTCCAACACAGGGGCAACTCAAAAACCTTCTTCGGAATACCCCACTGAAATATAAATAATTTTTTTTTTTATAAGTAAACGCAATTCATTATAAAGTGCAAAAGGTGCAATCCAAGTACACAAGAAGTATACAAGAGAAACACCTAACTAGTAGAAGAAAAAAATCAAGAAAAACATGAAAGCTAGAAATGTTTAAGTCCATGGCAGCTGTCCAATGACAGAGAGTCTTAAAGAAAAAATCCTTAAGTTCCTCTACCATTCGTTCACTATCTTCAAAGTTTCGATCATTTCTCTCACTCAAATACACCCCATAGGACAAGACAAAACCATCTTCCATATAAATTTTTTTTTTTTAATAAGTAATGTAATGTATATCAAAAAGTACAGAGGGATGCAACCCTAGTACATAGGAAGCATACAAGAAAGCATACAAGAGTACGCCTAAATAGTGAAGAAAAAAGTATCCATCTTCCATATAATATTGTCCCGAGTTCTACCAAAAAACACTATCCAGCAAGCAAAAAGATCTACCACTCAACGAGGCATAACCCATGGCAACCCTACAAGGCTAAATATGGTATTCCCAAGGGCATTAGCTATCTCACAATGTACTAAAAGGTGATCCACCGACTCCCCACTCTTCTTACACGAATAACATCAATCAATCACAATGACATGCCGTTTTCTAAGATTATCCACGGTTAAAAATTTTCCTGAGGCAGCCAACCAATAAAAGAAAACCACACTTAGGGAGCCTTATTCCACCAAATACTCCTCCAAGGGAAACGAATGCTATTGTGAGGAACAAGGACAATGTAGTATGATTTAACATCAAACAACCCTATCTTGGAAGGTGTCCAACAAAGCTTAGCTTCACCAACCCGTCTCAATCTAAGGGGATATAACAAATTGAAGAACAAGGTGAAGAGATCCACCTCCCAGTTTTGAGCCACTCTAAGAAAGCTAACAGTCCATTGATAAGTCACTATAAAACTCCAAAAGATCTGCCACTACAGCATCCTTACAACAGGCTAAACTGAACAAGTCTAGAAAAGCTACCTTGAGGGCTTGATCCCCACACCACACATCATACTATAATCTAATTTTAGAGCCATCACCAACCTCAAATCTACTGTGACTAGAAAACTCCCCCCAACCCCCTCCTGATATTCTTCCAAAGCCCCATGAGCCTCATTAGAACTCCACTCACCCCACGCATGGCCATATTTAGAATCCACAACCACCTTTATCTCATAAACATAACATCAAAGCCACTTCCTGAACAGCACTCGGTTGAATGAAAGTAAATTACGGAGCCCCCAACCCTCCTTAGATATCGGAGAACACACTTTAGGTCAACTAACCAAATAAAATTTGAACTCATCACCAATACCACCCCACAAGAAGTCTTGCTACAACTTCTCTATGGCATTGGCACCACCAACCTGGATGGCATTGTCACCACCAACCCGGATGGCAAAAACAAACATGAAGTGAGTAGGCAAATTAGATAAAGTACTTTTGATCAAGGTCACCCTCCTACCCTTTGATAAATGCATCATCTTTCATCCTGCCAAACAACGCTCTATCTTCTCAATAATGTCATCCCAAACAACGCTCTTCAATAAGATTGGTTATTACTTATCAAAAAATATATATATTTGGCCTTAAATGAAGCTCCCGTAGAAGGCCTAGATATTGCAAGGTAAAGAAGAGACCCTACAACCCAAAACGTTAGCTAAACCTTCCACATTGTTGACGTTGTCAATGGAGACCGACTCTAATTTAGCCAGATTAATTCTCAACCCTAAAATCGCTTCAAAGCATAAACAATGCAAATTGCAAAGATGATCTAGATAAGCCCCGCAAAACATCAAACTACCGTCCACAAACAAGAGGTGGGAAATGTTGAGGGCACCAAGAAAACACTAAATACCACAATGCTCTCGCCACCAAAGAGTAAAGAAGGAGAGGTGATCAACAAATTCACCAGAATTTTTCCACATATGACACCAATCCACTATAATTATTTTCCTATTAATAGATTACCCTCAGTTTGGTTTTCTCAATGCAGTAACCCATACCAAAAAAAACAAAAGAACTTTCGAGGAACTTCCTTACAGATACACTCCTAACTAATAACTGAAAACCAACCGCCAAATTCTGCTATGCTCTTCCGTAGGGGCAGAACCAGGACTTTTGGTATGAGGGGAGGAACTTATATAAATAATTAAGCACATATGGTCTCTATATATGTTTGTGCCATTCGAAATCTTAATCTGCCTTACAAACACACATTAGTATAAACTACTAGAAAAATAAACTAAGCACCATCTATCGGGTCCAAGAAAAAATAGTATCTTTGAGAGTGGACTCGTTCTCCTAACAAGATTCCCTGAAGCCCCAACAAAAACAATGCTGAGAGTCAAGACAAAACAATGCTGCAATCATAAATGATTAATCCATTTAGCTTGTGAAGCCAAAAACAAATATTGCGAACTCAAAACAGTAAAAATAAAAAAAGACTGGAAAACAATATCTAAATTGGAAAACCATCCACTTTCAAGCAAGATAATATAAAAAAAATTCTTCAAAACAGTAACTAAATTGATTTTGGACCATCTATTCTCCGCGGAAACTAAGTAATAACTAAGCAAAAAACTTTCTCAAAAAAAAAAAAAAAATCCAAAAAACTTACATAAAAAGACACAAGTACATAACTTCCAAAAAAACCCGAAAAAAAAAAAAATCAAGAACAAGATTTTCCTCAAATTTAAGGTGAAATGGGAAGTGGGTGTGGATTGAAATTGAATATTGATTACCTTGGAGACTTGGACTGTTGGACCTTGAAGTAGGTCTTCAACTTGCGGGGTGCTTTTTGCCTTGCCAAATCCTGGAAAGCTGAACACTAAAACCTAAATGTTGCGACTTTTTATGGCAAATTACAGGGAATCCCAAGTACACAGAGAGAGAGAGAGAGAGAGAGAGAGCCTCAAGAGTCAAGGCCAAGAGGCAAGAGGCAGGACGAAGAGGCCCAAGACTTTTGAGGCGCAAGAGGCAGTCAGGCGGAGAAGTTGGGCTGAGAGAGGTGTACGGAACGCCGAATTGGGCGCTAGAACAAGAGAAGCTGCGATAGCTGTACTGACGTGGAAGTTCCGTCGCTAAGTGGCTCGTATAGGGAAACCTACAGGGGAAGAGCAAGCCAAGCCAGACTCGTTATAAATTAAATGACACGTAGATTTTTTTTCTTTTTCATTTTTTAAAGATATTTAACTTTAGTTTTTATTTTTTATTTATTTATTTATTTTTAATTCACAAGGTTGTCTCTTTGCCGTTCCCGTATGTTATAACATTGTGTTTCAACTAAGAATTTTATAAATTCTCAAGAGGTAGCTCAATCGCTGAGATCACGCTTAATGAAATTGATGTCACTAGTTCGAATCTCCATCGTATGAACATGTAAAAAAAAAAAAAAAAAAAATTAGAGATTTTATAACAAATAGAAAGAAAGAAAAAAAAAAACTAGGGATTTTATAATAATGTGTATGTGGGTTTATCTATAATGGGCATAATATTAATATTTGGACTTCTCCAACCCCTGGATAGATGCTATAATTCCTATTTGCTGAATGATCCCAACAAATTCAAAACATTCATATCCCTCAATGAAGCTCTCAAGATAGATGGACTTGGGTCCCTTCACCCTTTGGACAATTTTCTACCACATTTTTCCATGAAGTTGCTTTCCAAGACTCTTTTAGCAGATCTCCTCGATCGTCCCATTGCACTTGAAGATTGGAACTGTCTTTGGGGCTTAAGACTTCAACATAGGTTAAAGCATTTTTCTTTTGAAGATTGCTTGGAACTTGGTCCCTGTGAGAGCCAATCTTTGAAGGTTTATCCATTTTGATGATCCTGAGGCTTGGATCTGCACCTTTTACAAACCCCTTAGAATCTTTACAGCATATATTCCTAGATTGCCATTTGCTATAATCCTCTGAAGAAACTTTTATTGGCCTTTGAATGCTTAGGGTTTCAACAATCAATATCTCTAAATAGATTAATCATCTATAGTGTGTTTGTTAGAGATACTGTAGCAAAAAATTGATAGATGTTAAAAAAAAAAAAAAAGTAAGAATGTTTGGTATGAAAAAATAAAAAAAATAAAAAATGTTTTGTAGTGATTTTTTTATTTTAATAGTAATAAAAAGTGATTGATATGATGTAAAAAGTAAGAAAATGTTGAAAAAATGCAAAAATGAGATGAATAGTATTGAACCAAAATCGTTTAGCAACCGAGCCCCTAAAGCCTCACAAGCTTCTTTCCATTCCAAGGAAGGACACTTGGGAATTCCAAATTCATGCTGCTGTTACTATGGACCACATTTATCAACTCATCCACAATGTAGTGCAACCCATGATCGATACCTCAATTAAACCCTTTCTTCTAGAGCTCACATGCTGGTTTGGCAAGACTCCTCAATTTCTTACATCTTGTCTTCCCCTCCTCACAATATTTAGGCTAATTTGATGTAGCTATTTGATCAGATTATGTTCTGGCAGCTGTTGTTTTTAGTGATTATGATGGGAATATCATTTTAGTTGCCACCAAGCACCTACTTATTGCTTATGCTTCTATGTGAAGCTCAAGCTGCATTGTTAGCTGCTCAACTTGCAACTTCTAGTAAGTGAAACTCTCTTATTATTGAAGGAGATGCTCTTACTCTCATCCTTACTATCAACAGTTAACTTGTTCACAAATTAGAACTTTTTTAGCATTTACATTTACTTTTTTGGCATTCACTAATTTTATAGCACATTGTGTTTGAAAAAAAATTCTAATTGGTCTCTTTTTTCTTCCTGTTCGGAGATTGCTTATTCAATTAACCAATTATGCAATTTATGCACTCTCTAAATCCTTCCCATTGGACTAACGCAAAGCGTGTTCTAAGCTATCTTAAAAGGCTATGTTGATCATGGCTTATTTTATTCTAAGGGTTGTTTATCTCTTCAGGCAACTCTACCATAGGATTTGGTGTTTATCTTTGTCCTTGTTTAGTTTCTTGATGTGCCAAGAAACAATATATTATTGTTTCTAAATCTAGCTTTGAGGCTTAGTATAGAGCAATGGCAATTACTATATAGCTGAATTATATTGGATCCGTATGATAGTAAAGGATTCGGTCTTTCCTCTCCAACTAAACTATTTGGTGTGACAACATTGGAGCAATGGCCTCCAATCATGTCTTCTACGCCCGCACCAAACACATTAAAGTGGACTTTCATTTTATTAGTGAAAAAGTGCTTAACAGAAAAAATAGAGTACTTAGATAGAATAATGAAAAAAGATAGTTAAAATACAGAAGTTCTGAAAAGTAGGTAGTTAAAATAAAAGGTAATCCTTCAGCTAAATTTTAGCTAAAAAAGAATGTGAATATGAATGCACATGTTTTTGGGCTGCATCATTTGCTGCGGCATAGCTCTACTTAATGGACCAATATAACATCCGATGGCAACACTTGGTTCATGCCGGCACAGCTCTACATTTCAGATTCCTGCCAATTCTTTTTGCTACTTGCATCCAAATAACTCTTAAATGCACCAGTGTCAAGTTTGGCAGCCAAGAAAAGTTGTCAATGCTTCAATCCTCCATCGTTATATGATGACTAAACATAGCATATATCACCGTTATTCCGTAGGAGCGTACCATTAAATAAAAATATTAAATTGTCACAATAAAAGGAAGTATACATATAACGAGAGAAAAACTTCAGAACAGTCATCACACAGCATCCAGAAAATGGACTGAACCACGACATCAATTGCTATAAGTTAAAGTTCAACTAGCCTGGATTGCGACTTTCAGGGACCAAGCATGACATGACATTTATATAGGTTCCCAAAATCCACACTTTTAAAAAGACGCTCAGCTATTCCCTTTTTGCCAAGATATCTACACAGCTAATCTTCCCATTCATTGTCACACCGCGATGACTGAGCACATTACAATCCATTTTCACCTCATATTTTCTCTGCGACGCACATACCGAGTTCTGTCATTGTATCTCGGTCTGTCTTGAGCTCTCTGTGGCTGTGGCTCCACCCTCCTCTGTCTCTCAGGGGACCTTTGAACAATCTCCCCATTCACAAACAGTTCAGCTGCGACATAACAAAAGGTTTGCATAATTTTGATTATTAAACCTCACAAATAAGAGTAGTGTATTTGAATATATCAAATTAAACGAGAAACAAGCAACAAATTATAGCATGGCTCCCTTTCCAAGAAGAGGTGAATAACAAAGTTGGGAAACAAACCTTCAACCCAAAAAAAGATCAAGAAGTAAACGAATTAGGTTATACATAATTGTAATGTATGGAAATGTTACAATACCAAGCACAAAAGGGAGAAAAATAATAAGGAAAATTTATCCTGAGAAAAATTCAAGGTATATGATACTTCGGATGATAATAAAATTGATCCGGATGTTTGAATGTCAAAACTCACCTCTAGAAAGACATGAATAAGTAAAAAACGAACATCCATGGACGTTATGGGGAGGAGGGACATAAACTTCTATCAAGCTAACAAAGATATTATCAATGAAAAAAAATGAGGACTTTTTTATTACTGCCGATCAGCAATATATGCACCGCAAGAAGGAAAAAATACAATCAATGTATCATCTCTAATGATCTGTAACTCCACAAGTGTATAAAAAAAGCACAGAACAAGAATGAGAGGAGATTTGCTGCAAGTCCATTAGCATTCAAAGCTTAGACATTACCCCTTCGAGGCTATTAGCTTTGCCAAGATGGACTAGCAAATATGCACCACAAAGATCCTATGGGCAGGAAGGACACAAACTTCTATCAAGTTAACAAAGATATTATCAATGAACAAAATGAGCACTTTTTATTACTGCTGATCAGCTATCTATGGGCGGGGGTACATAACCTTCTATCAAGTTAACAAAGATATTATCAATGAACAAAATGAGCACTTGTTATTACTGCTGCTCAGCAATCTATGCACCACTAGAAGGAACAAATACAATCAATGTATCATCTCAAATGGTTCTGTAACCCCACGTGTGTATAAAAAGCACAGAACAAGAATGAGAGGAAATTCGATGTAAGTCCATTAGCATTCAAAGCTAGACATTACCCCTTCAAGGCTATTAGCTTTGCCAAGATGGACTGGAAAATATGCACCACAAAGATATTATGGGCAGGGGGGACCTGAACTTCTATCAAGTTAACAAAGATATTATCAATGAACAAAATGAATAGCAATTTTTATTACTGATGATCAGCAATCTATGCATCACAAGAAGCAACAAATACAATCAATGTATCATCTCTAATGGTTCTGTAACTCTAAGTGTGTATAAAAAGCACAGAACAAGAATGAGAGGAAATTCAATGTAAGTCCATTAGCATTCAAAGCTAGACAATTACCCCTTCGAGGCTATCAGCTTTGCCAAGATGGTCTACTAAAAGTTGCAATATCAAGAAAAGCAATCACTAACAATGGTGTTGTTTGGTAAACAACAATGGCTTTACAATGCACTGTTCACGATTGGTGAGAAAAAATATGAGTGTAATAATTAGTATAAAAAAGTGAAAAAGTTGTATTGAAAAGTAAGAAAATTTTGTTTTGTACTGATTTTTTTATTTAAATAGTAGTAAAAAGTGAATGATGTGAAATAAAAAGTAAATGATGCGATATAAAAAGTGAGAATGTTTTGATGTTGATTTTTTAAAACAATGAGATGAAAAATGTGGGGGAATGTGATGTTGTTTAACAAACAACACCAATATGTTTATCATGAAAAATGTTTGTTGCGCCTTGCCGGACTTGCACCCAATTTCCTTTATACTTTTGAAAATAAATATTACCATGAACATTGGTAACGTCAAAAGCCTGAATACACAACTTTAAACTGGTATGAAGGCCAGTCATGTCAAGGTTTTGGATGCTAATTTTATACAGGATGCGCATGTGGCAGGAATTTTTTTTTAAAAAAAGGGTATGTTTCATCTTCCCTGTCTGCATCTCAACCACGTATACAAAGCGCAAAATAGTTACGAGAGACATTTGATATAAGTCCATTACATTCAAAGCTAAGCATTGCCTACAAGATTCATTAGCTCCTCCAAAAGATGGATTAGACGACATTTTTTTTTTAATAAGTAATAAACCAATCTCATTAAAAGCGTAAGGCGCCCCTAAGTAAGACAAGAACACATTACCAGATTAGTATGTTAACACAAACCACCACCAGTAATATGTTGTCCACATAAAAACTATTAACATGCACTACGTTTGCAAACACATTCACACCTCATGTTAGGCACTTTATTTATGTAAAGAGTGACCAAATCATAAATACAAGGCCGCTTTATCCTTGGTATCCCTTAGCTGAACCTCATGATGTATAAAAAACTGGAAAACACTTGAAATCCATTCACATCCGGTAAAATTCAAATGAAGACCTTGCTTATTACAGGACTCTAAGCTTCTTAAAAAATGGTGTAAGCAAATTTAAATAATAACCTGTATCAATATTCTTCGATTTTGAGGTCATGCTTCACCCATACAAATTTTCAGATATGGGTAAAAGATGCACATCAACCATAAAAACTATTCCCATTGAAGATGCCACATGAACCATATGGGTGATCCACATGCCCATCAGAACGTATTTTCACAGAAGAGCCACACCAACCCTTTCATTGAATTACGGAGGCAGTGGCTCAAAAATCACAGACGCGAGCCAAAGTCATAAACTCGATGACTTCAAGAAAGGTAAATGCCAGAAACCAGAGTTGAAATATGCATATACGTGTACTGAATGCCAACATTACACGTTCACTCCAAAACTACAAGCAAGACATACCATCATATACTCAATAACACTAACAAAGTAAAGCAGCATAGTCATCAAAATCTCAAATTCACGCGTAAAAGACTCACCCCCATAGTCTTTGTATTCAGGATCCACATAAGAATCTGGAAGCACAAACAAAACTCCGGGCAAGCCTGTCACAACAATAAGAAAAAAAAATCCATAACATCCACGATACATTAATGTACGCGTGAATATATATATATATATATATATATATATATATATATATATATATATATATATATATATATATATATAGATAAGAAAATGAATTGTAGCAAAGTTAAGACAGACCTTCAAGCTTGTTAGAGGTCTCCTCGTCAATCTCACAGCCAAATCCAAAATACCTCTCACAAGAAACATTGTAAATCTTCTTCTTCGCTTCCTCCTCACTGCTCACGACCCCAAAAAGCACTTAGTAGATAACAAAATCAACACTACCAATAAAAGATAAAAAATGTCCGATTTTTTCCTTTTCCCTTTTCCTACACTTTCTCGGAAAACAAACAGAAGAGAAAAAATAAAATACCTGCCGAGGACTTTGGCTAGGGTTTGAATGTAGCAGTCGATCATCTGGTGCTTGGTGGCGCCATCGCCGCCGGGCTTGTCCATGACGATGAGCCAGTGCTCGTAGTCGCAGCCGGGGAAGAGCGGGGCCATCTCGGTTGGAGGCCGGTCACTGAAGTTGGACCCGGAGTTGAGAGGCGAGTAGGCCGAGCCGCCGGACCGGTTCACGCGGCAACGCACCGGGGTGAACCGGGGTGCGGACGGAACGCATCGTACGGGGGCGAGGGCTCGGCGCGAGTGGAAGAGGAGAGCGGGGATGGGAGGCTGGCTGGTGATGGTGGAGAGGAGGCGCCTGGAGAGCGCCGCTGGGCGTCGGAGAGTGGCGATTGAGAGGGCTCGGCCTAGTGTTAGGGTTAGAGCCATTTGCTTTCTTTGGAAGTGAGGGAGTGAGTGAGGCAAACGAGGGTTTTGTGTGGGCTTAAGGGGTATATATCGTTGATTCTTTCTCGGGAACTGGAAGTGAGGTGTGTGAGGTTGGATTATCTGAATTTTTTGTTGGGTTTGGGCCCAGGATCCCATTAGCACAAAAGGCAGCCTAAAATAGGGGCTATGGACCTGTCTCGATTAGTTTGGGCCCAATATTCCATTAACACAAAAGCAGACTAAGAGTCTGTTCGAAATTGCGATTTAAAAAAATATAATTTAAAAAATAGCGATTTTAAAATGTGCAATTTAAAAATATGATTTTTAAAAACACAATTAAGCGGTCAGCAAAATTGCGATTTGACATTTAAAATTGCAATTTTAACCCTAAAAATTGTGCGCTTTTATGCATTTTCAAATTGTAATTTTTTTAAAAATGTAATAACAATCAATCAATTTTCTGCGATTTGGTTTAAAATCGCATTATGTGTCTATGAAATCGCAATGCCAAACTCGCCCTAAGAGTGTATAGGAATTGTGATTTTTCATATCAATCCGATTTTAAATCAAATCGTAGAAAATGTATTGTTTGAGAGTACATTTTTAAAAATTAAGATTAAAAAAATTTACGTTTTTAAAAATGCACGATTTTAAAGGTTAAACTACGATTTTACCAAACAATTAGTAAAACAATTGTGAAAAATTTATTGCAGATGATTGATCAAAACTTTATGAGAAATTCAAAAGAAGCTTAATTGCTTGAATGAGAAAAACTCCCAAATTTGTTATGCATTAGAGGAGGCACTAGTTTGCTTATAAGGTTGTAATTGAACTGAGTATTAAATGTTCAAGCTCTATTCATTTATCATATTTCAAACACGAGCTGAACTCGAGCATATCATCGAGCAAGATAATTTATTCAAGCTTAGTTCATCATTTATTTTTCGAGCGAACTCAAACTTATTTATAAACTACTCAGTTAACTTATTTATTCATTATATAAAGTAAATAGCATTATTTTTTTCTTCATAAATCTATACTAATTATTAGTTGATTAATTATCGTTAAGATTTTATTATTTGAGTTAATTAAATAAATTAACTTGAATTTTAAATAATCCAATATTGAGTTTATATGTATAGTTTATAGTATATATATAAATTTATTACGCGCACACGCACATATTTATATATACACACAAACACACACATATATCTATATATATCAAGACTCACAATTACAATAATTCAATTCATTTCTACTATATTAGGAAGAGAATTTATCATATGAGTTTATACGAGCTTATATGAGTCGAGCTGAGTTTATACGAGTATAGATCGTTTAATAATCGAGCATAATCTTGTGTTCACGATTGGCTAATTTATTAGATGAACCGCTTGTGCATTTACATCCCTACATTCTTCAATTTATAGGCCATTTCATCATTTGCCACAATTCTGTTTACTTACCTTGAGAGAGTTGAGAAGTGCCACTGAATTTGGTGTTCACTTATTTATGTTACCAAACCCTCCATTAGTTTGTTCTGAAATGGTCTGTCTGGATACTATTTTTATGCTGCTCATAACTGATGAGACAAAAATAGATGCAATAGTAGGTTTCTGGCCAACTAGCCCTACTAATTACTACCAAAAGAAACAACAAATTTTTTTTTTTTGTTAAATGCCATGGTAGACGAGGTCAAGATTCAAAGCAGCTTTATTTGGAGATAGCATCAGATTTCAGCAAAGATGGAGAAATTCCTTCATCTTCTTTGTCTTCCATTTATTTTGTGTTCCCTTGAGTCGACTCAAGCTCAGTTGCTGGCTGCTGCTAAAGGAGTGCAGGCCTTGTATGTATTTGGGGACTCCATTGTTGACAGTGGCAACAGTTTAAATACCTTAGTGAATGCAACCTATTTGCCCTACGGATGTGATTTCCCTTCCCCTGCCTCAGGCAGATTCACAAATGGCAAAACAATAGCCGATATTCTGAGTAAGAAGAAACATATAGAATTTGTCCTTTTCTTAACCTTAATCAAATAGCTAGGCAGTAGTTAATCTGTGGTCTTTGAAGGCATGCTGCAGGTTTGTCTCTCAATGTGTCAGTACTCTCAATTCCATTATGGGCTTCTGAAAAAGACAAGAGAGGTACAACCATAGCCGGTTTCAACTATGCTTCTGCTACCGCCGGTCTTCTTCCCGAGACTGGACGCACATTTGTAAGTGTTAAAGTATTGCTTAAATGATTAAATATATTTTTTATTATCAGCTTAAGTGTTACGATATTTGTGTCCCACATGAGTAAAGTTTAATTTTAACCAGATGTATATAAGCTCTTGGATACCCTGCCTTGCAAGTGGGTTTTCAAGGGTGAGATTTGTGGCATTTGATATCAAAGCCAAACACCACGCCACTTCTGACTCCGACGCCTTATTTTTATGAGTTTGTATGGATCATCTTTTTATCCTCATAAAATTGATGTGACTTTCAAATCACCATTAAATTTTAGATAAGTAACGGTAGGGACCATCTTTTGATCCAAATGGTAATTTTGAAAGTCACATCAACTTTAGGAAGATAAAAAGAAAATAAAAAGATGGTCCATAATATTACTCTATTTTAATTTATTGTTATCATGCGTGCATGTAGGGGGCAAACGTCGTGGGCATGAAAGAACAGATTGATTTGTTTAATGAGACAGTTGAAAACTACTTGCCACGGCAAATCAATAATGCAGAGGTGCTCTCCAAATACTTGTCGAAATCTATTTTTGTAATTTCCATCGGCAGCAATGACTATTTGTACAATTATCTTCAGCCACAATATTACACTACTAGTAGACAGTATGACATGGACGAATTTGGCGACCTTCTCATGTTGGAATTGGAAAAACATTTGAAGGTACCTTATTTTGTCACATTTGTTGTCTTATTATTAGTCGAAATCAAACAATTGTTGATCACATATTTGAAAATAAGGAGAGCAATGCTACAAATACAACCCTAAGCAGCAGGAGCGGCTACAGGTAGCATCGTTATATATATTTTTATTAAATCAGACATGTATCACCTTCTGATTATTATGACGTGAGAGCGTCGTTAAAATTCAACAAAATTAAAAACAGTTGAAATCTTTCAATAAAATTGATAAAAAATGCCTACTTCAATACGTCAGAAACATTTTCCCCTTAAAAAAATTAGCGTGGGGTGAATATGTTTTCGTATGTTGCTGTAAAAGCTAAATACATGGTATAAATATGCAGGCTTTATACAGTTTAGGTGCTAGGAAGATGGTGTTTTTTGAACTTGGCCCCATTGGTTGTTATCCATTAGTTGTGAAGAGGGGAGAACAAAATGGAAAATGTCTACAACAATTAAATACCATGCTGGCCGTCTTCAATGCCAAGCTATATTATATGCTCACTGATATTGCCTCTTCCCTTGAGGGGACAACATTCATTGTCGCACAAACTTTCAAGCTTATTTACGACATGGTGGAAAATCCTTCTAAATATGGTAAGCCTCTGCCTTACTAATCTGAGAGCTGGAAAATTGTGAATAGGTATATGCTCGGCTTCGATCTTATTCGGGCAGGCAGGTGGATTATGCATGGAATCTCTCACATTCTCTGTCCAGATAATTACAATTCAAGCGGGTAATTGCAGTGAATCTTTATCCGAAATTTTTTGTGTTGCAGGGCTAAATGATACAACAAATTCATGTTGTGCTGTTGAACAGAAGGGAGGGAGACTATTGTGTGTTCCAGAGACAAATCCATGTGACGAGAGGAAGTCGACTCTGTTTTGGGATAAATTTCATCTGACAGAGGCCGCATACAACATTGTTGCGTACAAATGTTTGAATGAGTCGAGTGTTTGCACGTCATTGGAGACCTTTGAACCTGAGGGTAAAGCTGTATCAGGACAACCTGGCCGGTTGTCAAAACCAATCTTTAGTGGTTTTAATACACTGGTGTTGGCAATTATGATCTCAGTTTCTTATTTTGTAGCAAATTTTTGTTCATAGATTATTACCATTTTTGCAATCGCCTCTTGGGTGATCAGTTCAAACAAGTAATAGACATTACTCATAAAAATTCATCCAGAATGAGTGAAACTAAAACAGGTTTTGCATTTTGAAAATCTGAACCTATAAAATTTCTTGTTTAATTTCATAACGTTAAGTTAGAGAATTATGAAACTTGCTTGGAAACAAATTCTAATAATGACCATGAATTTCACGTTTCCTTTATATAAAAGCAATACATGTAATTGTTCCATTCAATATCATAGAGCCAAACAAGTACAGAGAGTTGAGCACTCAAATTTATTCAACAAAGCCTGATGGCACTCTCAAATACAGGTATATTGACACAAAGCAAAGGAGACAAGCAAAAGCATTTTAAGGTTATCTTTTTGCTTTTTAGGAAAAAAGCATAACCATTAACAAACAACTCAAAATATAAAACATTCACAAAACAATCTAAAACTACTTTTACCTTTATATCACGTCACAATAAAAATGCAAAAAGCACTTTCTATAACGAACCCAAAAAGTTCGCAGCACCTGCCTCAGCAGTCAGCATGAGGATATTCATAAACTTCACTGTAGTCTCTGCCTCGAAACCATGTGCTCCGATTTCTGCGCAAAATAGTTGGAAAACTTTTAAGTAGTATACAGACATGAAGGACTACAAAGCATGTTAATTACCTAAATGAATATACTGACGATGTAAGGTCATGAAGGACTACAAAGCATGTTACTTATCTTCAATGTCTTCTAAATAGTAAGGTCATTTGAGTTTGTGGGTAGGAATTTATTAGAAGAGAACAAAAGGGGAAGGGAGAAAGTAGGATTAAGAGGAATCTTCAGAATGGATGCTTCAATTACAATTGCAAGGAGAAATAAAGTTACACATAAATACAGGAGAAAATGTAGAAACAATTCAATTCCACTGCAAGGTTGTGATTTGCTATTAAATAACTTTAATAATTCCCTATGAGGCTATGACATTATGAAGAAAAATGTTCATGTGCTAAAGAGTTGTTAGACAGTAAAAACCGAGGCATTAGGAAGAATTCCACATATATGTGAGAGAGAGAGAGAGAGAGAGAGAAGAGAACAATTAGAACAAGAGCATAGCCACTCTAGGGTTTCAAGGAACTTCCTGAAGACTATGGAGATTAATTTGGATAAGCACTCTCATCCAAATAATCTCCCAGAGCAGAGACGTGAGTCATGACACTCCCTCTTTTCATAAAGGGAACAGCAACTTTTGACAGCAAAAGTTGACCCATTACCATACCATGGATCAATCTAGGAAATCAACAAAATTCAGTGGGTTTTGACTCTGCTGGTGGTCCAACTTGTGATCCAATAGCAGGTTAAAATGGTTGGAGGAGAAGGTGGTGGTGGGGGGTGTTGCGCAAGAAAAGGTCAATTATTATGTGAGTGGAATACCATGTCAAGCTGAGCTACTGCCAAAGTTAATTGTATGTTGGATAAAGCCATCTGATGCTTAAAGTAGACATTTCCTCTCAAGAGAAACTTCAAGTTCTAATGCTGTATCGATTACTGCAAATGTTTTTTTAACTCTTTTTATTTAATAACTACTTTAACATTGATTCTAAGTGAACAAGACATAATCATACTAAGGCATTCAAGCACTGACCTGCTCAGAGTGAGGCAAATACTTCCCATCAAATGTCAGAACTACACGATCCTTCCCATCCACACCTTTAATTTTGTCGACTGAGCAAAAGAAATCTATAGCTGACATGCTAAAAAGAAAAAAAGAAGAAGAAGTATAAATTGCATGGTTAATAATCGAATGAGATCAAGTTAAATTTTCCAGGCAACATGTTTAATTCAATGGGAGATGAGATTGCATGTCCAGTTCGCTGCATTTGGCATGTTACCATATCTACTGTCAGTAAGGACTATCAGTATCATCCTACATATCAGTGGGAAGAGGCATTTCAAGATAGACCACCCCTGCCCTTGCAACAAATTTATGGACCCAAGAATATGAAGATTCAAGAACGTCAAATCCAAAGAGAAATGATAATATATGATTAGGAAATTGGAAATCTTCTAGTACATATTACTTGATACTTGATACTTGATATCCATTCTATGATGTATTCAACTGATAGTAACTGCTTTATTTGCCCTGAATCTAGTCTTAACCACACATAGGCATTACAATACACAAAAGCCACATAACAATTGCAACATGGAAAATCCCTTCTAGCTTAAGATTGAAAAGAAAACACCCAATGGAGATAAATATATATAACCAACTTCCCAATCACAATTTTTTTCTTTAAATACAAGCAATCTGAGAAGCTGTTAGCATACTAGTTAAATTGCCAAGTCAATCCTTTCTTATCAAATAAAGTTGTTGAAATAAATATATTAGTGTCAGAGCATTCACTGAGTTCAAACCCTGTCTTCACTTTATACCTCCCATTTTAGAGTTGTTAGGTTTTATGATGTTGGCAAATTCAGTGTCAAAAGTGATTGTGTTGTAAGTTTAAGTTTAGTGGTTAAGTTGTTTTTAAGTTGAGGTTCAAATTGAAGATCATAGCAGGCCGTTTGCAACCAATGAGACAATTTTACAAGGTTCAGAAATTCAAAGCAGAATGCTCCGTTTGCAAGCCCATTTGAAAGGTGTTTGCATTTCAAGAATTCAATTCCAGAATGTACTGATCGCAGGCACAATCGCAAGACTTTCGAACGGAGAACTTTAAGGTTAATTTCAAGCTCCCAAGAGGCTCAATTGCAAGGGCAATCACAACAGGTTTGAACAAGGCTGAATCATTGTGTTGCACAAGATACCATCGAAAGCTCCAATCACAAGAATGTTCAAAGCAAGTTCGTACGCAATGGTCATAAAGCTAGATCCGAGACACTTGATTGCTGATAGAAGAGGCTAGTGACTCCTCTAATGAGGAATCCATGAATGATGCGGACTTGGCATTGATTGCCAAGCAGTTTAGAAAAAATTTTAGACCTAGAAAATGTGAGTTTAGGAGACCCTTCAAAGTGGCTGAAAAATCCAAGGATGACTCAAGTGGAGCTTCCCCAAAACAGAAGAACAAGGACAATAAAGACAAGAACTCTCAAGGCATTCAGTGTCGTGAGTGTTCAAGGTTTGGTCAAATTAGGGCTAAGTGTCCTAATTGAAAGAAGTCCAAAGGTAAGGGTATGAATGTTACCTTGAGTGATGAGTCAGATTCTGATGACTTATGGAAATTACATAACTTCTACCGCTTCAATGAGAAGTGGTAGTGGGTCTAGTATGCATGACACACTTGACCATGAAGAGTCGTCTCAAGATGATTCTGATGAAGAAGTTGATTTTGCAAGTTGCATACAAAAAGCTTTTTAAAGAGTGCACACAACTGAAGAAATTGAATAAAAGAAGCTTTAAAAAGCTTAATGAAGTTGAACTTGAAAAAGAAAATTTGCTTGCAAAGTTGGATGACTCACATGCATTGTTTGATAAGCTGAAACATGAAAATATTGTGCTTAATGAACAAATCAAATCACTTGATAATGAGCTTGAAGAATCTAAACATCATTTGAAAAAAACTCTAGTGATAAGCTTGATAAAATGTTGAATGTTCAAAAGCATAACTGTGATAAAATTAGTTTGAGTTTTGTTGATAGTTGTCCATCTTTGCCTTCTACTTCTTAAGATAATTCTGTTTCTAAAGGTAAGGTTGCTCTTGTTCGTGCTGTTTTTGATAAAGGCAAAAGGTTCTTGGTGATAATGTGTCTAAACCTAAGTCAGTACCTCCTCCCTCCTAGGAGACAACCCACTTCTAGGTTTGTCCCTACTTGTCACCATTGTGGCAAAGTTGGACATTCAACCACACTGTTTCATGTTGAGACTCTGTGAGCATGTGAACGATAATTCCTTTCAAAAAAAGGATTGTTCAAGATGATTAGCGATGTGTTAACTAGGTTAGATGTGTTGGACAAACAAAGGGTTCAAAGTCATAAGTCACCACAAATTGTCAAGCAAGCTTGGGTAAGAAAAGTTGACTACATCCACCTTTGAAAAGAGAGTAGTGGGGTAAGAAAAGTAGACTACATCCACCTTTGAAAAGAGAGTAGTGGTAGTCCTGCATTGACTTAGGTCGTTGCATTGCATGCCTAGGATTGCATTTAGTGTCATTTTCATCAACCTAGAGCATGTCATTTGCATTTTGCATTTTTATATTTCATTGCATTGCATTTGTTTTGGTATGCTGTTTTGTTGTTGTTTCAAATTTTTTTTTAATACAAAAATGTGGGTTCCTACTTGGGTGTTCATGTGGGTGCATCATATCCTTGTTTGTGCTTAATGGTTTTGAATCACATATGAGCACATTTTTATGTGAATTATGCAAGAGGATTAATATTTATGATGGAAAATGTGCATCTATGTGCATAAATGGTGTTGAATGTTTTTATAATGCTTGCAATTTTTGTGCACATTTTGATTCCACAAGTTGAGTTTGACCACATGTGTGAGTGTTTGGTAAGCAATCATTAATGCATTTTAAGGACCAAATTGACCTTAAACTAGTTACACCTATGTCTTAATTTCTCTTTCATAATCTCACCCTAATAACTATAGCACATGTGCACTATATAAAAAGCGATGTTCTTAGATATAACAAAAGGTGAACATTGCATGTTCAAAATTGGGATCGTTGTGTCCTTATAGAAAAAGCCAATGTTCACTTATTGCAGAAAAAGGTGAACATTCAAAATGGGTTCTGATGACAATTTAGTGCTTCTTGTATGTTGGAAGTGTTCCTAGTCCTAGTAGTTTGGTTTGACTTTTGGCCCTTTGAATATGTGTATGCTACATTTATGGTTTCAATTTTAAGCTAAACCTTTTCACAAAATTAAGGTTTAAGCTCGCTTGTTGGAATTTCATCACACACTTCACGCAAGCATTGTCTGAATGTAACATGCCATGACTGCATTTTTATGGGAATTGATATCCATCAATTTTTGGACCCTTATTGTATTTGATACACAATTTGACTTTACATATATATGATTTAACTTCATCAAGGGTCAAGTGTTATTGGTGCATTCCATGGGATTTGGGAATATTTTTTGGTATGTCAGTAAGGGGGAGAATGGTTTTTGGTGCTTAAAATTTTTGAAAAGTTCAATCTTTTCTTACTTTTCTGGGCCTCGAATTCGAACGACAATATTGTCGTTCGAACGGGATCAAAAAGTCACGCCCAATTCCAAGTTTTAAAGCCTCGATCGTGCCTTTCCCTTTCCCACTGTTAGCACCCAAAACCTAGAACTCTTCGAATAACCCTCAAGTCACTTCATTTTCTTTGTTTTGCCCTATTTCAAATCATCATTTGCATTCAAGTGTTCACTAACCCATATCAAGAGGTAAGAAAATTTTCGGTTTTTTTATTGTTGTTTCATTGAGTTTTTGTCTCAATATTTTCATGATTTCCTTTACTTTTCTTGCATTTTAGTTCATTTCACTACTGGGTTGTGTGGCATTATCCATTTTCATCATGTAGTTAGGCACGGATTTTGGATCTCCCATCATTTTGGGGTACAAGTCAAGTTTTTACTACAAAGGTTTCGTAAATATAAACTGATTGTAATTTGATTCTTCTATGGTGGATAAGTTTCCAGGAGTTATTGCCCCAGAGTGGTTTTATTTTTGAGTAGTTCTTTTAAAGGTTTAGAATTTGTCAACAAAATTGCGGTGTTTGAACTCTTTACTGTTTTATTTAATTTTGGTGATAATCTACGTGGTTGCAAAATTTTTGTTGGTTTTGAGCAAATACTATTCGACAAATATTAGAATATTGATTAAACGATCAAATTTACTTTCTTTTTCTACCATAATCTTTTGGTATAAGCGGTAATTATCAGAATCAAAGAAATAGACACTGAGTGAAACTTACATGCCATCACCAAACTCCTCATTGATTATCTCCTTGATGCTCTCACCAAAATGCATAACCGCTTCATTCAACCTACAAAATCGGAAATTGACGCGAAAAACAAAACCCCAATAAAAGATAAAACCTTGCTTGCATGAAGAAACAGCGATGAGGATGGGTAAATTGGAAGAGCGAAATACCTGTAGATAGTGGGTTCTTGGATCAAGCTGGGGTCGTAGGAGCGCATGGGTGGCCTCATCATCTCTTGGAGGAGGTCGTCGGTCAGGTCGGGCAGCGCCGCCCGTAGCACAAGGGCGGTGTCGGGCTTGAGCTGGGCTTGGCGCCTCAGCAGCTGGGCTACGTAGACGTTGGTGAGGCCCGTCTCTTCGGCTATCTGGCTATACGACTTGCCGGATTTGCGCTTCACCGCCAGTAGCCGGTTCGCTGTGATTGTTTTGCCCTCTTCCATTTCAAGCAAACGACTCCTCGTGTTTTGAGTGGGCGAGAGAGAGATAAAGAGGGAAAGTGGGAAACACAAGTCCTTGGGCTTTATAATTGTATGGATGGAAATAAACCAAAAACAAGTATTATTTACTTTAGGGATGCTTATCTATAGATCTATCTATAGACAAAGCAATCCTGAAAGCAATCCTGATTGGATATATATATATATATATATATATATATATATATAAAATGTATTTGCCATTGCGATTTTTGTAGATAAAAACTTCCTAGAAAATAAATCATTTTAGAGTGCGTTTTTTAAAATTGTGTAAAAAATTTTGCATTTTCCAATCATAAGTAAACGCATGACTTTAAAGTCCAAACTATAATTTTATCAAACGTTTAATTGTGTTTTTAAAATTTACATTTCCAAAATGCACATTTTAAATTTATTATTTTGAAATCGTAAATTCAAACGAACCTTAGTATCTAAAATGGTTTATCAAGAGCTACTTATATTTATTTTAGCTAAAATAGCTTGTCAACTGCCCTGTAGATTTGATTATTTAAATATTTTTTTATTCCTTTAAAAAATGTACATTTACTCTCTCTAAACTACAACTAATCTTAAACCCGTGAATATTTAACATAAATAAAGAGAGAAGAAATGAGAAACACACCAAAAAAAAAAAGAAAAAAAAAAAGAAGATTATGCATTGATGAATAGGGTCAACCTACATGTATTGTAGAAAAAAAATGCATTTTGCATTGGGCTGGTTTTTTGAAGGTTTGTTAGGCATTTTATATATCAATCCAAAATACATAACCCATTAGAGATGCTCCAAGTGTTTATCTGGTCCAGATGGAGATGGATCAAAGTGTTATATGTTACCTAATGGTGTATACAAATTTGACACATTCTCAAAACTAAATGGTAGAAATGCAATGCTACATTTGATGAATAAACAAGCACTTGTCTAGAATGATCATTAAAACCTATGAAATTGAGAGTAATTACGTAATTTCATAAGTTTTAATGAGGATAAAATTGAAATAGAGAGCATCAAAATTTTACGTGAAATTAGTAACGGAAGATCTAAATTGAAAATTTTTGAAATATTAGGAGGGTACATTGTCAATTTTTAAACATTGTGATTCAAATTAAAAAACCACTAAAATTTCAAGAGATAAAGTGAATTTAACCAAATTTTCTTTCCCCTTTTGGGTTGGAAGTTTAACGGTGAAGAGCATTAGAATGCACAAGTTGGGTTCAATTTATTAGGCCCAAGATGTTTGAAAATTTGCGTTTGAATAGATAATTATAGACCTGGGCCTCAGCTACGCTGGGCTTTTATAAGGCCTGAATCATATTCTTCCTTTTTGGTTAGACATTTAAATTTTATCTGTAAACAATACACGTATGTATAATGTATCTGTAAAGAATACTCGGATGCTTCCTATAACTGTTGGAGGTGTATATTGAAAGCAATACCAGAAAAACTTTGTTTAGATTGTGAGAATCCAACTCAACAAAATCATGTAGGAGTAAGAGCTAAAAGAAAAAAAGAAAAAGAAAAAGAAAAAGCTATTAAATTAGCAATAACAAGTTTTATGGATAAAGAAAACGTGAGAAATTTGGCGCAACAATTATAGAGAAGTTTTCTTAGCAAGCAAGAATTATATATAGAGATAAAGTGAGCAAAAAACATGGTGGAATATGAGATATGGCAAAGAAATACTCTTTGTCAAAAAGACTATAAGAGAAAAAGGTAGCTTTGTCATGTAAGCTAGTTATTTATCTTAATATTATGTAAGCTCTTACGTATATATAGAAGGAAATGTTAAGTGTTCACTAGGTGTTTTTAGGATTCTAGGTGAGTATTATTTTCTAAAAAAAAAAAAAGTTATTATTTCTTTCACTCAATTTTTAGAAAATAATAGCCACCTAAGACCAAAAAAACACTATAAGAATATCAAGAGAACACATAGCATTCCCCATCTTTTATATAGTGTCAATTAACTCTTAGATTAGTCATTAATGCATGTTAAAAGAAAAAAATAGTTGATATATGAACACTACAATATTAACCCATTAAAATAAAAATAAGATGAAATTGTAGTATATTCTGTTAGAACAGTTTTCTTCACGGTGGAGGACCCCTTCACTCCGATGTCAAAGTTAGACAGTTTTTAGGAGAAAGATTGTCTTCGGTGCACAATCATTCAATATGCTCAAAAAACAACCATTCAATAGACTCAAAGAGACTAATTAAGCTTTGAGAGAGAATATTTAGAGGGTATGAGAAGATGAGAGAACATGTTTTTGTACATGGTGTAGGGCGCCTATTTATAAGCTTGGGGAGTTAAAGTAGACTTGGATTGGGTCTTCTTATTGGAGTTAAATTAGGATTCCTAGAGCTTGAGTTGAAATTGTGGTTTTATTATTGGCTCTTATTTAATGAAGACTTTGAATAGGACTCATTTATTCTAATATTATCTTAATTGGAATATATCTTTATATTTAATTAATAGTCCTTGCTTATTTAATTAATATCTTCGTGAGCTTATGTTTGGCTATTGAGTCCAGAATTTGATAAACTTGTAATGTGAATTTATTTCCAGCATATTCTACTACTTTTATATTATTTGAGATTGTGATAAGAAAGGCAAATAAGTGCCTCAAAAAAAAAAGATAAAAAAAAAAAAGAAAAAAGAAAAGCAAATAAGACTTTTCACATATCCACTTTGTTGACTACTAAGAATAACTCCAAAAATAAAATAAAATAAATAATAATAATAATAATAAAAATAACTCCAAGAAAAGAACATTAACTATGGGTTTAGAAGTTTCTCTCGAATCTTTATCCAATTGCATAAGTCAATTATATAGGTAGCAACCAACTATGATGTCAATCAATACATAAGCTAGTCAATTAGGCTCAGTTTAATTTGATTTTTGATTTGAAATTGATTGACGTGATATAAAATAAATAGAAGTTTATAATTTTATATATATATATATATATATATATATATTAAGTGTATTTTTTTTTATCTAATAGTAAAAATTATTATTAAATTTTGGATAGATTTGGTATGAACTCATAGATTCCCAAGATTTGTCTTTCTCCAAAAGTGATTAAATGTAAATATGACTTATCAAATAAAGCAATGAATTCATACGACAATTATAAATAAAGTAATGAATATTGGGCGAATAACCTCAGGCTCAATAATTATTGTCATACAATAATGCAAGATTCCTTTGCAGCGAGTCAACTTCTAGAGCTTTGAATATGGAGAAGATGGTGGGGAGATGGTCCACAGAATGCATTGAAGCATTTCACTCCATAAACTCCTCTGCCACAAAATCAACTTCTAGATCGATCGAGCTTTGAATATCAACCACACCTTTCACACTTGCTCTCTTATATAGACAGTGCAGTTCATTAAAATTGAAGTCACCATTAATTGGACCATATGAGGCTTTGAACGTGGCTTTCACTAATTACACTTTTTTGAAAAATAAAATGCAAAGTACAAAATATCTTTTTTTTTATAAATATAACACAATATTTCTCAATATTCACTTTTTTCAGGCGTGGAGACTGGCCCTATTACTCATAAAAATAAAATAAAAAATTGAAGGCTTGCTTCCACTGATGGAGCTGAGGCTGCTCTTTCACCGGAGGTGGATGTATCTCATCAATCTCCTACACTGCAAAGTCTTGTCCATCTCTTTCAACTTCTTTCTTAAATCATTCAAAGTTTATACGAGCAAGTCAAGGATATACAATGATGTTTTGAATGGCTCCCCCCCCTTTTTTTTGTGCTGTCCATCTCCATCGTGCTGGCATGAGACTGCAACCTATAACTACCATTCATGAGTTGTACGTTTGACTGGTTCTTCTAATGTAGAACCCAAAATATCTTTGCCTTCAATTCTTGTTTTCAATTCTATATATGTAAACTATCAAAAGTGAAAACATTTGATAGATATATAGTTACCAGAAGTTATTGTCATTGGACAGAGAATTGCCCCTTCTAACAAAAATAAATTTAAAATATGATGGTGTGTATTGTTAAACCACCAGTTATTTCAAAAGTTTAAGATGATAGGAAGAAATAAATTTAATCACTTAACTATTACTTTAACACTTTTCATCACGTGTAGATTTAAACTCCTTTTTAATAGGTGAGGCCCAGCATATAAAATATTTAATTGAAAACCATTACTTTAACATGTATGACCGATTCAACTCATTCAACAAGTTTAGATTAACATTCATAGTGAGTTCTTTCAAAATTTTCTAAATTAGTTTTTTTTTTTACGTTGTTTAGAAAATTAAAGAATGACGATTAAAGTCACCTAGCATTACGTCATTTTCTATTAAAAGACACCAATTTAGTTCATGTATACTAAATTGGCGTAGTTTATTTTTTCAAATTTTGATTTGCACTATGTGTTGTCATATCGGGTCTCTTCCTCTCAGAAGCAAGTGTCATGTCTTTTAGAAAAAGCAGTCATGCGTAAGAAAGTCCTTGAAAAAATGATAAATCAAGACTGGCATATTGAAAGAGTTATAGCTGACTCTTTATCTCTTCTTCCAATTGGGAGGTCAAGAAGAAGATTAACAGAAGTGTAAAATATTTTTGCATCTATAATATGGTATATTGGGCCACAACAAGAATTTATTCGGACCGTATTTTCACTTATTTTTCTCCCCTCTTCCTATTCCTAATTGTAGTGACTTAGATTCACCTTCTGTTTTCTTTCCCCATTGAGGAGATGTATTGCATGTTCTCTTGTTCTTAATGCAATGTTTGTTAAAAAAAGAAAAAAGAAAAAAAGAAAAAAAAGAGGTGATTTTTGTGCTTTTACGAAACTTTTGTTTGGTAAAGGTTTTAGAGGATATATTTTTTTTAGTAGAAAATGATTGATGAGCTGGAGTTGAGACTTCGTCGAGAAGTTTGACGACATCTCGCCAGAGGAGCCGGTCGAGGATAAATCCAGGTACCTGAGACTCCACAACACGTCGTCAGGGACTTTCCCAGATCGAGAGGAGGTTGTGAGTGAAGTTGAGGACTTGGAGATTGGTGAGGTTGAAAATGGAGGGGATTGTACTTTGTGGGTTGTTGAATCTCTGGGTATTCAGGAGGATTTTGAGTGGTTTTGTTTCGTTTATGATGTTTTTCTTATTAGAGTTACTTCGTAACCGTTTGTTAGACACTTTTCTTCTCCTCCGATCCCCCTTTGTTAATGTAGTCTATAGAGATTGATCATTTGGTATAAAATTTTATATTTTTTTTAATTGAAAAGTGACAAAATTTTGTGCAAAACTTTGATTATTGTCTCTAATCGGTTACCCACAAATCAACCCAACTAAACTCATCAACAAATTAATCAAACTCCAAAAGGAAAGACCCACACCCGCCAAAAGGTCAATACAACCCATCAAATCTTTGTACGTCTACAACAGCATGGCCTCCAAGGTCAACGAGATCGTCCATCGTGCCTGCCAAAAGGCCACGTTGGTTAGTACAACCATCAAACGGCCCGGATCGATCATCATCCTTGTCAAGGCCAGCTCATCCGTGATCAAACCATCGTCCCCCTCTCCTCCCACATGGACCCTGGGGACCCCGTCACCGACGGCGACAACGAGTGGTATGAGAACACAGAATGGTATGCCTTCTCCCCAGGGCCCCCAATTTAATAGAGCCCAAAAAAAATATTTTTGAGTTAAAAAAAAATTTTTTTAAAAAAATTATTTTGGACCAAAACAAAAAATTGAAGGCCCAAATTTTTTTTAATATGGCCTAAAATTTTTTTTTATCAAAATTTAAGGCCTCAATTTAATAAGACCCTAATTAATAAGCTCATTATAAATTTTAAAAATAATTCAAAAAATAAATTAAAAAAGGACAAAGCATTAAAGCCTTGTACATCATTACACCAATTCCTTCGAGCTCTTGACGCTATAGTACACGCCTACATCATTCACTCATCCTCTTGGCCTCTTTCTAGAAATTTTTTGTTTTTGATGGGAAAATATATACGTTAGAAATAAAATATTACCATTTATTTTCTATTTATTATTTAGCCATCTAGGGAAAGCCGGCCAAGAGCCAAAAATATAAACTGCTGTCAACCATGAGTATTTTAAATATCAGTCTCTATATTTGCCACTTTACCTCTCCTCTTTGTTTGCTCTTTTTTGAGTTTTTCTTCTCTCCCTATTTCATTATTTTCTCTTCCTCTCTGACTCCGAGTGACTAAGTCTCTTGTCTTATCTCCAAGAACTACTTTATAATTCCTTTGCCAAATCAGGTTTTATTGTTCTATTTTTGTCATTTATTTTATTATAGTCATAATTTTTTTATTTTTTTTTATATTTTTTATTTTATAAATCGTGTTTGTTTAATTTGTTAGTATTTTTAATTAAACATGTCGACTAGAAAATATGCATTTGGATATGAAAAACTTAAAAAAAAAAAAAAAAAGAAGAAAAGTAGACAAATTGATTGAATCTCAAAGAGGAGCTCTAAATAAATTTGTTATTAGCAATAAACAAAATATTAAGGATAATTTAGGTGAAAAACTCATAAATGAATAAAAAACTCATCAAAAAGAATTAGAAGATAATGAAAATGTTATTGATGTATCTAAATCTATTGCTACAAATATTTATGACCTTGGCCAATGGAAAAATATTGATGCAAAATTAAGGGATTTGTTAGTAGAAAATGGTCCAATAAGATACAATATTATAGATTTTCCTAAAGATGAGAACTCTAGGCATTTTTCTAATACATATTATATATGAAAATTATCAAATGGGGAGCAACATAATAAAAAATGGCTAGTTTATTCAAAAGATGTAGATAGAGTATTTTGTTTTTGTTGTAAGTTGTTTAATTCAAAACCTAATAGAATGCAACTAGCTGATGGAGGGATTGGTTGATAAAAAATTGAATCTAAAAAATAAAAAATTGTTACTTAAAAAAAAAAAAAAATTAGGCCCAATTTCAAAGTTTTGCCTAAAGCCCCAAAATATGTTGAGCCGGCCCTGCTTCTCCCTCCCTCTCTCTCTCTCTCTCCCTCTCCTTAGCTGTGTGACGAGGTGTTAAGGAAAGGTGGTAGAAGTGAAGCTAGGGTTTTTCTTTTGTTATATTTTTAGTGGATGCCTTTTTTTATTTCTTAATTAGCGTTTTTATGCGTTAAAAAGATAAAAATAATTTTAAATATTTTGTGCTTATTAATTGGCAATATTGTGGTGTATAATATTTTGTTGTATGGTGTATATTAGCACACTCGTCACCTTTATTTATTTATTATTATTATTTTTGTGTGTGTGTGAACAAAGACACTACTCAAAAATTTTGATAAAATTAACTCACAAAACGTAATTTAACAAACTCTCCATTAATTTAACGTTTATTGGCGCCACATATTTCGTTAACGTCTCGGACTCACGTACATGTCCTTCATTCACTTCTCCCATGCACATTCTCCCTCTTTCTTGCGTTTTGTCGCCAAGGCAAATGTCGGTAACATTATAAACCTCTTGCTCTATCTTCCCATTCCCCTTTAAAAAAAAAAAAATACATACTCGTCACTTTTACAATCATATCTTTAAACTTTAAAAATTGTCAATTTATGATTATTTTCTTTAAGAAGTTTACAATGTCAATCATCCCGTCAAACGGTTGATGAATAAAATTAATTCTTAAAATACCATTAAAATATTTATAAAATTATAAAAACACCTTAAATTTGGACATGAGAACTGTTTTGGAGATTTCACTTCCTTCGTTGAATTTGCATGGAAGAGTTGATATTGTAAACTTCTGAAAGATAATAGTTTTAAATTGACATTTTTTTTTAAATTTAAGGGTACTTACAAAAATAATGAAAAATTAAAGATGGTAAGTGAATTTTTTTTTCTTAAAAGAAATGAAGAGGGGAAAAAGTTTCAGGCGTTCGATCTATGTCTCCAAAATAGTTCAAAACAGAAGCTAAAAAAATAAAAAATAAAAATAAAAATAAAATTTTGTGAGGGCATATCCGTCATTTGAATGCGAAACTTAATTGCAGGTCAAATTAAGCTGCAACCCAAGACGCGGACTATAGTGCTGACAAAAAATGTTGTCCCGAGTCCCTGTTGGTGTTGGGTATACAAAGACACCAAGAAGTAGACGAAGTCCTGAAACAGAAGAAAAAGGTGAGGCTGCAGCGTCACTCCTAAGTCTTCAAAGCAAAACAAGCTGTATGGCTGGTCAGGAAGAAGCACTTGATGAATACACGCAGGATGGGAGTGTGGATCTCAAAGGAAACCCCGTCCGGAGATCCAACACTGGTGGATGGAGAGCTTGCTCCTTCATCGTCGGTAAACCCTCTCTCTCTCTCTCTCTCTCCCTCTGTCTCTCTCTCTTTCTCTCTCTATGAAGCTTTAGATTTGCTTAATTACCCACAACCCCACTTCGTAAATCATCCCCTTTAGGATACAAGTACTGTTAAACATCGTGAAACTTGGGAGCCAAATCTACAAGGGTGCTCAACGTTTAAGTAGTAACAAGCATCATTCATAGCCAAAAAAAAAAAAAAAAAAAAAAAAAAAAAAAAAAAAAGCATCATTCATAGCCGACTTATTCTATTCATCTGAGGAAGACATATATGATCACTTTGGATGTAGTAAATTGTTATTGCAAGTATATATATCAGTTTAATTACACGAAATTTATGTTTATATTCATAGCTGTGCTGTGGATGGAAGCAGTTTTCTTACTTAATTTGAGACAATTTGGAAGCGATTCAGGCCTGAACCATAATTTTCTTCAAGCTCAGTTTTCTAAATATTTTAATATTCTTCTCACGTGAAACACTGTAATCTTTGTCTCTCTCTCTCTGTCTCTCTCCAATTATCCAAACTTGAAATGAATTGACATAAACGGATTACCGCAGGCAGTAAGCCAAAGTAGTATTTGATCATCATACGGCCGCGGAAATTGTTGACTGTGTTTTTTCCAACTATTTCCTTCTTTTGGCTTCTGCAGTGTACGAGGTTTTCGAACGCATGGCATATTATGGGATATCCTCCAATCTGATTCTATATTTAACGAAGAAGCTCCACCAGGGCACCGTCACCTCTGCCAACCATGTCACCAATTGGGTCGGAACCATTTGGATCACTCCAATCTTGGGCGCTTACATTGCCGATGCTCATCTCGGCCGTTACTGGACGTTTGTCATTGCGTCCGTCATTTATATCTCGGTACGCCTCCAAGCACTATATCATCCCCATCAATTATTTTTAATTTATGTCGTGTTCTTTGTCTTATTTATTGGATAACGATTGTTGGAGGAGTAATAGTCACTTGATCGAATATTTCTTTTTAACATTTTTCAATAACATATATTATATATGTACATGCATGCATGTATAATTACTACTTGCTCACTTAAACAGAAACCCTAACACCTACTTAATTAATTTATATGTTTGACCAAGTCAACTATGACAAAAGTAGTCTTATTTTTCTCTGCTTTTTAGAGTGAGTAATAACGTTTGACTTGGAAATTATGTTTTGTAAGGCAGCAATTAAAACTGATCGGATAAGAAAATGATAGAATTATTCATAAAAAAGAAAAAGAAAAAGAAAAGGATAGATCGAACGTGGTATTCATATATAATGCAAGCTAGTAGTTTATACATACTGGTGGCTAGGGGACCAAGGTATTTATATCACAATTTCAATGTTGCCTGGTCCTGTACGTCTAGCTAGGTCCAAATTACGGAAAAGGGTCTTTTATCATAGGTATCTTGAGTCAATTTTTTTTTTTTTTTTTCATAAATATTTATTTTCTCGATCTCAAAGTATTATATATTTTCTTTAGGGTGATATGATTATAAAAAAGAAAAAAGAAAAATTATTTTGAAATATCTTTTAGTTTATATTAAAAAAAGACACGATTTAAATAAAAATTATGTGTTTATTAAAAAAAGATGATGATAAAATAAGAAATTAAAGAAATAAAAACTTTTATAATTCTTAGGAAGTGGCTGTGTAATTTGAGACTAGCTAGTCAATGATAAAGGACTTATTAATTACTATATTTCTTGAGGATAGCGACATGCGAATAGCCAGACCAGAAGGGATCAAAAAGAAAGCTAGCTCGCTGAGTTGGTTGGAATCTAATAAAAAAAAAAAAAAAAAACAGGACAAATGGGTTTTTGTTATCTAATTACAAGAGATTTAATTAGTGACAAACATTAAGGTGGGTCTTGACCCCTTGGCTTAATTTTAGGTCCGACCTTGGTGGTAGTCATGAACATACACCAGGATTGAAAGCCTGTATATTCCTGTTATGATTGTCACACCAACACATAATATTTTTTAAGCAACTACTGAAATTTTTTTATTATATCTTATTACATTATCTTCTCAGAGCATTCCCAATGGAAGAGCCATATTTTTATGTAAAATGACTCTTCAAAACTCACTTTTATCTAGTTTAGCTAAGCCATTTTTAAGTGTTTCCACATCCGATTAGCTATATTTCTTAAAAAAAGGTGGAAAAAGATTTGGGAAAATGATAAAGCAGGAGAGAGAAACACTAAAAAATAAAATGGCTCCCTTAAAAAGTGTTGCTACATTTAACTTTTTTTTTAGCTCTTCTAATCAAATATCTATTTTACATATATTTTTGGCTCATCCAATGTGGGAGGTTTTTTGAACATTTGAAGAGCCATTCTAAATAAAAGTAACATTTGGCTCTTCCATTGGGAATGCTCTCACTGTCGAACGACCAACCGCAACATGCTCAGAAAAAAAAAAAAAAGAAAAAAAAAGGCAAAGAACAACCAACCGCAATTACGCAATTAGGAACAAGAAAATACTAGTATGTTTTACTATGTTGGCATGCAGGGAATGTCATTACTAACATTGACGGTTTCACTCCCGAGCTTAAGACCGCCTAGCTGCTCACAGACAAATATGGAGAACTGTAAGAATGCTTCAACATTACAGCTAGCAGTGTTTTATGGTGCACTCTATACCTTAGCCGTCGGAACAGGTGGAACCAAGCCAAACATCTCCACCATCGGAGCAGACCAATTTGATGATTTCAACCCCAAGGAGAAGGCTCACAAGCTGTCCTTCTTCAATTGGTGGTTTTTCAGCATCTTCCTTGGGATATTCTTTGCGAATACAGTACTTGTTTGGATACAAGACAACATAGGATGGACGTTAGGATATGCGCTTCCGACTCTTGGACTTGCAATATCCATTGCCATCTTCTTGGCAGGCACGCCCTTTTATAGACATAAGGTGCCCGCGGGCAGCCCCTTCACGAGGATGGCGAAGGTAATAGTGGCTGCTATAAGGAAATGGAGGGTGCGTATTCCCAATGACCCCAAAGAGCTCTATGAGCTTGACTTGGAAGAGTATGCAAAGAAAGGAAAGTTCAGAATTGATTTCACACCCACATTGAGGTATATAATATATATACATATGTTATTTACAATGTTGAAAAATTAGAGGCATTTGTGCTCAGAAGAAAACTACACTTAACCCTCATAACTATCAATCGTTTTGTGATGTTCTTTCAGTTACCATTTCATTAGGGTTTTCTGTTAAATATTAATAACTGATGAGAGCAATATGAACTACCATAGTTGATTAGCCTTCTCAAGTCTTAATCATGTTGTGTGGAAGCAGGTTCCTTACCAAAGCGTCTGTGAAAACAGGCTCAACTAATGAGTGGATGTTGTGCTCAGTTACACAAGTAGAAGAGACTAAACAAATGGTACGAATGATCCCAATATGGGTTGCCACGGTTGTACCGAGCATAATGATCGCCCAGATCAATACTCTTTTTGTTAAGCAAGGCGCCACACTTGATAGAGGCATTGGGAGCTTCAACATTCCCCCGGCAAGTTTAGCAGCATTTGTAACCATATCCTTGCTTGTCTCTGTCATGCTCTATGATCGGTTTTTTGTTAAGATTATGCGAAGGTGGACTAAAAACCCTAGAGGGATCAGTCTTCTTCAAAGAATGGGAGTTGGGCTTTTTATGCACATTTTGATTATGATAATTGCATCTCTAACAGAGAGATATAGACTGAGAGTGGCCAAGGAACATGGGTTGGTTGAACATGGAGGACAAGTTCCCTTAACCATATTTATTCTACTTCCACAATTCGTGCTTATGGGAATCGCAGATGCATTTTTAGATGTTGCAAAGATTGAGTTCTTCTATGACCAGGCGCCAGAAAACATGAAAAGTCTTGGGACTTCCTATTCCATGACCACTTTTGGAGCTGGAAACTTTCTGAGTAGTTTTCTTCTTTCCACAGTTTCTCACATCACCAAGAAGCATGGTCACCGAGGATGGATTCTAAACAACCTTAATGCTTCCCATCTTGATTATTATTATGCATTTTTCGTGATACTAAACTTCCTCAATTTCATCTTCTTCTTGATTGTGATTAAGTTCTACGTGTATAAGGCTGAAGTTTCGGATTCAATAAAAGTGCTGACAGAAGAATTGAAGGGGATGACAGTAAAGGTATCTAACCAAGAGGAATCCAGGAGGTAGCTAGGCAGGGGACTTACTGATGGGAAACAACGAAAGGCCATACAGAAATCAAATATGAAATTCTTTGAGATGGTAAAGGCTTTCTTTATGGATAGGCATTTCATAGCTTTGGGTTTAAGATAGTGCATCTTTGATTTTGCTTTACTGCAATGAGGAGAATATGATGTTTATACTTTGGTAACTGGTAAGGAACGCAATATAGTTGTATAGGTGTGTGAATGCCAAGAAGAGTTTGTCTTGGACTTCTCGATCTGTAATATAAATTTACGTACTATTTTATAATTCTCAAGATCTTTAGCTATGATGATTTTTCACAATAAATTAATAATACGTACTTAAAAAAAAAAAAAAAAAAAACCCATAATCCATAGCGATAAAAAACTTTGCATCTTGATCCGAAAGCGTAAACACAAAAAAAAAACAATTTATGTGGAGCGAAAACACCAAAAAAATAAATTTTCTCACATACTAATGATGTCGTGGTTGTGTAATAACGTTTGACTTGGAAATAATTATGTTTGGTAAGGCAGCAATTGAAACCGATCGGATAAGAAAATGATAGAATTATTCATAAAAAAGAAAAACAAAAATAAAAGGATAGAACCTGGTATTCATTTATAATGCTAGCTAGTAGTTTATATATACCGGTGGCTAGTGGACCAAGGTATTTATATCACAATTTCAATGTTGCCTGGTCCTGTCTAGCTAGCTAGGTCCAAATTACGGAAAAGGGCCTTTTATCATAGGTATCTTGAGTCAATTTTTTTTTTTTTTTCATAAATATTTATTTTCTCGATCTCAAAGTATTATATATTTTTCTTTAGGGTGATATGATTATAAAAAATAAAAAAGAAAAATTATTTTGAAATATCTTTTAGTAATTTAGTTTATATTAAAAAAAAAAGACACGATTTAAATAAAAATTATGTGTTTATTAAAAAGATGATGATAAAATAAGAAATTAAAGAAATAAAAAACTTTTATAATTCTTAGGAAGTGGCCGTGTGATTTGAGACTAGCTAGTCAATGATAAAGGACTTATTAATTACTATATTTCTTGAGGATAGCGACATGCGAACAGCCAGACCAGAAGGGATCAAAAAGAAAGCAAGCTGGCTGAGTTGGTTGGAATCTAAAAAAAATAAAAAATAAAAATAACAGGACAAATGGATTTTTGTTATCTAATTACAAGAGATGTAATTAGTGACAAACATTAAGGTGGGTGTTGACCCCTTGGCTTAATTTTAGGTCCGACCTTGGTGGTAGTGATCATGAACACCAGGATTGAAAGCCTCTATATATAATATACCTGTTATGATTGTCACACCAACGCAATCTTTTTTAATCAACTACTGAAATTTTTTTATTATATCTTATTACATTATCTTCTCACTGTCGAACGACCAACCGCAACATGCTCAGAAAAAAAAAAAAAAGAAAAGAAAAAGAACAACCAACAGCAATTACGCAATTAGGAACAAGAAAATAGTTGTTGAAATTGGGCAAATCTTTTGTGTCATTACTAACTAAACTAGTATGTTTTACTATGTTGGCATGCAGGGAATGTCATTACTAACATTTACGGTTTCACTCCCGAGCTTAAGACCGCCTAGCTGCTCACAGACAAATATGGAGAACTGTAAGAATGCTTCAACATTACAGCTAGCAGTGTTCTATGGTGCACTCTATACCTTAGCCGTCGGAACAGGTGGAACCAAGCCGAACATCTCCACCATCGGAGCAGACCAATTTGATGATTTCAACCCCAAGGAGAAGGCTCACAAGCTGTCCTTCTTCAATTGGTGGTTTTTCAGCATCTTTCTTGGGACATTCTTTGCCAATACAGTACTTGTTTGGATACAAGACAACATAGGATGGACGTTAGGATATGCGCTTCCCACTCTTGGACTTGCAATATCCATTGCCATCTTCTTGGCAGGCACTCCCTTTTATAGACATAAGGTGCCCGCGGGCAGCCCCTCCTTCACGAGGATGGCGAAGGTAATAGTGGCTGCTATAAGGAAATGGAGGGTGCGTATTCCTGATGACCCCAAAGAGCTCTATGAGCTTGACTTGGAAGAGTATGCAAAGAAAGGAAAGTTCAGAATTGATTTCACACCCACATTGAGGTATATAATATATATACATATGTTATTTACAATGTTGAAAAATTAGAGGCGTTTGTGCTCAGAAGAAAACTACACTTAACCCTCATAACTATCAATCATATCGTTTTGCGATGTTCTTTCAGTTACCAATTCATTAGGGTTTTCTGTTAAATCTTAATAACTGATGAGAGCAATATGAACTACCATAGTTGATTAGCCTTCTCAAGTCTTTATCTTACTTAATTATGTTGTGTGGAAGCAGGTTCCTTACCAAAGCGTCTGTGAAAACAGGCTCAACTAATGAGTGGATGTTGTGCTCAGTTACACAAGTAGAAGAGACTAAACAAATGGTACGAATGATCCCAATATGGGTTGCCACGGTTGTACCGTGCATAATGATCGCCCAGATCAATACTCTTTTTGTTAAGCAAGGCGCCACACTTGATAGAGGCATTGGGAGCTTCAAAATTCCCTCGGCAAGTTTAGCTGCATTTGTAACCATATCCATGCTTGTCTCTGTCATGCTCTATGATCGGTTTTTTGTTAAGATTATGCGAAGGTGGACTAAAAACCCTAGAGGGATCAGTCTTCTTCAAAGAATGGGAGTTGGGCTTTTTATGCACATTTTGATTATGATAATGCATCTCTAACAGAGAGATATAGACTGAGAGTGGCCAAGGAACATGGGTTGGTTGAACATGGAGGACAAGTTCCCTTAACCATATTTATTCTTCTTCCACAATTCGTGCTTATGGGAATCGCAGATGCATTTTTAGATGTTGCAAAGATTGAGTTCTTCTATGACCAGGCGCCAGAAAACATGAAAAGTCTTGGGACTTCCTATTCCATGACCACTCTAGGAGCTGGAAACTTTCTGAGTAGTTTTCTTCTTTCCACAGTTTCTCACATCACCAAGAAGCATGGTCACCGAGGATGGATTCTAAACAACCTCAATGCTTCCCATCTTGATTATTATTATGCATTTTTCGTGATACTAAACTTTCTCAATTTCATCTTCTTCTTGATTGTGATTAAGTTCTACGTGTATAAGGCTGAAGTTTCGGATTCAATAAAAGTGCTGACAGAAGAATTGAAGGGGATGACAGTAAAGGTATCTAACCAAGAGGAATCCAGGAGGTAGATAGGCAGGGGACTTACTGATGGGAAACAACAAAAGGCCATACAGAAATCAAATATGAAATTCTTTGAGATGGTAAAAGCTCTCTTTATGGATAGGCATTTCATAGCTTTGGGTTCATGGTGGTTTTAGATAGTGCATCTTTGATTTTGCTTTACTGCAATGAGGAGAATATAATGTTTTTACTTTGGTAACTGGCAAGGAACGCAATATAGTTGTATAGGTGTGTGAATGCCAAGAAGTGTTTGTCTTGGACTTCTCGATCTGTAATATAAATTTACGTACTATTTTATAATTCTCAAGATCTTTAGCTATGATGATTTTTCACAATAAATTAATAATACGTACTTATAAAAAAAAAACAAAAAAAAAAACCATAATCTATAGCGATAAAAAACTTTGCATCTTGATCTGAAAGCGTAAACACTAAAAAAACAATTTATGTGGAGCGTAAACACCAAAAAAAAACAATTTTTCTCACATATATATTAATGATGTCGTAGTTGTGACCCTATCCGTACATGGTGCACCGATCATCCATAAACCATTGGATCACCTATAAACTATTGGATCTAAGGCCAAATATAAAAATAAATCTTTTTAACCATAAGGTCAAGCTAATATAAAAATATGTGCCCGCCATCTGTACATTATAATCTACATTATATGTTCAATTATTATAAACCTAATAATTAGAAAATATTCGTTTGAATCATTTATAAACATTTGATAAATTTAATAGGCTCATGACATAATTTGTTTATTGAAACTTGTTTAATTTATTTGAAAATAATTAACTTTAGGCAACAAAATATATATGGTTATTAATTAATAATAAAAATTATGCAATGTTTTTACTATATGATGACTTTCTTGACGTGTCACATGTGGCGCGTCAAGAATTTTTTGACGTGACACGTCAATAATTTATTAATGCGTCCATTGTGGACACGTCAAGAAACCTCATTGAGAAGGCGCGAGCCCAGTTGGACTCCTTTTTTTTTTCTTTTTTTTTTTTTGCCCTTTTCCCTCCTCTCTTTCTTTCTCTTTCCGCGTGCACCCACAACCTTCCTATATATATATATATATTATTCTTCTTCTTCTCATGCCCACCTCCATTGTTTGTAGCTTAAACAAAAGAAAAGAAAAGAAGAGAAGGAACCTGTGAGAGGAGAAAAGGTCATGAAGAAGAAAGAGAAATGGAGAGAGAAGGGAAGGAGTCTGAATATTTGGAAATTTTGAGGTATAAATGCTTGAATTTTAGTTATTCTAGATCTATTAGTATCTAATATAGATCCTTTCAAATATATATATATATATATATATATAGAAGTTTTTTTTTTTGTTAAATTTGCTAACCCACTTTTAGATTTGTTCTTCCACATCATTTGCGGGTTTTAAGTATTTTAGCAATTTCTACCGGATGTTTAGAGATTAGAGTTGCGTAGTGAATTCATGATGAGATTTTGGAAATTTTTCTTCAATAGTTAGATATATATGGGTGTTGTTTTCAAAAGAAATATATGGGTGTTCAACGTTTGTAGGGATTTATATGGGTTTTAAGTTGCAACTGGATTTTTGATGATAAATTAAACATGAAATAAATTTAATTTTAAAAAAAAACTTTCGATTTTTTTTTTTAATAATTTTTTAAAGAATTACTTCAGGTTGATTTTTTAGGTTGTTATATTTGAAGAGTTGAGAGAGAGAGAGAGAGAGACGTGGGAAGAGAGAGAAAAAAAGAAAAAAAGAAAAAAAGAAGGTTAAATGGGTGAGAGAGAGAAAAAAAAAAATCCGAAATAATTGGAAGATCTTTATTTTGTAGATAATCTATTATTAATCAAGTTGTTTTTCAATAGCTTATTATTTAGACAAAAACAATTCTTATTTTATAAGTTATTTTTGTTTTTTTTTTTTTTTTGAGAAAAACATAACATTTCATTCAATAATACCACGAGCATAACACTCTTACATCACAGAGCAAAGCTCTGAAGAAACCATAGCATAAAGCTACAAGATTACTAGGTTTAGTACAAGATTCGAGACCAATCCGCTAACACATGACTAAAATCAGATTTAGTACTAGATCTGTGATAGACAGACTCAATCAAACGAATGGATAGCAATTATTTCTCGACCCTGAGAGCGGAAAGACTCTCATGCCGAAACTCTTCCTCCTCGATCTGAAGGCTAGGATAATGATCACATCCACAACCCAAAGATCTGGACCAAAACTAATTAACCCGAATGCGAGCCTTATTACAAGCCTAACAGAACAGGAAAATTAAACAATACAGGGAAAAAATGCACGCCAAAACACAAATACATCTTAAAGAAACAACAGAACAGGAAAATAAAACAAGAAAAGAAATAGCACACTCCGATCACGCACACGCCGAGAACCAAAAACCGAAGGGGTGTTGGAAGCTCATCGCGGCGGGGACTCGTCGAAAGGTCCAACAGTGAACGGTGGGCAGTGAACAGGCACAGAGAAGACCAGCAAAGCAGGACCTGAAAACAACTACAAACAAGAAAAAAAGGGAAAAAACAACAAGGAACCACCAAAACAGGAAAAAAAACAAGGAAAATGAGCACAAAGTGGGAAGATGGTAGTCGGAAGGGGGTCGGACCTGTGCAGGCCGAAAACCGCCGTGTAAGGGGCGTGGGAGCTCGACGCGGTGGGGACGCATGAAAGAAAACCCTAATAGCGAGCAGCGAAGCGACGACACAGGTTGGCGGTGACCACAGACAAAACTCGAACCCACAAAGAGCCAAAAGCAAGGTCAAGGAGCCCGCTGCAGAAAATGAAGGCGGGGGAAGAAAAGCGGCAGGGAAGGGGCAAAAACGGAGAAAAACAGAGGGAGAAAGGAGCAACAAGAAAGGGAAAGAGAGGAGGCACCGGGACTAGAGCATCAGGTAAATAACTAGCACCGGAGCAAGGAGAATGACGGGAGGAGGGAGGCAGCCAAACGGCCAACCCTCCTCCCTTATGTGGCTGAAGAGTTTCGCTTTTCTCTCTGGTGGCTAGAAGTTATCTATTATTACATGCACAAAGTATATGTAGAAAAAAAATTGTATTCTCTATCCTTTTCTAAATTTGAATTAAAAATATTAAAGTGGCTAAAAGTATTAATACATAATAATTTGATTTGTATTATTTGTTTCCTTATTTGATTTTGACATTAATAATATTTAATATTGTGCATTAAATGCTTGAATTTAATGAAATTACATAAAAGGAAAATTATTGAAATATAATTAAATGCCTTTAATGAAGCTAATTTAATGACTGGTTCACTATTGAAAAACCAGTTCACTCTTAAAAAATCGGTTAAAAAAATATGCCTTAAAAAACCGGTTCAGTATCAAAAAACCGGTTAAAAAATTATGCCTTAAAAAATCGGTTTATCTTACGGTTCATGCCATATGTCGCAATATTAAGGCACTTTTGAGAGTGATTCGTCTCATATATATATATGGTTATTTTTACATTCTTTAATTTTTGGTTATTAATTAATAGTAGGTAACAAAATATATATGGTTATTAATTAATAATAAAAACTATGCAATGCTTTTACTATATATGGTTATTATATATATGTGCTTAATTTGTATTCTTCAATTTATTTGGAAATAATTAATAGTAGGTAACAAAATATATATGGTTATTAATTAATAATAAAAACTATGCAATGCTTTCACTATATATGGTTATTATATATATGTGCTTAATTTGTATTCTTCAATTTATTTGGAAATAATTAATAGTAGGTAACAAAATATATATGGTTATTAATTAATAATAAAAATTATGCAATGCTTTCACTATATATGGTTATTATATATATCTGCTTTATATTCTTTAATTTATGGTTATTAATTAATAGTAGGTAACAATATATATATGGTTATTAATTAATAATAAAAATTATGCAATGCTTTTACTATATATGATTATTATATATATGTGCTTAATTTGTATTCTTTAATTTATTTGGAAATAATTAATATTAGGTAACAAAGTATATATTGTTATCAATTAATAATAAAAATTATGCAATGCTTTCACTATATATGGTTATTATATATATGTGCTTTATATTCTTTAATTTATGGTTATTAATTAATAGTAGGTAACAAAATATATATGGTTATTAATTAATAATAAAAATTATGCAAAACTTTTACTATATATGGTTATTATATATATGTGCTTAATGCAAAAAATGTGTTACTGTTTGTCACGTCAAAAAACACCTTGTTTTTTGTAGTGATGCATCAACACGATCTAAGGGTGCGTTTGGGAGTGCGTTTTTTTAAAAATAATCTGCGATTTTAAACCAAATCGCAACTTTAGGGTGTTTGAGATTGCGATTTTAAAAATGCAAATTTTAAAATCACAAAAAAATCTGCGATTTCCATAAGCTGATTAGAGGGTGCTTATTTGAAAAAGTTTGAATTTAAAACAAAATCACGATTTCTATTAAAAAGATATTTGGCGCAATAGTTACCTTTTTTAGAACGGGAATGAAAAAAATACCAAGAATACCGACCTAAAATATATTAAAACCCTTATTTTCTCTCTTTTTTTTTCTTCGTCCTCTCTGTCTTGTTCAACCTTATTGGTAATTTGGTCATGAAACTGCAATTATATGCTAATGTTATCCAAACATCCAATTGATAAAAAAATACTTTTTAGTATGTTTTACCAAACGCCTGTGCGATTTTAAAAAGTAGCGATTTTAAAAACGCAATTTTTAAAATCGCACTTATTGAAATCGCACTCCCAAACGGGCCATAAATCCGACATGTGACACTAAAGCTGATCAACACGAAATTAGTAAATTAAAATTGATAAATTTAATTCATTTAATTGAATAAATCAAATTAATGTTAACTCATATAGTCTTATATATACTCATATTTTACTTTTAACACAATTTAAACTCAACACATAACACGAATGATCACTACCCGTAGTCACAACTCCCAACTGCCTTAGGTTAACCAAAAAAGAAAACTGTCTCGAGTAAAATAAAATAAATTAAGGTATAAAAGGCGGTTGGGTTAGGCACTGGACAAAGGTTGTCAAACGAAGGAGAAAGGTGAAGGAAAAGAATGGCTCTGGTGGGAGAAGCAGTTGGTGATGAATACACGCAGGATGGGACAGTGAACCTGAAAGGGAAACCAGTCCGTAGATCCAAGAGTGGCGGATGGACTGCTTGCTGGTTTATTGTTGGTATGACTCTTTATTTATTCTCTATCTCTCTCTAAGGGATATTCCAGCCTTAATTAAGGATGGATTTGATAGCCAGGCTCCTTGAATAGATTCAAGGCGTTGAACATGTATTGGTGAGGTGACTAACAACATATTCTTAAATAGATTTATATATATCTCTAGCAATCAAGAGATGACTTTTATAATGTTCATTTATCCCAACAGATTTTGGGTTGTTTGAGCACTTGCATGAACATGTGGGTTTCATATGGGTTGTCTTGCAATTGACTGTCCAGATTGTTAGCAATTTGGACATGTATTTGCTAGTAGGGATGCAACTAGAATTTATTTATTATTTTTTTTTTCTGTGGGGAACTAAGCCTGCATAAATAAATAAGCATGCGTATTTTTTGAGGAAAATAGTAGTGTAGTATATATCCTTATAAAAATGAAAGTAGCACAGTTATTCAAATGTGGGATGATTTTTGTGCTATGGGTCAAATATTGACCAAAAAATCATTTGACTGGTCATCTAAAACTGGTACTCTAAGCGGTCTAAACTATTGTAAAAGAAGATTTTTTTGCTCCGTTTACTTCGACCTAAAATGGTTTCCATCGGAAAATATTTTCAGGAAAGTCATTTTTTACGGCGTTTACTGCGCGTACAAAAAATCACGTACAAAAAATCAAAATTATATATATATATATATATTAAACTATTACGAAAATGTTATGACCAAGTGTTAAGAGGTGTCCGAATCGAGTCCCGTAAGGACCCTATTTCGACTCACCCGGGACCTGCTCGGACCCACCTAGCCCCTATCAGGACCCTGTCGGGATCAACCCTAGACCTAGTAGGATCCGTCCTCTCAATAGGGACATTTTCGTAATTTAGTGTTTAATATGATTTTGCGTACACACCAAATATCGGAAAATGTTTTCTAGGAAAATGTTCTCTAAGAAATCATTTTCAAGGAAAATGTTAACTAAGAAATCATTTTCAAGGAAAATCATTTTCGCCGAAAATATTTTCCGACGAGTCCCGACGGGGTCCCGGGCAAGTTTCGAGCAGGTCCCGGTCGAGTCCTATGCAAGTCCGGGGCGGGTCCTGGCCAGACAAGTCTCTGTCAAGTCTTGGGCGGGTCTGGGTGAAGTCCCAGACAAGTCCCAGGCGGGTCCTAGGCAGGTCAAGACGGGGTCCTGGGCAAGTTTCGGGCGGGTTTCGGTTAGGTCCCAGGTCCCAGTCAAGTCTCAATCGGGTCCCGAACAGGTCCTGGGCGAGTCCCAGTGAAATCCTGGGCGGGTCCTGGTGAGGTCGTGGGCGGGTCTTGGTAGGGTCCGTCGATTTGAGAATGAGATGCTTAAGTCAAAAAATAGTTTACGTTTTTCAAAACCGTAAACTATTTTTTAAAAATTAAAGAAGAATTTTCGATCAAAAAGAAAATATTTTTAATTAACCACTATTTTACGTTGCAGCAAATATCATAAAATAGCGAAATCATTTTCTGAAAACTATTTTACGTGTAAGTAAACGGAGCCTTTGTTTCGGCTTTGCTTTTTAATTTCCTTTTTTGCTTTGTAGTTTTTTCACTTATAATTAATGCAAATCATATGGGCACAGGTATAATTAAATTTGTTTTGGCTTATGTATGCAGTGTTTGAACGCATGGCGTATTATGAAATATCTGTTAAGAATATAATAGATATTATTCTAAGGTTATTTACTTCCTTATGGATTCTAAGGTTTTTTAGTCAACTAGGTTTACCTTTCCTTAGTCTACTAGGTTACTTGACTATCACTCATAACCTCTCTATAAATAGAGGCATCTGTAATACTTTTTAATAATTAGTCTCAATTTAATATATATATAAACATGGTATCAAAGCCATTGGCTTACACCAGTCAAACCAATGGTCCTGTGCGACGTCCACCTTCTCCTTCCATAGCCCACTGCCAGCCGAGCCTCGTGACAGAACCATCGTGTCGTCCCTGTTGGCCGTCGTCCATCAACCCACCACTGCCGGCTCCATACAAATCCACTGCAATCTATCCACCTCATCTCCAGCAATCCAAAACCTTCGCACAATCATTGTGCTCTTCTCCTCCATCAGGTCGCGACCTAGAAACGCCAATCAGACCGCACCACTCAGCCACGTCTTCTTCTCCTTTTTCTATATTTTACATGTTTTTCTATAAATAGCACCATCAACAAACATCTCTACAAACACGCCTCCAGATTCATGCACCGAAGATCTAATTTGTTTAGCTCCATTGCACCTCCATCAGACGTTCTTGGAGTACCTTGTGCTGGTGTCGTTACCTCCATCGGTCGTTCTTGGACTACCTTGTGCCGGCGTCCTTTCCCTGTACTAGAGACCTTCCCTCCATCGGACGTTCCCAGACTACCTTATGCCGGCGTCCTCTCCTCCATCGGGACTACCTTGTGCTGGCGTCTTTCCTTCAAGCCACCTTCGTTGCAGCACAAAACGCATATTTGCCAATATGTAAAGAGAGATAAGAAAGTAGAAGAGAATTGCCGGGCATGCAAGACAATAATGCAAGAAAAGAGGAAGAAAGAGAAAGTGGTATGTGTTTGCACATGATAGCCGAAAGGTGAGTTAAAAGTGAGAAGAGAAGTGATGGGAGTCGTCAGAAAGAAAAGAAAAGAAGTGAAAAAAAAAAAAAAATCCATCTTTTTGACCTTGAGGTAATATCCAAAACTCAAGGTTCATTTCAACCCATAGTTTGACAATTTCAATATGGCCCATAGTTGGCCTATGCCGACAATTTTAAGAGCCACCGATGCTTCCTTCAGTTTTAATATGGCCCATAATTGGCCCATTTCGGCCAAACATTGCCGATGTTCAAGAGCTGCTGATTCTTCCTTCAGTTTCTTTTAGTGCTGTGATCAAGAAGCAAATTCAAGATTTCACAAGTTTTTACCTTGAGTTTGAAGGGGGATGTTAAGAATATAATAAACATTATTCTAAGGTTATTTATTTCTTTATGGATTCTAGGGTTTCTTTAGTCAACTAGATTTACCTTTTCTTAGTCTACTAGGTTACTTGACTATCATTCATAGCCTCTCTATAAATAGATGCTTCTGTAATACTTTTTAATAAATAGTCTCAATTCAATGTAGTCCATTACATATTTTCGCTCTCTCTCTCTCTCCTTCTACGATATATATATATATTTTCTGAAAACAATTTTACATGGAAGTAAACGGAGTCTTTGTTTCGGTTTTGCCTTTTCTTTTCCTTTTTGCTTTGTAGTTTTTTCACTTATAATTAATGCAGATCATATGGGCGCAGGTATAATTAAATTTGTTTTGGCTTATGTATGCAGTGTACGAAGTGTTTGAACGCATGGCGTATTATGGAATATCCTCCAATCTGATTTTGTATTTAACAAAGAAGCTCCATGAGGGCACCGTCTCCGCTGCTAACAATGTCACCAATTGGGTTGGAACCATTTGGTTGACTCCAATCTTGGGTGCCTACGTGGCTGATGCTCATCTTGGCCGTTACTGGACCTTTATCATTGCCTGCTTCATTTATTTCTTAGTACGTCTCAACCCCACTATATCATCACCACCAAATATATAATTAACAAGATTCATTATTTATTTTGAAAATCTTAAGAACACGCTAAAGAAAAAAGAATTAAGTCAAAAATCTTATTGGCAGGGAATGTCACTGATCACATTGGCCGTTTCACTCCCTAGCTTAAAACCGCCTGGCTGCTCAAAGACAGATATCGAGAACTGTAAGAAGGCCTCGACATTACAACTAGCCGTATTTTATGGTGCACTCTATACCTTAGCTGTCGGAACAGGTGGAACCAAGCCAAACATCTCCACCATGGGGGCAGACCAATTTGACGATTTTGACCCCAAAGAGAAGGCTCACAAGCTGTCCTTCTTCAATTGGTGGTATTTCAGCGTCTTCATCGGGACACTCTTTGCCAATACATTTCTTGTTTGGGTACAAGACAATGTAGGATGGACTTTAGGATATGCTCTTCCCACTCTTGGACTTGTAATATCCATTTCCATCTTCTTGGCAGGCACACCCTTCTATAGACACAAAGTGCCCGCAGGCAGCCCCTTCACGAGGATGGCAAAGGTCATTGTGGCTGCTATAAGGAAATGGAGGGTGCGTATTCCTAATGATCCCAAAGAGCTCTATGAGCTTGACTTGGAAGAGTATGCAAAGAAAGGAAAGTTCAGAATTGATTCCACACCCACCTTGAAGTATGTATATCAGCTATAAATTTGCTTTTGTATCCTAATTATTGTCCTAATTTAAAGGCATTTTTGTCCTAATTTTACTTAATGTTGCATGCATGGAAGCAGGTTCCTTACCAAAGCATCTGTGAAAACAGGCTCGACTAATCCATGGATGTTGTGCTCAGTTACACAAGTAGAGGAGACAAAACAAATGTTACGAGTGATCCCAATCTGGGTTTCCATGTTTGTACCGAGCGCAATGATCGCCCAGACCAATACTCTCTTCGTCAAGCAAGGTACTGTAAAATTGTCACTTTTCTCATAAATTTAAACCGATAGAAAAAGGTAAATTTAATCACTTAACACTACAAAAAAAGAATTTTTTGCTGACATGCGTTTTCTGACGTGTTAGGTGGTCTGACATGTCAGAAAATTTTCTTGACGGGGCATTTTTTACGTATTTCAGGCGTTAAAATTTTGGGTGTCAGAAACGAAAAATTTCTGACGTGTCAGATGTAACACGTCAGAATTTTCTGACGTATCAAAATTGGCACGTCAGAAAATTTTTCTAACTTGTCACTTTCTGACACGTCAAAAATTTAAAAATTATTAAAAAACAATAATTTTTCTTTTTTCAAATTTTTTCTGGATATTTTTTTTTTCAATTAAAAAATTATTAATTTAAATTATTTTGCAATTAAAATAATATATATATTTTTAATTCTTTTCACCACCATACCTTTCTCCCCCAGCTCTCTCCATGATCCCTTCTTTCTTCCATTTTCACTCACTCTCTTCTTTCCTCAATTTTCAAAAACCCAAACCCAAAAAATATTAAAAAAATCAAAAACCCAAATCAAAAAATCAACCTGAAAAATTAATAACCCAAACGTCAAACCCAAAAAATCTTCAAAAACCCAAAAAATCTTCTTATCTTCTCTTCTTCTTCTTCTCTTCAATTTTTTTTTTTTCTTGTGCTTATCTTCTTCTTCTCTTCTCCTTTTCTTTTTCTTCTTCTTGATCTGCTTTTCTTCTAGCGCTGCTGTCGTGTAGAGAGATTGAGAGAGAAGAGGGAGATTCAGAGAGATTGAGAGGAGAAGAGGGAGCTTTTGCTACGTGCAAAGAGAAGAGGGAGAATGAGAGAGGGAAAGAAGATCTGGCATAAAGAATAAATAATAAAAGAGGAAAAGAAGAGAGAAAATTAAAGTTGAATGTCCCGCTATTTTTTTTTTGACGTGCTGGACTAGCATGTCATAAAAAAATAGTGTTTTCATACATGCAGATAAATAGTGTTTTTGCGTGAAAAAAGAAGAAGAAGAAAGAAATAGAGCAGAAAACATAATTTTTTTTATTAAAAAAAATTATGTTTTCTATTTCTTTTTCTTTTTTTTTACACAAAAACACTATTTATTAAAAAAACAAAAATTATATGAAATATATATAATATAAATAAACCTGATATTAAAAAAAGAAAAAGAAATTATTGACATGTCAAAGTGACACGTCAAGAAATCAAAGTGACACGTCAAGAAATCAAAGTGACACGTCAATAAATATTGACATGTCAAAGTGACACGTCAATAAATAATGACGTGCCAAAATGACACGTCAATATTTCTTGACGTGTATAATTTTAGCACGTCAATAAATATTTAAATATTAAGTTATTTAAATAAAATTTTTAAAAATTTAATTTAATTTAAATTTCCTGACGTGTTGAATGTAACGTCAATAAATATTGACGTGGCATATTCAACACATCAAAAAAAAATTTGTTGACGTGCCACTTTTGGCATGTCAATAATTACTGACGTGGCAAAATTTGGTTACTGTTTGTCACGTCAGAAACAATTCGGTTTTTTGTAGTGTAATCATTACTTTAACACTAATCTACGTTTGTATCGAGAGCAATGATCGCCCAGACTAATACTCTTTTTGTCAAGCAAAGTAGTATTAAATTACGATCTATAAGCTTAAGTTGATAGGAAGAGGTAAATTTAGTCACTTAATCATTACTTTAACACTAACCCACGTTTGTACCAAGCGCAATGATCTCCCAAACCAATATTCTCTTTGTCAAGCAATGTACTGTTAAATTACCACTTTTCTCATAAGTTTAAGCTGATAGGAAGAAATAAATTTAATCACTTAATCATTACTTTAACATTTATCCTCACATGTAGACACATGGAATATTTAATTTAAATTGGAGTAAATAAGGTTCAATCATAGAACTTTTGGCTCTAATACCATGTTAAATTACCATTTTTTCTATACGCTTAAACTGATAAAAAGAGATAAATTTAATCATTTAATCATTTAATCATTACTTTAACAGGTACTACTCTTGATAGAAGCTTTATTGGGAACTTCAAAATCCCCCCGGCAAGTTTATCTGCATTTGTAACCATATCCATGCTTGTCTCTGTCTTGCTCTATGATCGGTTTTTTGTCAAGATTATGCAAAGGTGGACTAAAAACCCTAGAGGGATCACTATCCTTCAAAGAATGGGAATTGGGCTTTTTATCTACATTATTATGATGATAATTGCATCTCTAACAGAGAGATATAGACTGAGGGTGGCCAAGGAACATGGGTTGGTTGAAAATGGAGGACAAGTTCCTCTAACCATATTTATTTTACTCCCTCAATTTGCACTTGTGGGAATCGGAGAGGCATTTTTAGATGCTGCAAAGATGGAGTTCTGCTACGACCAGGCGCCGGAAAACATGAAAAGTCTTGGGAGTTCGTATTCCTTGACCTCTTTTGGAGTGGGAAACTTTCTGAGTAGTTTCCTTCTTTCAACAGTTTCTCACATAACAATGAAGCATGGTCACCAAGGATGGATTCAAAACAACCTCAATGCTTCTCATCTTGATTATTATTATGCATTTTTTGTCGTACTAAACTTCCTCAACTTCGTCTTCTTCTTGATTGTGGTTAAGTTCTATACGTATAAGGCTGAAATTTCGGATTCAATAAAAGTGCTGACAGAAGAATTGAGGAATATGGCAGCCGTGGTTTCTAATCCGGAGGAATGAAATCAAAGCTGATATTCAACTTGGCAATGATTTTGGTTGACCTCAATGATCAGGAAAAAACTGTAGGCTTCGACCGTATATATCCAACTTGCGCTTGCATGTTCGTTGTTTCATTATACCAAGATGGCATGGGTAGTTGCCAATGCTGACTTGTGAATCTTTCTTGGATTTTTCCCTCGCCCTTTTGATGATGCTATTTATTTTCTTCAGTGTCAAGACAGAAAAAGGGTCACAATGCTATTATATATTGATCCACAAGAAAGAAAAACTAGGCAACGACAAAAAAGACCATGCTCTTACCAATATTGAGGCTGGTACTATATATAGCCTGATCCCACCCTCACACACCTAGACAGAGATTAAAAAAAAAAAAAAAGGAGTCCAACTCTAATTAATTTATCCAAAAATTGTATACCTAAATACTAAGAATGATTGAAGGATAAGGATAGGGATAATGAAAAGTCTAAACAGAGATATTTTTAAGGGATAAGAAACCTTAAGGGCGGCATATTGTCCAACTCTGCACAACCGGAGGCATACTCAAACATCAACCTAGCTAGCAAGATCATCTAATTAATGAAATGCTCATACTCGGGCGCCCAAGTACCATCCTCTAGGGGTGCAAAGACGGTTACGGTTAGCGGTTAGTGGCAATAACCGCTAACCGTAACCGCCCTAGCGGTTAGTAAATTTCACTAACCGCAACCGCTAACCGCCTAACGGTTAGCGGTTAGCGGTTAGTGGCCGGTTAGCGGTTAGTGAAATAGATAACCGCCCGCTAACCGTTTTTTTAAAATTGGGCTTTTTTTTGGGCTTTTTGGGCTTATTTTTTTGGGCTTTTTTTTACCCTCATTTTTTTTTCTTGTATTTTTAATATCTTCTTGGGCCCAATTGCTATAAATATTTGAATTGTCATTGGATCATATGATTAAGTGTTGATCTTATAAACTTACAAACAAACAAAAATACTTCAATTGTAGTTATAAGTAACACATTGTTTAATCCAATGTCAATTACTTAATTTGATATTATATGAATCACATTGTCATTGTCATTGTACATGAATAATTGATTAAGTATTGGAATTGTAATTGGATCATATAGTTAAATATTTATCTTATACATTTATATTATTCAATATGCATATAATATAACTATAAGCAATTATATATATATATATATATATATAAAATTCAAAATTGTTCAAAATTGTTAATTTTCTTTTTTTTTTGTTTCTTTCAAAAAATGGTTAAATTTCTTTTTCTAAAAAATGTTCAAAAAATACATTAATACTTCAATTGTGATTATAAGTAACACATTGTTGAATCTAATGTCAATTACTTAATTTGATATTATATAATCATATAGTCTCATTAAATTATATCATATGATTCATATGATTAATTATTTAAATTCTTATCGTATTTACTTATAATCTTTTTTCTTTGAATTGAACTTAATATCTAATGGTAAATGGCAATGTTCAAACTCCTAAATCCTAAATTCCTAAAGTATCTAATAATGCTTTAATTAAATTGTAGACTTGTAGTTATAAGTAACATATTGTTTAATTCAATTGAATCAATTGTGATTATCATTGTACATGAATCATATGATTAACTTGTAGACTTATGACTTATGAGTTATGTCATATTATATATGTATTATTTATTATTATATAATCATATGATTTAATGATCAAGTCATCATGTGATATAATCATATCAATTATAGTGATAATATATAAATTACTAAAATTATAATGATAATACATTAGTACTTAAATTATGTTTATAAGTAACACATTGGTCATTGTTTAATCCAATGTCAATTACTTAATTTGATCTTATACGAATCATATCATCATTGTACATTAATAATATGATTCACTTGAAGTCTTGAATAAAGTATTTGAATTGTCATTGAATCATATGATTAACTATTGATATTATACATTTATATTATTCATATACATATGTAGACTTATATAGACTTATAGGTTTATAACATACATTGGAAATAAGTCTCTAGATATTTAATTGTTGTATTAGTATGAATTAGTATACTTATGAGTTATGTCATATTATATATGTATAATTTGTTATTACATAATCAAATGATTTAATAATCAATCTCATGTGATATAATCATATAAATTATAGTGATAATATATTAATACTCAAATTGTGATTTAATTATTTTTTAAAAAAATTGTGATTTAATGATCAAGTGATTATGTTATATGTATAAATATTTTTATAATTATAATTATAAAAATATATTATATAAAAAGGCGGTTAGCGGTTAGCGGTTACGGTTAGTAGACCTAATAACCGCTAACCGCTAACCGCTAGGCGGTTATGGCGGTTAGGCGGTTAGCGGTTAATGCGGTTAGGCGGTTAGGCGGTTGGCGGTTATAGCGGTTAGCGGTTAGCGGTTAGCGGGCGGTTAAAAACCGCCCGCCTTTGCACCCCTACCATCCTCAAAAGAACATCAGCTATAAAACAACACATGCTTTACGGGTGAAAAAGATATATAAAAGTGTAAGTTCACGACTTATTGAGTAAAAATACACAAATAAAGTCAATTGTTTTAGCAATATATTTATGGTTTGTAATCACAAGTAGGAACAAAAAATGCAGTCCAATATTGTTAAATGACAAGAGTATCATGATGATGCATTATGAATATAGTACATAATAATTTAAATTGAACATATTATAGTTTAACTTTATATGTAATTAAGTTCACGATTATTTAGTTGAATATTGCTAATAACCGTATCCGTCCAAAAGACAGCCAATATTCATCAATCTTTGAAAAAGGTTTGGTTGAAAATTTTTCTTGAATTTATTTACGAGACGTTGTACTTGCTTAGCAAGATGATTATTCATGTTTTAGTAATGATGAGAATCTACAGTATTCCTTAAAAAAATATAAAAAGTTACTGGATTATTCCTTGTGACAAATCAACTTCTAGAACTTTAAATATGTGACATGATTCATAAATTCGTGAAAATTTTAGGATATCTATCAACCATACCCTTGACACTTGTACTCCTATGGACTGAAGTCCATTAAAAATTTAGTCACCATTGGACCAATAATAAACTTTTTTTTTTTTTTTTTTTTTTTTTTTTTTTTGTAATTTGTAATCTTTCTATAATTTATTTTTAAACAATATATAGTTTCTAGTCCCTTTCTGTACCTTTGGTCTCTCTTATCCATTTCTTTTAATTTCTTTCTTGTCTTATTCAAATTTTCTTTGAGCAAGAAAATGATATTTTGAGAATAGACTAGCTTTTTTTTTTTTTCTTTTTTTTTTTCTTTTTTTTTTTTCTGAGCAAGAAAGAAAATGATATTTTCTTTCTTGTCGTTATCGTACATCCATGAGATTGCAACCTTTAACTACCATTTACTAATCCTTTGTCTCTAGAACCCAAAATATATTTGCTTTCAAAATATTCAATGTAAACTATCAAAAATGAAAATATTGTACTAATCCTTTTGGAAGGTGAACTGTTCACGTCTCTAATTTTAAATTCAGTCACTGTAGTTAAGGTTATTTGCAAAATGTCACTATTCGAACGTCACTAATTCAACAATGAGCAGCTTAAAACATCACCTTTTATGTGTCACTAATTTGTCAATTTTTTTTTGTAGTGGATGGTCCATGGTACAATGTTTTGTTGGGAATTTTATTCCAAATATTCCATGATAATCAATTAATTTATTGCTACACGCACATGATGAATGGGGAAGGGAATTCTGTATTCTCAGATCTTCTTTTCATGAAAAATAATAAGATCATTTTCTAGATCTTCTTTTTCGTAAATAGATCTTTGATGTAATTAATCAGGATGAAATGTTTAGTACACTAGTATATTAAAGAAAAGGAATAGATGAATTACTAAAATAGAAAAGTATTATATATATATATATATATATATATATATATATATATATATATATATATCTGTGCTCCATCTTGTTAATTCTTTTTACAAATTCAACATTAAATCTGTGATATCTACAAGTGGTTTGTGAAATTCAATGATAAATTTATTCATCTTTTATATGAAGATGGACAAAATGTGGGCTAGAGATTGAAACAACTTATTATGTATGTTTGGAGCATTTATTATGATTTTTTTTTTCTTTTTAAAGAAAAAAAATAGAGAAAATGAACGAATCAATTACAACAAAGAAGTTCTTTCGTTCAATCCTTATCAAGAACACCATTTTCAATAGAATGGTTGTCATTCGCCAATTGTTTACTTCCTTTTTTTTTGGGTGAGAAGAATTGAGTAGATTATTATTGGTCAATCAAAGACAGCTAAATTTTCTGTCAAAATAATATCATAAATACATTGGGGAGTTTCCTCTAACCAAATCTTATCTATGAAGTGCAAAGCAAGTGAACCAATTGTTTACGTCTAATTCTCAGACTTTGGCTATGATATGATCTTTGAACATAAAACGATCTTTGAACATAAAACAGTTTTTCTTTTGCGTTAACTACACTTTCACACTTCATTTTCAGCTCCCTATTTCTGTCACTATTTCTATCATTTTCTATTCTATTCTATAATTAATATAATCAATGATAGAAGAAAAAAACAAATATTGTATCAATCTCTTGGTTTTGTCCTATTATCAAAGAACTTCGGGGTTCAAAATTGATCAAATCGATCCTTAATTAAAAGTTTTATTCGTTATCAAATCATTCATTCCGTCCCACTTCTGTTACCTTTTCCAACAAAATGCCACTTGTATCCAATAGTTTTGCAACACGTATATACTTTGCACAGCCAGTTTCACCATGTTAGATGCATACCACAATAGATCGCCACATTGATCATGACACGTCATAAAATGTCAAGTTAAAAATGCACCATCAACAAATGATTAAGAGAAAAATGCAAAATCAATCCATATGATTTCACTTATTTGCAATAAGCTTACTATGGTTGAAAAATGTTTTGAGAGCTTCACGTGGTATGCAAAAACAACAAAATTATGAAAAATAGGCCAATGACTCTTAATAACACAGAATGAGGGTTGAATATGCTTTTACAAAATTAGTGCGGAATTTAAAAATCATTCACCACACAATCAATCACATATGAATTTTGTGACGAAGTAAAAACCTTTTAAAAAAACTCCTCAAATTCAAGAAACTCATCAACAATAAAAGAATTCAATTACAAGCATGATATACTTTGTTTTTTATTGGGCCTATAAAAAGGAAAGCTCATGTAAGCCAGGTGTAAGCAAAGGAGCTTTCCAGTGTGAGCCGGTGGGAGATAGGTGCTTATAAGGAATATAAGCACCTATTTCTTGTCGGAGAGTCCAAGCTGAACATACCTAATTGGAGTCCCCTTTATATAGCCTTTGGTCTTATCAAGTAGAATCGTCTTTGACCTAGGAATCATACCCGTAATTGACTCCCATATATTATGAGATTGCTAGTTAATTGCAAAAACCCATTGATCTCTAGAGATACGGGACCTCATAGGTAATTGTAGATTGATTTGGATTCAATGTGTTGGCGAGATTGTTTCATTGATTAGGAATAATAATGCTTAATGCCCTTCCGCTTAAAGATTGCATGAGCAACTTACCAGAGGTTGGTCGATCAACATGATACTCAGAAGACAGATTGGGAGAAGCGTAGAAGTCTATAATGAAACTTTTCAATATTTTGTATATTTAATATAAAAAAATGTATATTATTATACTAAAATTATAAAAACTCCATTTAAACTTTTTGTCTTTGACTCCAACTTTTTGTCTATAAAAACTTCAAGAAGTAACTCAATTAATTGAGACTAGGTCTAATGAAACGGATATCACTAATTCGAATTTTCCTTCCTCCTCTTGTGCAGACATGTCAAACAAAATATTAGTCAGGCCGCCAGCCCTGCTATGAGGTCTAGCTAACTAAATGGGTCCAAATAAATGCCCCAAACTATTATTTCGTTTATCCTTCAATGATATGCTTTAGTTTATGCTTATTTGATTAAACAAAAGAGATATGTTATATATTAAAGTTGGCTACTATCAGTACACATCGATATGTAATAGGCACACAACATGCATGCACGTCAGCAAGATAAAAGCTTAGCTCATTAAAAAGAAAGTAAATAGGGGGTCTTAATCATTCTGGATTCTACTTTGAAGTTGTTTGTAGAGAAGAGTTGCTTTGAAAAAAGGTACTTTGAAGAATTGTCACTTTTATGCCTCTAGAAGCTTTGGATAGTCCAACGGGAGGAACAGTAACTTATTACAAGGGGACAAAGAAATATTAGTCGACGGGTGACGGGTCAAGGTGGCAGGCCGGTGTGAATATGCTCAGTCAGCAAAGGCATATATATGGATTCTTTTTCTTTGCCATCGTTCAAAACTGCCCCCACTTTGAAAACTAAACACACTAATTAATATATTTACTACCATTTTTTCAAAAGTTTTTTTATTTTTTTCTTTAAATACGGGAAGCATTTATTTGACACATACTCTTTTTTACTTTTTATTTTATAGATTATTAATTAGACACATACTTATTCATATATACAAGTTTTTAGATTTCGCTTTTGTTTTTAAAATATATTCTCAACTTTTCAAAATAAGTGAAAAACAATACTTAGTCTCTCCCTTCACCACATCCCTCGGCCACTACTTAATAGGTACTAGGTAGCCAGCCTTTTGGGAAAATAGAGGTGGCTCGCCGTTATCCACAAGGACCACAACATCTATAGGAGTGGCTTGTGGCTACCCCTATATATTAATGTAAGCCATTGGTCTCCCCCACATCATCTACCCTTGTTAAAACAAAAAAAAAAAAAGAAAAAAAAAAAATCTTTCATCAGTCTCACCTCTCTACCTTATCCTAACACTCCTCTCTTCTCCTTTTTTTTTTTTTTTTTTTTTTTTTTTTTTTCATTAGAGTTCCGTCATCCACAACGATCTAAGGTGGTCTGGTCACCTAGGGGGTGTTCGACTATTCTCTATTTTTTTTCTTTTAGGTAATTGATTACTTCCAACGAACTCTTTAATTAGGAGGTAAGTGACTAACCCCGAATAAACTTTTGGGCCAGGAGACCTTGTGTGAGGAGACGAGAGGGCGGTGAGAGAGGATTCCCCCTGTGGTAATGAGGCAGCGGATAAGCAAAAAGAGAAACAAAAAAGTCGCTTTGTTTGATAAAACCTTTTTTTTTTTTTTATATATTGTAATTGATGTAAATTTGATGTGAAAAAAAAATTAAAAATATAAATTTCATATAAAAAAGTGAAAAAGGTAGTATAGAAAGTAAAAAAATTTTGTTTTATTATGATTTTTTTATTTGAATAATAATAAAAAAATAATAATATAATATGCAAAGTAAAAAAAAAGTTAGTATGTTTTGTTATTAATTTTTTTTAGAAAAATGTGTATGAACAGTAATAAAAGAAAATGAAGGCTTTGCCGAACAAAGCTCTGATCTGGGGAATGGAAGTCGTGCACAGCATTGCTCCGAGTCTGCCAAAGTGTATATCCATGTCCATGCCTGCAGAAACAAGGATAGAGTCAGCAACTTGGGTGGATAAGTTGAGGTGGAGCATGAGATTGAGCAGCAGCTGTAGGAGAGCCACCCATTTTTAGGTGCCGAGGTGGGAACACCTGTTAGACGGATGAGAGAGAGAGAGAGAGAGAGAGAGAGAGAGAGACCACATAAACTGGGAAAAGTGACAATGGAGAAACACGTTTTCAATGGTTTCACAAACAGGAGATATAAAGAGGACAAAGGAGGAAGGGAGGGATCATCGTCGGCAACAAAATTTAAATATGATATCATGTTAAATTAATAAAAATAAAGAATATAATAACTGAATTTAGTTTTAAGCTAAACCGTCATGAATTTTGGCTTTACAGATCGGAGCTGGGAGCAGATCGAGTACAATCAAAGCGACGTATTTGGCTCAGGTGAGAGAGAGAGAGAGAGAGAGAGAGAGGCATAGCTGACAGTGAAGCTGCCTTTGGGAAAAAGTCGCTGAAGAGAGTTTACTACAAATTTAATATTCGAAGAATTACGGACACATGTTTTACAGACTCGAAATTTGTGCATACAGATTTTAATTCAATTTGGCCCGCTAGACGTAACAAAACATATATAACTCCGCTCCGTCACATTTTCCTATCCAAAATATCTTCCGATTAAAGAAGATTCCATGAGGGCATATGCGTCATATATATATATAGAAGGTGGGTCGAAGCAAATACAGTTGGCAGGTTGGGGTCCCACCTGCAGCGAAAAGTAAATTAAGCAATAGAAAAAACAAGAGGGTGGGACACCAAACAAGTGGACAAAAGTTATATATATATATATATATATATATATGTGTGTGTGTGTATAAAAGTAGTGTGGGAGTGAATGTTGTTGTGAGCAAAAGAGTGGAGGCGATTGGTGCCTGCAACTCTGTAACCAAAAGCATGGCTACGGAAGAAGAAGCTTTCGATGATTACACTAAGGATGGGACGGTGGATCTGAGAGGGAATCCGGTCCGTAGATCCAAGCGCGGTGGATGGACTGCTTGCTCCTTTATTGTTGGTAATCTAATATCTCTCTCTTTCTCTGCTACCTCCTTCTTTTGTCTCTCAAGAGGTTGAAATAATGTCCATCCAGCCTTGAGGATTTGGTTACCCACACACAACTCACTTGATTCGTGTATCCTTTTTAGGATTATACACATGTTTGGGCTCCTCAAAACTTGAAAGCCAATTAATTTACTTTTAAGTAGTGACAATTAGATTAGATTAATTATTTTGTTATTGTTATGGCAAATGTATATAGCAGCTTAATTATATGAAATGTGTCTTTATATATATTCATTTTCTTCAATTCACGAAGCCAGCTTGCAGCTCAGCTGTAATAAGTTTTTGCAAATTTTTAGTGTCAGTACTTTCTTCATTAATGCTAATTATCAATAAATGAAAGGTGGTTTGTGCCCATGTGTTAGTTGGCTCATGCCCATCTTCTCTTCACTTTTTTTTTTTTTTTTTTTTTTTTTTTTTTTTTTTTTTTTTATGCAAGCTCAAATTGTCCACAATTGCATTGACAGAAAAACACTTTGCGGCTGTAGGCTTGTAGCTATAATTAATTAGACACGTATATATAACTATTTTACAGTACGTTAGTTGTTCTATTAAATAGTCTATTAAGTAGAAGAAATTATTGCTTAAAAATAATTCTCATCGATCTTAAGGCTAAAAGAATAGTTTTATTTATTTATTTATTTTATATATATATGCTTGAACCCAAGTCTAAAGTAGAAGGAAGCTCCAATATTTTGATATATAATTGTAACGCAGCTATATATGTATTTGTGGAGGTCATGTTGAAAAATGGTGATATATATGCATGTGCAGTGTACGAGGTTTTCGAACGCATGGCGTATTATGGAATATCTTCCAATCTGATTTTGTATTTAACAAAGAAGCTCCACCAGGGCACCGTCTCCGCTTCCAACAATGTCACCAATTGGGTTGGAACTGTTTGGATCACTCCGATCTTGGGTGCTTACGTCGCCGACGCTCATCTCGGCCGTTACTGGACGTTTGTCATTGCCAGCATTATTTATATCTCGGTACGTCTCAACCACTAATAATATCTCATGATCTCCCACCCCCATATCTTTCATATATGTTCATGCCTTAATTTATCCTTTTTATCCTATAATAATATAAATCTTCTTTTATATATATATATGACACATATGCCCTCAGACCGAAACCCTAACACTTGCTTTAGATGTTTAACAAAGTCAAACATAATAAAGATTGATATTCTTCTTTGTCCATGCATAAGTATGTACGTTTGACTACAAACTTTTGTTTTATAAGGCTGTAGTAGTTGAAAGATACAGGATAAGGAGAAAAAGAAGAGTGATACATATCTGTATCACAACTTGAAGTAGAACGTTCTTCTGTCCTGTTTAGGTCCAATTTACACAACATGGTCTTTGTCTTTTTTTAGGTACCTTTGAGTCAACTTGTTGAAATTATATTATGCTTTTTGGATAAGGTGGTATATAATAATATAAGATATTGAAGACAGAAGCTTTAATTGTTTTCAGAAATTGCCCCTATGTAATTCGGGTGTACTCAAGCATAAATTAAGGACTTACTATATTTCTTGAGATATAATACGACCAAGTAGGCCGTATGGAAGAAAAATAAAATAAGTTGGATGAGTAGGTTGGAATTTGAAATTCAACCAAGTGGAAAATAAAAACAATAAAGAAAGCATTCTTAATCTTATACCAACTTTCTCGATCATGAGTCATGACTCCCGGGAGAGGGGGGAGCCAGGATATGGCGTGGTTAAGAGTTAATCAGAAAGTCCTAAGTAGGTCAATATATAAAATTTTAGTACTAGGATATATGTATAAAGTATTGTTACGTAAATTATGGATTTCAATAGGCTGGAAAAAAGGGTGTAATCCTAGGAAATGCACGTGCGTGACCAATGGTTCTTATTATAAAAGTACAAGAGATTACTGATAAATTTTGTGCTTTTATTAAAAATAATAGGATTTTACTGTCATAAAATAATATATAATAAATAATAAGGGGGTACAGCCAATGATATATGTAAAGGCTTTTATTATAAAGAACAACCTTAAAGATTTTTCAAACATTAAAAGACACTTAGATTGAAATTAGGTATATGAGCTTTGTTTGCTAAAATTAATTTAGTTTTCTTTTTCTCAAAATAATTTTTTTTTTCTTTTGGCTAAATTGGCATGTACGTTTACCTATATACATTGGCAGGGAATGTCAGTATTAACGTTGGCCGTCTCACTCCAAGGCTTAAAACCGCCTAGCTGCTCAGACACCAATATCGAGAACTGTAAGAAGGCTTCAACATTACAGCTAGCAGTGTTTTATGGTGCACTCTATACCTTAGCCGTTGGAACAGGCGGAACCAAGCCGAACATCTCCACCATCGGTGCCGACCAATTCGATGATTTCCACCCCAAGGAGAAGTCTCACAAGTTGTCCTTCTTCAATTGGTGGATGTTCAGCATCTTCTTCGGGACACTCTTTGCCAACACAGTTCTTGTTTGGATACAAGACAATGTAGGATGGACTTTAGGATATGCTCTTCCCACTCTTGGACTTGCAATATCCATTTCCATCTTCTTGGCAGGCACACCCTTCTATAGACACAAGGTGCCCGCAGGCAGCCCCTTCACGAGGATGGCAAAGGTCATTGTGGCTGCTATAAGGAAATGGAGGGTGCATATCCCTAATGATCCCAAAGAGCTCTATGAGCTTGACTTGGAAGAGTATGCAAAGAAAGGAAAGTTCAGAATTGATTCCACACCCACCTTGAGGTATATATATACATATATCAGCTAGAAATTTACTTTTGTATCCTAATTATTGTCCTAATTTTACTTAATATTGCATGGAAGCAGGTTCCTTACGAAAGCATCTGTGAAAACTAGCTCGACAAATCCATGGATGCTTTGCTCAGTTACACAAGTAGAAGAGACAAAACAAATGTTACGAATGATCCCAATCTTGGCTGCCACGTTTGTACCGAGCACAATGATCGCCCAGACCAATACTCTTTTTGTTAAGCAAGGCACCACTCTTGAAAGAAGCATCGGCAGCTTCAAAATCCCCCCGGCAAGTTTAGCAGGATTTATAACCATATCCATGCTTATCTCTGTGGTGCTCTACGATCGGTTTCTTGTCAAGGGCATGCAGAGGTGGACGAAAAACCCCAGAGGCATAACTCTACTTCAAAGAATGGGAGTTGGGCTTGTTATCCACATTATAATTATGACAATTGCATCCCTAACAGAGAGATATAGACTTAGTGTGGCCAAGGAACATGGGTTGGTTGAAAATGGAGGACAAGTTCCTTTAACCATATTTATTTTACTTCCTCAATTCTTGCTTATGGGCACGGCAGATGCATTTTTAGAGGTTGCAAAGATTGAGTTCTTCTATGACCAGGCGCCAGAAAGCATGAAGAGTCTTGGGACTTCCTATTCCATGACTACTCTAGGAGTTGGAAACTTTCTGAGTAGTTTCCTTCTTTCCACAGTTTCTCACATCACCAAGGAGCATGCTCACCGCGGATGGATTCTAAACAACCTCAATGCTTCTCATCTTGATTATTATTATGCATTTTTTGCTGTACTAAACGTCTTGAACTTGGTCTTCTTCTTGATTGTGATTAAGTTCTATGTGTATAAGGCTGAAATTTCGGATTCAATACAAGTGCTTACAGAAGAATTGAAGGGGATGACAGTACAGGTATCAAACCATGAGGAATCCATGGCCAGGACGTAGATTGGAAACTGACCAATGGGAAAGAATAAACGCCATGCAGAAATCACAGCTGATCTTCAACTCCGTGATGGTCGTTATGGTATGTAAACGGGCCTTTTCATAGAGCACGAAGTATTGCTATAGGCTTAATTATAGCTTTGGGTTCATGTTGTTATTTTGCTTTAATTTACCTCAAGATATATGAGAATGTAATGTTTAATTACAGTTGTTTAATAGAGAAGGAAAGCAATATAGTTGTGTCTAGGCCAGTGGCGGAGCCAACCATTTTATATTGGGGGCGCCGCTAAAATTTTTCTCCACCCTAAAAATTTGGTAATTCATATAATATATGCATCATAAAAAATATCTATATAAGTTTATAAATATGTGCTCAAATTGATATATTAAAATGTAACATGTCGACACTATATCAAAAAGACAAAAATACAAAAAAAAAAAAAAAAAAAGTGTCTAGAACTGCACTTTACGAAGAGACTAGAGAGAGTTTGAGAGAGAGCGTCTTAAAGATTTTTTTTTTTTAGGGGTGTGGGAGAAGGGTTGCTATGTCTTGGTAATGGGTAGGTAAAATTGTAAAAAGAATTTTTTTTTTTTTTTTTTTTGAGGGTGCCGTAGGTTACCAAAAAAAAAAAAAATTTTAAATCCCTGGGGGCGTTACCCCCAACGGGTAATGTGGCTCCGCCACTGGCCCAGGCCAATCAGAGTTTGGCATGTCACCAATGTAGTGACGTGTCACTTTGACACTTTACTAATTGGTGACGTGTGATTGTGCACACGTGACTAATCGGTGATATGTTAAAAACAACACTTCACAATTTATTTTAATTTCAATTTTTTTTTTCATTTTTTCCCTTTTCGAAATATTTTTGATGTTTTTTATTTTTTATTTTTTTTGAATTGGGGACTTGTTAATATCTAACAAGTTATTATTTAGTGACTTGTCAAATATGACACATCATTAAAAACAATGGTGACGTATGGGGGGAAAAAAAAAAAAAAGAAGCACTATAGATACTTTACTATTCTTTTTTTTTTAGAGAGTATTCATTTAGTACATTTAGGCGGACAAATTTGTCCAAAAAAATAAATTTACCTCCAAAAGAGAAATACAATATTGCCCTCCAAAATGTACTAAAATGGATCATGTTTTCGTGTTTGTCTTGGATGCCATGACAATTAAGTAGAAAAAAAAAAACAATAAAAAAAATTCAATCATATATAACACTAAAATTTACGTGATTTGTCTAAACAAACTTATGTTTACCGGAAAAGATAATCAGAAATAAATATACTATCAAAAGATAAAGTACAAAAAATAGCATAAAAAAAAAATTTTTTTTTTTAAAAAAACCACTCAAACTCTCAATACATACAAAATAACTCCCATAATATATATATATATATATATATGAAAAAAAATAGAACTTTCACTATATATTACGTTTCCGCGTGATGCTACTTTTTACCGGTGCAAAACGAGGCCGACAAGGTCTTTTTCCGGCAATTGTTTTATACCCCAATAATAGATATCGGCATGCCCCCCAATCATAAATGAATTTAATGCATATGATAAAATGCAGATTGGCCATTCAATAAAGAAGAACAAGTGGGTTGACAAATCAACTTCTAGAGCTTGAAATGTTTGACGTAATTCATAGACTCCGTAAAGCTTTAGGATATATATCTAACCGTCAAAGCCATGACACCTGCGCACCAATGGGGTCTGATAGTCCATTACAAATTTTGGTCACCATTGGTAGCAATAATTAATAATAACGACTTCTTTTGTCCATGTGTAATGTTCATATATATAATTGATTTTAATTTAGACCATAGTTGTCAGTACGTCCCTTTCCGTATATATCTTTGGTCTATATATCTTGCCCATCGATCTCTGCCAAAGATATTTTCAATCCACTCTTTTCTTTTCTTTTCTATTTTCCTTCATTGTCTCCGTCATGCTCGGTGAGATGGCAACCTGTCACTACCAGTCTACCAGTCTACAACCCAAAAATATCTTTGCTTTCAATCATTCTTTCAAGTTGTATATAATTAAGCTAATAACAACAAATTTAAAAGGTGATTTGTGGTGGATTTTACTCGAATTCAAAGATAATCAAATTTATTTCTACACACCCATGTGCCTTGAGAATGGAGAAGCTAGGGAGAGGGAGTTCCTAACCCCATGGTGCGAATTGGCTCACAAATAAGTAAATAAATAAATAAAAGGTGAGGGTGCTGATTGATAAGAGTACTCCAATAATACTCCATATATACCTACACATTATTATCCATCATATGATTCATATCACACCACCTTAGTCAACCGTATCGATATAATCCATACAAAAAATTATACATTATTCATCATATCCCATCTAACTTAGTCAACCAAGATCCTCCACTCATTTTATTCCCCCACTCGATCATTACATGTTCACATTCTGATGCACATGTGTATTCCAAGCAGTACTTTCATGGTATGTGAATCACATGTGAATAATGTCATTAAATCTCTTTTCCTATCTTACCCTCACCAGCTCCCAAAAAAAAAAAAAAAAAAATTATTAAGATATCAAAAAGTAATAATAAAAAAAGGTTTGGTAATTGAGAAATAAAAGTGTTAAATATATTGGATAATATATTAGAAGCGGAAGAAAGAGAGAGAAGAGAGAGGAGAGAGAGAGAGCGAAAGCACACAATGAACTACATTGTATTGACACCGATCTTATAATAATAATGAATACAGAAGCCTCTATTTATAGAGAGGCAAGTAACCTAATAGATTAAGGAAAAGTAAACCTAGTAGAATAAGGAAAGGTAAACCTAGTAGAATAAGAAAACCTAAAGAAGTAAATAACAAGTAATATTCTTAACATCCCCCCTCAAACTCAATGTGTAAACTTGAGTTTGGATAAACGAAAAGGGAAAGAAAAAGGAATTCGCCGAAAAAGCTGCTTGTGCCGAAACAATTGCCGAAGTAACGCCATAAAAGTTGTTAAGGACCCGTGGATTCTGCCTGAATTTGAGCAATGCATTTAAGCTGGAGCTTGGTTCACTTAGTGGATTCTGCCTGAATTTGAAAACCATATACTAGTAATGAAGAAGCTTGCCTAGTCGGCTTAGAAAAGCAAGGCCGGTTAAAAGGGGCTTGTTTGGCCCGTAACCCTTGGACTGTCTCGCCTGATCGGCTGAGCTAAAGTCTGACCCAAAAATTCTAGCTAGTAGATCGTCTCGCCTGGTCGGCTGAGATAAGTAGGGCCGGTTGAAAAGGCTAATCATGTCTGAAACCCTTGGACCGTCTCGCCTAGTCGGCTGAGATAAGTAGGCCCGATTGAAGAGGCTAATCATGTCTGAAACCCTTGGACCGTCTCACCTTGTCGGCTGAACTAAAGTCTGACTAGTGGACCGTCTCGCCTGATCGGCTGAGATAAGCAGGGCCGGTTGAAGAGGCTAATCATGCCTGAAACCCTTGAACCGTCTCGCCTTGTCGGCTGAACTAAAGTCTGGCCCATCTAACTAGTAGACCGTCTCGCCTATTCGGCTGAGCTAAGTAAGGAGAAAAATGGCCGGTTGAAGAGGCTATTCAGTGACCGGTGATGGCGGCATTTGACAAGGCATAAGTGGGCCGGTTGAAAGGGGCTTCTTTGGCCCGAAAACCCATGGACCTAAGGAAAGATTGGTCTGACCCGAGAGTGCCATCCGCAAGAAGAATGAACCGGATTGAATTGCGCCAAGGAATAGGCTATAAAACCGAATTGAACAAGCATAAACCAACTTGAACCGCATAAAACAAACGCCTAAATTTGAAGAAGAGTTTTGTTTTCTGCCATATAGAGATGCCAAAAGCAAAAATAGACCACAAATTTGAAATCAGGACGAAAAATTGAGTAGGAAACACCTGGTCAACTTTTTCAGTGGTCAAAGTCAACGGTCAACAGTCAAGTCAATACTACAAAAGTCAACCATGTCAAGGTGCTGACGTGGCAGATAGGGCTGACGTGGTGCATAGAGCTGACGTGGCTCTGATGACGTGGCACATATGATGGCGTGGCACTGATGACGTGGCATTGATGACGTGGCAATTAGGACTGACGTGGCAATTAGTGCTGACATGGCTATGATGACGTGGCAATTAGGGCTGACGTGGCAATGATGATGTGGCAATTAGGGCTGACGCGTGGCACGTGGGTGCGATGGCGCGTGTGGCACACGCGTGAACGGAGGAGGCTTGTCCTGGCGCGTGGATCTAACGCGCGGAACTTCTGGGGGCGCGTGGAGGCGCGTGCAGCGTCGTATGGAGGATATGGGACTTGTTCTGGAATCACCGAGATGAAAGATATCGATCGGTGGCCTTGGAGAAGTGATCGGACCACCGTGGCGGCTGGTGGCGGAAGGGCAGTGGTGGAATTGCCAAAAATTTGGGCGGCGTGTGAGGGCGCGTGGAAGCTCCGATGGGGCTGTGTGCGGCGGATCTGGGACGGTTGTCTTCCGGGTTTTCAAGCGGTATAGTGATACACTGAAAACCTCGAGGAAAAGATAAAGAACCGTGAGGAGCAGAGAGAATGATTCGCCGTATAACACTGGCGGCGCCGGAAAACGTCAAAGACGTTTATTGGAGGCCACAGAAAGGTGGCTCTGATACCATGTTAAATATATTGGATAATATATTAGAAGTGGAAGAAAGAGAAAGAAGAGAGAGGAGAGAGAGAGAGCGAAAGCACACAATGAACTACATTGTATTGACACCGATCTTATAATAATAATGAATACAGAAGCCTCTATTTATAGAGAGGCAAGTAACCTAATAGATTAAGGAAAGGTAAACCTAGTAGAATAAGGAAAGGTAAACCTAGTAGAATAAGAAAACCTAAAAAAGTAAATAACAAGTAATATTCTTAACAAAACGAACTTTATTCTTAACAACAATATAAAGCAAATCCTTTCGAATCCGATGCAATTAATACGCTAGATATTCAAGTGAATTGAATCTCAATCCATCCCTTCTAGTCTAATGCATATTATGAATGTTAATATAGGACGGCATCTTATTCAAGCTCGCCTCTCATTAATTACAAACGTGGAGACAGATAGAGGTCGGTTGTCTTGGCATCATCACATTCAAAGGAATCTCGTATCTTTTTTAGAATGTTGGAAAATGTCATTGATCAAGACAAAAAATCCTCAACTACTTTATATCACTACTCCAAATAAATAAATTGAGCCAATGAGTGAGGGAGTTGCCGCCACGTACCCCTTCTCAGCTCCCATGCCTTTTAAATGTATTTTCGGGTTTCGGGTTTCGGAACAGTAAACCTTGTCTAAACTCTAAAGTGCTGGAGTATTATCAAAAGATATTATTTATTTTGTAATGTTTTGGATTTGGCATGTGCATGCATGCATGGCAGCTTCATCATATATATATATATATAAAAGGATTACTATTTAATGCAGGGACATTATATATCGAGAATAATTTATTTAATATAAATTATAAAGATTGGATATGAGATACGTGTACGTATAACATTACCATTAAAATTATGACAGGAAAGCAATATTATCAACGTTGAATGGGTCAAAATATATGTCTTAAAGGAAAAAACAAAAATCGTACGTGTAATGGATAATAGAAAAAAACCATATTTTTACAATAAATAAAAAAAAAAAAAATCATTACACCGGTTTTTCAGAAATTGTTGTAGTAAGTATGTTTAATTATTATGGTAAAAAAAAAAAAAAAAAGTTCGTAATAGAATAATATCCTGCAATAATATGCTTAATTAGTTTATACGGAATTTATTAAAAAAAATAAAAATAAAAATAAAATAAAATAAAATAAACAAGAGAGAAGTATCACGTAACTTCAAAATTTTTTTATTTTTTTTATTTTTTTTATATGTCCGCGCACAAAGAAAGAAAAAATGGAAAGTAAATTCGAAACTGATGTCATAATTCTTGTATTTTACACCTTATAGGACAAGGTATGTTAAGAAATTTAAAATTTATCTCTTGTATTTTATTTATTACAGTTAAAAAGCAAGTAATTAGGGTCTATAATTCTTGATTCTGGTTTGATTGTAACATAATTGTCACTTATATTTACATCTAGAAGCTTTGAATATAAAAGTACGTAGTCCAAAAAGAGAGTGACCTAACATTTAGTCGTGTTTGAAAATATGCTAATCCAGCCAAGGCTTAATTATGGATTCTTATTCTGCGCCAACCTTCAAAACTGGCCCCCATTTGGAAAACTAAAGCCACAAAAGTGCCTCGGACTTTTTTAGATCTTGTTTGGGTAGCAATGATTCGAAGCATCTTTTTTTCTTTTTTTTACACTATCTCAATCGTATGAATATTTAAAAGTGAAATGCTACAGTTTTTTCTGGTATTTTTCTATTGTTCTCTTGGTATTACGTAGATATTGATTTTTAAAAAAGTAGAAGAAAAAAATTACCTTACTAGTCCCTCAAAAAAAAGGCAAAAAATAATATTCGCGTATAATTAAGAAAATATTAAGAAGAACTGTAGCATTCCTCTATATAAAATATACTGGATTTCCAACAGTTGACTACATATATAATCAATCTAAACACGAAAACTGCTTTCTTATCCCTAAAGTACCCTTGTTTTATTTACAAATTACAATCACTTCAAATGACAAGTTCAAAAATGGGTTTTCTATTATATAGGTGGAAAGGGAGATGAAAGATCTAGAGTCTACAACTATTGATGTGTTCATCAGCTCATATATATACAACCATTGGTTACTTCTAATCCGACCCTACGGCTCTGTTTGGTAGAGGATTGTGTATTAGATTTTTTGTTTGAATAGTAATAAAAAATAGTAATGTGATATAAAGTAGAAAATATTTTGAATTTTTTTGCTAGGAAAGTAAAAAAGTTATATTTTGTAATGGGTTTTTTGTTTGAATAGTAATAAAAATAATTGATGTGATATAAAAAGTAAGAATGTTTTGGAGTTAACTTTTAAGCAAAATGTTTTAGTGAAATCTTGGGTTGTTTGCTAAACAAGCCATCTCCATTGTTTTTGGGATCTGCCTTGTCATCAAGTGCATGTGCACGGTTCCAAACTCAAATGTGCTGAAGTAAACCATAATCGAGATTAAAGAAGCAAAATTAATCTTTTTCTTTTCTTTTAATTGTAACTTGGTAACTATTAACATTAATCATTACAACTGAAATATCTACCAAGTACTTATTACATTAATTGTAATTGTAATTATTACATGATATTTATCACCTTGATAAAGTAGATTTAAGGTATATCTTAATACACAAAATCATCTTAAATCATTAAGTTTGTAACTTCACTCAAATGCACTAATTACCATGAGTGGTCTATAAGTCCTATATATATAACAAGAAGCCACATCTATCTCGAGATTATCATTAGTGCTGGCTAATTCTTTGTAGTAGTGCTGCTCAAATTGTTTTACAAGTAGAAACATATATAGGAATTGAATGATAAATGTAGCAATGTTTCTTGATATGGAAAGACAAAATCATGCTTATCATGCACGAGGCTTATACTTGTATATTTTGTATGCTAGCATACAAAATATACAAGTATATCACTTGGGTTTCTAATTCATTTTGCCCTTATCGATCAATCAGTTACTTTTGGGTGACCGATCAATTACTTTTCTTTGAACTCTAAATTAAAGTGTAAGTTCACTTTGGTGAACAGTTGATCACTTTGTCAAATCAATCGCTCACTCATGTCCGCCGATAGATTGGTTCGAGCCAAAATTTTCTCTAGGTGTTTTCTGGGCCTATTTTTCTAATTTTAAGTCATGCTTTATTATTTATAAATCTCTAAGACTTCATTAAGAAGGCCGATTACATAAAATCTATTAAATATGCTTCCTTCAAAAGGTTTTAAGGGCAATCGCTATATCTCCCCTTTCCCCCTTCCCCGCATTGAGCAGAGGAAGATGTTTGGTCGTCATGTTTATTGGATAATTTTCTGTTACAATTTCTTTTGACTTAATTTGCAATGGTGCTTTGAGATATAATCCTCGAAATAAAGTGATACCTAACACCAATAAGTTTACTTTTTCATGATATATATTAGATATTCGACCACATGATCTATAGCACTATCACTATTGCAACATCATAGAACAGAAATACACACCCTATTAATAAACCCAAGACCCACTTAGACTTAATCAAGAAGATCCAATACTTAATCGAATAAAAGACCCACTAATTATTACTAAAGTCCAAAGGAAGGCTTGTTGCAAGCCCCTGACCACCATGGCTCGAGAGATCGGACCTACTAACAACCAATCTTTCCCTTTTACAAGTTTTGGAGAAGACACAGTCCAGACGTGCAAATACTAGGTCATTTCGGATGCAACACAATACATAACATTATTTTAAGGAATATCTCTATGATATTCATTATTCCTAAGAACTTGTTGATCTCTTATCGTGGCATCAAAGAGTAGTGAGATAAGAACACAGTCACGTACACTCAAAGTTGGTCAAAGCTAACCATATACGAAAAAGGCTATATGCTATGCTATGCAGCTATGGTATGGGGTATGGGGTATGGGGTATGGTGCATGATGCTATATATATACACCTCCTAAGAATTCAACCAATATATATCACATCAAATCTCCACGATCACGTTGCACAAACAAATTCTCTCCTCCATATCGTTGTGGATAACTTGATGTAACTCTCAATTTTGAAAGCAACGGGCAAATTATCTTTTGAAGAAATTAATTCCAGTACTTACAAATTTGAAGTATGGTAATGGCAAATATCTTTTAGTCCCAAGAAAAGGTCCAAAAAAAAAAAAAAAAAATTTAAAGAAAAAGTTGTGAGGGTATATCCGTCACATGCAGTTGGCCCAGGCCCACCATGTAGAAGAAGTTTTATATATAAAAAGTAGTGGAGCAAAGTTGTGGAAGTGAGGAAAAAGGTGGAAGTGGTGGTCACTGTAGAAAGTCTGTAAGCAAAAGTATGGCTGTGGAAGATCAAGAAGCTCTTGATGAATACACGCAGGATGGGACAGTGGATCTAAAAGGCAACCCGGCCCGTAGATCCAAGCGTGGTGGATGGACTGCTTGCTCCTTTATTGTTGGTAATCTCTCTATCTCTCAAATCTATCACAACCCACATTTCATATATATATATATATATCCCTCTCTGGCTCTTAGGATACACGTACGTGTTAGGCTTCTTTTTGCATACTAATTTGCTCCAATGTTTGAGGAAAATATCACTTTGGGTGGTGTAAATTTTTGTTGCAAAAAGCAGCTTAACTTCTTAAATAAGTTGAAATTCAGGGCTGTAGTTGTGCATGGAAGCAGTTTTGTTAGTGAATATGAGGCAATCTGGAAGCTAGTGATAAATGTCTGATCCATCATTATTCTCTTCACGCACGAGTTGTTGCAAATTCAATGAACGAAAGGAGGTTAATTTTTTGCCCATGTGGTCGTTGGCTCATGCCCATCATCATTTTCTTCTTCTTTTTATTTTTTATTTTTTAAACCAAAAAAAAAAAAAAAAATGGTCTTGTCTGAGACAGACAGTAATTCTAACAGTCACTCGTCTGTAATCATGCAAACTCACACCGCGTAAACTATTTGCATCGACTCGCTTTCCCCACACCCAATAAAATAACCTGTAAATTAAACAAACTATTTTTTAAGATGATTCTCTGATATTTGTAAGCGTAAAAGAAGATTTTTTTTTTTTTTTTCTACGGGTTTGCGTTTTCTTTTCCATTATGCTTTGACCTAAAATTTTTGGATAATGTTAGATATTTCAACAATTTTATTATTATTATTATTTTTTTTGAATAATGGTCCATTCAATAAATAAATAGGTTTATATTATTTTTTTTTTCTTAAATGCACGTGAGGCCCAGATGGAAAGAGAATTTGAAAAAAAAAAATTTGGAAATTTTATGCTTTAATTTGTGGACCTCACGTTGCAAATTGGTGGTTAAAAAAAATCCCCATCAACTTACTCTTTTATGATCTTGTCGCTTATGGTGAATATCTGACGGCCGCAGATATTGATGACCATTTTTTCCCATTATTTGTTTTGACTTGTGCAGTCTACGAGATCTTTGAACGTATGGCGTATTATGGAATATCTTCCAATCTTGTTGTGTATCTAACAAAGAAGCTCCACCAGGGCACTGTCACCTCTGCCAACAACGTCACCAATTGGCTCGGAACTATCTGGGTCACTCCAATCTTGGGTGCTTATGTTGCTGATGCTCATCTCGGCCGTTACTGGACGTTCGTCATTGCCTCCATCATTTATATCTCCGTACGTCTCAATCTAAATAGTAAATATCATCGTCTCCACACTTTCTTTGAAAGAATCTTCACTGTTCAGTTTATGTGCATGCACGCCATGTCTTTTTTATTGTATAATTATATTTATGAATTGATGTGGCAATGTTCATTGTAATTATAAATATTCAACTCCTATTTTATTAGGTTAATTCTAATTAATGCTGAATTAGCCAATTTAAAGTAATATATAGTAGATGATAGGTTTTTTAGTTAATAGCTAGAAGAAAAGTTTGAAATCTTAGGCCCTAAGGAATGTGCATGACAAAGGGGTTTTATTATTGAAGTCATATATAAATTAAACTATATTAATAATAGATGAATGATTCTGTTCCTTCTGGTGTTTTCCTGATCCTACGAGAATATTATTTTTTCACCTTTTGTTTGTTTTTTTATTTTTTTCTTTTATTGTAAGTTTTTTTTTTTTGCATTTTTTAGAAAACAATATCAACGTAGAATCAAAAGAACATTAAGAGAACAGCAGAAGAATTGTAGCATTTCTCTTAATAATAAGGGAGTGGCATAGATATTACAAGATGTAAAGGTGCTGATTATAAAAAAGAATTGTAAAGATATATATTGCGGTTAATCTGGCATCTTCAACTATATATATTGGCAGGGAATGTCACTTCTAACGTTGGCCGTCTCACTCCCTGGCTTAAAACCGCCTAGCTGTTCAGACACCAATATCGAAAACTGTAAGAAGGCTTCGACATTACAGCTAGCTGTGTTTTTTGGTGCACTCTATACCTTAGCTGTCGGAACAGGCGGAACCAAGCCGAACATCTCCACCATTGGTGCCGACCAATTTGACGATTTCCACCCCAAGGAGAAGTCTCACAAGTTGTCCTTCTTCAATTGGTGGATGTTCAGCATCTTCTTCGGGACACTCTTTGCCAACACAGTACTTGTTTGGATACAAGACAATGTAGGATGGACTTTAGGATATGCTCTTCCCACTCTTGGACTTGCAATATCCATTTCCATCTTCTTGGCAGGCACACCCTTCTATAGACACAAAGTGCTCGCAGGCAGCCCCTTCACGAGGATGGCAAAGGTCATTGTGGCTGCTATAAGGAAATGGAGGGTGCCTATCCCTAATAATCCCAAAGAGCTCTATGAGCTTGACTTGGAAGAGTACGCAAAGAAAGGAAAGTTCAGAATTGATTCCACACCCACCTTGAGGTATAAATGTTTATATTTGCTGAAAATATACTTGTTTCAATTACAAGTATAAAGGCATTTTTGTCCTAAGTTTACTTAATGTTGTTGCATGGAATTAGGTTCCTCAGCAAAGCGGCTGTGAAAACTGGTGCAACTAATCCATGGATGCTTTGCTCAGTCACGCAAGTAGAAGAGACAAAACAAATGTTACGAATGATCCCAATCTTGGTTGCCACGTTCGTACCGAGCACAACGGGCGCCCAGATCAATACCCTTTTCGTTAAGCAAGGGACCACTCTTGATAGAGGCATTGGCAGCTTCAAAATCCCCCCAGCAAGTTTTGGTGCATTTGTAACCATATCCATGCTTGTCTCCGTTGTGCTCTACGATCGGTTTTTTGTCAAGATTATGCAAAGGTGGACTAAGAACCCTAGAGGCATCACTCTCCTCCAAAGAATGGGAGTAGGTCTTTTTATCCACATTATAATTATGATAATTGCATCCCTAACCGAGAGTTATAGACTTAGTGTGGCCAAGAAACATGGGTTGGTTGAAAATGGAGGACAAGTTCCTTTAACCATATTTGTTTTACTTCCACAATTCGTGCTTATGGGAACCGCTGATGCATTTTTAGAGGTAGCCAAGATTGAGTTCTTCTATGACCAGGCGCCAGAAAACATGAAAAGTCTTGGGACTTCCTATTCCATGACCACTCTAGGAGTTGGAAACTTTCTGAGTAGTTTCCTTCTTTCAACAGTTTCTCACATAACCAAGGAGCATGCTCACCGCGGATGGATTCTAAACAACCTCAATGCTTCCCATCTTGATTATTATTATGCATTTTTCGCCATACTAACCTTTTTGAACTTCATCTTCTTCTTGATTGTGATTAAGTTTTATGTGTATAAGGCTGAAATTTCGGATTCAATAAAAGTGCTTACAGAAGAATTGAATGGGATGAGTATCAAGGTATCTGACCAAGAGGACTCCAGAAGGCTGACTGATGGGAAAGAGTAAAGGCCATAATTAATATTCAACTTTGTATCTTTGATTTTGCTTTTCCCTCAGTCTGGTGAATGTAATGTTTCTACTTTTTTTAATAGAAAAAGAATGCGACTTGTGCGAATGTCCACAAGTTTGTCTAAAAAAGGTAGCTCAATCGGCTAGAAACTACGCCTTATGAAACAATGGTCATTAGTTCGAATCTCCTCTCTCTCCTCTTATGTGGACATGTTAAAAAAAAAAAAACACTTAACTAACCAATGGTCTTGTAGCTTTTGTAATACTTGTGCCTTCGGACAACCCCAAATCTAGTTGCAGTTCATGTTTTGGCGTCTACCAAGCTTTTCCTCCAAGGTACGTCTCTCACAGAACAGAAATACACCCCCTATTAATAAACCCAAGACCCACTTAGACTTAGAGTATGTTTGGGTCTGCAAAGCGCTTTTAAGGCAAGAGAAGTCCGTTTAAGAAAAAATAATCGTTTGGGTCAAATATTGTCAAAGCGCTTTTGAGGTTTCAAACGCTCAAAACCACGTTTGAGCCAAAGCTGAAAAATAAGGCTTCCCCTCAAACGGACTTCTCGAAGAAAGGCGCGCCGCAGTTTTCATGTAATGAAATATATGAACAAACAGAAATACATACCAATTTCAATAAATGACAACCATACTCATACATAAACATCTCATCCCAAGCGGTTGGATCTGCTCCAAAGCGAGGGAGATCCAAGTTGAGGTTCTTGCTTGGTATGTAAAATCTGGGTTTGAGGGCCTTTCATATAGAGATCTGAAGTTTTCAAGATGTAAGAGAGAGACCTCAGAAAAGAGAATTAAAAAAAATAGAGAAAAAAATATAGCCGAAGATGGCATGTTAGGGAGACTTGTAGAAAAGAGGCTTAAAGAAAAAAATAGAGAGAAAAATGCAACCGAAAATGGCATGTGAGAAAGACCTGCAGATGGCGTGTGAAGGGGAAAAATATAGACGAAGATGGCATATAAGGGGGTGTTTCCCCACTGCAACAGGTGTGCTGTTACCTACAGGAGCATGTTCAGGCTTGCACATGCCATGTGCAGTGTGCAGCAAGCGTGAATAGATTTATTTAATTATTTTATTTATTTATTTACTTCTTTTCTTTTTTTTTTTGTATTTTTTATGTTTATATCAAGGAGCATCACGTGGGTTCTACCAAAGCTTACACCCTACAACAAAGACAAATACCCACAATCTCTCCTCCCAATGGAACAAAGACAAAGACCCAATACTTAATAGAATAAAAGACCCACTAATTATTACTAAAGTCCAAAGGAAGGCTTGTTGCAAGCCCCTGACCACCATGGCTCGAGAGATCGAACGCTACAAAAAAAAAATGCAGAATTAGTGGCGTGTCTACAGTGTACTAATTTTTCACACGTCATATAGTGACATGGCAATTTCTCACACATTACTAAAGAATTTTGTAACGTGTCAACAATTAGCACGTTACTAATTCGAAATTAGAAAGCAAAAAGAAAAAAAATTGAAATTAAATTAATTTGTGACGTGTCGTTTTTAACACGTCATCATGTCGAGACATCTCAAGTTTGGCATGTTAAAAAAAGGTGATGCGTCAAAGTCGCACGTTATAAGGTCCCTTCTCCTAGCTCCTCACTCAGGTAACAGTACCATTCATTCTCTATCCTCTAAAGTGCTTATTTTGAGAGAAGAAGCTCTTCTCTCCTCATTTCTCCCTTCCCATATAAAATGATTGATTTTGGCGTCGGAGTGCTTACAGTCAAAGGACCTATAGCCTACTAACAACTCATCTTTCTCTTTTACAAGTTTTGGAGAAGAGTCAGTCCAGACGTGCGAGTACTAGGCCATTTCGGATGCAACACAATACATAACATTATTTTAAGGAATATCTTTAAGATATTCATAATTATTCCTAAGAACTTGTTGATCTCTTATCGTGGCATCAAAGAATGAGATAAGAACAGTCACACTCAAAGTTGGTCAAAGCTAACCATATACGAAAAAGGTTATATGCTATGCTATGCAGCTATGGTATGGGGTATGGGGTATGGGGTATGGTGCATGATGCTATATGCACCTACTACGAATTCAACCCATATCACATCAAATCTCTTTGCACAAACAAATTTTCTCCTCCATATCGTTGCGGATAACTTGATCTAATTACTCTCAATTTTGAAAGCAATGGGCAAATTATCTTTTGAAGAAATTAATTCCAGTACTTACAAATTTGGAGTATGGTAATGGCAAATATCTTTTAAGAACAAGAAAAGGTCAAAAAAAAAAAAAAAAGATTTAAAGAAAAAGTTGTGAGGGTATGTCCGTCACATGCAGTTGGCCCAGGCCCACGATGTAGAAGAACTTTTATATATAAGAAGTAGTGGAGCAAAGTTGTGGAAGTGAGGAAAAAGGTGGAAGGGGTGGTCACTGTAGAAAGTCTGTAAGCAGAAGTATGGCTGTGGAAGATCAAGAAGCTCTTGATGAATACACGCAGGATGGGACAGTGGATCTCAAAGGCAACCCGGCCCGTAGATCCAAGCGAGGTGGATGGACTGCTTGCTCCTTTATTGTTGGTAATCTCTCTCCATCTCTCAAATCTATCACAACCCATTTCATATATATATATATATGATATATCCCTCTCTGCCTCTTAGGATACACGTGCTAGGCTTCTTTTTGCATACGAATTTGCTCCAATATTTGAGGAAAAGAGCAGCCTAGATAAGTTTAAATTCATAGCTCATAGCTGTTGTTGTGCATGGAAGCTGTTTTGTTATAGTGAATATGAGGCAATCTGGAATTAAGTGATAAATGTCTGATCCATCATTATTCTCTTCACGAGTTGTTGCAAATTATAGAGGAAAACATTTGTTGCAAATTCAATAAAAGAAAGGAGGTTAATTTTTTTTTCCTTTACTGTCTGATCCATCATTATTCTCTTCTTCTTTTTATGGTTTTTTTTTTTGTCTGAGACAGACAGTAATTCTGATAGTCACTCGTCTGTAATTATGCAAACTCACACCGCGTATACTATTTGCATTGACTCGCTATTCCCACACCCAATAAAAGAAACTGTAAATTAAAAAAATATATATTTTTTTAAGATGATTCTCTGATCAATATAAGAGTAAAAGAAGGGTTTTTTTTTTCCTACGGGTTTGCGTTTTCTTTTCCATTATGCTTTGATTTGATCTCTGTTAGAGAATATATCTTTTGTCGTTCTCACGTTGGAAATTGATGGTTAAAAGAATTAAACATCCCCATCGATCAGCTTGCTCTTTTATTTTTTGTCGCTTATGAGGAATATCGGACGGCCGCAGATATTGGTGACCATTTTTCCAATTATATTTCTTTTGACTTGTGCAGTCTACGAGATCTTTGAACGTATGGCGTATTATGGAATATCTTCCAATCTGATTGTGTATTTAACAAAGAAGCTCCACCAGGGCACTGTCACCTCGGCCAACAACGTCACCAATTGGGTCGGAACTATTTGGCTCACTCCAATCTTGGGTGCTTATGTTGCTGATGCTCATCTCGGCCGTTACTGGACCTTCGTTATTGCCTCCATCATTTATATCTCCGTACGTCTCAATCACAATATCATCTCCACCCTTTCTTTGAAAGAATCTTCACTGTTCAGTTTATGTGCATGCCATGCCTTATTTCTTGTATAATTATTATCCAATCATTATATATATATGAACGTTCATCATCAAGTAATTATAAATATGTAACTCCCATTTTATTAGGTTAATTCTAATTAATGCTGAATTAGCTAATTTAAAGTAATAGTAGATGATGGGTTTTTTAATTAATAGCCAGAAAAAAAGTTTGAATGTGCATGACAATGGGGTTTTATTATTGAAGTCATATATAAATTAAGCTATATTAATAATAGATTAATGCTACGGTTCTTTCTGGTCCTAAGTGGTTTTATTATTTTTTGCCTTTTTTTTTTTTTATTAGTTTCTTCTTTATAGGGACCGGTAGCTAGGGTAAATTTTTTTTTTTTTTTTTTCTGCTTTTTTTAGAAAACAATATCAAGTTAACGTACACCAGAAGATCGAAAATGTAACATTTCTTTTAATAACAAGGGGGTGCCACGGATATTATCAGATGTAAAGGTGCTGATTATAAAAAAGAATTGTAAAGATTTTTGTGGCTAAACTGGCATCTTCAACTATATATATTGGCAGGGAATGTCACTTCTAACGTTGGCCGTCTCACTCCCGACCTTAAAACCACCTAGCTGCTTAGAGACAGATATCGAGAACTGTAAGAAGGCTTCGACATTACAGCTAGCAGTGTTTTATGGTGCACTCTATACCTTAGCCGTCGGAACTGGTGGAACCAAGCCGAACATCTCCACCATCGGAGCAGACCAATTTGATGATTTCAACCCCAAGGAGAAGGCTCACAAGCTGTCCTTCTTCAATTGGTGGTTTTCCAGCATCTTCTTCGGGACACTCTTTGCCAATACGGTTCTTGTTTGGATACAAGACAATGTAGGATGGACTTTAGGATATGCGCTTCCCACTCTTGGACTTGCAATATCCATTTCCATCTTCTTGGCCGGCACACCCTTCTATAGACACAAAGTGCTCGCAGGCAGCCCCTTCACGAGGATGGCAAAGGTCATTGTGGCTGCTATAAGGAAATGGATGGTGCGTATTCCTAATGATCCCAAAGAGCTATATGAGCTTGACTTGGAAGAGTATGCTAAGAAAGGAAAGTTCAGGATTGATTCCACACCCACCTTGAGGTATATATGTTTATATTTGCTCAAAATATACTTAATTGTTTCAAGGCATTTTTGTCCTAAGTTTACTTAATATTGTTGCATGGAATTAGGTTCCTCAGCAAAGCGGCTGTGAAAACTGGTGCAACTAATCCATGGATGCTTTGCTCAGTTACGCAAGTAGAAGAGACAAAACAAATGTTAAGAATGATCCCAATCTGGGTTGCCACGTTCGTACCGAGCACAACGGCCGCCCAGATCAATACCCTTTTCGTCAAGCAAGGGACCACTCTTGATAGAGGCATTGGCAGCTTCAAAATCCCCCCAGCAAGTTTTGGTGCATTTGTAACCATATCCATGCTTGTCTCCGTTGTGCTCTACGATCGGTTTTTTGTCAAGATTATGCAAAGGTGGACTAAGAACCCTAGAGGCATCACTCTCCTTCAAAGAATGGGAATTGGTCTTTTTATCCACATTATAATTATGATAATTGCATCCCTAACCGAGAGTTATAGACTTAGTGTGGCCAAGAAACATGGGTTGGTTGAAAATGGAGGACAGGTTCCTCTAACCATATTTGTTTTGCTTCCCCAGTTCGTGCTTATGGGAACCTCAGAAGCATTTTTAGAGGTTGCCAAGATTGAGTTCTTCTATGACCAGGCGCCAGAAAACATGAAAAGTCTTGGGACTTCCTATTCCATGACCACTTTTGGAGTTGGAAACTTTCTGAGTAGTTTCCTGCTTTCAACAGTGTCTCACATAACCAAGGAGCATGCTCACCGCGGATGGATTCTAAACAACCTGAATGCTTCCCATCTTGATTATTATTATGCATTTTTGGCAATACTAACATTTTTGAACTTCATCTTCTTCTTGGTTGTGATTAAGTTTTATGTGTATAAGGCTGAAATTTCGGATTCAATCGAAGTGCTTACAGAAGAATTGAATGGGATGCGTATCAAGGTATCTGACCAAGAGGAATCCAGAAGGCTAGCTGACTGATGGGAAAGAGTAAAGGCCATAATATTCAACTTTGTATTTTTTATTTTGATTTACCCTCCCTCAGTCAGGTGAATGTTAAGTTTTTCTTAAAACTTAACTAACCAATGGTCTTGTAGCTTTTGTAATACTTGTGCCTTCGGACAACCCCAAATCTAGTTGGGGTTCATGTTTTGGTGTCTACCAAGCTTTTCCTACAAGGTACGTCCCTCATCAGAAACCATGCATGGTGCAACTTCTCTTCGGCGGCTTCGATCCAACCTCATCAGAAACCATGTAGTAAATTTTCTCTCTCACTCAGACTATATATAGACATAGACAATCTTGTTGATCCATGTAAATTCATGGCTTTTTTTATTTTTTATTTTTTATTTTTATTAAGTGTGTTTGCATAATAAGCTCAAAGAGAATCGACTAAAAGACGAGTAAAGAATGGAAATTGAACTTAATTGGTGCTGTTAAGCAAAAGACGATGAAAATAGTTCAAAAGAAGATTGTCCAAAATATAATGAAAAAATATATTCCTTAAACATATGAATATATAGTACACTCCAAATTTTTAATACGATCATTAATTAAACTTAGTTTTCAACAACTAAAAACTATTTGTTACCAGTACAAAACATATATATATATATATGCTCAAATCATGCATCTCCTAGGTTGAAGGAATTCAACAAATGTGAAAAAAGCATACACATTTCCTAAAACCCCAGTGATGGCCCTTACACTATCCAAACAAGGCTTTCTCGAATGTCTGACATTGATGATTACAACGCGATAACCAATTATTAATGCAAATCCCAGGGAACGTTTTACTATCTCGCTTACAGAGCACCTCAAAGTCTTCTATTGATGCTAACAAATGAACAAATTATAAAATTGTTAGATATTGAATATATATAAATGCTAATTTAACAATATAATTAGCAGCGGAAATTTAATATATATATGTATATGTACCTCCAGCCATTGCTTTGCTCAAGCAGCTTGAAGAACGACTCCACAGCAATCAAACTAAAAACAATTTTATTGAGAGGTTCTTCTGACCTATGCCTACCAGTGAGTGCCAATTGATGGAATACACAGGCCTTATTTATAGGTAGGTCAGGGGACCCTCAATTAGAGCTGTTACCTTAATTATTCCTCCCATCAAGGAATAAAAAATCAATCAATACAGCTAATTGATTCCACAAACATTAAATCATTAATTAAATCAAATACTTGTTCCACAAGAATTAAATCAGTGATTTAATTCAGAATATTTGATTGAAATCAAATACTTGTTCCACAAGAATTAAATCAGTCATTTAATTCATAATATTTGATTTACATAATAAGCTTCAAATTGAAATAGAATATTGAACACCGTAATTTTATAATTACAATAATATATGTGACATAAGGGACATACTTAAATGGAATTTCTTACATTCTCCCACTTGGCCCTTATGACACATAAATTCCTTATGGTGTTCAGTTCTATGATTTGGCCAATACTTTATCTATTCCAACCATTCATGGAATCCTCCCACTCATTCAAGGAATACCACACACGAATCATGGCGGTAAAGCTTTTATGTAATAAGCCGTCCCTTCCATGTATCACGATGTGCAATATCTCCTTAAATGAGTACTTTATGAATGAACTTCCTATAAGTCATTCGGGTCCAACTTTAATTTTATCCCCACGGATAAGAATATTATATGTGTGCACAAAAAAAAAAAAATCTTTATAACATAACCTTTATGTCTATAGACCAATTAAAGAGAAACTAAGCACAAATAAATTAATGAATCTCATATATTCCACATGACTTTATACTTTCTTTCACCTGTAAACCTTTAGTCATGGGATCCGTAATCATTAATTCAACACTTATATGCTTAATAGACACTTATTGTCACTTAATGTTCTCTTTCATAGTGATACCTTATGTCGATATGCATACTTCTGCTTCTACTCAGTTTATTCTTAGAAAAATAACTGTAGTAGAATTAACTCAGAAGATCTTTATGGGTCTAACTATAAAATCGACAAGTTTGAGACCTTAACAAAAATGTCTCAACCATAATGCCTGTGTAATTAATTCACAGCATGTAATGACTTTTGCTTTCATGGTAGATGTAGCAACTGTAGTTTGCTTACTGCATCTTCAGTACATATATACTGAAGTTGATTATCTACTATCTACAGATTTAGCAAAAATCAAACCTGAATAAACACCACCAAATGGTAAGTGTATCTGTAGTTCTTGGTTCATTGCATATTCCACAATACTATATTGACCCAATAGTCCAACTGCTATTTCAATGCCAGGTCTAATGTAGACCTGTGCATACACATGGAATATCTGCCTTTGTTCCAATACATTTTGGGACATTATCCCCCTTAATAATAGGTGCTACTGAAGATTCATAGTTCTTCATTCTGAATCTCTCCCAAAAACTTTAGTGAGATGAACTTTATGTAGCAAACCTAAATTAATGCTTGCAAGCAAAATATTATCTATATACAGGACTAAAAGAAATGTAACTTTACTCCCACTGACCTTAAGGTATATTCAATGATTAACAAGGTTCTCAATAAACCCATGTGAGGTAATAACCTTGTAAAAATTTTGTATGCCATTGATGAGAGACATATCTTAGTCTATTAATAGATATCCTTAATTTGCAAGCTTTCTGACTGTTATTAATAAAACCCCTTAAGTTGTCTTATGTACACCTCCTCCTTAAGATCCTTATTCAGGAAAATTGTTTTTCACATCCTTTTGATATAGCTCTAAAACAAAATGAGCTACTCATACCATGATAATCAATGCTTTCCTTTTGAGTAAGATCATTGGCTACAAGTCTAACTTTATATCGTTCAACATTACCCGGAAGCATCCTTTTAGGTTTTATAAACCCATTTGCAGCCTATGGCTACAACTCCCTTTGGTAAGTCAACAAGATTCAGACTTGAATTTTAGCCAAAGATTTCATCTCCTCCTTCATGGCATTGAAACACAATGTGAAGTTATCTCCACCCAAAAAGATGTGAAAACAAATTTTGGATCGTCCTTAGGTCCGACATAAAAATCGACTCCTAGAAGTATACAACATAATCACTAGAGATTGTTGGTCGCCTTATTCTAGAGAATCATCTTAATCCTACTTCATTTACTTTTGACAAAGTCTGAGTAGGTTCATTCTGAACTTGTTCCTTATGAGTTGACTGTTCTGAAACCGATTGTGCTTGAAGATAATCAATTTGATTTTTCTTAAGCACAATCAAACACCCTTCATGTGAAGGGGCTTCAGTCAACTCTTGTGCTTCCTCTAATTTAATCCCTTAAGGATAAGCACTCCCATTAAGTTCAGCGTTCTCTAGAAATTTTTAATATTAGACTCAACAATTCTAGGACTAAATGAAGAACAGTAAAGCCTAAACCCCTTGGAGTTTACTATATAACCTATAAAATTCCGCTAGTTGTCCTTGAAGCTAATTACCTTAGGTGTGGATTATAAATCCTCACTATAGCAAGACAACCCCATATGTGTAAACAATTTGAACTTGGTTCCATTCATTCCTTTATTTAGGTGTCTTATGTACAACTATGAATGGAATCGAGTTAAATGTATACACAGCGGTTTTCAAGGCTTCACTCCATTAGGAGAATAGAACATTACCTTTCATGTCCCATTTTCGTGTACCTACCATAATTCTATCTGCCTCTATCAGATCTTACGATCTTGATTTTATTTTGTTTTTGTTTCTCTACTTCTACCTTATAGGTACTGGAAGCATTAATGCCCAAACCTTATGATTTAGAAGATAGAGATACATAAACCTTATATGGTTATTACCGGAAGAGATAGGATATCTCTAACCATTGAGGCAAGAAGTATGGAAAAGGTTACACTTGTACATGATCTCAAGAATTTAAAAAATCCTTTTGTTGGCACCTTTATTGGTATAGTTGGTCTGCTTTTCCTTAATGCAATCCACATAAATACCAAAGGTAATAAATTTCAAGAGTCATAAAAACTCTATCATTTATCGACCTTTTATTCTTTATAGAGATATATTCCAATCTCCAATGCCATAACATAGAGGATTTTCTCATTCATAAGACTCTGTTTTATGTCAACATTTATATGCAGGGATTAATTTTCCAAAAATTGGGATCTAGATCAATTTTAAATAGACCATTAATATTCCACCCAAAAAATTTTAACAATATTCAAATTTGATTTTAACAAACTAAAATAGAAATTAAATTTCTAAAAGAATTGTGGAATATATAAAAACATTATTAAGGTCAAAATGACATAACTGAATTTTTAAAATTAATCTATGGATCCCAACAACCTCCAATTGTAAATAAGTATTATTTAGAAAACCCTGCATTATGTTGACAACGTGGACCGCTAAACCAAATTCAATCCATATAGTCCTTAGGAGAGTCAATAAAAGAGATTCATGACACACTAGGTGTATGAGATTACCTTTATTTCAAGTCATTTATGATACTTTATGCAATCATTCTTTATATGCCCATAATTTTCCTTAGTGTAAGAAAACAAGTATCATAATTGCCATAACACTTTGTTGGCACCTTGTTCTCATTTATCAACTATTGGACATGATTGCCTATAAAGGTCTTTCCCTTAACATGAATAACCTTTATGGATTCTCATGTCTTAATCTCTCATCTTCTTGAACACACATGATCAGAAATTCCTTAATTGATCAATTATCCTTATGTGTGCCACAAGATATTTGAAAAAAATATCATATTTAGATGAGAGAATAAAATTGACCATAATGACTCAAAAAACTCAACCTTTAGGGACTTTGTAATGAGCTGTTATGTCCTTCATTTCCATAATGTGCTCAAGCACATTTTGAAACTATAAAAGGTTTTACTTTAAAGCTTTTCTATTAGGGTGCAGGCCAAAGCCTTATTGGAACTCACTAAATGTTCCTCAATGACCTTTCTTTGGCCCTAAAACACTAAGGAATAAAACCCTAATGCTTTCCTTGATATGAGATTTCATGAACGTTGAAACTTAAGCGATTTAAATCACTACAATCGTTCATGTTTAATAATCTCATGTGGGGTACTTGATTCCGTGGGAGAAGGTGATTGGTCCACACGAAACGCCAATTCAGTCTCCAAACACCCCAAAGTGAAAAGCACATTTTTCTTTTCAGTCAGAAAAAATTACCACTAGGAATTATTGGAACATAAAATACTAATAATTAAAGTAGTAGGAATACATCCAGTAACCAAGAAAAATTATATACTTTAATGCTATGAAATAACCTTATTTAAATTAACCAATGTTAATTTAATAGTAAATTTCAACCTACCTGTGGGCAAAGGTGCATCACGCATGAAATTTACTCTTTATTAATAAGACTAATAAATTTAGCATTAATAAATAAAATTTTCCGTACCTGTGGGCCTAAGAGAAATTTTATTTTCAATGTTAAATTTACTATCTTATTCTAATTAACTCATAAAAATAAAAACGTCCCTGTGGGGATTGGCAAATTAAATTTATGAATTAATTACAACACGATGTTAATTTTCTTTATGAAGTTCATATATATAATCTTGATGCAATTATCATTATAAAATCGGGATGCTGTGGCTCTCCCAAAAATTATTATGACAATTACGACTTCATTAACATCGAATTTATTTAAATTAACCAATGCTAATTTAATAGTAAATTTCAACCTACCTGTGGGCAAAGGTTGCATCACGCATGAAATTTACTCTTTAATAGGACTAATAAATTTAACATTAATAAATAAAATTCTCCGTACCTGTGGGCCTAAGAGAAATTTTATTTTTAAAGTTAAATTTATTATCTTATTCTAATTAAATCATAAAAAATAATAACGTCCCTGTGGGGATTAGTAATTAAATTTATGAATTAATTACAACAGGATGTTAATTTTCCTTATGAAGTTCACATATATGATCTTGATGCAATTATCATTATAAAATCGGGATGCTGTGGCTCTCCCAAAATTATTATGATAATCATTACTTCATTAACATCCAATAACTGTATAGATGCCACAAATAAAGTTTTCAAGAATAAAAGACAAAACCATCATATTAGTGGGTAAATAGTATTTTTCCAAAGTACAACCGGATAATGTCCCAGATAAGTGAGGGGGCGCACAACGGCACACTTAAGTCCCAAGACTTACCTTGCCAGAGCTTTCCGATTGCAATTTTGGATAGTACCATAAACATTCACCAACACATGAGGCTTAGTTAATTATTCTCAGGTCCAGGCATCAAACAATTTATTTAAACAATATAAATAAAAGAATATATTTAATCTTAAGTCTATGCATTAAAGAAATAATAATTTCAATGCTAAACAATTTAAATGATAACATATATTAAATTGCAACATAAAAGCATATGAAAATGCATAGCCTAATGGTAGAATGTCTTAGGCCCTTTAACTTTGAGAGCCCATGTTCTAATCCCACCTGAGCCATTTTTTTTTTTTTTTTTTTTTTTTAACTGAATTGGGCTTGGGTTAAAATGAACCCATACCCAGTGGCCCAATAATACTTGACCCGGTTCCTTATGGGTCAGAAACCCTACCCAAATCCTTAACTCCCCAACCCGGAAATACCCCAAACCAAGCCGTCGCCCAGCTTTCTTCCCCATATGCCGCCTCTGTCGCCGCTCTTCCACATGCGCTGACCACGCGGGGCCGCCGCCCATAATGGCCATCTGAGATCGGCAACCACCAAAGTGGGTTGTCTCATCCAGCCAACGAGCAGCCGCCGCCGCCCTTTAACTCAAGCGCCGGCCACCAGACCACTTCCTTAATGCGCCGGCCACGCAGAGCCGCCGCTCAACGGCAAACGGCCACTGTCCCTGGCAAGGGGCCGCTGCACCCTTTATGCGGCCAAAACCGCTGCAAGTGGGGGGGGGGGGAAAGACCGGCGCTACAGCTGGGGAAAGCCGGTGCAGATCCGTGGTCTCAGCCTGGAGCGGCATCCTTACGAACGCCGGGCCCGAAATGTCTACCCACCGCTGCTTTCAGCCATAGGCGGTCCTCATCGGGCCGTCACTTACTTTATGCGGCGAAAACGCCGCTTGATGGCGGCTGGGCAGTGGGTCACGGACTGGGTTACCCATGGGTGTGGCGTGGGTTTCTGATCCTCCAGATTTTCCAAACACAAAAGGGAAAAATGGGTTTCGTACAGGGAGCATGGCAATATGGTAAAAAATAAGAGTAAACAGACCAGTGAGTGGTCGTGGCTTTCATTCAATTTCAATATACTTTATGCTCCTCGCCACAATTTTGTTTCAATAATCAATAAACAAAATAAAGTATTATTGAAACAAAAAATAAAATTTTTATAGCAGGCATATCTCAAAATTAAACTGAGCAAATATGGATTAGAGGTGGCTCTGATACCACATGTTAGATATTGAATATATATAAATGCTAATTTAACAATATAATTAGCAGCGGAAATTTAATATATATATGTATATGTACCTCCAGCCATTGCTTTGCTCAAGCAGCTTGAAGAACGACTCCACAGCAATCAAACTAAAAACAATTTTATTGAGAGGTTCTTCTGACCTATGCCTACCAGTGAGTGCCAATTGATGGAATACACAGGCCTTATTTATAGGTAGGTCAGGGGACCCTCAATTAGAGCTGTTACCTTAATTATTCCTCCCATCAAGGAATAAAAAATCAATCAATACAGCTAATTGATTCCACAAACATTAAATCATTAATTAAATCAAATACTTGTTCCACAAGAATTAAATCAGTGATTTAATTCAGAATATTTGATTGAAATCAAATACTTGTTCCACAAGAATTAAATCAGTCATTTAATTCATAATATTTGATTTACATAATAAGCTTCAAATTGGAATAGAATATTGAACACCGTAATTTTATAATTACAATAATATATGTGACATAAGGGACATACTTAAATGGAATTTCTTACAAAAATTATAAGGCAAAAATGAGAGATCAAAATTTAATTCAATAGAAAAATATACACAAAATCTTCGATCGGTAAAACTATAATATTGCATATACCAAATATAATTATATATAACAGCTAACTGCAACGATGTAATCTATTGGTTTTAAGGTAGATAATATTTGAGCTATGTAACCAAAACGAAATTATTGAATTACTTACCCATTATTGTGAAGAGAATGAAAATAAGGAAAATTGGAACTTGTGGAGACTTAAGAGTCGTCTTCATGTTTTCTTTTTCTTCACTTATGCCAAAATGAAATCGAATTTAAGACTTATAGTCCTAAAGCATTTGCTATATATATATAAGTACTTTTTCTCTATGCAACCCTCAAAAAAAGAGGGGGGAAAAAATGAGCTAGGTTCACAAGGGGCAAGATTAAAAATTTAAAATATATATTTTAAAAAATTGATTAAAGAATATAACTAAAAATTGTTTAAAAATATTATATATAGTTTCAATAAGATTCTAGCTTTGTCAATCTCTTCCATCTTCTAAAATATCTAATGTATCTTTCAAATTTCAATGTTCAGTGTAAAAAGTTTTGCTAAATAGCCTAAGCAGCTCTTCTTTTTTTTTTTTTTTTAATTACTTTTTTCTTCATCAACTACATCGCATTATCACTTTACCCCTATAAACTGATAACCCTACTGACCGATTCCATCAAACTACCATTTTGTACCCAAAACCCCATTTTGTCAATCAAAGGTGTTAACTCAGACGGTCAAAATAACAATGCGTTGTAGTTCATGGGGCAAAGTGACAATACGTTGTAGTTCATAGGAGGAAAGTGACGAGTTGACCTTCTGAGTTAACGTCTTTGACTGACGGAATGGGGGTTTTGAGCACAAAATGGTAGTTTGATGAGGTCGGTCAATAGGATTGTCAGTTCATGGGGATTAAGTGATGATGCGATGTAGTTGATGGAGAAAAAGGTAATTACCCAAAAAAAAAAAAAAAAAAAAAAAAAAAGAAAGCAGCTTAGACTATTTATAATAATCTATTCACATCTTAACATACGTCATGTATTAGCTCATATGCCACATCTCAGTCTTCTAGCAGCAGGTCCATTCAAAATTGACTTTTGCCACAAGTTAGGTAGCTAATTTGGTGTCCAAAATATTTTGGTATAATTTGGATTAACGTTAATTAGACAAAGCTTGTCTTAGATTTTTAAGTAGAACACAAATTGTTGCAAGAAATTCGAACTAAGGTTTTTACCGGTTCGAACTCACCAGTGAAAGAGGCTGTTTCAAGTAAGGCAGAACCGAGTATTCTAGCTAAGTGTCATCTCAAGTCAATGAATTGAGTATATTATTATTGATTAAAATTCATGTAACCCCCTCAAACTATCACCCAATTGACAATGTTTCCTCTAAACTTTCAATTGAAACAATGTCCTTGTTGTAAAATTTTAATATACTCGCAAGTGCACGAATCGTTTTACAATATAGTATTGTAAGTGCAAAGTTGAACCCACAGGGAATTGTGTTTTTGAAAACTAAATATATCTAAACCAATGAAATCTTAACCTTGTTATGAAAGATGGGTGATTTTTGAATTAAAAATAAAAAATGAAAAAGCATAAACTAAACAAGATGAAATTAATCAAATAATAAAGCACTAAAGTTGTGGAATCTGCACTCACAAAATCATAGCAGCAACATATTCTCATGTTTATCAATATATCCGAAGTTCTCACAATAAAAATCTTATGTATGTTAGTTATACTTTGCTTAAAAGAATTAATTCAATCATCCAATGTATCCATCCATTGCACAAATCATAAAAGATATCCAATTTGAATTAAATCATCCAATGTATCTATTAAACAAATTACAAATGATTCCCAATTTTAAACCAAATCATCAAATGTATCCGTATGACAAATCACAAAGGATATCCAATATTTTGACAAAAGAAAATCCAAGCAATCAATTAAATGAAACTATTTCAAATCATGGGAAAAACATGATTGAACTCGTATCCAAGAATCATCATATTAATTGAATTGAAGTAAAACTTTTTAAACATTAAAACATATAAAATCGGAAAATATTAAATTACATGAAAATATTGTTGCTATTCATCTATGAGGCTTCATTCTCAGCCTTAGTTGAGAAATTATGTAACACCCCGATCCCATATTGGGAAGATGAGAAGAAACCCACATAGAGTAGGTAGTTTATAGAGATAGTCACGGGTGCTAAGTCCCACATTGCCTAGTTACTAGGTGAAACTGGGCTTTATAATGAATTCTAGGGAAGCTCCAAATTGACTAGTCATTTTGGGGTAATAGCGCAGATGTGGCTAGTGCTTTTCCCTGGGTCGTTACAAGTGGTATCAGACCAACCTAGTAACGCCAGGTCATGTGGTATTGGAGCACTGCATGACGTGGACCTGACAAGGACGTCAGGAGTTTAAGTGGGGGAGTTTGTAACACCCCGATCCCATATTGGAAAGATGAGAAGAAACCCACATAGAGTGGGTGGTTTATAGAGATAGTCATGGATGCTAAGTCCCACATTACCTAGTTACTAGGTGAAACTGAGCTTTATAATGAATTCTAGGGAAGCTTCAAATTGACTAGTCCTTTTGGGGTAATAGCGCAGATGTGACTAGTGCTTTTCCTTGGGTCGTTACAAATTAGCTACACATAACTATGAAAATAAATCATACAAACAAGATGCTAAACATAAAGGGAAAAATTAAACTAACACGAGTGCTGGTATGCTTGATTGGCCATGGCTGAATGGGAGAGAAGCTCCCAATTTTTGGATGAATTGAATGGCTCCTCCTTTCTTCCTCCGTCTCCAGCCTCTTCAGCCTTTCCAGGCCCCACCCCCTGCCCACCTTTTTTTTTTCCTCTTTCTTTTCCTTTTTTAACCCTTTTCCAAGGGTTTTTGTTACTAAAAAGTTTTCTTATATAAAAATTAGGAAAAATTTACTTGTAAATTTTTCAATCTAAACCCCAAAATTTAAAAATTGGCAATGTACCCTCTTAATGTTTTAAAAATTTTCAATTTAAACCTTCTGTTACTAATTTTTGTCAAATTTGACGGAAATCTATGAAATTACGTAATTACCCTCAGGCTTTTTTTTTTTTTTTTAATTTCCGTCCAATTTAACGGAAATTAGTAACGAAAGGTTTAAATTGAAATTTTTTTAAACATTAGGGGGGTACATTGCCAATTTTTAAACTTTGAGGTTCAAATTAAAAAATATCTGAAACTTCAAGGAGTAAAGTAAATTTTCTCCTTTAAAATTTTCATGTGCCACTCTACAACTAAGAAATGAAGATGGAAATCTGACCTTCGCACGTACTCGATCCCCCTTTCCCCACTCTAAAATGCTTATGTTCAACAAAGCCTAAGGCTTGAAAACAAAATTAGTACAATGCTTTATGGACCCCAAAGTTCTTCAATTTTTTTTTTTTTTTTTTTTAATAATACATCGAATTGAATCTCTGTAAAGAAGGGCCATTTTAGACCAACTTCTACAAAATTATTGATACAAATTTTGAGTAGAATTCATTCTTGAAAACCGGCTTGCAAGGAAAGCGTGCCCAAAAACTTATATACACATGGTTAAGATTAGACTTAACCCATATGAGACACTAGAATCGTAACATACCACCACGCACCGCAGCCAACATCCACGACAGCTCACTCTATTAACACTCACCCAATGGTAGCCCTTTCTCTTTTGGCGACTTCACTCATCTATCAATAATCAATGACTTAAGACTATGCCTATAAATAGTACCAATACATTTTAATCCGGCCTATAAGTCGCCTCTTCTGTGACTCGACCACAAGGCCGGAACTCATTCGATCTTATACTCGACGAATTGGGTCCGATCTCATACTCGACGTGTTGACTAGCTTTGATACCAAATGGTACAAACCTTGGGTAAAACTCACCCTTGAAAACCGACTTGCGAGGGAATGTTGCCCAAAAGCTTATATACATGTGGTTAAGATTAGACTTAACCCGGCCATGTCGGTAGGGACAGATTTAGGGGTGGACTAGTAGTGGCCCTGGTCCCCCCTAATTACAAGAAAAAAGAAAAAAGAAAAAAGAAAAAAAAAAAAAAAAAAAAAAAAAAGAGGTTATTTTTGCCAATTGGTCCCTTACCAAAAAAAATTTGGCCCTTGGTCCCCCCTAACTCAAAGCTGGCTTTGTCCCTGCATGTGGGACACTACATGTACATACAATCGCTGGCAAATTACAAGTTTTGCTTAAGTCTGGACTCGAATACAAGACCTGAGACATAATACTGCTGAGACTTCCATTCGAACCGCCCTTGGGTGAGTTTTGCATACCATGAACCCCATAACCTTTGCTTCATATTTTCTTTTTCATAATTAATTACACGGCTGGAAGTTAGTACTACAATCAGATCACCACGTACAAATCCAATCTCTCGATCTGCTTCAATTATACAAGAAAAAACAAATTATTTTCATCTCCTCTTTGCCAATTGGAATGCCCTCTTCAAGAACTTATTTGCGGCTCTGTCATTCCTGTGGCACAACACTCTTAATATTGTATTCGGATCCGCTCTATTCCACCTTCCTGTTGTTGGAGGCATCGGTAGCTTTTGCCCTGAACCCACAACTCCAATGCCGCTTGTTTCACATGTCACAATGCTAAAATCTTCCACGAGTTGTTCGGTGCCCTGCCCCATCAATGTTATCACCCCTTCAACTATTTCAGCCTCCCGGTCCACCACTTCCTCAGCTATCAACCCTTCTCCGCACATGCAGAAAACCTGCTTCAAGCTCTTGAAATCCTCCTCAAGCATCTCGTGATCAGACCAATAGAAGACCCTGGAAGACCCCCCAGCAAGCAAAACCATAAGGTATGCCTCGAACGATGCCTTCATGACTTCTTTTATCGCCGGGGATTGAGCTCGGTCGGTGAGAATCGATGTCATGAGAGTGAGATTCTGCTTGAGAGTTCGCAATGCCGGTCGAATCCTTGCATTGGTGACGTCGTCGACATAGAGACAACCGTAGAAGACAGAGTTGGAGTCAAGGAAGATGAGGCGGTAGGCGGCAACTTCTGAGACGTGTAGGCAGGCGGCTTCGATGGATGAGCTAGCAACCTCAAAGTATGAGCTGAAAGACCTCCGGTTGTTGCTGAAACGGTTGCGGGTAGAAGGAACGATGCGAGGGGAGATGGAGAGAGTTTTGTCGAGGGAGTGGAGGTGGGAGAGAAGATAATGCAGGGTGTTGAGGCGGATGTAGAGGCGTTGTGTTCCTCGGCTAGTTGATGGGCGAGGATGTTGACCTTCATTTACTCCATATTGGTGATCATACTCTTCTGCACCAACACATGGGCTAGCTTTTTTCCACAGCTTGAGGAACTTTGAGTCTCGATTGCATCTGGTTAGAGGAGGAAGTGTTGGGATATAGCTTTGCTTTGAACCTGAAAAATATATATATATGGTTCAAGTGAGAAAGAAGCACTTTATATGACACAATATATATATATATATATATATATATATATATATATATATATATATATATATAATGCAGATTCTGATGGTATTGTTTCAATTGGACTGTGAAATTGTGCTTTATAATTAGTAATTATATGAAATTTTAATTGCAATTATGGTTTTCCTAGGACTTGGGAAATAACGTCTTTGCAATGTAAAGATCAAAATGATCCGTTATGCACTACTATGATTTTAATTTCTATATGATAATACCACTCGATAATTAACTTAGAGATGAGAAGGAATTTTCTGTCATAATTAATAAGGACTTCCTGAGAAGGAAAAAAGTTTGGACAAATGAAAAATGAGCTAAAAGACAGACAATAAGTACAAAACTAAAGGAAAATTACTTTCTTTCTTTTTTTTAATCTTGTAGTTTGCCACTGTACCAAATTGGTCTGTGTGGTATCAAAAGTACATTGAAGGTCCCTTCAATTTTAATTTAAACCTGCTAAAATGGTCTCTGACTTCAGCTTTTGACAAAAACCGTTAGATGTATGCATGGATTTACGTCACAACTAATCTTCGATTGAAATATGGCTTGGTCAATGACTTAATTACCCTATTTGAAATTAAGTTTATGCCATTTTAAAATAAAAATAAAAATAAAAATAAACAGAATATAAAATAAAAATTAGAAGAAAAGGGCCTCCCCTCAAAGGAAGAGGGGGGTTGGGCACCCTTCACCTATAAGGAGCTGCTATTCCTTAAGAAGGGCGGCCGACCATCCCTCAAATGTCAAGGGGGATCTCTAGCTCTTGATCATTCAAAAGGCAATCATCCACCCTTCATTAATTAAAAGAGGAGTGTGGTCACCCTTCACTTTATGAGGGGCAGCTGGTTGCCCCTCGTTTGATGAGGAGAGGCTGGCCGCCCCCCACCGATGAGAGGAAGTTAGCCACCCCTCAGCTGATGAGGGGTGGCCCCCCTTTTTAAATTAATATTTTTTTTTTTGTTCTTTTATTCTATTTTAAAAAATAAAACTGTAATTTTACAATAGGAAGAGTCATAGCCACGCTACATGTCATTCGAAGATTGGTTGTGACTTGAATCTAGGTGTGTATCTAAAGGTTTATATCAAACAAGGGGTCATTTTGGACGGTTTGAAAATCCAAGGGACCTTCAAGATACTTTTACTTTTGATACGAAAGGGACTACTTAGGTACATACTGGCAAATCATAGGAATAAAAAATGTAATTTTCCCAAAAAAATAAATAAATAATGATAAGAATGTTCTTACCACATGATGCAACAAATGTAGCATACTCCTGGAAGTGAGTCTCCAAACCATCAGCAAGATCTAGAACTAAATCTTCGGTAATTCCAATTGGGATTTCGAAGAAGTTGTCCGCAGTTTCCTTGGCCAATTTCATTAGTTCCACAGCTGATTGCGCATATGGCTCTGATTTGGACTTTGGATTCCATGTCTGCAACACAAATGTGAACCAATTAATCACTCTCTGCCAAATAAACCAAACACACACATTTCTCTCGAAACCTTAAATTTATAACATACTTCGGTCTCTTTTGCTCGTACGAGACACTCTTTCCCTTTCTTCAACCTCTCATGAATCCATGTTTGCAAGAGGTGCAATATGATTGATTCAACCTCATATGGAACCATCTCTCGCACGATTGCTTTGCCTCCATCATCGCACTCAGCAGAGTCTTCAACTACCATTTGTACCAAATGCTTTTCCAGCTTTCCAGCCGTCTGCAGCACCCCGACTGTCTCTGTTGTGAGCAACGACACCCCACCTAAATATTGTTTCAGCACATTTCCGTAGCAACTATGTAGCGTAACAGCAGCAACTGCAGCTGCAGTTGGGTGCCATTTCTTCAGTATGGGACTGAAGCTTCCCCTCTCCTTCATTGCCAAATCCTCAGTGTCCTTAGCTAATTGAAGTAGAGCTTCGTTTGCCTCTTGCTTCACTTCGGCAGCAACACTCATCACATTCCCGATTTCAATTATCTATTGTCATTAACAAATGAATAAGATGACCATATAATTCGGTTTTGGTTTGCGATTTTATAAAAGTACAATTTAAAAATGAAAAATGATAGGTGTCAATATATAATTTTTTTTTTTTTTTTATATTCTCTTACAAATTCAATAGATCAACAATTAAATTTGTGGGGTCTACCATTAACTTATATGGGATCCACATAAGTCTACAAATTTAATAGTTGATTTATAATATGATATGAGAGAAATATATATGAACAAAATATTAACACCAATCATTTCTCTTTAAAAATAAGGATTTGAAAACGTAAAAGATTTAGTTTAAAATCTCAAATGCAAAATTGCAATGTCAAATCACACACAAAACCCTACTAAGGGTCTGTTTGGGTGCGTTTAACACTTAAAAAGTTTATTTGAAGAAAAATATATATATTTGGTAAAAAATACTGAAAGTGCTTTTAAGAGTCTAAAAAGCCTAAAAATTGCCAAAACGCACTTTTAGTAATAGTTTAAAAATAAAGCTTTTGCCAAAACAACTTTTTTTTCACTTAAAGATTATATTTCTCAAACAGACTCTATTTGAGATTGCGTTATAAAGGGTAAAAAATACTTTTAATACAGCCAAAACAAAAGTTAGCAACTTGGCATGTTTAATAAAAAAATTTCATAAATACTTTTTTGACTTTTTTACTTTAAAAATTACTAAAACACACTTTTAACTATAACTTAAAAACTTTTATATATATATATATATATATATATATATATATATATATTAATTTAAAAACTTTATTTCTCGAATACAATTTTAAAGATACATACTATAGAAATGGTTGAAGTTGAAAAATTACTTACCTTGGCAAATGCGCTTTTTAGAGATGATCGTATATAGTGGTTGACACGATCCCCGGTGGAGTCCACCAAAGTTACCCCTCCTTCCTCATGCCCGACCCCTTCGGTGAATTTAACATCCTCACCTAAAATCTTTGAGGTGGATAAAACCAAAGGGAGAAGGCTTTCAAGTAGGCCGACATTTCCCCTCTGGAAATAGTGATGGTAATTGAGCAATCTCTTCTCTGCCCACCCCTGCATGGAAGACAGTACGGACGACAGGATCTTGATATACATGCCCTCTCGGCCTGGTCGCTTGACATCGTTTGCCACCTCTGCTAACATAGCATGGGAGGCACAGAGAAGGTCCTGTTCTATCTGACCTGTCAGAATATACTGCTGAAACAGAACCCAAGTAAAACACAAGTTGTGTATGACCCGGGTGATTCCCAGCGTTGACCATGTCTTCTTGATTAGCTCTAGAAGCTCGTCCACTTCGTCGAGGACTAACGTCTCATCCCTGACGTCAAAGATGCACTGGAGAAGAGCAGTGTAGAGGTGGATGTTGAGAGGGAATCCGTCAGCCCAGTGGCAAACGTCGGTGGGAGTTCCGCTGGCGCTTCGCCATGCTAAGGAGACAACGGAATTCAAGAGAGTTCTCATGGTGTCGGAGTTCTTTCCGGTGTCGATTGTTTTTAACTCGCTGGATCGGATGATGTCCCTCAAACGCATGGCGAAGGTGTTTGATTTCTCTAAGGGAACTGAAGGGTGGAGGAGAAGCCCTGCCTCGAGGACTTTGAACTGCCGCCTTTGCCAGAGATGGTATTCGTGGGAGTCATTGAATTCCGGAGGCTTTAGGTGGCGGAGGAGCTCTAATGGAAGGATTATTGTCTCTGCTCGTCTACCCATCTGTTTCACGTAAACAACACTGCCTTATTATTATTTTTTTTTTCTAGGCCTCCTTAAATTTGGCTGTTCTTTAAAAATTTGAAAAAATTCATAAAAAAAAATTATTTAATAAGCTCTCTACTCTATTTCAAATTTAACTTTAATTAATAAGTTAGGCTGTCCAGATACCAAGTGCTAAAAGGTGAAAGTTATTTAGTTTTTTAATTTTATATATTTATTTTCCTTCTCTCTCATCTTCCAAGGACAAAAAAAGAATTAAATTAAAAAATAAGAAAATAATAATATTTAAGTAAAATAGAGGAAGATATAGTGAATTTGATATTACTCTTCAATTTTTTTTTTAAAAAAAATAAATGAGTTTTTCTATTCAAATTTAACTTTTATTTCAAAAACTCGATAGGAGTGTTATTATATATGTTGCCATGTATTTACGGAAGACAACTTTAGGATTGCTTTCCATATTTCATTTTCATTCTACCCTAGCAAGTTAGCAACCTTTCTAATATTGACGGAAAAGCCAAAGAAACACCAATTTCACCAAGCTCCTTGAACAAATACATTATATAAAAAGAAGAATAAATATTTTTAACAAAATTAGATTGTGCAAAACAGAACATTAATTATTACCATGTTTTTTTTGTGCATTAAACATATATACAATACGTACTTGGCCAACGAGGGTCCTCATGAGCGTCTTTCTGAGCCGGTTATCGCTCTGCTCCGTCACCCGCATCTGCTGCCTCATGATCTCGGCTGACGTCATGGGCCGCCTTGGCCTCGCTGGCGGCGGAACCGTGAACGATATGGAGCCGGAGGGGCTGCCCTTTTCACCAGGTGAAGAAGGATTGGACCCGCCCGCATTGCCCCCTCCGCCGGACACCATCCTCCTCGACGGTGACCGCCCCAACATCTTCAACCCGAGCGCCCTCTTCACCCGGCTCGTAGGGGTCATCACCACCACCGCTTGGGCCTTATTCGTCCCCACAGACGCGTCCCCACCGCTCTCGTGGTGGTTTGACGAGTAGAACGTCAGCGCATTGCGGCCTCCGAACCCCGGAGACGACCGGCACGCCGTGAAGAATATCTCATACGCCGTCTCCCGGATATCATCGCGGTCCATGCCGGCGATCTTGACGAAGGGCCACATAAGGTCAATCTCGGCAGAGTCATGGTGATCGGGCCGAGAAGCCACGTGGGGCGCCGATAGGGACTCACGGCGCGTGTGTTGGCCCATGGCAGAAGCTAATGGTGGTGGTGATGTTGGAGCTTGGTGTCGTGGTGGTCGTCGTCAGATGTCCGGCGGGAGAGAGCGGGGAGAGAGCGCGTGCATTCTCCTAAATAAGAGAGGAAACAGCTAGAGATAGTGGTGGTTGTTTCGGTTGGTTATGAGTCTATGACAGCGTTTTTGTGTCGAGGAAAATGAGAGAGAAAGAGAAAGAGATGGGTGATGTTCGCCAACCCAACTTTGTTGTGCGAAGAAAACGAGGAAGGAAAGGTGGTGAAGGGACATTATTCAATACGTGTTTTTCGGAAGCATAATATATTTGGTATTTGATTTCAGAAAGTAAATAATTGTTATTAAATCTGTAAATTAAACAAAATAATATATTATATATATATAACAATATATATATATATATATATATATATATGGACTATGGAGAAATGGGGATCCATTATAGTCAACGCCTGTTCTCTTTTTTGGTCATGGGATATCAACAATGCTCTGAAATCAACGTCTTGATCGAGCTAGTGTAGTCCAATATTCAGATCCTATATTTTGGCATATATCTTTACGAATTTCTCTGACTCATTTATCCCCAGTTTATAAATTGGATTCTAATTGATTTTATTTTTATCCATGCTAACTTGATAATATGTACCTTGTTTTAGTTGCCTTAATCTATTTTTCCATGTATCCATTAAGGGATTGCTATGTGTTATGTGAATGCTTTTATATACACCTAATGAGATAGATTGTTAGGTTTTGAGGAAATTTAGACCTTTTAAATTCGTTGAAGGAAACCTAAAACATTTTTAAACATAAAGTTTGGATTAATTTTCTGGTTAACTACTTTATTTATAACATAATGGCCTTTAAATAGACAAACTATTACAATATTTTTTAGGGCTGAGTTATCAGCTCTTATTAGAATATAAACTATGATTGAATTATCAAGATTCTTACATAGAAATAAATAAAGACAATATCGAATAAAAATAAACACAATAAAATATTTTAAGGTATCATATATTTTAGACTTAGAGGAGTGCTACACATCCCAAATTTTCCTTCCAAAAATTAGTTCTCAAATGATGTGTCACCATCTCATGAGATTTATTATTTTGGGAAGTGTATAAATCTCGTGAGATGCTGACACATCATTTGAGAACCAACTTTTTAGAATAAAATTTGGGATGTGAAGCATTTCTCTATATTTTAATATCTATTAATAATTATTCCGCATAAAACTTCATTCTCGTTACATTATGATATCACAAAGATTAATACCCTAACAGTCTTTTCAATAAGACCACCATATATATATATATATGAGATGCTACTCAACCAAAAAGCTTACATTAATGTCCCAATTATGTTATATTAGTGACTCAGTACTCTTATTATATCTCTTCGAAAGAACATACGGAAATAATTTGGATTTTTTTTCTCATTGTCATATATATAGACTATAAGAAGCTAATTTTAAAAAATAAATAAAAATAAAAAGGCACAAAGATCCCAAACAACACTTAGAGAGGGTGAATATGTGTTTTCCACAACAATCACAACAATTTAAAAAGTTTGCAACCACAATCTAACAGAGCATAAATAAAGATTAACACATGGATTTGGTGATGATATGAAGTAGAAACCTTTTGAAAAACTTTTAAAAAATAAAACCACTCTAGTGGTAGCCAACCAACCCGGCCATAAAATTTATCAACTATAGAAGAAACAATTACAATCAATCTTATACTTACAAAAGTTTTGAAGTAAAGAATCTGACTTGTACCCAACAAATTAACGACCATGTTTCTCTTCTAATGAGGTAGATCCAAAACTCTAAACTTTCTTCGATATAATTTTTGTTACACCATATTTTACCCTAAAGTCAATGGGCTGAATATCCAACAATCCGTCCAGGAGCCCATTTGCCCAGATAAAGCCCATCGCCTTCATATGGGCTCGCTAAGAAGTAACCTGGCTTCGGAAGCACGGAATGACGTCACTTTGCCAAACCCACACTCTTGGAAGATCACGCCCACTCGGTTTGCACAATCAATGGTATACTTAATGTGAGAATACGACAGTTGCGGGCAAGATACGCGCCGGTCACACTAACAGCTCGATTATGGCACACTTGTTGGGTTAGTTACGACACACACTTCAATGCCATCGACAATTATGCACCATTCCCCGAATCACGCCAACCACGATATCTGCCACGCACCATTCTCGGAATGTTATCAATGGCAAGAATGATCTCTCATTAAATATAACGGTCAGGGAACCGTAACATTAACTTCTCCATCCGTTACGCCCATATCCCGAATCCTCCGCCCAGTCATCATTACCATCCCCATGGGACCTAACTATAAAAAGGCTCATAAGCTACAGGTACACACACATGATTCATATTGAACTCTACTTTATACTAAGCAAAAACAGTCTCTGACTTAACCATCGGAGGAGGAACGCCCTGGCCACCACCAGGCGCATCCTCTTAACGATTATTGTTGTTTTGAAGGATGATAAGTGCCAAATATTGCATACTTAGACCTTTTTATTTACATTAGTTAATCCTTTAGCTGTGTCCTTATTTAATATTTTGTGTTAGTTTTGTGTTTTTAGTATTTTGTAGGTCATTGAAGAAAAACTACAGCTTTAAAGGAAAAAATGCAAAGTTTGGAAGAAATCATACTTTGAGAAGACTTAGATAATGTGGTTAAGTTTAACCAAATCCAAGAAAATATTAAATCGAATTAAAGATTAGAATGGATTGAAGTTCAAATTGAATAAAATTTCGGATTGGATTCAAATTCAGATTTTGCACACGTCTCAGTATTTTGACCCTAACTTTCTGCTCAAATATCTAATTGAAGTGATTCAAACAACTTTGGAAAGCTAACTCAAAATTCTACAATTCATAAAATAGAATTTTCCTAATTCGAACAATTACTATGCCAAAATCGCCCCGCAATTAAATGACACAAATCTGGACGAATCCTATTCCGATTTCAGACTTCTATTTTGATTGGGAAACAGACCTCCAAATTATCTAGGTTTACTTGGGCTTCTAGGACTTTCCTAAGCCTATAAATAGACTTCTTTGTACTCAAGAAAAGACACACAATCCCAAAGAGCAAAATTCTACAGTTTTTCTCTTTTTAGTTTAGGTTTTCTTTAGATTTTGATTTTATTTTTATGTGGAGCTAAATTCCCAACTAAGGTTGGGGATGAAGCCTCACCGATGAAGAACATCAATACTTTCATGTAAGTCTTTATTTATCTGATTTTATTGGGTTTAATATTTCAATTGTTTTACTTATTTTCAATGTGTGGAGTGATTCTTGGATATTTTTTGTGATTCAATGATACACTTGATGATTTAAGATAATTTCACATAATTGATTGCTTGATTTTATTTGCCTAAATAATTGGATATCCCTTGTGATTTGTTATACAAATACATTTGGTGTTTCAATTAAGATTGTATATCTTTTGTGATTTATGAATACATCTGATGATTTAATTGATATTTGATTCCTTTTGTGATTTGTGCAATGAATGTATACATGAGATGATTTTGATTAACTGTTGAAGCATAGTAAAACATATCTAAGATTTTAATTGTGAGAACTTCAGATAAATATTAATGAACATGGCGGAGTATGTTGTTATGATTCGGTGAGTGTGGATTCTCAAACCTTAGTCTTTATCTTTTGTTTTATTTTATTTAGTTTATGTTTATCATTTAATTTTCAAAACTCAAAATTCAAACTTTTTTTGGAACTAGGTTAGGATAAAATTAGTTTAGTTATAATTCGTTCTTCAAAAACACAATTCTCTGTGGGTTCGACCTCGCACTTGCAAAATATTATATTGCAAATGATTCGTGCACTTACGAGTATTAAAATTTGCATAACAAAGGAGAAAGAGATAAAGTGTCGTCTCAGATTTTCCAATCCGCCCTTGAGTCTACCATACCGAAAATTGTATCAACAATTTCCTTTACAACTTGGAATTCCGGTGATTGAAGGTTTTTTTTCGTGGTTTTATTAAAAAGAAACGGGAGATATTTGTGTTTCAATTTAAGCACAATTAGAAGGTAAGGTAATTCTCCTTGAACAAAGAACGATGGCCTCATGGTGTTATGAAAATCGTGGCTTAAATGTAGCTTATAAATAGGCCGATGAAAAATAGAAGTTTTTAAGTCAAGTCCATTAAGAATTAAAACGTTGTCCGGCTGGTTTGGTCGAACCAGAGTTTAATTTCAATCTACACTTGAGTTTATATGTTTGTTTAATGAGTTTGAACTTTGACTTCGTCAATTCATTTTGCATTTCAATTAAATATTTCACGTGTTGAGTTTTACATATTAAAAAGAAGTTTGAGCCCACATGTGAAAAAAGTGTTAAAATATTGATAAAATAATTAAATTTACATCTTCCTATCAGCTTAAACTTTTGAAATAAATAATGATTTAACATATATATACATTCAGAATAAACACATATACATACACAAAATCCCACCCATATACACAAAAATATATACACATATATCGATCTTTATAAAAATTCACAATTACAATAATTCAAGCTATACCTATTACATTAAAAAGAGAATTCTCTTTTATCATTTTAAATGCTTAAGATGTTCTCAGTACAAAATTAAAAATAATACTATAAAAAATGATAAAAATAAGGTAACAAGTTCTTAAGATTCGATACAATTAAGTCAAACCGAGTTGATACAAATTGGCTCTTTAACAAATAGGCTTAAATCTCTATTCGAATTTGATTTATTTATTAATCGAAACGAACCCGGCCAACTCAAGGTTCGATTTATTTGCTGTCCTACATGGCATTCAAACAACCATGCATTTTTTTTTGTTTTCTTGAAGGTAAGGGGGCCAGGTGTCCGGAGGAGACTATATATGCTGAAAAGTAATTTATAGGCCCACATCGATCATAAACGTTTGATTGATTTAGAAAGCTTTAGTGGACTAATCATAATTAATGTGTAGGATTAGGCCCAAGTACGTAAATGCATGCACGGATTTTCATGCAAGGTGCATGGTATGTAATAATAGCTCATATCTTTAAAAAAGTAAAATGATCACATATATGCATGGCCCATGTGACAACGTCTGTGAATTTTGAATGTAGTTACAAGGTGCATGGCAGTGATATATATATATATATATATTACTGCCATGCACTTTGCAACTACATTAAAAATTTTTATATATTACTGTCATGTACCTTACAACCAGAGACGGAGGGAGGGGGGGACCGGGGTGGGCCATGGTCCCCCCAAAATAAGGAAAAAAAAATTGTAAGTAAAAAAAAAATAATAAAAAAAAATAAAAATAAATAAAGTAAAATTAAAGTAAAATTAAAGTTTTAATTTTAGACATTTGGCTCCTTCAAAAACAAAAAAAAAATTGGCCCTATTTTAAAATTTTTTTGACCATATCCAATAAAAATTTTTGGCCTTATTTTTAATTTTGTTGGCCCATACCCACTAAGTTTTTTTTTTTTTAATTTTTGGCCCTTACTTTCAAATGTCTACTTTTTTTTGGCCCTTACAGTAGTCTTTAGTTCATAAAAAACAACCAAAATAATTCTTTTTAATAAAAAAATTCTAAAGAACCGAAAAAAAAAAAAAAAAAAAAATTGGCTGGCCCCGTTCCATAAAATTTCCTGGCTCCGTCCCTGCTTACAACTACATTAAAAATTCACAGACATTGTCACATGGGCCATGCATGTGACCATGTGACAGTAAGGTAGAAGATATATATATCTTTGACAGTAATGTGGAAGGTTAAGAGATAAATAGAGGCGGTTATCACTGGCTATAAGCAACAACGCGCGTCTCAATGGAATTTTTAAACTTGATTAATATTCGTCACTTTGGAGCTTTATTGATATATCGTGATGAGGCTGAATTAGGTAATTATGATTCAATTAAATTTAAGAAAATGCCTCTTTCTATGCAGTTCTTAGCACATAAGTGTTATCATAATCATGCTACGTAACAACTCTCTTATCTTTTCGGTTAGAAAAAATAAAAAATAACTATAACTATAGCGTCTCTTTGTCGGTTTACATGCTGTTATTAAAATAACAGCATATATATATTATAGTTTAAACAACGGTCAAGATTGAATATCTCAAAATCTTTTTTTATTTTCTCTCTTCTATTAAAAGCTTCTCAAAGTAAGTTAATTTTGAAATTCAATCTTGACCGTTGCTTAAATTACAGTATACATGCATGCTATTATTTTAATAACAGCTTGTAAGTCAGATCCCAAAAAAGGATTGCTCATAGAAGTACTACTCACTTTGTTATCAACTCTCTTAGTGTAGCCTTAGTATAACTTTTAATTGTAGTTTCTTAATTACTGTGACTTTTTTTATAAATATTCTAAATTCGCATTACGAACATGTCGAGTACGTTACTTAAAAAAGTACAAAATACCTTTGATCCGGACTTGGTGCAAAACTCCCTATTTACAACTTCCAATAAAAATTTGCCACATCAACTAAAAACACTAAATAGAATACTAATTAATGAAAACACCAAATTTTTAACCCGAAACAAACTCCACCGGATTTACAAAAAACCCTGCCGGAATCCGCCCAAGTTCTCAATTTTTTTTTATTTTTTTTTCACCATCCACACTTCTATTGATTTTACACAAGCAGCTTAAGAGTCCTGTATGTAACAAGATGATTGGGTTTTATATTTTGAATTACCATCTTGGCTTTCAAAACCAAAGCCTCTTCTGCATAATTATATTTGCAAAGCGACTCAATTAGTTCATTGCAGATTTGCATACATCAATACTAGGCAGATAACCATGATGAGAGATTCTTTCCGGCCAGAAGACTTTTAGTTGCAAATGGCCAATTTTCCTAACACAATCTGACCATTAGATAATCATAAATGTCGTGTCGTGAGAAATCTTGCATGATTGGCTTTGCGTGTAGATCCAGCTGTGGCCGATGAAAGTGGAGATTTTGTCGATGAGTTGGATCTATAATCTATTTCAAGAGAAAGGAATTTATCTAGTGTTTTCATCTCAGCAATGCTTTTTCGTGTTTCAAGATGACGTGTCAATCTATTATTGGAGAGGCTGAAAAAAAGCTGGGTTACACCCTGACCAAATAGTAGGATCTCTCAAAAAAGTACGGGAAACTTTCATAAAAAATAAAAATTAGGAAAATGTTAGGTGTTCTTCTAATATTCTATTGGTGTCTTCTCAACTGTGATGTGGCTTTTAAAATTATCGTTGAATTTGAAATTATCATTATTAACTTTAATCTATTCGTAATTTTAAAAGTCACATCACAATTAAGAGGACATTAAGAGAACATTAGAAGAACACCTAACATTTTTCAAAAAAATGGTGATTTCGGCCACCCAAAATTTTCCTTCTTTCTTATTTTATTTTATTTTTATTTTTTTAGGTTTTCTTTTGTAATTTATTAATTTTTTTTATAATTTCTTTTTATTATTATTTTGTTAAGGACACGTGGCATACTGTTAATGTTTTCTCACGGAATCTAACGAAGGCATCAATTTTGTCTTTTCCCATAAGTCAGATTCTATTTATGATTGTTTTGAAAACCTAATGGGTAAAAAATAAAAAACTGTAAACCTAAGTACTAAAAAATTTATTAACACTTAAAAGAATTATAAGCTTTTTGTTCGCGTTCCCGCGCCGGAATAGAAATGAAGTTTACAATGGCATATTGAATTCGTAGTTTTTTCAAATAGAAATAATTGGCTGAGCACACAAACATGCAACTTCAAGCTTGTTTGGGAAACACATTTTTCCCAACTCAATTCAATTCCTTTCTAAATTTATGTTTGGCAACTTTTTAAACTCAACTAAAAAATTTTCAACTCAATTAAAAAAATTATATATATATAAGGTGGCCGGACCACCCATAAGAGTCTGGGGGTGGCCGATCCATCCCCTAAGGCGTGGATTGGCCACCCCCGAAACTAATGATGGGTGGCTAAGTCACCTCTAGACCGGTTTTCAGGGGAACCTCCATCTAATTTGTGAGTGACCGAGCCACCCCCAACTAGCGGATGGGGGTGGCCAAGCCATCCTTGACCGATTTTAGGCCACCCCCACTGATCAGATCGGCCACCCCCAAGTAGTCGTTGCAGGGTGACTGATCCCCAAGCAATTTTTGGGGTGGTTGAGCCAACCCAAAATTGCTGTTGGGGGTGACTCAATCAGTTTTGGGGTGGCCGATCCACCTCCTGGTGGTGACGGCTCAGCTACCCTTAGACACTTGGGGGTAGTTGACCCACCCCTTGGTGGTGGTCCGGCCATTCCTAGGGGTGGTTCAAAACTACCAATAATTTTGTTTTTTTTTTTTAAAAAAAAAAAAATTGTTTTGTTTTAATATTTTAATATTTTTTTAATTATATTTTTTATAATTTTTCTTTCATTTTTTAAATTACCACCCAAACAGAATGTCAACCCTTTTTTCTCCTCCATATTCATAATCCAAAAAAATAATTGAGTTCAAAAATTATCTACGTGTTCAATTTTTTACCGAACATGCTTGCGGCTACCCTCAAGGCAACGTGGTTCAATCACAAACATACAAATTTTCACGAAATTCTTCCCCCATATGTCAGAATCCTACAAATGAAAATAGAAAAGTTAAAAACTAAATTGAAAATAATGGGAAAAAAACAAAAAAAAAAAAACTTAAAAAGTCTAAAACATTAACGACGACGTGTTCAATTTTTTTTCCGTACATGCAAGTGGCTAGGCTCATCACTCATGGCAACGTGGCTCAGTTAGACACGTTAAACACTCAACACAAGTAAAACATGACATATGAGAAATAAATAAATAAATAAATAAACAAGACTTTTCAATTCAAATGGATAATTTTTCATTATTTTAACGTTTAGTTTCGAGGTCATACAATTTTAATTTGTCGTTTTCATTAATTTGTCAATATCCTGTTGGCAGTATTCTAACATGTAAAAATGTAGAATATGAATGGGAGAGAGCGGAAGTAGAGAGAGAGAAATTGATGAATAGCTACATCTTGACTATTGAATTAGGATAAAACTGTATTCCAATTGGTGATATTTATATATATAAAAAAAATTAAGTAATAGTGAAAATTAAATAAAGGCCTAATAAATAAAGTTTTCTAACATATGCTTGTATTTAAAGGAGAATTTAAGTGGTTAGGTACATATATTAATATGAGTCGTGTTATGCCGCTCCCTAGAGTTAACCTAGCGTCTACCAACGTTGACGTGGTTGAACCCACCAACATTGATGTGGCGACTTAAAAAAAAAAATTTAGGTCAGAATTTTTTTTTTCCCTCTTCCCTATCATTGCTGCCTCCCTCTTTCATTTCTGTCTTTCTCCCAAACCAAAATCCCTAAAATTTTCCCCTCTCCCTCCCTCCCTCTCTCTCTCTCTCTCTCTCTCTCTGGCGATGGCAAAGAAGAACTAGCAACCAGAAAATCCCTTCGGCGAAGATGAGCTCGTCCCCCTGTCACCGTCATCAACCAATCTCCAGTTTTTCCCGGTAGGCTTTTTGGTGACAAATAGTTGCTAATACCTCACAATTCGTTTCTGGATTCAAAACTAAAACTTATGAGTGGAAGGTGAACCCTTTAGGGATGGAATCACCTTTGGTGTTGATGCCTCAAAACCCTATAGTCCAGCTTCCTGCATTTTGGTGACCAAAGCCTATATAGTCCAGCTTCCTGCTTTTTGGTGACCGAAACCCTATATTAGTTCATATGGTTGGCTCGTCGTCACTGAAATTTGGAGATTTTGACCAATGTAGCTCGTCGCCTTCATGGTCTTTTGTAACTTTTTGGTGGACGTTGGGCTGATTCTCGAAAGCCGAAAAGATTAATTCAATATAGAGATATGCTATAGTGCAATAAAAAGACAATTTTTTGCCCATAAAAGTCCTAGGTGGCAAGAGGTCATAGGCCCATTAGTGGGTAAGGACACATCAACTACGGATGAGACCTATGGTCTCTTGCCCCTTAAGACTTTTATGGGCAAAAAATAATCTTTTTTTATTGCACTAAAGCATTTCTCATTAATATATTAATGTAGGAGCAAAACCACCCTATGGCTTGGCGCCCCAAGCCATAAGGTGGTCCCAAAAAAATAATTTTTTTTTTTCAAAATTAGACATTTAAAAATTAAAATTTGCCCCCCCAAGAATTTTTTTAAAAATTTTGACATCCCAAACTAAAAGTTCTAGTTCTGCCCCTATATTAAGGCATGAATTTGAATCTCATAATAAGAATCCAAGCCATAAGGTGGTCCCAAAAAACATAATTTTTTTTTTTTTTTCAAAACTACATTTAAAAATTTAAATTCCCACCCCACAAGGTTTTTTTTTTTTTTTTTTTTTTTTAATTTTGCCCTCTCAAACTAAAAGTTCTAGGTTCGCCTATGCATTAAGGCATGGATTTGAATCTCATAATAAGAATCTTCATTAGTGATTGCTGATTAGTGTAAAAAAAATTAATATCCTAGTGGGGTTGGGTTAAACTATATATATGTAATTCAGTTGGACTTGAGAAAGCACCTACAGCTCTCGGCCCTTCCTGCACGGCTACCGGTGCATAAGTGCTACTATGCCTAAATAAATAGTCCCAGCTGGTCTCTCCGACCTCCCATATTTAATTAGAAAAAGAAAAAAAGGGGGGGGGGGGGGGGGGAGAGCATTTCAATTGGTTATTAAATATAATTGGATAGTATAATTAAGTTTGTCGTCCGCTGTGGACCTTCAGTTCCTTTCCCTAAATGAATTAATAAATTTGCTCGAATACATGCAGATTTTACAGCGTACGTAGACGACCAACCAATCATCTTGATTAATGCATGAGCTTGCTTTCATAGGTTTCCATGGCACAACCCACAAGTTCATCGTTGCCATATATAGCTGACCTGCCAACAGAGGGCGGCGCGAGCCATTAATTGTTACAGCAAATCTTTTTTAATTTGGAGGTTGTTGGCCGCGTTGCAGACGCCGGGGCCGGGGGGGCCGCTAGCCATTAATAATTGTTACTGGAAATTTGTTTAATTTTTTGGAGGTTGTCTTGACTCTTGTTGTAGGCGACTAGCTGTTGGTCCCATGGAAGCATCAAGTATGCATTAACTGTATGTTGTTTTATCAAAAAAATAATAAAAAACTGTATGTTGTTGATTTCTATTTCGATGCCTCTAAATATGAATCAAAGATACTTTTAGGATGCGACCAAAAGGAAAGATATGTAAGGATAAAACTGAACTTCCTTTGGAATTGCGTGACTCACCTACTACTATTAATTAAAATGTCATTTTAAAGGCACCATCTTTCAATTTTTTTTTTTTGTAATGTCAAACTATTTTGTCCAAATTCAATGCTTCTTACTTAAGAAAGTGAAATTCTCAAAATACCATGCATTTCGAAGAAAAAAAAAATTTTGGTCCAATTTTCAATTTTGGGCTTATTTTGCATATATATATTAAAAAAATGGTTTTTAAAAACCCACTAACCGATAACTACTTAGCCATTTTTACTAACCGCTTTTAAAAAGGGTTAACGGTTAGTACGGTTAATAAAAACCGCATGAGCACCCCCTAAATTTTAGGGATTTGGTAGTTACAAAAGAGATTCTCAAGTTGAATTTGGTAGGTTACAAATTTGTGACCCGTGGTCCAAAATTCACTATAAATACGATCATTTAGTCATATGAAAAGATACATACAAGCATGTAGTTTCTTTTGTCTCCAACAAATTTCTCTTGTGCAATTTTTCACAAGGGTGTTTATTGTTATTCTATAAAGTGCTATTATAGTCTCCAAGAGATAGCTCAATCGACTGGAGACCACACCGTATGAAGCGGAAGTTACTAGTTCGAATCCCCCTTTCCCTCTTGTGTGGACATGTCAAAAAAAAAGAAAAAAAGAAAGTGCTATTATAGAGCAACATTTTGAGCTTTATTGTATCCTTAAAAAACTATTTTGTCAAATCCCTTAGCAATAAAAAATTAATGGGACAAAATACGTTCTAAAGATATTGTCATTATATATTTCCACCACCATTGTGTCTACAAAACCCACATGAAAAAATAGCATTTTTCTAATGGAAAGAGACATATTACTCTAGTATCTATCGTATCATTTTTAGCCTATAAAAATTGTAGGTAGCAAGACGTCACATGCTCTATCAGTGGGTGGAGCTACAACAACTACAAATAAGGCCTTTGATTCCTTGCCATTTTAAACTTTTATAGTTAAAAAATAATCTTTTTATTTGACGATAGCGTTTCTCATATACATTTCTATCCAGAAGCAAACACGCCATGGACTTATACACCATATCTTAACAGAAACGATAACGTGTGGCCTTAGATAAAATCACATTTCAATAAACCTTATTTTTTTTTTTTTTGGTTCCGCAAACCTTATTTAGGTTATCAAGTAAGTTGACTGCTCTTGAGGAGAATAAGTAGAGAGGGCATTCTCTTTCTTTTATTTCTTTCTATTTAATTCTCAGTCTCTTTGTATCCCACACTTGTGCTGCATTATCTCCATTCACTGCAATATCTCCATTTACCCCCGGTTGTTTGTTGAGGAAATCTTGCCGCTTATTCGTTTTTCTTTTCATTTTTATTTTTATTTTTTTAAAAAAATTTCATTTCTTGGTGTTTGGTTCTTGGAGGACTTGCAATTTGAAGTGTTGAGGTAAGTTTGAAGTCTCTCTCTCTCTCTCTGGTTTGAACTCTCTGTCTTATTATCCAAATTATTAAAAGAAAATCTTTGTTGTCTAAGAGATTGTTTGAGTGACATATTACTTCCATTTCGTGTGATAAGTTTTATTTTTCATTTCCCCTGTTGGGTAAGAGATTTTACTGTGAATATTCATACGTCTTTTGTTGGGTTTGATTTTTGTGTGGAATTTGAGTCAATGCAGAGAAAGATAAGGTGCGGACAATGTCGAAGATGAGAGTGGCAGTCATTGGTTCTGGGATTAGCGGGCTGGTCTCGGCGTATGTTCTGGCAAAAGCTGGGGTGGATGTGGTGCTGTACGAGAAGGAAGACTACTTGGGCGGCCATGCCAGGACCGTCAACTTTGACGGCGTTGATCTAGACCTTGGTTTCATGGTGTTCAATCGTGTAAGTTGCCCCTTCTTCCAACCATGATGGTAGTTCAGTAAACTAAAAAATATTTTACATTGATTTCATAAGCTTCCATTCCATTCGAAGCCCACATTTACAATAAAAATAGCAATTTTGTGTTTTTTAATTTATATAAAGGGTTTGCAAGTTGTGGCAACCAATGTCAATGAATGAAGCAGAGTGTTGTCTTTTTCCCATTGGACCAACTTGCTAAGAATATCTCTTTCCGTGGTTGGTTGAAATTTTTTAAGTAGAAACATCATGTGGACCAGAATTAAGGAGATTGTCTTCAATAGATAACGTGAGTGGCGGTGGGATGAACCTGGCCGGGGCCAGAGGCATGGGTTGTTTCTCAGACCCCATGCAACCTTTTTGTTTCCCGGAAGGTATACCGTACCGAAACGTGTGATGGGCCCGAAAGAAGAACGAAAAAGCTATGACCTGTAAAAGCTTAGTACGGATAAACTCTGTCCATGACAATAGAAATTAAAATAAATTAGAAAAAAGAAAAGCTGAGGTTATGAAGTTTTCAGTTTCACCCACTTGGTGTAGTTTTTCAATGCATAATATTACTGATGAGGTTGATAACAGGGGAGGGTGTGTAATATTATTTCAATTTTATCAATATGTGTAATATTAGCAGTTATTTAGTGTTAATAAATTTGTGGTGGATATTTCCGAAGAAAGAATAGCATCTTTGTGTTGCTGAGAGAGAGGACATATTTTGAGTGTAAAGCATATTAATTTGATAATTTTATTTTGTGAATTTGATAATTTTAACCTTTTCGTAACACACAGAATTACAGAAAATCTGTACTAGGAGTAGGAGTGTTTTGTAAGAGCTAGCACAGGGTAGTTGGTAATAGCACTTGAGTTTGGTAAAGTTCATGTATAAATTTTGGATTTGACTTGGAATTTTCTTATTGTTTGTGTTAAGAAAGAACCTATTTTAGCAATTGAAGCATGTTGCTAAAATCTGGAAGTTGGATTAAAGTAACTGGTCTGACAGTACGAGAATGAAAATTTTGTTGTTGTTAAATAAGCCATATGTGTACAAATTCAAACAAATATTAACTTTTGGCAGCTAGATAGTGGAAAGAGATATTAAAAGACTAAACGTGTTGCCAAAATCATGGACTAATATCATGCTTAAGAGTTTATAAACCATAGTTGTTCAAATTATTGATGTGGTTTATGGCTAATGAGGGATCGAGTTGATTTTTGTTAGGTTTTGTGTTGGTAGATTCGGTGTCAAAACTAGTATGGTTGTAAGTCATATTTAGGGCGATAAGTTGGTTATGAAATTAGAATCAAAATTGTATTGAAATTCTCAAGTCCAGAGGCTGCCGGTTTAAGTCTGATTGATAGATGATCTAACGCGGCCCACGCGGGTGCATTGAATTCAAAGAACAGAGTTCCAAAGAGGTGCAGTTGATAGGTGATCGATAGCCACTTGAATGAGGACTTAAAGAAGATCAAAAGTTGAACTCCCGACAGGATTGGTTACAAGGTGGTCGATACATGTTTGAACACAATGTTTTCATTAGCTTTTTTAAAGGAGCCACAAAGAGCCTTAGTTGCTATCTGGTTGATACATGTTTAAACGGAGATGTTTCACAATGAGCCATAGAGACATCCGGTCGATGCCTGGTCATAATAAGTTCGAACGAAGCATTCATTGAAGCAGATCCGAGACACTCGGTCGAACTCCGGTGGCAGTTTGTTCGAACGTTGCCGCTTAGAAAATTGTGAAATCCTATCATGCATCCAAATGCGTTATTAAGCCGTTCGAAGTTGAGGTCTGAGACAATGTATTTTGTAAACCAACTTCTATCAAAACCTTAGGTTTTCTCTAGGCCTATATAAGGACTTTTATGCACGATTTCATAGAGTAGAGAGCCTATTGTTTTGTGTGCTAAGAGAGAACTTAGTTCTTTGTGCTTTCAAGTTCATCTCTCTTAGAGTTTCGTTAAACCTCACTTAAACTCTCAAAAAACTTCTGTCACCGGAGTTCTAGGATTGTAAGAGGATGCTCGATAGAAGAATTGCCCAAAGGTTTTGGAGCTATTGCGGTAGAAGCAAATGAGTCGTTTGCTTGGTACAAATGATGTATCTGTTACAAATGTTTTGTATATGTGTCCTACTCGTAATTGAATTCTTTTATAGTGGATGATTTTTCTGGGTTTGGTTGCTCCGGAGTGGTTTGACCTTTGATGGGTTCTTTAAAGGGTTTCCACTTCGTCACCAAATACTTGTGTTTATTGATTTACAACTTTTATTATATTTGATGATTGTTTGCGTGGTGATTAAATTTTTAAATTTGTGGTATTGGCTTGAAAACACATATTCACCCTCCTCTAGGTGTTGTTTCGGGTCATTTGGGATTTTTCAGTTTTCATGCATACAATTCATAATTGTAAAAGAAGACACAGTTTGTCTAGTTTCTAAGTAGATTACACAATTGTGCGGTCCAAAACACTTCAATTGTGTCAAGTAGGAAAACAGGTATATGATGATTTCTTGTGAAGAGCATTATGGAACATCAACATCCATGCAAAGCAAGTCTTTGTGTTTTTCTCTATTGGGAAGAACAGTACAGAAGAAGTTGTACTTGCTTTGTGAAATTAACATGCCCTACAAAATGAACTATGAAAGAATTGTGTGGCATAAGATTTTTTGTTTACTAAAGTCAATTAGAACCTGTATGCAATAACTAAAACTTTCTGTTAATTTTGCCAAAGCACCTAACTTTGTAGCATTGAGGTGTTTGCAATTCCTTATAACGTTAAAAGGTTGCATTTACTGCCTATGTTCCTATGGCTTTCCCACCTCATCTCGGTTTATAAATAAGAGTGCTCTTGCAGGCCTCTTTGTGCTGTATATTTGGTTGACTCTTCTTCCTCCCCTTAAATGGTAACAATTCCATCACTTGTTTAATGAGAGAAGTAGCCATTTCTCCCAGAAGACAATTTTATTTCTTTCTTAAATTCTCCCCCCCCCCCCCCCCCCTCCCCCTTTTCTTCCGCCAAAAAGACAATAAAATTTTCCATTATGCTGGATTTGTTCTGTGTTGAGGCAATATTGGGAAATTGAGCAGGTTACATATCCAAATATGATGGAGTTCTTTGAGAGTCTTGGAGTTGACATGGAAGCATCAGATATGTCATTTTCAGTGAGCTTAGACAAAGGCCAAGGTTATGAATGGGGGAGCCGAAATGGTTTGTCGAGTTTATTTGCACAGAAGATGAATGTGTTAAATCCGTCATTTTTGCAAATGCTTAGGGAAATCATAAAGTTCAAGCATGATGTCCTAAGGCAAGCCATTCTCTTTCAGACTTGAGACATGATTTTTTCTTGTTGAAGAAGAAAAATATATGACAGCACTTTCAAGAATGTCTTGAGAGAAAGAAATGGAGATAGGGATAAAGCTGATTCTTTATATATTTATTGCAGTTATCTTGATGTGCTTGAGAACAACCCGGACATTGATCGCAATGAGACCTTGGGACAGTTCATTGAGTCACGGGGTTACTCTGAATTGTTTAAGAAAGCTTATCTTGTGAGACTCCTATTCCACTGTACTCTGTTACATCCTTATTAAGCCTTTTCAGTTAAATCTATAGATCATCATTTGTTACTTAAATGTCAATGAAAATGTTGCATTTTTATAGGTACCAGTATGTGGCTCAATTTGGTCCTGCCCTTCAGAAGGAGTTATGAGCTTTTCAGCTTTCTCTGTTCTTTCATTTTGCCGAAATCATCATCTACTTCAGGTATAAATTCTTTTTCCAGGAAAATTTGCAAGTTTGAGTATGGATGTGTGTGTGTGTGTGTATGTATGTATTGTATAAACTAGAGGTATATGTGTTGTCTCTGTTTTTCTTTTTCTTTTTTTGCATAAATTAGTGGTTGGTAGGGTTATTTTCTGCATTTCTTGTCCAATGTATCAGCTACTGGAGTGCTCCATGTTAATTTTGGTTGTTTCTTGGTTTATGCTCTGTGCAGCTCCTTGGCCGCCCACAGTGGCTTACTGTCAGATGGCGTTCACATTGTTATGTGAAGAAGGTGCTGATTTGTGGTCTTTGGAAGAAATGGAATTGCTTAGTATATGACAGATGTGGACTAATGTTGTTTGAAATTGATTTTTGGTGTTTTAATAAAAATTCAGGTCAGAGAAGTTCTGGAGAGCGAAGGTTGTCAAATTAGAACTCAAACTGAAGTACATTCAGTTTCAACAAATGATGAGGGTGAGCAGTTATTTTCATATCGTCACTAACTTCTTTTTCACTTTTATTACATTTGTACTTCAAATGATCATGGAGTAAATGTTTTACTAATAATTGGTGACAACTTTTTGTATTCACATTCATTTGGTTAAGATTTCTTTATATATTTAGTCATTCATCTCAACGGGGAAAGAAACTCAGTAGAAGCTTAAATATGAAAACACATGGAAAATTGATTGAAACTTGATACAATTCAAAACATTGAATAAATTTAGGAGGTCCTAAGGGAAGCATATTCCAAAGTTGTTTCTGCATACCTCATAGAGATTGCAAGCTCAAATCAAATGTGACCAATACATCAGCTGGAATTAACATATCTCCGGACTAGGGTTGGTAGTCAGTTCCCTTCAGACTAGAGTAAAATCCAGAATCATTGGATATGACTCATATGAGTTAAAAGATTTTGGCTTCAGTCGAGAGGTATAGAAAGAAAATAGCTTAAATAATTTGTTTCCATGAACTACATATTTTCTCTATTGGAATCATGGTCCTTTTCTAATAACGAACTTTAGAGGACAATTCACAGGTTGCATTGTAATGGATGGAGATGGTTCTGAAGAAATGTACAATGGTTGTATATTGGCTGTCCACGCCCCTGATTCTTTGAGAATATTAGGAGACCAAGCAACATTTGATGAAATGAGAATACTTGGTGCTTTTCAATATGTCTATAGGTACATTCACTCATCTCTCTAATCACCTTGTACCCACATGGCTATGTCTCAAAAATGAAAACCCTTTTATCTCACTATGAATTGTTCTAATTTTTAAATTAATTATGGGCATGTAGGATGTATATTACCGTGTCCACTTGTGCTCTGTCTTAAAGGATCTTATTGGAATTAAGCAATTCTTCTTTTAAGTTTTCATTTATTCGTTTTTTTCTTTTTGGTTCCTTCTTTTCTGTTTTTGTTTTTTTGTTTTTCTCTTTGGAAGATGGTGATTTCACTTTTCCAGCGTTTAAGATTTTCAACTGTAGAGAACCAAGTTAAAATGCAGAATCATTCTTTCACTTTCCATTGGCAGTGATATTTTCCTTCATCGTGACAAAAATTTAATGCCAAAAAATCAAGCAGCATGGAGTGCATGGAATTTTCTTGGAAGTACAGACAGTAAAGTATGTTTGACATACTGGCTCAATGTGCTTCAGGTTAGTAACAACTTTCATTTGTGAAAAATTGTTAGTGTCAATTTCTGCATGTTGATCCTACTGGGGTTGGATTTCTGCTTCACTTGCGCTTGAGCACATTAGAAATGCATAGAGCTGCAACTTATTTCCTTGTGGGTCATAATAATGGGTTAAGGCAGTTTGGGATTCTCCACAATAAGAAAATGATAATGAAAATTTCATTGCACGGCAAAGTCAAGAATGGAATACAAAAGAGAGATGACTTCTTAAAAAACTCTTTTTCTAGAAATTAGATGACCTAGAGCTTACAATTGTTGAGACTCAATCATTAAGAACCCCCAATGGCAAGTGCTACTTTCTATTTTATGTACACATTGGTATAAGAATCCACTGTCATCAGGGGATAATATTACTTTTTTCCACATTAAAACAGAACTCCTCAGTCGGATGGGATATCCAAATTCATGGTAGGCTGGCAAATAAGAAGATATACTTTCAGAGAGAGTGAAAGGAAAGCCAATATATTACAATAAGCGTATTACTTTATCACTGCAAGTAATAAGCCAAAGAAATGAAACTTCTACAGCATTGCCAAATTGGGCTGTCTCCAAAAGAATATGTTTCTCAGTTGAAGTTTAATGCTCTAATTATATACCCTGGAATATTTGAGCTTGCAGAATATTGGTGAAACAAGACTACCTTTTCTTGTGACGCTCAACCCAGATCATACACCAAAACATTTCTTACTCAAGTGGTCAACTGCTCATCCAGTCCCATCCGTTGCTGCATCAAAAGCTTCGCTTGAGCTTGATCATATCCAAGGGAAGAGAGGAATTTGGTTTTGTGGGGCATACCAGGGTGAGTTTTCATGATATAGAAAAAAGACACATATATAGGCTCTGAAGTAACATATATTGCTTAAGAGTTGACCTTTTTCATATGTTTTAGAAATTTGGTTTAGCTTCACTCTTTTCCGATCATCTGAGTAATTGTGCTACATTTTTCAGGTTATGGCTTCCATGAGGATGGATTAAAGGTAGTGGCTATTGTTGATAATTACATTTTTCTACCGTCTATACTTTTCTTTCATGAATTATATAGTTGTCAGAATGCATCTTACAAGGTATTCTTCTTGGCAGGCTGGCATGGCTGCTGCACATAGTATGCTCGGAAAAAGTTGTGCTCTTTTGAGCGACCCGAAACACATGGTACCTTCTTTCATAGAAACTGGAGCGCGCCTTTTTGTCACTAGATTCCTTGGATGTTATATATCTGCCGGAAGTTTAATGTGAGTTTACTACTCATAACGATAATTAGAGATCCTTTTAAGATTGTTCTGGCAGTTGTTTCCTCCTTGCAGTGATATAGAGGCCTTCTTCTAGGCTTGTAAGATTCTTCTATGTGTACGCCGAATATCATTCAATGTTAAATAGCATGTACCCTCTGTGATCTGGGTTCCAGATTTCTGTCTCCTGGTCTTAGCACTCATCCGTCTCCACAACATATTGTTCTGTTATTTTTTATGCAAAATAAAATTTAAATTTCATGGAGATTTGATCCACTGCATTGTGGTAATTGCAGTCTACTTGAGGACGGCGGCACGGTATTTACCTTTGAAGGAACCAAGAAAAAATGTCATCTGAAAACTGTTTTGAGAGTTCATAGTCCCCAGTTTTACTGGAAGGTATGTGCTCCCAATTTATATTGATATTTTTCATAACAATCACATGCCAAATTGTGTGATACAAAATACAAAATGATTTTGTTATATTGCAGAATATTCTCACCACCACTGACAAGCACTATATTGCTTTGATCAGATAATGACACAGGCTGATTTAGGCCTTGCAGATGCATATATAAATGGAGATTTTTCTTTTGTTGATAAAAAAGAAGGTCTTTTAAATTTTTTTATGGTAAGATCAATTAATCTGAGTCTGCTCCATTTCTCCGAAAGCGAATATGAGGTATTTAATTACTCAGATATTGCCTTGCTCATTTATTTCACAGATTCTTATTGCCAGCAGAGATGCAAGTTCGTCTATCTCAAAATTGAATAAGAAAAGGTAGATTGTGACTGGTAGACTGACTGGAATCATGGATTCTGAAATTACTCATACTAATCTCCTCAATTGCATTACATTAAGCATTAATCTTTGTTGTCTTTAGGGGCTGGTGGACGCCATTGTTATTTACGGCTGGTATAACATCAGCAAAATATTTTTTTCAGCATGTTTCAAGGAAAAATACTCTTACACAAGCTCGCAGGAACGTCTCTCGTCATTATGACCTGGTATAAGATTATGACCTGTAAATTTCATATCTTGATGTCTTTCAATAAGTCTAGAAGTACTGCTGATAGCCTTAGTAAATATAACTGTGTGAACATGTGTTTTTGGATCAACTTACCCATATGATGTGTTGTGAACATGTGTTTTTTGCATGATTAGTTTTGAAGTATGTAAAATCTATATATGCACAGATATATGCTTTCATGAAAGCATGGGTGAGAAGGCAGTTTGGTTCAACTTGGAATATTAGAAAATAAGGGAGGATTCACAAAAGAAAGAAAAGAGAAATATAGCTTGAGTTAGCCAGGAATTATCTTAAAAAGTTCTTCAATGGTGGTCTTTCGGCTTTATTATTTCAAGCTTTTCCTGCATTGTAAAAAGTTCATATAGGTTATTGGGAGCAAGTATTTTTAGAAACTTTTATCAATTTTAGTTCACAGGAAGATGTAAATTAGGGTTTTCTCTTTATCATTTAACATTTATAACATCAATCGTGCAAGAGATTCTATTCTCTTTAGTTTCCCTTATGGTAAGTAGCCTGCCTACCCCATGAATTTGTAAAAGGTGATTGTGTTAAATGAGTTAAAATGTGTTCAGTTTGAGTTTGGATGTTTTCTTTTTCGCTGGATTTTAGTTTCCTCGTGTAACAGGCAGAAGCTTATGAGTTCTCTTTGTTATGTTGCTAGAGTAATGACCTTTTTGCTCTGTTCTTGGATGAAACAATGACATACTCCTGTGCTGTATTCAAGGTCAGGATCAAAGCCATTCGATGATTTATGATCAAGCAAGCATAAATTTCTTCCATGTATTCCATTTCTTTAACTTATATTTATTTATGTGTTAAAACATTTCATAGAAGGAAGATGAAGACTTAAAGGTTGCACAACTGAGAAAGATCTCTCTTCTGATTGAAAAGGTAAGACTCGTTCAATTGGAGTCATCAAAATTTGAAATGTTCTTGGTGTAATGTAAGAGTTGTCCAATTCATTTCTCTTCAATTAATTCAGGCAAGAATTGATAAAAATCATGAAGTTCTTGAGATTGGGTGTGGTTGGGGAAGCTTAGCTATTGAAGTTGTCAAACGAACTGGATGCAAGTACACTGGCATCACTCTGTCTGAGGAGCAATTGAAATTTGCGGAAATGAATGTGAAAGAAGCTGGCCTTCAGGTATTGACATGTTGAAATTAGAGAATGAGAGTTTGACATGTTTTAAGCCATATGTTTTCTATTATGCAGGGTTCCAGAGAATGAGAGTTTGACTCTCTGGTTCTTCTCTTGTCATGAGAATATCTGATTGAATCTGGCATCTCTTATCATACACTTTTCTTCACTAGTCACTTTGAATTTAATTTTAATCAACTCTATTACCAGGACCGCATTAAATTTCTTCTTTGCGACTACCGCCAATTGCCTAATACCCGTAAATATGACAGAATCATATCTTGGTAAGTTCCTTCAACACTGAATTCATATCTGACATAACTTCCTCAGCAAAGAACATGATCTTGGATAGCATTTTTTCAGTGAGATGCTAGAAGCTGTTGGCCATGAATTCATGGAAGCATTTTTTGCTTGCTGTGAATCGATATTAGCAGAAGATGGGCTTCTTGTTCTGCAGGTAATGATAGGATGGAAACAAAAGAGCTTGTGTCGTCTCTCATTCCCCTGTTTGATTATATTTTCATGATTACAAAATGCCTTGTTGGTCTCTATATCTCTTTTACGGGTTTAATTTAAATACATTGCTAACCATTATAGGTGGTTGATCTTGTTTTAGTTCATATCAATACCAGATGAACGTTATGATGAGTACAGGCAAAGTTCAGATTTCATAAAGGAATATATATTTCCTGGTGGATGCCTTCCTTCATTAAGTAGAGTAACATCAGCCATGGCTGCTGCATCCAGACTCTGGTACAATTTTATTTTGTAGAGTTATTTTTTGTTTAATATTTATTTCTCTGCATAATTAACAGAAATTTGGTAACTGCAGTGTGGAGGACCTAGAGAACATAGGGATTCATTACTACCAAACACTCAGATACTGGAGAAAGAATTTTCTTGAGAAGCAGAGGTAAGTGGTCTAAACTCTGTAGAAAAAGAAATTGTTCTAGCATCTGAAGTCCTTGTAGTTTTGAGTTTTTGGACCTTGCTATTCATGTCCGACCAAAAGAAAAGAGTTTTTGGAACATATATTTTCACATTTTAACTTCCATTACTAGGAAGATCACATGTTTGCTGCATTGGAGTGGCTAAAAATGATGAAAGGGATAAGATTGTCATTGGACTCCGGTTTAAGTGTAGCAAGTTGGCATATTTATTTTATTTCATGTTGTTCTTTAAGCCATTATGCTGGAAATCTATTATTATTTTCAATGATATTACATGAAGACTATAAACAAGTTTTTTATTTTGATATTGTGGCATTAATTTTTGTGTTTTCAGCAAAATCCTCACTCTCGGGTTTAGTGAAAAATTCATTCGGACATGGGAATATTACTTTGATTATTGTGCGGCTGGTTTTAAGACGCATACACTTGGAAATTATCAGGTATACTTAATGAACAACTGATATTTGGCCATGTCCCTTGTTAAATACTTTAGAAAGTATATATTGAATATTCTGTTAAGAACATCAGCTTGTGTGAAATTCTAAGAACCACTATGGGTTTGTTTCCATGGGAGATGAAATCATACTTCATAATTCAAATTTTGATTTTGCTCGGTGAAACTAGATGCAGTATATATGAAAGGAATAAGCAAAATATTCCCAGATATAAGAGTATTGTTTTGCTTCAGATCATGGAGATAACAAAGAGAATGGTATGTTCTGCATAGTGTTTATAACAAAGAGAAGGGTATATTTTACATAGTGTTTATAACAATGAGTGTTCATAGAAATCTTGATTAGAAACAATTTAATGTAAAATGTTGATTTTTGGTTCTTGAAATTTGGATTAGATTCGTTTTTTTTGTCCTTCATATTGAAAAAGTTTTTATTTTGTCCTTGGAAATTTAAATATAGCAATGTCATCCTGCCATCCATCATCCATGAATTAAAGTGTACATGTAACTCATAAATTGAGGTCTCATGTGTGCAATCGCTCTAATTTGGGCCGTTCATTTAAAATGAAAGGCCCTAAATTTATAACATCATGATCAGTGCAGATTAAAAATAAAACCCTTTTCTTCTAGCCGCCGACTCTTATCTCCACCATGACCACCGTAGCTCCATTGTTATTGCTAGAGAGATAGAGCTTTTGGTGGTGGTGATGGTGATTGTGGTAGACTAATAATGGTGATATGGCGGTCTACAATGGTCATGGTACAAAAGAGAGAGGGAAAAGCTTTCGGTGGTGGTGGTATAATGGCAGTGTGGTGATGACCGTTGTGCTGATGCTGGAACTACAGTGGTCGTGGTGGAGGTAGGGTTCGACGTTGAAAAGAGAGAGTTTCAGTTTTTAATCTGCATTGATAAAGTGATAGATTTTGGGTTTTAGATTAGAGTTATTGCAAGGGATCTCAATCCGTAACTCATAAAGGGTTTTAATGAGACACAATTATAACCTCATTTACATGCATGGCAGATAAATAGGAGGATGACATTGCTTTGTTTAAAAAAATTCAGGGAGGAAATTAGGAACTTTATATATTTCAAAGACAAACCAAATTTGGGCCAAATTTCAGGTTCTAAAATTCATTTCAGCCTAATTAAATAATGATAATGCTTGCAATTGGTAATCATATTCTCTTACAATCCCATATCTCCTTCACTGAACGAAGCTGTTTGAGACTTCTCTCACTTGTCATAATAGTTTATTTATTGCTTACTGTTTGGAGCTGCACTCTGAAATATTGTGGTTTTCCATTTATGTAGGTTGTATTATCACGTCCTGGCAATGCTGCTGCGTTTGGTAATCCATATCAAACTTTGCCTTCAGCATGTTGATTATGTTCTCAAAGGAGAGACAATCTTCATATTCCTGCCTGGACAAACTATGGTCGATTCTTTCTTTTTTGGTGGTCATTATATTGCTTTTCATTTGTTGTGCGTACGAGGGCAGACCAGAAAAGAATTGCATTCTTTGCTGATTCAGAATCGTAACTTGATCATGGATCCAATAATTCTTATGGTCTGAGCTTTAACTCAAAGATTCCGTTGCTTATTCCACTACACAAAACCTTTGTGTTAGGAATGCTTTGGAATGGGGTTATTTTAACAAAAACGACTCTACCAATGGTCATTTTAATAGTAAAACGAGCCCTCTCAGAAAAAGGAGTCATTTGAACAGTAAATTCATACAATCATTATCTACCTATGAAACCGACTCATGAGTTTATGATCTTAAAAAATAAAATATTAGTCATGTATAAAAGTTGTACAATTGATGAAAGTGTCCTGGCCGGTCAGTTCTTTCGGGTTAAGGTTAATTTGTTTGCACGTTTTTCAGAGTAAAGAATCTTATGGCTCTAGTGAAGTCGGCATCATTTTGTATATCCGCCAAATAAATGTAAGATCCTCTAGGAATAAATAGTTGATTATCTCCAAATTTGATAATACATATAACCAACTTCAGCTTGTTTTGGGTTTACCACGTGGTTTAATGGATGTTAAATTGGGTGTATTTAAAAGAAATGATAGAATTCATTCTTTTTCAACCATCTTTTAGCTATCCTCTTATAGTGAATGGATGAATCCATTATTGAATTTGTGTGAAATTTATATGAGTCTACAATTTTAATGGTTGATCTATTGAATTCGTAAAAACGATGATCTGGTTAGTGTGTGTGTTTTTTGTAATCTTTTTTTGGAATCCCATTAAAATATTTTGAAAAGCTACACATGAAATGGACAATCTATCCTTTTGGGGCTTTCTAAAAATGATTCAACATCTCTTATGACTTGAGAGTGAAATAAGATATAAAAAGTAAGTAGGTGAAATAAATGAGAGGATAAAAGGATGAGTGGCTGGCTGCATAAGCATTAGAAAAAAGAGAGTTTGGTTGGAACTTTCTCTAATTTTTTAGTTTATAAAATAGTCATCTAGTCTGTATAGGAACTTTCTCTAATTTAATTTAGTTTATAAAAACAAGGTGCTCCTTCACCATGCGCAGCATCCAAGCTTACGAGGAGGAGTGGTGATGGGGTTGTGTTTTTTCCCCTTATTTTCCAGCAATGAACACCAAAAGTTTGCTAACGTGCACAAGGTATTTGGTGCCAGCAATGTCAGCAAAATGTTACAGGTTCCTATTATTTCATACCATAAACTTTGTTTCAAGATACCATATATAAATATATAAATAAAAGCCGAAACCCTTAACAGAAGTACCTTAAAATTGCAACATGTGGTGTGAACCTATTTTTTTTAAAGGCTAAACCGGTTTTTCAAGAGTGAATCGCATTAATTAGCGTCATTAATTGCGTTAAGTATATTTCAAGAGTTTTCCATGTATAAATTATTCAATAAATTAAGTATTATTAATATCCGAATCAAATAAGGAAACAAATAATATAAATTAAATTATTATGTATTAATACATTTAGTCAATTTAATATGTATATTAATATGTTTAGGATTCTAAAAAAAAAAAAAAAAAAAACAGTAAGCCTTTAAGTCCAAAAATGATTTTTTGAGTTAGGGTGCCTTTGGGAGTGCGTTTTTAAAAAAATAATCTGCGATTTTAAACCAAATCGCAACTTTAGGATGTTTGGGATTGCGATTTTAAAAACGTAAATTTTAAAATCGCAAAAAAATCTGCGATTTCCATAAGCTGATTAGAGGGTGCGAATTTAAAACAAAATCACGATTTCTATTAAAAAGATATTTGACGCAATAGTTACCTTTTTTAGAACGGGAATAAAAAAAATACCAAGAATACCCACCTAAAATATATTAAAACCCTTCTTTTCTCTTTTTTTTTTCTTCATCCTCTCTAGAGCTGGGTATCGGTCAGTTAAGACCGGTTAATGGACTTATCGGTCGGTTAACCGATAAGCTATCGGTTAATCAAATCTTAACCGATTACCGACCGATAAGAAGTCTTAACCGAAAATTATCGGTCAAATCGGTAATCGGTTAACCGGTCGGTTAATCGGTCGGTTAAACCGGTTTGGGTTTTGTGGGCTTTTTATTGGGCTTTTTTACTGATTGCTAATTGGGCCAAAAATTAATTTGAGAATTGCTAGATTGAGTTTTGTGGGCTTTTTATTAGGCTTTTTTTTTTTTTTTTTTTTTTTTTTTTCTTTTAGTTTATATTAATATAATAAACTCTTTCTCTTATTGGGAGCATCATCTGAGATTGCTCCATGAGCAGAAATGCAGAATCGATTTTACTGTTCTAGCTTCTGGAAGCCCATTTCGTTTCAATGAACAAAATATGTCAACCAAAAAATCAAGCTTTATCTTATTCAAAATGGCAAAATTGAAATTCTTCATTGGAAGGAAATTCGACGTCGTTTTGGTTTTAACTTTTAATAATAAATATAAAATTTTAAAAAATTAAAAATTAAAATAACTTATCGGTCATATCGGTCATATCGGTTAACCGATAAAAAAAATTTAACCGACCGATTACCGACCGATAAGCTTATCGGTATAAAATTTTTAACCGATTATCAACCGATAACTATCGGTTACGGTTAATATCGGTTCGGTTAAAGTCGGTAATCGGTTAATCTGCCCACCCCTAATCCTCTCTGTCTTGTTCATCCTCATTGGTAATTTGGTCATGAAACCGCAATTATATGCTAATGTTATCAAAACACTCAATTGATAAAAAAAAGTAATTTTTAGTATGTATTACCAAACGCCTATGCGATTTTAAAAAGTAACGATTTTAAAAACGCAATTTTTAAAATCGCACTTATTGAAATCGCACTCCCAAACGGGCCCTTAAAAATATGACTTAGGGCTCGTTGGTTTTTTTTTTTTTTTTTTTTTTTTTTTGACATGTGCGCATAAGAGGGGGAAGGGAGATTCAAATTAGAGATCTCCGTTTTATAATGCGTATTCCCTAGCCGATTGAGTTACCACTTGGAGACGACTCATGACTCGTTTGGTTTGCGAAATAGACCCCTACAATGGAATGACTATTCCTATAGAATAGTCATTCTTTTATTTGGCAAGGGTCTATTATTCCAAGGAATAGTTATTCCCGTGGAAATCATTAATCCCTTACACACAAGAATAGCTATTCCTCAGATCTCTTGTATATCTTAGAGAGAGAGGCTCTAACCTCTCTCTAGAAATTTAAAAAAACCTACGTTTTTTTTTCTTCCATCTCCCTGGTGAGAGTAGCCGCCTCCGTAGTGAGGTTTTTCCGGGGAGGAGATATGGAGTTTTTCTCCATTCTCCTCCCTCTTCTCTGTTTTTATTTCCTGCTTTTGGTGTTTTCTTCTGTTGTTTTTGTTGTTGTGCAGTCCGACCAGACCAGGAGCTCCGGCCTCCTTCGATCAGCCTCTGTTCTGTCGCCGTCCGTTCACCGCTGTGTAGCGCCGCCCGCCTCCTCAAAACTGATTGGGTTTTTAGATCTAGTTTTGAGAAAAACTAGATCTAGCCTCTTCGGTCAGTTTTCCACCAACACGCGTCATCTCACCTTGTTTCTCGGCCTCTCAACTTCCCAACGCCACCTCCTCCGGCCAGATCCGACCACCACGCGTCGGCGCGTGGATCTCACGCGCCGGCGCGTCAGCGCCACGCGCCTGCCAGTGCTTGCCATTCTCCGTTCCCCGGCCGTTGTTACTGTTTTCTGGTCTTTTTGTTGTTGTTTTCCTATTGTTTTTATTTATTGTCGTTTTTTGTTGTTTTTGTGTTTTGTGGGTTATTGTCTCCTAGTTTTTTATTGGTTTAGTTCTTTAGTGGAGACTTCTGTAACTGAATTTGTGGTGGTTCCTCTCTTTACAACAGTCCTTGTTACGGACTTTAGCAGTGCTTTTATCACTTCAACTTCCTTCTGGCGGTTGTTGCTGGTTACAAGTGGGGGTTCAGATAGGTTCGCCTTAATCTGTGCCCCTTTTGCATCTGAAACCGCCTTGTGCGGCCCCTTGAGAGGACCGGGGCACTTGTTTGTCCCATTTCCTACGCTTTGTATTTATTTTCACACTGCTTTAGTTTGTTTTGGGTCTATTGTTGGGGAGCCCACCCCTTTTTCGTTTTTAGGATCGTCCTCTCTTTCTTCCTTTTGGATCAGGAGTGGAAAATGATCCTTTCATGTAACCCTTTCCTTAATCAATTAGAAAAAAAAAAAGAATAGCTATTCCTAAAAAAAAAAAATGAGAGAAATAGCTATTCCTGAGGGAAATGACTAAAGTTTTTCAAAAAATCCTTATTTTTTTATTTATATATATATATATATATATATATATATATATATATATATATATAAAACCTCGTGCATGGCACCCAGTTCATGGGGTGGCAGACCACCCACAAGGTTTTCTCTTTTATTTTGTTTTGTTTTGTTTTGCTTTGTTTTTTTTTTTTTTTTTTGAAAAAATTAGAAATTATATGGGCTTTTTAGTAATTTTGGTTCAATTCCAATTATGAAATATGCAGGGCCGGCTCAATATATTTGGGGGCCTTAGGCAAAATTTTAAAGTTGGACCTTATTTTAATAATATTATTATATTTTAATAATATTATTATTATTTTCATTCTCATTGTTGTTTCATGACTTTTAAGTTTAACTTTTAACTAGTTGCCCAAAAAAATTGATGTGGCATATTTGTTTTATTTTGGTTAATTGGTCTTATTTTACAATAGGCTTATTATATTGGAGCCTTATTTTAGAGGCCTTAAATTTTTATGGGAAAAAATTTTGGGCATTATTTTTTTAAAAAAATTAGGCCTTAAGTTAAAATAATTTTAGGCCTTATTAAAATTTTTTTTGGGCTTTATTAAAAAAAATTTGGGCCTTACTAACTAGGGGCCCTAGGCAACCGCTTCAGTGACCTATCCATTGAGCCGGCCCTGGAAATATGTCTGCTACAAACTAAAGAATTGGAATAACTATTCAATTCCAAACTCTTCTATTCTCAGCAATACTTATTCATTTTCCTATTGGAATGCATATTATGCAAACCAAACGAGGCCGTAAATTACTAAAGTTGCCGGCTGTGACTTCAAGGGAACTTAATTATTGAGATGAAGAAAGTGAAGAAAAATGTGGGATCTTAGATCTAGGAATTTAACTGAGTGATGGTTTTCTTTTTCTTTTTTCTTTTTTATTTTTTGTCTATTTCGGTATAAGAGATGGTCAAATTTGCTTTGAAATTTGTATGATCACATATGAATTTTAAAGATTTAATGATAAATTAGCATAAAAATAAACAAGAAATAAGTGAAAAATAAATGTATAACACTTCTTGGAATGGAACATGATAGATGCCAATATTACATACGTCAAGACGACATGATTCCATACAATTTTTTTTTAAAAAAAATATATATATATATAAATTTTAAGATATCTTCAAAGAAAGTGGCATGAAAAATGCAATCCATAAAAGTGACATTTTAAAATCTACAATATATATCCTGATCGGGGAGGGAGACAAATAATTAGCGTGGTAGACCTTCTTGTATTTTCATTGAAATACTTATGATTAGGGGTGGGCAAAACCCGCAAAACCCGACCCAACCGTCCCGCCTGAATTTTCTCATAAAAAAACGGATTCGTGTTTTATATATATAGTTATTCTAGCAGGTCGGGTCGGGTTGTGCATATAAGTTTTTTAATTTATCGGATACTCGCCCCGACCCGCCCCACAATTTTATCCTCACCATAACTAAACCCTAATACCCATCATATTCTCCTGCACCGCTTCCTCTTTTTTTCCTTCTTTTTTTCTTTCTCTTTCTGCTGCGCACTTCCTTTCGAGTAAAAGAGACCAAAATTGAATCTAAGGTTAAATTCACTTTACCCCCTGAAGTTTCAGGAGTTTTTAAATTCGAACCTCAATGTTTAAAAATTGGCAATGTACCCACCTAATGTTTCAAAAAATTTCAATTCATATCTTCTGTTACTAATTTCCGTCAAATTAGTAAGTACTAATTACGTAATGCTTACTCAATGGTTTTTTTTGTTTTTTTTTTTTTTCCGTCTAATTAGACTGAAATTAGTAACGGATGGTTTGAATTGAAAATTTTTGAAACATTAGGGGGGGTACATTGCCAATTTTTAAACATTAGGGTTTGAATTGAAAAACTCTTGAAACTTTAGGGAGGTAAAATGAATTTTTCCCTTGAATCTAATTAGGGTTGGAACAAACCACAAACAAGCTTTTACTTAATAATTCTTTCTTGAAAATAAACAATAGCTACAATCCCATATTTATACCCTAAATGATTTTTGGAGTTAAAATAAGACTTAGAGTGCATTTGGTTTGCGGAATAGACCTCCGGAATAGAATGACTATTCTTATGGAATTGTCATTCATTTGTTTGGTAATAATCTATTTCTAAGAATAGTTATTCCCATGGAAATTATTAATCTCTAACACACATGAATAACTATTCCTCTTAAAAAAAATGAGAGGAAAAGCTATTCCTGATGGAAATGGTTAAGTTTCTCAAAAAAAAAAAAAAACACATTTTTTTATTTTTTATTTTCTCTCCAACATTTTTTTTTTAATTTTTAAAAAATAAAAAATAAAAGAAGAAAAACCTTGTGGGTGGCGCCCAGTTGATGGGGTGGCCAACCACCCACATGGTTTTTCTTTTTTATTTTGTTTTTTTATTCTTTTATTTTTGGAAAAAAAAAATTATATGAGCTTTTTGAGTAATTTTAGTTCAATTGCAATTATGAAATATGTTTGCTACCAAACTAAAGAATTTGAATAATTATTTTACTCCAACCTCTTCTATTCCAGCAATACTTATTCATTTTCCTATTGGAAGGCAAATTCTGCAAATCCAACGAGGCCTTAAATTACTAGAGTTGCCGGTCGTGACTTCGAGGAGACTTAATTATTGAGACAAAGAAATGGAAGAAAAATATGGGATCTTAGATCTAGGAACTTAAGTGAGAGATGGTTTTCTTATTTATTTATTTATTTTTTTGTCTATTTCGGTATAAGAGATGGTCAGCTTTGCTATGAAATTTGTAATATCACATATGAATTTTAAATATTTAATTAGAACAAAAATAAACAAGAAATAAGTGAAACATAAATGTATAAAACTTCTTGGAATGGAACATGATAGATGCCAATATCACATACGTCAAGAGGACATGATTCCATACAATATTTTTTTTTAAAAAAAAAATATATATAAATTTTAAAATTACTTCAAAGAAAGTTGCATGAAAAATGCTACCAATAAAAAATGTGACATTTTAAAATCTACAATATATATCGTGATCGAGGAGGGAGACAAATAATTAGCATGCTAGACCTTCTTGTATTGTCATTGGAGTTATGATTAGTGGTGGGCAAAACCCGTAAAACTCGACCCACCCGTCCCGCTCGAATTTTCTATAAAAAAGCAGATTCGTGTTATATATTAAGATATTTGGCCAGGTCGGGTCGGGTTGTGAATGTAAGTTTTCTAATTTACCGGATACTCGCCCCGACATGCCTAGCAATTTTATCCTAACCCTAACTAAACCCAAATACCCATCATATTCTCCTGCACCACTTCATTCTTTTCCTTCTCTTTTCTTTCTCTTTTTGTTGTGTGCTTCCGTTTGAGTAGGAGATACCACAATTGAATCCAATTATGGTTGGAAACAAACCACAAACAAGCGTTTGCTTAATAATTTTTTCTTAAAAATAAACTTTAGCTACTATCCCATGTTTATACCCTAAATGATTTTTGGAGTTAAAATAAGATTCATGGCTCATTTGATTTGTGGAATAGACCACTGGAATGGAATGGCTATTCATATGAAATAGTTATTTTTTTGTTTGGTAAGGATCTATTCCTAGGAATATTATTCTCGTGGAAATCATTAATCCATAACACACAGGAATAACTATTCTTCTAAAAAAATGAGAGAAAATAGTTATTCCTGAGGGAAATGACCAAGTTTTTCAAAAAACCATTTTTTTTTTTTTTTTTTTTTAATTTTCTTTCCAACTAAAAAAAAAAAAAAAAAAAACTTGTGTGGGGCGCCCAGTTCAAGTGGTGGCCGACCACCTACAAGGTTTTTCTTTTTTACTTTGTTTGTTTGTTTTTTTTTTTTTTTTTTTTTTTTTTTTGAAAAAATTATAAATTATATGTGCTTTTTAGTAATTTTGGTTCAATTCTAATTATGAAATATGTTTGCTACAAACTAAAGAATTAGAATAATTATTCCATTTCAAACTCTTCTATTCCCAGCAGTACTTATTCCTTTTCCTATTGGAATGCATATTCCGCAAACCAAATGAGGCATTAAATTACTAGAATTGCTGGCCGTGACTTCGAGGCCACTTAATTATTAAGACGAAGAAAGGGAAGAAAAATATGGGATCTTAGACCTAGGAATTTAAGTGAGAGATGATTTTCATATATTTTTTTTTTTCTACTTCGGTATAAGAGATAGTCAAATTAGCTATGAAATTTGTAAGATAACATACCGTTTTTAAAGATTTAGTGATAAATTAGCACAAAAATAAACAAGAAATAAGTGAAAAATAAATATGTAACACTTCTTGGAATGGAACATGATAGATGCCAATATCACATACGTCAAGAGGACATGATTTCATACAATTTTTTTTTTTTAAATATATAAATTTTAAAATTGCTTCAAAGAAAGTGGCATGAAAAATGCTATCAATAGTTAAAATCTACAATATATATCTTGATCGGGGAGGGAGACAAAAATAATTAGTGTGGTAGACCTTCTTGCATTGTCATTGAAGTTATGAATAGGGGTGGGCAAAACCCGCAAAACCCGCCCTACCCATCCCGCCCGAATTTTCTCATAAAAAAGCGGATTCGTGTTATATATTAAGATATTTGGGTAGGTCGGGTCGGGTTGTGAATATAAATTTTCTAATTTACCGGATACTCGCCCTGACATGCCCCGTAATTTTATCCTAACCCTAACTAAAGCCTAATACCCATCATATTCTCCTGCACCGCTTCCTTCTTTTCCATCTTTTTTTCTCTCTTTCCGTTGTGCGCTTCCTTTCGAGTATGAGAGACCACAATTGAATCCAATTAGGGTTGGAAACAAACTACAAACAAGATTTTACTTAATAATTCTTTCTTAAAAATAAACTATAGCTCTTATCCCATATTTATACCCTAAATGATTTTTAGAGTAAAAATAAGAGTTGGGGCTCATTTGGATTGCGGAATAGATCATTGGAATGGAATGGTTATTCCTATAAAATAGTCATTCTTTTGTTTGGTAAGAGTCTCTTCCAAAGAATAGTTATTCCCGTGAAAATCATTAATTCTTAACACATAGGAATAGCTATTCCTTTCATTTTTTTAGAGGAATAGCTATTCCTGAGGGAAATGACTAAGTTTTTCAAAAAAATCATTTTTTTTTTAATTTAATTTTTTTTTTAAAATTCTCTCCAACTTAAAAAAAAAAAAAAACCTTGTGTGTGGTGCCCAGTTCATGGAGTGGCCGACCACCCACAAGGTTTTTCTTTTTAATTTTGTTGTTTTTTTTTTTTAAAAAAAAAATGTTTTGGAAAAATTAGAAATTATTTGTGCTTTTTAGTAATTTTGGTTCAATTCCAATTATGAAATAAGTTTGCTACAAACTAAATAATTGGAATAATTATTCCATTCCAACCTCTTGTATTCCCGGCAATACTTATTCATTTTCCTATTGGAATGCGTATTCCGCAAACCAAACGAGGCTTTAAATTACTAGAGTTGCCGACCGTGACTTCGATGCGACTTAATTATTGAGACGAAGAAAGGGAAGAAAAATATGGGATCTTAGATCTAAGAATGTAAGTGAGAGATGGTTTTCTTATTTTTATTTTTTATTTTTTGTCTATTTCGGTATAAGAGATGGTCAAATTTGCTATGAAATTTGTAAGATCACATATGAATTATAAAGATTTAATTAGCACAAAAATAAACAAGAAATAAGTGAAAAAAATAAATGTATAACACTTCTTGAAATGGAACATGATAGATGCCAAAATCACATACGTCAAGTGGACATGATTCCATACATTTTTTTTTTTAAAAAAAATATATAAATTTTAAAATTACATCAAAGAAAGTGGCATGAAAAATGCTACCAATAAAAAATGTGACATTTTAAAATCTACAATATATATCGTGATCGGGAAGGAGACAAATAATTAGCGTGCTAGACCTTCTTGTATTGTCATTGGAGTATGATTAGGGGTGGGCAAAACCCACAAAACCCGAAAACAAGCTTTTGTTTAATAATTCTTTCTTGAAAATAAACTACAGCTACTATCCCATTTTATACCCTAAATGATTTTTGGAGTTAAAATAAGACTTGGGGCTCATTTGGTTTGCGGGATATACCCCTGAAATAGAATGGTTATTCCTATGGAATAATCTTTTTTTGTTTGGTAAAGGTTTATTCCTAAAAATATTTATTTCTGTGGAAATAATTAATCCCTTACACATAGGAATAACTATTTCTCTAAAAAAAGAGGGAAATCGCTATTCCTAAGGGAAAAATAATGATTCTATTCAGCTCTAATCAAATTCTAAATTTACATTATAGGATTGACAAAATAAATTGTAACTTACATTTATCTATTTTAAACAATAATTAAATTTTGTTGAATTATTTATTTATTTCATTAGTTCTATTCATTAATATTTTTAATCAAATTTTGTTCAACTTTAATTTTTTTAATAAAAAATTAAAAGACAAAAAAAAAAAAAAAATTGACCCCTTTGAGTCAAAATCGTGGCTCCTCAACTAATTTGGGGTGTATTACATGCAAGACAAAGGTTAATCCTACAAACTGATCTTTTTGGTGTGACCGTTGTCAAATGGAACCTAAATTCATAGTACCAAGGTAAAACAACAAAAGTTATTTAGTGCATACACACACATACATATATGTATGCATATATAAAAATTAATTTTACTAAAAACAAATTGAAGTATCAAATACAAGTCATTCAACAACATTCACCATCTTTGACAAAGATGCTGAAAAACTTATTGGAAAGAAGGAACTTGCAAATATTCAAGTTGAGGTAAGAAATCAGAATTTATTTGTATTACTATTATAAAATAAAGTAAAAACTTCAATAATAACACAAAATATCACATTCTAACCTCTTTTAACATTATGTTATTTTATATTTATATAGAACTTGACAGATACTATCATACCAAAAGAAATTGAAGCAATCGTTTCGAGAGAATATATCGTCCAGTTGAAACTCAATAAATATAATTTGAAAAAAGAATGAGAAAATAATACTATTTCAAAAGTATTTGAACCGCTGGCTGCAAAATAAGCTTACATCCAAAATATAAGAATTCATTATATATTTTGTTTTTAAAAAGCTATACAATATTTACCAACATAATTATATTCATCTCCTAATGAAACATAATTATTACAGGATATGATCTCAGTCTAACTTTATGAATCCACTAGCAGAAACAGTGAAAGGCGGCTAGCTAGCTGGTGAACTATGAAATTCGGGGTGTTAAGGTATCCCGGAAAATCTGCAACAATATCAAATCACATCTTCCACATCTCCCTTCGAGAATCACTTCAGGAAATCAAAATTTCATTCCAGACCAACACCCAACAGCCAGCCACGTCACCCACACTTCTCTCCATGAAAATAATTAAAGAAACTATTTTTGGTTGCTTGACCAAAATAGTGTTGGATTTTTATTTTATAATACAATAAAGATGATCATCTAAATGGTAAGTGTATAATTACAATGGTAAGTGTATGAATGATCGACAGCTAAAAGAAAAGCAATAAACTTAATACAACAATTGCTAAGACATTTACGGCTAAGAAAATTCAAATAATTTAGAATATGGAAAGCAAGTATTGTAAACCAGGAAAATTGTCATGGCTGTCAAGGTGATCTGATGAGTCTTCATCTGTCTCAACGTGATTCTCGAAGGGAGATGTGGGAGCTGTGATTTAATATTGTTGCTGATTTTCAGGGATACTCTTGACACTCGGTCTAACTTTATGAATCCACTAGCAGAAACAGTGAAAGGCGGCTAGCTAGCTGGTGAAGACTAAGACGCAGTGGGTGTATTTGTTTTGCACCTGTCACCTGTCACCTGTCACCTATCACCTTTATTTTATCATAGAGCTGGGCCATTTTTTAACTTAATAAGATTAGAAAAAACAAATAAAAAAAATAACTTTAATAATTTTCTGGGGCCGGGTTTGGATAAGATTAGAAAAAAGATTAAATATGAGTTTTTTAACTTTATTTTTTTTTTCTTATGGTTTTATTTTTATCATAGGAGGTCCTTGTGGTTTTGATAAGTGATCAAGTTAGTTCATCCGTTAGTTGACCGTTAGAACTGACATGTAGACCAATCAGACGTCGACACGTGGCACATATTTAATTTTTTTTTTAAAAAATACATTTTTTTTAATTAAAAAAATACATTTTTTTTTTTTAAAAAAAAAAATAAAACGGAAAAAAATTGGGAGTGGCTCTTGGCCATTTGGGGGTGGCCGAGCTCATGGCCACCCCCATTTGGTCGGATGGGGGTGGCTCGGCCACCCCCTTGGGCTCCAAGGGGGTGGCCGAAACCACCTCCAAGGCTCCATGGGGGTGGCCTGGCCACCCCCATGGCCAAAGGCCACCCCCAAATGGTCAAGAGCCACCCCAATTTTTTTTTTAAAAAATATATATACATTTTTTTTTTAAATTTTAAAAAATATATATATAAATATGTGCCATGTGTCAACATCTGATTGGTCCACGTGTCAGTCCTAACGATCAACTAACGGATGGACTAACTTGGTCCTTTATCAAAACCTCATGGGAGTCTTATGATAAAAATGAAACCCCAAGAGAGTAAAAATAAAAGTATCAAATCCCATAAGAATATTTGGTATTTAACCCATATATATATATATATATATAAAATCTAGGTGGTGTCAAATTAGGCATGCTGAAAACTTAAGAGCAAAACTCTCTTTAGGTGGTGTATTTGTTTTGTACCTGTCACCTGTCACCTATCACCTTTATTTTATCATAGAGCTGGGGCATTTTTTAACTTAATAAGATTAGAAAAAACAAAAAAAAATAACTTTAATAATTTTCTGGGCCGGGTTTGGATAAGATTAGAAAAAATGGGTGTGTTTGCCGATGACCCTGGAACGGTACTGTTCCAGGGCCACCCTCAATCCAAAAAAAAAAAATCTTTTCACATCAAAATTAATCCCAACATTTCTATTTTTTATATCACATCAATCATTTTTATTATTATTATTTAAATAAAAAAATCATTACAAAACAAATTTTTTACATTTTTCCATATAAAATATATATTCCTAAAAAAATGCTACAGTACCGGCCTTGGACCAGTACCGTTCCAGGGCCATTTGCAAACAGAGCCAATATGTCCAAGGAGGGCCAGGAGGAAACATTGTCATTTTCTGTTTATGGAAAAAGAATAGTTGCTCGATCGGGTAAGCAATCCTCAATTTCAATATCTATAAAATCTAGGTGGTGTCAAATTAGGCATGCTGAAAACTTAAGAGCAAAACTCTCTTTAGGTTTGATAATTTTCTGGAGCCGGGTTTGGACAAGATTACAAAAAATATGTACGAGGGGGGCCAGGAGGAAACATTGTCATTTTCTGTGTGTGGAAAAAGAATAGTTGCTCGATCGGGTAAGCAATCCTCAATTTCAATATATATAAAGTCTAGGTGGTGTCAAATTAATGGTATGCTGAAAACTTAAGAGCAAAACTCTCTCTAGGTTTGGCTAAGTACCCAGAATCAGAGGTAATAATTCAAAATTTCTTTCCAATTCTAAGGTTAATTTGCATTAGTTATTATGGTATGAAATAAAGCATGTTTAATTATGCAATTAATTCAAGAAAATTGGATTGGAGAAAGCTGTTTTGGGATTATTTTTTTTTTTTGAATTAATATTTTTTTCTCTTCTAGGTTTGGCTAAGTACCCAGAATCAGAGGTAATAATTCAAAATTTCTTTCCAATTCTAAGGTTAATTTGCATTAGTTATTATGGTATGAAATAAAGCATGTTTAATTATGCAATTAATTCAAGAAAATTGGATTGGAGAAAGCTGTTTTGGGATTTTTTTTTTTTTTTGAATTAATATTTTTGTCTCTTCTCAGGTATATTTGAAACTCAATTGGAACACATCTTAGAAGGTGTAGTTGTTGGTAGGTTCAAAGGGTGGCATGGCTGCTGCACAGGCTCAGAGTTGGGTTGGAGAAAGTGGTGGTCTACTAAGCAACCCAAAACGCATGGAAGCTTCTCTGATGGAAGCTGGAGCACGTCATCTTGTTACTAGCTTCCTTGGACGTTATATCTCTACTGGATCTTTAATGTGAGTCTACAAGATCTTGTTGCAGTATATAGAATCATACTGATAATTAAGTATATATTGAAGTATATGTATCAGCATTCATCGTCAAGAGCACTTAATTAGATATCCTAATCACAAGATATACATGACATATATTTTCGGTTGATTTAGAATAGTTAATATTAATTATGGAGAGGGTACGTATACATATGTAATCCAATCGATTTAGACATCAGGTTATTTTTCGAGTTTGCACTTACAAACGCTTTATTAAAAAATGATTTAACATGATATTAAAGTTAAAGGTCCTCAATTAAAACTTTGACTTTATCATTAACTTTTCATCACCACACATTTCAATTTAATAGTTAACATGATGGAATAAATGGTGATTTAAACACAACTTAAGACACGTGTTTTGAACTATGAAATTCGCCAACGTGCAAAACACTATTTGGCACACATGCATCAACACCTTACCCCGCCCACCTTGCAAGGTAGGAGGGGGTACTTCCACCTTTTTGAATAGCTAAAATGACTATTTGCTGTTGAAAATATTCTTAGTATATACTTTTAACCATCACTGTCGCAACTACTATCTAACTATATATGTTTGAATCTCATCATTGAGTCAATTGATAAACTCTACCTTGTTGTCATACAGTTTGATGGAGGACGGGGGCACAACATTTACTTTTGAAGGAAACAAGAGAAAATCTTCTCTAAAAGTTGTTCTTAAAGTTCATAGACCCCAGTTTTACTGGAAGGTATGTACAATGTTAATAGAATTTGAAATGAACAATAAATAAATAAAAGGAGAAAGTCTACGTACCCCCTCAAACTACCACTCAATTGATAATTAATGTCTCTCTCAAATTTTCCATTGTGACAATGTCCCCCAATGATGAAACTGTCCTTAGTAAAATGAAAACAAAACGAAAACTTCTTAAAAAAACCTTTAACTAAAAAAAAAAAAAAAAATCCAAAGGGTTGGATTTTTTTTTTTAAAAAAATCATTTTTATAAGAAAAAAATTAAAAAATTTCGATTTTTTTTTTCGTTATAAAAATTGAAAATTTTGATTTTTTGGTTTTATAACTTTTTAAAATAAAAAATTCGTTTCTAAAAATGTCCCCGCAAACTACCAAAAATTGTAAATGTTCCCCCAATGACGAAATTGCCCTTATTAAAATAAAAACAAAAAATACTAAAACTTCTAGAAAAAACCTTTAACTAAAAAAAAAAATCCAAAGGGTGGCAAATTTTATTTTTATTTAAAAAAAAAAATTAAAAAATTTCGATTTTTTTGTTATAAAAATTTATTTTTTTTCCTGGTTTTATAACTTTTTAAAATAAAAATTTCCGTTCTAAAAAAAAATATTAATTTTAAAATAATATTCGTTTTTAAAAAAAAAAATCGTTTAAAAAATTATTATTATTTTTTAAAAAATTTAAATTTAAATTTTCTTTTTTTTAAAAGAATTTTTTTTTTTTTTTGAATTTATAGAGGTATTTTTGTCTTATTGAGAAATATATAAGGACATTTTTATATTTTTGCTAGCCTTGGAGGAAATTGACAATGTTTTGGTAGTTTTTGAGAAACATTGTCACAATTAAAAATTTGGTGGGACATTGTCAATTTAGTAGTAGTTTGAGGGGGTATGTAGACTTTATCCTAAATAGAATAATTAGCCGGGCATTATATATATATATATATATATATATATATATGTATATATATATTGGCATTTCAAATTTAAATCATTCATTGTATTTCAGAATTTTCTCACCATCACTGAAGAGCAATAGATTGTGTTTTGATGGTCAGGTCATGACAAGGGCTGATTTAGGCCTTGCAAGTGCCTACATTGATGGCGATTTTTCTTTCACTGATAAAAACGATGGTCTTTTGAATCTTTTTATGGTAAGATGATTGATCTGATCAGTCGACGATCAATCCCAAAATAGAAATGTTCCAAGCCAATACAAAGTTTCTTCTTGTTTTTCTTTTCTTTTCTTTTTTTCATATCTACTTCCTCAGAATCTGCCTTGGAGATTTGTTTGGCAGATTTTCATTGCAAGCAGAGATTCAAAGTCCTCTGCCTCAAAATTGAATAAGAGAAGGTATATATATATATTGCAACTGGATAGTGAGATTACTATTTAGTCATCTCATCTCCTCAATTGCATTCATCTTTTGTTGGCTTTAGGGGCTGGTGGACACCGGTGCTATTCACAGCTGGTTTAGCATCTGCAAAATACTTTTTCGCTCATTGTTTAAGGAAAAATACTCTTAAGCAGGCTCGAATAAACAACTCTCGTCATTTTGATCTGGTATAAAATTGTTTCCTGTAAATTCCTTGCCTATAGATTTCTTTGCAAAAGCCTAGAAGGACCATTAATTAATAAGTATTTGTGTGAACATGTGCTTATGTACGCAAAGATGGTCACAAAAAGTACGTAAATGTTTATGCGTGTGTGTACTAGCATGCAAGCATAGCTCTGAACGTATCACTTGAAGTCGGTTTGAACTTTGATCCCCAAAAACAGTTTGAATTTACGGGAAAGCATTAGATCACTGTTATACTCTTTAGATAGATCATTATTGAATTTAGGGAAAAATGCAGTTTACCCCTGAAGTTTCAGGAGTTTTTCAATTTTAACTCCAAAGTTTAAAAATTGACAATCTATTCCCCTGAAGTTTAAAAAATTGGCAATTTAAACATTCCGTTTAATTTTTCCATCAAAATAGACGGAAATCTATGAAATTACACCATTGCCCTTAAGCTTTTTTAAAAAAATTTCCGCCCAATTTAACGGAAAAATTAAACGGAAGGTTTAAATTGCCAATTTTTGAAACTTCAGGGGGATAGATTGCCAATTTTTGAACTTTGGGGTTAAAATTAAAAAACCCATGAAATTTCAGGGGTGTAAACTGCATTTTTCCCTTGAATTTATGATCTAATTGTGATTTTTAGTGTCACGTCAAAGAATATGCACTTCGAAGTATGGGAATATTGGGAGAGTGTGGAGCATTTCTAAATGACTTACCCAGAAAGTTATTTGTTAGAATCTTTATTAATTGAAGTCCATAAAAAAGATGTCAATTGGGGTTCTCGCTTTACCAACTAGGACTTTATAGTATTGTTTACTGATTCAGTATAAAACAAGGAGAAGCTTATAAATCATCTTTGTGTGTTTCTAGAGCAATGAGCTTTTTGCTCTGTTCTTGGGGGAATCAATGCAATACTCCTGTGCTGTATTTAAGGTCAGGTTCACAACCTTTTGATGATTCACTGTTAGACAATGCATCAATTGCTAAACATCAAATCTTTAGCTTTAATAAATTTATCTGTGTATTAAAACACTTCTCAGAAGGAAGATGAAGACTTGAATGTTGCACAGCTGAGAAAAATCTCACTTTTGATAGAAAAGGTGCGTCTTTACTCTTTCTTAAACTATCAGTTATCTCAAAAGCTAGAACTTTAAATACTTTAACACTCTTCCTCGTACGTGGGCTTAAACTTATACAGTTAGATTATGACAAATTCTAAAAATTCGGGTAGCTGTAAGCTATTTATTCTTCTTTACTTGCACTTTCAATTAACACAGGCAAGAATTGATGAGAAGCATGAAGTTCTTGAAATTGGGTGTGGTTGGGGAATATTTGCTATTCAAGTTGTCAAACAAACTGGATGCAAATACACTGGCATCACTCTGTCTGAAGAGCAATTGAAATTTGCAGAGAAGAAAGTAAAAGATGCTGGCCTTCAGGTATTTTCATGAATTTTTTGCTTTAAAAGCATATGTTATGGGTATTGAATACAAGAAATATTCTTAATCAACTCTGCTTTCAGGACAACATTAGATTTCTTCTTTGCGACTACCGCCAATTGCCTGATGCCAACAAATACGACAGAATTATAGCCTGGTGAGTTCATTTGCAAGAAAATATTTCATCTGCCAACAATGATTCCAACAAGAAAGAAATGATATCTTTGATATAATCTTTCAGCGAGATGATAGAACATGTTGGCCATGAATTTATAGAAGAGTTTTTCAGTTGCTGTGAATCAGTCTTAGCAGAAGACGGGGTTCTTGTTCTGCAGGTGGTTCTGTCTCATTTCTTGTTTGATTATAATGTCTTGGTTCCGGAAAGCCCTGGTCTTTGCCACTCTTTTAGGGGTTTAATTTTAAGTAAAGTTGCTAACAATTAAAGCTGGTTCATCTCTTGTTAGTTCTCATCGCTACCAGATGCACGTTATGACGAGTACAGGAAAAGTTCAGAGTTTATGAAGGAATATATTTTTCCTGGTATTTGCGTGCCTTCATTAAGCAGGGTAATATCAGCCATGGCTGCTGCATCCAGGCTCAGGTATAGGTTTATTGCTTGGTGTTACTATTTATTTCTCTCTAAAATTAATAGAAACTCTGTAATTGCAGTGTGGAGCACGTGGAGAATATAGGGCATCATTACTACCAAACACTCAGATCTTGGAGAAAAATTTTTATGGAGAACCAGAGGTATGAAAAATGATCATGCACTTCATTCCCCAGGCTTCATCTCAAAACAATTATTTTATTTTTTTTTGAAATGAAGAGGAAACATTTTGAAAAATTCTTCAAAAATAAAACCACTTCAAGGGACAGCCAATTCCAAAGATATGCACTATAGAAGATTTTGTGTTATAGTTTGATCAGAATTACAAGACCTTTTGTAACTACCAAGACTCGATATAGAACTCTTGCAAACGACCCATTCACCTCCCACCGTAGTGGCCCAAGAGCCTCAGGCATTCTCTAGACGGATCACCTTTACGAACAAACCTCGTCCACTTCAACCTGGCCAGAACTCTGGTGGTTGTAGACTTTTTTGTGGTTTGGATGATCATGAAAAAAATGAGAAGTATTGAAACTATTTAGAATCAAGGGTGCTAAGAAACCTCTACAAGAATAATGAAAAATAGCTTCTCTTACTTTTGAAAGTTGTGGCTTGTGAGGCTTATATAAGTGGGAGAAAACTGAAGTTTTTAAGCTAAGCGGACAAGGGTTTCAAACAATCTGGCCTAGTTTTGTTCGAATAAGCTTTAGGGTTTCAAAGAAACATACAATTTTGTTCGAACAGGACTTAAAAAAGACTTCAAACAAACCTCCCAGGTTTTAGTACTAGCACGTTATGCATTATCTTTTTCGAACAAGACTCTCTGTACTAGATTTTTAGACTTTTGTTGACAACTCGTTTTATATGAAATATAAAATTATAACCCTTTGAATCAGCTTTCCAAAGCCACAAAGCATAAAGTCGAAATAAAAGGTTTTGGTTGTTTTACTCTAACTTGGTCTTTGGTAGACAACATTCATAAATTTGAATTAGTTATTCATGTCTTGGACAACTTTTACAGTGACTTAATCCATAACATAAACATTACAACCCAAATACCATATTTTGACACATGAATTCTCCAACACAAAAAGAAAACCTAACAGAAGATAAAAGGGAAGAACAGCTTTGGTGAAATTACCAGTCAAAGCATCCCAATTAATAATCTACAAGTGGACTGATAAGAGGACCTTCACATCCATTGTTGCATTCTCCCACCCATTTTTGCAATGCTCCCCCATGTTATAATATGCTAATGAAACAGTCTCTCTATTTTTCTTTTATTTTTTTTTATTTTTTTTTAACTTTATATATAGTAGATCGAATAGAGTATATGAAAGGGGATAAGTTTGTTATGGGAATTTGTAGTTGAAAAAATATTGTAAATCTGATCACTATTTTAAGCTAATGATTTTGATGGGTTGAATTAATGTTAATTACATTTTCAGGGAAATCCTTGCTCTTGGCTTTGATGAAAAATTCATACGGACGTGGGAATATTACTTTGACTATTGTGCTGCTGGTTTTAAAACATGTACAGTTGCAAATTATCAGGTATATATATATATATATATGTTTCTTTACAAAAGAACCAATTTACTCATGTGATATGCTATGAAAACCACATTGCTTTTGAATCGTTGAGATAATTAAATGAGAAAAAGTACACAATTAACTTATTTATTGCATATATAAAGTAAATTTCCTTATTGTTTATTTTTCCACAAACCCATACTTATTATTGTTGAGATTACTTGAATTTTAAACAATCTAATCTTGAATCTACATGTTTGTCTAATATAATATGTATATACGTTCATCACACGCACACACATATATAAACACACACAAATACACATATATCTATATCAAAACTCACAATTACAATAATTCAAGCTATTACAAAGATAATTCATTTTTATCTTTTTCGATACTTAGGATATTCTCATTACATAAAAATGATAATAAAAATAAAGTTACACGAGTTTACTTAGCCGAGCTAATCCAAATGAATTTCAAGCCTGAGCCTATTCGCGTGTTGCTGTGTTCATTAACAAACCCTATCTTTATATATCTTATATTTGATCCTAGAACTCTTCATATATATACTTACCTTCAATCCACAATGTAGGTTGTATTCACACGTCCTGGCAATGTTGCTGCATTTGGAAATCCATATCAAAGTTTGCCTTGGGGATTTTAGTGGCAGGAGTTCACCCTCTTCCTGGCGGAGCAAAGATTGAAGTACTCATGCTATATATGGCTCATTGATTTTTACTTGATATATTATAATTTTCTAAGTATAAAATGATGAACTATGGCTTCTTCTGAAGTTTGTAATAAAATGATGAATAATATGACTCCACAAATAATCCAACTTGTTTTCTTTTCCTATTCAATCGGATAAAAGTGGCAATGAGATAATCGTGTAGTTTTCTCTACATTTGCGCAATTGTAGAGAAAACTACTCGATTAAGGGACCTATTGATGGATTTCTATTTTAATTAATAACTTAAAAATTACATATCTACTATAATATCCAGATTGGTTAAGGGTTTTTTTGGGTGATATATATATATTGCATCTGACGTGTTGTGGGATGCTGACTAAGGGTCTGTTTGGGATTGTGTTAAATAGTTTAAAAAGTACTTTTAGTCCTGTTAGTTTATAGTTTAAAAAGTACTTTTAGTACTGTTAGTTTAGGTTTTGGCACATTCGGTTTGCATGTAAGATGTTGAAAATGAGCACCTCAGCATGTCCAGAAAGCAAGATTCTAGAAGGCCTGTTCGGACCGCCAGAAGCTAGGTCCGGAGCCAATTTCCAGACAATACATTTTGAAGGGCTTGTCCGGACCGCCAGAAGCTGGGTCCGGACCCCATTTCCAGCAAGCTTTTTTTTGAGAGATAGGTCCAAACTGCCAGAAGCTAGGTCTGGACCCAAGTTCTAGAAAGCTGCATTTGTGAGTCAGGTCCGGACCGTTAGAAGCTGGGTTCGGACCCAATTTCCAGCAGGCCCATTTTGCATGGCATGTCCGAACACATGACTTGGGTGTCTGGACCCCACGTGGTTACGCATATGTAACCCTAGCCATGTCCGAACACCTAATTATCCCTAGCCGGACATGGCTACTGAATTATTGTTTTATTCTCTATTTAAACAAAATGTTTTGCCTAATATAGGCACGTATTTTGAGAGTTTTATTAGAGAGATTAGAGAGAGATATTGTTCTAGCTTATTTGAGAAAAGATTAAATACGTGAAACCAATCAGAGTTCCGATGAAAGGAAATCTTATAGAAGAATTGTGCCAGATGTTATGGAAAGGGCTACTGCGGTAGAAGTCAAGTGGGTCGCTTGTCGTGTGCAAGGAAAAGTAAATTGCAAAGGTTTTATAATTCTTCTTGTATTCCTTATTCTTCTTATATTGGATTAATTTCCTGTGTTTGGCTGCTCCGGAGAGGTTTTACATTTAAAGAGTTTTCTGAATGGTTTCCTCTTCGTAACCAAATATCTGTGTTCTTGATTATTTATTACATATTGGTATTTGGTTGAATATTAACTGTTAGGTTAGATTTTATTTCGTTCAATCTGAGGGTTTCATATAGGCAGTTGAATAGTATAGTTTGGAGTCGTTTTTAGGTTTTTCATTTGGTATCAAAGCGGGTTCACTCCGTGAAGGAATTTTTTTCCTGAGTGTGATCCAAGACTCCATATCAAATGTCTCTTACTGTTGCTCCTAATTCCCTTCCCGTCTTTGACGAAACAAATTATACGTTTTGGAAAATTCGTATGAGAGCATACTTTAAATCCATTAATGTTTGGCATATTTTTGAATCTGGATGGACACGTCCAGACAAAGCAATAGCTGAATAGACAACAGAGGAAAAGAATAATGCTATTGCAAATGACAAAGCTATAAATGCTATTTACATCTCTGTTTCAAATGAGGAATTTTCTAGAATTTCTAGATGTGAAATAGCTAAGGAAGCTTGGGAAACTTTAGAAATCACACATGAAGGAACTAAGGTTGTTAGAACTTCAAAAATACAAATGTTGGTTTCTCAGTTTGAGGAGATTAGACTGCAGGAAGATGAAACTTTTGATGAATTCTATTCAAAGCTTAGTGTCATTAGAAACTCTACCATTAATTTAGGAAAGAAAATGGATGATGCTAAAGTGGTGAAAAAAATCTTAAGATCTTTGCCCGAGAGGTTTATCCCCCAAATTGCTGCTATACAACAGAGCAAGGACTTAGATACTATGAGAGTAAAAGAACTTGAAAGTTCCTTTCAGACTTCTGAGCTAATTCTACCCAAAATCAAGAAAACTAAAAACATTGCTCTTAAGGCAAAAAATGTTAAAGTCAATTCTTGTGGTTCGTCTGATGAGGATTCTGGGGATGATGAAGAATTTGCCCGGTTTGCTAAAAAATTTAGAAAATTCTTTAGACTCGTGAATGGAAAGTTTAAAACTCGAGACTCAAAAGTTCCTGTGAAACCTAGAGGTGAATTTAGAAGTAATCCACGAGATAACTTAGAGACTGATCAGAAGGATAAGTTTACTAGTGGACGCAAATGTCATGAATGTGGGGGTCGGGGTCATATTCGAATTGAATGTGCTAATCTGAAAAAGTCCAAAGGTAAAGCTTTTAATGTCACTTAGAGTGATGAGTCGGATGATGAAAAATCTGAAGAAGAAGTTGAAGGAGGAGTGAATTATTTAGCTTTTACTGTTTCCTATGATAATGATTATAAGACTGTTAACTCACCTCATATGATAAACAAATCTGAAATTGAAACTGATGATGAGGTGGATTTACAAACTGCTTATAATAACTTGTTTGTGGAATGTGATAAATTGGACAAGTTGAATAAGAGAAATCTGAAAAATCTGAAAGAAGCTGAACTTGAGAAAGAGAGATTAATGAAATCTATGGATGAATGTTTAGCTATTCAAAACACCTTGACTTCTGAAAACCTCATGCTGATTGCTAAAGTTAAATCTCTGGAAACGGACTTGAATGATTCAAATGATCATTTAAAGAAATTTTCTAGTGATAAATTGAATCAAATGTTAGGGAATCAGAAACATTCATATGATAGGATTGGATTGGGTTTTAATAAACATGTTAATTCATCTTCTTCAAATGTTGCTACCACTTCTAAAATTATGTTTGTGAAACCTAAGATGGAAGATGTGGAAATTGAGAATTCGTGTTTACCTAAAGAAAGCTCAGAAGATGTGACCAAGAAAGATAAGTTGAAATTCAAGGTTCCGGTAAGGACTAACTTCAATTCTAAGTTCATCCTTACTTGTTTTCACTGTGGTGTCAAAGGTCATACTCGACCAAATTGTTTTCAAATTAGGGCTGAACAACCATGATCTCAGCAGAATATCCCTAGACTAGATGAAACTGGAATTGAGAATCAACTAAAAGTTTTAACTAATCAAGTGAAACTTATTAGTGAGAAGTTAGCAGTTTTGTCAAATTCTGTTGATATAAAAGATATGTCTAATTTGATTGACAATAATGTGCAAACACCTCCTCAAAAGGATTAGGTATGGGTTAAAAAGAAAGATCATCTATGCTTTGTTGCTCATACTGCCTTAAGTGTGCTTAACTCTTGTTTGTGGTTTCTGGATAGTGGTTGTTCCAAACATATGACAGGTGATAAGTCTCTATTCAAAGAGCTTAAAGAAGGCAAAGGAGGTGGAAGCATCGCTTATGGAGATGGCATCAAATCGAAGGTGATCGGTCAAGGAATTGTGAAAATTTTCGGTGCTCCTACTCCACAAGAAGTGCTGTATGTTGAAGGACTTCGAGCAAATTTATTGAGCATCAGTCAGTTTTGTGATTATGATCTAGTGGTTCAGTTTTCTAAGAAAGAATGCAGCATCTTTGATTCTCAAGGAAAATGGTTGATGGAAGGAGAACACACTGTTGACAACTGCTATTGTCTCTCCTCAACTTCTCAAATAAAATGCAATAAGGCAACCATGGACACTGGAGAATTGTGGCATCAATGGCTGGGGCATCTAAATTTTCATGATCTGGTCAGAATCTTAAAGACAGAAGCCATAGTTGATTTACCCAAGATTCATTAGGCTGATAAAGGAAAGTGTGCACCATGTCAATTGGGGAAACAAACTAGAACTCCACACAAAAAGATCTCAGGTATTGTTACCTCTCGAAACTTAGAGCTTCTTCACATGGATCTCATGGGACCTACACAGACAGCCAGTTTGGGAGGCAAGAAATACATTATGGTGGTCGTATGGGTAATTTTGCTAAGAGAGAAATCTGAAGCCTTTGAACAAGCTCAGATCTTGTTCAATAAGATACAAAATGAACAAGACTGTCTCATCAAGCGAATCCGTAGTGATCATGGCAAAGAAGTCGAGAACTCAAGTTTTGAAGATTATTGTGCTCAGCAAGGTATCAAACAAGAATTCTCATCCCCCATAACTCCTCAACAAAATTGAGTAGTCGAACCGAAAAATAGAGTCATACAGGAAATGGCTAAAGTCATGATACATGCTAAGAATTTGGCACAACATTTTTGGGGAGAAGCAGTCCATACGGCATGTCATATTGTAAATCGAGTTTTTCTCAGACCAACAACTACCAAGACATCGTATGAGCTATGGCGAGGCAAGAAACCCACTATCAAATATTTTTGGGTGTTCGGAAGTACATGCTACATTCTTCGTGACAGGGAGAACTTGGGGAAGTTTGATGCAAAGAGTGACGAAGGAATTTTTCTTGGGTATTCCACTGCAAGTCGAGCCAGTCGTGTGTATAACACAAGGACCAAGTGAGTAATGGAATCAGTCAATGTTGGCATCGATGATGAAACTACCAAGGATCATTTTGCATAAGAAGAACCTCATATTGAGGGGGAGCAAGTTGATATTTTTGATAAAACTCATGAACCTCCTAGTCCGAATGTTTCAGCAGTCCGTACATCAATACCTTCAGCTACAGAAGACATGACTCCTTCACCAGTTCCAAACTTGGTCTCTCATGTACCATCCTCAACAGTCAAACTTAATCACCTTAGAGAAAATTTGCTGGGAGATGTTAATGAAGGTTTACAACTGCGAAACAGGGTGGTAAATCAAGTCTCTTATTCTTGTTATCTTTCTCAGATTGAGCCAAAGAAGGTTAATGAGGCATTAGAAGATGAGAGTTGGGTTGCGGCTATGCATGATGAACTCAATTAGTTTGTTCGAAATGGTGTATGGAATTCGGTTCCAAGACCAAAAGATCAGAATATCATTGGCACTAAATGGAAATTCAAGAATAAATCCGACGAGCATGGTACAGTGGTAAGAAACAAGGCTCGATTGGTTGCTCAAGGATACACTCAAGTTGAAGGAGCGGATTTTGATGAGACGTTCGCACCGGTAGCCAGATTGGAATCTATCAGAATTTTGTTGAGCATCTCATGTCATCTCCAAATCAAATTGTATCAGATGGACGTCAAAAGGGCTTTTCTTAATGGCATTCTTCAAGAAGAAGTATATGTAGCTTAGCCAAAAGGGTTTCGGGATCCAACATATCCGGAACATGTTTACAAGCTGAAAAAGGCACTTTATGGATTGAAACAAGCTCCAAGAGCTTGGTATGAACGTCTGACAACATATCTTCTTGAGCATGGGTTCATCTGAGGACAAGTTGTCGGTACCTTGTTCATCCGTAGGAAAGGCAGTCAACTACTCATTGTCCAAATTTATGTAGATGACATTATTTTTGGTTCTACGGTCAACTCATAGGCTCATCAATTTTCTACAGAAATGAAACAAGAGTTCGAAATGAGTATAATTGGTGAATTGACTTACTTTCTAGGTTTTCAAGTTCAACAATCCCACAAAGGTATCTTTGTGTCTCAACCAAAGTATGCCAAAGATCTTGTGAAGAGATTCGGATTGGATGGAAAAAGTCATGCTCGCACACCCATGAGTACAAGTGTTAAGTTGAGTGCAGATGTGGCTAGGAAATCCGTTGACCAAACCTTATATAGAAGTATGATCGGTTGTCTACTCTATCTTACAGCTAGTCGACCAGATATATCTTTCAGTGTGGGTGTATGTGCTCGATTTCAAGCTAATCCAAAGGAATCTCATATGACAGCAGTTAAACGAATCCTCAGGTATGTAAATGACACTATCAATTTTGGGATTTATTTTTCTACTAACACAAATCTTGAACTTGCAGGATATTCTAATGTTGACTGAGCTGTTAATGCTGATGATCGAAAGAGTACATCAGGCGGATGTTTTTATGTGGGAACAAATTTGGTCGCCTGGATGAGTAAGAAACAAAACTCCATCTGTCTTTCTACTTCTAGGAGCTGCTGCACACAGCTAATTTGGATGAAGCAACTTCTTGCAGACTATGGATTTGCTCAAGGAAAGATGATTGTCTACTGTGACAATACTAGTGCCATCAACATCTCAAAGAATCCGGTCCAACATTCACGCACGAAACACATTGACATTCGTCATAATTTCATCCGTGACTTGGTAAAGACCCAGGTGGTATCTCTTGAATTTATGCCTACTGAACATCAATTAGCTAACCTGTTTACAAAACCCCTAGATGGATCTAGGTTTGAGTATCTCAGGAATGCTATTGGTGTATGCAATCTCTCATGATCGTATACATAGAACATGCCTAGAAATTAAACATATTGATATTTTTCTATAGTTGTTCTAGGGCATTTTTGTTTGTTTTGTTTTTCTTTTCTTTGATTATGTTATTTTTGGGATATTTTTTTGTTTGTTTGATAGTCAGTGTCTCATGTATTGGTTTCAAATGAATATTTTACATATGAGTGGGGTCAATCAGTCTGCACTTTCCATCTAATGCCTCATATGTTTTATGATCTACCTTGTTCTTCTGAAAACTGTTGAAGGAGTAAGAGTCAGTTTTTCTCATGTTCGAAGTTGTGCACTATTTGCCCCCATTAAGTTTGTATTTTTCATATGTGTTTGGGAATTCAGATCAAACATTTTTTTGGAAGATAGGTAGTGTCATTTCTATCCACTTGACCAACTCGTTAGTTGAACCTAGCTCCTAAAAATTCAGACATTTTCTTCAATAAAAAAAAAAGGGAATAAAATATGTTCAAATGACTTCGTTTTGCTTCTATATCTCCTCATAGAAAGAATCAGTGATCAAATCATTGCGGAAATAGATGGTTATTAAAGGACATGGTGAAAAGCGAATGATTAGTCTCAGGGGGAGTGTATCGGATGAGGGATTCTAAGTCCTAACATTATAAGGTTTGATTGTGGCTTGAATCAGACTACTTGTCTTTCATTTGATAAATGTTTGTCTAGATTTACCTTCCACTGATGAAATCTTATTTAATGGGAGCTTTTCACACACTACACCATCGCATGAGTTTTCTGATTATTGCTTACTTGGCTGAATTCACAGAAAAAGGATGATTTATGCATGTGATACATTTATGGTATGTGTAGTTGTTGATCACTCCAGATTGTTAAGATTTTCATAAGGACATGCATGGGTTATTGGATATCTATACATAGTGTGTTTTAATTTTAAACCAAAAAAAAAAAGAAAAAGAAAAAGAAAAAAAAAGGGATTTATTTTTTATTTTGTTTTAATATTAAGGGGGAGGATGTCCGGACACGACACTTACCTGTCCGGACACGCCTGTCGAGTTTTTTGTTAAAAAACCTGAAATCCGTTCTTTTCTTCCTTTATTCTTTTTAGATTTGATTTCAAATCAAATTCTAGAATGTGAATGTTTGGGTTTCATTTTGCCATTCCGAATTGATTGAGTGCTTGATTCACATTGATCATTCTTTCTCTCTCATATGATTGTTGCAAACTAGATACACTATCGTGTATTTAGGAATGAGTTCATTATCTTGACATGTGTTCTTCACGTCTACATTGTTTCTGCATACCATGTGTTTGATAAAATGCCTTAAAGATTCCGGTTTGCAATTGTGCTCCATTTCTTTAAATTACATTGCCCTATTCCAATGTGTTTGGTCTTTAGATGTTGGTTGGGAAGTTTCTAGGTAAGGTATTTTCAGTATTCATCCAATCTTTTCATAATGTTATAACCAATACCTCTATGCCTAACACCTGTTTGATAGAATGTCTAAATGAATTTTTTTTTTCATTTATCTTTGTTTTTCTTCTTGAAATAAGTTTTTTTTGTGTGTGATCCACATTTATCATTTGTTTCTGGTGAATATATCTCATTTGTGAGATCACATGTTTCATATCAAAATTTTGTTTCAAAATGATTTTTTTTTTTTTTAAGAATAGTATGTGTTATCATTTTACCATTTACTTCCTTCTTTGGGGTGTGAATGCAAAAAATGGTATCCAATTTCGGAGTCCACACCAAGGAGGAAGCGCACTCGAGAAGAAAAATCAATCTTACAAGACAAAATTCTGACACGCAACATTGTGATTGAGCGTGGAGTGGAGCAAAATGATCTTAGAGTTGAACCGTTTTGGTTCATTCATGAGATATTCTAGGCCAATCAATGGACCTCTTTGTTCATTCCTGTTAATGCATACACTCGATTAGTTCGGGAATTCTACTACAACATTGAAGATATTGACTTGGTTGGTCCCTCGTCCTTCAAGACCAAGGTCTCCGGGAAAACTCTCAATATCATTCCTGAGTTGATAAGTGAAGTTACTGGGATTCCATTGACAAATGAGAAGCCGCTTCCATTTTTGAAGACCGAGCCACAACCAACTAAAGCGAAAATCATGGCGGTTTTTAATCCAAGTCGGGAGCTTGTATGGGACGAAGACAAGAACAAAATTCCGATTGGTTATGTACGGGCTCCAGAGAGGCTGTAACACGGATTGTGCTGCAGAATATTTGGCCAATATCTCGAAATAGTTATGTGACTATCGAACGAGCAATGATGATTTATGGCATCATTAACCGTGTTGAGTTCTGTTTATGCACTCATATGGTAATGACAATGATTGAGCTCCATGAAGATCACTCTATTGCCTTACCTTATGGCGGCCTTATCACAAAGATCTTGCAAGCCACTTTGCCAAAAATTGCTGCAAATGAACATGTGGAATCTCCTGAAGGTTATTTTGGCAAAGCAATAGTGATGAAGTCAAATGCCCAACTTCATAGGCTTCCCGCTCCAGCTGATCATGCTCCTCCAATCGTTCAAGATCCTCTAGCTGCGTCCTCCTCGAGATCATCAGATGCTTCAAGTCAATTAAATAAAATAATTAACTTACTTCAAGCTCAAGGCCAAAGCATTGAAGCTATCAACACTCGCCTGATGACTCAAGGCCAAAGCATCGAAGCTATAAAAAACTGCCTGACGACTTTGGAGAAAGATGTGAAGTATATCAAGGACAGTTTTTGGCAAGAATAATCTTCCCTTCTATTTGCTTTGCTTTCCTTTTAGCAAAAATACTCTTTTTGGTTTCTTCTGTCTACTTATTTAAGAGTTAATGGGTTGTTGTCTTTTTGTTTAAACTCTAGAATTTCAATTTTTTGTGCTTCCTTTGTCCTTCAGAGACAAAAAGGGGGAGTTGATTTGATGTGTCATTTTCATGTACAATTATTTTTGTCCCTGAATGGCCAAAAGGGGAGTTTATTAGTTTAGGTTTTGGCACATTCGGTTTGCATGTAAGTTGTTGAAAATGAGCACCTCAGCATGCCCAGAAAGCAAGATTCTAGAAGGCCCTGTCTGGACTGCTATAAGCCAGGTCTGGACCCAATTTCCAGACAATACATTTTGAAGGGCCTGTCCGGACCGCCAGAAGCTGGGTCCGGACCCCATTTCCAGCAAGCTATTTTTTGAGAGATAGGTCCGGACCGCCAGAAGCTAGGTCTGGACCCAAGTTGCAGAAAGTTGCATTTGTGAGTCAGGTCCGGACCGTCAGAAGCTGGGTTCGGACCCAATTTCCAGCAAGCCTGTTTTGCATGGCATGTCCGGACACATGACTTGGGTGTCCGGACCCCACGTGGTTACGCATATGTAACCCTAGCCATGTCCGGACACCTAATTATTCCTGTCCGGACATGGCTACTGAATTATTGTTTTATTCTCTATTTAAACAAAATGTTTTGCCTAATATAGGCATGTATTTTGAGAGTTTTATTAGAGAGCTTAGAGAGAGATATTGTTCTAGCTTATTTGAAAAAAGATTAAATACGCGAAGCCAATTGGAGTTCAGGTGAAAGGAAATCTTATTGAAGAATTGTGCCAGATATTCTAGAAAAGGCTACTACGGTAGAAGTCAAGTGGGTCGCTTGTCGTGTGCAAGGAAGAGTAAATTGCAAAGGTTTTGTAATTCTTCTTGTAGTCCTTATTCTTCTTATAGTGGATTGATTTCCTGGGTTTGCCTGCCCCGGAGAGGTTTTACATTTAGAGAGTTCTCTGAATGGTTTCCTCTTCGTAACCAAATATCTGTGTTCTTGATTGTTTATTACATATTGGTATTTGGTTGAATATTAACTGTTAGGTTAGATTTTATTTCGTTCAATCTGAGGGTTTCATCTAGGCAGTTGAATAGTATAGTTTGGAGTCGTTTTTAGGTTTTTCAAGTACTTTAAAAGTTGTCTCAAACAAAAGCTAGTCTAGTTGTCTTTTTGGTAAAAAAATTTAAAAGTACTTTTTTATTGTTTTTGCTTTAAAAATGGTCAAAATACATTTTTTTGGCAAAAACTTAAATATGAAGCTTTTGCTTAAAAGCGTTTTTTTACTTAGAAAATCTATTTCTCAAACGCAATCTCAAACATACTCTAAAAACATTCATAATAGGCTTTTTATATTTAGTATTTCCCTAAACATCTAACAAAACTCATGAAAATACCCATTTAACAATTGTCATGCATGCTCCAAATTCCAAGAGCTAGCCAAAAGCTAAAGAATTATTTTATTAATGCTTACAAAAAGAATGGTTACTCATGTGTTACAATTTAATTTCATGGGTATTGAAGGATGCAAACTATAATATTTGTTAGATTCTTGCTTTCTAAATATCGAGAAATGTAACCTCTTAATTTCATCCTTCAAGAATTTAAAGAATTGGATGGAAGGAGTAATCCTAAAGAATGAAACCATATATTTGCACAATTTTAGCTTTTTTGCACACAATATCAATCCATATATATATGTCATGAACATCAAGTCTACAACAAGTATCACCATTCTCCCTCAGTAATATATTGAAATTTTGAAACAATTAAACCAAAAATATTAACAATAATAAAGAGCCCATTCATAAGCGATATCTTAATGACTTTCAAATAGAGACTCCACACAATATATATATTTTTGAAAATAGGCAAACTAGGTGACACAAATGTACGTGATATATAGTAGTTTTAAGCTAGCATTTTCTGTGTTAAGTTGTTTGTTAATTATTTTTCCTTTTTACCAAAATGATAAAAAGCATTAACAAATGAACCCATAGCTTGAATGTAAAAGATTTCTAAGAGAAATAGAATTTGGCGGAATAATCTCATCAACCTTCTCATTGAGCTTAAATAATGAAAGAGTTACAATTACAATCAAACTTTAATCTTGTCAAGATAAGAGTGATAAGATAACTATCTAAGAAAACTATTTAAAGTAGAAGACTTAATATACTGAAGAAATCTAATTAAAAATAATTACAAGAGAAGAGATATAATACAAACAGATGATATTCTGTTTGTATTTAAGGATAGAAGAGAGGTTGAGAAGGAATGGAAGTCTTATGATGCTGGATCACTACTGAGACTGCGCTTGAGCACACTAGTACCTGCGCTAGATCGCACTCGGGTGCTCTCGGATGATAAATATCTCGGGTACTGCGATCGATCTTACGCTCGATACTCTGAAGATTGCAATTGATCACAATGTGTTGCTGGAACTTCATCTGCTGTGATAATAGTAGGATCATCAATTAGCTTAACATGCCCTCTCAAGCAAAAAGGGGATGGAATCAGTTTGAGCTTGGATTTGAGAAAAAGAAAACGTGCTAAAGATAATCCTTTGGTAAAAACATCTGCAATTTGATCTGCTGTAGATATAAAGGAGATTTTGATATCTCTGTTGAGGGCTTTTTCCCTGACAAAGTGATAGTCAACTTCAATGTGCTTTGTTCTAGCATGGTAAACAGGATTGGTTGCCAAAAAGAGGGCACTCACATTGTCACACCAGACAACTGGAGCAATTGGTAGAGAGATTTGAATTTCATGAAAGAGCATTCTTAACCAATATAGTTCTGTTGTAGCAATAGCTAGGGATCGATACTCAGCCTCAGGCTTGATCTAGAGACCACTGGTTGTTTCTTGGCATTCCAAGATACCAAGCAATCACCAAGAAACACAGCAAAACCAGAGTTGGATCTTCTATCATCAGGGCATCTTGCCCAATCGGAGTCACAGAAAGCATTCAGTTGGAGATTAGTCTTGGAGTAAAACAGGCCATGATCAGGTGAGCTCTTAAGAAGCCAAAAGACTCTCTTGATTGCTGACCAGTGAGTGGTTGTGGGATGGTGCATGTGCTGGCAAAGTTGGTTCACTGAGAATGCTACATCAGGTCTTGTCAATGTACAATATTGTAGAGCTCCTACTACACTTCTGTATTCAGAGGGATCGAGTAATTCTTCACCATCTAATCTGGAAAGTTGGGAACCAGAGGAACAAGGGGACTTTGCAGGCTTTGTTCCTGTCATGTGAGTTATGTTGAGAAGCTCAGAAATGTATTTTGATTGGCAGAGATGAATACCTGCAGGGCCCCGAGTGACCTGAATGCCAAGAAAGAAGCTTAGTGGTCCTAAGTCCTTTACAGGAAATTCCTATTGCATGAGTTGTACTAAAGATGTAAGCATATCAGGGCTTGTCCCTGTAATGATTATGTCATCTACATAGATTAGCATAAAAAATGAATAGAGAGTTATCCACAAGAGATGCAGTGAAACCAATATCCAATAGATAAGTAGAAAGTCTTTTGAACAAAGCTCGTGGGGCTTGTTTAAGACCATAAATAGCTTTCTGCAGTCTGCACACTGAGTGAGGATGGTTTTTGTCAACAAAACCCTTTGGCTATTCCATGTAAACTTCCTTTGATAAGGAACCATGAAGAAATGCATTAGAGATGTCTAACTGCTTAATCATCCAGTTGAAGTATGCTGCTAGTGCTAGGATAACCCGGATAGTGGATGGCTTAGTTACTGGATTGAATGTGTCAATATAATCCACCCCAGAGGTTTGTTCAAATCCCTTAGCAACTAGTCTGGCCTTAAACCTGTCTACTGCACCATCTGACTTTCTCTTAATCTTGTACACCCACTTGTTCTGAATCACATGTTGGTGTGAAGGCCTAGGACAAAGTGTCCATGTTTTGTTGGAGAGAAGGGCCTCAAATTCTAGAGACATAGCAGCCTGCCACCTTGGGTCAGGAGCAGCTTTACTATAGCATGAAGGTTCAGTTTCAGGTAGAAAAGTATGATAGCCTAGAAGGGGATACCTAGAGTGAAACATTTTGAAGTCTGATAAGTTTTTGGGTTTTTGACTTCCTGTGTTTGGACCTAGTGGTCATGGGGTGAGATGGAAGAGGAGAGGGTGTCTCAGTTATGGGTTGAGCAATGGGTTCAGTAATAGGTTGGGAAAGATGATCTGTACTTGAGGAGGTTGTTGCAGTAGTGTTTGGTTGAGTAATATGTTCAGTGATTGGTTGGGGAAGATGTTCTGTATTTGAGGAGGGTGCTACAGTAGATGCAGTAGTGTTTGTGCTTAACAGTTGAGTTTTAGATCTTGTAGTCATGGAATGGGATGGCATTGGTGCAGTAGGCAAAGTAGGATTTAGATCTGCAGTATGGGAACAATTTGCAGTGGATGACTGTTGAATTGTATGAGGCAGGGTTGGCTGTACTGCAGTATGTGAACAATTTGATGACTCATTAGTGAAAGAAGGAATAAGAGGCAAAGGGAAAGGAGAATCACCTGTGGAGTGTAACCTGGATGGAAAGTGTGATGTAGCAAGATCCTTGGCTGGAAAAGAAGTCTCATCAAACACAACATGTCTTGAAAGATAGGACTTATTGGTTACCGGATCAAGGCATTTGTAACCTGGAAAGTTATAACCTAAAAAGATACAAGGTTTAGACCTATAATCTAGTTTGTGAGCATTGTAAGGCCGCAAGAGAGGATAGCACAAGTATCCAAAAACTCTAAGTTTTTGGTAGTCAGGGGCTTTGGTGTAAAGTTTAGAGTATGGAGACATGATTTGGAGAATAGGTGTAGGCAATCTGTTTATGATGTATAAAGCAATGAGAAAAGAATCTACCCAATACCTATTGGAGAGATGAGAGTGAGCTAACAATGTTAATCCAGTTTCAAGGATATGTCTTAGTTTTCTTTCTGTAAGGCCATTTTGAGGAGAAGTGTATAGACAACTTTTTCTATGGACAATGCCATTGGTTTTGAGAAAAGATTGGAATTGAAGAGAGGTATATTCACCTCCTCCATCAGATTGGAGTTCTTTGATTGTTGTGGAGAATTGGTTTTCCACAAGCAGTTTGAATTTCAGAAATGTTTCATAGGTTTCAGACTTGGTGTGTAAGGGATAAATCCATGTAACCCTTGAGTAATCATCTATAAAAAACAATGTAGTATTTATAACCAGTGATTGACATTACTGGAGAAGTCCATATATCAGTGTGAATGAGTTGTAGAGGGGATAAAGATACACGGTTAGAAGCAGAGAAAGGTTGTTTCTTACTTTTGCCCAATTGACATGACTTACAAAGGATACTTTTATTGATATTTGAAACTGAAATTGAATTTGAAAATAAAACAGGGAGATTGTTATCTCTAACAATTCGAGTGACTACATCATTAGCAGGATGGCCTAACCTAAAGTGCCATACTAAAGAAGAGGTTCTTATTCCTAACAAAGCTATAAAAGACTTGCTGCCCTTGTGAGACTTCTTGCCTCACCGTAGAGGATACATGCCATTCTCACTCTTCCCTTCCAGGAGGATTGTTTTGGTCTGAAAATGAACGACATAGAAATTAGAGGATGTCAAAACAAAGAAACAATCATTATCATGACAAAATCTTTGAATGGAAACAAGGTTTGCAGCAGATTGTGGACAATGCAAGACATTATTAAGTTTAAAAGTAGAGGTAGATTATCATGACAAAATCTTTGAATGGAAACAAGGTTTGCAGCAAATTGTGGACAATGCAAGACATTATTAAGTTTAAAAGTAGAGGTAGAAGATTGAAGAGTTGTAGAACCAGAATTAGCTATAGCAAGAGCTGTTCCATTCCCCACAACAATAGTTTCATTGTGTTGGAAGGGTTGCTAGATGTTAAGGTTCTCTAAGTCTTGAGTGATGTGTACATTGGCTGCATTGTCTGCATACCACTGTGGATCTTCATAGGTAATGTTGGATTGTGCCACCATTGCAGCGAGTTGATGAGGGGGATGTCTTCCTTGGAAGGAATAGTCCATCCTATGGTAGCAATCCAAGGCTTGGTGGTTTACCTTCCCACATATTTGGCATCAAACTCGAAGAGCAGAGTTGAGGGACGTCTGGCCTGAGTTTGGTAGTGGTAGTAGCCCAGTAGAGGTATTGTACCTTGGAGTAGGAGAAATATTGTACCTTGATGCTGCATTGGAATTGTTGTTGTTGAAGAACCTGGCAGCAAGAGGAGATGGTTTAGGGCTGAATTTTCCAGTAGTAGTAGAAGGTGGTCTAGGGCTGAAGTTTCTTGCTGGAAACTTGGCAGGGTATTGTTCACGGCCTCTAAAGGATTTTTGTCCTTGCTTTTGAGTAAACAAGGCAAAGGTTGAGGTGTCTGCTGATGATGCTAGCTGCTGATTCAGTAATGTTTCATGATTGACAAGCTCCTCTTGAAAATCATCTAGTGAGAGTTGTTTCTCTCTGGTTAGAAGAGAGACAGTAATGACAAAAGTGTTGAAGGAAGGATTAAGGCCATTGAGGAGAAAAGAAATTAGGTCCTCATCGGGAACAGGATTCCCTACTGCAGCTAATTGATCAGACAATACCTTGGCTGATTGAATATATTCTGAACAGGTCAAGGAGCCTTGATGGAGACTCAGCAATTGTCTTTTGAGATTGGCAATTCGAGACCTAGAATCATTAGCAAACTTTGTTGCTAAAGTGCACCAGACTTGTTTGGAAGTATTAAGTCCATAAACTGTGGACAGAACTTTCTCAGAGAGTGTCAGATTGATCCAACTGAGGATACATTGATCCTTTTTGTTCCAGGTGGTAAATTCTAGATTAAGAGTTTCCACACCTTTGTCATGGACTTAATAGTTCAGATACATCAACTATGCCTAACAGATCATGGGTGCACAGGATGGGAAGAAATTGTGAGGTCCAACCCAGGTAGTTTGGACCTTCAAGCTTTCCATTGAATTGGGAAAGTGTAGGTGGAGAGAAGGTTGATTCAGAAGAAGATGCCATTAAAAGACAGATTGGTGTATAGTAAAGGGAAGAAGAAGAAGAAAAAAATTTGGGGCGTGTGCCTACAATGGCTCTTATACCAAAAAAGATTTCTAAGAGAAATAGAATTTGGCGGAATAATCTCATCAGCCTTCTCATTGAGCTTAAATAATGAAAAAGTTACAATTACAATCAAACTTTAATCTTATCAAGATAAGAGTGATAAGATAATTATCTAAGAAAACTATTTACAATAGATGACTTAATATACTAAAGAAATCTAATTAGAAATAATTACAGGAGAAGAGATATAATACAAACAGATGATATTCTGTTTGTATTTAAGGATAGAAGAGAGGTTGAGAAGGAATAGAAGTCTTATGTGCTGGATCACTATTGAGACTGCGCTCGAGGGCACTAGTACCTGCGCTTGATCGCACTTGGGTGCTCTCTGATGATAAATCTCTCAAGTACCGCGATCGATCTTGCGCTCAATACTCTGAAGACTACGACCAATCGCAATATGTTGCTGGAACTTCATCTGCTGTGATAACAGTAGGATCATCAGTTAGCTTAACGTTGAGTAGTACGTTTTTCATGCAGGCCAGATTGTTGCCTTGCCTACCATTGGATATCATAGTACATACATTCAGAGTCCTTTGCCCCATTGTATAATACACATGCATAAACAGTACACGCTCTCGACATTGTAGTACACGAGAGCTCACACATTTCAGAGATTTTCTGCAATGCCCTTAGCTTTTTCCCCTATTTAAACCCAACCCCTACACCTTTAAATCCTCATTTCAGCTTCTGAAACCTTAGAGAAACTTTGTTGCTTTGATTATTGAGTGTGTGTGAGGTGGTGTTTGTTTTTGAAGAAGAAGGAGGTGTTTTGGAGGATTTGCATGTTGAGGTAATTACTACTCTCTCTCTTAGTGTTTTGTTAGGTTAGATATGTTAGCTTCTTGATTTATGGTAGCTTAGTTGTTAGTATCTATGAGTTTTAAGCTTTTATCTTCATGTTAAGTTTTCATTTCCGTTTAGGCTTAATCTTGTTATTTGGAGATGTTGTTTTGGTCGAATGGTGTTAAAAAAACCCTTTTTATGGCCTTAGGGATAGTCGAGAAAGGTTTGGGTAGCATTTGAACCAAATGAGGTTCTACCTGAACCTCACTGGCCGAACACTCGTCCTTATTGATGAGCGCTCGACTAGAAACATCCCTAAACCCTAAACTAGAAACGATCAAAGGAGTGCCTCTTTGCCTGAACACCCTACAACCCTTGTTTCTGAGTCTTAGGTCTATTTTAGTTGGACTTAGGACTAATGAGAGGTTTTCCACAGATTTGGAGAACCCAGATCATTTGGAGAAATACTCGGAGAACTTGTTCGACCCACGTGAGTTTTAACTCACATAATCCTCATCATTTATTTTCCCGCATTGCACGACTATTTTGTGTACCAAACATGCATATTTACAACTCTCACGACATACACTTTGCTGCACCATGAACTCTATTATTTGTGAAAATGTGTTACTTAACAATATAATGACGTTAAGACTTTTAAAAGCATGCATATAAAATACGGACAAGATTAATTGCATCATATGACATGGTATACCGGTACGTATGTGATAACGACTATGGGCTTACTATACATGTTAACTTTATGGTCAAATGCGTATGTTGCCATATAGGCCTTGGATCCAATGGTTGTTTTGTGACTGGAGCAGTCTTAACGGGGTGATCACTATAAGACGTACATCATTAGTAGCCTAGGCCACCCTTGGTCGGACTAGGTAGGGCTACTAGTGTTATGGACGCGTACAATGGTCGGGGTATCGGCATTGTATTACAGGTCTCTCAAGACAGTGCCAACCCTGATGAGAAGGGGTAATATCTCGGGTAGACTATATTGTTGAACTATCACTAATTCTCATGATTATAAGCATGTACTATATCTATATCGCATTCATGGATAACTGTCACACCTAAAATGCTGTATTTTTTACCAAACGGAGTTTATCACTAAAATGACATGGGTATTGTATGCATTATCTCTCACTAAGTCCTTTGACTTACCCTTTTTTATTTTTCCTCTCATTATGTATAATTGCGTGTTTTAGCTAGCGTACAGGGAGATGCCTTAGGACCAGATTATGGTGATTGCGCAGGACCTGATTAAGGTCATTTTTGAGGATATGGAGCCTGTTTAGCTTAAGTCCATGTGGGACAAAGGAGGGACTATCTGGGGAGAAATAATAGAGATAGTGATCATGCTTGTACTACTTAAGATTAGGCGTTAATCTTGTTATCATATTTTAAAATAAGGATTTGGGGTTGTAATATTTTGAAGATCAGTCTTTCACCATACATTTGATGACTTATTTATGATATGATGTTTTATCTTTACTCTAGTGGTTGTGCTTGTGATGTTTAGTTATTGCTTTCTATTCTTATAGTCTAAAGTCTTCTGTTGTATTCTCTCATTTAAGAGAGATAATGATCCCTCAGTTTTGTCCCGTGAGGAATGTTGGCTGTGCGACGAACCATGGAGTCAATTACCAGTTAATTGATTTCCACGAAGACCGAAAAATGATTTCTTAGGACGAAAATATTTTCCAACATTGGTCCCCCTACGTACGTCCTCTACTAAAAACAGTAGCGTACGTCTTGGTGGTCCCCCCTACGTACGTCCTCTACTAAAAACAATAGCGTATGTCCAGTAACCCTGACATACGTTCGATCAGAAAGGGTTAAGCTTGGGTCTGTGCTTCAAATGTCTAAGAATTTTTAGGTTGCAAATTTGGGCGTGGGCTTGTTATAAAATCGGGTCCTTTATAAATCCCTTAACCATTCCTTGTAGAAAAACTATTGTTTTTATCGGGTATTACACTCTCCCCTCCTTATAGGAATTTCGTCCTCAAAATTTGGTTTTAGTTATAAACAACATCCTCCTGGTAGAGAGGGTTTTTAAAAACAACAATTAAAAGTTTTAAAACGAAACACATGGTTTTTGGAAAGATCAGCATGCATAATCAAATCTAAGATAAAGATGAAACATTCGCATATAATCATCACAGAAAGGCAAGTCATACATCACATCAAAATTGCCACCACCAAGGTGGACTTACAGTGAAATCTAGACATACAAAATTGCCACCACCGTGGTATGCCCCTTGCACTCGGGCTCCCTCTGCCCCTGTTGACGCTTGGACTGTGAATGCCATAATCTCTGACATCGAGGGATCCCATCCGATGATCTCGTAGCTGAACGAGTAAGGCATGATCTTTTGCCCGCTCTGTACGTAACTCCTGGAGAGTTTGCTGCATCTCTCAAAGCATCTCCTCCATACGACTCATACGCTCGCCTTGGCCTATGGATGAAGAAGCTGCCTCAGCTTTGGCTACTCTGGGAGCTCTTGGTGGCTGCCGTGGCCTTAGCTCTTGGTCGACGAGGTGAGCATTGCTCGCATTGAGGAATCGCGAAGTTATGATTCCCTTAGGTGACGGTAGCTCCTTCAGTCCTCAAGTGGACACTCCAGCATGCTCAGCGATACGAGTGATCAAGGCTCTATACGGCAAGGCAGTGATCTGGTCTGCTAGCCGTACTCCCATCATCATCGTGGTGACTAAGGAACCAGAGTCGATGGGGGTCTCAGTCAAGAGGGCGTAAAGGCAAAGAGCTAGCTTAATTGTGATGGATGTAAGGCTCACTACCAGGTAAATCTGACTGACCATGAGGCGGTAGATACAATTCTTGAGGTCACTCATCATAAATCCTCCTTCTCCTTCCATCCCCATTTGGTGGGGATGCCCACTGGCGACACGCTTGACTAACTGAGCATTGGTGGGGAGGTCGTCGACTGGCCAGGGGTACACAAGATTGGGCACTTGCGGCGCCTTCATGATGCAACTGATGAGGGTAGGGATCACTATGATTGACTTGCCTCTGAGCCGAGAGGGAAAAGAGTCGTCACACCTCATGTGGATATTGGCATAGAACTCGCAAACCCGTTCTTCGATTGCGGGACGGTGATCTGCTACCATGTCCGTCCAACCTTGGGAGTCTAATATCGTTTGTACCCTTGGAGCTTTATTGGTCACGTCGGTTACGTCAATCCCTCACTCCACGAATATCGCCGAGCCTTATCGACTCTAAGGTAGGTGCGATCGTAGGTAAGGCTATCGTCTTTGTTGTCAGTGCCGCTACTAACTTCCCTGATCAGGCCCTCTGGCTTAGGACTTCCAACCGGTGGAGAGGCATCGGGGATAATATCCTCCATCTCGAAATCGAAATCGGACTTGGGGTCCTGGGCGTCCTGCATCATGGCCCGGAGTCGGCGGGATCTCGGGCATGAAGAGGATGAGGCTACCGTACTGGCTTTCGTCCATGTCATCGTCCTCATTTTTAATTCGTGTAGAGGGGGTGGGAAACCTTTGAAATCCTTGGAGACTTGGCTGAAAATCGCTTGGAAAACATTTGGTTTGAGGGAAAATGAGAGAAAATTGAAATGAATAGGGTTTAAAGGACGTACGACCATTTTTAAAGAATAGGCGCTTGGGTTTTGGGCATACGTCAGGTCATGGGAGCGTACGTCCGCTCAAAAACCAATTTTTTTTAGGAAACAACAATGAGGAAAAAAAACTAGGCAAGGTTTCAGTGTGTAAACAGATTTCATAAAATTAAAGGCATAAGCAAAAATTCATTTTCTTTTGAAATCTGTTCTCTTTTTGAGCCTAAATCACCCAGTTTTACTTCACTTTCTTCCAAAAGCCTGTAAAAACAAAAAAAACACAAAAAGAAAGTAAAATGATCTAATTAACTAAAACCAAAGGATTAAAATATGTAAGATAAGGGCTAAAAATATGAATATTTTAGCGTTTATCACACCCCCAAACTTACATATTGCTAGTCCCTTAGCAATTCAAAACAAGAAACAGAAATGAAAAAACAAAAAACAAAAGATAAATCCATCTTTCGTGGGATGTACGATTGCATTTAGCGTATGCAACAAGCCTTTTAAACCACTAGGAATTCCCTAGTGGACGAGTGAAGTCTCGTGAGGGTTTTCCAGAAATGTTACCCACAAACATCATGCAAGAGTTCATGTTATCTCAAACTTAAGGTACCACTCAAAACCATGATTCTCATTCATTAGCAAGCTTAACAAGATAAACCCCATCTTCACAATGAATTGGAATTTTCAAATTTAATTACTTACAAAAGACATGCTAAGACATCACAAGTTTGAAAATAGGGTAGAGTGAACTAGCACATAAATATGAGGCTTCTAATTATTTTTAATGTGCAATATCTCAATATCTCAAAGTTCATCGGAATCCCTTTTAGAATGGACAACAATGGCATATTTTTCTTTTTTTTTTCTTTTTTTTTTCTTCTCTTTTCCTTGTCAGGTTGTGCAATGCTTGATTCCCTTAAGCTTTCTAATTGACCCATGTAACGAGTGTTAAGTCAATGACTCCCAAATCAGGTGGTTTTAGGGTATTAGGTGTAAAGACACCCCTAGGACTTACTAACTCGTGTAAAAAATGCTACGAAATCAAACTAACCATGACATTAACCAAATCAAAATTCTTCACCTTTTGACGTGAACACTCAATGCTTTGAGACAAGAGGTCCAGTTACTTAATGAAAAGCTTATCAATGATCATTATTATTATTATTATTATTTTATTTATTATTTTTTTTTAACCATATATATATGCCAAAGTATCCATCTAATCGATCATCCAGTTTCACTTAAAACATAAAAACATACACATTAAACTTTCATGTCATACCCCACAAATTATGTGCTAATGTGCTTGTGTAAGATCAGATCAAACATGTGAATTCTCAACTGTCCTAAGCAAGTAACCAAACTGAAAAACTCAATTATTAGATCATGTGTTCAGAATTTTAAGCTCACCAATGAAATCAAATCACAATTTTCAAGATCAACCAAAATTTTATATATATTTTCTTTTTGATTATTTTCTTCTTTTTTATTATTATTATTATTATTATTTTTTTATTTTTATCTATATATATATATATAACACATAAAGCAACAACATGAAATTGGGACAAAGTGTGTGAACATGTGTGCCCATACCCCCAAACTTAAATGATACATTGTCCCCAATGTGTTTAGATTAAGGAAATAATGTACATGGGAGATGGTTGACCTAGTCTTGGAAAGCATGGCTCGTTGCACACCTCCAAACTTGAATTGAAGCATACTTATCCCTGCAAAATAATAAAACACACAAACAAGTAAAAAGGAACAAAACTAAATTGAAATAATAATAATAATAAAAACAGAACAAAAGAAAAATAACTATGGGATGTTGCCAAGTGCGCTCGATCGCACATGTTGTGCGTTCGATCGCACTCACAGAATGCGGTAGAATCACCACTGGAGACTTGCACTCGATCGCATGTGTAGTGCGATCGATCGTAGTAACAGAATGAACAACATCAAAAAAATTGCGAAACATAATGAAAGACTCAACAACCCAAAAATCAACAAAAAGAAAGGATATACGATGGGGTGCCTCCCATGAGGGCTAAATTTTACGTCTTCAGCCAGACTGTGGTCCTCTCTCAATGTGGTCCAGAAGTGGATGCTTCAGATGGTGGAGGAGGTAATCGGCTCAAGATGGACCGCATAGCTTCCTCCATGGCAATCAAGCGTTGATTCTTTTGGACCTTAGCTTCCCGGGCCTCCCTTCGTTGATCAGCGAGCTCTCTTTGAAGTCCTTCCATTCTGTTACAAAGGGCTCGGTACTGGATGGCTCGAATATTAATTGCAGCTGCATCATCATGGTCCGTTTCCGACTCAGATGCCAGTTCATCTTCAGCCATTGGTTCGGCTTCATCCATCTCTTCCCCAGCTTCCGGGAGTGCTTGGGGCATGTGGGAGCAGCTCTTATTCCATTGGCGAATGCCATATAGTGGAGTCATCGTGACTGGCTCGTTAGCTGCAGTGCCCTTGATACCCTTTTTCCGTAGGATATGTGTGATTAAGTAAGGGAAGGGCAGCCCCCAGGAGTGAGTGAATTCTGCTCCCTCAACATGCACTCCATTCCAAAATTTGTTGATTTGGGTCCATATGATGTCGGGGATGGAGTACCATGCATCCTTGTGGAAGGCGTAGAGAGTCTGAAGGAATTGATCACGCCTTTGAGTTTTGTGTCCCAAGGGGAAAGCATTCCGGTGAAGTACCGAATCCACGAACCATAGCCTTTGTGGCAATTTAGACCGGCTGCTAGCATTGTGGTGTGCATCCGCATATAGTCCTTGACACATATCTTCAATGATTTCCGTGACATAATAGCGGGCTGGTTGCTCGGCGAGATTTGCAGTTTCGGGAAGATGCTCGTTGTTGCATTGCAAGGCGGCAGCGATGTCGGCTCTTGTCACATGGACTATTTGCCCCCGAACTTTGGAGGACATTGCCTCCCGGTTGTCGCAGTCATGAAAGAGCTTGGCGTAAAATTCTACAACCAGCTTTCGGTAGGCGGTAGAGGTGACCGGTTTAAACAGCTTCTTAAGACCCCTTCGCCTAAACTCTGCAACCGCCCATTGAGTTGCTTCGTTGTTTTGGAAATCTTCTCTGATGGCGAAGGTGGTTTTAAATAGTAGCTCCCGCTCTTCAAAGGCTGGTGGGGGAGAAACGGCATGAGCTCCGGACCCTCTGAAAGATGAAGCACGTGTTCTAGGCATTTGGAAGTTGGTTGGGAACTTTCGTCGAATAGGTGGTGGGCACTGATGATGACTTCAAAGACAACTTCGGTCAAAGATGCTCCCAAACTCCCTGGAAACACCAAAAAAAATCCAACCCAGAGGCAATGTGGGTGGATAAACACCCACAATTACAAGAAAAATTGAAAAAAATTGGAGGTTGCGTGAGTGTTCGGGAATGTTGATGGTTGGGGTGAGGTTGGAATGTGATGTGATTTTCAGTGGAAGATGGTGGTGTGGTGGCCGGAGAAGGGTCTTGGATGGTGGTGGTGTAGTGGATTTGGTGAAATCTAGGTGAAAATTGGTAGAAGAAGGGGTGCCGGAGGTGGAGGTGTGAAATGGGGTTGTACAGCGCCGGGAGAGAGGTTGTGGGCCATAGGGAGAAAGTGACCTAAATAGTTCACAGACCTGGCTGGCCAAGTGCGCTCGATCGCACTCGTCCAGATGTGGGCATATCTGGTCATAGTGCGCTCAATCGCACCTGGGGTGCGTTCGATCACCCTAACAGAGAGTGTTTAGCCCCCTCTCGGTTACTGCGCTCGATCGCAGGGTACTGCGATCGATCGTAGTACCAGAGTGTCAAATTTTTTTATTTTATTTTTTATAAGGAAAAGTAAAAAGCAAAACATTAGAGAAAATCAAGACAAATGTGAAGGAAAGAAAATAAGATAAAAAGACAAGAGAGAAAATGTTACTGTCCTTTGTGTGGCATCAGTACCACTGTTGCAGGTAGATGCGTTTGAGGGTCTTGCCTGCTCAACGCATCTACTGGTTACTGTAGGACTCCTAGTGTGAAGAGCTGCACTTGAGCTCTTCAGATTTAGGCTCAAGTGCTCTTGTAGGCGCGGGACCTCTTTGAATTGTGACTGCCTTCAGCAGCTGGGGATTGCTTGGATTAGGTACTGTTTGAGCTGGGAATTCTCCCTGCTTCCTCTCACTCAGCTCCTTTGCCATCTGACCCATTTGCACTTCCAGCTTTTGTATGGCTTGCTCAGTCTTTGTATTGACATGTTTTTGATCAGCCATAAATTGTTGTTGCGAAGTCACCAGGTTATATATCATATTCTCCAGTTGGTTCATCTTTGGTTCTTGAGTTGGTTGGCTTCCGTATTGGGGCCCTTTTTGCTGTCCTTGATTATTACTCCAGGAAAAGTTGGAATGGTTACGCCATCCTGGATTGTAAGTATTGGAGTATGGGTTGTTTTTGTGGGGGTAGTTGTTCTGTCCCACGAAGTTTACCTCTTCTTGTTCTGCGAAAGGGCACTTCTCAGTGGTGTGATCTAGATGGGAACAAATAGCACATACCTGGAATTGTGTGTCTTGTTGCAGAGGTGAAGTTTTCTGGACAGTCATGGCCTTGACAAGTATATCCAATTTCTTTTCTACTGCAGCCAACCGATGAGTTGATCCTCCACTGAGATTCACTTCATACATGCCCTTGGTCTTAAATTCCTCTTCTTCCTCTTAAACAGAATTGTTGTGAATGCTCACTTAATGTTTCAAAAAGTTCCACAGCTTCCTCACTACTTTTTTCCATTAGTGTTCTTCCGCAAGCTGAGTCAATCATCCCTTTATTTGTGTCATCTAAGCCTTCATAGAAGATTTGCACTTGCTCATCTTGAGGGATGTTGTGATGGGGACACTTTAGGAGTAAGGAATTGAAATGATCCCAGGCTTCAAAGAACAAATCCCCATCTCGTTGTTGGAACATTTGAAGTTCCCTTTTAAGTTGCTTTGTCTTTTGGGCTGGAAAAAATCTCTTCAGAAATTTGGTGGTCAATTCTTCCCAAGTATGAATGGATTTTGCAGGCAAGGAATTGTACCACAGTTTAGCATTATCTTTCAAGGAAAAAGGAAAAAGAACTAACCTGAGTCTCTTGGGAGTTAGGCCTTGAACATTCTGCAACTTGCATAAGTAGAAGAATTCTTTTAGATGCAAGTTGGGATCCTCAGTAGCTGTGCCTCTGAAGTGGGTTAGTGCATTGAGAATTTGGGGAGAAATATAATAACTGCCATCCACCTCTGGTTGATATGCTATGCATGAGGGTTGATGGAGGTTTGTTGGCACGTATGCTTGCTTCATAGGTCTCCTCACTCGTGGTGGATTTGCTTCTAGGGGTGTTGGCCCAATTGGATCTTCAACTTCTTCTTCTCCTTCTTTGTCTCTAGGTCGTTGTCGAATTGTCCGCTCAATTTCAGGATCGAGGGGAAAAACGGTTGAAGCTTGAGATCGACGACCTTGCATGAACTTGGCACTTTCAGCACTGCCAGGTCCAGATGCTCTCTGGAACTGCGCTCGATCGCAGGTTGGTGCGTTCGATCGTACTACGCTTGATCGCACTTGGCTGACGATTGATCGCAATCACAGAATGCCAATCCGCAACCTGTAACTGAAACAGAAAAGTGAAGGAAAAAAATTCTTTTTGATTTGATTTTTGCTAATACTAAATTAAAATTGAAAATTAAACTATCAAAACTGAAGGAAGATAAATTTAAACAAAATTCGCCGCAATCCCTGGCAATGGCGCCAAAAACTTGTTGTACAAAAATATACCTAAATTAATAGGTAAATTATTGTACGTTTTACCTGCAAATGCACAAGGTCAACATGGTAATATAGGGTGTAAGTACAGGATCATTCCTACGAGGATTGCTAAATTTATGTTTGAAAATAAATTCCTTATGTAAAAACAGAGAGTGATTGTTAATTATATCTAGCTAATATAACAATATGCCAATGCTTTGATCATGTTATGTATATTTAATGCTTGCCAACCTAAAGGTATGGGTGTCTACTCATTAGGCTATTGATTTCCCTAAGCACCGAATTAGGCATGGGTGTCTACTCTAATTCTTTTCTTTCTTAAAGGATTTAGCATGGGTGTCTACTAAGTTGTTCTTTAAGACAGCATGAATCTGTGAAAATCGGTGAACACATGAGGCCTAGGGCATGGGTGTCTACTCCCGGTTCCCCATGTTGATTACCTAAGAATCCGGTGTGGATTTCTTTTGTTACTAACATTAAACCCAGGACTCGATCATCCAAATTGATTTAATTAACTAGTCCATACCACATGCATATGTTGATCAGGCACACACATATGAGGAATTCATGAAAGCAGGAATTAACCAAGTTAAATAACATAACATAACCATCGCAAAGGTGCCAATATTGAAATATTAACTAAACATAACTAGGGCTTCAATCTAGCCCTACTAAGTAAATTAGCTACACATAGAATTTGTGTTAAACATCTTTGTAAAATAAAAGCAAGGAAAAGAATAAACCCGAGACTTGAACTTGAGAGCTCCTATCCTTCTCTTCCTCCAAGCCTCCTTATTCTAAAGGTTTAAGAGTCTATTTATAGGTTTTAGAAGTCCTTGGAAAAGTAGTAAAACCTAGGGTTTTCGCAGGTTTCAATCCTATTACAATTTGGAGTTGGAAAAACCCTATTATGGAAATAGGTACATTGTAGCCGCCACTTGGAATGCCTCCTGCACACGGGTGCGCTCGATCGCAGCCCGTGTGCGCTCGATCGTACGTCTGCGATCGATGCCTCTTCTGCCTGCGCTCGATCGCTTCTGGCTTGGCTTGTTCGGCATCTCCTCTGGTATTGCGCTCGATCGCAGATTCTCTGCGATTGATCGCAGTACCAGGGAACTCCAATTTTCTTGTGTTCTCTTTTTGAGCCTAAATCACCCAGTTTTACTTCACTTTCTTCCAAAAGCCTGTAAAAACAACAAAAACTCAAAAAGGAAGTAAAATGATCTAATTAACTAAAACCAAAGGATTAAAACATGTAAGATAAGGGCTGAAAATATGAATATTTTAGCGCTTATCATCCTCTAGCTCCATTTGAAAATATTCATCCGCAATCTGGGTCATGCACCGCTAAAACACTACGGCGCTTCCACTTCACCACCGACGTGTTCTTCTTGGATTCCACTCGTGCCTTCTCTTCTTGAATTGGTTCGGGGGATGGTGGGGCTTTCGCTTTCTAAGAGGGCCAGGTCGAAACAATGCGCTTACCAAGGCGAGGCTTGTACCCAGGCACATAAGGCCCGAACTCAGTTGGCCATTCCCGAATAGTTGCCCAGCGTCGACGCCCATCGCGCATCTAAGTGTAAAGCAAGATCAAGTGCCTGTAATGCAGAACAGGCGATCCCACTCAACTCTTAAACTATACAATCAAGAAAGCTATTACTATAGCCCGCACCTCAATCAAACAACAATCGGAGAACCTGGGTCTATCCTATGCTCCACTATTTAAGATTTACACTTGGGGTAATACATCCTATTCTCAGATTGTTTGCTACGGTCAGCAAGACCGTATGCTCTGATGCCATACTGTAATGCCCCCAAAATTAGTATTGGCTAACCTGGCAGGGTTACTAGCAATTACCTCAGTTAAACCAACTTGTGGCTAAATGAGGAATCGCCCCTCTAAGCATTTCAGAGTAATGCATAGGAAGGTGAAATACAATCTGAGAGAAACTATTTACATTGTCATGGTACAAGTAGAATCCTCAAATTAAATACATGGAGCAACTAATCAATAGAAAACCTCATAACATTATACAAATCCTTAAGCGGTGCCTGCAGTGGTAGCCATACCACTCTTGGGTTTTGACAAGCTTCCTCAAAGGGTAATAACAACATAAGTCTAACGACTTAGTAAGTAAACCTCACAGTTTTAGTATAATATGGGTTCATTTAAGCATAAATAAATGTGTAGTTTGAGTAAGAAATCTAGGATCGGTGTTGTCTCCATTATTACACCATAAAGTAGGGTTTTGTTTATAGAAGAGTGTGGTGTACTACCGGTGACAATAACCTAAGTATTTTAATGCAAAAAAGAATAATGCTTTATATGTCATAACTATCATATATCTACTCGAGTTATTACCCTTTCCCAGCAAGGTTGGTACTGTCTCAAGAGACCTGTAATATAATGCCAGTGCCCAAGCCATTTTACATTACCGTACATAACACTAGCAGCATGACCGAGTCCAACCTCAAGTGGCCTACACTGCTAATGATGTCTGTCCTGTAATGACCGCCTGTTAAGGTTGTGCCAGCCATATAACAATCATTGGATCCAAGGCCCATATAACACACACATATTTGACCATATTATCAAGTCTATATAGTAAGCCAATGGCCGTTATACCGCACGTACCAGTGTACCATGTCATACAATGAATCTTAACAATCAGTTTATAAGACAGTTACCAAGTGATTATAAAAGTAGGCATGCTCATATCACACTCATGGTTAGTTAATTGACATATCCCACGGTTTTTAAGGAAAAAGCTCGTAAGTGTATACTTACCTCGTGCGCTCGCTTGAATCCTCCGACATAGCTAAATCTGCTATAACGAAATACGACATGTCGTCATGCACAGTTCTTGAGGACCCTTACGAGTAAGATACTAAGCCCTATCCATTAAAAGGATCACTAGACTAAAAAATACACGAGAGTGAGGCTTAAAGGCAGATACCCGGTTTCCTAACCGTACGTCTGGGCTCTAGAGCGTACGTCTGGTCAGTGAGTTAGGAAATCCGGCAATAAGCTTCAAACTGTGTTGTAGGGCTTCTATAAAATCTATAGGCTTCTACATCTCCTCCTATGCTAATAAATAGACACATGCAACGTAAGAAAATTCGACATGAAACAATACAAGAAATCAAAGAAGTTTTCGAAATTCTTTTTATAAACGTTTATTGGTTTGTAAAGAACGAAGTAAAAACCTAACATGGTGTTCTTTTGAAAACTCGTAGCAATAAAACAATAATGAAAGCATAAAACAGTAAGGGGTTACCTTAAGAATGACAAAAGTGCTCTGGGAACGAAGAGGGTGTAGCATCCCAGAATTTTCAAAGTTATTTAAATAGATTATTTTGATGATGATGTTATTTTAATATTCATTTTAGCCAATGATTTTAATTCTTGGAAAATTTATGGTGTTACAGAGAGTGGTAATTAGAGAATGGTAATTAGTGAAATAATAGGATAGTAAATGGTAGGAAGAATAGTATGGGAAGGTAGAATAGTTAATGGTAGGTATAATAGTATTAGTATAGTAAAAGGAGGGTAGAATTGTAAATGGAATGTAGAATAGTTAATGGTAGTATAATAGTGTTGGTAGGTGGAATAGTAAAATGATGGTAGAATTGTAAATTGAAGGTAGAATAGTATTTGATTTTTTCTATAAATAGAGCTATTCTCCTTCACAAATTTCACTACTCCTCTCCCTTCTCTTCCACATATTCTTCCTTCTTCCGCTTTCTACTCGGTCTTTCTTCTTTCTCTCTTTACTCAAAGCGAGAGAGAAAGGGCGAGACAAAGCGCTGCAAGAAAGACCTTAATTTCAAAAAAACATACTAGTGGTGTTAGTCAGATTGGAGCAAAGAGGTAGGTAAATTCACTACCCCTTCTAAAATTTCTTCATGTCATGCTATTTATACATTCTTGTATCAAACTTTAAATAATTATTTTATTTACCTGTCATGGAGATATGTTGAATGCATGAAAGATTTCTAAAAGAATTATTTAGAAAGCTTCTATTTCTTTAAACGCTTTCCTTACAACAAGTTTATATTTGGAAAAGTTTCCATTTTGAGAAAAGAAAGTTGAGACATGATGATAATTATAAGAAATAAGAATGATGATAAACCCTCCTACATGTTGCCCTAAGATGCATCAAAAGAAGTACAAAGAGATAAGATAAATGTTTATGAAATGAGGGACATGTATGGAGGAGAGTATTTTTGGCCCCAAGAGATAAAGAAAGAAATGAGTTCGGTACAGATACTCGGATGGAGGCGAAACCATTGAAGGAGGCGAAACCTTGTGCCTCAGCCATTGAAGGAGGCTATGCAAGAGAAGAGTTAATTGAGTTAATTCACGAAACAACATGACCATTGAGTGCACCAAGAGTTAATTGACGGTCGGGCATGGCTGAGGCACAAGGACCCTCAACCCTCGTACACAAGGGTAACTATACATGGGCCTTAATATGAAAATTCTATTTTTTGATAAGTAATGACCTTAATATGAGAAAATGATAATATAAATTCATCGATGATATACTATGATGATTTACAATGATGATTTATAATGATGCATTATGATGATGATTTATAATGATTATTTATGACGATGATTTATTACTAGATGTAATAGTATGTATATGCTACGGGAGATGCAACCGTACATACATATATTATTATGACTAGTTGTATATTTATTTGTGAAAACATTTTTTTCAAAACTGAGAATAAGGAGTAAAACTATTTATGGTTGTGGACTTTACTTGCTGGATCCCCTTGGGCTCATTCAGTTTTATTTCTTGTTTTCAGGTAGAAAGGACGCTGGAATGGGAGGCCGGAATGGGGGCGGGAAAAATTATTAATTTTCATAATCTTTTCATATCAATTAATGTAATAAAATGATATTCCACAACTGAAGTTTAATGTTTTCTAATTTCACTTGTAATAAAATCTCTTGAAGAATGTTTTATACATTCATCTTATCCTTTAAAATCAAGTATTCTTAATAGACCTTATAGATCTTTGCATTATTAAAAGAAAAAAAAAAAATAAAGTGGCAAACCTAGCCCTATCGCATTGGAGATGTTACAATTTTGGTATCAAAGCAAAGGTTTTTCAAAAAAAAAAAAAACAAACAATAATAATAATAATAGAAATAATAACAATAATAATGAATTAAATTTGGGGTAATGGGAAGCCACATTCCGGCCAAGTAGAGTCAGTCGTTGTAGTCACTGCTAGATAATACAAGATTCTTGTCTAAGTTGTTTAATGGTTGTTATATTATCGATTGTGAAGCAATGACGTCCCCGACTCACAATAACCAAGATAGCAACACTGAGTTCAACGACTCCGGAAGTGGAGAAAACGCTATCACCATGAGTTAAACCCTATAATAGCGTTGGCAACTCAGCTCATGAACCTGCTACACGAGGCCCGACACGGGAAAGGATTCACTAGCTACACAAGGATCCACGTTCAAAAGGTTTCGTTGGCAGCAACCCCCTACCTTTCAAGGAAATGCAGGGGCAGAAGCTGCGGAAAACTGTTTTCCAGAAACAGAAAGGCTGCGAAAGGTGATGGACTACGCTGATAATAAGATGGTTAGGTATGCTACTTACCTCCTAAGTGATCAAGCAAATCGGTGGTGGGAAACCAAGGAGGCACAAGTACGATGCCGGCTAGGATTAAAGGAAGAGGGTCCCATTCCCTAGGAAGAATTAAAGAAGGAATTTTATGAATTTTATGAACGATTCTTTCCTCCGACAGTTCGACAAGCCAGGGCCCAGTAATTTACGGACCTAGTTCAAGTGGTAGAGCAATATGCTGCCAAATTCATCGAACTATCACAAGTTGCCCCTTATCTCGTGTCGACAGGAGAGCTAGAAGCAAGGACGTTTGAAAGAGGGCTGCATCCACGAATTATGAACCTTGTGGTAGGACTCCAGATTGGAAACTTATCAGACCTCGTCAACAAAGCTGCGATAATCGAACAGACCCAGAATGCAAATTCGGGGTATTCCAACCCGAATGCAAATTCAGGGTATTCCCACCAGAGGAAGAGAAATGTCCCACAATGGAACCAATCAGGAGAGCAACCCAGTAAGAAGAGATTTCACCAAACCCCACAGAGAAATTTTACACCACAATAATCCCGTCAACAAGGAAATGGTGGTCAACGTGCATCATGTCAGAAATGTGGGAAGCTTCATGCCGGGAACTGTCTGTTTGGGCAGCTAGTATGTTACAGATGCGGGAAATCTGGACATAGCCTAAGAGATTGTAAAGCTCCTACCAACAACCCAAGTGGTCAGAAACGCCTTGAGGAATAGAAGAACCATGCAACTGCTCGGGTTTATGCTCTATGTCTGGTGATGCATCAGCGTCCAATGAAGTGGTGGCAGGTACCCTCCTTATTTCTAATGGTGTAGCTTCCGTTCTTTTTGATCCTAGAGCAACGCACTTATTTGTGTCATACTCCTTTGCTAAAACATGTAACCTAAAGCTAGAATCATTAGATGTAAGCCTATCAATGTGGGAAATACAATCGTATGTACCTCAGTAGTTAGACGTTGTCCTGTGTCGATTAAAGGTCGTGTCATGCCAGCAAATCTTATAATATTCGAGATGAGCGGGTTTGATGTGATCTTAGGGATGGATTGGCTCTCCATGTACCATATGTGCATGAATTGTTTACACAAGGAGGTAGTATTTAGACCGTCGGGAAAAGAAGAGTTCAAATTATATGAAGATCGAACTATCAACACGCCTAAGTTGATATTCGCACTGCATGCAACTCGATTAATCAAGAAGGGCTGTTTAGGATTTTTGGCATGTGTGACAGAGGAGAAAACAGAAGCAAAAATCGAAGAGATACCCATTGTACGGGAATTTACAGACGTTTTCCCGGATGAATTGCCTGGAATGCCTCCCAATAGGGAAATCAAATTCACTATAGACCTATTACCAGGCACTGCACCCATATCCAAGGCGCCTTATCGGATGGCACCGCGAGTGTTTCACCGTGGGGAGCACCTGTTCTATTTGTGAAAAAGAAGGACGGATCTATGAGATTATGTATTGACTATATGGAATTGAATAAGGTTACAATCAAGAATAAATACCCGCTCCCGAGGATTGATAACCTCTTCGATCAACTCCAAGGGTCTTTAAGATTGACCTTCGTTCCGGCTATCATCAACTCAAAATTCAGGAGGAGGACGTGCAAAAGTTAGCATTTCGAACAAGGTACGAGCATTATGAATTCTTAATAATGTCTTTCGATTTAACTAATGCTCCAAAAGCATTGATGGACATGATGAATTGAGTATTTCGAGAACTTGTTGACCGATGTGTCGTAGTAACGACATCCTAATTTATTCAAAGACTCGTGAGGAACACGAAGAGCACTTGCGAATGGTGTTGGACATCTTGAGGAAGCAACAACTTTGTGCGAAGTTCAAAAAGTGTGAATTTTGGTTAGACAATGTGGATTTCTTGGGACACATTGTCACCAAGGATGGAATAGCAATGGATCCAAGTAAAGTGAAGGCGATAGTCAATTGGGTACAGTCGTCAAATTTCCTTGAAGTACAAAGTTTCTTAGGACTTGTTGGCTACTATATGAAGTTTGTAAAAGGATTTTCTAAGCTGAAGGCATCGCTAACCAGATTAACAAGGAAGAATAAAAAATTCCAATGGATGGAGGATTGCGAGCAAAGTTTCTAAGAGCTGAAGCGACGACTAGTCACTGCACCAATTCTCACTCTTCCATCAGGGATTGGCGGATTTGTGATTTATAGCAACGCCTTTCTTAAAGGTTATCGCTTACGCCTCAAGACAATTGAAGACCTACGAACGCAATTACCCAACTCATGATCTCGAGCTAGCCGCATTAGTCTTTGCTTTAAAGATATGGCGACATTACCTATACGAAGAGCATTGCGAAATCTTCACAGATTACAAGAGCCTGAAGTATTTGTTCACCTAGAAGGAGCTCAACATGCGATAAAGGCGCTGGTTGGAATTGCTAAGCGACTACGACTGTACGATCAACTACAACCCTGGAAAGGCAAATGTAGTTACTGACGCTCTCAGCAGAAGAACCACGAAGGGAACATTATCAGCCATGTTCACGATGCATAAGAAGTTACTCTTGACCTGAACAAAGCAGGGATAGAGATGATTCAATCTTGCATGGGTAGCCAAACCCTAGAGTCAACCTTATTGGAACAAATCAAGATAGCACAACAGTTAGACAGCGAGTCAATTATAATTCGTGAAGGAATGGAGAATGAGCTACAACCAAATTTCCAGATCTCCAAGGATGGAGTGTTAAAATTTTGTGATCGAGTATGCGTTCCCAATAATGTAGAACTAAAGAAGGTCATCTTTTTAGAAGCCCATCAATCCTTATATACAGTCCATATGGGAAGCACGAAGATGTATCGAGACTTACACAAAAGCTATTGGTGGATTGGAATGAAGAAGGATATCGCGCAATACATGGAGCGGTGCCTAACGTGTCAACAAGTTAAGGCAGAACATCAAAGACCTGCAGGGCCTTTACAACCTCTCCCTATTCCTGAATGGAAATGGGAATGTATTTCGATGGACTTTGTGTCTGGTTTTTCCAAGGCTCAAAGTGGTCAAGATGTGGTTCGGGTCATTGTTGATCGACTAACTAAGACTGCACACTTTCTACCTATCAAGATGACTTACAGTATGGATAGGCTCGCAGAACTTTACGTCAAGGAGATCGTACAACTACATGGAGTTCCCGTATCCATTGTGTCGGATCGAGATCCAAGATTTACCTCAAGATTTTGGCGGAGTTTACAAGAGGCAATGGGCAAAAGGATAACTTTCAGCACAGCATTTCATCCTCAAATCGACGGGCAAACGGAACGAACAATTCAAACATTGGAAGACATGCTGCAATTGTGTGTTTTTGATTTCAAAGGGAGCTGGATCCAATATCTTCCGCTGATAGAATTCGCCTCCAACAATAGTTATTACACGAGCATCGATATGGCACCTTATGAAGCCTTGTATGAGAGAAAGTGTAGGTCGCTGCTATATTGGGACGAGGTAGAAGAACAGAAACTACTTGGGCTAAAAATCTTCCAAGATATGTGTGAGAAGATAATGGTAATAAAGGAGAGATTAACAGTAGCTCAAAGTCAACAAAAGAGTTACGCTGACGCGAGATAACGAGAACTAGAATTTGAAGTCGGCACAAAGGTCTTCCTCAAGGTTGCTCCTATGAGAGGAGTAATGAGATTTTGGAGAAAAGGGAAGTTGAGTCCTAGGTTCGTTGGTTCTTTTGAAATTCCTAAGAAAATTAGGGCGGTAGCTTATCGTTTGGCATTACCCCTGAAATGTAAATGGAATGTAGAATAGTTAATGGTAGGTATAATAGTGTTGGTAGATGGAATAGTAAAATGAGGGTAAGAGCTCTATTTATAGGAAAAAATAATTAACAATTCTAAATGGAAGGTAGAATAGTATTTAATTTTTCCTATAAATAGAGCTCTTACCCTTGGTGACAACGTGTCCCAAGAAAGCCACATTGTCTAACCAAAATTCATACTTTTTGAACTTCGCATAAAGTTGTTGCTTCCTCAAGATGTCCAACACCATTCGCAAGTGCTCTTCGTGTTCCTCCCGAGCCTTTGAATAAATTAAGATGTCGTCGATAAATACTACTACACATCAGTCAACAAGTTCTCGAAATACTCGATTCATCATGTTCATAAATGCAGCTTAAGTGTTAGTTAAACCGAAAGACATTACTAAGAATTCATAATGTTTGTACCTTGTCCGAAACGTTGACTTTTGCACGTCCTCCTCCCGAATTTTGAGTTGATGATAACCGGAACGAAGGTCAATCTTAGAGAATACTTGCGACCCTTGGAGTTGATCGAAAAGATTATCAATCCTAAGGAGCAGGTATTTATTCTTGATTGTAACCTTATTCAATTCCCTATAGTCAATACATAATCTCATAGATCCATCCTTCTTTTTCACAAATAGAACAGGTGCTCCCCACGGTGATACACTCGGACGAATAAAACTTTTGTCGAGTAGTTCCTGTAGTTGATCCTTGAGCTCTGTGAGTTCTCATGGTGCCATCCGATAAGGAGCCTTGGATATGGGTGCGGTGTCTGGTAGTAGGTCTATAGTGAATTCAATTTCCCTATTGGGAGGCATCCCCAGCAATTCATCCGAGAAAACATCTGTGAATTCCCGTACAACAGATATCTCTTCAATTTTTGCTTTGCTTTCTCCTCTGTCATGCATGCCAAAAATCCTAAACAGCCCTTCTTGATTAATTGAGTTGCATGTAGTGTGAATATCAACTTAGGCGTGTTGAAGTTCAATCTCCATAAAATTTGAACTCTTCTTTTCCCGACGGTCTAAATATTACCTCCTTGTGCAAACAATCCATGCACACATGGTACATGGATAACCAATTCATCCCTAAGATCACATCAAACCCGCTCATCTCAAATATTACAAGATTTGCTGGCATGACATGACCTTTAATCGACACAGGACAACGTCTAACTACTGAGGTACATACGACTGTCTTTCCCACTGGGGTAGCCATGGATAGGCTTACATCTAATGATTCTAGCTTTAGGTTACATGTTTTAGCAAAGAAGTATGACACAAATATGTGTGTTGCTCTAGGATCAAAAAGAACGGAAGCTACACCATTAGAAATAAGGAGGGTACCAGCCACCACTTCATTGGACACTGATGCATCACCAGGCGTTAGAGCATAAACCCGAGCAGTTGCATGGTTCTTCTATTCCTCAAGGCATTTCTGACCACTTGGGTTGTTGGTAGTGATGGCTCATAAACTCGAACAGTTGCATGGTTCTTCTATTCCTCAAGGCATTTCTGACCACTTGGGTTGTTGGTAGGAGCTTTACATCTCTTAGGCTATGTCCAGATCTCTCGAATCTGTAACATACTAGCTACCCAAACAGACAGTTCCCGGCATGAAGCTTCCCACATTTCTGACATGATGCACGTTGACCACCATTTCCTTGTTGACGGGATTATTGTGGTGTAAAATTTCTCTGTGGGGTTTGGTGAAATCTCTTATTACTGGGTTGCTCTCCTGAATGGTTCCATTGTGGGACATTTCTCTTCCTCTGGTGGGAATACCCTGAATTTGCATTCTGGTTGGAATACCCCGAATTTGCATTCTGGGTCTGCTCGATTATCGCAGCTTTGTTGACGAGGTCTAATAAGTTTCCAATCTGAAGTCCTACCACAAGGTTCATAATTCGTGGTTGCAGACCTCTTTCAAACTTCCTTGCTTCTAACTCTCCTGTCGACACGAGATAAGGGGTAAATCATGATAATTCGATGAATTTGGTAGCATATTGCTCTACCGTCATTGACCCTTGAACTAGGTCCGTAAATTCTTGGGCCCTGGCTTGTCGAACTGTCGGAGGGAAGAATCGTTCATAAAATTCCTTCTTGACTTCTTCCCAGGGAATGGGACCCTCTTCCTTTAGTCCTAGCTGGCTTCGTACTTGTGCCTCCTTGGTTTCCCACCACCGATTTGCTTGATCACTTAGGAGGTAAGTAGCATACCTAACCATCTTATTATCAGCACAGTTCATCACCTTTAGCAGAGTTTCTGTTTGTAGAAACTAGTTTTTCGCAGCTTCTGCACCCGCATTTCCTTCAAAGGTAGGGGGTTGCTGCCGACGAAACCTTTTGAATGTGCATCGTTGTTGTCCTTCGCCAGTGGATCCTTTCCCGCGTTGGGCAACGTCTAGCAGGTTCACGAGCCGAGTTGTCAACGCTGTTATAGGGTATAACTCATGGTTGATGATAGCGTTTTCTCCACTCCCGGAGTCGTTGAACTCGGTGTTGCTATCTTGGCTATTGTGAGTCGGGGACGTCATTTCTTCACAATCGATAATATAACAACCATTAAACAACTTAGACAAGAATCTTGTATTATTTAGTAGTGACTACAACGACTGACTTTACTTGGCCGGAATGTGGCTTCCCATTACCCCAAATTTAATTTATTATTATTATTATTATTATTATTATTATTATTATTGAAAAGTCTGCAAAACCTTATAACCTTTGCTTTGATACCAAAATTGTAACATCCCCAACCCGATAGGGCTAGGTTTGCTACTTTGATAGACCTTATAGATCTTTGCATTATTAAAAAAATAAATAAATAAATAAAGTGACAGACCTAGCCCTATTGGGTTGGGGATGTTAGGGGGTATTTATAGAGAGGAAAAGCTGGAGGCGTTCACCAACTACTCTAAAAAGTAACGGACGTCCGGTATTAGAGGGGCGTACATTCGGTACTATTACACATTGGGTAAAAGGGTTCATCGTACGTCCATGTATTATCCAGGAGTTTTCCAAAAAGAATCGTACGTCTGGGTGATCCCCCGGCATACATCCAGATGGTCCCCAATGTACTATTGTTAGAGTACATCCGGGTGGTCCCCCTACGTACGCCCTCTACTAAAAACAGTGGCATACGTCCGGTAACCCTGGCGTACGTTCGGTCAAAAAGGGTCAAGTTTGGATTTGTGCTTCAAAACGTCTAAGGATTTTTAGGTTGCAAATTTGGGCATGGGTTCTTGTCATAAAATTTGGTCCTTTATAAATCCCTTAATCCTTGTAAAAGAAACTATTGTTTTTACCGGGGTATTACACCCGATGAGGTCCTGGGCAGGTCCAGTCGTGTTTCAAGTGGGTCTTGGGCAAGTCCCGATCAAGTCCCGGGCGGTGAGGTCTCGGGCAGTCCAATTAAGTCTCGGGCAAGTCCCGGTCAAGTCCCCAGCCAGTATGGTTAGATCCCAGGTGTGTTCCTGTAGGTATGATTGGGTCACAGGCGGGTCCTAGGCGAGTCTCGGTCTGGTCCTGGGTAGGTCTCGAGCAAGTCTTGTCGGGACCTTGTCAAGTCCAAGGTAGGTCGGTCGGGTCTCTAGCGGGTCCCTGGATGGACTTAGGCATGTCTTGGTCAAGTCTAGGGGAGGTCCCGGGCAGGTTTGAGCAGGTCCTGAGTGGGTTCTATGCAGGTCCAATCGGATCTCGATGAAGTCCTGGGCGGGTCCCGTGTAGGTCCAGTTGGGTCAGGTCATGTCCTAGGCGAGTCTTGGGTGAGTCCCCATCAAGTCTTGAGCTGGTGCTGGGCAGGTCCCAACGGGTCCAAAGCGTGTCTCTGCCAAGCCTAGGGTGAGTCCCGGTCGGGTCCCAGGCAAGTTATGGGAGGGTCATAGGTGGTTTTCTATCAAGTCCAAGGCAGGTCTTGGGCAAGTCCGGGCAAGGTCCCGAGTAGGTCCGATTGGGTCCTAGGCAGGTTCGAACAGGTCCTAGTTAGGTGCCTGCGGGGTCCTAAGCAAGTCCGGTAGGATCACGGGCAAATTTGGGTCGGTCCCCGGGCGGGTTTGGTCGAGTCTTGGGCGAGTATCGATCAAGTCCTTTGAAGCTTCCAGGCAGGTCTTGACGGGGTCCTTGGCATGTCCAGTTGAGTCCGAAGTGGGTCTTGGGCAAGTCTCGGTCAAGTCTTGAGCAGGGGCGTGGTCCCAGGCAGGTCCAATCGGGTCTCGGACAAGTCCTCGGCAGGTCCTGAGTGAGTCCTAGCGAGATACCGGGCAAGTCCGCTTTGGTCCGGGCAAGTCCTAGAGAGTCCAAGCGAGGTCCCGAGTAGGTCCTAGCAGGTCCGGTTGAGTCCCGGTCAAGTACCAGGTGTGTGCCGGGAGGTCCAGTCAGCTTCGGGGCGGGTCTCAGCGAGGTCGGCGAGGTCCTAGGCAGGACCTAGGCGAGTCCCAGCGAGGTCACAGGCAGGTCCCGATCAAGTCCCAAGTGGGCCTCGGCGAGTCTGGTTGGGTCCCATCCAAGGCCGGTCGGGTCCCAAGAGGGTCCCGGACGGGTCCTAAGCGGGTCTCGGTCAAGTCTAGGGCATGTCCCGGTCAGGTCTGAGTAGGTCCTGAGTGGGTTCCATGCAGGTCCAATCTGATCTCGATGAAGTCCTGGGCGGATCCTGGGTAGGTCCGGTTGGGTTGGGTCATGTCCTAAGCAGGCAGGTCCCGGCGAGTCCAGAGCGTGTCTTAGTCAAGCCTAGGGCGAGTCCCAATCAGATCCCAGGCGAGTTATGGGAGGGCGATTTTCTATCAAGTCTAGGGCAGGTCTTGGGCAAGTCCTAGCAAGGTCTCTAGTAGGTCCGATCGGGTCCTAGGCAGGTTCGAACAGGTCCCTGCGGGGTCCTAAGCAAGTCCGGTAGGGCCGGCAAGTTCGGGTCGGTCCTCGGGCGGGTTTGGTCGAGTCTTGGGCGAGTATCGATCAAGTCCTTTGAAGCTTCCGGGCAGGTCTTGACGGGGTCCTTGGCATGTCCAGTTGAGTCCGAAGTGGGTCTTGGGCAAGTCTCGGTCAAGTCTTGAGCAGGGGCGTGGTCCCAGGCAGGTCCAATCGAGTCTCGGACAAGTCCTCGGCAGGTCTTGGGTGAGTCCTAGCGAGATACCGGGCAATTCCGGTTTGGTCCAGGCAGGTCCAGTCGGGTCTCGGGCAAGTCCTCGGCAGGTCCTGAGTGAGTCCTAGCGAGATACCGGGCAAGTCCGCTTTGGTCCGGGCAGGTCCTAGAGAGTCCAAGCGAGGTCCCGAGTAGGTCCTAGCAGGTCCGGTTGAGTCCCGGTCAAGTACCAGATGTGTGCCGGGAGGTCCAGTCAGCTCTAGGGCGAGTCTCAGCGAGGTCGGCGAGGTCCTAGGCAGGACCTAGGCGAGTCCCAGCGAGGTCACGAGCAGGTCCCAGTCAAGTCTCAGCCAAGTCCGGTCGAGTCCCGATCAAGTCCTGAATGGGTCTCGGGGAGGTCAGTCAAGTCCCGGCGAGGTCCCAGGCAGGACCTAGGGCAAGTCCCAGCGAGGTCACGGGCAGGTCCCGATCAAGTCCCAAGTGGGCCTCGGCGAGTCTGGTTGGGTCCCATCCAAGGCCGGTCGGGTCCCAAGAGGGTCCCGGACGGGTCCTAAGCGGGTCTCGGTCAAGTCTAGGGCATGTCCCGGTCAGGTCTGAGTAGGTCCTGAGTGGGTTCCGTGCAGGTCCAATCTGATCTCGATGAAGTCCTAGGCGGGTCCTGGGTAGGTCCGGTTGGGTCGAGTCATGTCCTAAGCAGGCAGGTCCCGGGGAGTCCAGAGCGTGTCTTAGTCAAGCCTAGGGCGAGTCCCGATCAGATTCCAGGCGAGTTATGGGAGGGTGATTTTCTATCAAGTCTAGGGCAGGTCTTGGGCAAGTCCTGGCAAGGTCTCTAGTAGGTCCGATCGGGTCCTAGGCAGGTTCGAACAGGTCCCTGCGGGGTCCTAAGCAAGTCCGGTAGGGTCACGGGCAAGTTCGGGTCGGTCCCCGGGCGGGTATCGATCAAGTCCTTTGAAGCTTTCCGGGCAGGTCCCGACGGGGTCCTTGGCATGTCCAGTTGAGCCCCAAGCAGGTCTTGGGCAAGTTCCGGTGAAGTCTCGGGCAGGTCCCAGTGTGGTCCCAAGCAGGTCTAGTCGAGTCTCGGGCAAGTCCTCGGCAAGTCCTGGGTGAGTCCTAGCGAGATACCGGGCAAGTTCGGTCTAGTACGGGCAAGTCCTAGAGAGTCCAAGCGAAGCCCCGAGTAGGTCCTAGCCCATGTCTCTAGCAGGTCTGGTTGAGGCCCGGTCAAGTACCAGGTTTGTGCCAGGAGGTCCATGAGCAGGTCCCAGTCAAGTCTCAACCAAGTCCGGTCGAGTCCCGATCAAGTCCTGAGTGGGTCTCGGCGAGGTCCAAAGTCCAGGCGAGATCCCAGACAAGACCTAGGACAATTCCCAGCGAGGTCACAGGCAGGTCCCGGTCAAGTCCCGAGTGGGCCTCGGCGAGTCTGGTCGGGTCCTATGCAGGGCCGGTCGGGTCGCAAGAGGGTCCCGAACCGGTCCTAAGCGGGTCTCGGTCAAATCTAGGGCGGGTTCCAGGCTAGTCGCGGTGGGTCGGTTCCCAGTCAAGTCCCGGGTGGGTATCGGGCAGGTTTCGAGCAAGTTCTAGCGGGGTCCTGAGCGAGTCCCGGTTAAGTCTTAGGTAAGTCTGAGCAGCCCTTGATCAAGTCCCAGGACTTCCCAGGTAAGTCCCAAGTCGATCGAGTCCCGAGCATATCCCGGGTGAGTCCCAGCTGGGTCTTAAGCGGGTCTTGGGAGGGTTCGTGTCAATTTGAAAATGAGATGCTCAAAGTAAGAAAAATGGTTTACTGTGAAAATAAGAATCATTTTCCGAAAATTAAAGAAGAATTTTTGGTCAAAGGGAAAATATTTTTCGTTGATTATTATTTTAGGTCACTCCAAAAACTTATATATGAAAAACATTTTCCGTAAATCATTTTATAGCAAAACAAATAGAGTGATTTAAAGAGGTCATCCAATCCTACCCTTTTAATCAAGGGCTTGTTGTTAACTGACCGAGGACGCCCAATGGTGCGGGCCCTCCGATGGACCCGATAGTAGCCAAGGGTCTACTTGTCTATCAAAAGCTCATCTTAGCAATTTTATGTTTGGCTGCTTAAGCAACCCCAGATAGAATTTCCCTTGATGATTGTTGCCCACCCTTAGCCAGACTCATCCCATCGACATTACCGAAAAATCTTTTTGAGGAGGATCAAAAAGACTACTACTAAGAGGAGAGCGAGAAGATGGGTGAAAAAAAAAAAAAGGAAGTAGATGAGCAAAATGACGGAATGAGAGAAAGGAAGGAAATTTTTTATTTTTTTATTAGCATCACAAAGTGACAGAGGGAAGGAGAAAGCACAAACTGAGAGGGAATTTGATAAAAAGGGACCAACGAAAGAATCTGAGAAAGAAAGAAATAGAAAACCAGATAGAAGAAGCTCGAAAAAAAAAAAAAAAAAAAAACAGGAAAGAGCAAAATGAGAGAAAAGAGGAGAGAGAAGAAAAAAAAAGAGCAAAATGACGTAATGAGAGAAAGGAAGGAAAGAAAATTTTTGATTAGTGTCACAGCAGAGAGGGAAATTGATAAAAAGGGGGGACTGAAAGAATCGGAGAAAGAAAGAAATAGAGAGAACAAGAGAGAGAGAAGCTGGAAAAAAGAAGAAGAGAGAAAACGAGAAGGAGAGGGAGAGAAGCTAGGTGAAATGAAAGGGAAAAAAAAAAATTGAGAAAGAAAATGGAGAAAAGAAAGAAACAGAGAACCAGAGAGAAGCTGATAAAAAAAATAATAATAATAAATAAAAAGAAGAAAAAGAAAAAGAGAGAGGAAATAGAGGAGCGAAAGGAGACGAAAGGAAGAGAAACCGAGAAGAGAGGAGAGCGAGAAGATGGGTGAAAGAAAAGGAAAATAGATGAGCAAAACAACAGAATGAGAGAAAGGAAGGAAATTTTTTTTATTAGGATTCACACAGTGAGAGAGGGAAGGAGAAAGCATAGAGTGAGAGGGAATTTTGATTAAAAAAAAAGGGGGGGGAACGAAAGAATCCGAGAAAGAAAGAAATAGAGAACCAGATAGAAGCTGAAAATAAATAAATAAAGGGGAGCAAAATGAGAGAAAATGAAGAGAAGCCAAGAAGACTGAGAGGAGAGAGAAATGGAAAGAAGATGAGCAAAATGACATAATAAGAGAAAGAACAGAAAGAAAAATTTTGATTAGGTTCACAGAGTGAGAGAGGGAAATTGATAAAAAGGGAGGACTAAAAGAATTTGAAAAAGAAAGAAATAGAGAGATAAAGAGAGAAGAGAGGAAACAGAGGAGCAAAACAAGAGAGCAGAGAACGAAGATAAATTGAGAAGAGACCAAAGTTGGGTGAAAATTGTTAGAGAATATTAGGGGATTTAATTTCATTGTAATCTCCTATAATCAGATTTGATGATAATAAATCAAATTACTTTGATTTGATTATCAAATTTATCTACCCTAATTTTCCTATAAATAAGAGTGTCATGTATTATAAAAGAAATCAAGTAATAAAAACATAATATAGCTCTTTTGGGCTTCATCTATAGATGTAAGTCGTTAACGGAACCACATAAAATTTTTTGTGTCTATTTTATTATTCCATATTTAATATAATAAAAGGGAAAAAAGATGAGTAAAACGACGGAACGAGGGAAAGAAAGGATTTTTTTTTTTTTTTTATTAGCATCAAACAATAATAACATATTGCAATACGGAAGAAAAAAAAAAGTATGAAATCGAGGTTTGATGAATAAGAAGAGCAGAAAGTCAGCAACAAACATAGATTAAAGAAGCAACAAACCTTAAAACACCAATGATACTGAAACAATAGAAAACCAAAAAGAGTTCTCCAAGAATTAAAGAAAAGCTAGAACACACTGCCGTCAATGACAAGCTCTAATAAATTGCATCAAACAAAGATCCCTCAGAAGTCAGAACTGAAATATTACTGAGATCCCAGAGCATATAACCAGGCAAATGATCCTTTATCTAAGCAATAATCAGTCTGGACAACCGCAGAATACATATGCATAACATAAATGCTTTATTGACATTGTGCATTTGCAATATGAATGCTACAACCACATAAATGCTGCTTCAACTCTATCATTAGTAATAAGAATGAAGACTAAATTAATGTTTTCCTTTAGAAATAATATGAAGGTCAATAATCAGTTTTATGCACATATACATATATCTAAGCAACAAATTTGGCAATTGGGGGATGCAGACCTGGTGTGATGGAAATGATGCCATTTGATCTAATTGTTCCAAACCTTTTGTTAGCATACTGTGTATGTTATGGATGCAGCAAATTGAGTCTACTTTTCTTTGGCTTCGGCCTGTCTCCTTCGCAATTGACAACTGATCACCTTCATTAGTATATACATTTATGTGTTAGTAACAGATAGAAAAACCAACAGATAGAAAATGCAAACCAACAGAGATGGGGTCGAAACCCAAAAAGGAATTGGAAGTACCTCCTCCCTCCGGGATGTTGCAGTTGCAGAGGAACAATAGCTCTTGAGGCCATTTCCTTTTCTTGTTCTTGTTATTGTTCTTGAGCGTCATAGCCAAAAACTCCTCCAAAGCTCGACAACATCGATGACAGAAACACTTGCATACGCCACCTCGTCCACCCCAAATGCCACAATCTCTCTCTCTCTCTCTCACCCTCTGAGCTTTCTATTTATCTACAGAGTTTTGAATTTTAAAGAATGCCCAACGGTCTAATTCTTTATTGAAATCAGACCGCAGGATGGACGCAAAATCCAACGGTTGGGTACCCTTCTTTTGTTTGGTAAGATTAGGAATTTTCTAGCCGTTGGTGGTATAATTGAGATTCTAATTACCCAGTTGATGTTGTTGATTGTCGGAAATCCTCTCTTGAGGTGGACTAGCCGATTGGATTTGATTTTTGAATTTTTAGGTCCTGAGCTATCCTGAAAGTGAATCCATTTGGGGCAAGTACTTGTTAAAAAAAAGTATCCAAACTTTAGCTATATATAAATAGATATATAAAAATTAGGAGCAAATGGGAATTTGATTTCTCAACCCATGTTGTTGGTTGTTGGAAACCATCCTGTGCAGGTGGTATCTTTTGGTTTGGCTCCGACTTGTTTATATTATGGGCCGCTGTGAAGGTACCCAAACCCAAGCCGAATCCACTACATATACGGACCACGGACTAAAAAAAGTTATTGAATCCAAAATTCAATAGTAATTAATTAATAAAAAATTCAATGATAATTTTTAGCTCAACGTCAAAAAATAAACACTTAGAGAGTATGAGAGTGAGAGTGAGATAAATAATCCCTTAATTTAAGGCGATCAAATCATTATTTATCATTAAAAAAAAAATCACATTCGAAAAAAAAAAAAAAAAAACAAAAACAAACAAACATTACAAATTAAATGAATGCTTACAAAGAAATTTCTTAGAAAATATAAACAACTTTTTACACCCCCACTTGGAATGTGAAAAAAGAAAAAAATGCACTCAGGAAAGAAACAGAAGCTGGGGGATGCTGAAACCATCATATCCCCATTAGAACGAAAGCACCACTAAACACACATTATGTTAACAGGAGCTAACAATTTTTCTGCCCAGCTATTTAGCCTGACTTAAAATAAATTAAAGAATGTGTCTGCCTTTATCTAGGAAGTTGCCTATTAATGGTGCAAAGTCACTGTCTTTTACGGCGAAGTCCTGGCTCGAACAAGAGGTGATTGAGGTATAGGAGAGTGAGGAGACCGCATGCTCTGTGCCATCATGATATCATCCACTCTTTTACTTTTAAGGCTGAGTCTAAGATTGCTGTTCCAATGCTTTCTCTTAATAGAATTTCTGACATCCTTATTTTTATGCACAAAGGTTTGGATTCTATTCAAAGCAACTTCCATGGTGCTGTCATCCATGTTAGCAAAGCAAACCCTGAACCACCCTGGCTCTGAGCAGTGAAAAGAAGAACCAGGAGAAACATTGAGCTTAACGTCCTTTATTATCACTTGCCATAGCTCCATCTCTGCTTCAAATGTCTTGTTTTTTAGCAGGTGACGCAAATCCATCCATACAAACAGGCCTGCATTGCTCTTCAAACAATCAATGCCTACTTGAGCAAGAGAGCGCGCAAGTGAAGAACTTATACCTACTTCCCAACCTTTCAGCACTCTCTGCTATAAATCTGTCGACAAAAGCATCATCCGACAGCATAGATGCAATCAGATGTTGTGTTTGTGAGGAAACCAGCCCGACATTTTACGACAACATTGTACTACAGCATCGTTGTATGAATAGACAATCCCAACTCTAAATCCAGGGAACCCCATGTCCTTTGAAAGACTATAAACAATGTGGATGAGATCAAGGTTGCACGCCATTTCCTTTTCTTCCTCTAGAATCTCAGATATGCTTACGAAACCAGGCTGGCTGAAGACAGTTGCAGCATATATTTCATCACAGATCAAGTGGATGCTCTTCTCATTGATGAAGCTTACAAGTTTTATTAGAGTCTGTCTGTCTAATATAGTGCCAAGAGGGTTTGATGAATTGGTAATCAGCAAGCCTTTTACTCTGATGTTTTCCATTTCAGCTCTCTCATAGGCAGCTTCCAAAGCTTCTCTTGTCACCTTGAAATTGTTAGAGCTTTCACAGACTACTGGAAGGAGTTGTACTCCTGTTCTCCATCTCAAATCCCGATCAAAACTGCAATAAAAAAGCCAAATTGTTTTAGCATTTCTCCTGCATATATAGAGATTAATTATATGTTTTGTATGTTTCTAGAGGTCTTGCATATATCTATGTAAAAATTTGGAACCATATTAAATACAAATACTTTTCTTTGTCATTGACTAATCCAAATTATTGACCGTTTAACCATCAGTGCGTAATTGCTTTTCTCATTGTTTTGACTGTTACAGGCATTTTGAAAAGAAAATTCCTTACCCTTTGACTCAAGTGGTGCTGTCAGTCAACTACAATTTTTTTTTTTTTCTGGATCTTTGACTAATGCTAATTGGCTCAAAATTGAGAACAAGAGGCTTTTCTTCGAGGAAGATGGGGCTGATCATTTTCCCCTAGTATCTTCCAATTTTTTGTCAAAAATTGGTTTGGAGGTTTGTATGAGAGTAAACCCTTTAGTAAACCCTTTAGTTGAGGACCACTGCAAATTGGATGTGATCATGCCCCCACCAATCATTCAACTAGGTGGATTCGGATCCCCACTAATTTATTATTTAAATTAATTCGAACAATACATATGAGAGTCGTTATTAAACTCATTTGTCCAAATAGAAGTACAGACAGCCTAAAACTTGTCCAGTTATTCATATTTATTGTTTAAATTACTAATAAACGAGAGAATAAAACTGTCGGAAATCTAAAACTGTCGAATTATCTTAAAAAGTTCTTAAATGGTGGTCTTTTGGCTTTATTGTTTCAAGCTTTTCCGGCATTGTAAAAAGTTCATATAGGTTATTGGGAGTACGTATTTTTTAGAAACTTTTATCAATTTTAGTTCACTGGAAGATGTAAATTAGGGTTTTCTCTTTATCAGTTAGCATTTATAAAATCAATCGTACAAGAGATTCTACCCTCTTTAGTTTCCCTTATAGTCAGTAGCCTGCCTACCCCATGAATTTGTAAAAGGTGATTGTGTTAAATGAGTTAAAATGTGTTAAAATGTGTTCAGTTTGAGACTGGATGTTTTCTTTTTTGCTGGATTTTAGTTTCCTCTTGTAACAGGCAGAAGCTTATGAGTTCTCTTTGTTATGTTGCTAGAGTAATGACCTTTTTGCTCTGTTCTTGGATGAAACAATGACATACTCCTGTGCTGTATTCAAGGTCAGGATCAAAACCATTCGATGATTTATGATCAAGCAAGCATAATTTTCTTCCACGTATTCCATTTCTTTAACTTATATTTATTTATGTGTTAAAACATTTCATAGAAGGAAGATGGAGACTTAAAGGTTGCACAACTGAGAAAGATCTCTCTTCTGATTCAAAAGGTACGACTCGTTCAATTGGAGTCATCAAAATTTGAAAATGTTCTTGGTGTAATGTAAGAGTTGTACAATTCATTTCTCTTCGATTAATTCAGGCAAGAATTGATAAAAATCATGAAGTTCTTGAGATTGGGTGTGGTTGGGGAAGCTTAGCTATTGAAGTTGTCAAACGAACTGGATGCAAGTACACTGGCATCACTCTGTCTGAGGAGCAATTGAAATTTGCGGAAATGAATGTGAAAGAAGCTGGCCTTCAGGTATTGACATGTTGAAATTAGAGAATGAGAGTTTGACATGTGTTAAGCCATATGTTTTCTATTATGCAGGGTTCCTAGAGAATGAGAGTTTGACTCTCTGGTTCTTCTCTTGTCATAGAATATCTGATTGAATCTGGCATCTCTTATCATACACTATTCTTCACAAGTCATTTTGAATTTAATTTTAATCAACTCTATTACCAGGACCGCATTAAATTTCTTCTTTGCGACTACCGCCAATTGCTTAATACCCTCAAATATGACAGAATCATATCTTGGTAAGTTCCTTTGACACTGAATTCATATCTGACATAACTTCCTCAGCAAAGAACATGATCTTGGATAGCATTTTTTCAGTGAGATGCTAGAAGCTGTTGGCCATGAATTCATGGAAGCATTTTTTGCTTGCTGTGAATCGGTATTAGCAGAAGATGGGCTTCTTGTTCTGCAGGTAATGATAGGATGGAAACAAAAGAGCTTGTGTCCTCTCTCATTCCCCTGTTTGATTATATTTTCATGATTACAGAATGCCTTGTTGGTCTCTATATCTCTTTTACGAGTTTAATTTAAATACATTGCTAACCATTATAGGTTGTTGGTCTTGTTTTAGTTCATATCAATACCAGATGAACGTTATGATGAGTACAGGCAAAGTTCAGATTTCATAAAGGAATATATATTTCCTGGTGGATGCCTTCCTTCATTAAGTAGAGTAACATCAGCCATGGCTGCTGCATCCAGACTCTGGTACAAGTTTATTTTGTAGAGTTATTTTTTGTTTAATATTTATTTCTCTGCATAATTAACAGAAATTTGGTAACTGCAGTGTGGAGGACCTAGAGAACATAGGGATTCATTACTACCAAACACTCAGATACTGGAGAAAGAATTTTCTTGAGAAGCAGAGGTAAGTGGTCTAAACTCTGTAGAAAAAGAAAATTGTTCTAGCATCTGAAGTCCTTGTAGTTTTGAGTTTTTGGACCTTGCTATTCATGTCCGACCAAAAGAAAAGAGTTGTTGGAACATATATTTTCACATTTTAACTTCCATTACTAGGAAGATCACATGTTTGCTGCATTGGAGTGGCCTAAAAATGATGAAAGGGATAAGATTGTCATTGGACTCTGGTTTAAGTGTAGCAAGTTGGCATATTTATTTTATTTCATGTTGTTCTTTAAGCCATTATGCTGGAAATCTATTATTATTTTCAATGATATTACATGAAGACTATAAACAAGTTTTGTATTTTGATATTGTGGCATTAATTTTTGTGTTTTCAGCAAAATCCTCACTCTCGGGTTTAGTGAAAAATTCATTCGGAGGGAATATTACTTTGATTATTGTGCGGCTGGTTTTAAGACGCATACACTTGGAAATTACCAGGTATATATACTTGATGAACAACTGCTATTTGCCATGTCCCTTGTTAAATACTTTAGAAAGTATTGAATAATCTGTTAAGAACATCAACTTGTGTAAAATACTAAGAACCACTATTGCTTTGTTTCCATGGGAGATGAAATCATACTTCATAATTCAAATTTTGATTTTGCTCGTTGAAACTAGATGCAGTATATATGAAAGGAATAAGCAAAATATTCCCAGATATAAGATCATTGTTTTGCTTCAGATCATGGAGATAACAAAGAGAAGGGTATATTCTGCATAGTGTTTATAACAATGAGAAGGGTATATTTTACATAGTTTTTACAAGTATAGAAATGAGTGTTTATAGAAACCTTGATTAGAAACAATTTAATGTAAAATGTTGATTTTTGGTTCTTAAATTTGGATTAGATACGTTGTTTTTTTTTTTTTTTGTCCTTCATATTGAAAAAGTTTTAATTTTGTCCTTGAAAATTTAAATATAGCAATGTCATCCTGCCATCCATCATCCATGAATTAAAGTGTACATGTAACTCATGGATTGAAGTCTTGTGTGTGCAATGTCATCCGCCAACTCTTACCTCCACCATGACTAGATCGCCACTACCAATCTACCACCACCATCGAGAGAGAGAGAGAGAGAGAGAGAGAGAGAATTAAAGTGTACATGTAACTCATGGATTGAAGTCTTGTGTGTGCAATGTCATCCGCCAACTCTTACCTCCACCATGACTAGATCGCCACTACTAATCTACCACCACCAGAGAGAGAGAGAGAGAGAGAGAGAGAGAGAGAGAGAGCTTTTGGTGGTGGTGGTATAATGGGGGTGTGGTGGTGATGGTTGTGGTGATGTTGGAACTACAGTGGTCGTGGTGGAGGTAGGGTTCGACGTTGAAAAGAGAGAATTTCAGTTTTTAATATGCATTGATAAAGTGATAGATTTTGGGTTTTAGATTAGAGTTATTGCAAGGGATCTCAATCTGTAACTCATAAAAGGTTTTAATGAGACACAATTATAACCTCATTTACATGTGAAAAACTCTAAACAGATAAATATCACAATTTTATGCGAAATTAACAGATATTTATCAAAACAAACATTCACCAAAATATGAACAATCACACACAAAGATTTTGGTGACGAAGAGAAAACTTTTTAGAAACCAATCTAAAAGTAAAACCTCTCCAGGGCAGCCAAACCCAGGAAATTACTATCAAAAGATTATCCAGAGATTACAGACACTAGGAACACTTACAACCCTTTGCAAGACCTTGACTCTGTAAGATCGACAAGCTTCCAACTTGTCTCCTCGCTCACAATCTTCTTCAACGTGATTCTCCTTTATCGGACTCTTCCGATAGACTTCAATTAAGCACACAATCAATACTAATAAAAATCCTCTAAAAGGAATCAATTTGGCTCACAACAAAATAATTACTCAAGCACATCCTCACACGAACTCTCTAAGGGTGAAAATTCGTACTTCTCTCTTCTATAATGATGTATATATACCCCCGACAAAACCCTAGACCTAACCCACTTAAAATCACATTTTTTGGCCTAAAACTTACGGGGTGTCCGGACATGTTAATGGGCGGTCCGGACACGGCTTTGCGAAGCAAGATTTTAGTTTCTAGAAATGAGGTCCGGACCCGGGGAATTGCGGTCCGGACCCAGCCTGTCCAGTCTTGATCAACAGCTCTGATCGATGGGCGTTTGTGGTCCGATTGAGCTGAAATTTTGCAGGGCTGTTCATAACACATGAATCTACATTATGAACGGTGGAGATTGGATTCTGAGCATTCTATATCAGTGTTTGAGCCTATGAACAGTAACATCTGCATTTTGGAACTGAATTAAGCCAACACAAGAACTAACAAACTCTCCCTTTGGCAATTCAGTGACAAAACCAAAATGTCGAGCCAATCCCATCATCTCCCCATATTTACTCCCCATTTTTGTCACAGAATGACAAAAGATCTTCATGTTTCCTGAAACACTTCACAAAATACATCAAGGCATATGTGGAACAAGAAGACATAAATAAAACTCATGATAAAAAAATGACGTAGAATGCGTGATCATAAAAAAAGTCAGCAAAACTCCCCCTCAATGTATGACTCAATTAACAACAGGAAACTGGAAATGTAAAGCATGTTTCCCTCCCTTAAAAGTTAAATGAACACACATGATAACACATCAATGACTCATGTATTGCACAATGAATATTCAAACATGCTTCAAATATGCAAAATATACATGAGACTAGAAATGGCTAGAAACTCATATTGCTTAACCCAAGCCAAGAAAATGTTCCATTCAACCTATGCTTGTGTGGTGTGTGGGTAAGCCATCCAAAGAGAAAAATTTTCAATTTACAAAATGAGGAGAAAGTTTCACCACCATGAGGTTTTGACAAGTATATCAAATCAAAAGTCAAACCTTATCATACTAGGGCCTAGCCACTCTTATCTTATACATTTCTCTTTGTAAAATATTTTGCACAAGTTTGACACAGTGAAATAAATTCCTTTTGGAATATGATCTTTTGATTTTATTTGTTTCACTATTTTTTTTATTTTTCTCTTTGAGAAAGTGTCCTTAAACTTTTGGTGCTTATCACAAAAGAGAAAGCAGAAATTTTTAAGCCCTAGGTTCAACTAGCATATGGTCAATTTGAAAAATATGACTAGTCAAAAACCTCATATGGTTACCTAACAGACCTCACAAATAAAGTGAAACAAAGCCTCAATTTAAGCTTAAATGTGCACAAAAGATAAAGCATAGGCAAAATGTACCACATAAGCTCAGGCTTTAGGTAACCACAAAAACAAGTCCATTGACACAAATTTTCATCTCATGTATATTAAGAACATTCCAAGATGTAAGGAATTAAATCCATAAAAAGCAACATGAGAAATTAATGGACTATCTAGGTACATAAGACAAAAGAAAGAAAAGGAAACAATCAAAGTAACATATTTTTGTCTTTTTGAAATTTTTCACAAAAGAAATGCACACAAAAGAAAAACAAATGCAAAACAAAGAAAAATGCAATGCAAAACAAAACAACATGCTTGAATTGAGATTACAACAGGCAAGACATGAATGTCCTTTAGCATTAAATTTTCATCACATCTTATAGGTCCCACTACAAAATAATGATTTGGTTTAATAACTACTTCTAGGTCTTCATAAGACATTACACATTCCTGAACATTTGATTAGCAAGTAGACAAAAATCTTGGTGGTCCGCACACAACATCTCATCTATAAGCTTTTCAAAGATCATGATATATGAATTTCTTGAAAAATCCTTTATGAATATGCCTCAAAACATGAATCTCAAAACAATCATGTATATACTCTTTATACAGAAAGTGTAACAACAAAAACAAAAAAATGCAAAGCAAAGAAAAATAACACGCTCTAGGATATTCAAAAATAAGCAAAACAATCAATCCTAGGCATGTTATTGACTCACCTAACTTTAGGTGCGATCACTACCACTCCCCCTCAATGGGTGAATGGAATAATCCTTCCTAACCCAAACCTTCTTGAATAAAGGTGTAGAGACGTGAACATTTTCAAACTTGTCTACTCTAGACACACCTCCCATCATCATTACCAAACTCTCATAATCTTTCCTAGAAACAGAATTTTTATTTTTATGCACATGAGGTTTTAATTTAAAACAGTTGGGTCGAATGTGGCCAACTTTTCTACAATGATGACAAGTAGGGATAAACCTTTTAGGAGGTAGATTCCTAGGAGGATGGACGACTCTATATTTGGGATAAGATACATAAGGTTCAATATGAATTTTCTTAACTTTCTTACCTTGTGAGGTCGAGGCAGCTGCTGTTTTTCTTTTAACCACAGAGTCTTCTACTTTTTCTGATTTAACAAATATTATCTCGGAAGTAGAATCATTGTTAGAAGACAAAGCAACATGACAATCAAAACTTAACTCAGATTTATCACAATCAGAATTCTGAGTATGTAACATATTCTCAAGGGAATTGCTAGAGAATTTTTCCAATTGAGTTTCTGACTCTTTTAATTTATTCTCTAACAAATCAACTTTAAAACCTAAAACAGAATTTTCAGATTTTAAAGAATCAATTAAAGCATGTGATTCAGACAATTTAGTAACAATAGATTCATTCACATGCTTAAGATCTTGAAACTCCCCCAAACAATTTGTGTATTGATGTCTCAAAAGAGTGAATTTTTCCAACAAATTCTTGAAGGAGTTTATAAGATCATATTCCCCTTGAGAAGTATTCATAGCAAACAGGAGTCAACAGATCTCACTCAAGAATTTAATCCAAAAGGAGTGAACCCGCTCTGATACCAATTGAAAAACTCTAAACAGATAAATATCACAATTTTATGCGGAATTAACAGATATTTATCAAAACAAACATTCACCAAAATATGAACAATCACACACAAAGATTTTGGTGACGAAGAGAAAACCTTTTAGAAACCGATCTAAAAGTAAAACCTCTCCGGGGCAGCCAAACCCAGGAAATCACTATCAAAAGATTATCCAGAGATTACAGACACTAGGAACACTTACAACCCTTTGCAAGACCTTGACTCTGTAAGATCGACAAGCCTCCAACTTGTCTCCTCGCTCACAATCTTCTTCAACGTGATTCTCCTTTATCGGACCCTTCCGATAGACTTCAATTAAGCACACAATCAATACTAACAAAAATCCTCTAAGAGGAATCAATTTGGCTCACAACAAAATAATCATTCAAGCACAGCCTCACACGAACTCTTTGGGGGTGAAAATTCGTACTTTTCTCTTCTATAATGATGTATATATACCCCCGACAAAACCCTAGACCTAACCCACTTAAAATCACGTTTTTGGGCCTAAAACTTACGGGGTGTCCGGACATGTTAATGGGCGGTCCGGACACGGCTTTGCGAAGCAAGATTTTAGTTTCTGGAAATGAGGTCTGGACCCGGGGAATTGCGGTCTGGACCCGGCCTATCCAGTCTTGATCAACAGCTCCGATTGATGGGCGTTTGTGGTCCGATTGAGCTAAAATTTTTCAGGGACATTCATAACACATGAATCTACATTATGAACGGTGGAGATTGGATTCTGAGCATTCTATATCAGTGTTTGAGCCCGTGAACAGTAGCATCTGCATTTTGGAACTGAATTAAGCCAACACAAGAACTAACAATATGCATGGCAGATAAATAGGAGGATGACATTGCTATGTTTAAAAAATTTCAGGGAGCAAATTAGGAACTTTATATATTTCAAAGACAAATACCAAATTTGGGCCAAATTTTAGGTTCTAAAATTCATTTCAGCCTAATTAAATAATGATAATGCTTGCAATTGGTGATCATATTCTCTTATAATCCCATATCTCCTTCACTGAACGAAGCTGTTTGAGAGTTGAGACTTCTCCCACTTGTCATAATAGTTTATTTATTGCATACTGTTTGGAGCTGCACTCTTAAATATTGTGGTTTTCCATTTATGTAGGTTGTATTATCACGTCCTGGCAATGCTGCTGCGTTTGATAATCCATATCAAACTTTGCCTTCAGCATGTTGATTATGTTCTCAAAGGAGAGACACAATCTTCATATTCCTACCTGGTCAAACTATGGTCGATTCTTTCTTTTTTGGTGGTCATTATATTGCTTTTATTTGTTGTGCGTACGAGGGCAGACCAGAAAAGAATTGCATTCTTTGCTGATTCATAATCATAACTTGATCATGGATCCAATAAATCTTATGGTCTGAGCTTTAACAGTTAACTCTAAGATTCCATTGCTTATCCCACTACAAAAAATCTTTGTGCTAGGAAAGCTCTAGGATGGGGTCGTTTTAACAAAAACGACTCTACCATGGGTCATTTTTAATAGTAAAACGACCACTCTCAGAAGGATGAGTCGTTTGAACAGTATTGTTCAAACGACCCCTCCTTTTGAGAGGGGTCGTTTTAACAATAAATTCATACAATCATTATTTACCGATAAACCGGCTCACGAGTGTATGATCTTAAAAAAGAAAATATTAGTTAGGTTGTATAAAAGTTGTACAATTGATGAAAGTGTCATGGCCGGTCAGTTCTTTCGGGTTAAGGTTAATTAGTTTGCACGTTTTTCAAAGTAAAGACTCTTATGGCTCTAGTGAAGTTTGCATCATTTTGTATATCCACCAAATAAATATAAGATCCTCTACGAATAAATAGGTGATTATCTCCAAATTTGATAATACAGATAACCAACTTTAGCTTGTTTTGGGTTTACCACGTGATTTAATGGATGCTAAATTGGGTGTATTTAAAAGAAATGATACAATTCATTTTTTTCCAACCATCTTTTAACTATCCTCATATAGTAAACGGATGAATCCATCATTGAATTTAATTATGTGAAATTTACATGAGTCCACAAATTTAATAGTTGATCTATTAAATTTGTAAAAAGAGATAGTTGTGTAATATACTTCTCTATTTAATATTGAATTGGTCACTTGCGATTGCGACCTGCATTTTGTAATCTTGTTTGGCCAGTAGTTGACTTAAATAAGTAAAAATAAAAAAAATAAAAATCACTATTGCCAACTTTGGATGTGCAATAGTGTGTGTGTATATATATATATATATATATATATATATATATATATATATATATATGTCTGCATTTTGTAAAAGTTATTATTGAATAACTTAATAAGAAGATTAGAAAATAACTTAATAATTTTCTGTGGTGAATATTTTATAAGAACAGTGTATATATATAAATGTCGTCAATCGATGCCTATGAAAACAACCATATATATATATAGCCGAAAGGATTAAAATTGTTTTCATATATGTTGAAGATCCAAGAGCATAAATTTAGAACAAAAACTTTGAAAGCAAAACTGTTGAGAGAGAAACACAAAGAGAATCAAATAAGAGTAAGTTAATATACATACTTGACGTACACCACTTACAGCTCAAAAGCTTAAGTCAATGAGTTTGGGTCCATTTAGGTATATTAACTGCTATTTTTTTTTTTTAATTCTTTTTCAATTTGAGATACAAACTTCACAACAAAAACTATGACTAAGTTAGTGTGTGTTTTTTGAAAAAAAAATTTTGGAATCCCAGTAAAATATTTCGAAAAACTACGCATGAAATATCCTTTCGGGTTCGCACGCTTTCTAAAAATGATTCGCCATCTCTTATGACATGAGAGTGAAATAAGATATAAAAAGTAGGTAAGTAGGTGAAGTAAATGAGAGAATAAAAGGTTGAGGCTGCATAAGCTCATTTGATAGGGCATAATGCATTAGAAAAAAAGAGAGTTTGGTTGTTACTTCCTCTAATTTTTTAAGTTTATAAAATAGTCATCCAGTCTTTATAGGAACTTTCTCTAATTTAATTTAGTTTATAAAAACAAAGTGCTCCTTCACCATGCGCAGCATCCAAGTTTATGAGGAGTGGTGATGGGGTTGTGTTTTTTCCCCTTACTTTCCAGCAATGAACACCAAAAGTTTGCTAACGTGCACAAGGTATTTGGTGCCAGCAATGTCAGCAAAATGTTACAGGTTCCTATTATTTCATACCAAAAACTTTGTTTCAAGATGCTATTAGAATTAATCTTCTATCAGGAGACTTAAAGTGGCCCACATGCATGTCACATATATTATATGTATATAGTATATTATATATAGTTTTTATTAAACAAAAAACTTTGGGTAATTAAAGTATAGTTAACTACTAAAGGTGAAAAGGTGTTTTATTTTTACCAAGTGTTATCTTCCTTGATGGAAGGAAGCAACGTAAGATAAATGGATAGAGGTCTTGGCCTATATAAAAGACAAGCATGTGATATCCATTGATCACATCTTTAACGTGAAAAACATACAGGCCAAAAATTATTATCTATCACTCTCCAACAAAGTGAGGGTTCTAGGATTGCGAATTGAAGGCTCTGGGATTGTGAATTCAGCAAACATTCAACAAGTATTCAATTCAGGTACTTGAACAACAATGGCCAGAAGTTAATATTTCTTTTATATTTATATAAGAGAAATGCTTGGTTTCATTAAAAAGTTCATCTTTTGGCCATTTTAATCCTAGGTAGCATGACCCATTTTCATTTTTTATTGTGGCATGGCCCTTTAAAATCTATTAATTTTAAAATGGGTCATGCCACCTAGGATTAAATGGCCAAAAGATGGACTTTTTAATGAAGCCAAGCATTTCTCTTTATATAATTTTCTCCCAAATTCTTACAGATGCCAAATCATATATATATATATATATATATATATATATATATATATATAAGCCAAAATCCCTCACAGCAGTGCCTTAAAATTGCGACATGTGGCGTGAATCTATTTTTTTTAAAGGCAAAATTGGTTTTTTAAGAGTGAATCGGTTTTTTCTTAAAAAACCGGTTCATTAATTGCGTTAATTATATTTCAAGAGTTTTCCGTATATAATTATTCAATAAATTAAGTATTATTAATGTCCGAGTCAAATAAGGAAACAAATAATATAAATTAAATTATTATGTATTAATACGTTTAGTCAATTTAATATGTAAATTAATACGTTTAGGATTCTAAAACAAAAAAGAAAAAAGGGTAACCCTTCAAGTCCAAAAATGATTTTTGGAGTTAAAATAAGACTTAGGGCTTGTTTGGTATGCGGAATAGGCCCCTGGAATGGATTGGCTATTCTTATGGAATAGTCATTCTTTTATTTGGTAAGGGTTTATTCCTAGGAATAATTATTCATGTGGAAATCATTAATCCCCTACACACAAGAATAGTTATTCCTCTAAAAAAATAAAGAGAGGAATAACTATTCCAGAGGAAAATGACTAAGTATTTCAAAAAAAAAAAAAAAAAAAAAAAAAAACCATTTTTTTCTATATTTTCTCTCCAACTAAAAAATAAAAAAAATAAAAATAAATAAAAATAAAAAAAAAAAACCTTGTGGGTGGCCCAGTTCATGGGGTGGTTGGCCACCCACAAGGTTTTTCTTTTTTATTTTGTTTCTTTTAGTTTTGAAAAAATTAGAAATTATATGGGCTTTTTAGTAATTTAGATTCAATTCCAATTATGAAATATGTTTGTTACCAAACTAAAAAATTGGAATAATTATTCAATTCCAACCTCTTATATTCCTAGCAATACTTATTCATTTTCCTATTGGAATGCATATTCCGCAAACCAAACGAGGCCTTAAATTACTAGAGTTGCCGGCCATGACTTCAAGGCGACTTAATTATTGAGACGAAGAAAGGGAAGAAAAATATGGGATCTTAGATCTAGGAATTTAAGTGAGAGATGGTTTTCATATTTTTATTTTTATTTTTTATTTTTTGTCTATTTCGGTATAAGAGATGGTCAAATTTGCTATGAAATTTGTAAGATCACATATGAATTTTAAATATTTTAATGATAAATTAGCACAAAAATAAACAAGAAATAAGTGAAAAATAAATGTATAACACTTCTTATAATGGAACATGATAGATGCCAATATCACATACGTCAAGAGGACATGATTCCATACAATTTTTTGTTCTTTTAAAAAAAATATAAATTTTGAAATTACTTCAAAGAAAGTGGCATGAAAAATGCTATCATTAGTTAAAATCTACAATATATATCATGATCGGGGAGGGAGACAAAAATAATTAGCGTTGTAGACCTTCTTGTATTGTCATTGGAGTTATGATTAGGGGTGGGCAAAACCCGACCCACACGTCTCGCCCGGATTTTCTCATAAAAAAGTGGATTCGTGTTATATATTAAGATATTCAGGCAGGTCGGGGCGGGTTGTAAATATAAGTTTTCTAATTTACCAGATACTCGCCCCGACCCGCCCCGCAATTTTATCCTAACCCGAACTAAACCTTAATACCGATCATATTCTCCTGCACCGCTTCCTTTTTTTCCTTCTTTTTTCTTTCTCTTTCTATTGCGCGCTTCCTTTCGAGTAGAAGAGACCACAATTGAATCCAATTAGGGTTGGAAACAAACCACAAACAAGCTTTTGAATAATAATTCTTTGGGTAAACTTCAATTTGGCTCCCTGAACTTTCAGCCAATTTGACAAAGCCCCCCGCAACTTTCAAATATCTGACTTTGGACCCTTAAACTTTCAATTTCTATCATTATAGACCCCTCTATTAGTTTCAAACGTTAAAATCAAACGGTTTTCTGTTGATGCCCATTATACCCTCACATTAAAACTACACCGTTTTGGGCCCCAAACTTCAGCACCCACCCAGTCCAAAACGACACCGTTTTGGGCATTAAATTTTTTTTTTTTTAAAAAAAAAAATGTAAATATTAAAAAAAATAAAAATAAAAGAAAAGAAAATTTGGGATGGCCGGACCACCCCATTTTTGGCCAAGGGGGGTGGCTGGAGCCACCCTTATGGCCGATCTGGGGATAGTCAAACCACCCCCATGGCCAAGGGGGTGGTCCGGCCACCCCCGAAAGGCCAAAAAAAAAAAGTGAATGGCTTTGGGACTTTTGGGGGTGGTCCCACTACAAGAAAGATACTCATCAGGGGCGACTTATTAGGGGCGACTCAAAAGTCGCCCCTAATACTCAACTATTAGGGGCGACTTTGAAAGTCGCCCCTAATAGTTCCGTATTAGCGTCCACCTCGAAGTAGACGCTAATAATGGGTCGAAAAGTTGACTATTAGCGTCCACTCTACAGTGGACGCTAATAAGTCGACCCTAATATACGCGCAGGAATTATCCTAGGGGCGGGAAAAATTTAAGCGGCGAAAAAAAAACTTTTAGGGTCGACAATAGTCGACCCTAATACTTAACCAATAGCGTCCACTTAAGTGGACGCTGAAAGATGGAAAAAAAAGAAAAAAAAGAAAAAAAAATCACATAAAAGCTCAATAGGGTCGACTTTGAGAGTCGACCCTAATAGTTAGGCATTAGGGTCGACAAAAGTCGACCCTAAAGAGTGCGTAGAAGAATTAAAAAATAAATTAAAAAAGTAAATTTGATGACCAATAGCGTCCACTAAGAGTGGTCGCTATTGTCCTATTATTAGGGTCGACTTTGAAAGTCGACCCTAATAGTTAGGCATTAGGGTCGACAAAAGTCGACCCTAAAGAGTGCGTAGAAGAATTAAAAAAAAAATTAAAAAAATAAATTTGATGACCAATAGCGTCCACTAAGAGTGGACGCTATTGACCTATTATTAGGGTCGACTTTGAGAGTCGACCCTAATAGTTAGGCATTAGGGTCGACAAAAGTCGACCCTAAAGAGTGCGTAGAAGAATTAAAAAATAAATTAAAAAAGTAAATTTGATGACCAATAGCGTCCACTAAGAGTGGTCGCTATTGTCCTATTATTAGGGTCGACTTTGAAAGTCGACCCTAATAGTTAGGCATTAGGGTCGACAAAAGTCGACCCTAAAGAGTGCGTAGAAGAATTAAAAAAAAATTAAAAAAATAAATTTGATGACCAATAGCGTCCACTAAGAGTGGACGCTATTGACCTATTATTAGGGTCGACTTTGAGAGTCGACCCTAATAGTTAGGCATTAGGGTCGACAAAAGTCGACCCTAAAGACTGCCTAGAAGAATTAAAAAAAAATTAAAAAAATAAATTTGATGACCAATAGCGTCCACTAAGAGTGGACGCTATTGACCTATTATTAGGGTCGACTTTGAGAGTCGACCCTAATAGTTAGGCATTAGGGTCGACAAAAGTCGACCCTAAAGAGTGCCTAGAAGAATTAAAAAAAAATTAAAAAAATAAATTTGATGACCAATAGCGTCCACTAAGAGTGGACGCTATTGACCTATTATTAGGGTCGACTTTGAGAGTCGACCCTAATAGGCATTAGGGTCGACAAAAGTCGACCCTAAAGAGTGCCTAGAAGAATTAAAAAAAAAATTAAAAAAATAAATTTGATGACCAATAGCGTCCACTAAGAGTGGACGCTATTGACCTATTATTAGGGTCGACTTTGAGAGTCGACCCTAATAGTTAGGCATTAGGGTCGACAAAAGTCGACCCTAAAGAGTGCCTAGAAGAAGTAAAAATAAATTAAAAAAATAAATTTGATGACCAATAGCGTCCACTAAGAGTGGACGCTATTGACCTATTATTAGGGTCGACTTTGAGAGTCGACCCTAATAGTTAGGCATTAGGGTAGAAAAAAGTCGACCCTAAAGAGTGCCTAGAAGAATTAAAAAAAAATTAAAAAAAATAAATTTGATAACCAATAGCGTCCACTCTTAGTGGACGCTATTGACCTATTATTAGGGTCGACTTTGAGAGTCGACCCTAAAGAGTAGGTAGAAAAAAAATTTTCAAAAAAAAAAAAAAAATTGATGCCAAGTATTAGGGTCGACTTTCAAAGTCGTCCCTAATAGTTAAGTATTAGGGTCGACTTTTGTCGACCCTAAAGAGTACGTAGAAAAATTAAAATAAAAAATAAAAAAATAAAATTGATGCCAAGTATTAGGGTCGACTTTCACAGTTGCCCCTAATAGTTAAGTATTAGGGTCGACTTTGTCGACCCTAAAGATTAGGTAGAAACAAAAAAAAAAAAAAAAAAAAAAAAAATTGATGCCAAGTATTAGGGTCGACTTTGAAAGTCGCCCCTAATAGTTAAGTATTAGGGTCGACTTTTGTCGACCCTAAAGAGTAGGTAGGAAAAAAAATTAAAAAAAAAAAAAAAAAAAAAAAAAATTGATGCCAAGTATTAGGGTTGACTTTCAAAGTCGCCCCTAATAGTTAAGTATTAGGGTCGACTTTGTCGACCCTAAAGAGTAGGTAGGAAAAATTTAAAAAAAAAAATTGATGCACAATAGCGTCCACTTTGGTGGACGCTAAAGCTCTTCTAAAAATTTTTTTAAAAAAAAGAATAAAATTAAACTACAAGCTCAATAGCGTCCACTAAAGCTTTTTGAAACGTAATGTATAACATAGATAGATTTATAACATACATTGAAACTAAGTCTCTAGATACTTAATTATTGTATTAAGTCTCAAGATACTTAATTATTGTATTAGTATATATTTGTATATTTATATCATATTATATATGTATAATTTGTTATTATATAATCAGTTGATTTAATAATCAGTTGATCATGTCATATAATCATATAAATTATAGTGATAATACATTATACTTAAATATTATGAAACTTAATTCATGAAGAATAGGACAAAGTTTTCTAAAAAAAAAAAAACATTATTAGATCAAGTTCATATGTATTATCATTCTAATTACACTAGAGCATACTTAATTAACTAATTAACTATGATCTAATGTAATTAGAATGATAATACACATCATCATGTCATTGTTTTTTGAAAATAGTTAACTTACTTAGTAATACTAAGTTAGTATATATTAACGGACAAGTATGTATAATATATATATATATTAAGTAACATATAATTTGTTTTTGTCAAAATAACCTATAGTAAATTATACTAGGTTAGTAATTTAATATATTAACTTAGTTAATATGTTAGTTTATTAAGTAACTAGTTATTAAGTCTCTGGGTACTTAATTGTTGTATTTGTATAAGTTTGTAAATACTTCTGACTTACGTCATATTATATATGTATATTTTGTTATTATATAATCACATGATTTAATCATCAATTGATCATTTTATATAATCATATAAATTATAATGGTAGACCATATGACGAAACATCTAACTTATAATGATATCTACAGCATAATACTCTAAACATAACAACAACATATATCTCTAAACAAACACATTGTTGATTCTAATATTAATCACTTAATTTGTGATATATATGATCATATGATATAATAATTCACATAATCTTTTTTTTTTTTTTTTCTAATTACAATTCACATCATCTTTAGATCATGTGATCTACCACTTAACTTAATAGTAATACTAAGTTAGTATATAGTAACTAACAAGTATGTATATAATATATATTCATATATATAATTAATTGATCAAATGATCGATCGAACATCCGATGGATCCTACTGAATTAATTCGATTGATCGTGATAGGATCAAATGATCGATCAAACATCCGATCGATCCTACTGAATTAATTTGATTGATCGTGATAGGATCAAGTGATCGATCAAACATCCGATCGATCCTACTGAATTAATTTGATTGATCGTGATAGGATCAAGTGATCGATCAAACATTCGATCGATCCAAATGAATTAGTTCGATTGATCGTAATAGGATCAAATGATCGATCAAACATCCGATCGATCCTAATGAATTAGTTCGATTGATCGTGATAGAATCAAATGATCAATCAAATGTTGGATCGAAAATCCGATCGATCAAACATCCAATCGATCTTAGTGAGTTAGTTCGATTGATCGTGATAAGATCAAACATCTGATCGAAAATCCAATCGATCCTAGTGAATTAGTTCGATTGATCGTAATAGAATCAATTGATCGATCAAACATCTGATAGATTCTAGTGAATTAATTATATTGATTACGATAAGATCAATTGATTGATCAAACTGGATACAATTGAAGGTTAACCGAACATTCAATTGAACTATAAGCTTTTTATATTATCTTAGTGCATTAGTTATATTAATCTTATATTATCTTTGGATTTTGTATTGATCTTATAATTAATTATAAGATAAATATCAACTTAATGATCTTTATCATAAAAATTTATTAAACGGAAATTATTAGTTAATATTATAATAATAAAAAAAAACATATTACAAGAGAAAATAAAGAAAAACAAAAATTAAAAAAATTGTAAGTATAATTAAAAAAAAAAAAAATTGTAACTATATATATATATATATATATATATATATATATATAAAGGTGCTTAATTATTCTAAAAATATTGTAAGTATAATTTTAAAAAAAAAAAAAAAATCCTAAATAGCGGCGACCAATTTTGTTGCCGCTGATTATGCTCAATTTTTGCGCCAACAAGTGGCGCGCGCGGTGTCTGAAATTTTCGAACCAAAAATTTCAGACACTGTTTTTTCCCCCAAACCTCAAAAACACCAAAATCCCTCAAATTTCTGAAATTTCTGCCTCTCTCTCCCTCTCACTTACCTCCCTCATCACTCTCACTCTCTCTCTCTCTCTCTCTCTCTCTCTCTCACTCCGGCGCTCGTCTCTCTCTCTCCGGCGCACTAAGCTGTCTCCGACAGCTCTCTCTCCGGCGCACCTTTGAATTGATGTATGTGATTAATGTCTTGCAGTGTGATTTTTGATTGCAGGCGATGGTTCCTTTTCAAGCGTTGCAGGCATTTGGAGTCTCTGTTGATGCCGTGTGCCCCGGTAAGAAGGCTGGCGATATCTGCCGCACTGCCATTCATCAGTCTTCTGGTCATCAAGTCTCTCTCTCACTCTCTGTTATTTTTATTTTTCTCTGTTTTTGTATTTAAGTTTTTGGGTTCTTGTTCTATGAGATTTTTCATCTTCAAATTTCTGCCTTTTCTTGTCCTCTGCCATGTTCTCTTTGTTCTTGTATAAACCCCATTTGTAGAAATTTGTTTTTGGATGAATGAGCATCATTTTACTAAAACAAACTTACCACCTGTGAGACACAACTACCTACTGCTACTGCGCACAAATTTACTACTGCTACAAACTTAGACCACCTTCTACAGACAAACAACAAACTACAAAGACATTAGAGACTCCTTCAAATCAAACTGATTAACAGCTTTATTTACATAGAATTCTATCTTGAAGCCCCGATCTGCAACACAGATTCCTATTTATTTCAGATTTCTTGAATTTCCCTGCACGCATTACTCGAGTCCTGATTTCCCAATCAGTCCCTTTGAGAATTTGCTCCTCTGTTTTCAGCACAATGCCCATTTCTTGAAATTCCCATTTGGAAATTGTACTGTGAGCTAATTTCAGCTGCCGCTAGCAAGAGAATGCATCTAATAAAAACTATGTACACTAAACATACATGAGGCTATGGTTTTTTGAGTGATTGTGTTGAATTTTTTTAGCTTTTTGGCTAAAGCTTGCTTTGGTGGTGTGACAGTGGAGAAGATGCATTTTTAATTTTTTTTATTTGGGATGGTGCGCTGGCTTTAGAATAAGTTGGGTCTTATGTGTTTTGGTCATCTATTGTGGATACGGTTAGTTGTCTAGTTATTAAAGTTTTAGTGGTATAATGGTGGTGTCTTACATAATTTTGATGTTGTGATATTGTGGATTTGGTGTTGCAGAAAAATATGTTGAGCGAAATGGCCATTAGGAATCCTGGTTTAATTGCTTTATTTGATGTGGATGGGACCCTTACTGCTCCAAGAAAGGTACCAATTTTCTTCTCTGATTCATTTTGCTTGCTAATTTTGTTCCATTGTATTGTTTATATTATTATGGTCACAGCAGCATAGGATATAGGTAAGCAAGTTGTTATTTCTTAGATTTATTGCATGGAAGTAACATTTCCATGTATCCGCTTGAAATTGTCTTTGATGCAACTTTTTCCACTCAAATGCTAGGTGGTCACTCCAATGCTGTTAGAATTCATGCGGGAACTTCGAAAGGTAATTGCTTAGCTATAAGAGCTAGGAACCCAAAATCTGTTTGATTATTCCATTTGTTTCAACATGATCTAAAAATATACTTTGGTTATTAACTTTCAAATGTATTTTTCATGTGAATATTCGTCATGAACCTTGACAATCAAGCATTATGTTTTCTATGGATTATAAATGAGTTTCAAGTCTAACCTTTATAAGCATTATCTGATTGGTTTTCAATAGTTCTCAAAATCAGGGCCAAATGCAGTTGTCTACTTCACAATTTTTCATATGTACATGACTATACTATTAAGTGTCTCTTTTCTCTTTGCAGTTATTGATGACTACGATTATGTATTTTCTGAGAATGGTCTTGTGGCTCATAAAGCATCTTATTAGTTGTTCTTCTGCGAGCCTATAGTAATAATGGATAGTGAGAATGGCTATGGGTGTAGGTTATAGAGTTGTATGGTAGACCAAAACTCTGTACAAAACATTTTCTAGCATACTATATTTATCAATTCCTTGTCCTGATGGATTGAAAATGTGCAGGAATTTATCAGTTTTACACTCCATTATATTGCTGACTTGGACATCCCTATAAAAAGGTTAGTGTTAGGAAAGCCTAAATATGTTTGTGTATGTATTTTAAGCTTGGTAAGATTTCCTTTTTATAAATGTTTTTAGGGGAACATTTATAGAGTTTCGAAATTTCCAGCCTTAAATTCATGAGTAAATCCTGCACTTGGCTGCACTAGCTATCAATATTCTGTCAAAATTCCAGCAAACTGAATGCCAAGGAAATGCTAATATTCTCCTCTCAATCTTCATATTTTTCCACAGCCAAAATCCATATTTATTAATTTTTGCCTAGACCAAGGAAATGCTAAGCAACTGAAAGTTAGTTCATTCGGCTACAATTTCTTTTACACATACAGGGAAGCTGTGGGAGAATTGCCTAACCCAAAACACTTAGCTTAGGTTATTGGAATAAAAACGTATTACCTAAACAGAATGAGATAACCATTATCTATGATTAACTCTCCATGTTCTTTATATTGTCTTTTCTCAAGTAAGCTACCGAATTGAACAAGGATGAAAGTTGGAAAAGATATCCTTACCGCCAAACATGCACATCATTTTTCAGTTTAATGGATCTCTTAAACCAGCATATAATGATTATAAAATAGAGCCCAAAATGGATTCTAAGGCAGCCAAGATAAATCTAAGTTCCACGAATATATGAATTTGTTTCCTGGTTTTGCGATCGATCGCACTTGGAGTGTGATCGATCGCAAAATATAAAAAACCTACCTGAAAACCTACTGGTACTGCGATCGATCGCACTGGAGTGCGATCGATCTCAAAATGTAGAAAACTTACTGACGTTGCGATCGATCGCACTTCAAGTGCGATCGATCGCAACGTCAGTAGGTTTTCTACATTTTGAGATCGAAAACTTACTGACGTTGCGATCGATCGCACTCCAAGTGCGATCGATCGCAGATTTTTTTATTTTTTTTTATTTTTTAGGACCATTAGGGTCGACGTTGTGGACCCTAATGGTTAACTATCAGCGTCCACTTTAATTTGGACGCTGATAGTCAATTTTGTTTAAAAATTTTTTGGACCATTAGCGTCCACAAAAGTGGACGCTAATGGTTGACTATCAGCGTCGACTACTTCCATCATCTTTAGGGTCAAAACATTGCGCCTTTTAGAGTCGATAAAGTGGACACTAAAAGTGATCATTAGGGTCGACTCTAAGTGGACGCTGATAGTTAATTTGCTTGAGAATTTTTTAGGACCATTAGGGTCGACAAAAGTCGACCCTAATGGTTAACTATCAGCGTCCACTTTGGTTTGGACGCTGATAGTTATTATTATTTTTTTTTTTAAAGGACCATTAGGGTCGATAAAGTGGACCCTAATGGTTAACTAAAAGTGGACGCTAATGCTTGACTATTAGGGTCGACTTTTGCTTCCGTTTACATCATCTTTAGGGTCAAAACATTGCGACTTTTAGGGGCGATAAAGTGGACGCTAAAAGTGATCATTAGGGTCGACTTTTAAGTGGACCCTGATAATCAGACATTTGATCATTAGGGTCGGACTATTAGCGTCGACACCTTTAGGGTCGAAAAGTCGACGCTGTTGGCAACAGCGTCCACTTTAGGACCTTTAGGGGCGACTTTGAGTCGCCCCTAAAGACCTAATTTCTTGTAGTGTCCTAGCCCAAACCCATCCCAAAACCCTTTATTTTTTGGCCTTTTGGGGTGGTCAGACCACCCCCTTGGCCAAAAATGGGGTGGTCCAGCAAAACAACACCGTTTTAGGTTGGGGTGTTTTTTTTTTAAAAAAAAAAAAAATTAATATTTTTAATATTTTGCATTTTCTTTCTCTTTTTCCTTTTTTAAAAAAGAAAAAGAAAAAAATATATATAATTGTAATGCCCAAAACAATGTCGTTTTGGGCTAGGGGTGGGTGCTGTAGTTTTAGGCGTTTTCGAAATTTCAAGTGGACTGAGTGGGGGTATAATGGGCACAAAAAGTCAAACAGTTTGAGTTTAACGTTGAAAACTAACAGAGTGGTCCAAACTGAGAGCAAATCAAAGTTCAGGGGTCCAAAATGAGAGATTTGAAAGTTGAATGGGACTTTGTTAAATTGATTAGAAGTTCAGGAGGTCAAACTGAAGTTTCCCCTAATTCTTTCTTGAAAATAAACTAAGCTACTATCCCATATTTATATCCTAAATGATTTTTGGAGTTAAAATAAGACTTAGGGCTCATTTGGTTTGCGGAATAGACCCCTAAAATGGAATGGCTATTTTTATGGAATAGTCATTATTTTATTTGGTAAGGGTCTATTCCTAGAAATAGTTATTCTCATGGACATCATTAATCCCTTATTCACCAGAATAACTATTCCTCCAAAAAAATTGATAGGAATAGGTATTATGAGGGAAATGACTAAGTTTTCAAAAAAAAAAAAAAAAACCATTTAAAAATAAAAATAAAAACCTTTTGGTGGTGCCCAGTTCATGGGGTGGCCAACCACCCACAAGGTTTTTTTTTTTTTTTTTTTTTTTATTTTGGAAAAATTAGAAATTATATTGGCTATTTTGTAATTTTGGTTCAATTCCAATTATGAAATATATTTGCTACCAAACTAAAGAATTTGAATAATTATTCCATTCCAACATCTTCTATTCCCAACAATACTTATTCATTTTCCTATTGGAATGCATATTCCACAAACCAAACGAGGCCTTAAATTACTAGAGTTGCCGACCGTGACTTCGAGGCAACTTAATTATTGAGACAAAGAAAGTGAAGAAAAACATAGGATCTTAGATCTAGGAATTTAAGTGAGAGATGGTTTTCAAATTTTTATTTTTTGTCTATTTCCGTAGAAGAGATGATCAAATTTGCTATGAAATTTGTAAGATCACATATGAATTTTAAAGATTTTATGATAAAATAGCACAAAAATAAACAATAAATAAGTGAAAAATAAATGTATAACACTTCTTGGAATGGAACATGATAGATGCCAATATCACATACATCAAGAGGACATGATTCCTTACAATTTTTTTTAAAAAAATATATATATAAATTTTAAAATTACTTCAATGAAAGTGGCATGAAAAATGCTATCAATAAAAAATGTGACATTTTAAAATCTACAATATATATCGTGATCGGGGAGGAAGACAAAAATAATTAGCGTGGTAGACCTTCTTGTATTGTCATTGGAGTTATGACTAGGGGTGTGCAAAACCAGCAAGACCCGTCCCGCCCGGATTTTCTCATAAAAAGGCGGATTCGTGTTATATATTAAGATATTCCGGAAGGTCGGGTCGGGTTGTGAATATAAGTTTTCTAATTTACCGGATACTCGCACCGACCCGCAATTTTATCCTAACTCTAACTAAACCCTAATACCCATCATATTCTCCTACACCGCTTCCTTTTTTTCCTTCTTTTTTCTTTCTCTTTCTCTTTCTGCTTGCGCTCTTCCTTTCAAGTAGGAGAGATCACAATTAAATCCAATTAGGGTTGGAAACAAATCACAAAGAAGCTTTTCCTTAATAATTATTTCTTAAAAATAAACTACAGCTACTATACCATATTTATACCCTAAACGATTTTTGGAGTTAAAATAAGACTTATGGCTCGTTTTGTTTGCAGAATAGACCCCTAGAATGGAATGACTATTCTTATGGAATAGTCATTTTTTTGTTTGATAAGGGTCTATTACTAGAAATAATTATTACCATGGAAATCATTAATCCCTTACACACACGAATAGCTATTCGTCTAAAAAAATGAGAGGAGTAACTATTCCTGAGGGAAATGATTAAGTTTTTCAAAAAAAAAAAAAAAACATTATTTATTTATTTATTTTAATTTTCTCTCCAACTTAAAAAAAAAAATGAAAAACCTTGTGGGTGGCGCCCAGTTCATGGGGTGGCCAGCCACCCACAAGGTTTTTCTTTTTTTTTTTTTTTCTTTTTTTAGTTTTGGAAAAATTAGAAATTATATGGGCTTTTTAGTAATTTTGGTTCAATTCCAATTGTGAAATATGTTTGCTACCAAACTAAATAATTTGAATAATTATTTCATTCCAACCTCTTTTATTCCCAGCAATATTTATTCATTTTCCTATTGGAATGCATATTCCGCAAACTAAACGAGGCCTTAAATTACTTGAGTTGCCGGCCACGACTTCGAGGCGACTTAATTATTGAGACGAAGAAAGGGAATAAAAATATGGGATCTTAGATCTAGGAATTTAAGTGAGAGATGGTATTCATATTTTTATTTTTATTTTTTATTTTTTTGTCTATTTCCGTATAAGAGATGGTCAAATTTGCTATGAAATTTGTAAGATCACATATGAATTTTAAAGATTTAATGATAAATCTTTAAAATTTGTAAGGTCACATATGAAATTTGTTCTTATGTATTGATAACTTTTGTTTTTGAATTTCTAATTGTAGAATGTGACACCTTCCATTGAGAATCATTTAATTTAAAGAAAGCAATATCATGTGTGTGTTTTCCATATTAGGTTTGATTTATTTTCCATATTAAAATATGTGCATTTAGGGTTTGATTGATTCCCATTCTTCTGTTCTCTCTACTTACCACTGTTTTCCTATAAATAGGGTAATTAGTATTGTATAAATTATCAAGAAAATAATAGCACAATGTGGTCATAAAGGGCAACTCTCATCATATATCATATATATATATATAAAAGCCGAGTTTTGACGTAGAGAGTGCTTAGAATTACGACACGTGTCCTGAACCCATGTTTTAGAGAGTGCATATAATTGCGACACGTGGTGTTATAAAGAATGAACAAGTTTTGGGCATTTAAAACCAAGAGGTTTTATTCGTAATGCATTTAATTATTTTAATGAAGAAAACAAAAGGTTCCGAAATTCTCTCTCTCTTTATTTGTAATATATTTAATTGTCTTAATGAAGAAAACAAAAGGTTCCGAAATTCTCTCTCTTTATATATCAATATTGTGAGACAATTAAAATGTAGGAATTTTATTTGTAATATATTTAATTGTCTTAATGAAGAAATATTATTTGTATTGAAATAAGATAGATGATTTATTTGATTACATTAAATCTTGATTGAAAGACCAATTTTTTTAAAGAGGAAACCGATTTTTTAACTCATTATTTTAAAAATTGAACGGTTCATATTTTTCCTCTCTCTCTCTATCTCTCTTTTTTTCCTCTCTCTCTCTCTCTCTCTCTCTCTCTCTCCTTTTTTTTCCTCTCTCTCCACGTCTCTCTCTCTCTCTTAATTTCAAAGAAAAAGACATCTCTCTCCCTCCACTCTCCAACATTAATATCTCTCCTCTTTTTTCTCTCCATCTCTATCTTTCTCTTTCTCCACTCTCCAACATTAAGAAAAACATAATCTATTGGCCTAAAAATTCAAATTGGAGGTAATTATTCTTCTTAACCTTTTTTTTTTCCAAACCAACAAAGTTTTAACATATTCTAATCATATATATATATAAAAGCCGAGTTTTGACGTAGAGAGTGCTTAGAATTACGACACGTGTCCTGAACCCATGTGTTTAGAGAGTGCATATAATTGCGACACGTGGTGTTATAAAGAATGAACAAGTTTTGGGCATTTAAAACCAAGAGGTTTTATTCGTAATGCATTTAATTATTTTAATGAAGAAAACAAAAGGTTCCGAAATTTTCTCTCTCTTTATTTGTAATATATTTAATTGTCTTAATGAAGAAAACAAAAGGTTCCGAAATTCTCTCTCTTTATATATCAATATTGTTTTTTTTTTTGGAATAGTAATGCTTCTCTTATTCAAGCTCAAATAGAGCAAATCAGGAAAGGAAGGTAGTCTCCTCCTTCCGAACAATATCACCAATGCATGGTGGTATATAATGCCACCAATGAATATTAGTGACATGGGTACAAGCCTCTTTTGCTAGAGTATGGGCAGCAGAATTTGCTCCCCTTAGAACATGAATAAAACTAGCCCTTGTGAATTCACGGCTAAAACTTTTCACATCTTCCACAAAGTGGCCATAGCTACTCTCGCAAATTCCATCAGAATTAATGGCCTTCACTACCGCTAAAGCATCTCCCTCAAACATTACATTCTCAAAACCCATCTTCTTGGCAAACAGCACTGCGTGAAGGGCAGCATAAGCTTCGGCCACTGTGGGGTCCTCTATTATCTTCTTCTTGATTCCACAAGCCGCCAGAAATTGACCAGTTGCATCCCTTGCTATGATTCCAATCCCTACACAAGAGTTCCGCTGAGCTATGGCAGCATCCCAGTTCACCTTCACCATATCCACCGGCGGTGGTTGCCAGTTTATCGTTTGGACTGGTTGTATTTCCCTATTTATACCCAAAGGCTGGGCATTGATTCTCTGAAAGTGCTCTAAACCTGCCGCTGCTATAGAGAACACTTGGGTTGGATCTTCAAAGTCACCCCCATGCACAACATTATTACGCCTCATCCATACTCGTTTAGCTACCACCGCAAAGAGTTCCAACTCTGGCATATCATATCGCCCAAGCATCTCCTCAAATAGCATGGCGAAGTCCTTAGCTCCACAGGTGCTCTTCTGAAGTTTGATAGGTCCACAACACCACACATCAGTTGCTGAAGGGCATGACCATATTATGTGCTCCACACTCTCTTCCACCAAGTTACAAATAGGGCATAAAGGTGAGTTAATCACCTTGCGCTTGAATAAATTAGCTCTTGTTGGTAGGAGGTTGTGACAAGCCCTCCATACGAACATTTTTGCAGCATTCGGTACATTTAACTTCCAACAAACTTTCCAAATCTCACGCCCTGTCCCCAGTGTCGACGGCCCACCACATCCTTCTGCTTGCCAATCAACAGCTACATGGTAGGCACTACGTACAGAAAAAAGCCCATTTGCTGTGCATCTCCAAATGAGTTTGTCATTAGGGAGTAGGGGGCTTAGGGGGATAGACTTGATCAGTGCTGCCTCTTCGTCAGTGAAATTTTCAGAGATTAATGCATTTTTCCAACTCCCCGAATTTCCATCAATAAGGTCACATACCCGAGTGTTGGCTGGAAGATGATTCCGTGTAGATTGAACCGAAAAGGTGGTTGGTTTTGGGAGCCAACAATCACCCCACACCCTGATATCTTTCCCATTCCCGACCCTCCATATTGATCCCTTCTTAATAATTCCTCTTGCTGAAAAGATGCTTCTCCAAGCCAAAGATGGCCTCTTCCCTACTTGGGCCTCCATCACCGTCGTCGAAGGGTGGTATTTGGCTTTAAAGACCTTGGCCACTAACGACTCCGGATGTTGAATAAGTCTCCATAGTTGTTTTGCCAAAAGCGCCTTATTAAACAAGACCAAATCTCTGAATCCTAAGCCCCCTTTGGCTTTGGAACACCCCATCCTCTCCCAGCTCATCCAATGAATTTTTGATGTATTCTCCTTGTGTCCCCACCAAAACCTTTGCATGAGCCGATTAATATCCCTGCACAAGGTGACAGGAAGTAAAAACACCGACATACAATACGTAGGGATGGCTTGAACGACTGCCTTTAGCAATATTTCCTTCCCAGCTTGAGACAAAAAATTGACCTTCCAATTATGTAATCGTTCCCACACACGGTCCTTTATAGACTTGAAAGCTTTGGATCTCGATTTACCCACCAAAGTTGGCAGCCCTAAATATTTATCATATTTTTGAGTTGCTTGGAGCCCCGACAATCGAGTAATCTCAGCTCTTTTTTCTGGACTGGTATTACGGCTGAAAAATAAGGAAGTCTTATCCTTATTCAATTTCTGCCCCGAAGCAGCTTCATACTTGTCAAGAAGCTTGGTGAGTCGTCGCAATTCCACCGAATTAGCTTTGCAAAAGAGGAGGCTATCGTCCGCAAAGAACAGGTGGCTAATTCGCGGTCCATTCTTGGAGGTAGGAACCCCTGTAATTATTCCACTTTCTTCCGCTCGGCAAAGCATGGAACTGAGTGCCTCCGCACAAATGAGGAATAAGTATGGAGATAGCGGGTCTCCTTGTCTTAATCCACGTTCCGGAATTATATGTCCCACCGGGTGTCCATTGACTATAATCCTGTAATTGACAGTTCGGACACACTCCATTATCAAATTCACCCACCTTGCAGGGAACCCCAGCTTTTTCATTACTGATTCCAGAAAGGACCACTCCACCCTGTCGTAGGCCTTGCTCATGTCCAGCTTGATGCCCATATAGCCTACTGTACTCCACATTCTGGTGTGCATGGAATGTAGAGTTTCGTAGGCGGCTAATATATTATCTGTTATCAGACGCCCTGGCAGAAAAGCACTTTGAAAAGGTGATATTACATGGGGTAAAACCTGCTTTAGCCTATTAGCCAAGACTTTTGAAATAATCTTATACAGCACATTACATAAACTAATAGGACGGTAATCTGAAACAGTTCTGGGATTATTATTTTTTGGAATCAAAGCTATAAGTGTGGAGTTTATATCAGGCTCCATAACAGAAAATTGTAAAAAATGTAGAACCGCTGCACATACCTCAGCGCCTACAGTGCTCCAATGTTGTTGATAAAATCCAGCCGTGTAACCATCTGGACCTGGTGTTTTCATTGGGTCCATTTGTTTCAGTGCTGCTGCAACCTCCTCCCTTGTAAAATCTGCCAGTAAAGCATTTTCCATTCCAGGGGTAATTTTTGGTTCCACTGCCGCAATGCATTCATCTATCAATTGAGGCCTTGCCGAAGTAAATAATTCTTTATAAAAATTTACAAAGGCCAACTCGATCCCTTCCGTCGTTGTCCATTCCTGTCCGTGTCCATCTACAATCATAGAGATCGTATTGCGTTGCTTCCGTTGCGTGGCGCACGCATGAAAGAACTTTGTATTACGATCTCCATTAAGAAGCCAACTCTCCTTTGCTCTTTGCTTCCATTTTGGGTCTTCTTGTTCAAGAAGCCCATTCACTTCCTCCTTGAGAATTTTTTCTGCCTCCATAGTTGTGTTTCCTTCCTTCTCTTGTAACATTTCAAGTTCCTTTGTTTTTGTCCGGATTAGCTCCTCTGTTGCAGTAACCGTTTTTTTCACCCAACGTAAGATGGTACGTTGGCATGAGTTAAGCTTTGCTTGAACCGTTTGTAGAGGGTTCTCTCGTTGAGGACCCAAGAGCCAGCCGTTTCCCACCTCCTGTTGAAAGTCTGGGTATGACTCCCAACTTGCTTCAACTCTGAAAAGCCGACCCTTACGCCTCCTAGAAAAATCAGCATCAAGCCGAAGTAGGAGTGGGTTATGGTCCGAGTTCCGACGAGCCAGCACCTCTACTTCTGCATTTGTGAAATTTGAGAGCCACTCCTGATTCCCAACTGCTCTGTCCAGCCGCTCTTGTGTAAAGGCATCATCCGGTCTTCCATTCGACCATGTAAATAATGGCCCTTTGAACCCCAGATCACTCAGCATGCAGTCTTCCAAGGCTTTCTGAAAATCAGCCAATTGCCTACTAGTTTTGGAAATAGCCCCCCTTTGCTCTGAAAAACTGACAATCTCGTTAAAATCGCCCATGCATAACCAAGGAATAGGGGCCAAAGTGGATATGTGTCGTAGGAGACCCCAAGCTTCTTTTCTTTTGGCAACTTCTGGATGGCCATAAAATCCTGTAAATTTCCACTCCACCCCACTCACCGTCGAACGTATAATTGCATTAATATGTCTCCGACTGTAATTTTGTATTTCAACACTAAAGTTATTATTCCAAAAAAGAATCAAGCCTCCGCTTTTTCCAACACTGTCTACTACAAACATATTTTGCATCCCTAGCTTGACTCGCAAAAATTCAAAATTCTTATCATGCACCTTGGTTTCCATAAGGAAAACCACCGTGGGTTTCTTTTCCTTCACCATCTGATGAAGGTCTGGAACTGTTCGAGGGTTCCCAAGCCCTCGACAGTTCCAACTTAGGAGACTCATAAGTGGTGGTGGGGCTGTTTAACAGCCTCCACCAAAGCTTCATTTTCAAAGAATTCCACTGCTCCCTCCTTCTTATTCCTTTTTTCTGTATTCCGATATAACTCCCCCCCATTCTCCAAATTTTTCCGTTTGCCCAATCCATTTTCCCCCACACCACTGCAATCATCCGTAGTGCGATGTTCCTTCTGTATACACCTAGGAGTTTTCATCTTTCTGTTTTTTGGAGAAGCCACGTGAGGACCACCCTGCACCTTGGACTTTCCAAAAACAAAAGTTGGAGACTTTTCATTTTGGCCCACAAGTGGATTGGGCCCCCTATTGTCAGCTACCTCCCCTTCTCGCATATCATCCAGGTCTACACTTTTGTCAACAGCTGCCCATACCATCTTTTCCTTTATGGAATCCCATTGGCCCACGTATATGTTTTTTGTCCCTCCTATGCCATGCTCATTTATGGGTTGACTCCTCTGCATGGCTCCCAAATCTTTTGCATTAACACTCCTTCCCCCATTAGAGCCAAAATTGACACCCCCATTTATTTCTCCCGAATCTCCACCCTCATCCCATAACTGTAGACACCCCCGAGTTTCCTTATTGCTCACCCCCCCAGAATGACCGAAATTAATACCATCTTCATTCTCTCCCAAATCTCCTCCCTCAATATTTTCCTCATCCCGTAAATTCAGCCTCCCCTGATTTGCGCTCCTGAAAATAGGGCTGGCCGTAGGATTATGATGCAATGATATTCCGGTGCTGCTCCTCACCGGAGTTTGAGAGTTCTCCGATGATCTTCCACCCGGTGGGTCCTTCTCCGTCTCCTCCTCCCTCCTCTGATCATACCTGCTGTTTTGCCCTTGACCTCCATAGCCATTTCCTGCTTGACCCCCGAATCTTTTGCTTTCCCCCGAAGCCCATCCGCCACCCCTCCCATATCTCCTTTTCGGTGATGGGACCCTAAGCCAAGGTCCAAATTCGGTTTTTTTTTCCCTTCCATTGATTCTCCGGCCAACAACTCCTCCACATCCATTCTTTCCATGCATTATTACCCCACAAGTATAGCAGTAACGAGGGATCTTTTCATATTGAAAAGCAATCCATATTGATTTCCCCCTGAGATTAATGGTTCTACCTCGTGAGAGTGGTTTTGAGAGGTCCAGACGAATCCGAACCCTCAGAAACTCCCCCCAGCCCACTCCTTCTTCAGTGACATCGATATCCTCAACCTCCCCCACCGAAGCTCCAATCTTCCGTCCCACATCTCTGCCCATACAAGACAGTGGAAGCCCAAACATACGTACCCAGAACGATGCCTTATCAAACTCCAATTCAAAAGGCGACGTCACTCCGTCATAATCCATTATGGCAAAGAGATGATCATCAAAATTCCACGGTCAGCCTTCCAAAATCCGAATTTTGTCACATTCATTCCCAAATTCAATTAAGAATAGATTTGCACCCAGAGTCTTGAACGAGACCCTGTCTGTTGTATGCCAAGCCCGGATCAATGGTGTTTTGATAATGTCTTTCCCCACTACCCGATCTGCTAGTAGTTTCCCAACGACACAGGAGGCACCCCGAGCAGCTAGAGGGGCTAAATCAGATTCCCCAATGGCCAAATCTGCTCCTTCTTCCTCCATTAGAGTGAGATTCTCCCAAAGCCGAGACAGTTCCTCCGCCGTTGTCCCCATCCTGCCTGCGCGTTACTCCTCCGCTTCCAAGAATGGCCACACGTATCTGGAAAGAAGATTCAGACTCCACCCTAGTCACGGGGGATAGTAAAACTTCACCTCCGGTCACCGACAGAGAGACCCTAGAGAGAAGATATATTTTTTTTGAAATTGATTACTTCTCTTTTGCTATATATCAATATTGTGAGACAATTAAAATGTAGGAATTTTATTTGTAATATATTTAATTGTCTTAATGAAGAAATATTATTTGTATTGAAATAAGATAGATGATTTATTTGATTACATTAAATCTTGATTGAAAGACCAATTTTTTTAAAGAGGAAACCGATTTTTTAACTCATTATTTTAAAAATTGAACGGTTCATATTTTTCCTCTCTCTCTATCTCTCTTTTTTTCCTCTCTCTCTCTCTCTCTCTCTCTCTCCTTTTTTTTCCTCTCTTTCCACGTCTCTCTCTCTCTTAATTTCAAAGAAAAAGACATCTCTCTCCCTCCACTCTCCAACATTAATATCTCTCCTCTTTTTTCTCTCCATCTCTATCTTTCTCTCTCTCCACTCTCCAACATTAAGAAAAACATAATCTATTGGCCTAAAAATTCAAATTGGAGGTAATTATTCTTCTTAACCTTTTTTTTTTCCAAACCAACAAAGTTTTAACATATTCTAATTTATATAAATTAAACTAAAATTAAGGGTCTTATCTTTTAATTCATTTGAATGTTTATGGATTTTTTTTTTTTGTCTAATTTACTCGGATTTTCAAGCATTTTTTCTCTACTTTTGAAAGCAACATTATTTTGCTTTTTTTTTTTTTTTTTTTTTTAATATTTGGAATTATTTAGGTTTTATTTGTATTGAAATAAGATAGATGATTTATTTGATTGCATTAAATCTTGATTGAAAGACCAACTTTTTTAAAGAGTAAACTGATTTTTTAACTTATTATTTTAAAAAGTGAACGGTTCATTTTTTTTTCTCTCTCTATCTCTCTTTTTTTCCTCTCTCTCTCTCTCTCTCTCTCACTCTTTTATTTTATTTTTTTATTTTATTTTTATTTTTTCTCTCCAAGCACTCTCATTCCACATCTCTCTCTTCAACCGGTTCATATCTCTCTCTCTCTCTCTCTCTCTCTCTCTCTCCTTTTTTTCCTCTCCACGTCTCTTTCTCTTTTTTTCTCTCCAAGTCTTTCACTCTCATTCAACATCTCTCTCTCTCTTAATTTCAAAAAAAAAAAGACATCTTTCTACCTCCACTCTCCAACATTAATATCTCTCCTCTTTTTTCTCTCCATCTCTATCTTTCTCTTTCTCCACTCTCCAACATTAACAAAAACATAATCTATTGGCCTAAAAATTCAAATTGGAGGTAATTATTATTATTATTATTATTATTTTTTTTTTTTCAGACCAATAATGATAAATTAAACTAAAATTAAAGGTCTTATGTTTTAATTCATTTGAATGTTTATAGATTTGTTTGTTTTTTTTTTTTCGTGTAATTTACTCGGATTTTCAAGCATATTTTTAAGGGTTTTTTTTTTTTCTCTACTTTTGAAAGCAATATTATTTTGCCTTTTATTTTTAATATTCATAATTATATAGGTTTTATTTGTATTGAAATAAGATAGATGATTTATTACAAAAGGTTCCCAAATTTTCTCTTTCTCTATCTATTTTTCTTTTTATCTTCTCTTACTTTTTGTTTTCGTTTGTGTCCCTTATATTTTTTTCAAATTTATATATTATTTTTATTCAAATATATATAAAAACTGAGTTTTAACGTAGAGAGTGCTTAGAATGCCTATAATTTAGAGAATGCCTATAATTGCGATACGTGGCGTTTTAAAGAATGAACAAGTTTTGGGCACTTAAAACCCAGGAGTTTTATTTGTAATGCATTTAATTATTTTAATGAAGAAAACAAAAGGTTCCGAAATTCTCTCTCTCTCTCTTTATTTGTAAGGGCGAGGCTTAGGTGCGGTCCAACCAAACTACCGCAATCTGCGGTAGTTTGGTTGGACGGTTGAGATCTTTCAATGGGTATTAATAAAATATTTTTTATTAAAGTAATAATATAAAATTCATTAAATATTAAAATAATTGATAATTAAAAAATAAAAATATTAAACAATTAAAACAAAAAAAATTAAAAAGAAAAAATTAAAATTAAAATCAAGGGGAGGCTGGAGCCACCCCTTGGCCAAAATAGGGTGGCCGGACCACCCCATTTTGGCCAAGGGGGTGGCTTCCATGGCCGGTCTGTCTCACAGTTTCCTCTTTGTCTCTCGCCAGTCCCTCATCTCCCTCAGAAACTCCCTCTCTACTTCACTGCTCCTCTCTAATCCTCTCCTCTCACTGTCTCCCTCTCACACTCTGTATCTCACCCAGTCTCTAACTCTCCCATCTCTCTCTCTTTCTCGCCCTCTTCCTTAATTTCTGTCTCAGATCAACCACTCTTTCAGTATCTGCTACTGCCACCTTCACCTGGGACGACGTCGTCCGGATTTCTCAACCGGAAATCCCACACTCAAATAGATTAACAACCATGAAATTCCCATTTCTCAACCAAATCCCACACTCAAATTTGGCTCTATTTTCCATTTCATAGCCCACTTTGTATGTATTTCCACTCCAAGATCTGCTGCTGGTTGCCCCCAACATACCCATTAACTGTTGCTGCCACTTGAGATGGAAAATTCACTCAACTAAACCCAAGGTTTGTTGCAGCTCTGTTTTTCATTTCATGATTCGTTCTCTCGGGAACTCCTCGCCCTCTCTCTTCCAATGTCCACACAACCCATTAATTGTGGCCGACTCTAGCGAAGCCCGTCAACTGGTCCGGGGATTTCATTGCGCCAATGAAGCCAAATGATCTGAGACAGAAATTGAGGAAGAGGGCGAGAAAGAGAGAGATGAGAGAATAAGAAACTGGGTGAGAGACAAGAGTGTGAGAGGGAGACAGTGAGAGGAGAGGATTAGAGAGAAGGAACGGTGAAGTAGAGAGGGAGTTTCTGAGGGAGATGAGGGACCAGCGAGAGACAAAGAGGGAACTGTGAGACAGGCCGGCCATGGGATGGGAGCCACCCCTTTGTCCAAAATGGGGTGGTTTGACCACCCTATTTTGGCCAAGGAGCCACCTCTTGATTTTGATTTTAATTTTTAATTTTTAATTTTTTTTGTTTTAATTGTTTAATATTTTTATTTTTTAATTATTAATTATTTTAATATTTAATGAATTTTATATTATTACTTTAATAAAATTAATTTATTAATGCCCCTTGAAAGATCTCAACCGTCCAACTAAACTACCGCAGATTGCGGTAGTTTAGTTGAACCGCACCTAAGCCTCTCCCTATTTGTAATATATTTAATTGTCTTAACGAAGAAAACAAAAGGTTCCCAAATTTTCTCTTTCTCTCTCTATTTTTCTTTTTATCTTCTCTTACTTTTTGTTTTCATTTGTGTCCCTTATATTTTTTTCAAATTTATATATTATTTTTATTCAAATATATATAAAAATTGAGTTTTAACGTAGAGAGTGCTTAGAATTATGACACGTGTCGTGAACCCATGTTTTAGAGAATGCCTGCAATTGCGACACGTGGCGTTTTAAAGAATGAACAAGTTTTGGGCACTTAAAACCTAAGAGTTTTATTTGTAATGCATTTAATTATTTTAATGAAGAAAACAAAAGGTTCCGAAACTCTCTCTCTCTTTATATATCAATATTGTGAGACAATTAAAATGTAGGAATTTTATTTGTAATATATTTAATTGTCTTAATGAAGAAATATTATTTGTATTGAAATAAGATAGATGATTTATTTGATTACATTAAATCTTGATTGAAAGACCAATTTTTTTAAAGAGGAAACCGATTTTTTAACTCATTATTTTAAAAATTGAACAGTTCATATTTTTCCTCTCTCTCTATCTCTCTTTTTTTCCTCTCTCTCTCTCTCTCTCTCTTTTCTCTCTACAAGTCATTCACTCTCATTCCACATCTCTCTCACCGGTTCATATCTCTCTCTCTCTCTCTCTCCTTTTTTTCCTCTCTCTCCACGTCTCTCTCTCTCTTAATTTCAAAGAAAAAGACATCTCTCTCCCTCCACTCTCCAACATTAATATCTCTCCTCTTTTTTCTCTCCATCTCTATCTTTCTCTTTCTCCACTCTCCAACATTAAGAAAAACATAATCTATTGGCCTAAAAATTCAAATTGGAGGTAATTATTCTTCTTAACCTTTTTTTTTTCCAAACCAACAAAGTTTTAACATATTCTAATTTATATAAATTAAACTAAAATTAAGGGTCTTATCTATTAATTCATTTGAATGTTTATGGATTTTTTTTTTTTTTTGTCTAATTTACTCGGATTTTCAAGCATTTTTTCTCTACTTTTGAAAGCAATATTATTTTGCTTCTTTTTTTTTTTTTAATATTTGGAATTATATAGGTTTTATTTGTATTGAAATAAGATAGATGATTTATTTGATTGCATTAAATCTTGATTGAAAGACCAACTTTTTTAAAGAGTAAACTGATTTTTTAACTTATTATTTTAAAAAGTGAACGGTTCATTTTTTTTTCTCTCTCTATCTCTCTTTTTTTCCTCTCTCTCTCTCTCTCTCTCTCTCTCTCTCACTCTTTTATTTTATTTTTTTATTTTATTTTTATTTTTTCTCTCCAAGCACTCTCATTCCACATCTCTCTCTTGAACCGGTTCATATCTCTCTCTCTCTCTCTCTCTCTCTCCTTTTTTTCCTCTCTCTCCACGTCTCTTTCTCTTTTTTTTCTCTCCAAGTCTTTCACTCTCATTCAACATCTCTCTCTCTCTTAATTTCAAAAAAAAAAAAAGACATCTTTCTACCTCCACTCTCCAACATTAATATCTCTCCTCTTTTTTCTCTCCATCTCTATCTTTCTCTTTCTCCACTCTCCAACATTAACAAAAACATAATCTATTGGCCTAAAAATTCAAATTGGAGGTAATTATTATTATTATTATTATTATTATTATTATTATTATTATTTTCAGACCAATGATGATAAATTAAACTAAAATTAAAGGTCTTTATGTTTTAATTCATTTGAATGTTTATAGATTTGTTTTTTTTTTTTTTTTGTGTAATTTACTCGGATTTTCAAGCATATTTTTAAGGGTTTTTTTTTTTTTCTCTACTTTTGAAAGCAATATTATTTTGCCTTTTATTTTTAATATTCATAATTATATAGGTTTTATTTGTATTGAAATAAGATAGATGATTTATTACAAAAGGTTCCCAAATTTTCTCTTTCTCTCTCTATTTTTCTTTTTATCTTCTCTTACTTTTTGTTTTCGTTTGTGTCCCTTATATTTTTTTCAAATTTATATATTATTTTTATTCAAATATATATAAAAACTAAGTTTTAACGTAGAGAGTGCTTAGAATGCCTATAATTTAGAGAATGCCTATAATTGCGACACGTGGCGTTTTAAAGAATGAACAAGTTTTGGGCACTTAAAACCTAGGAGTTTTATTTGTAATGCATTTAATTATTTTAATGAAGAAAACAAAAGGTTCCGAAATTCTCTCTCTCTCTTTATATATCAATATTGGGAGACAATTAAAATGTAGGAATTTTATTTGTAATATATTTAATTGTCTTAATGAAGAAATATTATTTGTATTGAAATAAGATAGATGATTTATTTGATTACATTAAATCTTGATTGACAGACCAATTTTTTTAAAGAGTAAACCGATTTTTTAACTCATTATTTTAAAAATTGAACGGTTCATATTTTTCCTCTCTCTCTATCTCTCTTCTTTTCCTCTCTCTCTCTCTCTCTTTTCTCTCTACAAGTCATTCACTCTCATTCCACATCTCTCTCACCGGTTCATATCTCTCTCTCTCTCTCTCTCCCCTTTTTTTTCCTCTCTCTCCACGTCTCTCTCTCTCTTAATTTCAAAGAAAAAGACATCTCTCTCCCTCCACTCTCCAACATTAATATCTCTCCTCTTTTTTCTCTCCATCTCTATCTTTCTCTTTCTCCACTCTCCAACATTAACAAAAACATAATCTATTGGCCTAAAAATTCAAATTGGAGGTAATTATTCTTCTTAACCTTTTTTTTTTTTTTCCAAACCAACAAAGTTTTAACATATTCTAATTTATATAAATTAAACTAAAATTAAGGGTCTTATCTTTTAATTCATTTGAATGTTTATGGATTTTTTTTTTTTGGTCTAATTTACTCGGATTTTCAACCATTTTTTCTCTACTTTTGAAAGCAATATTATTTTGCTTTTTTTTTTTTTTTTTAATATTTGGAATTATATAGGTTTGATTTGTATTGAAATAAGATAGATGATTTATTTGATTGCATTAAATCTTGATTGAAAGACCAACTTTTTTAAAGAGTAAACTGATTTTTTAACTTATTATTTTAAAAAGTGAACGGTTCATTTTTTTTCTCTCTCTATCTCTCTTTTTTTCTCTCTCTCTCTCTCTCTCTCTCTCTCTCACTCTTTTATTTTATTTTTTTATTTTTTTTTATTTTTTCTCTCCAAGCACTCTCATTCCACATCTCTCTCTTGAACCGGTTCATCTCTCTCTCTCTCCTTTTTTTCCTCTCTCTCCACGTCTCTTTCTCTTTTTTCTCTCCAAGTCTTTCACTCTCATTCAACATCTCTCTCTCTCTTAATTTCAAAAAAAAAAAAGACATCTTTCTACCTCCACTCTCCAACATTAATATCTCTCCTCTTTTTTCTCTCCATCTCTATCTTTCTCTTTCTCCACTCTCCAACATTAACAAAAACATAATCTATTGGCCTAAAAATTCAAATTGGAGGTAATTATTATTATTATTTTTTTTTTCAGACCAATAATGATAAATTAAACTAAAATTAAAGGTCTTATGTTTTAATTCATTTGAATGTTTATAGATTTGTCTGTTTTTTTTTTTTTTTGGTGTAATTTACTCGGATTTTCAAGCATATTTTTAAGGGTTTTTTTTTTTCTCTACTTTTGAAAGCAATATTATTTTGCCTTTTATTTTTAATATTCATAATTATATAGGTTTTATTTGTATTGAAATAAGATAGATGATTTATTACAAAAGGTTCCCAAATTTTCTCTTTCTCTATCTATTTTTCTTTTTATCTTCTCTTACTTTTTGTTTTCGTTTGTGTCCCTTATATTTTTTTCAAATTTATATATTATTTTTATTCAAATATATATAAAAACTGAGTTTTAACGTAGAGAGTGCTTAGAATGCCTATAATTTAGAGAATGCCTATAATTGCGACACGTGGCGTTTTAAAGAATGAACAAGTTTTGGGCACTTAAAACCCAGGAGTTTTATTTGTAATGCATTTAATTATTTTAATGAAGAAAACAAAAGGTTCCGAAATTCTCTCTCTCTCTCTTTATTTGTAATATATTTAATTGTCTTAATGAAGAAAACAAAAGGTTCCCAAATTTTCTCTTTCTCTCTCTATTTTTCTTTTTATCTTCTCTTACTTTTTGTTTTCATTTGTGTCCCTTATATTTTTTTCAAATTTATATATTATTTTTATTCAAATATATATAAAAATTGAGTTTTAACGTAGAGAGTGCTTAGAATTATGACACGTGTCGTGAACCCATGTTTTAGAGAATGCCTGCAATTGCGACACGTGGCGTTTTAAAGAATGAACAAGTTTTGGGCACTTAAAACCTAGGAGTTTTATTTGTAATGCATTTAATTATTTTAATGAAGAAAACAAAAGGTTCCGAAACTCTCTCTCTCTTTATATATCAATATTGTGAGACAATTAAAATGTAGGAATTTTATTTGTAATATATTTAATTGTCTTAATGAAGAAATATTATTTGTATTGAAATAAGATAGATGATTTATTTGATTACATTAAATCTTGATTGAAAGACCAATTTTTTTAAAGAGGAAACCGATTTTTTAACTCATTATTTTAAAAATTGAACAGTTCATATTTTTCCTCTCTCTCTATCTCTCTTTTTTTCCTCTCTCTCTCTCTCTCTCTCTTTTCTCTCTACAAGTCATTCACTCTCATTCCACATCTCTCTCACCGGTTCATATCTCTCTCTCTCTCTCTCTCCTTTTTTTCCTCTCTCTCCACGTCTCTCTCTCTCTTAATTTCAAAGAAAAAGACATCTCTCTCCCTCCACTCTCCAACATTAATATCTCTCCTCTTTTTTCTCTCCATCTCTATCTTTCTCTTTCTCCACTCTCCAACATTAACAAAAACATAATCTATTGGCCTAAAAATTCAAATTGGAGGTAATTATTCTTCTTAACCTTTTTTTTTTCCAAACCAACAAAGTTTTAACATATTCTAATTTATATAAATTAAACTAAAATTAAGGGTCTTATCTATTAATTCATTTGAATGTTTATGGATTTTTTTTTTTTTTTGTCTAATTTACTCGGATTTTCAAGCATTTTTTCTCTACTTTTGAAAGCAATATTATTTTGCTTTTTTTTTTTTTTTTAATATTTGGAATTATATAGGTTTTATTTGTATTGAAATAAGATAGATGATTTATTTGATTGCATTAAATCTTGATTGAAAGACCAACTTTTTTAAAGAGTAAACTGATTTTTTAACTTATTATTTTAAAAAGTGAACGGTTCATTTTTTTTCTCTCTCTATCTCTCTTTTTTTCTCTCTCTCTCTCTCTCTCTCTCTCTCTCTCACTCTTTTATTCTATTTTTTTATTTTTTTTTATTTTTTCTCTCCAAGCACTCTCATTCCACATCTCTCTCTTGAACCGGTTCATCTCTCTCTCTCTCTCCTTTTTTTCCTCTCTCTCCACGTCTCTTTCTCTTTTTTCTCTCCAAGTCTTTCACTCTCATTCAACATCTCTCTCTCTCTTAATTTCAAAAAAAAAAAAGACATCTTTCTACCTCCACTCTCCAACATTAATATCTCTCCTCTTTTTTCTCTCCATCTCTATCTTTCTCTTTCTCCACTCTCCAACATTAACAAAAACATAATCTATTGGCCTAAAAATTCAAATTGGAGGTAATTATTCTTCTTAACCTTTTTTTTTTTTTTCAGACCAATAATGTTTTAACATATTCTAATTTATATAAATTAAACCAAAATTAAAGGTCTTATGTTTTAATTCATTTGAATGTTTATAGATTTGTTTTTTTTTTTTTTTGTGTAATTTACTCGGATTTTCAAGCATATTTCTAAGGTTTTTTTTTTTTTTCTACTTTTGAAAGCAATATTATTTTGCATTTTATTTTTAATATTCATAATTATATAGGTTTTATTTGTATTGAAATAAGATAGATGATTTATTTGATTGCATTTCTCTCTCAAATATTGAGAATTATGTGAATTTTATTTGTATTTAAATATAACCTTTAACATGTCTTTTTATTGAAAGAGTGATAATTGATTTTTTAACATGATTATTTTAGCCTATAATTAATAATAATAAAAAAAATGAAGATGCGTTTAAATTTTAAAATCAAAGATAATAAAGAACCCTGCGCATAACGCGAGTTATATGCTAGGGTATATATGTATAAATAGATACATAGATACTTCTTCTTCATTTTTGTAGAGGTAACCAAAAAGAATTTTCCTTCCAAAATGCTTCTTCTTCATTTTTGTAGAACACTTATCATATCATTTTTGGATTTATCTTTGTGTATCTATGTATAAATTCTTCACGAGTGTAAATTAATTATTTTTATGTTTGTTTCTCTTGAAAGTTTCATTGTATTGAAATATAATAGGTATCACACCAATAAGATTTTATATTTTAATTCATCTAAATATTTTATTAGATTTTTTTTTTCTTGGTTTTGTGATTTACTCAAATTTTCTAGCATTTTTTGGAAGTATTGAAAGAAATTTATTTGATAGCATTAAATATTGAGTGAAATGTGTGTTTTATTTTGTATTAAAAAGAAGAGAGAAGATTTTGTTTATTTTACTCTGTATTTTTTCTGAAATCATTAGAACTTTATGAATTTTATTTGTATTACAATATAATAAATATCACATCAACAATATTAGAGTTTCCTACTAACTTTCTATTAATATTTTGATCATCAGAATTCAAGTGTCCTTTTTGCTATTTTTATTTTTTATTTTATACTTTTCATTAAGTAAATGTTTGGTATATTTCAAAAATAAAAAAAAATAAAAAATACATGTTTAGTACAATAATTTACTGATGTATAACCTTTAGTATGTATTTTTACACATATATTTTAACTTATAATAAAAAGTAAGATGAGATGCGTTTAAGTTTTAAAATTAAATTATAATGAAGAATCCCGTGCATAGCACGGGTTACATGCTAGTTATTGGTGAATGTAGGCCTCTTTAGGCCAATCCACCCCAAATTTTCTATGTTCTCTCTCTCGGCAAACTCTCGTATAAAGTCGATTTTGCCGATAATTCCATCAAAACCCCGCATCCCATTATTATTGCACAGTTATACACAGAAAAAAATACATAAATACGTAAAAGCTTTTTTAGGCTCTGCAACAAAAGTCAAACAGTAAAAGTTTCACATGTATTTGATTATATTTTCTCTCTATTTTTATTAAATGTTGAGTGAAAGATTTTCTTCTATTTTGTATTCCTAAAAAAAATATTTTGTTTATTTTGTTTTGTATTTTTTTTTAACGTTCGGAATTATATAGACTTTATTTGTAACTTTTTTTTTTACATGTCCGCACAAGAGGGGAGAAGGGGATATCATATTTATTTGTATTGAAATATGAATTCTCAACCCGGCCTATTGGCATTGCTTCTCCATCATATGGGCTAGCTGCAAATTAATTACCTCGGCTTGTACCTAACGACCGACAATATCACATGCATGGTTGAAATGATAGCGGGCTTGTTACTATAATAATATAGTAACCAACTTCACAATGAATAAATTACTGTCTCTAGACTTTAGCTACCCCAAACAAAATTTACTAGCCGCGCTGTCTGTATCTGTCGTCACCTGTTATTTTATCATAGAGCTGGGCCATTTTTTAGTACGAATAACTTAATAAGATTAGAAAAAAATAAAAATACCTTCAATAATTTTCTGTGTTGAATATAAGATTAGAAAAAATATGTATATGAGGAGGACCCGAAGTCAACATTGTCATTTTCTGTGTGGAAAAAGAATAGTACGTTCCAATATATATATTAAAATCTCGGTGGTGCATGTCAAATTAATGGCATGCTGAAAACTTAAGAGCAAAACTCTCTTGAGGTTTGGCTAGGTACGTACCCAGAATCAGAGGTAATAATTCAAAATTTCTTTCCAATTCTAAGGTTAATTTGCATTAGTTATTATGGTATGAAGTAAAGCATGTTTAATTATGCAATTAATTCAAGAAAATTGGATTGCAGAAAGCTGTTTTGGGATTTTTTTTTGGAATTAATATATATTTCTGTCTCTTCTCAGGAATATTTGAAGCTGAATTGGAATACATCTTAGAAGGCGTAGTTGTTGGTAGGCTCAAAGGGTGGCATGGCTGCTGCACAGGCACAGAGTTGGGTTGGAGAAAGTGGTGGTCTACTAAGCAACCCAAAACGCATGGAAGCTTCTCTGATGGAAGCTGGAGCACGTCTTCTTGTTACTAGCTTCCTTGGACGTTATATCTCTACTGGATCTTTAATGTGAGTATACAAGATCTTGTTGCAGTATATAGAATCATACTGATAATTAAGTATATATTAAAGTATATCATCATTCATCGTCAAGAGCACTTAATTAGATATCCTAATCACAAGAGGGTACGTATACGTATGTAATTTATTTTTCGAGTTTGCACTTACAAATGTTATGTTCAAAAATAATTTAACATGATATCAAAGTTAAAGGTTCTCGATTAAAACTTTGACTCCGTCATTCACTTTTCATCACTTCACATTTCAATTAAATATTTTACGTGATGGAATAAATGGTGATTTAAACACAACTTAAGACATGTTTTGAACTATGAAATTCGCCAACGTGCAAAACACTATTTGGCACACATACATCAACACCTTACCCCGCCCACCTTGCAAGCAGGTAGGCGGGGTACTTCCACCTTTTTGAATAGCTAAAATGACTATCTGCTGCTGAAAATGTTCTTAGTATATACTTTTAACCGTCACCGTCGCAACTACTACCTAACTATATATGTTTGAATCTCATCATTGAGTCAATTGATAAACTCTGCCTTGTCGTCATGCAGTTTGATGGAGGAAGGGGGCACAATATTTACTTTTGAAGGAAACAAGAGACAATCTTTTCTAAAATTTGTTCTTAAAGTTCATAGGCCCCAATTTTACTGGAAGGTATGTACAGTGTTAACATAATTTGGAATGTACAATAAATAAATAAAAGGGGAAAGTCTACGTAACCCCCCTCCCCAACAAACTACCAAAAATTGTCAAAGTTCTCCCAATGACGAAACTGCCCCTAGTAAAATAAAACAAAAAATATTAAAACTTCTAAAAAAAACCTTTAACTAAAAAAAAAAAAATCCAAAGGGTGGCAATTTTTTTTAAAAGAAAATTCATTTTTATAAGAAAAAAATCAAAAAAAAAAAAATCGATTTTTTTTGTTATAAAAATTGAAAATTTCGTTTTTTTTTTGGTTTTATAACTTTTTAAAATAAAAATTTCCATTCTAAAAATGTCCCCCCTCCCAACTACCAAAAATTGTAAATGTTCCCCCAATGACGAAACTACCCTTAGTAAAATAAAAGCAAAAAATACTAAAACTTCTAGAAAAAAACCTTTAACTTAAAAATTAAAAAAAAAAAAAAAAAAAAAAAAAAAAAAAAATCACTTTTATAAGAAAAGAAATTAAAAGAATTTTGATTTTTTTTTTTTTTTGGGTTTTATAACTTTTTAAAATAAAAATTTCCGTTCTAAAAAAAAATATTCATTTTTTAAAAAAAAAATCGTTTAAAAAAATCATTTAAAATTTATTTTTTTAAAAAGTTGTCATTTTTATATTTTATTTATTTTATTTTATTTTTTATTTTTTGAATTTATGGAGTTATTTTTGTCTTATTGAGAAATATATATGTGGGCATTTTTATCTTTTTGTTAGCCTTACCGAGGACATTGACAAAGTTTTGGTGGTTTAGGAAGAACATTGTCACAATTGAAAGGTTGGGAGGACACATTGTCAATTGGGTGGTAGTTTAAGGGGTATGTAGACTTTACCCTAAATAAAATAATTAGCCGCGCATTATATATATTGGCATTTAAAATTTAAATCATTCATTGTATTTCAGAATTTTCTCACCATCACTGAAGAGCGATAGATTGTGTTTTGATGATCAGGTCATGACAAGGGCTGATTTAGGCCTTGCAAGTGCATACATTGATGGCGATTTTTCTTTCACGGATAAAAACGATGATCTTTTGAATCTTTTTATGGTAAGATGATTGATCTGATCAGTCGAGGATCAATCTCAAAATAGAAATGTTCCAAGCCAATACAAAGTTTCTTCTTGTTTTTTTTTTTTTTTTTTTTTTTCATATCTACTTCCTCAGAATCTGCCTTGGAGATTTGTTTGGCAGATTTTCATTGCAAGCAGAGATTCAAATTCCTCTGCCTCAAAATTGAATAAGAGAAGGTATATATATATTGCAACTGGATAGTGAGATTACTGTTTAGTCATCACATCTCCTCAATTGCATTCATCTTTTGTTGGCTTTAGGGGCTGGTGGACACCGGTGCTATTCACAGCTGGTTTAGCATCTGCAACATACTTTTTCGCTCATTTTCTAAGGCAAAATACTCTTCGACAGGCTCGCACGAACATCTCTCGTCACTATGAGCTGGTATAAAATTGTTTCCTGTAAATTCCTTGCCTATAGATTTCTTTGCAAAAGCCTAGAAGGACCATTAATTAGTAAGTATTTGTGTGAACATGTGCTTATGTACACAAAGATGGTCACAAAAAGTACGTAAATGTTTATGCGTGTGTGTACTATCACGCAAGCATAGGTCTGAACGAATCACCTGAAGTCGATTTGAACTTTGATCCCCGAAATAAGAACAGTTTGAATTTACGGGAAAGTGTTAGATTACTGTTACACTCTTTGATGTAACACTAAAAATTAACATTAGATTTTGAATAGATCATTATTAAATTTATGATCTAATTGTGATTTTTAGTGTCATGTTAGAGAATATGCATTTCGAAGTATGGAAATATTGGGAGAGTGTGGAGCATTTATGAATGACTTACCCAGAACGTTATTTGTTAGAATCTTTATTAATTGAAGTCCATAAAAAAGATGTCAATTGGGGTTCGCTTTACCAATTAGGACTTATTGTATTGATTACTGATTCAGTATAAAACAAGGAGAAGCTTATAAATCATCTTTGTGTGTTTCTAGAGCAATGAGCTTTTTGCTCTGTTCTTGGGGGAATCAATGCAATACTCCTGTGCTGTATTTAAGGTCAGGTTCACAACCTTTTGATGATTCACTGTTCGACAACGCATCAATTTCTAAACATCAAATCTTTAGCTTTAATAAATTTATCTGTGTATTAAAACACTTCTCAGAAGGAAGATGAAGACTTGAATGTTGCACAGCTGAGAAAAATCTCACTTTTGATAGAAAAGGTGCGTCTTTACTGTTTCTAAAATCATCTGTTATCCCAAAAACTAAAACTTTAAATACTTTAACATTCTTTCTCGTACGTGGGCTTAAACTTATACAGTTAGATTATGACGAATTCCAAAACTTCTGGTAACTGTAAGCTATTTATTCTTCTTTACTTGCACTTTCAATTAACACAGGCAAGAATTGATGAGAAGCATGAAGTTCTTGAAATTGGGTGTGGTTGGGGAATATTTGCTATTCAAGTTGTCAAACAAACTGGATGCAAATACACTGGCATCACTCTGTCAGAAGAGCAATTGAAATTTGCAGAAAAGAAAGTAAAAGATGCTGGCCTTCAGGTATTTTCATGAATTTTTTGCTTTAAAAGCATATATTATGGGTATTGAATACAAGAAATATTCTTAATCAACTCTGCTTTCAGGACAACATTAGATTTCTTCTTTGCGACTACCGCCAATTGCCTGATACCTACAAATATGACAGAATTATATCCTGGTGAGTTTCTTTGCAGGAAAATCTTTCATTTGGCAATAATGATTCCAGCAATACCATGATCTTCAATTGATATAATTTTTCAGTGAGATGATCGAACATGTCGGCCATGAATTTATGGAGGAGTTTTTCGGTTGCTGTGAATCAGTCTTAGCAGAAGACGGGGTTGTTGTTCTGCAGGTGGTTCTGTCTCATTTCTTGTTTGATTATAATGTCTTGGTTGCAAAATGCCCTGCTCTTTGTCACACTTTTGTGGGTTTAATTTGAATAATTTGCTAACAATTAAAGCTGGTTGATCTCTTGTTAGTTCTCATCGCTACCAGATGAACGTTATGAACAGTACAGGAAAAGTTCAGATTTTATAAAGGAATATATTTTTCCTGGTTGTTGTGTGCCGTCATTAAGCAGGATAATATCAGCCATGGCTGCTGCATCCAGGTTCAGGTATAGGTTTATTGCTTGGTGTTACTATTTATTTATCTCTAAAATTAATAGAAACTCTGTAATTGCAGTGTGGAGCACGTGGAGAACATAGGGAATCATTACTACCAAACACTCAGATCTTGGAGAAAAAATTTCATGGAGAACCAGAGGTATGAAAAATGATCATGCACTTCATTCCCCAGGCTTCATCTCAAAACAATTTTTTTTTTTTTTTTTTTTTTAAATGAATAAGAAACATTTTGAACAATTCTTTAAAAATAAAACCACTTCGAGGGACAGCCAATTCCAAAGATATCCACTATAAAAGATTTTGTGTTATAGTTTGATCAGACTTACAAGACCTTTTGTAACTACCAAGACTCGATATAGAACTCCGGCAAATGACCCATTCACCTCCCACCGCAGTGGCCCAAGAGCCTCGGGCATTCTCTAGACGGATCACCTTTACGAACAAACCTCGTCCACTTCAACTTGGCCAAAACTCTGGTGGCTGTAGACTTTTTTTTGTGGTTTGGATGATCATGAAAAAATGAGAAGTATTGAAACTATTTAGAATCAAGGGTGCTAAGAAACCTCTACAAGAATAATGAAAAATAGCATCTATTACTTTTGAAAGTTGTGGCTTGTGAGGCTTATATAAGTGGGAGAAAACTGAAGTTTTTCTGCTATGCAGACTAGGGTTTTAAACAATCTGGCCTAGTTTTGTTCGAATAAGCTTTAGGGTTTCAAAGAAACAAACAATTTTGTTCGAATGGGATATAAAAAAAAAAAGAAAAAACTTCAAACAAATCTCCTAGGTTTTAGTACTAGCATGTTAATTATGCATCATCTTGTTCGAACAAGACTCTCTGTACTAGATTTTTAGACTTTTGTTGACAACTCGTTTTATATGAAATATAAAATTATAACCCTTTGAATCAGCTTTCCAAAGCCACAAAGCATAAACATTTCATGTCGAAATAAAAGGTTTTGGTTGTTTTACTCGAACTAGGTCTTTGGTAGACAACATTCATAAATTTGAATTATTCATGTCTTGGACAACTTTTACAATGACTTAATCCGTAACATAAACATTACAACCCAAATACCATATTTTGACACATGAATTCTCCGACACAAAAATAAAACCTAACAAAGAAGATAAAAGGGAAGAGCAGCTTTGGTGAAATTACCAGGCAAAGAATCCCAATTAATAATCTACAAGTAGACTGATAAGAGGACCTTCACATCCATTGTTGCATTCTCCCACCCATTTTTGCAATGCTCCCCGGCCATGTTAACTTTATAGTAGAATAGAGTAGATGAAAGGGGATAAGTTTGTTATGGGAATTTGTAGTTGAAAAGATATTGTAAATCTGATCACTATTTTAAGCCAATGATTTTGATGGGTTGAATTAATGTTAATTACATTTTCAGGGAAATCCTTGCTCTTGGCTTTGATGAAAAATTCATACGGACGTGGGAATATTACTTTGACTATTGTGCTGCTGGTTTTAAAACATGTACACTTGGAAACTATCAGGTATATATATATATGTTTCCTTACAAAAGAACCAATTTACTCATGTGATATGCTATGAAAACCACATTGCTTTTGAATCGTTGCGATAATTAAATGAGAAAAAGTACACAATTAACTTATTTATTGCATATATAAAGTAAACTTCCTTATTGTTTATTTTTTTCCACAAACCCATACTTATTATTGTTGAGATAACTTGAATTTTAAACAATCTAATCTTGAATCCACATGTTTGTCTAATATAATACGTATATACATTCATCACACGCGCACACATATATAAACACACACAAATACACATATATTTATATCAAAACTCACAATTACAATAATTTAAAGCTATAACAAAGACAATTCATTTTTATCTTTTTAGATACTTAGGATATTCTCATTACATAAAAATAATAATAAAAATAAAGTTATACGAGTTTACTTAGCCGAGCTAATCTGAAGGAATTTCAAGCCTGATCCTACTTGCGAGTTGCTGTGTTCATTCACAAACCCTATCTTTATATATCTTATATTTGATCCTAGAACTCTTCATATATATTCTTACCTTCAATCCACAATGCAGGTTGTATTCACACGTCCTGGCAATGTTGCTGCATTTGGAAATCCATATCAAAGTTTGCGTTGGGGATTTTAGTGGCAGGAGTTCATGATCACCCTCTTCCTGGCGGAGCAAAGATTGAAATACTCATGCTATATATGGCTCATTGATTTTTACTTGATATACTATAATTTTCTAAGTATAAAATGATGAACTATGGCTTCTTCTGAAGTTTGTAACAAAATGATGAATAATATGACTCCACGAATAATCCAACTCGTTTTCTTTTCCTATTCAATCGGATAAAAGTGGCAATGAGATATTCGTGTAGTTTTCTCTACATTTGCGCAATTGTAGAGAAAACTACACGATTAAGGGACCTATTGATGGATTTCTATTTTAATTAATAACTTAAAAATTACATATCTACTATAATATCCAGATTGGTTAAGGGTTTTTTTGGGTGAATATATATATATATATATATATATAACTATATATTGCATCTTACATGTGGTGGGATGCTGACTAAGGGCCTGTTTGGAATTGCGTTAGATAGTTTAAAAAAATACTTTTTGTACTTTAAAAGTTGTCCCAAACAAAAGCTAGTCTAGTGGTCTATTTGGTAAAAAATTTTAAAAGTACTTTTTTATTGTTCTTGCTTTAAAAATGGTCAAAATACATTTTTAGCAAAAACTTAAATATGAAGCTTTTGCTAAAATGCGTTTTTTTACTTGAAAAATTTATTTCTCAAACACAATCTTAAACATATAAACATTCATAATAGGCATTTTATATTTAGTATTTTCCTAAACATCTAACCGAACTCATGAAAATACCCATTTAACAAGCTCTCTTCTGTCTTTTATATTTAACTATTGGGCAAGAGCTAGCCAAAAGCTAAAGAATTATTTTATTAATGCTTACAAAAAGAATGGCTACTCATGTGTTACAATTTAATTTCATGGGTATTGAAGGATGCAAACTATAATATGTCAGATTCTTGCTTTCTAAATATCTAGAAATGTAACCGCTTGCATCCTTTAAAAATTTAAAGAATTGGATAGAAGGAGGTATCCTAAAGAATGAAACCATATATTTGCACAGTTTTTGGTTTTTTGCACACAATATCGATCAATCCATATATATCATGAACATCAAGTCTACAACAAGTATCACCATTCTCCCCTCACTAATATATTGAAATTTTGAAACAATTAAACCAAAATTAATAACAATAATAAAGAGCTTCTTCATAAGAGATATCTGAATGACTTTCAAATGGAGACTTCATACAATATATATATTTTTGAAAATAGGCAAACTAGGTGACACAAATGTACGTGATATATAGTAGTTTTAAGCTAGCGTTTTCTATGTTAAGTTGTTTGTTAATTATTTTTCTTTTTTGCCAAAATGCTAAAAAGCATTAACAAACGAACCCATAGCTTGAATGTTGAGTAGTACGCTTTTCATGCAGGCCAGATTGTTGCCTTGCCTACCATATGATATCATAGTGGGTGCATTCATAGTCCTTTGCGTCAGTGTATAATACACATGCACCAGTAGTTTTAATCTGCCAATTGTAATTAGGGCCCTTACTCATGTCTCTACTATAGTCGTAGATGTCAAAAGTGTAGTTTTGATCTTGCCAATAAAATCTACAGTAGAATTTTGTAGTCCCCCAAAAGTTTGGTTTAAAAGTGAACACGAAGAAGCCATGTTCTACGAGTTTGTGGGAGCCAATATCGTCGTTCTTTGATTTGCAGCTAAAGGTAAGATCCCAGCCATGACCTACCTCATTGCTGATGTTGACGAACACTCGGTGATGTATCCCAATTGCTGCAGCACCATTCAAACTAGTCATAAACAACACAACCCACAATAGTAGCAGCACAACATTTCTACTTAGTGAGATCATGTTAATTTGTTTGCAGTAATAAGAGAAATCTGAGTGACTTTTAAGAGATCTCCCCGAACTATATTTATGTACATATAGTGGGTGGAAATTATAGGCTGAAGACATCAATTAAATACTATTTGAAGGAAATATGAACGAATCAACCTAGTCAATATCAAGTTTACTTACAAAAAAAAGGATGTTCAGTTAGTTTATATTTAAATTTGCTAATTTAATACATATCCACCTGAATACCTTGTTTACTTGCAAAAAAAAAATTTGCTGATTTAATAGTTATCTCAATAACAAATATACTATTTTAAGTGTTTTTGTTGTGAATTTGTTTCTTTAGACAGCTTTAATTAACCATTTATCTAATGTGAATGTGGCTTCACTGCAGAAAAAATGGAGACTTTCTCAGCACCCAAACACCACCGGGCAAATGTCAAGCAAAGGCCGGGACAAATGTCCTAGCATTTGTTTTGTTGCGGTTTGAAGCATTGGGTGTTGCATGAAAAAGATTGTAAACCCAAGTGCAGGCTATTGCAAATAATAAATTCTCAATGAGACGGAAGTCGATCTACAGGGAATAGTAGACACTCAAGTAAAATTTATATTATCGTGGAAAAAAAATAAAATGACTCGGTTGTTGTTTTCCACTAAAAAGTGAAGCAATGGAGTGATTGAATTAACTAAACTAAATTAATTAAAATAGAATTCAAAGAAAAGTTAATAGGAAAAGCACTAGGACTTCAAGGATCCAGCCACCTAACATCCTTTTTACATGTTCTTGAAATATATATATTTTGTAAGGGAAAAAAATCACATACTCCCTTCAAACTATTACATAATTGACAATGTCTCTTCCAAAACTTTCAATTAGGATAATGTCCACCCCAAATTATCAAAACATTGTCGATGTAAACCCTCCCCCTCAAAGCTAGAAAAAAGACATGGCCATAAATTTTTTAATAAGACAAAAATATCCTTGTAAATTAAAAATAAAATAAAATAAAAAACAAAAAAAATCCATGGGTGGTTTCGGCCACCCCAAGGAAAATCTGCTATTTAAAAACGTTAGTTAATTTGTATAGAGCCTAATTATTCCAGGCTCTTATAACTGAGCAAACGTTGCGTCTTCCGTATATATGATCTATAACTCAACAAATTTTGTTTGTTGCACACTACTTTTTGCTTTTCACTACCACATCAATATAGTTATATGACAGTCGTATGAGAGTTTCCTAAATAACATTACTCTTGCCAAATATATTCCTTCAAGGTTCATAAATCATAACCCACTAAATCAACATAACTCATCTCCACAAAATAAATCACAAGAAAAATCATAATATCAAAAGTTTGTTTTCTTTGATAACATACTTTTATTTTTATTTTATTAAGAGTATTTTCATCATTAAGAAACATTGACAATTTAGATTCTAAAATGACTTAGACTTCTATATTAATAGATTTCTATGTCAATTGATAACTTAGACGTGAACAAAATTTCCTACTTCAACCTAAATTGAAAGTGCAATGTAACCGAATATGCTCAACTGCATTTTTAAAATCTTGTTTTCATTCACTGCATTTTAAAATTACTATTTTCCTAAACCGTATATTTTGAAACTGTGCTAAACCAACAAACACTTAACCACGTTGTCAGATACTATATTCTCAACATCTTGCAGTATGCCATGTACTCGACCCTATTATTGTTCTCTATACATTTAAGGAGTACAAAAAAAATAAATAAAAGGAAGAACCATAGAATCAATATTTAAGTAAAAACTATATTGGTCAATTTTAACTTAAAATTTTGAAAGATGATATTAGAATTAGGCACTAGGGCTCGTATTAATGGTGAATTTATTAAGCAATCTAGCTAGTTTTTCACTAGAAAACTTTTTCAATTTATTCTTAGACATGTGAAGTTCATTTTCTAGTGACTTGATTTTCTCATTAAGCATGCAATTATCATATTTCAATTGACCAACCAAAGCATGTGAATTAGAGAGTTTAACAATCAAAGCCTATTTGTCGTGCTCAACATCATTAAGTTTTTTTAAAGGTCAATTTCTTCAATTTCTTCAATTTAGTGCGTTCTTTATGGTTCACTCTTTCATTTCACCAATTATTTTCAAAACAAGCCCAAAACACTAAAAACCAACACAAATTATTTTCAAAATTATTTAAAATAGACCCTAATAGAGACTTAAAGAAGGCCCAAAATGCTCATTACCTAATATGCGGACAACGGATAATGACTGTGCGAATGTAGTTAGTAAAAACATGATGTGGCTAGTGTGGATATCTAAAAGTGATATTTACGTTTTTCAAATGTGGTTGAGGATATTGCCAAATAAATGCAATGTACACCCATAGTAAAAATTGTTTAATTTTCTAATTTTCTAAATTTAGAAGATATCCTAATAAATTTTGCTAATATTATTAAAGAACAATTTTGTGAGAGCCAAAAATTTAAGATAATGCTAATTTTTTGCTATCCAAACTAAAATTATGCAATGTTTGTCATTTTGAAAAATAAATGTTTTGTTTTCATCTTTTGCTTATCTCTTGTCAATCTCTGTATAAAAGATAGACAAATTTATCATTGAATCTATATAATCTACATTTAGGTCCCATCAATTTAATGGTTAATTTAAAAGAGATAGATCCATAAAACATCTCTCTTTTGAAGTCAAAAACATTTTGGTAAAGATTTCGTAACAATCACAACTAAGATTTGGTTAAGGTCAAATATATATATATATTCATTGATTCACGTTTTTCAAATGATTTGTCACATGCCATGTTGTCATCTAGCTGGCCAGTTTAACTTTGGATGTCATTTTGTCATCTATATACGCCAGTTGTTGACATTTTCTCTAATCCCAACTTTGGATGCGTATGAATAACTTTTTCCATTCAATAATTAAGAAAGTAGAAATTGTTCTAACAAAGATACAATTTGAAATTTCTTCCGACCTGATCTTATTTATAATTTGTTTAACTACAGCCTTAGTTACTTCATATGCCACGGAATTTGTAATATGCCAATTAGACAAAGTTATGGTAATACGTATGTCCTCCACTAACTATCCAAATTTACTCCATCTTCGACATGTAAAGTTCAAAGCATTTACCATTTGAAGAGTGTCTCCTTCTAAGATAATTTGTTGAAGCCCTAAATCTATACTAAACACAACTGCCTAAAATGCTACCAAAGCTTCCGTTGCTGCCAATTCTAATTTTTTCATTTTAGTCAAACTTCTTGCTGCATTCACGTGCTCCTTAAAATCACGCACAATGAAACTTATGCCCATACGCCCATTAATTGTATCCATTGCAGCATTCCAATTCACCTTGTATTTGCCTTTGTGAGGAGGTTTCCACATGAATTTGAGGAATTCAAAGCACTATGCTTCTTTGAAACCAAATTTTCCTTCAAATCCCTATAAATAATTCAAATTCCACGAAGTCACATGTGATCACGGTATGGTACTGTCAATTTATGTTTATTAACTATCTTGTTGAGAAGATTAGTGATGAGTCCATCCCTATAGTGTAAGACAGTACAAAGATACAGAGTGATTAAGGATGAACTAAAAGCTCTTAATGGGTCCATAGTCCCTGCCTGTTGGGATGGGGTATTCCCTGCGTACACTCTTGATGGATACCACCTATATGAGTGTGGATGTGCTATCTCTTATGAGACTTGGGTAGGTCTCTAGAACGCTCATAAAAGTCATTTTATGGTGTAACAACAAAAGATGCAGAGTGAGTAAGGATGAGTTTAAAACTCTTAATGGGTCCATAGTCTCTACTTGTTGGGATGGGGTGTTCTCTGCACACATTCTTTGTTAGTTCTTGTGTTGGCTTAATTAATTCAGTTTCAAAATACAGAAGCTACTGTTTACGGGCTCAAACACTGATATAGAATGCTCAGAATCCAATCTCCACCGCTCATAATGTAGATTCATGTGTTATGAACGTCCCTGCAAAATTTCAGCTTAATCGGACAACAAACGCCCATCGATCGGAGCTGTTGATCAAGACTGGACAGCATTTTCAAAATGCTGGTTCACCCATGTCCGGACATGCCTTCCCCGGGTCCGGACCTCATTTCCAGAAACTCAAATTTTGCTCCGCAAAGCCATGTCCGGACAGCCCATTAACATGTCCGAACACCCCATAAGTTTTAGGCCCAAAAACGTGATTTTAAGTGGGTTAGGTCTAGGGTTTTATCGATGGTATATATACATCATTATAGAAGAGAGAGGTACGAATTTTCACCACCAGAAAGTTCGTGTGAGGCTGTGATTGAGTGATTATTTTGTTGTGAGCCAAATTGATTCCTCTTAGAGGATTTTTGTTAGTATTGATTGTGTGCTTAATTGAAGTCTATCAGAAGGGTCCGATAAAGGTGAATCACGTTGAAGAAGATTGTGAGCGAGGAGACAAGTTGAAGGCTTGTCGATCTTATAGAGTTAAGGTCTTACAAAGGGTTGTAAGTATTCCTAGTGTCTGTAATCTCTGGATAATCTTTTGATAGTGATTTCTTGGGTTTGGCTGCCCCTGAGAGGTTTTACTTTTAGATCGGTTTTTAAAAGGTTTCCTCTTCGTAACCAAAATATCTGTGTCTGCCTCTTTATTGCTTTATATATTTTGGGTGATTGAATTGTTTATTACTTCATAGTTTAATTCCGCATAAATTGTGATAAACAAGTTTTTGAAGTCGGCATAGTGTTTTTCATTCTTGATGGATGCCACCTATGTAAGTGTGTAGGTGAAACAGCCTCCTATGAGACTTTGGCAAGTCTCTAGAGCACTTATGAAGCCCAGAGGCGTATGGCCTGTATAAGGCGCCAACGTGCTATAGAACAACCCAATTTTCTTTACTTGATTTGATTTGACTTTTTGTTTATTTGATTTGATTTAATTTTTTGTTTTTGGAGAAAGTTATGTGGATGATAAGTTTGTTTAACTTGTGAATTTGGTTAAAAGAATTTAACTATATCACGATTCATTAAGTTCCTACTTATTTATCCTAGGTGCAATTAAAACTTTTGGGTACCACATCGATGCATGCTTTCAATCTCCTTTTATTCTAATGTTTGTAATATGTGGGAGATTGTTGTAATATTTGTTACAAACATTCATTTTTTAGTCATTTGAAAATGTTTTATCATTTGATATTATCTTTATAAGTTTTTATGAGAAATAAAAATCATCTTTAACCATTTTGGTTTATAACCGTTTGTATTTATTACTTGGTTATGAGATATAACTTTTATAACTGTTTGAATTTATTACTTGGTTTTGAGTTATTAAATAAAAATTAGTTTTAATTGATTTTTACCGTTTTGACCGTTAGTCTTTAACAAGTTTTATTGTAGTTTGACCATTTGATTATCAACAAATGTTTTACCCTTTTTGGGTGTTATGAACATTTGGTCATTAATTATATAAAAAATGAAAACATCAACAATCCTATGGTAGAGTGAGTTTGCAACAAGAAAGAAAGAAAAACAAATTCATTTTCTTTATAAAAGAGTTTTGTCATATTCTAGAAGACCAATTGCATAGAATTCTATTCTATTCAATTTATATTTTCTCTTTGCGGTTTTTTATCAAGAAGATCAAAGGATTATTCTATTAGTCTTCGTTATTGGAAGTGCGTCTTTAATGAAGGTAGATTTTATAGTCTAATCCTGGGAGATTGCATGTCAAAGGATCCGATCGCACCGAGTTATACACTTTGGGAGCACAAATCAACCTTTAATTAAGGACAACGCTCTTGCGTGATTCTATAGCATTATGAGATCTTTTCCTACTTTACTTTTTATCTCTTGTATTTTATTTATTTTATTGTTAATTTTCATATTGTAATTATTTTATATCAATGAGAATTTGTGCACCATCCAAAATTATTTTCAACAGGGAGCACAATATTAATTTACTTTTGAAGGAAACAGGAGAAAATGTTCCCTAAAAGTTGTCCTTAAAGTTCATAGTCCTTAGTTTTACTGGAAGGCCAGTCTGTACTCGTAATCATATTATAATGGTGTTTTTAAGGATTCCGCACTACTTGGTATTGAAAGAAAACATGTGAGAGATGATACTTGTTACTCATTAAAGTAGGTTGAAAGAAATCGAATGAATAATAAATAAAAGAATTAATTGGCTGCGCATTATATATATATATATGATCACCATCAGTCACTGATGAGCACTAGAATATTGTTTTGATGCTGATCAGGTCATGACGCGGGCTGATTTAGGCCTTGCAAGTGCATACATTGATGGAGATTTTTCTTTCACTAATAAAAATGAAGCTCTTTCGAATCTTTTTATCGTAAGATAATTGATCTGAGTCCAGGATCAATCCGGAAATCGAAATGCTCCAAATTCCTCGGATACAAAGATACTTTTTTCTATATCTATTAATTCCTCATATATAATTAATCTGCCTTGGTTGTTTGTTTAGCAGATTCTCATTGCCAGCAGAGGTTCAAATTCCTCTGCCTCAAAGTTGAAGAAGAGAAGGTATATATAATATATTATATATCACAACTCGCAGCAGACTTTAATTTGCTGTAAGCCTTGGGTACTGAGATTACTATTTAGTCATCTCATCTCCATGATCAATTGCATTCATCTTTTGTTGGCTTTAGGAGCTGGTGGACACCATTGCTATTCACAGCTGGTTTAGAATCTGCAATATATTTTTTCGCACATGTTTTAAGGCAAAATACTCTTAAGCAGGCTCGAAGAAACAACTCTCGTCATTTTGATCTGGTATTAAAATGTTTCCTGTAGATTCCTGCCCTTCTCTTTATTTGACACCTTAATTTGGAATAGCCTGAAAGGACAATTAATATATAGGAAGCTAGTAATCATTGTTAGAATATTAAGTAAATTATTAAATTTATCATTTTTTTCTTTTTTATAACATTTTGGAATAAGTGATTATTTAACATGGTATGGAAGCTCAAAGTCCTTAATTCACCTCTCATTTTAATTAAATATTTTACTTGTTAGATTTTACTAATATTTAAGTCAGTACTGTTTGAGACCAGAAGAAAAGTGTTAAAATATTAATTAAATGATTAAATTAATACTTTCTTATAAATTAAAACTTTTAGGGTAAGTAGTGATTTAATAACCATATGATGTGATGTATACATAAATGGATGTATACATAAGTTAGAACCTAGTTCTTAAGTTCGGTTTAAACTTTGATCCTCGAAATAAGAACTCTTTAAATTTGCAGAAAGAATAAGATTTGTACCTACAAATATGATAGAATTATATCCTAGTTAGTTCCTCTGCCAGAAAATCTTAATCAGACAATAATTAATGATTCCAAGAATATATACCATGATGTTTTTTACTTGATATAATTTTTCAGGGAGATGATAGAACATGTTGACCATGAATATATTGAAGAGTTCTTCGGTTGCTATGAGTCAGTCTTAGCCAAAGACGGGGTTCTTGTTCTGCAGGTCTCATTTCCAGTTTGATTTTAACTCTTTTATGGGTTTAATTTTAATATGTTTCTGACAATTAAATCCGGTTGATCTCTTGTTAGTTCTCAACGCTACCTGATGAACGTTATCAAGAGTACAGGAGAAGTTCAGAGTTTATGAAGGAATATAGGAGAAAATTCATTTTACTCCATGAAATTTCATAAGTTTTTCAATTTGAACTCCAAAATTTAAAAATTAACAATAGATCTCCATGAAGTTTCAAAAAATTTCAATTTGAACCCTCCGTTAATATTTTCCGTCTAAATGGATGGAATTCATCCCACGTGCGTGTCACGTGAGATATTAAGGCATTTTCTTCCAATTTTACCCTCATTAAAGATATGAAATTACGTTATTACCCTCCCTAAAACCTAAAGGTAGTATGCCGTGGCTGCTGCATCCAGACTCAGGTATATATATATATATATATATATAGCTTTACACTTTTCTTCATTTCTCTCTAGATTTAATAGAAACTCTAGAACATAGGGACTCATTATTACCAAACACTCAGATGTTGGAGAAAAACTTTTCTGCATATACTTTATTATATATCATTCCAAGGTTTGTGAGGACTTGGACTAGCTTGTACATGTTTGATGTTTTGTAAACTTTATAGTAGAATAGAATAGATGAAACTGGCGATAAGTTTGTTATTGAAAAAAATATATCATGTTTCAAATTCTATGATTATCCTGCATATACTGTAAAACTTATTACTATTTTAAGCAAATAACATGGTTTTGTATTTTGATACAGTGCTAATGTTTGCGTTTTCAGGCAAATCCTTGCTCTCGGGTTTGATGAAAAATTCATACGGACATGGGAATATTACTTTGACTATTGTGCTGCTGGTTTTAAAACCTGTACACTTGAAAATTATCAGGTATATATATATATATATGTTTCTTTACAAAAGAACCAATTTACGGACATGTCTTAATTTTTATGGATTAAAATAAAAATAAGGGTCTTCAATCTACAATGTAGGTTGTATTCACTCGTCCTGGAAATGTAGCTGCATTTGGCAATCCATATCAAAGTTTGCCTTCAGGATTTGATCCTCTTCTCAAAGGAGAGATCAAATCCTTCATTTTAGTGCCAGGAGTTGATTCTCTTCCCGGCGGATCGGAGCGAGGATCGATTGAACTCAGATGCTATGGCTTATTGATTTACTTTATCTTATGTTATAATTTTCTAAGAATAAAATGAAGAACAATGGCTTCTTTTGGGCGTGGTGATGGTGCTTGTGATTTGTAACAAAATGATAAATAATAATCCAACTCTTTTTCTTTTCGTATTCAATCACGTAGTCATCTTTACTGCAGGAATAAGTGCATATAGCCTTTTAAAATTTTATATGACATATTATATATTATGTACCCCGGCCCGTTATATGCATTAATTGATTGATAATTTTGTTGAGGTTCAACAATGCCGCTGCTTTGTTCACTTGGACGGCTATTAGATACCTTGTAAGGTGCGATTTCGAATGCCATAAAAGAATTTGACTTTCTTCACTAGACACTAATTAATTTTGAAATGAGATGGTCAAAAGCCCGATCCAACAAATTTGATTTCACATTATCAAATGTGTGCTTTTAAACAAAATGGTACCCCACTTTAAAGCATATATATAAATTATCACATCATCAAACTGCAGGCAATGCAAGGTGTATAATTCTGATCAAGAATGGCTACAAACAGTAAATAATCATATCTGAATTTAAAACATCGAGATAAAAATAAAAACGGTATTTAGTTTCTGCAAACAGGTTTCCACAGTGAACAAATTTGAGTACATGTGTTTAAAGAAAACATCATCTTATTTTAGCAAGAAAAACCTACCAAAACATGTTCGCCTTCCCAACCGTCAGCAACAATCACCGTATATACAGCAAAGATGACAGTGAAACCCTACTTAGAAACAGGAAATCCTGATCGAGCATCTATCCAATGTTTCTAGCAAACACTAAGCAAAAGAATGAACAAAATGGCTTGTTTGGGTATGCATTTGAGGGGTCTGAAAGTGTGTTTTTAACACTCAAAAACTTCGTTTAAAGAAAAAAGTATCCGTTTGGTAAAAAAAAAAAAATTTTTACGTACTTTTAAGGGTCCAAAAATCTCAAAAATTGCTAAAATGCACTTTGACAAAAGCTTAAAAATAAAACTTTGACCAAAAAAACTTTTTTTTCTTTTTACTTAAAAGATCTATTTTTCAAACACAATCTAAGAGCATGTTTGGTTGTGTTTAAAACATTGAATTTTTAAGTCAAAAAGCGCTTTGGCAAAAGTTTCAAAAGTACATTTTGACCATTTTTAAACTTTTTAGACTCTTAAAAGTACTGTCAATTTTTTTTTACCAAACAGGTATTGTTTAGCTTTTTTATAAACATCTAACAAAACTCATGAAAACATTCATTTAACAAGCTCTCTTCTTTACTTTATATTTAACTATTGTCATGCTCCCAAGAGCCAAAAGCTAAAGAATTAATGCTTACAAAAAGAATGCCTACTCATGTGTACAATTTAATTTCATAGGTATTGAACGATGCAAAATATAATATTTGTCAGATTCTTGCTTTCTAAATATCGAGAAATGTAACCTCTTTCTTCCTTTAAGAATTTAAATAATTCAGATGGAAGGTGTAATCCTAAAGAATGGATATATATATGTGTGTGTCATGAACATCAAGTTTAGCTACAACAAGTATCACCGTATATAATATTGTCCCCAGTAATTGAAATTTTGAAACAATAATTAAACCAATAATAATAAAAATAAAAATAAATAATCCCTTGACATATAAGAGAAATCTGAATGACTTTTCAATGGTCTCCACACAATGTACTTAAGAGTGGTAGACAATTGAATTTATTTTGGGAAATAGGCAAACTAGGTGACACAAATGTGATACATATATAGTAGTTTTAAGCTAGCGTTTTAGCAAACGAACCCATAGCTTGAATGCTGAGTTTTTCATGGTGAATTTAGCAGATTGTTATTAGTTATTAATCATAGCTGTGACATGTAAATTTCCCTCTGGACTCGTATCTTACACATGGACCAGCACTTGTAATATTCCATTCGAGAAAACCCTCACCGCTGTCTCTACTGTACTTGTAGATGTCATAAGAGCGTTGTATAGGCAGTATAGCTGCCCATTGAAAATAACAGAAGAAAAGTGTAGTCCCCCAAAAGTTTGGTTTAAATTCGAATTCGTTGACGCCATTTGGTTCGAGTATGTGGACGCCAAGATTGTCATTCTTCGATTTACAGTGGAGATTCAAGTTTTGACCTATCCCATTGTCGATTCTGATGGACACTGGGTTATGTTTCCCCAATGACGTTGCAGCACCAATAAAACTAGTCAGAATTATAAACACAACCCACAATAGTAGCACCACAACATTTTTACTATATGATGAGATCATGCTTGTCGTTGGCAGTAATTAATAAGAGAATTGAAATCTCCCCGATCGAACTATATATATATATAGTGGGTGAAAATTAATTATAGGCTGAAGATCAGATTCACATTAATTAAATACTATTTGAAGGAAATATGAACGAATCAACCTATGAATACCAAGTTTACTTACTAAAAAAGGGTGAAAAAAAGGGTGTTGATCCGTTAGTTTCTATTTACATTCTAATTTAATACATATCCGCCTAATTAGTGAATACCTTGTTTACTTGCTAAAAAAAAGGGTGTTCAATTATATCAGATTTGCATTTGCTGATTTAAGATCTCAATAACACATATATATATATATATATATATATATATATATATATATATATATATATATATATATAAATTTTTTAAAAAGTTTTTTTTCCCATTATTATTATTTTTTAAAAAAGTCCACGTCAACTAATCTGCTGATTTGGAATTCATATGTGGCATCTAGGACAGGTGTCATCATTAAGCATGCTGACGTGGAGATCCATTAAAGTTTTGGATGGATTATTAACGGAAGTACTGATTAAATGTGCATTTTAAAAATTTCACAGGTACCACTTAGGACACTTTTTAAAACCGATAGGTTTGTTTCATTTTGGGCCTAATCACAGGTACCAAAATTGCATTTAACCCTTCAAAGAAAAGTTAATAGAAAAAGCGTACTAGGATTGCTTCAAGGATCCACCTAACATTCTTTTTCTTTTACATGTGAACGCTCAGAAACCATAGGTAAGAAAAATGACCATCTACGTAACGTTTGTAAATTATCAAGTATGTTACATTTTGCTCAATGAAATTAGATGAAGATATATAGGCTGAAAATGGAACACAAATGCTCTTTTAACTGCATCAACTTATTATAACGAAAGCAGAACATTGACAAAAGGAAACTTAATCAGGCACGAATTCATTGAAAAGGCTACATAGATGTCTAACACCAACTCATCACCCATAAATTTTGTGTCTTTATTTCCTACAATTTTCTTTACCATTATGAATTTCTTCTCATGCATCTTCCACTGAATGCAAATTGATGTTATTGTTCACTCATGATGAGCAATGGCTTCTTTTGTGTGTGGTGATGGTGCTTAATTGTGGTTTGTAACAAAATGATGAATAATAATCCAACTCTTTTTCTTTTCCTATTCAATTGGATGAAAAGTGACAATTAGTAGTGACAACATGTAATATAATGTACACCATTATATGCAACAAAATTTAAACTCTAAAATGACTCATCTTCATTTCTGTATCAATTGATAACTTGAATTTTAACAAAAATTCTTACCTCAACCTAAATTTGAAGTGCCATTAGTTAAGGCTGGTAATTTTGACACGACCCGAGAACTTGACACGAACACAACTCGAAAAAACAGGTATTGGGTTTGGTCTTATCGGGTTCGGGTCTTAATCGAGTCTACCCGATTAAGACCCGGTTGGCAGGTCTACCCGACGTGTCTATCGAGTCGACCCGCCAGACCCGGTTACTGTTCACCCATTAAAAAAAAAATCATAAAGTAAACTAACCTTAAGCCTTGTGTATCCCATAAGGACGGTCTAGATTGGTTGGTGTATCCCATACGCATGTCAGCATGAGCTCCACTCAAACATTGAAAAACCAAAACAAAAGCATGGTCGAACATTGAAAAACCAAATCAATTAAATATTTAAATGTTTTCATGCAACTATGCAAGAATCAATTAAATATAAGAAGACCAAAAAAAAAAAACCAATAATCAAAACTCAGTGTTTTGAACTTTTGGCTGTCAACAGATATAAAAAATGGTTAAAAATTTGTTATTATATATGTATAATTATAATTTAGGGATAAATGTAAAATTGGCCAATTTGGTTGGCTTAAATTACAAATTCCATTATATAATTTATTATTAGATAATCATATGATTTAATGATCAATTGATCATGTGATATAATCATATAAATTCCAATGACAATACATTAATAATTCAATTGTGGTTATAAATAGCACATTGTTAAATCTAGTGTTAATTACTTAATTTGATATTATACGAATGACATTATCATTGTACATGAATACTATGATTAAAGTATTTGAATTGTCATTTAATCATATGATTAAGTATTGATCTTATACATTTGTATTATTCAATATATATGTATAATTATAATGTATAACGTATATGGACTTATAACATACACCGGAAGTGAGAACGAAGTCTCTAGTTACTTAATAATTGTATTAGTATCAATTTGTATACTTATGTCATATTATATATATATAATTTGTTATTAGATAATCACATGATTTAATGATCAATTGATCATGTGATATAATCATATAAATTCCAATGGCAATACATTAATACTTCGATTGTGGTTAGAAGTAAAACATTATTAAATCTAATGTTAATTACTTAATTTAATATTATACGAATGACATTATCATTGTACACGAGTACTATAATTAAGTTTTTGAATTGTCGTTAGATCATATGATTAAGTATTCATCTTATACATTTATAATTATATTATTTAATATGCATATAATATAATGCTATTGAATTAAGTATAACCCATATAACATATATTATTTAATTATTATTATTATTATATATACCTATTTTTTGTAATATATTGATATATTTTGGTATATCAATATTTTTTTGTAATATATTTTTAACAATGTTATTGTATTATTATTACATTTTTTTTTATTTTAGGGATTAGGGCTTTTTAAATGGGTTGGTCAACCCGATATGACCTGATTACTTTAAACAAGTTAAACAGGCCATGTCGGGTTACCCAACTATTTTTCGTATTATAATCGTGTCATACCCACCAACCCATTTAGCTAAACGGGTCGTGTTCGTGTATATGTTAACCGGGTTGTGGGTCTTAATTGGGTTATGTCAAGTACCTGTTTTACCAAGCATTAGCCCACAATTTCACATATCAAATGTGTTTTTTTTTTTAAAAAAAAAAAAAAAAATTACAAAAAAAAAAAGTGTTTTTAAACAAAATCGGAAAATGCACCCCACTTTAAAGAACAGAAAACATATACATTTTTAAAATCATTATTGTTCCAAACTGTATGTTCTAAAACTGCTAAACCAAACAAACACTTATCCACACAACCCGATACTATTCCGATACTATTCTCAACATCTCTTGCAATATGCAATTACTCGACCCTCTTATTGTTCTATAGACTTTTTTTTCACCGAGTCACTCAATTTAAAATCATTGAGGTCCACAAAAGGGTAGTTCAATCGGCTGTTGACCACGCCTCATGATACGGAAATCACTAGTTCAAATCTCCCTTCCCCTTTCCCTTGTGTTTATGTGGACATGTCAAAAAAAAAAAAAATTAAAAATTAAAATCATTGAGATAAAAAAATCTTTATTTAGTTTCTGCAAACTGGTTTCCAAAGTGAACAAATTTGAGTACATGTGTTTTAAAGAAAACGTCTTATTTTAGCAAAAAGAAACTACCAAAACATGTTCGCCTTCCCAACGGTCAGCAACAATCATCGTATACAGAGCAAAGATGAAAGTGAAACCCTACTTAGAAACAGGAAATCCTGATATTACCAAATAGTTCCCCCAACAACCCAATCACAAGAGAGAGCATCTCCTTAACACTACGTATAGGAATATAGAAAACCATGAGCATCCATCCAATGTTTCTAGCAAACACCAAGCAAAAGAATGAACAAAAGGGCATGAAGTCAGTTGGACAAAGTGTGCACTATTATCGGAAAACGCATAATAGACATTGACAAGAATATTTGCAGTGATTTTAGCCTATATATTATTAGAAACAACTAGCCATAGAAGTCTTTAACTTCATTCTGAATCTTCACGGAAAAAGTTTTAAACAAGGACACATTCTTCAACACTTCTCAACATCTAGAACCACATACCATGATAAATTCCAAATCAAAAGGAAGCCTAAGCAATTAGGTCACAATGAATTTATAAGTGAGACACCGCTAACCACTAAAGTCCACATACCGTAAGCCGTTCACCTCACATAATCCACCAGTCCACCACACCTGAGTGAAGATCAGGAAGTTTATCACTTGAAATGCCTGGAATCAGCAAAATTTGAGTGTTGGCATGACCAGGCTGGAGAATGACCTGTTTCAGGTAAATCTGAGATTTCAACTGATCAAAGTCCTCAAATTCCATTCCACACTGAACACTTCCCCCCGCCCCCACGACGAAGCTCGTGTTCAGCCATGAGTGGACACTTTCTCTCCACTTTAGACCTCGCGCATCTCTCCTGTACAACACAAGGGCAAATACAGGAGGAAATGATTATGCCATCGTCAAAGTGTCAACTACCACTACGATTATCGCTACCCATTACGAAGTGATCAACCCAAGTGGTCATAGCTCCACTGCTATTAGAAAAAAACCTCACTACACATCTCTGAGTTCCTACTTGTCAGACCAAATCATGCATATGTATCACCCCTGACTAAATTTCCTACAGCATCTATTCTTGGCCAAAAAAAAAAAAAAAAAAACAGAACTAAACACTAACAAAATTGTAACAACAAAATACCCAAATGTAATCAAACCAACATTAATAAGGTTATATAAGCTACCATAGCTTACTTAAACACTACGACAGAGGAGAAATCCAGATGAGCTAGTAGAGAATTATAGGCACGACAAATTTAAGACTACACTCAGAAGCAAATATTAAATAAGAGGAGCATCTAGTATGCCTCAAAATTACTACTTATTATAGACTAGCAAAATAGATACTGCAAACTACTGGGAAACAAGCAATCCAACCGGTCCCAATGCGTATTGACATCCAACTTGTGCCACTCCTGCTGCTTGGCACAGAAAACAATTTTGACCCTCATGGTCAAGAAACAAAGATCAAGATCCAGTTGGACTTGTAGCCATCATTAATTACTGTTGTTGAGGTCGGGCCTGAGCACTCCCATAACCACCATAGCCAACCTGCGCGCCATGAGGACCATTCACCTGAGCACCATAATTTCCAGAAGTTTGAGATTGGTCAGATCTCCATGCTGCATTTCCATACCCTGGATTTCCATTTGCATCACCATAGCCACTTCCTATGTAGCCACCACCACTACCTTGTAGTTCCGCCCCACCTGGACCACCAGCATTATTATTTGGGACACTCCCAGAACGCCCTCCAACTGCACCATACCCACCAGGATTCCCATAAGACCCATCAGTTCCACCATACCCACCATAGCCATAACCTTGATTCCCATACCCAGTGGCTCCACTGGGAGACTGCCCTGCAGGTGCTGACCCTGGGCCACCACTAGCAGTACCAGTGCTGCCACTTGGAGCACCCCAAGCAGCAGTATTTCCATAACCCATGGCACCATATCCAGAGGGAGCTTGAGTGCTCCATGAACTTCTGGGAGCACCGGGTGGAACACTACCATAACCAGCATTAGGGACATTTGGGTTTCCGTATGCTGCACCAGCAGGTCCACCATACCCAGTATTGGCAGCACCATAACTACCATAACCGCCATAATTGATGCCATTACTGGCAGGACCATACCCATAACCAGGTGCGCTATACCCAGAGGAACCATAGGGAGTAAAACCACCTCCAGTACTCTGTGGCTGCATGTACCTATTGGAATCCATTCGACCATCATATGTATTTGGGTTGCCACCAGATGCCCCATAGCTCTGATAACCACTACCAACTGCACCACCAACCCCCGCCCCACCACCCATAGAACGGTTACCCCCACCAGGATTTGCATCTTTAGGAAGAGCCCGCTTTACTTCCACTTGCTTACCATTCAAATCATGAAAGTTTTTGTGTAAAACCTTATCAACAGCTTCTTCAGTGTCAAAGGTAATAAACCCAAACCCACGAGGTCGTCCAGTATTCTGGTCATACATGACTACTACATCGGTTACATGGCCATAAGACTCAAAATACTGACGGAATCCTTCTTCACTTAAAGTGGGAGGCAATCCTCCAACGAATATCTTCTTGGTTCTGAAAGTTCCACCACCCCCATAGTTCCTGGAAGGATTAAGATTTCCAGCTTTGGCAGAAGTTTGTTGCTCCTCTCTTGATAAGGCCCTCTTAGCCTCAACCTGAAGAAACGAAAAACAAGCATTTACATTGTGATGTTGAAGTAAAGAACTTAGATACAAGTGTTAACATCAAATCATGAAAAAGGGCCACTTCAAGTATATACAAAGAATATCAAAACCTCGGATAACATTCCGAAATTTGCACACATGAGATGCCTAGAAATGAGAATGAAATACAACAGCCTCAGATAGCAACCACAAGGGTCATTATTTCCACCTTAATGTTTTAACAAATGACATAAACAGCCAGAACAATAAAGTAAAATAAAAGCCTGCTTTTAAAAGATATACATTAAGATAAATATTTTATTGGTTATAAATGTCTGATTAAAAGCTCAACTCGATATTTATGAACTTGCACAATCATATTTGAGTCCACTCTAAAAGCACCGGGCACTGTGACAAGGATGTTGTAATGGTTTGTAATGTTGTCAGATGGTAAAGGTACCTATGCTAAAACTCAAACTAAAACAATCTATGGGATTGACTTGCTGCACGTAAGATGCCCACCAAACGCAGATACCTCACAAGTTCTTTTTTAAAAAAAATAGAATAGGGAAAAATAAGTGGTCCTGTTAGCTAGATATCGCATCTTCAACAAACCTGCAAATAAAAGTACTTTCACACCCCATGGCACAAATTATTTGACTTCTCTAGACACCTGAACTCAATTATGGCTCATTATAACTAACTTGGGCCAGATAAATGACTCAATTAGTATCTTTTTTTCACCATTCCATATTTCACTAACAAACAAGAAAAAGTACCAAAGCACAATACACAACCAAATCCATCAGTTAACATTCAGCAAACATCAGTGGGATCTGTATTATGCAGGGCACAAGATGAATAACGACTTAAATATTTATCAATCAAACAGCAATTATTAACCAATGAGTAATGCTATAAGTCCTCCTTATGTCCCTCTTGTGTCTCTCCAAAACTAATGTGGCTTTAACATCACCATTGGATTTGTGATAGATCACTATTAGATTTTTTGATCCAATGATGATTTTAAAAGTCAAATCAGTTTTGGAGGGACACGTGAAGGACATTTAGCATTACTCATAACCAAGAGTTTGTGACTTTTATTTTCTCTGAAGTGCAGGGGAATTTGCACATTCTATTAAAATGACACTGGTTGTCTATTGTCCAGACAGCATAGCATGGCACAAAGTCACTCCTTAGTACAGATCAATAACAATTACTTCAAATCATATAGCTCCAATGATCAATAAGGTAATTTACAAACTTAGAAAAAAAAAATTACACTTTGGAAATCTTCCATGTTATTTAGTTTTCTTAAAAAAAATATAGTAAAGCACCTCGGCGGCAAGCTGTTTTCAGAACTTGTTCAAACAAGCTTAAAACAGAGTATATATGAAAGTAAGTGCATGGTATAATCCCTTGATCATCAAAAACAGTATTACTTCTACCTAAACCACAAAAGTTGCCTAAACAAACTGTAATCCCTTATTATAGGAGTTCAGTATAGAGTAATTACAATGTCGTTAAGGAAAAGTCAACCCTTAACCCCAACCAAAGATAAAGAAACTAACAAAAGAAAACATACCAACAATAAAGGTCAACTTAAGTTCCAAACCTACCAAAATTAAACCAACCCCATTAAAATTTATGGCAACATAACAGAACCCAGAAAGCCCAAAACATGAAATGCATGTATACATAAGCATTTGTTAACACCCAGTAATAATTGAACCAAAATACAACATTTCTAAACAAATCTAAACTGAGAAACAGCATAACTCCATCAAAACAGAACTCAGATAACAACACCTATATAAATTAAACTTGGAAAGAACAAAGCCCCATCAAAATTGAACTCTGAAAAACAAGACCTTTACAAGTTAAGCTCAGAAACAACAAAACCCCAGGATCGACAATTATAGAAGCAGCAACACTATACAAAAACTAAACCATAATTCCCATAAAACAAAGCTAAAAAGAAAAAAGAAACAAATAATAAGCATTTTTATGAAGAATTAACACCCAAAAAATAATTAAACTCAAAAACAACAGTCCGAAACAACATAAACCCATGACAATAAAACGACAAACCCCATCGAATTAAACTCATAAACAACAAAAAATCCCAAGAACAGCAGCATTAGAAGCAGAACAATAACCAAAAAAGAGAACGAGAAGGAACTTCTTAGTGGATTCCTCTTGTTCCTGTTTAGTCCCCTTATACCAACTAAACCTTAATTTCCTAATCAAAACATCAAAATAACAAAAATCATGGAACTCAAATTTACTCCACAACAATAAGCAGCATGAGTAGCATAAATCAAACAGAATCACAATTTTCAAACCTCAAAAGAAAAATCTAAAAATCCAGAAGCCGAGAAATTACACAAACCCAGAAGCTCAAAAATAGAAAAAACAGCAAGAAGAACAAGCATCATTAGCAGCCTAAATTAAACTGAACCATAATAACCCAATAAGCACATAAAGATTCCAAAAACCCATAAGCTCAATCATAACAACAGCACCACGTTAATAAACTAACCCATCAATCCCAGTAACCTCAACATCAAAAAGAACAAAAACCCATTAACCAAACAAATAAAACAAGCCCAAATAATGCGAGAATCTGAGAGAGCCCTCTCTCTCTCACCGTTCTGCCATCAATGGTGTGGGTGTCCTGGAGAACCCTATCGAGAATGGAAGGATCTGCAAAAACCACGAATCCGAATCCTCTGGGCCTCCCGGTGGTCTTTTCCCTCATCACCACTGTCTGCAAAACGTCCCCGTAGTTATCGAAGTACTCCTTCAGCTTCTCCTCCGTGGTCTCCCACGAAATCCCACCTATGAATAGCTTCCCCTGATCCGAATCCATCGCTCTTTAGCTTCCTGGTTCCTCCCTCAACCTGTGAAACTACAAGTTTAGGAGCTCTCCTTCGAGGGCTTTTGGGTCGGGGATTTGGAAGAAAGGGTTTGTAGCCGTCTCGGGGTAACGAGAAAGAGCGAATGAGAGACAGAGGGGGGATTTTTGTGGTCAAGTACGGGGAATAACGGGTATGCTGGGTAGAAAAGTAATGGGATTGGACGGTCGGGATTCGTTTGGATATGGGTAAGGCTTTGCTGGAGGAATTTTTTTTAGGGGAAGAACGCGGTTATTGACAAAAATCGCTAACCGTAACCGCTTTAACGGTTATTAAATTTTACTAATAGCAATTGTAACTGCATATTGCTTAGCGATTAGCTACTAACCTTCGAAACTGGGCGTTTTGGGCTTTTTGAGCTTTCTCAAGTTAAACATATAACCAATTTTCAATTTTGGGCTTTATTTTTGGATCACTATATCATTTTTACCTCATTTGTTTTTTTGCATTAAACTTATTGTATTCTAATTTATATGAATATATTTACCTCATTTGTTTTTTTTGCCTTCAATTAATTTTTTTAAAAAAAAAAGCTTTTAAGTGTAAACAAATGGTTAAAAAAATTGTCATCGTTCAAAAATTTGTCATTTAAAAAAAAAAAAATAAAAAAAAATAAAAAAAAAAAAAACGAAGAACCGCACGTTCAGTTTTAAAAAATTGTCAACAAATTGTTAAAAAAAATATAAATTAAAAAAAAAAAATTTGTTAAAAATTTGTTCAACAAATGGTACAATTTTTTTTTTTTTTTTCAAAAAATGGTCGAAACATTGTTAAAAAAATACATTAATAATTTAATTGTGGTTATAAGTAACACATTGTTGAATCCAATGTCAATTACTTAATTTGATATTATACGAATCACATTATCATTATACATTAATAATACGATTCACTTTAATAAGTATTTGAATTGTTATTGAATCATATGATTAAGTATTGATCATATATATTTATATTATTCAATATGCATAATTGCATATATGTATAATGTATAATTATAATTTATAAATCGTATTAGTATGAACTTGCATACTTAATTAACATATATGGACTTATAAGTATGAACTTGTTTGATGAGTTATATCAAATTATATATGTATAATTTGTTATTATATAATCAAATGATTTAATGATCAATTGATCATGTAATATAATCATATAAATTATAGTAGTAATATATTAATACTCAAATTGTGATTTAATTATCTCAAAAAAAAATTTTGATTTAATGATCAATTGATTATGTTATATATATATATATATATATAAAATATTATTATAATTATAATTATAATTATAAAAATATATTATATAAAAAGGCGGTTAGCGATTACGGTTAGTAAACTCAATAACTACTAATCGCTAATCGCTAGGCAATTATAGCAGTTAAGCGGTTAGCGGGCGGTTAGAAAACCGTCCGCATTGACCCCTAACTTTTTGTCCATGTGGGACACTGTATATGGCTCTTTGTCATGTGATATGCACATGGAAGCCTGGAAGGTATGTTATGATTTTTTTTTTTTTCTTATTTAAATATGAGAAATTGGAGAGGGAAAATATTACAAATGAAGATCTTTGTCACTCTTAAAGTGAATAGAACTAAAAAAATGAGAAATAAAAATGCTTCCGAAAACAATGTATGTTATGATTTATTGTTGTCTTTGGAAGGATGTTTCAGTTCAACTCTCCCCTCCCCAGTTTTGGTACATTATACATGTCTATTGCTTTCAACAAGTTTTAGTGTATGTATTGCATAGTTTGCCTCAAAAACACATTAATGGAAATATTAATTTTATTTTATTTTTGTTATAGAGATGTTTTTACTATATTTGACTATTAAGATGATAAAAACAATAACCCATTTTGTAGTTCACTAGAAATATATTTCATTTTTTTTTTTAATCATATTTTATAATTAAATTATTATTTTTTACAAGGGTTACTTCACCCTATGACAACATAATAAAATAAAAATAGAATAAAAGTATAATATATAACATTTCTCTTCACGAAATATACCAAACTAAAATATTTCAAACCAATCATACTATTTGCTGTTAACATAATTCCATGGTTTAGCAGCACCTATTTAATTTAAAAAATGAAAGTGGATTGAATTGCATATGCCTTGTTATGACAACTTGATTAAGGTTATGTTGAAGCGTTTTATGGTCCAAAAATTTGCTATCCAGTGATTTTTTTCCATGGTTGAGCTATGAGAGGACTTTTTGTACGGCAATAGTGTTCCTGCAAAATAATTGCAAGGTCAGAGGGTCTCCGGTTGGGGCCGAAGACTCTCCGATGCTTAAGTTAGCTTCTTTGTTTGTAAATAAGAAATACAATGAAAATCTACCTCTAGTGTCTATTAATCAGTATGTGTTGAGTGAGGTTTGCAATAAATGAGGAGAGATGGTTGTCAAAGAGAGAGAGAGAGAGAGAGAGAGAGAGACGTGAGTGACATTTAAAGAGGGAGACATGAGTCTCCTGGAGTCTCTTGCAAAAGGAGCCGTAGGGGAGGGAGAAAAGAGCCCTTAGAAAATGTCTCCATTTTTCCTTTTATTCTCATGTGCAAAAAATGGTATGCACACGTATCACAAGGTGAGTGAATACTGGCATACTATAAATAAGTATATGTAAGAGGAGCCAATGGTGAGATATTTTATTCCCTAACAGGTTATAAAATCTTATATGTTTTTTGAGAAAATTACAGTTTACCCCTCAAAGTTGACAGCGTTATTCAATTCGAACACCAAAGTTTTAATTTTTGCAATTCACCCCCTAAAGTTTCAAATTTTTGCAATTTGACCAATTTTATCCAAAACTTCTCATATTGCCGCTAATTTTTATTTTTTTATTTTTTATAAAAAATTTTAAAAAAAATTCGGGGTGGCCATAGCCATCCCTTTGGTCATCTGATCATTTTTGTACCCCCAAATTTGTTTTCGTTTTCATAAAAAATAAAAAATAATGGGCAATATGGAAATTTTGGGATAATATTGGTCGAATTGAAAAAAATTAAAACTTTATGGGGGTGGATTGTAAAAATTGAAACTTTGATGTTCGAATTGAAAAACGCTGTCAACTTTGGAGGGGTAAACTGTAATTTTTCCATTTTTTTTATGTTATGTCAACAAGAAAGAAGAGAAGTATATTGAAAATCTTGACACCATTTCTTTCCTGGAATTTTAACCATTCACCTAACTTGAGATACCCAAAAAAAAAAAAAAAAAAAACAAAAACAAAAACAAAAAAACAAAATATTGTCGTTGAATATTTCTTTCCTCGGGCTTGGCCCTCCTATAGCCTCCCAAAATTTTCAATTAAAGTTATCGTTTCAAATGTCTTGGTTCTTTAAAGTATTTGCTCCGATTAATCCTCAGCCTCTAAGCTATGGAATTGGATTCTTTTCGGTCCATTTTGGATCGGAGAGGATTCAGTTCATGGGCAAGATCTCTTTAAAAAAATCCAACGATCACATCGATGCCACGTGCCCTACTAAATAAATAATAATAAAATATTATTTAACGTTTTTTAAAAAAATAATATATATATTTTGATTTAGCCCTTAGAGGTGGCTTATGGGGGTGGCTTAAGGGCTGGCTGGGGGTGGCCAAGGGCCAAATCAATTTTTTTTTTTTTTTCTTATTTGGCCCCGACCACCCCCAGTTTGGGGTGGCCGAAGCCACCCCCATGCCAAGCGGTGGCCCTTGGCGGTGGTTCAGCCACCATCAAGGGCCAAACAAAAATAAAATTACATTTTTTTATTATTATTTTTTTAAAAAGTTAAATAATATTTTATTATTTTCTATTTAGTGAAACACGTGGCATCGTTGTGGTCGTTGCATCTCTTTAAAGAGATCCTGATCATCAACTAAATCCTCTCTAGTCTATTTTAGATTGGAAATGATCCAGTGCCCTATACTATATAGGTATCCATAAAAGATGTTATTTAATGTAGCAAATGTGTGCTTTTCTTGCTTTAAATTTGTTGGGATGTTTTGGGGATTGTGACGTGCGGGAGGCGTTTGATTGATGACAAGATGCTAATTTGGTCATAGTGATTAAACTTGACCCGGACAATTGAAAATGAGTAATGTTACATACTACACAAACATCTCATAAATATTTAACAAAATTGACGTGACAAAATCTAGTAACTATTTGATATATATAATTTTTTTTTTTTTTTTTTTAACAAAGATTATTAGACCTTGCACTTCAAAATCAAAAAGAGGCCTGGGCTTTCATAGAAAGCTAGGGTCCAAGCCATACAGGCCCAATATAATATGTGCAACTCTAGTTATCTTTCAGACTCTCATGGCCCATCATTCCTCTTCGTGGTTTCGGCCACCCAAGACATCATTCGAAAAGGCCTTTCTTTTAAGGTGAACAATGGGCTAATCAATCAGTACACCAGAAGACCCATGGATAGGGGTGTTTGTTAAACACCACCGAACACACAACTCCCCTAAATACTATTCATCTCATTTTTTCAAAAAAATTAACATAAAAACATTCTCACTTTTTATATTACATAATTCATTTTTTATATCACATTTTTTACATTTTACTGTTATTCAAATAAAAAAATCACTACAAAACAAAAAAATTTCACTTTTTAATACTACTTTTTCTCTTTTCTATACCAATTATTATTATTATTATTTTTATTTAAAATGAATGAACATTGGCTTGTTGTCCATGTTGTTTAACAAATAGGGCCTAACTTTCGACACTGTAACTCTTCTCCATCCTTATCTTGGCCGTTCAATTGCTCAAAATTGACCATCAATGGTTCAATGGCCTCAAGGTAATTTTTATATTGTTAAATAAACACTAGAACATAGATTTGACCATCAGTAGCTCAATGACCTATAATGAGAATTTTCTTTCTTGATTAATGTAAACTATGTTGAGTCACACTCATGTTCTGATTGGAGTTCAACTGGGCTTGAGAAAATTCTCACAATCTAGACACCTTCTATCATTCAGTTTCCAATAGACAAGTGGTACTTTATAGTCATGTTCAAATGGAGTAGTCACTCCATCAACCCCTCCCGCCTTTTTTAGAAAAAGATAAATTTGGTCAAGATTGGTAAGAACAAGTAGAAATAACCCTCTTCTTGAAAAAAAAAAAAAAAAAAAAAAAAAAAAAAAAAAAAAACCCTGCAAATTGGGTACTTATTTATTTATTTATTCTAAGGTAAATTTTAAACACATCCAACCATCATCCATAATTTGAGCCGTTCAATTGCTCGATCCACCAATGGCATAATAACTTGTTAAAAACGAAGGATAAGGATTCAACCTTTCTCGGTGTGAGATTTATGAAATAAGATTTTTCTAAAAACTTGTCAAAAAAGAAAAAGAAAAAGAAAGGAAAGATAAAGCTGGAGTCAAAAGTTGAGTACCGTTGTTGTGTTCCATTGAAATCTTTTGCACTGAAGCATTGAAAGGTTGTGGCTCCAACTTGTTTCAAAGATGCATAAAGTAGATCGTTGGCTGGCCTTCCATAAATTCCCACAACCCAAAAGAACAAGAGAAGAAATAAAGGACAAAAGTATTTTAGAGCCGCATTTGTTGCCATGCAGATCTCAGACAAAGCTGATTTCCTCCCTCCTCTTTTATGAAAAACTCGTGCGCCCACCCACCAAACCCATCATCATTATAGTCCAACGTTACTATTTTCAAAAACCCGTTGGAGCCAATTACATTTTAAATATCAATCACCTTCTATCTCTCTCTCTCTCTCTCTCTCTCTCTCCGCCTGCATTTCAGCCACTCAAATCATGAAGGCCCTCACTACTCCTCACTCTTTCTGAATTCAGATCAGGAAAGTTGTAATGGGTTGCTTTCTTGGGTGTTTTGGCTTTTCCAAGAAGCGGAGGCGACGAAAACCTTCCGATAAGGTTCTAGCTGGAGACCAGGTAAACAAACTCATCTTTAAACTTCCATCTTATATATATATATATATATATATATATATATATATATATATATATATATATATAAATTTTAGTTTTTTGTTTAGCAAGTATGTCGTTTGCATTTTGTTGCAGAAAAATGGAAGTTATGTGCCTTTAGATTCCTCTGTGCATGAAAATCTTGACGTCACAGAAGACCCCATTTGCTCATACTCTGAGTCAAGGTAATTAGACATTGATTAATGGGCTTGATCTCTCTTTCTCTCCCCCTCTTATCATTTGTGATATATGTTAGATACTACTGTATTTACTCTGTTGTTTCTTAGAGACAAGCCTAAGGGGCGGCCAAGCTTCAAAATCAGAAAAAAAGTTAGCTTTAATTTAGATGTTCAGACGTATGAGCCAATTCCGACAGATTATAATCTTTTGGAGAGCGATGAGGAGGAAGAAAAGGAAAAGAAATGCGAAGAAGCAGCCAAAGGAGGCCTAATTGCCTCGTTTACTCAGGGGAAATCAGCAGAAATGAAAATGGGCTCGTACCCCTCAAATTATAGGTACCAAAATTGCAGAGACAGCTATGATGAAGAAAACGAAATAGCATATGAGGAAATTGATCTGGATGATGATGATGATGATTATGACAATGACATTGATGACGATGAATTCTACGGAGACAATGATATTCTTCCTGATCAAAGCCAAGAAGATGTTTCTTGGCAGTTGGTGTCTGCAAATATGGAATCACAGAAGATAGTTTCTTTGACTCAGTTGACTAGGAATAAAACCACCAATGTAGTGGCCCCTTGTGCTTCAAGCGTCAGAGAATGGAAGTCGCATGAATTGCATCAAAATGTTCGAGATAGGAGCCAATATGTGCATTCTGTGCTGAACCCAATAGAAAATCTCACCCAATGGAAAGCAGTCAAAGCAAGAGCAGCAGCACCGGAGTACCAGAGGAAGGAAAACATAGAGTTCAAGAAAACACGACCCATCATAGATCCATTGCCTTTTTCAAATCTCAGTCAGTCCAAGCCTCTAATGCAAGAAATTGCTGTTGATAGCAGCCTTTCAAACTGGTTGGTTTTACCAATGTCCAATAGGTCTTGAGTCCATCTTGGTGAAGAAAAATATGTTGGACGGATCAAACTCAAGGAGAAAAAGATAAGGTAGACATGTTTTAGAGATGAGCAGATTAAAACCCTGCAGAATCTCATATTTCAGGTTCTCACAGGAGTTTGTCATCTGGAACAGGGCTATAGATTGAAGGTCAGCCTACTTTTATACAAGCAGTGAGAAAGGACAATTGGTAAATACAGTTAATTTCAATACAAAGATGAAGACTATAATAGAAGCACAGCCAACAGCAACTTTTCTTATCGTTCTTGGCTATTTTAGATGGATGTGAACAATCTGGCGTGTTTTTTTTTGTTTTTTTTGTTTTTGTTTGTGTTTCTAATTCTTTGTCTCTCTCCTCTGATTGTTTTGTGAATGATGATTTTGCTGGGTAGTTCTGTACTACCGCGTCAATGGGCTTTGGTTGTCTCTCGTTATGTCTTACAGTTTGTACAAGAGATTGATAATGAATGGAACCATTCAATTTTAAAGATTTTGCACATCATCTTTTGTGTGAGAATTCTCATATTTGGAAGTATTAGTTCCCATAAAAAAGAGTATACCAGTGATGATCCATGAGATTTGGGTTCCAGGCACAAAACACCTTTTTCACTTTTGTGTTGGTTATGCCTATTAGTGAGTGGATCGTGTGGGGCAGGCGTTAAATTCTGTTTGACTAATTATGCTGCATAAGTAAAAGAAATGCTCAACTATGGAGCAGGGGTATATGTTCTAGATGAAGACATTCAATGCTATAATGGTGCAATTTAGATTCTTGGGCTGCTGTGGAAGTGGAATCAATGTATTAGCAAATTATTAAATTTCGTGATAGTCTTAACTAAAATATTACCATAGCGACAACTTGAAAAATTCTCTTTGAAACGAAGTATAACTTTTGGAGTTAGAGAAATGCTAGGCGTCATTCTCCTAATCATCTTTTTTTCAAATGGATTCAAATCCATCATTGGATTTGTAGGTTTACATGTGGATCCTACATATTCAATGTAGATTTTTTTTTTTAAAAAAAAAATGTATAGAGATGGTTAAGAGAATGAAGCCTAGACTTTCTCTTTGGAGCTTCATAGAGGTTTATAGAAGTCAAGTATCCAGACTCGCTCTATTTATTTATCATTTATCCAAGCAGCACTGAATGAAAAAAAATCTAATACATTTAACATGTTCATAGGAGACATATTCCTTTCTAAATGCATGAAGGGATGCAGTTAGGAAAGGGCATGTGTCTCAGCAGGTTAATTTTGTACATGCGTTGACAATCAAGTATTGCATCATGAAGAATCCAAGTGCTGAGTAAAAGAGATTAAAAAAAAAAGAAAAAGAAATAGAATATCAGGTACCTGCTGCTCCATTTTTTTTTTTATAAGTACCTGCTGCTCCATTAAACATGATGATTACCTGAAGTATTCTTTTGCTTGTATGCTCTACAATGCATATCAATGTAAGTGCTCTATGCAATATTGCCATCTTCCTCATCTGGTTTCGTCATACGAAAGAGCTCTATGCAGTTTGTACATGGTTACAAGAAACTTACCAAACTCTCACCTAAGAGACGCTTTTGGACTTAACTTTAACGAGTTAGCATACAAATCATGCTAAACATAAGACTGCAGTTTTGTACCTTCAATCCATCCTTACAACAGCAAAATGAGATGCCAATTTCTACCAGTCATCAAAAGTAGGAGTGAACGCCCGTCAATTTATCCAGCAGACATTTTCTGATATTGGGTGTACTATATATGCTATCTACATTATGGTACAGATGCAAGATTCTGAATCCTCATCGTCAGAGTCACTAACATCACTGCAAGCATTAACAGGGGACTAGGAATGAGAGACAATTATAAATGAAGGATAAATTTATAAAAAATTATGCAACGCTGAAGTACATATCACAAATTTTATGGTTTATCTCATGTGTCATAATTTTCTTTTTCACTAAAACTGGAGTCTATAGGGCATAGATACTGCATACTTCTGAATTAGTTCTGCAGCCAAAACAGGGGACTGGGATGAGAGATTATTGTAAGGGAATGATAAATCAAATAAAAATTATGTGATACAGAGTAAATCATATCACAGATTCTACATCTGATCTCATGTGTCATAATTTTCTTTTACGATTAGAACTGGAGTCACTAGGGCATAGATATTGCATGTTTCTGATTTAGTTCTAAAGGCAATGAAGCAGATTAGAAATTAAAAAAATGTTTTTCTTCTCTTAGAGCAACCAATAAGAGTTATGTGCTAAACCTAGGGTTGATTTCAATGATTTTCTTTTCTCACCAGTATCTTGCAGAAACAACCATTACACATTAGGGTGTACAAATTCTAAACTATCTCTCAAGGCAATAGATCAAACTGAAGAGTTTAAAGAAACTATTTTTCTTCTATTCATTTAAACTAGGAACCACTAAGGTAAGGTGTGCTGAACCAAGGGATGTTTTCAATGAAATGTTTCACCAGTTTGTTAGAGACGATCATTGCATGCTAGAGATGTGAAGGTAGTCATCTCCTCAACATAAGCAGTAAGTAACAATGAATGGATATTATTGTAGTGATAAGGTATTGCCACCAGTAGCACCTGGGTATCAACACAAATCATGTGACAAACATATTTTCTGGTCGTTCAGGACATAACTCTGCATGCCTTAAAAAGGTCGGATGTATGTCCCCTCCTTTTGAGGTATTGCGTTGGGCAACCCAAAGCACAACATAATGGAAAAACGAAAACAATTCCTATTTCAATCCCGACTTTTGCCACATCTGCTTCAGCCTTTCTAACAGCAAAATGAGAGACAGTATGATAAAAACAGCCCAGCCCACTATCTTTTTTTCTTTTTCTTTTTCCCCTAAAGAAATTTCAGTTTCCCCAACTCAAAGTTTCAATTTAGAGAAATTATACTGTCCTCAAAGTTAGGGTATAAGAAAAATACTTAATTACATGTTTTGCAAATGTGTTTTAAATATGAAACACTGCAAGCCTAAATTTTTTTACAACACTCTTGCAATCTACTAAATGCATAGTTAAGTTCTTGTAAGATGAAATAATGTTGAAGACTGAAACTTTTTTTTTCCAAAGTTGAATCAGCTAGCAATAGCCAAAGGTTACTACTATGCTCAAACAAGATTAAAACAACTTACCAATTCAGTGACTTGGCAAATTAGACTCTTTTCAATTATTGTATTCAGAAAACACAAAGCTTTGTGGTAAAAGGACAGGATCAATAATTGTGACGAGTTTGATCAAAGCCAAACTAAATTTTATAAATTCCCCAAAACCTGATTCATCTCTTCTGCTCTACATAACTCTCAACTCTAGCTCATCCTTCCAGAGCCCAAATAGATCCATTTTTATACATCAATTGAGTTCCATCTTTCTACAAACATGTTTTCTGATCTTAAAGTATAATTCTAAAATCTTTTTGCAAGTCTATAATTCTATCATTAGCTACATTCACTTGCAAAGTCTGTCTCTACTTTGCATAATATCTTTCATAAAAAACATATGCAGCACTTTCCATGAATAACCAAATTTATTTGCAGACTAGGATCATAGAAGAAATTAAACAAAGAAAGGATCATACGAAAATGATCCTGAAAACATAAAACAAAGATGTTATTGGGGTACAATGGACCAAAAATGGGGCTCTATATACATCTAATGAAAATTCTTACATGATGTAAATCCAGTCAAGTATTTTAATCTGAAGTCAATATATGGTGTGTGTGTGTACAGTTTTGCAAATCCACCAAAATAAGATTTCCCAACAAATTCATGAACCATCAAGTAACATGGACTGAGAATACAAGCAAATAAGTAAAAGAAAATAGAAATGCACTCTCACACAAACTTAACACAAATGCTCCAAAACGTCAGATGTTCAATTGATCAAACTACAAAGACAATAAACTGCCTAGAGCTATCATGATGACACAATGGGGGTCAAACCATGACACAACATCAAGTCTAGGTTTAGGCAAGGGATCATTCTCAAGGCTATTTGTGTTAGACCAAATGCTATTAACTATGTTAACAGTCCTAGCTATCATCATGCTGCTAGGTTGATCTTTCCCTCGTACGGAAACAACAATAGTTTATAACAGAAACCGATCAAGCTTCACTCATACTATAATCGATCAGCATAAACCCAATCCTCAATTGCAGTTCACTACCTTAAATAGGTTTAAAGTTCATGTTACTCCTGTATTATTGGGTACCAATTCAGAAACAACAATCGACCATTTAGACATTATCAAACAAAATTACTGTTCTATACAACCATAAAATCATCACAGATGAATGACATTACATTTTCTCTTCATCTGAAGCTTGGCTGCTCACGGAATTTTAAGGTGCAGCCTCTAATTTTAGTCTTAAAACAATATATAGCTAGGTTAATAAAGGCACCTTATCTTCCATGCGGTAACGAAAACAAGTTTCAAAACCAAGAAACTCGCTACTCAAACAAGCAAGAAAAATCATAAAACAACAACCAAAACATCAAAATTCTTAAACTTTGTCCAAAACCATGCATATCTAAGTACATGACTCCACTCATACATTACCTCGGATCGAATACCATCACCTCAGTGAGCTTATTCCCATTCCTATCGTTCCACTGCACCTTCCGCTGCGTCTTCTCAGACTTCCTCGACATCCCACCTCGCCGAGGTGGCAACAACGAATTAGACTCACTATCTTCCTCTCCATTAACGAGGCGATTCTCAACCTTTGCAGAATCTATACCACCCACAGCCTTAGTTTTGCCGCCATTAACATCCTTAGCATCCGTATCCATCAATCAAACAATCCCCAACAATGAGAACCCAAATTCCTCGCCAATCAGCTCTGATGAAAACAGAACGAAGGTCGAATCTCTGATTGGAAATTCACAGAACTTCAGCAATTCACAGAAACCCAATTCACCTAATTGCCTGAAAAAACAAGAATTCACAGACCCTAGCCCCAGAAAATTCAAAATTTGGAGGTAGGTCTGTGTATAAATCACAGCCTTTCCCAAATGCAGAGACGAGGTCAACGCTGATTCCCTGCTTTAGTTTGCCATGAGGGAATCAGCGAATGGAGAAATAAGAAATCAAAGAACATTTGAACTTAAAAGAGAGAATAAAATTCCCAATTGGGATGGGGGGAGCAAATGATTCCCGAGAAAATGACGGAAAATTAAGGTTTCAGAACGAATTTGGTGTGAAAACAACTACTAAACTGAAATGAGATCATTTCATTTTCTGGGATGGGACAGAACAGATCACAGGGCTGTCGTGGAGTAACAATTTGATTAGATTAAGAGAAGAATAAAAAATAAATAAACAAAAATAAAAATCCCCCTGAATTTGAGCGATTAATATCTTATCAAAGATTTTATCGATAAGTTCGGATTGAGAAAAACAGAGAGCGTTTACTTTTCTAATTGGTTAGGGAGAGAACAGATTATGCAGTAATTTAGAGTAGAAATTGTTGAAAGTGTGTCAAACAAAATATTCTGATTGGACGGCTGGGATTGGAGGGGAGAAGCTATTGGCGTACGGTTAGTTATTCTCGTTATGATAGCTAAATAGAGGGTTCAAGTGTTGGGAAACAACTGTGTTTGGTTTGAATAAATGGATCGTAACAGGCTATAAAAGGAATAAAATTATGGATGGTTGGAGCTTGGGATAGAAAAATAAAATGATGAATTTTAACTCAAATCTTTTGAACTTCACTCTATTGTCCTCATTCATCCAACTTTTACTATTGTGTCTATGAATTCATACTATGTGGTGTTAATAGTATTTCCATTTCATTAACTATTTAGTGGCTAAATATGGGGGTTTAGGGTTTAAATCAAGTTGGGCAAAAGTAAAACTCACGAGATTCTAATAAAGTATTTCACCGCTCGCAGTGGTGGTTAAGTAGTCTAAAAAATATATTATGAAATTAAGTACATATTATGATAGTGGGTTCGATTTATCGCAATGAAAAACTATTCACATAAGTTTTATTAGTATTAGTCGTATTAAAAATCACTAATATCCGGGTAAGATTTAGTTGGGCTATAATTCATTTAGTCGCCTCGCTCCAGCCCACCCTTTAGAAGAAAAAAAGAATGCTCAAATTACTCTGATGCAGACTTGCATCTTATCCATCCACTGATCCACAGCTGCCTTGTACTTGTACCCATCAATAATACTCATGAAGCTCTTCTTCTATTTAATGTTGTGGGCTCGATTCTAGAGGTTTTATATCCTTGGACAATGACCACTTATTTAATGATGTGGGCCCGATTCTAGGAGACAGAATCCTTTTTAGTTTATTTTAGACTAAAAAATATTCAATTAATAATCAATATTTTTTTAATAAAAATATTATATATTTTAAAATATATATATAAATAGAACATGAGTCCCATTAATAAAAAAAAAAAAAAAATATTATATATTTTGAAAAATAAAAAATTAAGAGATGACTAGTCACCCTAGTTGGGATTGGGGGTGACTTCGACCACCCCAGACCGATCTGCCTGGGGTGGCCGAAGCCACTGGCCCTTGGGGGTGGTTTGGCCACCCCCAAGGGCCAAACGATTTTTCTTTTTAATTTTTTAGTTTGGGTTTAGGGGGTGGCCGGACCACCCCCAAGGCCCTTGGGGGTGGCTGGACCACCCCCTATGGCCAAGATAGGGGGGCAGTCACCTCTTATTTTTTTATTAATTTATTTATTTATTTTTTTAATTTGAAATATTATTTTTTTGTAGTGGGGCATGTGTTCTAGTTGTAGCTCTAGGATTTCTAAGAAGAAATTTCAGCCATAAACTAGATATTCTCCAGCCTATTATAGACTAGAGAGGATCCTATTCCTGATTCTAGAAGGCCGGTCTAGGGTGGCCGAAGCCACCCCTAGCCCCAATTGGGGTGGTCCAGCCATCCCCAATGGATGGTCAGCCACCCCTTAGTTTTTTATAATTTTATTTTTTAATTATTTTTTAAAAATATATAATATTTTTTTTATTATTATTATTAATTGAACAGATGTCTTGTTTATGTCCTCAAGATCTCTTTAAAGAGACCTTAAGTTTATATTAAACTGAAATTATCTTATGCCCTTTGTCGGAGCATTACCGTCGGTTCTTATAAAGTATAAACATAACCTCAGTAGTATTCAATGTGATCGTGGCCATTTTTAAGGATTGGTTGGTAGTTGAGGTTTATGACACTATTGGTGGACTCTCTCCGTACCCTATGATTGGCCTTTTATAATGCAATCTCTTGAATACAATATATATATATATATATACATACACACAGAAAATATAATTGTAAAGAGAAGGATGATAGCCTTAAAAGAGCTTGGCATTTTAGTCTTTAAAGTTATATTTCAATTTTAGGTAAAAGTTAAAAGGCTTTTTAAGGCATTTTAGTCTCTTTCTCCTCTTGACCTCTCCTTCTTGCGAACCGAGTGTTGTGCTCATGTTGCAAAGCCAATAAACAAGTAATCGTCACCATCGCTCGGACCGCTGCACTAAGCCAAGAAACTCGTGCTCGTTCCCGTCTCGCCATGCTCGTTGCCACCTCCTAAATTAACTTTCTTTAGCATAGCCCGTAATGTTATCTCTCTCTAGCCACTCGTCAATAAAGCTCGTTATTGAAGTTATATCCATCCCAAACATACACTCCATGGCTCATGAATAATGCCACGGAAAGCCAAAAAAAAACGCATCTCGTCATGCTTGCTGCCACCACGACACATTATGGATTTCAGCACAGGTCTAAGCCATTGAATTCTCTATATCTAGATATAAGTTTAATTTATTTGAGTTATTTTTAAATTAAAATAAAAAATTATAGGATAGCTTGTGTCATAAAAAAGTGATACGAATGGAACTTGAAAATGCATTTCTAGAAACATGAAATACAGTTGTCTGTGTTGGACAGATCGGAGGAAGGTTTGGACTCCATTGGACTATCCACCGCCAGGAACTTACCCCCCCCCCAAAAAAAAAAAAGAAAAAAAGAAAAAAAAGATCTAGGAGTGTCAAAGAAGTGGCCGTGTCTTCCGAGTCCCAAATACGGATGTGTCCATATAGGGATGGTTTCGCCACTCCAATGACTAATTTGAAGGTGGTTGAACCATCTTTATGACTAAAGAGTACGGTTTAACGACCTCCTTGACCACGAGTGTTATCTCCTTTGTCCAAAGGGCATATAGTTCGGTCACCCCAACAATCACCCCTCTCATTGCACCTCCATTTTTTCCTCCATGTCACGATTTGTACTATTTATAGCCGAGGTAGTGCAATAGATCTCAGGATCGAGATCCCCCACAATAGGGGGAAAATTGCCCATCAAGAATATTTGAAATCTTTGTCATCCAATGTGATCCAGAGGTCTACAAGCCGTCACGTGTCCCACTAATAATAAAATACTATTTAAATTTTAAAAAGAAATTTTAAAAGAAAATAATAAAATAATTTAAAAAATATGGGATGGCCGGCCACCCCATTTTTACCATACGGGGGGGTGGCTGGCCACCCCTGCCGAAGCCACCCCATAGCTCTAGGGGGTGGTTCGGCCACCCCCTATGGCCAAACCCCGAAGCCACCCCCTAGGGTTAAACCCAAAAAATATAATTTATGGGTTTGGCCATCGGGGTTACAGAACCACCCCTTGGGGCCCCAAAGCCAACCCCAAAGGCCAGCTAGGGTGGCTGGCCACCCCCTATGGCAAAAATGGGGTGGTCGGTCACCCCATATATATATATATATATTATTTAATTATTTTCTTTTATAATTTTTTTAAAATTTTTTAAATAATATTATTTTATTTTATTATTAGTGAGTCACATGGCGGCTTGTAAACCCTTAGATCACATTGGATGGCCAGGATTTCAAAAATTATTGATGGGCAATTTTTCCCTATTGCCAGGGATCCCGATCCTAGATCTCGATCCTCAAAGAAGACCCCTATATACAAATGCCCTGTCTTCTTCACCCTTGACTTCCTTGAAACGAGACAGATTACCTTAATTAAAACCTTTTATTTCAATGAAGTTATAATTTCATCCTGTAACTATTTTAAATTTTTTTTAAAATTACCATTGCTTTCAATTTTAAACTGATGGAAAGTGAGAAAGTGTCTCATATTGAGTGTCTCACTTTTTCTTTTAATAAGTCCTAAAATGAATGTCTACTTCTGAAAAATTAAAACTCTTAACAAAAGCTTCTCTCTCACAATTTTTAAAAATCCTGCCCACCTTTGGACATTTCATTCAAAATTATATCGTTTCAAGCTATAAGATACTCAAATTGAGATGAATTTTTTTATTATTATTTTTTTTTTAAGGTAATGTAACGACAGAAATGGGAAATCTCAGGCATTAATAACAAGTGTCGGTATTTCAGGCCTTTGGAAGTTCTTTGCGATTGTATTTTAGAGCAGTCCTTTACGGTGTTAGGAGTGGGGATGTCACACCAAGATTCTTTGCACCAACTGACGTGACACCAATTCTACTTGAACAGTTCAAAATATTCAGAAGAAATTAAATAAATAAATAAATAAAATCAACAAACAGCAAGATTTCTTATTGTTTCTTTGTAATAGGATCCGAAAACAAAATCTAGCAAGAAGAGGATAAGCACAGGCAATCACTTTAGCGTGCCTTGTACCCAAGTCAATGACAAAAAGAAGCAAAAAGATGGGATGAAAGTGGTTGCTTCAAATGTTGCCAAACATGATTGCGACGTTGAACTTAGAGTCTACTCAAAGTTCATTAACCTCTAAAAACTCTCATCTCACTTCACTTCCACTTTCAACCATTTGTGGAGAGATCAGGCATTTCTGAGGATGGCGTGCTTTGAAAGAGCGTCGCCGGCACTGAAGGATATCCTGCTCAAACAGTACCGGTAAGAACATTTTATATATTGAAAAGTCATGGTAATTAACAATGTTATCCCTAACAGCTATGGAAGTTTTCCAGCTGAAAAGGAGGAGTTGTTATTTAGTGGAGCTTTTAGTGCCTTGTATGGTCTCCAGAAAGTGTATGCAAGAGTTATTGTGCTGACAAAACTATTTGTTGCTCACTACTGCTTGATTACTAGTGAGAAACAAATGTTGCGTGGGCAGAAAAGTACCTCTCAATTGTAGACGTTCAGCCATTTAGAACCAAGTATTGCGTCCAAATGTTATGAAACAGCTCTGCATGCATGGAAATAAGGTGCAAAATGAGCAAGTATGCGGCAGGCACTTCGCTGCCAATTATAACAATGCTCACGCATGCAAACTGTAAAACCCATCTTGCTAAATATCTTAAATACACAGGCAAGCTCAAATAGGCCCCATCATGCTTGATCTGAGATTTTATTATCCAGAAGAAAAAAAAATATAACAGCTCATCAACATTCAAGGCATTGGAATTACTGCAGTCATAAACATTGGACATAGCATCTATGTTGTTTTTTTATTTGGTTGACAAGATTTCCATTCGCCACAAGAATACCATTCACCATAAAATCATCAGGGAATCTAGGAAATGTAATTTCCATTCTAATCTTCTGTAGGAAAAGATACGGAAAATCAATGATCTGGCCTTAGGTTATTACAGGGCATATAAGTAGAAAATTGCGTTTCACTATGTGGGAGCTGTAGGCAATTATTTTTACATATGAACTTTGGCGGACAGAAAGATGTGTTTTCCAGGTGGACAAGCAACGGAATGTTCAGCACTAGTTGGTGGGTGGGATGAAGCTGTATACTTCCATTAGTATAATAGTTGATAGCTACATCTTCCACCAAGCAGGCATGAAATTGTCACTTCTGTTGTCAACATTTCTTACTGTCAAACTTGAATTTAGCAAGGAAATGGAAAATATGCCAAAGCATCCTTCAGGTGGACTAGTAATCTCTAGGTTCAGCTTATCATAGAGGCAGGTGAGCCATATAAAAATACAGAGAACCTTTCTTGCCCTACAGGCAAACAAAAAAATTCAACTCTATGGACGGGGCATCACATTACTGTAACAACCAAAGGGATTGCTAATCTTAACTTGAAATGCTACATTAGAGTTATCAGATGGCATCAAACCTTGTAATCCTAATAATCATCCGTAATTGATTGGTGAGCTTAATTCGAAAGTAAACCTTGGTCTGGATAACTTTATTCTTGAAGGAGATTTGCTTGCAGTCATCCTCGCCTTCCAAAACGGCGACCTCTCCATTTATTGGTGAAAGCCTCCTATAATTATGGATACTCTCTTGATTCTCTTTAAATTTTTCCAATTGGATAGCAACCAAAATCCACAGAAGCAGAATCTCTTTTGCCCATAATCTCGCTGACCATTGATTCGCACTCACTCGCTCAAAAGGATTCATGTAGTTGAATCAATCAGTCAGTTAGGATTAAGGCTTAGTTAAACCGAGTTCCATCTACCACAGTTTGTAGAATCTATCTCATATTAATATGTTTACTTCCTGCTTTACAGTGTGAAGAAGTTGTCAACAATTTTATTAGGCTTATTAATAATCGACATGGTATTGTGAATGTAAATGGACAGTTTAATTGGAGAGAAAAGGACAAGAAAATTCCAAAATCCAAGCCATGAAGATGAGGAATGAAATGATTATTTTGGAAGTTTAATGTTTTTCTTTCTGTAGATTGATGGATTGAAAATAAGTTGTAGGAGTGTTAGAGAAAATTATAACCATTGTATTTATAAAAAAGAAATAAAGAACAGAAGAAAACATAACCATTCTGACAATCAACATTGTTCCTCTCATGGCAGTGCTGAAAAGCCCATGGAGATCGATCATCACTTGTATGAATTCGGATCTGTGGAATACCACATCCAGGTAAAACCCTCGGCACTCGTATCATATAAAAACTTGATATATTTTAGTGTTCAACATCCATTTTCTGTTTCTTGTACCTAGCTTCAGTTGATGCATTCATGTGAATGAATTAAAATAAAATAAAAAATCATCATGCATAGAATTTCAGAACTCTAGTGTTCTCAAGATCCAAATATGATTCAAGTAAAAATATTTTTACTCGCTCTTTTTTCCAAGAGCTCCTCTAGAACTCGTGTTCTCCCTGCTTTCCCCATCTCCCTGTCTTCTTTCCTTTTGCTTTTCTTCTATTCATTTCTTGCAAATGGATATTTCAACCATAGATCTCGACTCTCTCATTGCCCAAACTGAAGCCTTAACATGGGAGGATCCTTCCTCACAACTCGATACTCTCCCTCCTGATCTAGTTTGTGAAGAACTTCTTCCACTAGTAGGACATATTATCTCCCAAAAAACCCACAACAATCAATCTGTTAATGCTGCCCTGATCAAAGCCTGGTTCTTTGCCAACCCCTTTTCCTTTGCCGTTCTTGGCCCAAACACTTTCCTTTTCAAATTCTCCAAGGAAGAACATATTAACCGTATCCTCAAACAGACTACCTGGAATGTTAATGGTTCCTTACTAGCCTTACAAAAATGGTCTCCTACAGCCTCTCTTGGAGATCTTTCTCTTAAAGAGGTCCCTTTCTGGATTCAAGTGCATGGTCTTCCCCTTCTTAACATGACTATCAAAAATGCCATTGCTATTGGAAAAGGTCTTGGCCATCTTGTGAAGGTTGATAATTCCAGTGGTGTTAATTCCACTTTTCGCAGCTATCTTAGGCTCTTGGTTAATATTGATGTTAGCAAGCCACTTAATCCTGGTTTTTCCTTCACCAGAAATGATGGTACCATTTCTTGGATTAATCTGATATATGAAAGATTGGATGCTTATTGCACTGACTGTGGGAAGATAGGTCATAAGCAATATTTTTGTATTGCCCCTCAAGGAGAAAGATTTCCATCCAGGTATAAAATTTCTCTAAATGTCACTATTTTTTCCAACATGCAATCTTCCTCTTCTTTAGCGAACCTGAAGGTGAATACCACCCCTCCTTTACCTATCTCTGTTCTTGACCAAAATTCAAAGCCCACCCTGACATGCAATACCAGTAACGTAAACCAGCCAGAAAACCTCCTCAATCCTCTCAACTCTCTGACATCCCAACAACTAAATCCCACTCCCATCACCCCAAGACCTGATTGTTCCCTTACTCAAGCTCCTCCCTCACAAAATATCCCACCTACTGCTGCAAGACTTGACCCCTCCCTGGAAAATACATTAAATGCCTTATCCCTATTTCAGAAACCTGTTAAACCTATCCCACCAAAACTAGCTCCCTCTTCCAGCTTGTTAGTTTCCAACCTAGAATTGGATTCTAACTTAATGGATCTTACCCCCATAAGGCCCACCAATCCCCAATTGAATAACCCAGCCCAAAAACTTCAACTCAAGCCTTCCACTTCTCTCTTTTCAAACACAACGGCCTCAAAAAATACTAAGTCACCTTCCATTCCCGCCAAAAAAAACACATACAAAAAATATTCTAGAATCTCCCCTTATAACACTCGTCCCCCCAAAAAACCCTCCTTACCCTCTTCGGATAGCTTGAATTCTCCCAATTCTAGTTCTCCTTACTCCCTTTCAGTTTTGGTAAACAAGAAAAGACCATGCCTATCTGATTTGGAATCCACTCCTAAGAAAGGACCTGGTGCTAACAATGAAGTTGTTGATCCCTCAGATCATTCTGAGTCCCTTTCTCTAGAATTCTCTACTGGTTCTTTTGAGAAGCTTCCAGCAAGATCTATGTTTAAAGCTGCTCGTAAGGGAAAGAACAAACAGGTTTCAGTAGTGGTGGCTGCTGAAGTTGACTCTTCGAAGAAGGGAGGCTGTGTTCAGTCTCCCCAGTATCAATGAAGATCCTAGCATGGAACTGTAGGGGGCTCTCTCGCCCTGCTGCAGTTCAAAGTTTGAGGGTGTTGATCCGTGATCAATCCCCTGATGTCATCTTCCTCTCTGAAACTAAATCTCCCCCTCCCCAAGTTTCTGCTATCTTAAACAGACTTGGGTTTTTCCTTATGTCTCAAGTGGCTCCCTCCGGCTCTAGTGGTGGCCTGGTTCTCTCTTGGCGCCCAGGAGTTGATCTTGAATGTTTCATTACCAACAAGAACAACATCTCTGCATGGTGCTTTTCTGACCCCCCTCACTCTCCTTGGATTCTCTCTTGTGTCTATGGTCCTCCTGACAGAAAAGATAAGTTGGATTTCTGGGACTCTTTTGCCTCTGTTGGTGAATTTTTTGAAGCCTCTTGGCTTTGTATTGGTGATTTTAACTCTGTTTTGGATCAATCTGAGAAGCTTGGTGGGAGACCTGTCTCCAGCTCATCTCACTGCCCTTTCAGAAGCTTCATTGATCATTTTGGTATGATTGACTTAGGGTTTGCTGGAAACCCTTTCACTTGGTGTAACAACAGAAGAGGTGCTGCCATTATTAAAGAAAGATTGGACAGAGGTATGGCTTCCCCAAATTGGGTTCATTTACATCCTGAATTTTCCCTGCTCCACCTCCCTGCTTTTAACTCTGATCATAACCCCATATCTCTCAACACAAATAGTCGTTCCCTTTTCCTTCCTAGACCTTTTAGGTTTGAGGAATTTTGGACTAAAGCCCCTTCTTGTGAGCAGATTATCAAAGTTGCTTGGCAGAAACAAGTTCCTGGTAACCCTGCTATTTTTCTTCCTAAGAAGCTCAAGAATACCAAAACAGCTTTACTGAAATGGAACTCCCTGCATTTTGGTAACATTCAAAAAAGGATAAAGGCTACTCTCGCCCAATTAGATTCTGTCCAACAAGCTCCTCCTTCTTCTTCCACTTTTGACAAGGAAGTAAGTCTGAAATTAGTTTTGGATAATCTTCTCAGTATGGAAGAATGTCTTTGGCGTTCTAAGTCCAGAGAAACCTGGCTGACTTGTAAGGATCGTAACACTAAGTATTTCCATACTTCCACTCTCATTAGAAGAAGATCTAATGCTGTGAATTTTCTAAAATTGGCTTCTGGTGAGTGGATTTCTTCTAGAGAAGCAATTGGTGGAACCTTTTCTGCCCATTTTTCCAACTTGTTCACTTCTTCTAGCCCCCCCATTGATCCTGAGATGTTGGACTTATTCTCTCCCGTTATCACTGAGGAGGAGAATGTCTCTTTATGCTCCATTCCTTCTGAAGCTGAAGTGCTTCAAGCTCTTGCTAGTCTAGGATCTACTAAAGCCCCAGGGCCAGATGGTTTTACTGCCCTATTTTTCAAGAAATACTGGTCTCTAGTTAAAGTAGATGTTTTGAACTGTATCTGGAATTTTTTCAAGAATAATCACCTTCTGAGAGAACAGAATCACACCTTTATCACTTTGGTTCCCAAGCTTAGTGGTTCTCATACTGCTCATCAGTTTAGACCTATTAGCCTTTGCAATATAGTTTACAAGCTCATTACTAAAATTCTGGCAAACAGACTGAAATATCTTCTCCCCAAGATTATCTCTCCACTGCAGTCAGCTTTTGTGCCTGGTAGGAATATCCAAGATAACACGATTCTTGCTCATGAGTTACTGCATACTTTCAAAAACAAAAAAGGAAAAGGTGGTTATATGTTTCTCAAAATGGATATGGAGAAGGCTTTTGATAGAATGGAGTGGGGGTTCCTCCTTGCTATTATGGAAAAGCTGGGTTTCAATCCCATCTGGATCCACTGGATTAGGATTTGCATTACCTCTTCCTCTTTCTCCATTTTATTAAATGGTAGCCCTTTTGGTTTTTTCTCCCCTGAGAGAGGGTTGAGACAAGGTGATCCTCTATCTCCTTTTCTCTTTATTCTGGGTTCAGAAGTTTTTTCTAGACTCATGTTTAGAGAGGAAAGTTTAGGCTCCATCAAAGGTCTCCAGATTTCAAGAAACTGTTCTGCTATCCATCATCTTTTGTTTGCTGATGATCTCCTCATTTTTGGTAAAGCCACTATTTCTGAAGCTTCATGTATCAAGTCTTGTCTGGATAAGTATTGTTACTGGTCTGGTCAGTCCATAAATCCAGCTAAATCTTCCATTAGGTTTAGCAAAAACACCTTCCCTGCTACCTCATCAGCCATCTCAAACATTATACCTTATCCTTCTAATCCTTCAAACTCCCTTTACCTTGGTCTCCCTATTCTGATGGGCAACTCTAAGAAAAGAGCTTTTCAAGGCATTATTGACAAGGTTCATAGCAGAATTGATGGCTGGAGAGCTAAGACATTGTCTCAAGCTGGTCGTTTAGTTCTCATCAAATCTGTGGCTGCTGCTCTTCCTTCTTATGCAATGAGCTCCTTTTTACTGCCCATCAGCACCAGCACTGATCTCGACAGGATCTTCAAAAAATTTTGGTGGGGTTTCCCTCCCAAGAAGGCTAGAAATCTATCTCTTAAGGCTTGGGACTCCATTTGTTTTCCAAAGGAGTTGGGAGGTTTGGGAATCAGAAAAATGAGAGAAGTGAATTTAGCCCTTATCTCCAAATTGGGGTGGAAACTTCTTTCAAATGCAGACTCCATGTGGGTAGCTCAACTTCGAGGTAAGTATCTCCACTCTAGTACTTTTCTCTCCCCCTCTCCCCATTCTTCCTCTTCCTGGCTATGGCAAGGTATCATTAAGTCTCTCCCCTTCATCTCTCAAGGTGCCTGTCACAGAATCCATAGCTCTTCCTCTCTCCCTATTTGGAGCTCCTCTTGGATTCCTACTCTTCCTTCTTTCACTCCATCTCCTTCCTCCTTTTTGGTTAGCCCTTTTCCCAATCTTATTGTTTCTGATCTTTTTCTTCAAAACCTTAACTCCCCTCATCTCTCCTGGAATTTTCCTCTGCTTTACCACCTTTTTGACTCATCCAGTGTTATGGAGATTGCTAAAATCTCTATCTACCCTGCCACGACAGAGAAGTTCATCTGGACTCCTTCCTCTAATGGTCTTTTCTCCACCAAGTCTGCCTATAAACTCATCAGTAGCTCTAGGTCTTTACCCAATTCCCCCCTAGATCCCAAGCAATGGAAACTTCTCTGGAATCTAAAGCTTAATGATAGACTGAAACTTTTCCTTTGGAAAATTGCTTGGGATATTATCCCCTCCAAGACTAGGTTAAATGCAATGTTTCCCATCCCTCCAGCTGATTTATTTTGTCCCCTATGCAATGTAGAAGAGGATTCTCTTTCTCACCTCTTCTTCAGATGCTTCTTTGCTAGAGTTTCTTGGAGATCTTCTCACTGGCCATTGGATTCTATGAAGTGGTCCTCCCTTAGCCTCTCCGACTGGATCAAAGGTATTTTATCTCCACATCAATCTTTTGGTATCCCTCTAGCAGATTCTCACTTATTCCAAATTTATGCTGTGGTGCTTTGTGATATGTTATGGTTCTCTAGAAATCAAGTTGTTCATAAAGGTGTATTCCCTGATGTCTCTATTCTTGCTGGAGACATCAAACGCATATCTTTAGAACATTTTGCAGCTTGGAACTCTATCTCTACTCCAGTAAGAGAACTCTGGTCTCCTCCTCCAGCAGGCAGTTTTAAAGTAAACTTTGATACAGCCATAAGAGATCTCTTCTCTGTCCAAGCAGCTGTTTGCAGAAACTCTCAAGGCATCATTGTCAAAGCTCTCTCTCAAGTAAGGCCTCCCTGTGATCCCACATTTGGTGAAGCTCAAGCAGCCCTTCTGGCAGCTTCTTTGATAGTCTCTTTACATTTAAAAAATTTTATTTTAGAAGGTGATTCTTCTATTGTAATTTCTTCTTTACAACATCCTACTATAGTCTTAGATTGGAAGATTGAGCATGTAATTTCTGATACTATTTCACTTCTCCCAATTTCCTCTATTTGGGAGGCTAGGAAAGTTCACAGAAGTGCAAACTTCTGCGCCCATCATGTGGCATATAGGGCCGCGGCAAAAGTTATCTCGAGCTGCATTCCCTCCTTATTTTCTCCTCCTATTTCTATCCCTATTTGTAGTGGCAAGGATCCACCTTTTGCTTTTTCCTCTTTTTGAGGTCTTTGTAAGTTTGTTGTTTTCTATGAAGCAGGTTTGTTACAAAAAAAAAAAAAAAAAAATATGATTCAAGTAATCAGGTTAATTGGAACATTTGATGATTGCGGAGCGAGTAATAAAGATTACATCTTTGAGCAAGAGTTCGAATTTAAATTGAAAATTTCAGAAACCAATATTAGTGGGAGAAGAGGCACACGTTTTATGATTAAAATTTTGAATGTGTTTGTGCTGTCAGCTTGTAATTATACACGTTTTATAGCTTTAACAAATAACTTAAGAACTATTTTGATGATTCCTCTCTAATGTTTAACAGACTTCAGCATCAGATCCATATCACACGTACTTGTCAATATCCACCCCACTACTGTCCCAGGGTGCCCTGCTATCGCATGGGCTTTCACACTACACTATAGAGATGGTAAAGGGAGTTAGCTCTGATGTCATGGAAATTGTTGAACCAGCAAAAGAAGGATACCAGCTTACTCTAAGTATTAACTTTGATAAGATTCCGCGTGGCAAAGGTTTGGTAATCCTTCACTTCAATGATATACAAAAGATTCTTGGTACTTGAAATATTTTTTTCATACTATTTACATCTTAAAAGCTGTTTACTATTATTATTATTATGAACGTAAGAGCAACAATTTTAATAGAACTGTGAATGGAGATATACTGTTTAATCCTCTTGGCAACCATGCAGACATAACTAGTCGAACTAAAGATATCCAGAAAAAAAAAATGATATAGTAGCATTTCAACATGTTAATAGAATGGATTTGATGAAGTGGGTTATTAGGCATTGAGATGAACTTAAAATAAGGAAAAGATTAATAAACTGCTAGTCACCACATTAAAGGAGAGATATGAGCATAAGCTTTTATAATCTGAATTGAGCGAGTCAACATCATGAAACAAAGTCTAAGACACAGAAAGAAGAAAGAGCACACACCTCCAAATGCATCAAGTTGAAAAATAAAGCTCCAAAAAATTATCATTTAATTAACGTGGTTGCCACCTCGCCAATATTGCTATTTCAGAGGATCTGGGTAGGGAAATCCAAGTACCCAGAAATACTAAGCTAGTAGAAGGAAGCCAACATAATCTCCTGATAATCCTGCAAAGAAGTAAAATTAACGTAGGTAAAGAATCATTTTATTGAAGAGAAAGGTAACACGTTGAAATTTCAATAGTTTTTTATACACGATTTCTGTGCGGAGCAGAAACAGTACAAAAAACAGAAAAGGACAAAATAGACTAGAATAGTACCCTGAAGAAATTCAAACAATATGTATACTATTTTATTAAAACCTAAAGATCTTCTAGAATTTGGAGCTTAATTTTTTTTTTTTTAAAAAAAAAAAAAAAAAAAAAAAAAAAATCATTTCCTTTCTGCCAGGGATTTGTTATACAATAATAAACTACTAGTGGAAGAATTAGCAAAATGCTTAAGCGAAGGTTGCAATAATTGTAATTGATACATGTTTTCTTGTTCCAGACGCTGTAAAGGCAATTACAGAGATATCTTCAGTGCAAGCAGTAATACTAAGTTCTCAGTTGAAAGAAATGTTGCAAAATGTCAATTCGCAGGTTACATTTCAAGGGATGTACAAACCAATCAAACTAGTCTATCACCCAAGGGAACCTTTCTTTGTCATCAGACAGGTAATTCCACATGTACAGTCAAATCCTCTATCCTGAATTGATTCCAGAAACAGCTTCACCAATTCTTATACTCTATTCCATGCTACATTTCTACCAATTTTATTATGTAGCCTAGGCTGTATGCCATAAGAACATTAGCTGCCAGAGACCTATAAGGTAAGTCTGCGTAAATAATAATCTAGTAATTTGGCCCATCACTAAGTTCAACCAAGATTTACATTTCAAAGATTTGAAATTTCAAATTGAAGCCAAAATTGAAAAGTTTGAACAGCTTGAAATTTTACTCTACTTTCTTATGCAACTATGGATTGTCTAAATGGAAGGGAATTCATGTGTTTGACAGCCACAAAAAATCATAGCAGTGTTCCCCATGCGTTTCAAAGAAAATTCAGATGTGATTATTGCAACAGCCTTCTTTCAGGTTTGTGCCTGACATGATATGATATATCTGGTTATTCTGGTGCTATCCCTCAGCATGATGGTTTTTTTTTCTTTGTTCTTTTTGCTTTTATTCACTTTCTCCAGGAACTTATGGATGTGGGAAGTTCTCAAGAATGGGCCAAAGTACCTCCTTGCACCTGGTCACCCATTCCTCCTCCAGAACTGAGAGGAGAACTTTTTGAAGATTTGAGCACCAATGGAGGATTTGTCTCTTTTGGTATCCTTATGACTGCCAACCACAAGTTCACACAAACACAAATACTCCAGATCAAAATATTTCGTCGTGCACCTTCGATCATGCATTTTAAGGAAAACTTCAAATCAAACTATGAGATGCTTTTTATAATTTTAAGATAACAGCAGCTCATTTTTATCTTTTCTTTATATAGCAGATAAAGTTTGAGTAGGTTTAGTCTAAGACATTTATGCATAAATTTTTTACAGAAATTTCTTCACACCATGTTGAGGGTAAAAGACTAGATAAGACTGTATGGAGTCTATTGAACTTCTATGCCTATGTTAAATACCATGTAAAGGTAATATCTCTATAAACTTTTTTTCCCACTGGTCAATGCTTTTTTTCTTTTCCGATTCTTCTTAAGATTGTTAGGCATTGGTCTTGTTACATATTCGGCTAACAAGGTTATTCAAATAGTGCACCAGAGGTTTTATTCAGAGAAGGATGAGGAAGCGTTTGGAAAGTTTGGTTGAGGTAACCTAAGCTGCATCAAGTAATCTACAATCTAGCATTCACTTAATATTGCAAAAAGAACAACTTCTATAAAACCACTTTTGGACCTCACAAAAGATAATTAAACCAAGAAGAAAATAACAGTGATTCTCTCTACATGACTTGCAGGTCCTGCAGAAGGCAAGCTCAGAAGAAAAAAAACTATTTGAAAAAGATCAAGGTATGCTTTCAACTGATATATCTTTAAGAAAAGTCCAAACAACAGTACTGGTTTTTCTTTTACCCAGAAAGAGGCACTGTCCTTAGTTTCTGTTCAATGAAGAAGTTGAGATATGAACTTAGCTAAACTGCCGATTCATCACATGCCATTTAGGAAAGTAACAATACTTCTAAAAAGTTTAAAAAACAGAAATTTTCAAATTTACCATACTCAGTTTAGCAAAAAGTTCCCAACACAGTAATAGTGGAACAGAAACAAAGAAAATCTTCTTACGCTTTTGGCGTGTTACTGTTTGTTTTGATGCAGATGGAGGATGGAAATATATACGAAAACTGGTCAGTCTATCAAAATCTAAAATCTTCAAACGAAGATATGTCAACTTAAGCAGGAAGATCAAGCGACTCCGTTTCCGAATTAAAATCCACGGATTTGGGCGTTTCCGTCGTCGATGGTTGAGATTCCCAAAGTTTTCTTCTTCAAGGGGATATACCAAATTAGATTAAAACCATTCCCATACTTTGTACATTCCAGTATATGATTGCAGTTAGGACATTAGATTGGTGCCAGATATGGACTTCTATTACTGTCTGAATGTAATGATTCAAGAGCTTCACATCATCAATAACAAACATCCTAAGTTCCTAAAACTTTTATGTCCTTCAATTCTTTTACATAGAAAAGCTCACTTAATCTGTTTTAAGCTGTCATTCTCTTGGAAATCTATAAATATATCGGAATACCTCAGTCTTCAGAATAATCAAATACCTTGGCTTTTTCTCTCCGAACATTAAACAAAAACATGCACATTATTCAAATATATTAAGATTGTGGCAAATGGAACTATTTGAAGAGCAGTCAGGAAAATCACATTGAGATATGACTAGTCAAGTTGAAAACTAACTCTATAGATCATAATTTTGCAGACAAATATTAGCTACAAAACGAGATAGCAAATAATGTATGGTTAAACTGGCATATTTTCCTCTTGAATAAACCATATGCATATTGATGTGATCTGAATATTAAAAGACTGACAATTATACTAAAAGCAGTATCAAAATGTTAGAAAGAGAAGTAGAAGTCTGAGAGAAACTTACAGAAAATTAATTTGTTCTCCGAATATTGACACACTAGATCAATATCTTCAGCTAAATCTCTGAAACTGCTCAACCAAATCCATTGCAAGTCATGTCATTACTCTCAAATCAGAGATCCTAACAAAGGGCACCATCTATGGTCTTCCTATTTTTCTTTTTTCTGTTTTTTTTCTGTTTCTTTTTCTTTTTGGATCGAGATCAATACTCATGTCTAAAGACATATCATTGAGACCATGCAAATGACACATGGTAAGTTAAAGCGAGGCTGGTGAGCAATATAAAACCCAACCATAAAGTCGTGGTTTTTCACTGTTCTGTGCACTAAGAAAAGGGTGCACAACAGAGAGGTTGACTCATAAATCTTCCTTCTGTTCCCTTTGAACGACTGATTCAACATGGAAGTGAAATATCTAGACACAAAAGACAACAAAACATGCCCCTGATTCTTACACTACAACATATGAGTTATAACCGTAGTTTGTTTCCATATAAAAGCAATTAGCAGGACAAGAAAGAATCTAAATTTGGCTTCAAAGTGAGTCTTTTTCGTCCATCTGCTTCTCTCCCCACTAAACAAAAACAATGAAAACACCCTACACCTAATTTTAAGGACACCAACCGTCCATTATAATACAAAAGTGGAGAAGATAACACAAGAAATACTATGTGGCAGAAATGAGAATCCATACCAATTTCTCATAAAATTTTAAAAGAATAACCTCCATAGATAGGCATAGTGCTGCAACTTGCGTTGCTTTTGGATAAAGTAAAGGGTAACCAAAGCCCAACTTTTAGTTTAATAGCACTGTCCATTCCAGACCTACTTTAAGTTTGAGGTTCTCAAACCAAGCATGGGTGAGGCAGAGTTGGATCTCTTCCAAGCGTATTGTCTGTTTGCTAGTTTTAATGCCTTCATAAATTATGATATCTAACATATTCTAAACGTGTTTTAACAAAACAGTCTAAACAGATAACTTTAAAAAGAACGGGAGGACCAGAGTTATGTTCAAAAACACATAGATGGCTCTAGTCCTAAGAAATTTTTTTTATCTTTGCTTTTATAAGTAATGCAAAGCGCAAAGGGGCGCAACCTTATTACACAAGATATATATATAAGAGATAACCCACTAATGATGGAAAGCTCTAGTCCTAAGAAATATGTTGTGCATCTAGTACCATATATAGGAAATAAAGAGCGGGGACCTTTTTTATGTCACACAAATGGTGCACAAAAAGCCATGTGAAAATCCATGCCATGGTTCTCAACTCCTAGAACATGGAATTAGGAGGGTCTAAACTATCCATTACCACCAGTATCATCATCATTACCTTCTAAACCATAGTAACAAAGACAATATAAGCACGTGTAGCAACAAGGGAAGTAAGCAAGAAGCACATGGAAAGATACAGGAATCATTCCAACGGATGTGGATAATACTAGAGAGATTGTGAACACACACACATGCTATGAAACCTTCATCAGGTTAAAAAATAAATTTAATTATAAAGCCGGTTAGATGCTGAACAATAGTTACAGTCCTTGGAGTAAACGATGGAGTTCTTGTCCCGAACCTTCTTGCAGCATTTGCACAACCATGACTGGTCATAAAAAAATGTCATATGTGCATATAGGGAAACTCGATACAATTCAATGAGTCAACAATAATTATTTGCAACCAACACTACTCAAAAACCATGGCTATAATTAATAGTAAACATATATTGCTTTTTCATGACAAAAGGACAATACAAGAAACATTTCTCTGTGCCAAAAACAAGTTAACAAAAGAGTTAAGCACTGCCTACCTATAGAGAATGAAAAAACCACTAATCCCCATTAAACCAATTCTTTTGTACCAAAATACAGTTAAAACAACAATAAGGCATACATTTCAGTCCATCTCAAGCTCAGGAGGAGCACGCATGGGCGTAGTCTCCGATTCAAGCTCTGCCAGCAACGGCCCACTCGCCTCACCACACCTCAAATTCCGGTTACTCGACAGCAACCCAAACGACACGATGCTCACAACCAAGACCAAGATTGCATGCCCAGTAAACAACAAATTCATCAAAGAAACACCCCTCAACCCATCCTCCTCAAGATCACATTGCACATCGGTATTCCCCTTAGCTGTCAATATCGACATTTTTCGACACCCTTTTAGACCAAATACATCAGTGTACAAAGACAACCCGGTTTGCAACACCCAAGTACCCTTGAAAACCAATCCTGCGGATAACAAAAATTCGGCGAAAAACGCCGAAGGCTTAATCGATAAATACAAGCAACAACCAGCACAAAGAAGCGTCAGTGCACCTAACAGATCATACACAGCGCCAGAGACACCAGTAATTCCCTTCCCGATCACTGAATATTCCACAAGAAACGAAATTCCAGCGACCAAGAATACAAAACCTTCGTTAATAAGCAAAGGGTCGGTTTGTTCGCGAAAAATGACGAGAATGATCAATACCCAGAAGAGAAAAAGAGTCAGTGATTGCTGGAAAAAAGAGAATCGGTAGGTGGGGTGGCCGGAGAAGGTCAAGAAGATGAATATTTCGGAGAAGGAGGCAATGGGGAGGGCGATGATGAGAGCGTAGAAGTCGATGTTTTTCCATCTGGGTTCGGAGAAATACCACGTCTTGGAGCGGTAGAGAGATGGGTTTTTGAGGTAAAGAGAGGAGGACAAGAGGAGGCGGCGAAGGCCGACTGGGAAAAGGAAGAGGAAGGCCGAGAGATGGGTTGCTAGTGAGGCCATTGTGTTCGTGTTTGTACTGTGGGTTCGGTGTTCTTAGCTTTCTTTCTTTGAAGTTATGCGGCAATCGAATACGCCATTGCAATTTCTCTGTTACCCATTGCAGAGATGAGCGATCTTGGAGAGGCAGGCGGTGTTTGACTATGCGTTTATTTTTTCAATTTTTATTATAGGAAAAGCTCTATGTGCAGCGCACCCCCTTCACTCTCCAGTTATTCACTATAAGCCTCAACAAATTAGCTCAGAAAAAAAAATAAATAAATAAAAAATTACAGATTAACTGGTTTGGAATAAATACTTGTCTAAAGTTATAGAAAAGTTTGATTGAAGATGAAAAGAAAACAAATTCTAATTCTCATCATTTTTTATGGCATCCATGATCGTCGTTTATGTATCAAATGGTCCATGAGTAGTAGGGTTGGGCAAAATCCGAAAAGATTGATTTTCCAACATTGATTAAGCGGACGGAATCTGGTTTGAAAAAATGAATCTTTGATAGGGGTTGGGTCGATTGTCAAGATTAGGGTGTCAAAAAACTAACATTCCCCTGCCCATCAACCCCCTTTAGTGTTTACACAAAGAGTAATGCTATATGTTAGTTATATACTGTATCTCTATTAAACTCACGTTAAAACATAATGAGCAATGCTAAAAATACATGGCTAGATTTGTGTATCTATTATCTTAGTAAGTTCACGTAGTTGGGTTTCATTCTTAGAAGGATCATTGATTTTTCAAAGCATTTTCATGTTTTAAAGACAAAAGACAAAAGAGGCAGTGATGGAAGAAACCACTTGCTGATGTGGTTACCATAAACTTGGAATGCAGCGTTAAACAAATGCAAAAAGAAGATGTGTGTCGGTGTTATTGCAAGAGACTACAAGGAAAATGTACTGGCAACTACGCGTACCACAACGCCTGTTATTATTGATCCCATAATAGTTTAGGCGGTGGCCGTATGAAAGATAGTAATTTTGTAAAAAATTGAGAATCGAGAGAATTGCTTTTGAAATTGTGCATAGTTTGCAAAGGAATGCTCTTATTCGAGTAGATATATTGAAAATATTAAAACTATGTTGAATGAACGAAATGATATATAAAGCCTACTAAAAAGGAAGCTAATGAAGCAGCTCACTGTTTAGTGAAAGCGGTATTTCACCCATATCTAGAAAAAAGTGTAGAAGGAAGAATGTCCTACTTTTATTCAAAGTATTATACTTGTCCAACAAGATGTTTCTAAGACTAACACATGTTTCCTTTAAGAATCAAAATGGAAACTATTCTCTCAGAACCTTCCTATGCCAGACTCGTCAAAGGTTGAGACTTCCTAATTTCTTCCTATGCCGTAGTCCACCAGCAGTTCCACATGCATGCTATTCACATGCTCCGAGGTGGTAGGAACTTTGCAATTTCTTCCTTGCTACAACCATAGGTCAAAAATCTTGAAAGTCCTCCTTCATTTTACACCGTCCAATATTATCACAATTTTCTTTTGTCTTTTCTTGCTAAATAATTAAGCTTCGAAATTCTTCCTAATTGATTATCAACGGCTTGGAAAAGAGTGATTGATGGGGGGATGGGCCAAAGAGAGAATCTCTACAACTCCAGATTCAGATCTCCTACTCAATGGGGACCATAAGTAATAAGACTACAAGTCGTATTTGTGTTGTAGAAAACCATGAGCAAATTCCAAGCTAGCCACCAGTATGTGTGGCTGTGGATGCCTCTCGAGCTCTTACTCACATTTCCATCCAATAAAAAACCAAAGGCTCTCGAATTTACACCAAAATATCCCCTCCTTCACAGCCTAACACATAAAGCCCATCAAAAACGTCCATCACAAGTTCTCAGTTCTAACAAGCAGGAAAAAGGGTCTCCAATTTTCTTTGAGAATTTCCTGGTGCTTGTGTTCTCCGATGGCTACTTCCATATCTGCAACTGGGTTCAAGGGAAGCTGGGGAACTTCAATGGCTGGAGAAGATTACACCATGCTAGCCAAGTCGGTACCCAAACATGTCCGAGTTGGAAAACCCGTGCGGGCGCAGCCTATGATGAAGAACGTCAATGAAGGAAAGGGTGTTTTTGCGCCGATTGTTGTTGTTACTCGTAATCTTATAGGCAAGAAGCGCTTCAATCAGCTTCGAGGAAAGGCAATTGCTTTGCACTCGCAGGTACATGTTTGGCTACCAATTTTTGTCAAAAAATGCATTTTCTGGGTTTAAGGCTGGTATGTTACGAGTGTGTTGATGTCATGATTATTATGCGGTTGTTGCTTAATCTTGATTTTCGTAATATGAATTCAGGTGATTACTGAATTTTGCAAGTCAATAGGAGCAGATGCCAAGCAAAGACAAGGTCTGATTCGACTGGCCAAGAAGAACGGAGAAAGACTAGGATTCCTTGCGTAATGGAAGATTCAGATACATTTTGTTTAGTCATGAGAAATGTTTAAGTTCATAGCTCCTAAGATTTGGCATGTAAACTACTTTACTATCTTATCAGAATGCACTTCTCACTTCTCACTTCTCACTTCTCACTTCTCAGTTAGCTGTAATATTTCTTCAATTTGTCTAAATAAAAAGTCCATACAAGTTAGCATTTTGGGAGGGATGACTACCAAGTGCAGGCTGATTATTTATTGGTTCAGAGCTGAAATAAGCAGTTGAGAGATATGGTTTAGATTGTTTTAAACAATTTGGCCCTTTGGCTGAACCATTGTTGAGAAAGATCAAGAGGATTAAGAGAACTTTCAAAGACTAACCCATCAATCAATTTAATTCTCTTTTTTCCCCACCTTTGTGATTAGGCTTCTACACTATGGATCATAACATTAACTATGTAAGAGTTCATACTCTTTTCTTCCTATAAAAATGGACAGCAGAGAGCCATGTATCAAAAATGCTGGTCAAAATCAAATCTACAATGGACTGTCAGCTTCTCGAGTCTTCTTTTTTTTTTTTATCATGGGAGGAAGAAGAGCAGCAAAATGGAATTTCTATTATCATTCTGTTGCAAGTAGAGGCTCCAGTGTGTCATCCCTTGATAAAAAATAGAAAATTCACAAAAAGCAACATATAAAGAACCTTATCAAATTACATTCCTTACCAACATCTCACATGGGGAAAATATATATTAACGACATGTCTTTCGTAGACTATAACAAAAAAGGCATCAAAGCAATTTCTTTAGTTTTCATCACAGTACCACAATTGAGTGAAGAAAACCACACAGCAAGATCATGCACAATCACACACTGTATCGAGCTTTGGCTGATCTTTCCCTTCTAGCATCATCCTGCAATAACCAAACAGTCAGAGATACCAATACATATTTTTTTTATATACACATTATATGTAAGCTAGGTCAGCTATTCAGTCAAATAATATTGTGCAGGTTTCCTATCTCTTCTCAAGAATCAAGTGAAGCTCATAATGTCTGCTGGAATATCCATATATTTTATCATCAACTTGATGAATTAATTTCACAATATAAGATACCCATGGATTCTCTCTTTTGCTTACTGGCTTCATATAATTCTGAAAACACTATTATGTGATATAGAACTTACATGGGCATTGTAAGTCATTTTATCAGTGAAGTCAATGATCTCCTTCCACTTCCTCCCAATGCCCATCTACACAAGATAAACATTATTTATTAAAACAATTAAGCATTTAAAATGAGTGGGATATTGTTCAAGCGTCGCACAATAAGGATAGACATTCTTCAACCACCTAGTAAAAAATTCAGTCTGTTCTGGCAAGCATCTAGGTACTTGGAGAACAATAAAGGAGAAAACTGACTTGAGCTTGACTACTTGAGGGGGAAAAAAACTTCATTTTACTCGTGAAAACATTCAAGATGCCACAAAAAAAATTTACTCAGTGTGATGCACTCAATGGATACACAAATCTCTGTATTTTGTGAATTGAAGCAAAAGCAAAACACAGTACAAATAGATTGATAAATGCTTGAGCAAATACAGTGGCAATCATAAGAAGGTACAGTATCTCTCAAATTTGTACATCTAGTCTTTGCCTGGGTAATGCAACCAATATGTTAGATATGGTAACACTTGCTATCAATTTACAGGGATATAGAAAGGAAATGTCCTGCTACCACAATATGACAAATCACATCATTTTGCTTCCCTGGACATTTAAGGCTGAATCCATCCTCCAAAAAAAAATTCACACTAAAATAATATGGTGCAGCTTCTTAAGCAACATAAACACAATCTTTTTTGTATCTTTTCACATAATGTTTCTGATTAAATTAAATAAACAATGTGGAACACCACAACCTTAAATAAATGCTATGCAGAAAACACCCAATTCAATTGCACAGTAAAACAAAATTAAGGAAATTTTAATTATCATTGGTGGTCAAGCAACCATATTCACGTCAAAATGAAATGAGGCAAAGAGGAATCGTCGAGAATAAGACATAAAAATTAAAACATAAGCAGAAAGGAATATAAAAAGACTGCACCACTGTAAAGTTTAGACGCACATGTTACACACATCAATATCGGTTGGAAGGCAGCAAAGTAGTACTTTCACGTATGAATGCAACACCTTATGCATATCAAATCCCTTATAAGGTTGCATCGGTCTGCAACATGAAGACCGATCACACACATACAAGAGAGAGAGAGAGACAGAGAGAGAGTAGGGGTGCACAGCAGGCCGGTGGCGTCCAACAAAGGGTAATGGAAAGATTTTCCCCCATTACCGAGGCGGGGGCATCCTTTTTTACAAACCGACCAAAACGGGCAGATAGCAGGTTAAGGGTATATGGTTGTGGTCAAGAATATCACTTAGGCCCCTAGGGATTTAAAAAACATTTCATCTCTTTCTTTCTCATGTCTCATCCATTCGCATCAAAATGCCCAAATTTCTCTCCCTCTCTCCCATATCTACATGTGTTTTGAAAAGGGTATCTTAGAATATGGGTTTGTGAATATACAAGGATCTGGTGATTGTTTTTGCATCTAGTGTTGGATTTTGATGAATGATCTATGCTGGTTTTGACTCTACTTTTTCTTCTTTTCTTTTTTTTTTTAATTTTTTATAATTTGTTTGGGTCTGCTATCTGCCAGTCATGTAGTCCTGCACAAAGCACCTGCACCTCGCTAGAGTGGTGGACCAGCGGTGTTGTTGGTCTCGACAGGGAACCTCCATTTGTCGCAGTAGAGATCATCCCATAGGTTAAACAGAACCTAAAAATAAAAATTAAAAAATCATGTGTTGGGGGCACATACAACCAGTCTCTGCCCCCCATGGATGGGCAAGTGATCCCTGAAACGGCACCCCACTGAGGAGCAGATACAGGGCCCAGGTAGGGCTGAAATTCGCCCGTAAGGGGTGGTGCTCAGCCCTGCGAGAGAGAGAGAGAGAGAGAGAGAGATACTAGAAATCTGCCAAATGAATCATCTCATTCAAGAAGAGGACATACATAAAAGCTTCAGATGTTCCAAAGTGTTCTTTCCGAATCATGTAAACGTGCACATACACACACCCACACACTAGCACATGTTGGATAAGATTCAGACAATCTGCCTCCATGGATCATCTACTTAACTAAAGAAAAGTATACTCATGGAATGAACTAAAATCAACAATAAAATTAGATTCTTGGAATCAAATTTAATAAGAAATCAGACCTGGGCAGCTTCATTTGCTGCTGTCTTGGTCCATAACGAAAGTTTGTCCTGCCTCTGGCGCACGCTCGCAACCACACCACAAATCTCATCGACCTCATCAAATTGCTCTCCAATCAAAGCCATCAACTATTCAATACAAACCCATTGATTACCAAACTGCCAGTAATTTCTATACTAACAAGACCCAACTACCCATCGATTCGAAATTGAATTTCACAGAAAGAAAATGAACCAAACAGTAAGATTATTACAGTTTCTAGCCACATGGTGTCAAGGTTAGCCTTTCTTGTGCTGACAACGGACCACTTTCCTCCACTAGCACACTCGGGATCTTCCCATTTGGGTTCAATCCCCGCTTTGAACAAGTGGAAATCAGCACTGGGAGGTAACTTGCCGGGCTTTAATATCTGATCATACAAACTGCAGAAAGAGATCGAGTCTTAACTTGAACGAAAAGAGCGAAGTTTTTCACTTTGGTCTCAGATGAACATAAGCAAGAGTAACAATACAGAAAGAAATAGAACGTTGTGATTGGAATACAACAGAAAAATACTAATGCTGAGTTTCTCTCCATGGAAAAGAAAATTCAGAAACTAAATAGCATGCAAGCGTAATTTTATTGAGCTGGTTCAAGAAATTTGACAATAATAAATAAAATAAACAAAATATCATTGTCCTGATCTAAGAAAACTTTACTACTTTCAATTCCACGTAAACCGTATTAAACCAAATCACGAGATTATCCAAACTATGCTATCTTTTCCTTCCCTTTTTCCTCGAAACTTTCTCAGAAACCAAACAGAAAAACACGAGGAAATAACACGAACCCATATCGGCATCAACACCAAAACATGAATAAAGTCACCGGATATCAAAATACACAACGACTGCGAGAGAGGAGGTAAAATTGGAAAGCGTACCACCAGAACTCTTCGACAGTTTCGAAGGTGTAGAGCTTGCGGAGAGAGGTGCCCCAGGCGGCACCTTGCTTGGGCTTGGACTGGTTGTCGAACCAGAACGTCCACTTTCTCTCCAACTTATGTGGCACTTTCGTCGTCACTGTCTCCTCCTCTGCCGCTACCGCCGCCACATCCGTGTTCGCCGCCATCGCTACCTCGCTCGCCATTCCTTCGCTTCTCTTTTCTTTCTCGCTTCGCCTTTGTCCAAAACCCCCCTCTTTACTGTACGCGTTGTGTGTGTGTTTGTTTGGTACAGTGGGCTTGTTGTTCTTTGGGCTTATACCGTTGGGTTTCTTCGATGTTGGGCTCAAAGTTTATGCCTTTTTTTTTTTTTTTTTTTTTTTGTTAGGGGTAATTACCTTTTGCCCCTATGAACCTATGAACTACCAACTATGACACCTGACCCCATCAAATTACCATCTTATGACAAAAAACCATCTTCCTTCAGTTAAATGGGTTAAAATTGACTGTCAACAGTCATATACAAGTCATGTGCCATTTTAATTTTTTTTCTTCCACTTTTTCTCACGCTTATACCCTCATAAACCCTAATCCAACACATGAAAACAATTTAAAATGAGGGCAAAAGTAGAATAAAAAAAATTAAAATGGCACATGACTTGCACGTGATCGTTGACCATCAATTCTAACCTCTTTGACTAACGGAATGTGATTTTTTGTCATAAGATGGTAGTTTGATGAGGTCAGGTGTCACAGTTGGTGGTTCATGGGAAAAAATGTTAAGGCGTTGTAGTTCATGCATCCCATGATAAACACCCATAGTGGCCAATCATACGGAAGTAGTCAACTCAGTCAACAACAATGTGATGAGCTACAGATCCACGATGAACAATGGACCTATAGGAACTGCAGTCTGCAGAGTTGCTGAGATACATTGCTAAGCTGTATCAATGCTTAGCTGGCTGTATAGGCTGACTAGATTGTGTAGTTGTAAATCAATTAATTTGTTGTAATTAGTTATTGGGTCATAGATCAACCTCTTAAATGCCCGGCCAACCTTGGGCCTGATCTAAGCATGGAAAGATCAAAGCACAGAGAGGTTTCGGGTAACCAGGCCCGAAGCCCCCAACTTCCAAGACCTATAAGATCCGAGCCCCCAAATTCCGAGAACTATAGACTCGAGACTCATAAGATCCGAGACCTTTGAAGCCGAAACTAATAACTCAGAACACACAGGTCTCGGTAGCAAGGATAACTCAGTTATCTTGGGAGATACAGCTGTTAATAGATAAGCAATCTTATCCATACAAAAGCTATCAAATCTATTTAAAATACAAATCAGATATGGTATCCGCATATCACATATAAATATTCAAATCAAGTGATACCTATAACCACAAAATCCTACGATCTTAATCCCCTAAGATCTCGGCAAGGATAACTACTCAAATCCTTTATTAGCAACTGCACCGCAGAACTCAGGGAAGAGTAAGTTATTGGTTAGGGGACTTCCACTACTTCATGCCTATAAAAGACAGATCACTTCTTCACATTTGGGTAAGCGTAACTTTGACTCTTAAGCTTTCCTTTGTTGCTTATACTCTCTCTTTTTATCTCAAATTCTGACTTAGGCATCAGAATGTCCCTGCCGTCTCACCCCCGATCTCTTCAATCCCGATCCTTTGGTTTTTCTTTGTTGTGCAGTCAAAGTTCTCAAGTGTCATTCAACTCGGACTCGGCAAGTGTGCCATGTCACCAGCAGGGAAACTGCGGGGTCTGATTCTCCTTATGGATCCATTACCCTCTCTTAACAAAGTGCTTTCTTTGGTAATTCAAGAAGAAACACCAAGGGAAATTTCGGTTAAATCATTGACTCATGACACTGCTACCCTCATGACTAAGTCTGCTGCAACACCTAATCAGTTTGTTAAGCAAAACAATTGCAAAGACAGACCTGTTTGTACTCATTGTGGAGTTTCAGGGTCATACTGCCGACAAATGCTATAAGTTACATGGATTCCATTCATTTTTTCCTTCTTCTTTTATGCATATTGCTTCACCTGATCAGTTGTCCATCTCTTTTTACCACCATTACTACCCAATGGTTCAATTGCTTCTGTTACACACATAGGAACTATCACAATTTCAGACTGAAGTCTTATGTGTTCCTTCTTTCATATTCAATTTGATTTCTGCTAGTAAACTCATTAAAAAGTTGTGTTGTTGCCTTATTTTTCTTGTTGGATATTGTTTTATACAGAACTTGTACCATTGGAGAACGATTGGGGTGGGTAAGGAGCAAGGTGACTTATTCTATTTGATGTAGCAACCAAAGGGTTCTCCCACTTCAATGTCTACTATCTCATCTTCTAGTGTAAATTTCAGTTCAATAAAGAACCATCCAATGATGTTTGGCATTACAGGTTAGGTCATCCTTCTTTTTCTACTGCATAAGCTTGTTCATGAAATTTCTTGTAACTCAAAAGATGTTTGTTCTATATGTCCATTAGCTAGACAACACAAGTTATCTTTCCCTGCTAGTACTTCTGTTTCTAAGTCTCCATTTGACTTGATTCATTGTGACATATGAGGGCCTCTGGCCTCTAGCCTCTAACCTCAAAATCTATAAATGGTTCAAGTTTTTCTTATAATTGTGGATGATTGCACTCATTTCAATTGGGTTCATCTAATGCAACACAAATCGCAACCCTGTTCTATCATTCAGTCATTTTTTCAGTTGGTTCATACTTAATTTAACATCAAAATCAAAATCAAATTGTTAAGTTCCAAATGCATGATTTTTTTTTTTTTTTTTTTTTTTTTTTTCTGCAGAAGGCACCATACATCAACTTAGTTGTGTTAAGACACCTCAACAAAATGTTGTTGTAGAGAGAATACATCAACAAACACTTAGGTGATGTTTGGCAACTGGGTTGAGGGTTGCCTAGACACTGTGCAACACTGTGCAGTCTCGGGTTTTGGGTCATTGCACACGTAACCTCATGACCCACTTCTTAAAATTACTTTATTAGCCTTCATTTTTTATGCCTTTTGTTTTCCGGCGCTGGTCTTACCCTCACGGTTTTGTCTGACTCTTCTCCTTCATGGAGTCTTCTCTTACACGTGTCTTCTCCCTCTGCAAGCTCCCCACCCCATACCTTCATCCTCCGGCCACCGAACGACAGCCAACCTTTTCACAGGCGACACCCACCTACCCCGGAAGTCGATCGGTGGGTGAGGAGAGGATCATCCATTTGTTCATCACAATTAAGCCTCACCTGAAATTCTGAGTGTAATGGATTTTTGTGCTGTTTCTTTAAGAAAGCTCTGATTTTGGATGGATTTCGGCAGAGAAAACAAGCTCAAGAAAAGACTCAACACAGACATTCACCGAACATACGAAATGAACACACCCATTTGATGATTCTCAGAAAATCAACACCCAAAATACTAAGAAACAGAGTACCAAAAACAGAACACCAACCCATTCAGCTACCACCGAGAATCAAACAGAAAATCAACAACAGACGTGAATCAACCCCTATATTCCTCCATCTACAAGCAGTTCACGGTGTGAGCTCTCCAACACAAGCTCGAATTACGAATTGGGTCGTTTGCAGGTCTTCGCCTAGAGCCACAAATTGTAGACAATTCGGTTGACTTTAGAGCCAAAGAGGGAAGGAGTTCATCTTAACATCAACTAGGTCAGGATAGCTGGGCAGATTCATTTCAAGTTGATGGACGAAGCGCAGCAGAGGGGGGGGGGGGGGAGTTATCAATGGAAAAAACTCAAAAAGGTGTCCAGAGAAAGACAAGGGCAAGATGGTCAAAGTGTGTGAAAAGTTGAAGTTGAAAATTCAAAGTTTGCTGGTCAACATTCAAAAGGTGAACAGGGTCTAGGCACAACCCCGTTGCCAAACTAGGCCTTAATGTTGCTACATCGGGCATTGAATCCTTACAGCCACTCATCTCATAAATGGAATTCCTACACCTCTTTTGTCAAATAAATCTCCTCATGAATTGTTTTTTCCTGCCATACCTTCATACACTCATCTCAAAGTGTTTGGTTGTCTAGCATATGTCTCAACTTTGTCTAGGACCTAAACCAAATTTGATTAAAGAGCTACACCAAGTGTTTTCATGGGTTATCCATATGTCATTAAGGGATATCAATTTTTCAACCTGCATACCAAATCTGTTCTTATATCTCGGAATGCCATATTCCATGAACATATATTTCCATATGCTTCCAATCTGATACACACTTCATCTGATGGATGTTTCATCAATCTTCAATCTCCTTCTGAAACAACATCACTTCCACTTCCTATTGAATCTTGTTCCATTCAAATCACATTACATCAGAATTCTCCTGATATCTCATTCTCACCTACTATTGATTTAAATTCATCCATGTCTTCTGATTTATCTCAACAGTAGGCTAATTCCAGCGATCCTAATGTTCCACCACTTTCCTCTGTTTCACCTCATTCAGACCAAACATCATGTCCATCTTTTTTTCGAAAATAAAAAAGAGTCAAACATAAACCTGGTTACCTGTAGAATTATCACTGTCAGCTGGCTTCTTCTTCTCCACCCTCATCTATTTCCATGGCTACTGATTGAGGTATACTTTATTTACTTTCTTCTCCACCATCTTCAAGGATCTTCTTACATTGCTTTGCTAGTTTATGTTGATGATGGTTCCATAGCTAGTAATTATCCCACTGCAGTGTCCTCATTCATTTCTCTTCTCAATGAGAAGTTTTGACTTAAAGATTTAGGGCCCTTAAAGTATTTTTTAGGTCTGGAGATTCCAGGGTCTACTAAGGCATATATGTCTGCCAAAGAAAATATGCTTTGGAGATATTGGAAGATTTTGGTTTATTAGCTTCAAAACCAGTTCAATTTCCCATGGAGTAGAATTTAAAGTTGTCAAGAGATACGGGTGATCTTTTATCATATTCTACTAGCTACAGATGGCTGATTGGTAGACTGTTTTATTTGACCATAACCCAGCCAGATATCTCGTATTCAATTCAAACACTTAGTCAATTTATGGACAAACCAAGACAACCCCATCTTGATGCTGTCCATTGAGTCTTAAGATACTTCAAGACTTCTCTAGCTTAAGGTTTGATGTTCCCTGTTAATTCAGATTTGCAATTGAAAGCTTTTTGTGACTCAGATTAGGCTGGTTGCTTGGACAGTCGGAAGTCTATAACTGGATATTGTGTTTTCCTTAGGGATTCGATCATTTCTTGTAAGTCCAAGAAGCAACAAACAGTCTCACAATCTTCTGCTAAAGCAGAGTATCATTCCATGGCATCTACATGTTGTGAATTGATGTGGTTATTTTCCTTGCTTAGTGATCTTCATTTTTCCTCATCCTCAAGCTGCCTTGATGTTCTATGATAGCCAAGCAGCGGTGCACATGGCTGCTAACCCAGTGTATCACAAAAGACTAAGCATATAGAAATTGACTGCCATCTAATCCATGAGAAAATCCAGTTAGGACTTATCAAAACACGGCATGTCTCTTCTCAACATCAGATAGCAGATATCCTTACTAAACTTCTTGGTTTCAACGTTTTTCACCATCTACTATCCAAGATGTCTGTCAAAGACATCTACCATCCATCACTACTTCTTCTTTCTCTATTATTTTGGATAGTGCTCTGTATGGAAAGTTCTTTGCTTCTCGAGGTCTTTGGCAAGGTGATCATCTCTCTCCTTTCCTCTTCATTTTGAGTTCTGATAGTATGTCTAGACTTATTTTGAGAGAGGAGAATGTGGGGTGCTTACATGGTATTAAGATTGTGAGGCTTAGTTCTCATATGTCTCACCTTTCATTCACAAATGATGTGATGATTTTTTTCTCAGGCTAATTCCTAGCCTGGGAAACGCATTAATTTGTTAAAGTCGGCAGTGTTCCTTAGCAAAAATTTCGGCCAACAACTAAGGCTGCTATTAATAGCATTTTGAATCTGCCGCATATTCCTACTAGAGCCAAATATCTTGATATTTCGTTTGTCTCAACTCGCCTGGATGAAATCTATGGCAAATGCAATCCCTACTTATATCATGTCTCTCCTTCTTTTACCCGAGGCTTTTTGTTCGGAGATCAATGTAATTATAAGGAAGTTTTGATGGGGTTTTCTTCAAGACAAGAAGCACAATCTCTCATTCCTCTCTTGGGAGAGTATTTGCAAACCCCGGGGAGGTTAGGGCTTCCTTCCATGGAATTTCTTGACAACTCCTTGTTGGCTCGGCTTGGTTGGAAGATGACCACAAATTAACCTCTCATATGGGTTGATGCGCTTTGTGGTTAAAGATCTTTAGCATGATATTTCTTTTCTTAATGTTCCCTTAAATCCTTTGTCATGTTGGATTTGGAAAGGATTGTTGAAGCATAGAAAAGTTGTGGAGTTGGGAGCTTGTCATTCTATTTTCAATGGGCTGAACATTGATATTTGGAATTTGCTTCGGATTCCTACTTTGATATTTGGGATTCCCTTTGGTGGAGTTACCTCTTTTCTCGGTGGCTGATTCAGTGATTTGATTCTTCTTGGTGTCAGGGCACTGTCCAAAATATCTTGAACATTCACCTCCCTCATATCACCACTTTTGATAAGTGGTCTTGGGCTCCTTCTCCATCGGGGGTTGTTTTCAGTTAAGTTAGCGCATGAAGTTGTTTTTATGTCCTCTAGTGGCATATCCTCTCCCTTCACTCCAAAGGTCTGGCATATAGAATTTGGGGTCTTAAGCTTTAAGCTCGGCTTAAACATCTTCTATGAAAGATTGCTTGGGATATTCTGCCTTCTCACGCTAATATTGGCAGATTTGTGGCTATTGCGGACTCTAAGGCTTAGGTCTGTCCCTTTTGCAAAGGCCCTCAAAAGACTTTTGTGTCATATTTGAAGTGTAATTTGGTTAGAATTTTTGGTGGAGATCCTCTTGGCTGATCATTACTGTTGGTTTTTCTACCAAACCGATTGCTGATTGGATTGCAACCATTATAAATCATGTGTTTGTACTTCAACTTGTTGTTCCAAGGGAAAAGGCATGTCGTTTTCAAATTTTTGCTGCTCTTACTTTGGGATTTTATTTGTCCAGGAAGAAGTTGATTCATGAAGGTCTGAAGTCCTGCCAAGGCTATCAATAACATTTCTGCAACATTAGAGCTTCATTTGTGTATCTGGTGTGTTGCTTCTCTTCCATCTTTCCTCCTTTGCCAGGAGGTGTTAAAGGGGAATTTTGATGTGGCTATTAAAGAGGATTTTGCTGTGATAGCTGTTGTTGTTAGTGACTCTTTGGGGGGAATATCGTCCTTTCTGCTACTCGGAAGCTCTACTTCACGGGTGCTGTTAAGGGGGAGGCAGTGGTAGCTCTTTAAGCCACCCATTTGGCAGCCTCTTGTGGTCTGGCCTGTTTCTCTCTCGGAGGATGCTCTTTTTGGTTATTCTAGCTATATCAATAACCCTCTTATTTTCTCCTCTAGGAATTTTACTAGTTTTATTTCTAATATTATCTTAGATTTTTTCTTTGAAAGTTTTTTGATGTGCCAATTATCGTGCACATGTTTTTGCTAAGTGGGTTGCTTCCCACTTTATATTTAAAAGCATTCCAATCGAATCTCTCATTCTCGCTTCCATTCGGATCAAGAAAATTCTCAATAATCTTTTTCTCACACTTTCATTCAGATCAAGAAAATCTCCAATAATCTTTTTCCCTATTTTTTCATTTCTACCCAGATGAAAAAAAATCAATCAAGAGTCATATTTCTAAAATATTTGGATATGCTCTGTTTTCTTAGAGCATTCTCAGCAGACTCCCTATAAGGGAGTTTGTTCCCTAAGTTTAGGGTATATGTTCAAAAAAATCGCAAAAAACATCATACAACAGACTCCCTAAATGAATCTTAAACATTAGGATTGTTACAGTGGAACCCAATGTTTTGCGTTCCATTATTGCAATCCTTATGATTATTAAAATATAAAAAAATAATTATCTCTCTTCTCTCCTCTTTCCTCTCACAATTCTCTCACATCTCTTCTCTCATATATATAATATAATTAAAAAAAAAAACAAATATTTTAATGATATAGAGAATGATTAAGGGGAGCTATTGGGGTGTATTTTGACATATGGAAGTAAAAAGTAGTTTTGATCCTTAAATGTAGAGAAAATGACGAGGAAACTCTTGGGAATGCTCTAAGAGCATTCTCACTCCCTATAAGGGAGTCTGTTCTTTAAGTTTAGGGAATATGTCAAAAAAATCGCAAAAATCTACACACAGTAGACTCCCTATATGTTTGTAGACCCAATGTTTTGGGTTCCATTGTAGCGATCCTTGTGATTATTATAATCATAAAATAAAAAAAATAAAAAAACACTCTCTCTCCTCTCACATCTTTTCACTCAGTCGTCTCCATTATTTTTCTTCGTTCTTCTTCTCCGCCCTCTTCTTCTTCTGCACTTCATCTGGACACAAGCCATTTCCTCACAATAAAAAGAACAACGAAGAGCAATCTTATGCACTTCATCTGGTTCAAGTAGAGCAAAATTACTAGCAGAAATAGAAACCCAGTTGATTTTTGCCCTCAAGAAACCAAATCTCCATCTTCAATACTCCATCTTCACTCTCACGGCCACTCAAAGGATTTACACCCAAAATTAACAACAAATAAAACCCACAAAATCAATCCTCCCCAAACAACTTAAATCGTTCCAGAACTCACCAAAACTCAACAAGAACTCAACCACAAGCTCCACAACAACCCAATCAAAAATCCTCAAGAACACAAATGATTACCCAAATCGAATACCCAGAGAATCAACCCCATCACAATCAAATACCCATATCTCTCTCTCTCCCTCCCTCACTCTCACGTTTTCTCTCTGTTTTCTAACGCTGGTTTCGCTGCAGATAATGATTGAGAGGATAAGAATATAAGGAGGATAACCATTCAGCATAGCAAAAATTCTCCCTTTCTGTCTTCGTGAGCGAGAATCTACTGGGGGAAAATTAGGTAGAGAGTGAGATCTAGAAAGAAAGAAAGGTGCGACTGGGGGAAAGAAATGAAGAAAACAGAGAGTGAGAGAGGGAGATGTGACCAGGGAAAGAAGACGGAGATGAAAGAGATGAAAAAGAAAATGGTTAAATACTAAATTAGTCCATATGGTTTCAACATTTGATTGGTCCACAAGGAATTTCGTTAAGTTAATTGACGGAAGACTAACTTGGTCTATTATCAAAACCACAGGGACCTCCTGCGATAAAAATGAAACTCTAAGGAGGAAAAAATAAAGTAATGAAACCCCAAGGACTAATTTAATATTTAACCCAAAAGAAAAATGTTTTTAGAATAAAAAAAAATATTATTTTAATGAAAATAAAATTAATATTTTAATGATGTAAGGAATGATAAATGAAAGCTATCGTGGAGTTTTTATAGGTAAGAAAGCAAAATGTAATTAAAATGATTAGGTAGCTGCTGAGAATGCTTTTACTGGTTTAACGCTTAGAGGCGGCTACAAAAAAGACTAGTGCAAAAGTCTTGCATGCACCCCTCAAGGCTTGCCACAACTGTTTCTTACATAGATAGGTGGCATTTTGCGCTCTTGCCACCCCAATATAGATGGGCCTTGTTTGTTTGCGGTTGTGTCCACCTCTCCCTCTGCCCCTTCGACACCAGCACTTGCCATCAAAATTTGTTAATATTTAACGCTGCTACACTAAGCAACCCACAATCACAAGGAAGAAGAGAGAAGAAAACCTTGAAAGAAAAAGGGGAGAGATGGCTGCTCTGACGGAGAGAGAAGCATTGGCAACAGAGGCTCGTTATGCACCAGTGACTTCTGAGAGAAGGGTCCGGGAGGACTTGGAAGTCTCACTTCCAAAGCCATGTAAGTTGTGTGGCTTCCTTTCTTACTGCATGTCTTTTTCTAGTCTTCCTCCACAGCAAAATGAACTCTAAATTCTAATCAATCATATTTATCTTCTTTCTGGGTAGAGCCATCTAGTTGATGTTTTACACTTCAAATGGTGCATGCACGCACGGGCACCTCCTATGATTTTATTTGGTTAAAATTTCAAACAAGTACTTTTATAGCATACCCTATTCCTCAAAACACTTGTTTAATTGGAAAACAGATCTGGCCAGAGCATTGGTTGCTCCTGATACAAACTATCCAACTGGAACACCTGGCCATAAACACTATAACATGAGTGTTCTTCAGCAGCATGCAGCTTTTTTTGACTTTGACGACAATGGGATCGTTTATCCCTGGGAGACTTATACTGGTAAATTCTATCTACCAGCAATTGCTTCAATATTACCTTCGTAATTTCTATCTCTCAGCAATTTTGTTGTCCATCTGAAATTGCTACCAATTCCGACACTCATCAACATCGTTACAATTAATCTGACAAACTTGTCACTTACTGTGTTTTTTGCTTTTTCCTTATCTTCTTACAAGGAATGCGTGCAATCGGCTTCAATATGATTGCCTCTCTTGTAATGGCCATTGTTATCAATGGAGCCCTCAGTTATCCCACCCTGCCGGTAAGTCATATCCTCTTGCTAAAACTGGAATTTACTTTAGCCATTTGTGGGTCCTAAAAGGCCCTATACCTATACACCCAGAGAAGCTTTGATTGAAATCATGTTGTTATATGTATATATACAATTGCAGGGGTGGATTCCTTCTCTTTTTTTTCCTATATACATTTACAACATACACAAAGCCAAGCACGGAAGTGATTCAGGAACTTACGACACAGAGGGAAGGTAAGCGCATCACCAACTCGTCTCTTGGATCCTCTCTTAACGAAATCATTGAATTAACTCCACGGTTGTTGTTGTTGTTCCACGAAATTGAAGGTATGTGCCGGTGAATCTGGAAAACATGTTCAGTAAATATGCTAATACGGTGCCAGAAAAGTTGACGCTGGGAGAGCTGTGGGCCATGACACAGGGGAATCGAGTTGCATTCGACGTCTTTGGATGGTCGTTAATCGCTTATAACCGACCCACCCTTGTATAAGCACACTTTATATGCTCGATCGCTCACGCTAACAAGATTGGTTGTGGATTGCAGGATTGCGTCGAAGATGGAGTGGGGGATTCTGTATGTCCTCGCCAGGGACGACGAAGGCATGCTGTCTAAAGAAGCCGTGAGGCGCTGTTTCGATGGCAGTTTGTTCGAGTACTGTGCCAAGATGAATACTGGCGGAGAGGCGAAGATTGGCTGAGAAATCATAATAATGTACTACTTGTATGGATCACGACATGCTGCATCTAGTTTTTTTATGTAATAGTTTGAGAGACGGTTTTCTCTTTTTGAAGCATTGAATAGTGCATGCTGCAATGTGTATGGAGTTTGAATGTTGGCATGCGTAACTATCTAGATCTGAATAAATGGTCCACTTCCTGTTTGTTAATTTCAAATCAAAGGATTTTTTTAATTACTCGCACCAACCTTTCAGAATTATGGTATCCAGGACTAGGAGGGACTCATCTCGTAGAGAAGAGCTCCTACTTCCTCTGTCGTCACCAAAATGGTGCGGGGGCCGTGGCTCATTAGCCCAATACAGTGCCAACTGTAGTACACATAGGATACTCCCTGCAAGAAGGAGCCATTAGCTAAAACCTATTTGCCTCTTGCTTCCATGATTCCATCCAAGTTAGGAGCTTGAGCAGGAGCATTACAACCCACCTCATCAATTGCACAAACGACGTTTAAGTCCCAACTTCGGTCCTATAACCAATCAAAACGTTTAATGCCCAACGCTGTATCCACCGTAGAGCAAAAATACTACTACATGCTATAACCCGCCGTTCTGCGTGCACGCTCGGGGTGAATTTACCCTTGTACCTTTAAGATAAAGAGAAAGAACAAGGCAACGTATTATCTACAAAGTTCAAAACACCACAACCCTCTTTGATTCGGCTGCCATGGAAGCTTTCAGGGTAAAAATTCTTTTTGGATTCAACCAGTTTCAGAGATTGCAATGAGACCAACCTGGGATTGTTGATTGCAAAAGTACAGAAATAATAAGGCAAGGCTACTTCGAAACCAGACAATTCAAATGGGTTCGTAACACAACCCATTGATAAGAAAAACAAACCGGAATCAAGGAAATCGCAGAAAAGAATCCCACTGTCTTAAATGCCCCACGGGGACTAGAGCAATAGAATCATATTTTTTGCAGCCTACATCCTCAGTGCCATGGTAATATCATCGTAATTATGATCCTTATAGAAACACTACCATTGCAAATTTGATAAAAATACAAAAATCAAATTCTCTTCAGAAAAGAAACTAGAATAAAATGATACCATAATCCAAACACTAACTCCATGCAGTTTATGGAAAAAACACAACAAATCCAGTAAAATTTTGCAACCTCACTACTACCAAAACATAAGTATCATCGATTCAAAAATGAACAAAGATGGTAAGAACATTTAAACAATGGCATTCGCTGCACTTGCAATCCTAGGCCACAGATCCGCACACTCCTTCCCGATAGGACCAGTAATAGCAGACCCTAAAACGTAAAACAGAACTCAAGTTAAAAAAAAAAAAAAAAAAAAAAAAAACAAAAACAAAAAACAAAACAAAACAATCCCAACCCCGCAATGCATAGTGTGTGAGAGATCACAACTTGAAGAAATACAATCCACCCTACCATCCCCGACCTAAAAACACAGAATCACTTACACATGCAAATGCATGAAATGAAATAATTGGCCAATTAAGGTGTAGTGCACCAGTTTGTGTCTTAGATATTAGCCGTACCTTTCATTTCACCCTTTGGATTCACGATTACACCAGCATTATCTGCCAAAAATATAAAGAAAATCAGTATCAGTACAGCCACTGCATAGCCAGTACCAAAGAGATACAACCTGGCATGTCTAATACATCGAAAGAATTAATCCAGAATAACTTAAGTTGTCCTATTTAAATTAATTTATCGATAAAGTCAGAAACCAGCAACTATCTAATAAATAAGAGATGAGATACATCCACTTCCACAGAATAATCAATAGGGCACAAATTCAAGATCAGATCAATTGGCATGCGGCATAACAAAAAAATAAACACTGAACAAGCAAGCACCAGATAACATTGTTGCTGAAACAACTATATGTAGAGCCCAAATGGAGCAGATGCTAGCATGAAAAGCATACATCTGCAACGATGAACACAAATCAGTGTTCCAGACTCGTACCTGTATCTACCGTGGTATATGAAGGAAGATACCTGACTAATGTCTGGCAAGATTACAAACCTTTTCAAATAACTACCAAAACAAGTAACATGATGGGTCTTATAGGTAAAAAAAAGGTCAAAATGCTACTAGGCTTTGCACATTATATTAGATCCAAATAATAATCAGCAAATCCAACGAACAATATTACTTGCTGATCGAGCAAGATGTAGAGCCAAAATGGAGCAAATGTGACCTTGAAAAGCAACAGTACATCTGTAACGATTGACACAGTCAATTTTCCAGACTCGTAACTGTATCATCCATAGAATGTTAAGGAGGATACCTGACTTATGTCTGGTTATATCACACATAAATTGAGATTTTAAATAAAACCATAAGCAGATCAAGGTTTCAAAATTGTACAATCGAAAAACAAATTTGCCATAGCAATACCACTACCTAATAAACAGTCAACTCAAATTCTTTTGAAAGAAGGCAGCACTTGATTACTGTAAGAGGGATGATAAAAACAATTTCGAGGTGGTAAAAACAATTTAGAAATCCACTTAAATAATTTGTCCTATTGAGATTGTCCTATTGAGAGGCAGTAAGAAAGGCGAAAAAGATTATCCTAAATGTAATAATGTTGAAAGAGGAAGATAAGTATACCAACCATAACAGGGATGATAAAAACAATTTACCATCCGGGATAGGGTATGGTTGATAGATTCAATATAGCTGGGTATGGGAGATGTAGAGAAACCTTAAAAACAGAATATCCTCTACACCACATCACCAGCGCCTGAACCAGATTTATCACAAAAAAAGTTTGAAAAGAACAGAAAATGAAATACTGAAAGCATAAAAATATATCAAATCACAAAAAGAAATATTCTAGATTATAGACATCCTGCTCAATACGATATCGACTGCATAGCAATATGCTGGTCTTGGGAATACCCATATCATAGTTCACAACCAAACCAACAGATTAGAAAGTAATGTACACATTATGATGCCGCTTAACCCAATTGACAATCGTACAGATGGGGCATAACTAATGTAACAAAAAAGCCAGGAAGAAGCAGCATTCACTATGAAGCTCAATGACAACACCATTATTCAGATTCCAGGCAGAATACATTGGCAGCACATAAATGTATCAAATCACAAAAAGAAAGATTCTAGAATACAGAGATCCTCGTGATATGATATTGACTGCATAGGAATCTGTAGCTGGTCTAGTAAATAACCAAATCATAGTTCACAACCAAACCGACAACTTAGCAAGATATGTATGCATTACGATGCCACTTAACCATCATAATTATTTTATTCCGTGGGCAAGCATGTGAGAATTGTACAGATGGTGTATAATTAATGTAACAAAAAGGCTAGGAAGAAGCAGTATCCACTAAACCTCCAGGCAGAATTTAAAATGGAATGCCACATAACAGATCAAAGAATTGAACTTGGAACACAAATCAATGCCAAGCACAGTTTCCTGGTGATATAATGTAAAAATGTTCCATAAGATGCTGTTTGGACAGATCATACAAATTATCAAGTAAATTAACCCAAAAACAATAGATCAGCTTACTTCAAGCTTGAGCATTACAGATCGGTCTTAGAAACTTGGATCTATGTTATGATGTTGAAACAATAATAACAAGATGACACGGCAGAAATGTAAGCAACATTAACAAGTTATCATGGAAAAATTCTCAACAACAAAATGTCAAGATATAGGTGTACTGATAAAGAGAACAGAGGCAATACGAAAATATAAATGGAATCAGCCTACCAACACGATCATCAAATCACCGCTAAGAGTAGAAATAGCAACATAATTAACAAAAGAAACATCACATAATAACAATGTAATCAGAAAACAGCAGTTACCCTCAAAGTACATGAAGACCCCATCCTTTCGGCGCCATGGCTTACGCTGCCTCACAATGACTGCAGGCAGGACCTTCTTCCTGAGATCAGGCTTCCCTTTTTTGACAGTCGCCATCACCATGTCACCAACACATGCAGAAGGCAACCGGTTGAGGCGACCCTTAATTCCTTTCACTGAGATGATGTACAGGTTCTTTGCCCCTGTGTTATCAGCACAGTTCACTGTCGCTGCCACTGGCAGACCCAGTGACATCCTGAACTTGTTACCTGCTGATCCTCCACGTCCTAAACCAGAAAAGCACCAACAAATTCTTATTATCCGCTATTTCATTTCAATCCACAATGAACAAAATCTAACATTTACATTGTTTTCCGTTTCATTTGTGACCCATAAACTGGAAAACCTCAGGTTCAAAGTGCAATTCCTTTACTTCTCCTACACTTTCTAGGCAACCAACCAGACCCCTAACTCCATGTTAATTTAAGCATCCACTACAGTATCCCAAAAAGGTAACAATCTCAACAACAATCCGCTTAGATACTAGAAAATCAGACGAAATAAATAATATTTTGTAAGGATTCCTTCGACAAACAAACGGATCCGGAACTTTTCATATAGTAAGAGCACTAAAAAGAAAATCTTTCCGTTAACCCTTGTTTGGTAGCCAAGAAACCAGAGGAAAAGAAAAAGAAAGCTCAATATCCTAATATAACAAGCTATCTAGTACACAACAAACACAAAACTCATTCAACTACTTCGTATTTCTCTAGTCTGATCATGGTGATCCGTCAAAAAAAATAGCAGAAAAAGAAATTAAAACTATCTTCCCATAGTTTTCTCGGGCATCAAATAGAAAATTCAATTCATAAAAGCAAGAAAACAAAAGGAGAGAGCGTAGCAGCCGGACTCACCTCGCTTCGACATTTTCGCCGGCCGAAGGGAGACTCAGAATGAGACGAGGGTTTTTGCGGGGCCATTTATATAGGTGGCTATCTAGGGTTTTCGCTTGGCCACTGGTGATTAAATTCCAATACGCCCCATCATCTTTTTGTTTTAATTACCAAAGTAGCCCTATGGGCTTAAAATTTCCAGACGGGCCCACTAATGCTGACTTTGTGTTTATACTGAGCTCCTAATTTTTGTGGGCTTCAGTTGTCATGGCCTCTAATAAGAGACTTTTAATAGGCCCTTGTCATGGCCTCATTCACATTGTAACTATCAAAATATATAGGGAAAAATACGAAATTTGTTCTTGTGGTTTTACTCAGTTGCAAATAGTTTGGGGTTTAAAAAGTAATTAAACTCCTTGTACTAAGCAAAAAACGCAATAATATGTCTCTTGATCAAACTTATGTCTAAAATTTTGGTGGAAACTATTGATGCAATTTTTGGTCCACAGTACAGCTAGCCAACAGTTTTTCTTCATTATTGGGCGGAGAAGGAGATTCGTATACATCTATGGTATTTCTGCAAAATAAACGTATGGTCAAGGGTCTCCGGTTAGGGCGCCGAAGACCCTCCAACGCTCAAGTTAACATCTCATATATGGGTAAAAATATAAAGCTATGGTATGCCCAAAATACTGAGTAATTTGTGTGAAGTGAGATTTGTGAAAGGGAGAAAGAAGAGTCTAGGGTCTCCTAGAGAGAAAGACCGAGAGAGAGAGAGAGAGAGAGAGAGACCAAGTCTTGGAGAAAGGGAGACCTTTCTCTTTTATAATCCAATGGTGACACATGTCACTATAGGAGTGGGTAATGGCAAAATGATAAATAAACATAAATAGATTGACACATTTTATCCCTAACATAAACCATCATAGTGCCACTAGTTTGCCTGCGTCAAATAGGTTGGTTATCCACATCCAATAGATCATAATGGTGGTTTTGACTACCTCCATTTTTTTCTTTTTTGTTTTATGTTTTTTTATTATGAGTGACATGTCACAACGTGAATGATGCTAACATGACGCTATGGTTTGCATCAAAATTTTAGACAAAAAGTAAGTCAAAAGACCCATTTGTGTGTTTGGCTTACCAATTGCTTTCGGTTACTTATAAATTCAAGAAGGTAATGGCAAATTAATAAAACCATGTAGATTAATTTTACATTTATGATAAGTTATAGCTTAAGTTGTAAAAAGATGAGAACTACTTTATTAATGCCTAAAAAAAAATTTCCTTTTAAAATTTTTCTTCAAGAAAATTGAACCAAAAAATGGCTCAAGTTTATAGGTAACAACCTCAATCTAAATCTGACCACTTTTAATCTCCGGTTCTTTCATTCCACACACAACAATTTTATAGATTCAATTTTCTTCAACCCAATTTAAAGAAAAACTTTTTCCTTCAAATTGATCCTACCACAATTTTCTGCCTGTTTTTGGAAGAAGAAAAAAAATCAGGACATGTTTATTGAAAAAAAAGTTAAAAGTATTCAGCTGCTCCACAACCCTACACTCAAAACTTGATGGAACTTTAATCTCACCCCAATTGCCGATTGTTGGCAGGTGCATTGAATCAGTTCAGCCACTATAGAGTAATAATTGAGAAATCAAGAGGCTTAAGGAAAAAAAAAAAAAATACAAGGCCATCTCATGCAGCAGCTCAAGCACCAAGAGACCAATCAGTCAGAGTGAAAGCCAGGGTTGGTAGTTTTAATGATGTCAAATAGATATTTACAAAATAGATAGCTTCTTTCTGATAGCTCCTTTACTTAGCACTATCATTAGAAATGTGGAACATCTATGATTCAATCAAAACAAGTTTGTATTTAGTATTAGAACACAGTGACAACATCAAGCTCATACCACCTCTTTCAATGGTTTAGGCCACAACAGAATTGGCTTCCACATAGGCATTCAAAAGCCTTCACAGGAGGATGATCATGATCATCAAAGTCAATGCCATAGTCCTGTGAAATATAGCATGATCACTATTAGGTAAGTTACACCATAATGCCAAGCAATTCAAATATGGAGCATGCTCCTATAAAACTTGAGCCTCCTTACCCAGGTCAGCTCTTCCATGGCTTCTACCTTCATTCTTGTGAAAAAAGCAAGCTGCATGATTTTAAAAAAATATATATGTGAATCAAGTGATATCACACATTCATATATATATATATATTTATTTATTTATTTATTGAGACTTATGTTCATGTATAGAGATCAAGACATCAATAAATGCTCAGGCCCCATACATGATAGTAGTGTCGATTTGGAGTCGCCACTTCAACTGGGATCGCAACCAAGGTAGCATCATGGCATCTAACCAATAAATTAAACGTCGTCTCATAATCAAAAATGTCGTAAGAGAAGATGATTAATACAACCAGAGAAATACACAAAACATAAAGATTCACTGAAGATAGCATCCACCTTACCAAATAGAAAATAAGAGATGACAAATTAACAAAGGATTCACTTGAATAGAAGTTGTTGAATTAATATCATCAACATCGAGAACTATAAAATGCTTAGGACTTCAATAATGTTGACGATCCAACGATACAACCCTACATTAAAGGTAGCTACAATCTTGATGCTTGAAACAAACAGAAAAATTGAAGTGTTTAGAGTGAAAGACTAACCAACAGTAATAGAGCAAAGTCGTTCCACATGCCACATGCCCAAAACACAGGACTCATTGATGGAGAAAAGGATAAGTTCATAAAAGAAAGACAAGAACCTAGAGAGCGTGTGTGTGGGTGAGTGAGTGAGTGAGAGAGAGAGCAAAAGAAGAATCTAATATGCATAATTTACCTAAGAAATCTGCCCTTAACATGCATACCCTTCTAATAAAACAGACTTAAATGCACACAAATGACATGTGCAACACACATTACATGAGTACCTGTGATTGATAAATCTTGCAACATTTCCATATGCTGTTGCATCCAAATAAAGGGCCTCTTCATCCTTTAAGTCAGCATCTAGTGGAACCGAGTAGGTATGGTTCTCATTACCAGAGCTTTGTAGGTTTCGCTCATGCAATTCCGAACTGGTAATTATTTCTCCAACATATTCACAAACAAAAGCACCTCTAGCCTCTAGGCAATTCCTGAAGTGTTCGAAGACCCCACCCTTTCCCTTCAACCGTCAAAAACACCTGAAACATAAGTCACTAATCAGTAGCCTCTAACAATTAAATAATCTCCTCATCATTACTCCTTAGATTTATTTCATTTCTACACTTTGGATGAGGCATACCTGTAGATTTGCTGAAATGTCATGCTGAACAACTCGGTTTCCACACTTCTTACTGCATTTGCATTTAAACCAACACTCCTTTATAAATCTTCTCAATAAATGACCATTGCATTTGTCAGAATCCTTGTTCTTAGACCTTTTTAGTGGACATTTCTGACAACAAGAATCTGTGTCTAAATTCATCGAGACACACTCTTTTAGAAACCTCTCCTTCACCAGTCCCCTGGGCATGTAAGCATATTCACCCCCGGTTTCACGAGCACATGCACAAGGTATAGGCGATGATAGACAATCCCCAAAACAATGTGAACAACAATCTTCATCCGATATATGAGCAAGTGAAAAATTCACATTAGCTTTATCATGAACTAAATTATGCGAAATATATTTGAAGGTTGGCAAATCTTCAGGACTCCTGCCATTTAACAGTGAGATCTTTACCTTCTCTTCTCCTCCAGTTATGTCATCAACATAGTCACTGTACTTCAAAATGGGAATGGGCAATGACGTTTCTGAACAGCCTCCACTTTGCATGAGTTAGAAGAGTATGGATCTTTTAGTACCTTTAACCTCCGTTTACTTTCACCACAAATGTTCTCAATATACTTAATATTAAAACCAGCAATGCAATGAAGACCACCCAAACCACTAAGGGCTATAGGTTTGGGAATTTGAGGTATTACCTCAAAAAGATTCTGAAATCTGACTAATCAACTTGACAAACTTGAAGGAATGCAATAATTGCCTCCATAACCATATTTGTCATCATGAATCTCTTGTGCATCAGATATCTTTACTAATCCACTTAACAGGCTTGAAGCAATGCAGTAATTGCCTCCATAACCATCTTTGTCATCATGGGTCTCTTCTGCATCACATATCTTTTGTGCTGGTAAATTGATGGACCTTAGATGTTCATCAACAGCAGATTCAGTGCCTAATGCCCAGAAGAAATCACAAAATTCTGTCATCAGCTTCAACAAAGAGAAGTTTGGTTCTGTAATTCTATATGATTTAAGAATTCTTTCTTCAACCATTTTTAGAAATGCATCCAAACTTGGAACATGAAAATCAGACCACCCAGAAGAGTTACATGTCAGGAAAATTTTCACCTCTCCCTTGGGAGATGAAGCAATGTCAAAATGTGATACTTCTGAAACACAGTCACCTTTGTCCTCCTCATTCAAGGATTCAGGTTCCAGGAACTTCAAGCCATCTTCTTCAACGTCAGTACCTTGTCCATTTGAAAAACCACTTACACATTGAAGAGCTACAAGAAAACAAGACATGCAATCAGAAATGCATCATAAACAATTTAATTTTCAATAAAACTTACTGGAAATGGAAAGACATTAGACCTATTTCATAGAATCATGTTGTTTATTAATCTATCCTCCTATTAAACAATCACCTAGATAAATACAAAACAAAATCACACTGTGATAAATTAGAATCATTAACCTTTATCCACCATGTCTAAAGATTGGTATTCCAGGAACTCTAAGCATCTGCTTTGGCATTTGAAGCACCATCTAACACAAAACAAGCTGGGATGAGCTAAAAAAATACAAATATAGGTAGTCAATCAGGAGTTTAACGTTCATCAAAGCTAATACAAATTAAATTGGAAAACGGCCCCACTTAGTAGGAGCTAAATGTTAGTTTCTGAGCCTCACAATCCATATCTGAAAGCACACACATACACTGTTAGTTTCTGAGCCTCACAATCCATATCTGAAAGCATACACATACACACATACATTGGCCCCATGGAATAGAATTGGAACACAAATGAAGATCAGTTTTACCACATCTTCTAAATACAGAATTCCAATTGCCATCAAACAAAGAGTTTTTTAAAGTCAACTTAACCTTCAAGTTCTTCCCGATTTTCACTAGAAGTGATAGACATAATTTGGCCTCACGAGACACTGAAGAAAAACAAATAAAATCCTCTTGCCTTAATTGAGATTTCCATTAGAAGGAATAGACATAATTTGGCCTTATGAGGCACTAAAGAAAAATAAATAAAATCTCTTGCCTTAAATGCCAAAAGGTCTGTTTTTGACCTAATTATTCTTGTCATCGTAAGGTGCAACTTGGCCAAGAACACTCAAACTGAACTTTATCTGGCAAACTTTCAGACGTCAGCTGTTACTTAGTATAGGGTTTCAAACAAAATGGAATCAGAATGCAGGTTGTTAAATTTGCCACTGGTTCTTAAACAAAAAATAATCACGGAGATGGTGGTGAGAAACAGAAAGAGCTTGAGTAAATCATGAGCTAGCCGACTGTCTACAGAGTCTACAAAGTTAACAAAAATGCTTGGATATACTATTCACATTTTTTAATTAACAAGCCTGAAATTTATTTTTGAAATTGTTATTGAACTAACAGAAGACTACTACCTGGAAGATCCAAAGAGTTGTTATGATACATCCCAAGCACATTTTCTACTGGTGTATGGTCCATATAGGGCTCAACCTTCAACTTTGTTAAGGGCTTAATACTAGTTCCTCTCTCAGAAATTAAAGCAACTTGATGAGTTACTCATGTCTTTTCTTTCTCTTGAAATGATAAAGAACTGGACTTAGCCCTTTTGTAGAAAAGATGAGGTTCAGATGGCTCATCTTCAGGCCATTTTTGTCGTTTCCTTCTTTCCGAGTCTCGAAGCACAGAACAACTTTGAAGCTTGAAGAAAGTTCAGGTTTATCCAGATAAGCCCTTGTAGATGATATAGTCACTAGCAGTGAATTGGAGGTATCCGCATAAGAAATGTTCACAGGGACCAGAGCCGGTCCTTCCTGCTGTCTTGGGCGTAATCTCCTCACTAGAGGTTGAGAGTCTTCAGGCTCTGAACAAGTATGAGATTTTGAGGATGATTTGGTTTCATCCTGGTGTGCCCTTCTTCTTACAGATGCTCTCTTAGGCTGTGATCTGGAGTTAGCTACACGAGCAGAAGTGTGTTCTTTCTGGTGTCTTTTGCGCAATCTCTTTGTTGGAAGTTCAACAACTTCAGGTTCATCATTCTGCTTAGAGTTTACACCCTGGTGAATGTATCAATAAGCAAATAAGTTATGAAGAGATATGAATATGTACCAACACACAGATCTTTTCTTCTGAATAGTTGAATAGATCATTAAAATAACATGAAACCTTGGGACAAATATATTTTGATATAAACACATGCTGGTGTAAAGAACAAATATGCATGCCAAGGCAAAAAAAAAATACATCTTTGCTTTCAGGTTCGAGTGTTCTTCTTTCTTCTTAAATTCCACTATCTGCTCAATAGGCATCAATAAGCAAACAAACTAGGAAAGAGGTTTGGATTACATACAACAATTATCACATATAAAAGGATGTGCAAGTGAAAGGAAAACATATCAATATTATCATAGTTCATCGTAACTACACAGTGGATGAGAGCAATAAGTACAAAAATAAAATAAAATAGCATAACTAATCCGTCAAAACACTACAAATTGACAAAAGAATAGAATATTTAATATAAACCAATAAGGTGCACCTTGTCTTCCTCTTTCTTCTTCTCCAATAGAACATCAAGCAGAACTTTATAGCGATCTTCTTCAATAAGGGTCCACTTATTATTATACAATTCTAGAAGTTCATTCAGCACTGGCTTTACTTCATCTTCAGGGATGCCAAAACGCTTCATTGCCCTGCAGGCAGTAGCCACTTTTCTTTTATTTGGCGGCATTGCTAACTTCACCCCTTCACTCACTACAATATGATCCCATAACACAAGATGAAGTTACTATACTCCCCCAAGTACTATATACAAAAGAAAAATAGAAATCACCAACGACGATTTACATAAGATGAAAAACCACATATCAAAGCAAAGGCCTCTAAAACCCCAATGTCCCAAGAATGTTAAAAATTCAAAAGAGACACAGCAACATATACCATGAAATGCAGACTAGCACATCACCAGGATCACTAAAATATAGAGAAAAATAGGCAGTTTCCAATAAATATATATATATATATTACTAAAAAAATGTTGTTCAACATGAATTAACTAATCGCATGAATGAAATTTTACATAAGTAAACTAGATCTAATGCCAAGGAAAGAACATGAACTCGATTCAAATGCTATGTAAAAAAAGAATATAGCACGATTCCACAGAAAGTCCAAAGACCTGTAAACTTTAAAAACCAGAGCACCTAATAACACAATAAAAGCAGATGTTGTTAAAACATCATCACTCTCGCGAGTCTCGCCGCTCCTCTTCTCTTCTCACTATCACAGTATCACTAAGTTGCTCCCTCTCTCTCTTGCCGCTTCGCCTCTGCGTGTGAGAATCACAGAATCTTGGCTTCTGTTTGCCATTTGAAAGCTAAAATAACAAGAAATAGTTATCACAGCATGACTCGCCTCATTCAAGTGGGACATCCCTACACCCGGTCCCCCATATGCTTCATAAACAGTCTAAAACAAATATTAAAAAGAAAAAAAAAATGCACAAATCCCTAACAGGTGTGTGAAGTAAAAACAGAGAGAGAAGCGATAAAAAGCCATTTGCTTTCGCACTATGAAGAACAAGTTCAGTATATAAACTACAACAAACAGAGTGGAGATCAAGAAAGCTTCAAACTTTCACACGAACAACAACTTTTCACCATCTAGTAGTAACAACAAAAGGGCAACACAATGTGACACACCCAATACATAAAACCTCTTAAATGCAAAAGAGTTTTTATGGGTCTTACCTTACAAGAACCCTAGGCCAATTTGAAGAAGAAAAGCAAAAGCACAAAAGGTTCATCACCTTCTTGCATTCATTTTGTTCTTGGCACTTATTTAGTTATTTGTACGTCAAAAATGACAATGGCAATCATCTCGTCTTTCTTTCTTTCTCAAGTTCCCATTCCTACTCGACAACTATGAAAGTAGCCACGTGTAGCCACTTGTGCATGCCAACTGGCTAAATCGGCCACGGGCAGGAGCAACTATAAAATAACCATGAAAGATAGGAGCGGTCGTCTTGTTGAGAGGAAATGTTAAGGTCTTTTTTAGTGGTTTTTTTAATGTTCTCATAACTGTGATATGACTTTTAAAATTATCGTTGAATTTAAGACTATTATTGCTGAATTTTTAATCTATTGATGATTTTAAAAGCCACATCATAATTAGGAAGACACTAAAAAGAACACTAAAAAAACACCTAACATTTCATGATTTTCTTCCTATTCTTTCCTAATTTTTGAAACAATTAATTGTCAATAATATTCATGTATATGTGGATTTTTCAGGTTCTATATATCAATCTAAACCATCTAATGGCTCGTCGCACGTGGAATACTGATGGGATAAAAGTATAATTTTTACTATTATGTTATCTAATTAACAAAATCATAAGTAAACATGAAATCAAAGAACTAATTAAGCCTCTTGTTATTTGTGGGGTGCCTTGCATTAACTAGACTAGTCTAAGCAAATTGATCGGATTGAATTATTTTTCAAACTTTTCCATTATTATTGTTATTTGTTGGTTGGCCAGACATGGAAATGGGAGGACTTCGCTTTTTCATCGGGTCCACTTTTTTGTTTTTTTTTTCTTTTTTTTTTGGTATTAAATAGTAAATACCATATCCATATGCATCCTAATTATTAATTAATTAAAGAATAAGACAAACCAAAAGGATAAGATTTACATTTACCTATAAGAATCCAATCTCCTTCCTACTTTTTAACAGGAAAATACTCTTCTTTTACCTACTTCTTGGATTTTTTTTTTTTCCCATTATTTATTAGCTACATAATTAATTGCCAGAGGTATTGTAAAATATGAACCGAACCCCAAAACGGTACACCTGCTCCAAGGCATTTGTACATGCAATGTGATTTCCATTTCACGCTTCACGAAAATAATAAGATTAAGGACATATTTGGAATTTTGTTTGAGAGCCTAAAGTGTTTTTAACATTCAAAAAATCTATTTGGAGAAAAAAATACTTATTTGGTAAAAAAATTAAAAGCGTTTTTAGGGCCCAAAAAGCCTAAAAATTGTCAAAACGCACTTTTGGTAAAAGTTTAAAAATAAAGTTTTTGTCCAAAAACTTTTTTTTACTTAAAAACTCTATTTCTCAAATGCAATCTCAAATAGACTCTAAAAAAAAATTTGCTCTTTACAAGATGCATCAAAATGAACTTCGAGTTTTCTTGTGGAATTGTGGGACAATATTTGCTAGCAAAAAAGTTTAGTCAATGTTAGAGAATATTAGGTAATTTGATTTCATTGTAATTAATTGTAATCTCCTATAATCAGATTTAATGATAATTAAATTTTATTATAATTAGATTCGATGGTAATCAAATTATTTTTATTTGATTACCAAACTTATATACCTAAATTCTCCTATAAATAAGAGCATTTGTATTGTAATATGTATCAAGCAATAAGAGTATAATGTAACCCTTTGGCTTTATCTGTGGACTATTTTTTTATGGTACCAGAGCAAATAGACTAATGTCAATTATTAGATCATGGATTGCAATTTTTATCTATATACTGTTTTATTTTTGTTGAAGAAAAATAAATAAATAAATATTTTTCATTAGTCAATTATCCAACCCACTTCGTCCAACCGACCCATCCACGGCCCATCGCCGCTACCTTTTGTTGCCTCCGGTAACATTCCATCGGCCATTATTGGTCAACAGCCGCCGCACCTTCCCAGCCATCCACACAGCAGTAGATCTGGCATCCCAGCCCTGGAGCTTCACCGCCTATGCGATGCCCAGACTCTACGTCGTACCGAACGATGCTCAGCTCATGCCCAAACCACTAGATCTGCCGGCACCTCCACCATCAATCCTAGTCCGCTACACTCAGATTCAAAAAGCAGCGCGCCGTCCAGAACCATCCCATCTTGCCGGCGCCAGCCATTGCACCTTCCCAACCGTCCACGATCTAGCGCCGATGTTTGTCGTTCTCAGCGTTGTTCGCATCTTCGATCTGTAGTCTCCTCCATTGGTTGTCCAAAGCTCATCGCCGGAGCCAGCATCGTTTTCCCTCTGCCTCTGTCTTCAAACAACGTATTTTTCTTCGTTCCTCGAGGCTTGGAGGTGTGCTGTGCGTGTGTTGAGAAGTAAGGGTGTCAAGGCGGTTACGCTAACCGTAATCGCCTTAGCGGTTAGTAGATTTCACTAACCGCAACCGCTAACCGCCGGTTAGCAGTTAGTCATATAGATAACCGCTCACTAACCGCTTTTTCAAAATTGGGTTTTTTTTTGCGTTTTTAGGCTTTCTTTAGGGCTTTTCGGGGCTTTTTGGGCTTTTTTTTTTTACCCTCTTTTTTTTTTTTTTTTTGGTATTTTTAGTGTCTTCTTGGGCCCAATTGCTATTAAAACAGCCCATATTGAAAAATCAAAAATATTTGACCAAAAAGAATCTCGGTTGAAAAAAAGGAAAAAAAAAAAAAGATCAAAAGAGGCCAAATTGCCCATCCTTTGGCTCATAGTTGGCTTATTTCAGGGCATTTGCAGTATTGTTTAAAACCCATGCCATTTCAGCTCAAAGTTGGCTCTCACTTCAGCCCAAAGTTGACAATCTTTTTGTTTAGTATTTGTGGTATTGTTTAAAACCTAGGCCTACTTCAAACCACAGTTGGCTTTCATTTCAGCCAAAAGTTTGTTATCTTTTTTGGCCCATAGATAGCCCTCTTTTATATTGTTTTGTGGTCTAAAAAAAAAAAAAAACTCAAGGTTTCAAGATCTTCCACCTCGAGTTTGATGGGAGATGTTAGAGAATATTAAAGAATTTGATTTCATTGTAATTAATTGTAATCTCCTATAATCAGATTTGATTGTAATTAGATTTGACGGTAATCAAATTATTTTGATTTGATTACCAAACTTAATTATATACCCCAATTCTCCTATAAATAAGAGCATTTGTATTGTGATATGTATCAAGCAATAAAAGCATTTGTATTGTGATATTTATCAAACAATAAGAGCATAATATAGCCCTCTAGGCTTTATCTGTGGACGTAGGTCATAGACCGTAAAATCTTTTGTGTCTTATTTTATTATTCCGCAATTTATTTCATTTTCTATTTAATTATGAATTTCTTCAGTCAATAACTTTAAAAAAGAAAAAAAGAAAAATCAATTTCTACCACTTAATTGATTGATTAACACAATTCAGACGACGATTTCAACCACGTCATATGACACATTTTAGAGTAGAGAGAGAAAACAAGAGATTTAAAGTAGTTCAGCGTTAAAAACTTACGTCCATCATGATAATACCATTTTTTTCAACTCCAGTCTCTCTCTCCATTTGGTAATCACATTTAAAAACCCTATCAACCATATTCTCTCTCCCATATAAGCTCAAACTCCCCCTCAATAAATAAAGTCCAATACGTGAAATATATAATTAAAAATAAGAGGTAAATTTCGAAAACAAGGTTTGTACCAAAGAGCTTCCTTTGATACCTTATTAAATCACTAGTTATCCAAAAATAATGAATTTAATAATTTAATTAATATTCTAACAATATTAAAATATTGAGACTCTACATCTTATGTGCGTATGACTCCATCCCCTACATTCATATTTGGAGATATGATGCATGAGGGTGCCTTCAAGAAAGAAAGGGTCCAGACAACAAATCATTTGGATTGCTGATAATGTTCAGGTACATCCTCTTACATATGTCAAGAAAGAGCAGTTTTCAAATTGTGATTTGAAGCATCATTTGACTCTTTTTTTTTTTTTTTTTGGGTGTGTAAGTAAGCATCTTTTGACTTTGATCATGTTAAGATATGATTATTTGAACACAACTAAAAGTTTGAAGATCTCAGATAAGTTAGGTACTACCTATTCCTTTGTTTTTGGTTTCTAGCCTTCTAGGTATTACCTACTCTTGTATAGAAGCTAAGCAGAGGCAATATCAAAGTCAAAAGGAGATATATCAATGATAATAACATGGATTAACATCATATTGCATTATACTGTGGGGGCTAATTGCTCCATGAACTCAGGATCAATTCTACAATAAATCATTTCAATATACATTAGAGTAAATGATACACCAATTATAGTTTTGCAATTTAAGGTATCTCAGTCTGGTGCCAACCACTAACATATCATATCATGACAAATCTTAGAACTGAGGTACAAGAGTTCCAAGGTTCCCACAAATGCATAAGGCAGCCTGTAACAATGGCCAAAAAGGAAGAAAAAAACATATGAAGGGAAAAAAACGAAACAGAAAAGAGAATAAGTTTATCCAGAAAAAAGGGTGTTCCCATGAATTAAAAAAAGTAGCCAAAATTAAAATTTTTGCCATCATTTACTTTATTGTTTTGTTTTTTTTTTTTTTTTTTAAAGTAAAAGTTTTGCCATCACTTTCCTGAATAAAATGCTCCATTAGCTGCAATCAGACCATCAAACAGAGCAGAACTAGAGTTTCTGGCAAGATAATGTGCCCGTCGCAATGATTTTTTTTTTTTTTTTTTTATATAATTAATCGAAATATCATTAAAAGCGTAAAGTGCCCCATGTATAAAGAGTATACAAGAGAAGCCGGGCCAAATTATGGTTGACTTCAGGAATGGCATCCAAGCAAAAAGAAAGAAAAAACAAAAACAGAGAGAGAACTTGAGGATATAGCTACATTCCATGGACAAAATCAGAAACATTAAAGTGACTGATAGGTGAGTTTCAGCTAAATCCAGATATTAAAGTGGGGGTTTATGTTTTAGAGAAAATATATATATATATATATATATATATTTTTTTTTTTGATATTCCCTCATGCCATTTGCTATATTACAAACCACAATGTAGAGGGCTTCGTACTTGACTCTCATAATTTAGGGTATTCATCCTCCCAGTAATTAGTTTTTGCTTATACTCATCATTATAAAATAGAACAAGCTGCAATTACATAGGCTTAGAGCCACATTAAGGCAAAGATTTGATCATGTGTCTCTGCATAATAACAACAGCATACATGTTTAGAGAAGTTTCTCTTGATGGAAACAACTTAAAACACTACTATGGCTGGGTGCATAGACTCAAAAATATTCAGTTGAACACTGATCAGGCTTATTATAGCATCCAAATATGAATTTTCCTAAAGTTAAATGAGTTCTGTATTTTCAAATTATTATTCCTTTTTCTGTTTTCAATTCAACCAAAATGAATACCTAACTGATCTATGATATACAAAACCTCACATAGAAACATCAAGAAACAGTGACAAGCTACCTTGTGCAACTTTCAAATGATATCCTTCACTCTGAAAATAAGAATTCTGGGGCTACTTCTGTTCTACTTTCTTGGCTGTCCATCAACATGCTTGCAGATAGAGCTGTAAGGGCTAAGAACAGTAAAACGAGAAGGTGGGAAGAATACTGAAAGACATGAATAGGGAAAACAAAATTGTTAATTGCCATGTTAAAACATGAAAATTTACTTACCCAAAACTCGTTGAAACATGAAAATAAAGCAGCAAAGAAAGGACCAAAAATTTAAACTATTGTTGCTGTGAAAATTTGTTAATATAAAATTGAATACCAGTCACACTTCAAAAAAAAAAAAAAAGTTAAAACCTGAAAGGTACATATATTCGAAAATAATCCACAACTCTCTCTCTCTCTTGGAGCCATGCATTAATATGAAGCATCACTAGCAATTGCAGATTTTGGCAACTGCCATCTAAAAAGTGGTCCACAGATTAGGTAGCAACAAATCATGATCATGGTGCTGCCATGAAGCACCATCACCAGTTGTGTTAGAAAGCAAAAGAAAAAGAAAAATCTGTGGCTAAATTAACTATTGATGTCATGCTCTAGACTTTGAAATCTAGGTAGACCATAATTAAGCATAAAATAAGTATAAAACCACATCTCTTTAAGCAATGACTCAATCCGTTGTCTCTCCCATGAAAAGCAATTCCAAACACAACACTTTGCTAAAAGCGCCAAGCAGATGCACATAAGTTCTTTAAAACTCTTTAACATAAATGAAGGAGGGAAAATGAAGACGGGCACGAATATCTGTGTGCGTGTGGGTGCATGTGGGCACACGCATGTGTGAATTTATAACACTAAACATATTTATCAGTATATTTGCATGCATAAGAACCACATACAGTGAATTAAAAGAGTAATATATATCAATAGAATATAGTTTTCCCGTAAAAATACATGCACCTTTCTAACTCTGCACTAGTTGGGGAAATGAATCTGAAAATTTCTTTCATCAAAATGCATACAAGAGTCGGACACAAGTATCATGTCCTCTACTATCCAAATTGTGAAACTTCACTAGAAGTGTCCTACAAACATAGCTTTATAGATTCAAGTTCAATGGATTGCACCAATCTCATTATATGCTAATGATCATCAAGGTGATATCAAACCAAATTCACTATACCAAAAGCTTGTACATTTGCCATAAAGGAGCAGATTACAGGAGTTTTTGGTCCAAGAATCAAAATATTAAATAAACCAATCATTACTAACTAACCTAAAGTATGGAAGCACGCTGAATCTAGGGTAATTAGCCACCGAAAAAACATGAAAATCAATACACAACTCATGTATAAATACTGAAATTTTGACTTACTGCTGTAATACAGAAAGGGTTACAACTACTACATAAACACCAATCCTGGATCTTGTTACTTCAACTCTTGAACATTTTTGGGCCGGAGAGTGGGACTCCTTGTGTGGATAATGGCCACTGCAATCGAGAGAGACTGCAGAGCTGACAGAGGTGGTTGAGAATGAATAAAATACAAACCATCATGAACATTTACCATCCTCAAGGTTGGAGCAGCGTGCCCTGAACCCTGAAAAGTTGAAGTTTGGCCACAGTTATATCATTGAATATCTAAGGCAAGGTTGCTTGAAAGTTCATCAGATATGACATGCATATAAGGTGAATCAATGGGAGTAAAAAATATTCCCCTAAAACATGACTAGATGGAAATAAAAAATCATTCCCCAAAATCTATCTATAACAACCAAAATAACTTTGTTTTGGAAAGAAAAGAGTTATAAGAAACACACATATCATGGAAGGATGAGTACAAAGTTTTGCGGACATCAGATCTAGTCAGCAAAGCATATCAAGTCATCTTTATTTTCAGTCACAAACTCACATGGATTACAGCAGAATTATGCTAAATTAAATATTGTAATGTTACCAAAAGATTCATAACCTTATGCGTGGAAAATAGTAGAACCGAAATAACTTCTAATGCGGAGAAAAACAGAATTTATAGTTTTTATTTACCATTCTAAATCATACTAGAGAAAAAGAATACAAGGAGATTGACGCACCTGTTGAAATAAATCAAATGACTTGCACTCCTCCTGCGTTTCCACTTGAGGCAAAATCTCATCTTTGCTTGATCTAGTTTTAAGTATTGTCAGAGGACACCCAATATCCCAACCACCACAGTCACAGTGTCCACCAGATCTCCATCTTTCAGTGAGACTGGAAGGGCCACCGTTTTTGGTTCTCAGCCCACCATGAAGTCCTGCGGGGATTAGAATGTCCATACTCGTACAGCAATCACCAGTATTTCGAGCACAACTTTCACAACGTACTGAAGCTTCTGGAGAATCAATCATTTGCCTAGACCCAGATTTCTTGAGAAATTTCAAGCCCCAACCTCCAATTTCCTTCTGATGATTGTCACGGAGATGGTCTTTCACAACAATGGCAGCCAATTCAAAATTTGGCAAAAGATGATTTTCTAACTTATTGGCCCCACCTAATGCATCAAGGTTGTTGCCTTTATCCACAGAGGACTCCAAAGAACAATTTTCCAGCACGGCACCGGATCCACCAAACTTGGAGAAAGTTTTCTGTTTGGACAAGTGACCCGTTCTGAACACTTCCACCACCTTCTTTGACAATCCCTTATTCTTCCTCAGATTAAGGCTTGAAGTATATGTCTCTATGTCGCAATTTTCATCACCACCATATAAAATGAACTGAGTCTCCATGATTTTGGAATTTTCCGGGCAGAGGGTGAAAGAAGCCGATACCTTCATCTTACCAACAAGGTGTGAGTCACTATCACAAATTCCACGATCCTTCTGGCCACCCTTTCTTGAGTGGAATGAGTACGTATAGTCCACAGCCTTATCATCTGCCGGCTCAGCCTTCCACAAGTTGGCTATGTAGACCTCCCTCTGATCATCTACAGAGAATACAAAATGAGGAAGCCCTCCCTTCCATGTACATTGAAGCATCCCAGAAACAGTGGCAGAAACAGAAGAAGACTGAACAGAACGTGTAGAGTCTGGGCTAGACATAGAAACAAGCCTTTTGTGCACAGTATCAGATCCATTTTTATGGCTTGCCATTAATAAAGGTTCCATTTTTGGCTTCTGTGGTGAAGATATTCTTAACCCGCTGGGAGAGTCCATAATATCATAGCATATTGAGCCTTTCAAATCATTCAAATTCGATGTACTGAAGTTGGCATTGCCATCTACGACACCGAGTTGGTGAAACAAAGGGTTCTTCAATATGTTCATCATACTCTTGCTCCCCATGATAGTACCTACAATCCATTTCCCTGCAGGGCTTACAACTACACCCCCAGTCCCAGATTCCACTGGACATTTGAAAATGAAACTGGCCGAATCGTATGTATCTCTTCTTCTAATTTTAGTTGGATTTAAGCAGCCAGACAAAATGCCCATCTTCAGAGAGCTAAAATTCATAGATGCATTGCATCGTGCTGCTTTTGATGCATTCATATGAATCAATTCCAGGCAACGACGAAGATACTTCTCATCTACACTTATCACATGCTTTGGAATCCTACCGTCCAACCCACGAGTATTTCGAAGTAATGAATTCTCATTGCAACTTTTGTGAATTTGTGATTGCTTAAAATTTAAAATAATTGCTCGAGGTGAATTTACTCTTCTCACCACTGATTTTGATTTTGACTGAGAAAAATCCAGACTTTCTTCTCTGGAGAATGCTCTGCCCTTGCTACTAAAGCTATGCAATGAATCTTCTTTTCCCTGGCCGTCTTTATGAGCATTGACAAATTTATTTTCCATCTTCTGCTCCAATGAACTACAGTGCATCAGTGGCAAACAACTTTATCTTCCATGTTCTAGATCCAACTAGATATTATGAATTTGATGGGAGACGACATTATATAAACCTCTCACTCTCCAAGTCATGCCTCATAAGGAATCTGAAAGCAACAGAAACTGCTAGTATAAAGACCAAAAAAAATTAAAATTTGGAAATTTAAACTAAAAAAAGAAGAAAATAGAAATCAACAAAGGCTGTTGCAAATCATGACGGGCAGTTTATTATCAGAATGCAAAAGAGAAGCATTCAGTCCAACAATGACCTAGAACAAATAATTAAGGAACTTTTTGTTTATTTACCAAGACACGAACATCATATGCAATAACAAGCATCTTCCAACTTCCCCTTTCTAGGTATCAATGAAATTTCTTTCTAATCGGAAATGAGAAAAGAAGCTAATCAGGACCCCTTATTTTTTTCAAGTTATTGATGGCAATAAGATGATCTAAATATAAGCCTAATGATGACTTAGATTTCAAAGGATTTATGATTGAAAAATTGAGTTAATATAAGGAATCAAAACTTCTAATTGCAAACAAGAAGTACATGAAAGGGAGAGGAACGAACAAGAAAGGACAAAGATCCATTGGTGGAAATATGTGCAGATATAGAAAGACCAATCAGCAGAAAAAACAACCAATCGGCAGAAAACACAAGTTATTTCCCTGGCCGTCTTTATGAACAAAAACACAACAAAGACCAATCAGCAGAAAAAACAATTCCACAACACAGAGAGAGAGAGAGAGAGAGAGAGAGGAGAATTGCTCGAATTCCATACATGTTCAAGGGAAATAAAGGACAGGGTAACTGAAAGTAAATTGAAAGAATTCTCAGCTCAGCCTACTCAGGTCAACTCAGGAACGCCTCCCTAAGAACAGAGAAATAAGAAAGGAAAAAGATTCAATTTACCAACATCCTGCCACTCTTATGTGAAACCCGTCAAAGGAACATAATTATATTTTGGAAACCCACAACACAAATCAGTCGAAAATGCAAAAAAAGCCACAACTTTACTCAAAAGACAACAATAAACAATAAACAAAAACCCAACAAAAGTTTCGGACGAAGAAGAAGAAGAAAAAAAAATCATTAACCAAACAAAAGAGCCACTTTTTCATACCTCAAGAATTGGATCCAAGAATACCATGCCAGTCAAATAGACACACACGCAAACACAGACCCACTTCCAGGCAGTTGATTCCCAATACACCAACACTCTTTTTAATCCTCAAATTTCGAGCTTGGCATGTCCAACCCCAAGAAAGAAAACGCTGAAAGGTCAAATGGTGGAAGGAAAAAGCGCAGAACAGGAAACCAACTTAACAAAAGAAAAACAAGCTCTAAATTTTTCTTCTTTTCCTAAGACTGACAGAAAATGATGCAACTGTTTTAGACACTGTTCTAGAAAGCACGCATGGGTGTGTGTATGTTTTGGTTGGTTCGTGTGGGAAACTAACTGAACCAACCAAGAAAAGTGGCGTAGTGGGGGATGAGATGTTGTCAGCCACGTTCCTGATTGATTGAAATATCGTGGCTTATTCTTAAAAAATAAAATTTTTTTTTAAAAAAAAATCGTGGCTCTTCTTCACTCTTCAATTCATCAGGCGCCCAAGTCCTGGCAATGGTAGAGGACCCACTTCCCTGTCTTTTCTTGCATTTTCTGAGCCGAAAACCATGTATAGATTTTCTATAAACCGAATTATATTATATGTTTCGGTTGCATACCCCAAAAACAAAGAAAAAGCAGCGGCCAAGTGGGGGATAAACGTGAGCGCTAGCTGGTGCGCATGATAGCTACGGGCCTGCACTAAAGCCAGAGAAGGGCCAACTGGGGTGCCAAGTGGCAGACCTTAAATTGTTTAATGTTTTTTGTTTTCCCACCTACCCACAATTTCTTAATTCTCGGACACGTGACAGATAAAAGACAGTGCGGATATAACGTAGGAACTGGTATTTTAGTACGTAGAAAGAGATGGAAAATTAAAAATAAAAATAAAATTAAAAAAAGGGGTAACGTAGGAAGTGGAATTGAGAACATACGTACAGACATACTCTCGCGAACATTAATTATATTTTATTTATTGGTCCCCCTTCCTGGTCTTAATGTGCTTATGATATTCTCCGCTCCCCCACTTATTTACTGTGAGGCGGCGTCGGTCAAATTGAATAATCTAAATTTCATATTTTTTAATATTTATATATATAGTAGTGGCATGATCTGACGATCACAAACTCTCGTATCGTCAGTTGATCCAATTGATTCAAGGATAAAAGTAAAAGAATACCCAAAGAAAAGAAAAGAAATAAAACTGGTCAAATTGATCATTAGGAGTTAATCTGTAATCAAATTATACTCTCTTTGCGGATTCCAGTTATCTTATTTTTCGAAAATGTCATCTCATATTTTTGTGATACGATGTTACGATACTCTTGATTTGGAGAATAAAATATTTGTTAGTGTTTTATTTTATTTAGATTTATTTTTATTTAAGGTTTCCTTAAAACCTAATTTATTCGGTTACGAACTCAAGTTCGTAACATACCTGTTTTAGATTACGGAGGATTGCCATATCAACATCATGTCTACAAGATAACCAAAATATGAAGGATTGTCGATTGGTCACCCCTTCATCAACTGGAGAAGGATCCTCTCTAGTCCGTTTGAATTGGAGGGGATCTAGTCCCTGTATTATCAGGGGCATTATTGTCAAAAAAATTGGACAATGATGCCCCTGATGTCCCTATATTATTAGGGGCATTGTTGTCCAAAAATGCCCCTAATAATACAGGGATTGGACTCCCGGCCTCCTATCCAAACGAACTAAAGAGGATCCCAATCCTCATCAACCAAGGGGGTGGCCACTTTTTTTTTTTTTTTTTTTATATATATATATATTTTCACACAATGTAACATTTTAAGAGATGTGGCATTTTATGACATGACCTTTTTAATGACATTATGAACCACCACGTTTTATGTGTCTGTCATAGTGGTTCCCTTTTGGTAATGTATAGGCACATGGGGTAGGTGCTTTTTGGTTCGAAAGTAATTAATGTGTGATATAAAGCTAGTAGATATAAATTTAAAATTTTTTATTTGAGAAAGTAAAAAAAAAATTTAATAATAATAAAAAAGAACGTTATGAAATTGAAAAAAATTTAGATTTTGCCTACTCCATTGCCAGACGAGGCCAATAAAATTGAATGTGCGGTGTGCATTTATGGTGCAAAATTATTAGATATGACGTGACATTCAACCAAATTAAGTAAACAACAATACCAAAGACTGAGTGATTCGGTAACACATTAAGTGATTGATTTGATCAATTTTGAATTTCGTGGAGAGATTTGATAAAAGGTCAAATTCTAGAGATTAATTAAGTATTTTCTTCAATTAATATGGGAACTTTCCAAATTTCTCTAAAAATGATTTTCATCACACACATAAAAGTAAAATTATCATTCCTTAATAATTATTGAATAACCACTAAATTAATAACATCCCTAATGTTACTAATACATCAAAAAGGGGATCAAAGAGTAGATTAATGAACGTAATCACACACACACACACACACATATATATATATATATATATATATATATATATATATCAACAAAAAAACAAATGTAAAAATAGAATAATAAAGCCACAATATTAATTAAAACGTGCATGGAGATATCTAGATCGAGAGCAGGTGACCCACCATTTTCGAATTTTGTTTAGTGATCACTGATTCAGCACCTTATTCGAGCGGTATTCTCTCACCTGATCAACTACGTGTACGTGCATGTTGCTCACATGCATACGTGTGAATATATATTGGGTGTACGTGAGAGAAAGAGTAGGGATTTGACGACTTCTAGCTAATGATTGCCTTAATTTGCAAAATTTGTGAGAAAAATTTGATCTATATATTTATTTATTTATTTATTTTATTCCAAGTTATTTCTCATAATTAACTTTTTAATCACATGGGAAATGTTGTTGCTGACTTTTTCATGCTCTGTACGGTATAGTACTCATGAAATTAAGCCTCTCCTATTTCTCAGCTCTCCCATTCAAACCCTCTCCACCTCATCATTTGATTCTCACTATTTAAACTACTCTCTCTCTCTCTATCTCTCTCCCTCTCTCTAGGACTGTCTCTCTGTTAGGGTTTGCAGGCTGTGAGTTGTGTGTGTGTGTGTGTGTACGTGTTAGAGGCAAAAGCTAGACGACGACCAAGTTCCTATATCCTTACTGTTTTGGGTGCATCAAATTCAAGGTAAGCCAGAAACTTTGAATTCTTTGGCTTCTTCTGATGTATGATATGTTCATGCTCCATATTGCAACACACACGAACAATTTATTTGACTGGTAATTTATAAGTTGGCGGGGTGTAGAAACTAGTAGAATTGTCGTATCAATATTAATGGAGCTAGGAGAGAAAGAATAAAGGAGATTTGGTACAAGGTTGGAAGCACTCGCTGAAAACCCTAGATACTGACCCCAAGGACACAACTTGGAAAAAGAACAAGAAAAAAAAAAAACTAGTTCATCAGGGTCCTACTAACTCTACTTTTGGAGGGTCCATGGGAACATCTCCGCCATATGCTTCAAATGGTTGATAATAATTAAATTTAGTTATTACAAGTCATTTTGTTCCTTCGACGTGTGCTAAAATTATTGTTAGAGTGAATTTTTACATATGAAAGTTAAAATTAGATCCGTGTAAGTTCCTTACTTTTAGAAGAGTAAAAGTGTCATTTTACTTCTTTTTTTTTAACAATTTTACCCTTTAAAACTAAAGGACCGACTCTTCTCCATGTCATTTCCTTCTCCTGAAAGTTACGTGAAAGTTCGATGCTTTTTGTAATTCTTTTTTCTTTCCCACCTCTCTCTCTCTCCCTCTCCCTCAACAATAAAAATTATATTGAAAAATAATATTTAAAGAAAGTAAGGAGTGAAATAAATAATATGTTGAGCTTGTATTGAAAAATATAGTAATTAAAAAATATAAAATTATGTATTTTTGGTAGCTAAAATAGCTAATATTATTGAAGATGCTCTTTGATATTGGAAAAATATATATGTGTGTCACACATAATGGTAGTGATGTATTTTGTTTAAAGAATGTTAATTTACTATTAATCTTATATATATATATATATTAAGAGATATGCCCCACGTTCATGTGCACTTGTGCAGAATATGGAAGTGAGAAAGTTTTCTTTTGGGTTAAAGTTGCACTAGTAGAATTTGGGGCTTTCAAAGATGAAACTTTATGCCCCCTCCACTACACGGAACTCTGGCTTGTGATTAGACAAGCAATCACCTCCACTGCCAAGTGCCAGCATCGGTTTACATCACTTTATATATATTGAATGCATAAAGTGAAATTATGAAATTCTATTCTCAAACCCCTGTTTTGATACTTATCCTTATCTTGGCTGAGGAATAAGGATATGCATAATGATTATCTGATTGAATTAATGTTATTAATTTGAACGAATAATATGAAAAATTCTATATGAAATTTGTCTGCCCGAATAGATAATCAAACAGTCTAAGATTCATTTGGACAAAATAATCGTTGGGAATTCTAGTTCCTCACAAAGTTGGTATGGCTTGTGCAATCTCATCATCATGAATGGTTTTGCTCAAGTGTAGCTACAGCTAATATGCTTCACCATAGTGGTTATATATGTTCATTTGTTATCCTCCAAAATATGCTTCACATAGTGGTTATATTATATATGTTCATGTTCTAGAACTCCTCTTCAAATTCCAAATTCCCTGCATTTTGCATCCTGCAAACATGCAAAGCTTTATGAAGTGGGACCAATTGAATCTCAATTTGGACTATTTGCAGGCTCATTAGTCAATTTGGGTTTAAAATTTTGATTGACAATGAAAAGCTTGTTTTTCTAGGAACCGACGTCTGACCAAACAACCTATTGAAAAATTCCACATTTTGATTATGTAGCCGAACTTTCAGGTGCACTTGTCAAGCACATTGTCAGGTTGTTCATCATCTGGGGTCTCACACGGACCCCAGGACAATTGTTTTTAACTCCTGTCAACAGCAAACTAAAGCAAAAAGGAAATTACAGATAGTTAAACACAAAGGCAAAACAAAACAAAAAAAAGAAAAACAAGATTTATTGCATCAATCCATTCCATAACTTTTGAGAAAAACTTCAATATGAAAGGAGTAAGAAAAAAAGCTGCTAGCAGAGCTTATGGTAACTTGATCGCTTCTATTTGATTTGAAATGGTTAGTTGTGTCCAAATGGGTTAGGAATAAAAGAAAGGAGAAAGAGAAGAGAAACAACCAAAAAAAATTTGACTTAGGAGGCTAAGTAGTTTGCCGCAATATTTCTAGTCTAGATTTGACAAATCGAACGATAATGAAATATACCAAACTTTTAGACTAGTAGATTATGGAGCCCATATCATGTTTTATTCTTGTATAAAATATATATTAACATGAAAAGTACATATTGTTTGTTTATTCTTCCTTTTCAAAATTAACCTTTTGCCACTCTTTTGATATGTTCTCCACTCATTTTTTTAGTTGAATGGTGGTGCCTTCTCAGTTTTCCCTTTCAAAATGAGAAAATATAAAATTCAAGTACTCCAACTATAGATTTCAAATGAGAGAGGATGAACCTATATATTCCTAGCCTTTTGTTTTCAGCATTGGCCTTATTCCTTGCTCAGGGTGTTATTGGGCAATCTTTTGGAAAGTGTACTGTTGTAAATGGGCTCAAGAGTCAAAACTACTACTTCTGTGATGCCCCTTCCAAACCAAAGCCCATGTTAGGATGGGCAGAAGAAATTAAGTTGAGGACATGACAAGATTATTTACTGCATTTACATTTGGTTTAGTAATTTGTTTTTTTCTTTTTTCTCTCTCCTTCAAAGCCCTAAACCCTCTGTACTAACCAACCACAAAGGCCATTTAACACAATTAACATAAATAAAAGTAGAGTGTGTCTGCCTGCAATGAATATGATAAACCATGAACTCACTGCTCAAGTACTTAAAATTTGCACTCTGTACAGCAGATAAACCGTTTCATGAATATGATGTTTAAAGATTGAAAGAGAAACTACATAAAATTGCTCCACTAGTACACTATTTCCAGCAAAAGTTTTTCCACATGGGATTGTAAAACTGTTGGATTTTGAAGTTGATACAAGAAACGTAGCATCTACAAGAAGTACATTGTTATTTACTTGCTATATAATCCTGACTCAATTAGCTATACATGATATAATGACCCAATTATTCTTTTTGTTTTCTTTTAGCCTGGACTGATGCATCCCGGCTGAAACAGGGTCCTGCAAAATTGTAATAATGTTTGATGAGGAAAAAACTAGAGGTCAAATCCAGGATTGGATTGGAAAGTTGCATTTAAAGGAGTTCACTCCACTAATGTGAGAAAAGATATCTGATGAATCAACCAGATCCTCTTCTTCTTTCACAACTACCTGCAAAGAGATGAGAGAATTGTATGAATAACTTTTGGATTGGAAAAATAATGATCAGGAATGTTGAAATTTTGTTACAGCAATAAATCTTACTTCATCATCATCATCTTCTTCATGATTGCTACAAGCAGGCCTAGGGACCTCTCCAAAGTCATCATTCTTTGCAAATCTTCCTCTGACTCGAGGTCGGCTGTCTGCTAGTGTTTTGCGGCAGGCATACTGCATATGTATATATATGTGTGTACCATTAGTAACTAAATGATCTGAAACAATTATAATATTGCACCTAAGCATATGCTTACTTCAGCTAAATATACTTATGACAACTGAAAATGCTTTGGGCATAATGTAGAGAGAGAGAGAGAGAACACCTTTATTTTCTTGCTGAAGTTCCTCTCATTCCTCTTCTTCATGTACCTATGGATCTTCTCTTTCCTTTGCTCCACAGAGAGTTTTCCTACTTTGAAAGTTGAATCTTCCAGACTTGAAATATCTGATGCTAATGGAGTAGAATTCCCAGCTTTACCCATCAGTTGCTGACTCTCAGTATTCAGTGCCTATAAGAAATTGCAAAGAAGAATAAATGAAAGGCCCCTTTGATGACAGAAACATAATAGCTAAATTTTTACTTTTCATGCCATGTTAGGGTGAACAATTATTGAAAGCATTGATATTATTGTATTTCTCCCACCATGTTAAAACACCACTTATCATAAAAGCTTAAATTTGGTTCCAATGGGGGAAAAGATGAGAAATCTATGAGAACTTGATGAGCATCAAACTAGTCCAATAGAACTTTTTGTACCTGAAGGTCACCAGGGTTGAAAACCCTCTGCACAGAATCTGGACAGTAAATTCCACCATTGTCTCCCTGATAGTCCAATTCTTGTGGATGCAGTTCAGAACCCATAAGAATGCTTCCAGCGAAAATCCCAGAGCTGTCAGCAGATAATGCAGATGCGTTCATGGACCCAGCAGGCATGTATGTTCCCAAGGCAGGGCCAAGAAAAGAACAAGAAGGAGATAAAGGATGCAAAGGCAAATAAGATGGCGCTGAAGACAAGCAATCCTCTTTGAAAACAGCCGGTAAAGGACCCCCCATAAGAGGAGAAACTGTGTCAGCAGGGTAATGAGAGAGCCCCTCAACAGCAGCATCTGATAAAGCAATTTGAGGCTGCATTGAAGAGAAATCAAAATGGTCTTGTTGAATTGTGAGATATGGTGGAACAGAGAAGGGCGGGGATGGGGAAAAGTCTATGGAAGCAGAGATGTCATTATCAATCTCTTCTTGGGAATCAAAGATCACTGACAGATTGCTACTATTGTTGATGGTGATTGTGTTAGCGGTGGTGCTGGTGCTTGTGCTGGTTGTTTGGTGGGCAGGGTTGCAGGTTTTGTTAGGATTAATGCCATTGTTATCTTGGTAGCCATTGAACTTATCTGGAAGCAAGGAAAGATTTGTGGCATAGGAGGAGTTCTCTTCATAGCAACAGTTTGAGCTAGAAGTGGCCTCTGAATTTTGCAGGGTCTCAGGGAAAAGTTCAAGGTCGCATAAGTCAAAAATTTGAGCACTAAATGGGCTCGAAATTTCATCCTGCAAAACATTGGAAAGCAATATTAACATCATGATGAAGATATATAGATAGATACTACATGCAACACATTTAAACCCTGACATTAATAATAAGAATGCTATGAACCTTGATCAATTTGAGCAAAGTAGACACATCTTTCTTCATATTTATTTGTATAGTTGTATGGGTGTGAATCTGATTCCTATCTATTCAACACCGGCCATGATTTGAAAAAAAAAAATCAAAACTCAAAGCTAAATACTCTCTAATCATGCAGGACTTTTAGCTTGAAAGGTCATCAAAGGTGATCGGCCTCTGCTCTAAGTTGTGATGCATATCTCTTGTCTCCACGTATGATTAAAAAAAGAAGAAGCATACAAGTCCAAAAAGTGGATGGATTTTTGTGCAGATTAGTAGAAAAAAAAAAGATGAGCAGTTGTGCTCCATGTGAAATGTAGGAACAAAGGCAGAAAATATTAGCAAAAAATCAACATCATCAGAAAAGAAGGAAGCTCATGGCATGTTGATTTTGTTTAAAGTAGAGAAATAGCCCAGTTTGAACAAACACTTGGAATTGAAAGGCACTTAGAAGAACCCATAATGTTATCCATGAGTAATATATGCTTGTCACAATATTGCCCCTAGCCGATCACAAAAGAATCGTAAATAGAAAGCTTAAAGGCGAAGCTTAAACATATTCCCCAAGAATTAAAAGCAAAGTTTCAAAGTTCTACAGGGAAATTCAGGATTAGATAACTACAGCTACGATGGTGCCCTTGGACAATGACAGGATTCAAGTATTGTCTTTGAATGAATAATGTTGTAGCGAGCAGTGACTGATCACAACTAGCTTGTATATAATATACGCTTTCGTTTTCCTGCTCGAGTCAATACATCATTGTCATAAAAAGTGGGAAAAGGAAAATGTCACTAGCCCTGCAAATCCTTCAGGAAGCTGAGTTATACGTTTGACATGTCTCAAATGGTGAATGGGAATACTAATCTCTTGAGCAGGAAGATTTTTGACCTTATATCTTTTTCTTCTTCTTTTTTTTTTTTTTTTTTAATTTAGAAAATTTTCATTATAAGCATATACTCTCTTGAGCTTTTGGGAATGTAAATATTAAGCTAGAATAATTGAATAACAAGATCAAATGGGGATGATGAGGAGACGTGAGGAATATAGAGAAATTAATTAAAGAATGAATCAAAGATTAGAAAATGCCGAAAAAGAGAATGAAGGGAAAAAGAGTTGGTGCTACACTTGAGAATAAAGAACTCAACTGAACCTGCATATATACAACATTTTATGATCCAAAGAAGCTATGATTTATGTATGATAAACATGTATATATAAGAGGATGGTTTAGGAAAGATAAATACAAAACAAAATCTGGGCTTCAATTCAAAACACAAAAAGAAAATGCAAATCAGCTACACAGACGTACGCCTGCATTTTTTGCAGCCAAAAGATTTAACACAAATAATTGCATGCATCATCAGCATCATGAAGGGAAGGTGAGCATTAACACTTTTTTTTTTTTTTCTTCTTTGAAGGCAAGAAATATTACGATGGAAAGGTGCTCCGGTGGCTGTTGAACCACGTCCTCCAACATCGTACCACGTTTAGGCATGGCCGCAAAGCCCGAGCCTCCCTGACTACCTCCTAAAAAAGCAATGGAGAACATGTAATAATATGGTCTCTCCTAACTTAAGCGGCTCCGAACCTCGCACTAAAAGCTTATCCAAAAGAAGCCTCCTTCGATAGTTGAAACAAACAAACAAACAGAATAACAAAAAACAGACACACAGAGAGAGAGAGAGAGAGAGTGAATTTGGTTTTTTTGGTTTTTTGGTTTTTTTTTTTGGGGGGGGGGGGAGTTTTGTTTTGTGAGAGAAGAAAGACGTTATGGCTAGCTTGGAAAATGGAAGGTATGGGGTGGCAAAAGTTGCAAAAATTTATAGGTAGAGGCTGGTGCGGGAGTCCCGTACTTAGCCGCCAGCATGGCGCTCTGCGGGGAGGGTCAACCCGAGTTTTACGGTAGACCGCGAGTTTCCTCTCGACTCGTGTCGTGTCCGCGTGGCAGTTTTTCTGAGAATTGTATTGGGGAGATCGAGAAGCTATTTCTTGCCAATGGAGTGTATGTACAATCACACTCGCCCTGCAGACAGTCAAACAACGGTGGGGTCTTGACACGTGTCGTGATCTGGAAATTGGTTGACCAGGGCCTCTACTATTCCTGGCCTATTGAGTTTGAATAGCTAGAGATTTGTAGGAGGAAATAACTCATGGCCTTGTTGCCTTTTGGAGGATCCAGTGAGAGATTTTTAGCTACAACCCCTTCTTTTTTAGTCTCAATCTTGCTTTTTGGAGGATCCTTTTTCCAGCATTCTAGAAAGTTTTGGATAAATCAGGAACCCTTTTAGCCTTTGTGATTAATAAATAATAAATAATAAATAAATAAGATTTTATTTTTACAACAGTGCTATGAATTCTGTCATCACAATGATCATGTTATGAATTTTTGCACTATTTTCTAAATTTAGGCTGCTCAGTAAATAAATTAGTTTAGCATCCACAGGATTAACATCATCCTGCTTTGCTTGTACATAGAGAATACAAGGTCTAGAATATTCGTTTAAATGAAAAAGTTATTTGCACCAAGCTTCCTAGGAACAACTAGTCAAATCAGAAGCCATTAAATACTTGGTTTCAATTATCATGAGAGAATGAGGATCAAGTGGGCTAATCATACTTAAAGAGCTCCTTTCATCTTAATCTTTAACGTTTTTCCTGTGTGTGACAAGTTTGTAGTACCCTCTTGCCTTGTATCTTTCACATGTACTTTTGAGTTTGAGCAGAGGTAAATTGGGTTTCTTGAAAGAATTTCAGAAAGCGACCACCACCCATTTGTGAATTTTCCTTATCCGATAAATGCTCAAGCCTTAACGCATCAGAATGGCTCAATAACCTTTCCCTGTGGAAACTTTAAATAGGAAGAATAAAAGTTTGAATTTATGGCCCAATGTGCCCCTGTCTTTCTAGTAAAGAAAATGACATTGGCCAATGTTCATAAAAAGTAAGATTAGTGTGCAAAGGATGCACCATTTTTACACAACAAAGATGTCCAGAAAATTGGATCATTGGGGGCCTAAAAGCCCTGCATTTTTCTGCAGGTGCAAAACCAAGTTCTTCTGCAGCAGATTCAAGTGCTACCCTGTTACAATAAGGCTTAATAGATAAACAATAGAGTATTCACATTAGCTCTTCTAAATTTAACTCTAAAAATCTACTTTAGTTGATTTAGCAAATCATTAAACATCAAACTCTCTAAATATTTATTTAGTTTAACAAAATATTATATTTTATTAGTCGACTCTTTGTATTAAAATCTACTTTGAACAAGTATATATAAAAGAGAAAGAACATTAAAAAAACAAATAACTTCCACTTTTGAGCTCTTTGTATTTGAAGAAGAGTGAGGAGTTTGATAAATGACATGTTTTGTGAATTTTGTTAAAATTTTAGAGAACAACCAAAAGTAAAGAGCTCAATGTAAATGCTCTAAGACGACAACAAATTGCTTTGTAATACCACATCAGTGCCAAATCCCAACTTTGACATGGCTGCTTTGTATAGAAAGGTTTGTAAATTGGAATAAACCGTGATTTAATATAGAATGAGAATAAAATGTTATGAGTTCAAACCTTATTTCTTTAATTAACCTCATATTCTAATTGAATCTTTCGCGTGTTGAGTTGAACTCCATCATCATAGCTATGCCATTAAATCTGCTTTTAGATTGGTAAAGCTCCATTCAGTTGTATATCACATAAAGGAATTTTTCATCGTCAAAGCACCAAATTAAATATCTTGGGTGCTTTCTTCCAGAAAAAAGGAAAACAAATCTTGGATTCTACTGCTCAAACTGAAAGGAAGTTGCACTTCTGATTCCCAATTCAGTGTAAAAGACAGACAAGTTCATAAGGACCCAAGAAAATATAAAGCCTTAATTATCTCCTAGGTTGCTTTGCATCAACGACATATCTTTGCTCTCACTCCCCTAAACTCTTTTCATACAAGCACAGGAATCTCGTACCTTTCTTTGCCCATTCATGATAGGTCAAAAAAGGTCGAGAGCAATCAAAATGGCTATTCTACCCGAGCATGATTTTTGTTAGGAACCAATACAGAAGCGGCAGCCGGGTAAATTGCTTAGAACATGGACCGTGCATGTGTTTAGCAAAAGATGGTCATTTCCCCACCCCTCCACTTTCCCAAGTTTGGCTATGCTTAATGCTGTCATGGTCAAGTTCTGGCACTTTAACGCAATCTTTTTGCCACATATGGCAGCACAATTCCTTTAAGGGAGCTTTCATCTTGCCGATTACGGCAAAATTCGATTGCATGATCATGAAGTGGTTGGCGTGGTCCATGAAAAATCATTCAACATTGAAAAATATGCCATGCGAGAACAGATTCCTGGTGCATTGAGGAAAATTGGATGATCGTGATCAGCTTAGCAGGGCATTGTGCGCCGGCTGCGCGCGCACCCACTATTGATCATATCAATTCACGTGGCTTTGCCAAAGATTCTCTCTTATGGATGGATTGGGGGGCATCAATAGGCCACTGCCCATGAGACCAGGCACGATTGGACGATGATTGTGTCAATGATATGACCTTATCATTATCTCTTAATTCTTGTATGCACTTGCTTATAATTATCATAATTAATAAATTGTTCAATTCGAGTGGTTTTAAAATGAACTTTTCTCGCCCGTTTATTATATTTATTTAATATTGGTTAACACGTGAGATAACTTTTCTCACCCGTTTTAAAACACGTAAGTCGTGTGAAATAAGTGTGATAAATAAATGTGAAAAGTATTATTATTCTTCCTCCACTTAGCTTTTCACATAAGGGAAATTGGTCAATTTATACGACTTTTTCTCCATGCATGGGAAATCCCTCTGCTTCCTGCCCTTCCAAGCCTTCTCACTAAGTCGGCATCCCAATGTGACCTTGACACCACCTCCAAACCCTACCATGCCATTGCGCTCCTATAATTTAATATTTTTTAATTTATGTTTGTCGGGATTTGTAATTTATGTTTCTTATATTTGCTGGATTTGTAATGTTGTTAGATTTCACTTTTAAAAAACTCTTTTTATTTGTTATGATTAATTTCCTTATATGTTCTTCCTTTATTATTATTATTATTTTTTAAATGTTTTTTCTTGTCGCCAACTATAGATTTACTGTAAGCTAAATATTAAATAATATATGGGATGAAAATTTATTGGCAAAATAATTAGCAAGTGTGATCTGAATAATAGTGTTCAACTATAAATAATGACTTTTTTTCTTTTGGTATTTACTAGAAGCAATAATTGGTTAATTATAATTTTAAGGTCTAGAACGCTCATTATCTCAAATGCAAATAACAGATAATATCCAAATTTATTATCCGCATTAACCGCGCAGATGCGGATAATAATCACATAATGCGGATGTGAATATTAAAAACCTTTATCCACATTTTGCGGATGTGCATATTACTATTATCTGCATCCGCATTTTTGCTAAAAAGGCCTAGAAGCCTCCTGCTTACATATCACTATTGTGCTACCACGAGCCCAATACATGACAACTAAATAATGAGTCTAATATAAATGAGAGTTACCACTCTCAAATAAGATAAGACATTATTTTACCCTTAAACTATTTCTCTATCCAATTTTATCAATAAATTTATTAACTTGAGCATCAAAAACTCTCTTGCCAGTTGTTGGCCGGCACTTCTCTGGTGGTTTTCTTCTTGTCTCGCAAGTAACCCTTCGTTTGGTCCAGCCATTCAAAAATTTGCTTTTGCAATGTATATCATGCATGTGCCAAAATCAGGTGGCTTTATTTATCGCAAACCTAATGTCCAGTACCAGGTGTTAAAATCAATGCGTAAGGAGCTATTTAGCACTTGCTTATTGGGAGCCAATGGTAAGAGTGGCCTAGACAGTAAAAAATGATGGCACTCCCTCAATCTTAGCAGAACTATAATCTGACCAAGCCCCATGAACATCTATTAAACCTAGATGTAATCATGCATGAAAAATGTTATTACAAAAGTCGAACTCATATCCTAGTGTTTCCCTAAACACATAAAAATTGTTTTGAAGCCATTAAACCATCCCCGCAATGGTGTAGAGGAGAGCAAACAACTTACACTAAAGAAATGTTGTATATAAATTTAAGTGCAACAGGAAAGAGGCATCTGATCCAATGCTTTGAGATTAGCCTAGTTTTGTATATATTTTGAGATACGTTGTAATTAAAAAATCAAGATTTTATACCAAGGAGTGTGATAATTGATATTTATTGAGAATGATTTAATTTGTTAGAGAATATAGTTTCGCTTCACCTTTAAAGTCAAAAAATCTGCTTCGTAGCAATATATACTTAAACCAAAAATCCTACTGCCTTCCTAGTTTGTCTCACTTTTTTATGCACAACACATGCAACTTTGCATATACTTTTATTTACGTTTTCATCAAAAGCATCCCTACCATATTCTTCCCTATACGACCAAGTAATTAATGGCCTGTACTTTTGGAGAGCTACACCTTCTCTGACAAAAACAAAATAAAGGAAAGTGTTATCCCACCGCGGAATTAATTATTCCTTATTTTATATTTTATGTTCAACAATAATAATAATAATAATAAAATCAACTTTAGGGGATAATACTAATATCCCCAATCAGAAAATATCATTTTCTTTTTTTTTTTAACGGGAATCTTTCAAAATTTATCGACGCACAAACAATGAAAAGCAAAGAAGTTGGCTGAGACAAGTAGATAAAAGTATGAAGAACTAGATCAAAAACAAAACTATTAAAACAGAGACCGGAAGAGACTACAGAAAAGACACAAAATACTGCTACTAGGGAGAGGAAGAGGGAGAAGGACGGGAGAGGAGGAAAAACGGCACTCTTTGTTTTTTCTCTTGTGGTTTTTTTTTCCTTTCCATTATTTTAAACAAACAAACAAGTAGTAGAGCCTTAAATTCTTTTATGTCTACTAATTATTTTATTACTTAAAGAAGTCAAATTAAGTATTGTTTTAACTATTTATTTATAATTAAGTATTGTTTTAAGTATAAAAGCAATATAAAGTGTTAAGACTACACTTAGACCTAAACATGACTTTAATTAGATCCAAGCTAAAACTGCTCGAGGCAAACTTGAAAAATCTATTAAGACCTAACTTGAGACTTATTTGACTGGTAAGTATTAGAGCAGGAGAATCTTCCACTTTCGAACATTGTCCTAAATTGAAACCAATGCAAGAAAAGACATAAAGTAATTTATGAAAAATGTTTTTCGTATATTTTTAGAATATAGTGCGACAAAAAAAAATAGTCCAATCAAAAATATTTTTCGATTGACAAGAAAAACTTTATTTAATTTCCGTAAAGTAGTTTATATTTTTTAAAGCCGTAAACAATGTTTCAAGTTTAACCTTATATTTCTCAAATCGTTGGACGACTGAGCTGTTAGAGTTTGCCAAACCACCACTTAAAGTTGTCAAACTACTGCTGGAGTTTGTAAGACCATTGTTGGAAGCTATGGAATCTACAATTAGAAAGAAAATGCTTAATCTGCCATCACTAAACCTACAATTAGATAGAAAATATAAAAAATCATAAACTAAAGCTATAATTTGAAACTTGAGCACACGAGTTGGCTGTCAAGAAAATCATAGGGAAAATAACGGTTGATAATTAGAGAACTTGCGAATTTGACATGAAATTAGAGGGTTATGATTTGGTATAAACGAGATCTATCTAATTGACTTGTTTAATCAATCACTAGTCAACTCGCTTGACCCATTTATTAAATTATATATATTTGTAATATAATAAATACATATTGAACAAGTCATACAAGTAGTATTAGGTTAAGTCAAATAGGTCGATTTGTTTGTGCATGTTTGTTAAACGGATCAAGCCGGTGTGTCGAGTCACTTGCGGGCCGTGTTGAGGTTAAATAGTTTGACCTATTTAACTAAATGGGATGTGTTTGGTTTGACCCTTAACGGGTTGGCAGGCAAAGCAAGTATATGCAATCCCAACCCACCAACCCGAATTGCCAACCCTACTTAAGGTTGTCGAAATCTGCCACGATGTTCGCTAAAAGTTGCCGGCCTTTTTTTTATTTAAAGAAATTATTTCTTTTAAAATATTTTTCGATGAAAAATATTTTACTTAAAAATACTGCACAACTTCATATATGAATTGATGAATTTAATAATTTTAATTAATATTTTTATGTGTGAGCTCAAAAGTGATGCCTAGCAAGTAAAACATTTTTACTGAAATTGGATAAATTGTGGAATATTTACAAATATTTGCGTTGAAAAAAAAAAAAAAAAATCCGATGAAAACTATTACTTAAAAAAAAAAAAAAGAAAAAAAAAAAAGTCGAATGAAAAGTATTCCAATATAGCCCTAGTTTGGGTGTAGGCCAAGTCGGTAGAAGCCCGTTGCCCGACTCACGCGTTGATTGCAGCCCAATTATGGTGTCTCAGTTTCTTGCTTGGGTCTTTGGTATCCCTGGACCCTGGACCCTAGTACAAAAGCCACCTCTTGTCTCGCACATTTCCTCTTTCTCTCTCGCTCGCTTCGCTCGCTTTCTTACAGCTGTCTACTTCTTCTCAAAAGTACAGGCAGCACAAGCTCGAAGCGAAACCCTAGCTCTCTCACCCAACAATGAACTGCTCAAGTAACTCTCTCTCTCTTTCTCTCTCTGTAGCTCGCTCTATTACTGGTATTCAGTGGCATTTCGGTTATTCTTATCTGATCTCTGTTCTTTGTTGCTTCTGCTTTGGCCGTACAGTATCCGGCGAGGTGCCGGAAGAGCCGGTGGTCTCCAAGAAATCTGGGCTGCTCTACGAGAAGCGCTTAATTGAGAGGCACATCTCGGTAGGTTTTGTTTCGCTTTCTTCTTTCTAGGGTTTCTCTGTGCCTTTTCGTTATTTTTCTGTCTTGCTCAGAAGAATTTGGAAAATGAAGTTTATTTGGGAATTAAAAAGCAGGAGGAAAAAAGAGAGGAGAAAATTTGTAACTGAGGAAAATAAAATCTATGTATAGTTTAGGTTTTCTTAGCTGCCGAGTGTTGGCTTATACTTAGCAGCTGACAAGGGTTTGACATTGCAATTCTTAATTGTATTGGAACATAGATAATAAATTCCATTTTCGAAGTTAAATTAATCTGCTCTTTAGCGTTAGGTTAATTGGTTTTGATTATTGTTTTGACCACTTGGAGACTAATATTTCGATACAAAAAAAGATTAAATGCTGCATTTTTTACTTTAATTGGTTTTGGATTTTTATATGCTTATTTAGAGAGGTCCTTAAGAATTTCCCGTGCACGTAAAAAAAATTTCACCTCAAAATTGTGAGGTTTGGAGGGGTACATACTTGATCAAATAGAGAAATATGCTGTAAATTTTTACTTTTTTTTTTTCCTCCCTCTTTTTTGTGTGTAATAACAAACCAAATCTACCATTTCAAAATGAGCCTAATGCAACACGTTGGAATGTTTGAACTTTTCATTCTGTTGTGAAAAGAACGTGGATAAGATGAATAGGCACCATTTTCCTCTTTTTCCTTTCATCCTTCTCTTCAGAACATTAATACATTTTCTTCGAAATTTTCTACACTTCTTTGTATATTCCTTACCAAATGAACAGATGGCTGTTTTATCTTGATCATTTGTTTTATTCATTATTTAATTAGTTAATTTTTTCCTGCAATTTGATTGTTGCAATAAAAAATATTGGTTTACATTTTCTCAATTGTTTATTTATATTTTTCATTAATTCATTAATCTTTCTATCCAATTCCAGGGGTATATTTGATTTAAAAAAAAATCATTTTTGTTTATTATTTGGATAGGATTATGGAAAGTGCCCCATTACGGGGGAACCACTTACACTGGATGATGTTGTTCCTATCAAGACAGGCAAGGTATGATTAATAAAATTTGTATAGTTTCTGTTTTTAATGTTATAGTATGTTTGTCATGGTTGGTTTGAACCTAGTTCTCTTGTACGATGACTAAGAGATTTTACCAGCTGAGTTAGTTAAAGCCATTTCTGTTGTTTCATTTGCCATGTACTGATTCATTTTTGGTGGTTTTCCTTGCAGATAGTGAAGCCCAGACCTCTACAGGCTGCTAGCATCCCTGGCATGCTTGGAATGTTTCAGAATGTATGGGACTTTGTTCTATAACCGCATTTTTCCAATCGTTATTGTGTAACTTCTTTATATAGCTTTATATGCAGCAGACCTCAGTGCATTTTTCCTTTTTTTAATTTTTTTAAAGTTTGCTGTTTCATTAAATTTTGGTTCTTCATTGTCATTGATTTATCATGGCCGCAAATTTGTATTGTAGTTTGTTTACATGGTGAGAAGGTTTTATCTATGCAACTAGTACATGTCTTGTCATCATCATCATTGTTGATTTCTTTACTTGAAACCATACTTGATAGGCTTCCTATTCTGGTGCTCATTTAACTCAAAGATAATTGTTTGAGCTTAAACTTGATAGCTTTGGTCAGACATGTGATGCATAGGGTCATTCAAAAAACCGCTGCCATCAACCCGACCAGACTCAACATGTTGCCTTCCTACAGGTGTTGGCTTGGCAGTCGGAATTTTTTTTTTTGGGACCAAGGTTGGGTCGGAAGTGGGTCACCTCCTGCATTGTGCCATTTTCTACCTGCTAAATGATCTCTCCTTGCCTCTGTCTACTTCCGCAGCCAAATCCTTCTTGGTCAAAAGCCTTGCATTCAAATACTGATCATACACAAATGGCAAAGCAATTGGACAATGACCACATCAATAGATCTACTCTCTCTGCGAACGTCTACAATGATGGACTTGCTGTCCGTCAAAGGTCTATTGTGTTGTGCCATGGTCTCTCTAGATCTCTGAGCTGGCTTTTGAGCTGATGTTGTTGGTGTCAGCTTGGAAGCCTCCATGGAGTGCAGGCCAGAATAAAAAATAGGCTTCTGACTTCCATTGGGTCGGAAATTGAAGGGAGGGCATTTCGATTGGGTCGGTGCCCACCCCTACTGATGGAAATAAGCAATTACCTCATTCATTATGAGGAAAAAGAAAAGATTTGAAATTAGAGGTTTTACTGTCTCTTTCCTTTCTCTCTCTCTCTCTCTAACATACACACACCCCTGTCCCACCTAGAGACAATTTTGACCTGTTGTCAAAATGATGATACTATTATTATGCAGTATGCCATTGTTGTTGTCCTTGCGATCAACATCTCTGTGTCGATTCTACCATCACGCCAATTGCCCCCGGACCATGATTATTTAGTCAATTCTGCCACCATCATGACTATGTTGGTGTTGCTGCCATCACTTACATTGTAACTTTTGTGGCAACCGCTGACACCACCACTTTTGGCTATCATCATTACATCACCATCCCTTACATTATTGTCACCGTTGTCGCCACATCCATGATGTTGACGTGCTGCCATCACCACCTCCAGGACTATATTTGTCACAAGCATTTCGAATCCTAGTTGATGGTATCAATTTGGCTTTATTTTAAGGAGCTACTCATTTTATCAATTTATTCTAAGAATATTTTGATTATTATATTGGCTTGTGTTTTGCACTTTGATTCTATTCATTTAGGGAATGATTTCGTTGTTATAGTAATTGATTTTGTCTTTGGTTTTCGATCATAAGGTATGTTTTCCTTCTTTCCGTGCTTATAGGAATGGGATGGACTAATGCTAGCCAATTTCGCATTGGAACAACAACTGCATACAGCAAGGCAAGAGCTAAGTCATGCTCTGTACCAGGTATTAGCGACTGGATTATATGACCACTAGAGTTCTTGCTTTATTTTTTGATCTGGTAGAATATTTTAATGTTAAATGAGGTATATAATGTTCTTTCTTTTTTAGATTGCTGGTTTTTGTTTACTGTTGTTGTCTTAAATGTTTTTATCCTTTTGAAGCTATCTTTATCAATTTTTCCCCAAAAAGTTAACTTTGAGGAAGTTTTCGCTGGTCGATTGCTTTAGTGAAGATCCTCACTATGGATAACTTAAGGAAGTGACAGCTTATAGTGGTAGATTGATGTTGTGTGTGCAAAAGATTTTAGAAATTGTAGATCACCTTTTACTCTATTGTGAGATTACTAGTGCCTTACGGAGTTCTATTTTCGGTCTTCTTGGGTTAAAGTGTATGTTGGAGAGGGAAGCATGGTAGTTTTCAAAGTGTAGCATTGTGAAAGATGATCTCGTCTTGTTAGATATGGTGTATCAAGAGAGAAGAATGACCATAGTTTTGACAATTGTGAGAGGACGTTACTGGAGCAAAAGGCCTTCGTCCTCAAAACCCTTTACTACTACTGGACTGCTGCCTATGATTGTCTTCATATATCTAGCTTTCATATTTTCTTTTTCTAGTTAGGTGTTTTTCTTGTATACTTACTATGTTATTGGTAGTACCCTTTTGCTTCTCAATGAATTTCGATTACTTATCAAAAAAATAAAAAATTCTCCAATCTCTCATACTTGATTCATTATCTTGCGTATTCCCTGTTACCTTTTAAAAGTTGCTGATTGATACTTCATTTCTTATCCTTCTATTCTTTTCTTGTTTTGCCTGTAAATTATATATCCAAACATGCATCCATCAATTCAGTAGTTTCATCTAAAATATGGTTGGGTACAATCTGTCATATATTGGCAGCATGATGCTGCTTGCCGTGTGATTGCAAGACTTAAAAAAGAAAGGGATGATGCAAGATCATTACTCGCTCAGGCTGAAAGGCAGATACCCATGCCTGGATCAGCGGCAGTTACAGCAAATGCTCCTGCACTTAGCAATGGGAAAAGAGGTAGATAGTTCCTTTACACGCTTCTTGGTTCGTTTTCTCTTTTTATTAATTTATTACATAGCTCATTGGAGTTCTGTTAATGTTGTTATAGCTGCTGAGGATGAGGAGTTGGGCCCTGGTGGAAAGAGAATACGTCCTGGAATATCTGCTGGTATTATTGCTGAGCTAACTGATTGTAATGCGGCTCTCTCACAGCAGCGCAAAAAGCGGCAGGTATTGGTTGTTATGATGTAGTATCACAGAGATTGGGGGAAAGGGGAGGGAAAGGAGAGTGGTGAGGGGCAAGGATGGATGGATAGATAGAACATTTCCTTTGTTTGGTTGGGCGGAATGGGTGGGAATAGTTCTCTTTCCCTTTGGTTCTGCCGTTTTGCTTCCTTCCAATTTTGGAGGAGGTGGAAGGGCGGGCGGAGTAAGTGTGTTTAAATGTTTAATAATTATGGTCCCCACAAATCATTTTCCTTTTTCTTGAACCCTTCAGACGATCCAAATACCCAAAGGGAAAAGACCTTCCTATTTCTTCCCTTCCCTTCTCTCCCTTTGCTTTCCCTTCCATCCCCCTCTATTTTTGGAACATTGACTTAATATATTTTGTTTCATTTGCTGCAATATCGATGAGGAAACATATTAATGTAGAGTTGTTCTTTAAGCATATGTTTGTGATTTAGAGAGGACCTTAGACGAGCTCAAGTCCTTCTTCTTTTTTTCCCTCTTTACTTGGATAGCTGCTTATTTAGCTCCTTTAATTATTAGCTTTTCTGATTTCCTTGTTCTCTTTTGTCTTTCTTTCTAGCGTACTCTTGTATATTTCCTGTGTACTAGGGTTACGCCCCTCTGCGCTTTTGATATACAACACTACTTAGAAAAAAAAAAGCATATGTTTGTGAATTAATAATTAATGTAAATCGCTTTCTCCTTCCCATTTTGTTTCCTTTCAGATACCTCCAACAGTGGCTACTATTGATGATCTTGAGAGATATACTCAGATTTCTAGTCATCCCCTTCACAAAACAAGCAAACCTGGCATCGTATCTCTTGATATCCATTATGACAAGGTACTGCATTCACTAATATCTAATTTTGTTCATGCATATCTTATCAACTCCTGTTATATTAGTAGTTCTTTGGAATAAGTATCCAAACATGCATTGCCTAGGTGCTGGTGCTGAATTGCAGCATGAATGTCTTGGCAAGTGCTTTGACTGATGGTTGCTTTGGTCTTCTGCTTCTATTTCAGTGCATGTGCTCCATTTTATGTACTTGTGGTGCATTTCTGTCTTACTAATGTCAAATATGGTAATGTTGCCAAATCTGCAACCAGAAAACAAAGAGTATGTTTGTTAATGTATTTTGGGGAGTGTTTTTTTGTTTTTGGTTTGAAAGTGCTCTTATGTGACATAAAGGTGAAAACAATTTTTGTGTTTTGGGTTGTTTGTTTAATGTCTTTAACTTGAGAACATAAAACAAAGTCGTTAACAAACATGGCCAAAATGTTGAAAATGCAATAGATATGAACTAAGAAAAAAAAGGTGATATGGTCTATTCCAAATTATTTGCCTAGAAACTGGTTTAGATGATACAGCGTTAGATAATTAGGCTCACAACTTAAAATTCCTTAAGTCTTTTTTTTTTTCTGGCCATTTATTTGCCCATTCATTATTGTACAAAACTCAACACAAAATTATGCGTTATTTTGAAGTTCTTATGTTTTAAGGGTCAATATTCATTCTGACCCTAAGATACAGATTTTTGTCCCTAGCGGGAAAATTGCCCTACTGTAGTGAGCTGGCACTATCAGACAATTACTTGCACAACCAAGTTTAATGTTAGATCTTGTGCATGCTTTTTTCCTCCTTAATCAATTTTGTGCTTACACTTTTCCTCTTTCTGATGTTGCATTCTTTCTTGTCGTATGTGCTGAAGTTATGAATCAACCCCAACTATTGACATTAATAGAAATAATGGCTTCTCAGATTTAGATCACGTTCAGCTTATGAATCATTCATTATTGTGATGCTCATCTTTATGGTTTTCTTAATTTTTGGACTTGGGGGAAGGCTTTCTTGTACAAAGTACCAATAAAAAAGATAACCTCTTATGTTGGACAAGATAATCTAGTTGAAGAAATTTATATAAGATTATTGTAAGTTTTAAGGTGATGAGCAAGAGTTTGGGGTTTTATTGTTGTATTTGGGATGTGGTAAAAATTGCCATTATCAGATGCATGCCTATTTTGAAAGTGATATATATATTTTTTTCAAGTTAGTTATAAAAAATTGCCATTATCCTTTTGGACTACCACCATCAACTTACGAGGAATATAAAGATAAAATTCATTTAAGGAACTAGGACAATGAGATGGTCAAAGGTCATTCAGTTGACCTGTTTATGATTTCTCATGTTTTGGTTGGTGGAAAATTGCAAGTACTAGTTGTGTCATATAGGCCTTTCCAAGCTCGGGATAAATTTTGTGCTATTCCATTTGGTTTGAACCATGTGGCTTGAGGCTTTCTCATCATAGGCCAAGAGCCAACTTAAGCCATTGAACATCCCAATGCAATAACCATGTCCTGGTGAAAAGCTTGGGCTCAATCAGGTTGGTTACTACCTCTGGTGAGTGCACATCATCAGATACGCTCAAAGACAACTAAATTTGGTGTATTCTTTGTAGTGTAAGTTCAGTATATTGTTTTGATTTATAAACAATAAGGTGTACGCGCTTTGCTCAATTAACTACATATTCTTCCGTGTGGATATTTTTGAGGAATTATGCACAGCTATGTCATACAATACCAGTGGGGCTTTTAAGCTCTTATAATTAGAGGCTCATGATTAGGAGGTGGATGTCTTCGCCTCGCTCTTCAGGATGTTGTACTCCGTTAAAGTGAGACATGTAGGTGAAGACAAGCTTTGGTGTGTCCCCTCCAATAGGGGAATGTTCAATGTAAGATCATTTGTAGTGTCTTGGGTTGTAATGATGGCTTCCTTTTCCCTTGAAAGAGTGTTTGGTGGACTAAGGTTCCCTTGAGGGTGGCCTTTTTTGCTTGGTCAACGACCCTTGAAAAGATCCTTACAATGGACAATCTGAGGAAATGCTCATCATTGTGGTTGATAGGTGTTGTATGAGTAAAAGAAATAGGGAGTCCGTAGACCATTTTCTACTCCATTATGAGGTTGCCAGTGCCTTGTGGAATGTTTTCTTCAGTTGATTTAGGTTTTCTTGGGTTATTAATAGATGAGTAATCGGCTTGTATGTTTGTTGGTGGATTGGCGGCAGCAATCGGAGTGCTGGTGTGTGGAAGATGGTGCCTTTGCTTCTTTTGTGGTGTCTATGAAGAAATGACAGAAATTATGAGGACTGCGAGAGGACATTGGAGGAGATTGTCTTTTTTCTTCAAAACTTTGTTTCTTTGGACATTTGCTTTTGTTTCTTTTTTGGTGATTAGTGATCATGATTTTCTTGTCATGTTTTCTCCTTCTAGCAAGGTATTTTCTCTTGTATATTTCTTGTTTACTTGGGGGCCTGCACTTTTAATTATACTTCGATTAATTATAAAATAAAATAAAATTAGAGGCACATGGAGGATCTCCCTATGAACATTTGAGCTCCGTCACTAGCTTGCCTTGTTGTCTTCTTTCTTATTTTAACAATTTATTCCAAAGTCTTTAGTTTAATAAGAGTTTGCTTCACGAGTGCATCTGTAGGATCACTAGCAATGTTATGTTTTCAGTGGGTACTTCTTGGAGCTTGAGTGGAGTTCTGAATTATCTTGTGCATTTAGTTGGGTCTTTTTGTATTAAGTTCTGTGCTATTCTCTCATTCAACACTCTTTTGGTGCTCTAACCATTATTTGCATTCTAGATGGTGCTGATATTGACTCAAATATTATTCTGCCACTGATAAAAGCATTTCCCCCCTGCTTTCTAGGACATAATTGCAACTGGAGGGCTCGACACAAACGCTGTACTTTTTGATCGACCATCGGGACAGATCTTATCAACACTCAGTGGTCATTCAAAAAAGGTTTTAACTTTTATTTCTATCATTCAATCGCTACAGCTGTCTTGACATTTCAATTCATTGGCTGATTAGACATTGTATGTTTTGTAGGTCACAAGTCTAAAATTTGTTTCTCGGGGCGATTTATTCTTAACTGGCTCAGCAGATAAGGTAAACAGTAAGTTTTGTGGGATTCAGATTTCATAATTATGAATCATGAATATTGAGATGCATTGCCTTTCTCTCTCTCTTTTTAATATTATATTTTATTTGTGTATTTTCTTTTATTTTTATTTTTGCCTGACTATAAGAGTAATTTTGCTACTTTAGAGGGTACAGGTCCTTTTAACTGAAAGTTGGATTTGGCAATCTAGATTCTTTGTTTGGAGGGATTGGGGAATGGATGGAGATGCTTAGGAGGGATTGGGGGGAGATAAAATACCTTCATTTGGTCAGAGAGAGAAATGGAGAGGTGGTGAGAAGGGGAGGCAAGACTGTCTTGGACCTGTGGATTGGAGGAAGGGGAGCTGACCCTTTGATTAAGTGTAAAATGTCAGTTTTGTCCTCACGTTAAATGATTTAAGTTGGGGCATAATGGTAATCTTACCTTCATTTCTCCTTTCTCTTTTTCTTCTCTTCTACCAAACCACATGAGGGAGATGGAATCCCTTTCTCCCTCCTTCCCCTTCTCCCCTCTCCAATGTTCTCCATCCCTCATACTTCCATCCATCCTACCAAAAATAGTGTAAAAGAATGTCTATCAATATGTTAGACTCCCCCGTATTAGCCCCAAATTCCTCCTTCCTCCCTCTAAAAAGAAGGAAAAACATTCTCCACTTGGCTCACAGGTTATAAGGTCAATGGAGCTCCACTCCTAAAAAAGGAGGGAAAAAATAAAAAGGAATTAAAAGAGAACTTGGAGATATACGATGAAGATGCTTCTGAGATAAACAGTCTATAGTGAAAAAAAAAAATTCAATACCTAAAGTCTCTTACATCTTCCATATAAGAAAACTATGGTGCTTCCTGCTCTGTCTTGATGTACTATGCCGTGAGTGTGTTCTAGAATTGCTCTTAACAGTCTGTATGTACTTATTTTGTTTTTTGTCTTTATGTACTTCTAAGATTTTTTTTCCCTGTAGACTGTTCGCTTGTGGCAAGAGTCTGATGAGGGGAACTATAACTGTAGACATATTTTGAAGGATCATACTGCTGAGGTAAAATAAGCTTTCGACTCTCTTGATCATTTTCCATCTCCAATTCCATGTTGTGTATAATGTGCCTCCCTATGCTTCATGCTTTTACATTGTCCTTTGGGAATTAGAAGTACATATTTTCTCATTCCATTCTTTCTTGTCTGAATTCATCTGATTCCTTAGTTTGCTTGCAGTTTTGACTAGCCAATCTATTCTGTTATGTTAGTGTCACTGGATATGATACTTGTATATGGGCATTAGTTTATATACGGACATGCTACAATTCAGAGAGTTCACAATTGAGTCTATTAATGTTCTAGAACTTACCTTGTCTTTCCCCCCATGCTAATTGCACTGCTCTAGTCATGTTCTTCGTGTTCAATGAAGACAATGAAGCATTTTTTTCTTCCCCTTTTTTCTGTTATAAATGTTGCATAAGATTTCAGTTAATAACGAAAGGAGATGAGGTATTGAGGCATGGTTATCAAAGTCATTCATAGGATCTTTGAAATATTTTGGGATATAATTAAAACACTTCTTGCTTTATATGCGATGAAATCATTAATTGCATTGACAAAATGCCTCGACAAGAGATGTTCATAACTTTAAAACAATGACATGCCATGGCTTAGTTTTCTTTTGGGAACTCTTGAAAATCTCAGATTTATTTCTTGTTGATTACTATTCTGTTATGACTCGTGTCCTTATGTGATTCAACAATGATGTGGCTTTTATTTTTCTCAGGTGCAAGCTATTACTGTCCATGCCACGAATAACTACTTCGTGACTGCTTCTCTTGATAGCACATGGTGCTTTTATGAACTTTCCTCTGGATTATGTCTAACACAGGTTCCACTCACTCTCTCTCTCGTCTCAGAGACAGACTGTTATCTAGCACCTCGAAAACTGCAAATAGCAGGAATGAAATGTATCTAAAAGTTGACAGCCCATTGATTAATAAAGATAATACACACACACCCACACCAACGCACATCATAAGCCGCTGAGCTTTTGTATAAATTGTTAGGGGTTGCAGAAGATATAAGAAAGTGAGTTTTAAATGCTTTCAACAACCCTAAAGTACCTTGTAAACATTAGTATTTGTATTTTTCTTGCTCCATACTTGCTGGTGAGCCTATTTAATGATCTTTTAGTTCTGCAGGTTGTGGATGCTGCAGATTCTAATGGCTATACTTCTGCGGCATTTCATCCTGATGGTCTAATCCTTGGAACAGGCACTTCAGAGGCTGTGGTTAAAATTTGGGATGTGAAAAGTCAGGTAGAGTGAGCTCATTGTGATGCTTTCTTCCTCCATGTCTTCAATTCTTTTTTCTGATTTAACTTTCTTTGATTGGTTTACAGGCAAATGTTGCGAGATTTGATGGACATGTTGGGGCTGTAACTTCAATATCTTTCTCTGAAAATGGCTATTTCCTTGCGGTAAGTATTCTGATAATGAAATATGCTCAGTGGATAGAGGGTTAAACATACCATGTTTTGATTTTCATATCTGAAATGGACAGACCGCAGCTCATGATGGTGTTAAGCTTTGGGATCTACGCAAATTGAGGAACTTCCGGACATTTTCCCCATATGATTCAGATACGCCGACAAACTCTGGTATGTAATACTAATATATCCATGCCTGAAATTGATGGTTCTATATTGTGATCAAGCTATGATGGTAACAACATTGATGTCTCTATGTAAAAGCTAATCAACTTGGAAGCTTTCCTTCTTGGGCTTCTTGTTTCTCTTTCATGTATTCTCATTTTCTTTTCTTTTTTTTGGGATGTTATTGATATATTACTACTATTTCTTGTCTGTTTTGTTCTGTGCCTTTGAGATATTTATTAGTAATGAAGTGGAGAGTCCAGGATGGACACGGATCCTCCCCTTTCAAATGAAATGAATAGTATCAATTTTATGGTTGAGATTTAAAGTTGGTGCATCTAACGGTTTATATGATTTCACATTATTTAAATTTTTTAAAACACATGCCAACATTGATTTAATATACGATTAGATAATGTGGAATCATGTACACTATTAGATACATCAACTTTAAATTCTAACCATGAAATGGAGAGGATCCTTGACTTAATGGTACATTAAGTACTATTGTACCGTTAATAGAAGTCTTAAATAAATGTATATGGTAATTCAAACCTTTTAATAAATGTATGTAGTAAAGCTAAGTTAGCATCAAATTTCTATTGTCTGTTTTCTTCCTGTATACTTATATTATGCGAGTCTAATTTTTTGGTAAGTAAAGCATCCTTGAGTACCATTAAGTACTATTATTGTACCATTAATACAAGTCTTGAATAAATGTTTATTGTAATGGAAGCTCTTTTTCTGCTTGCAGTGGAGTTTGACAATAGTGGATGTTACCTTGCAATTGCTGGGTCGGATATAAGGTGGGTGTTCCAAAACTCTTCAACTATGATGTTTGGTTAACATTTGAACTTATTGAATATTGAATGAAATTCAAATCCAAAGTTCTATAGCTGATTAATCCTCTGTAATATTATAGAGCTTGATCCATTGCTCCATCTATCAAAACACAATATTGACATCAGAAGGGTAGTTGGGCCCATTTTCCAGTATTTTCACAAAATTATCCTAAACTAGCCAAATAGTTAACAAGGTCATATGAGAAATCTGACGTTGGTGTTAGCCTGAGTTTTAAGATTCTTACTATCTTGTATATGCTAGCTATTAAGCTTGTCCTATCATAACAATCTTCGCACCACCTTTTCTTTGCAACTGCTAAAATTGCTGGCTTAGAGCTTAAAACCCAAACCTTCTTTCAGAGTAGGGTGTTCTTTTTCTTTTGTTTTTATAACTTTTGCAGACATGGGAACTAATTTGGGGCTTTTACTTGTGCAGAGTTTACCAAGTTGCGAATGTTAAATCAGAATGGAATTGTATCAAAACATTTCCCGACTTGTCTGGCACAGGTTCCTCCACATTTCCTCCAATTTTTATTATTATTAGTGGGTTTTATGTGATAATCCTTGATATTAAATATATTCTTCTGTGACTTAAGGTAAAGCAACTTGTGCGAAATTTGGGACGGATGCAAAATATATGGCAGTAGGATCAATGGACAGAAACCTTCGTATTTTCGGTCTGCCCGGTGAGGATGGTCCATTAGAATCATAGAGAGCACGAAAGTGGACATGGTCGCTGCTGTACTGCTACTTGTATTTATTGACTGAAGAAGTGAATGGTAGATTCTTTAATTATATGGTGTTGGCGCTATTCTAAGATTCCTCTCCCATTATTGATCATTCTGCATTCATTGTTGAGGTGCAGTGTCAACTGAGCTGGAAACAATTATATCTCTGGCCCCCCCTGATCTCCTTGTCATCATAATTCTAAAGCTCATGCCGGATCTCATGTATCATTACTATTTCAAATTTTCGTAACGAGATTTTGCCCTTTGAGAATAGCTTTATCAGTATATCCTTTTATTGTATGTTCGAATGTGGCTGGCAGACTTGGCATTTTTGTTTTTTTCCTTTCAAAACTATCAGAGATACTCTGTTGGTGTAATTCGTTGTACTGACAAGCTTAGTGAAGCAATTTAGATGGGCTTGTTAACCTAGTCTTAGCATGCTGATTGCTGTTATTCTCGGTAGTCCTTAAACATGTAGTTGAGGACGGACATGCTTCAGAGTTTAGACGTGTAATTTAAAGGCACTAGTGTTTATGAAAAAAGTTGTAGATACATCTTTCTTATTTTCAGTAAAAATAGGCGAAGCTTATTAATTATAAATGGGGGCGTTATTGATGTCCAAGGGTTGACCATTTTTTAACAATTTCATTGGAACATCAAACATGAATGTAGTATGAGCGTTCCCAATATAGAACGATTCTAAGTTGATTAGACAGTAACTAACATGTTTAGACAAATCATTTACTGCAATTGCATCCTTTCCATGCAAGAGATGTTTGATTCTGGTATGAGCTATCAACCATCTAACCACCGAAAACCGAGCATGCCTGCTTATCGAAATACCATATTCATAGAAAGGCAAATTTCAACAAAAATTCGAAATCTATTAATCACCAAATGGAAATTCATCGTCTCATATACAAATAATCATAGCCCTCCTAAATCTGAAAGGAGGGCAACGTAAATGAATAAAGAATAGGATCACAATAGGTCAACAAAGCCAAATAAATAAAGCATCTGAAAGCCTCGTCTTAGGCAAGGTAATGCGATGCATGCGTGAAACCCCATAGCTGCACAAAGACAAGACTTGCCATTAAAAAACCATCATATATATAAATTTAAACGAAGAGCAAAGTTGAATTTTGCAGTTGAGAACATGGCTGCTTGAAAAAGGAACTAACAATCAAAAGACCTAACATCAATATAATTTTTGAATTTTCTTTCATCTAAATGATATTCCACATGCTTTGAGAAAGTAGACTCATTTTACTTGAGTTACCCAGCAAATTTCTGTTGATGCTTAATTTGTGTTTCATCGTAATTGAACATTCTCAGTACCCTATAGTTCTGTGGACAAAAAAACATGTATAATATGACATGGAGACAGCACTAGAACATTTCCTGGATTGAAGCAGATCAATGAGTGTGAAGAAAGATAAGTGAGCACTAAATGGGCTAAGGTGGGCGGCAGCAGCCAACCCTTCAATTGTTCTCAACTCACAAGAGTATCAATAGATGATTACTCAAAAGTACGTTTCAGTAGAAGACAAGCAAGAGAAATAGAGGCTCCTCACACGGACAAGGAAGCAAAATCAACATGTGATCCAGCCACTGTGTCATCAATGGACAGAATATATGTGGTGGTCAAAAAGCTTACATTACCTCAACATTCTTTAACTCAAACTCTTGGTTATGAGCCAAGCATAAACTCCCAAACGTTTCACAAGGTCCACTGGTTCCACTTAACCTTTTGGAACAACCACGAGAAGAGAAACATCAAGTATTACTGCATCTATCAAACTAGTCATGTGAAATTCAAAACAGAACATTGAAAGGAGCAACTTACAGATCTCCGTCCAAGCACAAAGCAAAGTTACCGCCCCCGCCAAATGCTAGTAAGTCATTCAAACACAAGTAATAATATCGATTGGCTCCTACATACACAAGTTTGACATGATATCAGTTTAGGCATAATAAAGCTCATTAAAGGCTTGTCATGCATCGTAACATCTTTCATTGATTTGAACTTGATTCCTGTCTTCCCAGAAGAAAGCAAGCATTGCACACGTGACTAAATTAAGGTCCTTACCAGTTGGTCTAAATAGTCTCGGCTCGCCATATATGGTCGTAAATACAAATGATTGGCTTGTTCCCTGTCACCAAAGAAGAAAGAAATACAAACTCATGCTTCAAATATCGAAAGGGAAATAGATAGAGAGACAAACCAAACATGTGAAATAGCAAAGAGATAGTCACTTCATCAAGAAGACATCTAACTAATAAGATTAAAATATCAATAACGTTGAAAGATAGTTAACTTACTTGATATTTTCTCTTTGCTGTAGGCTTCAAGGGACATTCCAGCAGCCCACCAAACACAGCACCTTGCCTATCACCAACAATCTAGGAGTATAATATGATTAACATTAGCTCTCATTATTAACAAAGGATTGAATGCCATGAAGACTGGTGAATCTCATACTAGTATCACCACTTAGGAGGTCTCATTGGAAAATAGACTTCAACATACCAGCAAACATGGGCCAGAAAGGTCAGCACTCTTGCGAATAAGTGTACGCAGTGATATACCATGTTTCAACGTACTGCCCTTCATTTGAAAGAATCAATGTTGAATCAAGACCCAAATACAAGAACACAAAAACTGCCTTTATTGCAAAGTATATAAACCCTTCAGAAAAACTAACCTGTACAACAAGACCCATTGGCACCCCTTTACAATATTAGGAAGGGATGACAGCAAGAATTCATACAAGTATGTGGATATAAAAACCGACTCATCCATGAGATAGGATAAAGGTTTCTGTGGACTGTGTGTTGCTTCTTCAAACATTTCAGACCCACTAGTGCTTCTTCCAGAAGCTGGTTCTTCATCATCTTCTTGATTAGTTGGAGTTAACAACTTCTTCTCAGATACTGGATTACAGTTTACATAGTTATCCAAAGACTCATCTAGAGCTTTGAACTTCACATTGCTATGTCTTACAGGGGGTGCTTGAATCGGTTTAAGACAATGTTGATGATTGTTCGATCTGGATCCGTCAAACCCAGCTGAAGGGATAATGTAGGAAAAATACGAAGACAAAGATTTCCCCTCTTTTGAATTTGGCCTGGCCTACACATTTAAAAACCTCGTGTCATCATGAAAGTAAAACTAAAAATGCACAATTCAAATGGAGAATGAGAGAAGATCAGCTACCTCCGCTTGCAGTATGTATAAACAGTAAAAATGGAGGAAGACGCTTTTTTCATGTATCGTCTCCAAACAAATAAAAAATGAACTCGACTAATCCATATAATTTTAAAAGGCTCAGTTGAGTGGAAACTTTGGTTTTGGTTATAAAATTCATGTCCTACTTTCTTTTCTGCCTTAAAAAATTGTCAGCAACCAATCTATAGACCAAGAACATCAACTAAAACTCTAAAAACCAGTCTTGAAATGTAAATAACAATACATAAAAAACCAAAGTTTCTCTTCTTCTTTTTTCCCTTAGAATTTTTTTTGCCAGCAACCAATCCATAGTCCCAAAACAAAAATTACCCACATGGACATAGGTCTTTCTCTCTCTCTCTCTCTCTTTTTTTTTTTTTTTGCAGTAATGTTGATAATTAACAAGTTAGATTTAAAAAAAAAAAAAATTGATAACATTGCAACTAACAATGGCTGACAAAATCAAATTTTCCTTTTCCACATAAGGTCCCGAGCATTCAATACTGCAAATCCAACCACATTACCACATTCCCATTCAACCTAAAGAACCACAATTCTCAAAGACAACCAGATCTACGTTTTTCCAAGAACAAATATTACAATGAAGCTCAACCATCCATGTACCATAACAACAACCAAAAATTTACCTGCGGTGAGGGAGGAGAGGAGGGCGCGGAGTTGGGGGAATCAGCGAAGAGCCGGGACAGCCTCTCCGACACCTTCTCTTTGAACGTGTGCATTATTATGGGTCTTTGATTTTTGACGATGACAGTCAAAATACCTCTCGGGGTTTTCCTTCTCTCATCTGCTTTTTATCTTTTTCCCCCCCCCCCCCCTTTTTTTTTTTGTTTTGTTTTTTAACCCTTTCTAAAAGGAAAAGGAAAAGGAAAAGTCGGTGGAGGTGGGGGTGGGGGTGGGCGGAGTGGCAGCAATCAGCGGAACATAGAGAGAAAGTCCTACGTGGGTGTTCATGTGGGGGTCTCTTTTACGTTTTTCAGTTTTTGGACGGTGCAATACGCATCCTATGTCCAAAAAATGTAGAAGAGCGGTCAGGATGTCTTTAAAAACAATCTAAGGCCCAAAAAGTGCCACGTAATAATCAGCTACGTAACTGGCGTTCAAACTGAGTTGGTTCAAGCGAGTCAACTCGCCTGTTGTGCTGTACATGTATTATCAGGCTTCCAATTTCTATTGTCGCTGTACGTTGGGCTCTATGTGAATGAAAAATGAGACAATTAACATTTTTTTTTTTTTTTATATGTCTACACAAGGAAAAAGAAAAGGAGGATTTGAACTAGTGGCATCCGCTTCTTGAGGCGTGGTTCACAGCCGATTAAACTATGGACATAAATTTTCTCCAAACCAATTTAGTTTATATAGTATACCAAAAATATAGGCAGGAAGAAACCATAATTTTCTATTTGGAGACGCTCAGTCAAAGTTATTTTTAGTAGGAGTCAAACCTAATTTTTTAGCCTAAAAATACTTATATATTTAACTTAATAAAAAAAATTCTAAAAGAAAATTTGAAAACCAGGGAGGAGTTATGCCTTCTTGGTCTATACATGGGTCCGTCCTTGAATATAGAATTTTGCACATGTTATGGGACATGGAGGTTCATAGTACAACATTGCTGTAGGTTCATAGCACGACATTGAAAATATCATCAATTTTTGGAGATCCTTCTTCTCAATTCCCGGTTAAGATCTTGGCTTGGGTTGGGTTGGGCGTTTCACGGTGGCCATTGGTTTTTCAACTGGAGGGAGTTGTTTCACAGTGGCCATTGGTTTCCTATGAACTTGAGGATGATGAAGCTTTTTCTCTTCATTGACAAGCGTGCGTGCGTTTGGAAGGGATGAGGACATTTTAGAAAAAAAGAAAAAAAAAAAAATCAAAAGCGAGTCACGTGATTACTGTTTCGTCAGTTAAAACAGTTTTGACTAACGAAATAGTCGAATTGCAAAAATTTAAAAGTTTAAGGGAGTACATTGCAAAAATTCAAAAATTGAAAGTCGAATTAAAAATCGTTCTTAAAGTATAATTTTCTCTTTTTTTTTTTTTTTGTTTTGTTTTTTTTTAATAGTATTAGTATTAGAGTACTTGACATCAAACACAACCTTTATTTTACATTCTCAAACAGTCAAACTACAAAAGAGGTTAAACATAAAGGACAGAGAGAGGAGAGAGTAAACACAAAGGACAAGGGGAGAGAAGTAGGGGCAATAGAGAAGGGTACCGTTGAATAGTAGTAGTAGTAGCAGCTAGGGTCTACTCATCAAAAGAGGACAGATTTGGTATCGTGGTGGGAATGGCCCATGGCCCATGGCCCATGGGGTTCAACTCTTTTTAGTTAGGGTGAGAATCCAAAGTGGATTAAGCTTTTAACCTCAGTTATCCAACTATACAAATTAAAGCTTGTGCTTGTGGCCAAGCCTCTTGAAACTGGGAAGATGGAGGGGAGGGAGCCCACAAGGTTTGGTCATTTTTAGTTGATTTGAATAGGAGAGGAACCCTTTTTTTTAAACAGAATGATAAAATTGTCAAAAAAACAAAAAAAATAACAATTTTGCCCTTCTGCTTAAAAGAATCGGTTTCTCTCTAGTTCATAGGAATAGGAGAGGATCCAACCTATCAACTAACAATCATCAATGTCGGTGTAGTTGGAGAGGCTAAGAGTTTTTTTATTGAGCTCTTCAAAATTGATTTTTCTTTAAAAATTTGAGAAAACTCACAAAATGACTATTTGACAAGTTCTCTACTCCATTCAAATTTAACTTTAGTCAATATGGTTCTCCAAATATTAAGAGCCAAAAAGTGAAAAGCTAATTAGTTTTTAAGCTTATATGTTCATTTTCTTTCTTTCTCATATACCAAAAATAAATAAATAATTAACAAATAATATTTAACTAAAGTAGATAAAGATGTAACGAGTTATATGTTTAATTTATTTTAAAAGTAACTCTTTAAATTATGAAAAATGAATTTTACTCTTTAAATTTTTATTTTTATTTAAAGAGCTCAATAAAAATGTTTAATATATTAAATCAATTATAAGGTTATAAGAGGAGGTCATTTTCGACGATGGACACTTATGGGTCTGACCTTTGGAAACCACTAAGGTGAACAATGAGTCAATTAGAGCATGTCATGGTCATGCATGTCGTAACCAAACTCTGATCAAGAGTGTCACGTTAGCATTGTTGGATGAATGGTAGATATAATTATAATATCTATCATTGCTCTTATGTAATGCTTCAATTTTAATTTTATAAAAATGTCTTATTCGTTTTGAAATCTAATGATTTTCACCCTGCTTCCATTCCATCCAAAATTTCATGTTGATCATCTTTTTAATAGAATAATGATAGAAAATACATTTTTATTCCATAATCATCGTACAATGCTAATTGCTAACATGACACTTTCAACCAATCTCTGGATTAATCATCTAAAATGTGATTTATAGCATTACTCTTTTTTGATATATCCGATTATTTGTGACATCTTTTGTTGGGGAGAAAATACCCTTAATGGGCCCCACTCAATTTCACACATATTTACAATATGCCACCACTCTCACTCACCTAATAACACATATGCATCTCACTTTGACTCTTTTAAATAGAAGATGAGAAGATAAGAAGGGGGCCTCTCTCCTCCCTTCCTCTAGACAAGGTTTAGTTGGCAGAAACCTAGAGAGAGAGATGAGGGTACCTTTTTTATTGGCAGAAACCTAGGGGGCCTCTCTCCTCCCTTCTCTCACACATCTCTCTCCGTCGACCCTCACTTCCTCTCATTTTTCGCATACATCACTCAACACACACTACTTCATGGATAATATAAACGAATTTTCATTATCTTTCTTATCCAAAAATAAAGATGCTAATTTAAGTATTAGAGAGTTTTCGGCCTCAACCGAAGACTCTCTGGCCTTATTTTTGTTTTGCAAGAACCTCATTGTTGTATATGTGGTCCTTCACAGCTCAGCCATCAAAAAAATCGCTGGGTAGCAAATTCTTGGCCTGAAAACGCACCAACATCTTTTATTATTTCATATTGAGTGGATGAGTATCCCTTATAACAAATTGCATGTAGGTAGGTTATGTATCTCGAACTATTCGAAGTATTTGTGAGAATACTGCTGCAATTCCAACAGTCCAATTGTAAATAATTATCCACCTCCTTTCTGGCTTTGGAAGTTAGTGACGAATAGAAGTTGCCGAAACTTGGTCAAAGATTTGGAGGTGACGAGCATTACCTTGGAAATTTGAGTGGGGTTAGGTGGTTTTGGGCAGCCCACAGTAATGGCAATCTTATTTGTTTGGTGGTGGCATCCATTTATTTGTGTATTTAATAAGAGAAAAGGGTGGGTATTTAATTTTTGTTCCTAACATTACCCATTCTTGGGCAATTATTTCCTGGTAAATTAAATGTGTTCCTTATCGGTAGATATGTGTTATGGGGTAAATCATTTATGGTGTGAGTTTCATTTTAAAGTAATTTTCAATCTTTTGCACAAGATTGAATGAGACGTACCAAGTAAATTGTGGCTATGTTTGTCAATGTTTTGAGGTAACATATATTTGAAAATTGTAACAGTGTTTTATGTTTGAGTTGTTTGTTAATATTTTTGTTTTGAGAAGAGAAAACAAAAGACGGGAGAACACAATTGTTTCATAAAACTTTTTTTTCTTTTCCCGTTTGTTTTTTGTTTTCAAAACAAAAATACAAACAAATAACCAAATACACAAAACACACAAAACTGCTTTCACTTTTTTTTTTTAAAAAAAAAAAAGGTAAAAAAAAATGCCCTCTAAAAAGTATAAATTGTGCCTTCCTTCCTTCCACTGCAAAATGTAATTAATATATATATAACTTGAATTCCCTTTTAGAATAGATCTTATTAGATGTGATCGGGTTCTTAATAAAGTGAAAAAAGCTAAAAGTTGGTAAAGGAAAGAATTTGCTTTCATTCTTCTGGGTCACAAGGGAGAGTTTAAAAGCAGTTTCAGAGCCCAACCCTTTTTGGTATCATGCCACACCAAAGCTCTGCCACCAATTTATCACTTTTATTCACAATTCGGTAATGTGTAGAATGTTTGAAATTTGTATCACTTATATAAGGATCGGAATACCCAACAATTGCCCATAAAAAATGGCTGAAATCCTAGCGATTAAATCTCATACAAGGATATATACGCCGCCACGTATTCCATTAAATAAAAAATAATAAAATATTATTTAATTTTAAAATAAAAAACAAAATAAAAAAAATATATGGGGTGGCCAGCTACCCCACGTTTGCCATAGGGGGTGGCCACCCCCAAGGGCTAGTTGGGGGTGGTTCGGCCACCCCCTAAGGCCAAACCCAAAAAAAAAAAAAAAAAAAAAAAAGGGGGTTTGGCCCTAGGGGTTGGCCGAACCACTCCCTATGCCCTAGGGAGTGGTTCGGCCACCCCCAACCGAAGCCACCCCCCCATGTCTCAGATGGGGTGGCCGGCCACCCCATATATATATATTATTTTGTTTTATATTTTTAAAAAAATTTAACTAATATTTTATTATTTTTTAATTAGTGGGACACGTGGCATCGTATATACCCTTAGATGAAATTCAATGACTAAGATTTCAGCCATTTTTTATGAGCAATTTCCCAGCTATTATTGTGGATCCCGATCCCTTATATAAATATTAAAACAATATGTCTCTAGGCTTAAACGGTACCCATTTTTCTTGGACCAAATATTGTGCTTAATTTATTTTGCTACTAGTTTAATGTTATTGCGTGTTTATGATTTTGAATGGGTACTTTGATGTAGAAAAATTATACAAATTTCTGTTTTTAGCTTTCTTTGTTGGATATTTTTTAATTAATTTGATAGGTTTGAATTTATTAATTTATTTGGTATTCTTTTCACTTGTTAGTGGTAGTAAGAACTATACTTAAACTCTAACAAAAATCTTATACTTCTAGATATTTTTTAGGTTAATTCTTAATCTATATGTTAAAGTTTAGACAAATGTGAGCAGGAAAAGAACAATTGATTTATTATTTAAGAAAATAACATGCGAGTGATTCAAAGGTTAATACACATTTAGATAGGCCTTTAATTAGCACCGAATTTTGATGCTTCAGTGACTATTGAGCATTCTTTTAAATATCCAATAATCAAACTTGAAGAAATTGACGCTACCTCTTTCAAACATGATCCAAGATTACATTCCATAAATATATGGATTTCATATTAATTTACAAGATGAAATCTGAAGTGCTTATATTAAAGTCGATCCATATTAAACCAAGTTTTTCCATGCTATGTATTTACTGAGAAATCAACAATTTGTCAATTACAACGAAAAGTTTTGACAATTGGTAAAAAGGTAAACATGGAATGAATTATTTTTTAATAAGACATGTGGGAAAGACGTTATAGTATTAACATCATTTGAATTTATTCTTATATTGCATTTCATGAAAACATTATGAGAATCACCGATATGCTTTGCCAAGATTTGCAACAAATTTCTCAAAACATTTTAAATGTCACGAATCTAGTTTCAACTACAAAATCATTCGTTCAAAAGTAGAGAAATGACGGATGGGAGCCCTCTACTTACTATCGTTAAATCATTTTACGAACAACATCAAATGGATGAATTTGATATTCCAGATATTCCAGAGATGAATACTTAATGTACTAGAGCTCGTGGTAGATGATGAAGAATTTTCGACAACAATAAGGCATTATTTTAAAATCAATATATTTACTAATTATACAAGAAACTTCTAGTTGCAAGAACTGAATAATAGACTTAGTAAGCATGTAATGGAACTTTTTATTCGTACCGCCACTTTAAGTCCTAAAGATGGATAGAAATAATTTAAGATTGATGATGTGTGCGACTTAATCGAGAAGTTTTATTGTCAAGATTTTACTGTACAAGATAAATTCCATTTAAGATGTCAATTGCAACTTTATGAGCTTAATATGCCAAAACATAAAGATTTTTATTGATTTGAGCTACGTAGACGACTAACAATTTCAAAAAAGTCAAAGATCTATCATTTTGTTTTGGCAAGTTGATTCATCTAATGTTGACTATCCTTGTTTTTAGTGTCACTATTGAATAAACTTGTAAGAACTTGATTACACATTAGAATCAAATATTAGCATTTGTTTGCTTATACGTGTAGGTTTGTTGGTTTATTACATGCAAAAAAATGGAGGTTTTTATGAATTAATTTACATATACAAAGAAAAGATATGGTAATTGGATATCCAAAGCTCTTAAAAGCATGTGAGAGCCAGGCTTTGATGAAATAATTGATAAACAAAGCTTTTAGTCAGCCCTGGCCTGCGCCAGCGCCACAGAAAAAGCAAAAAAGCAAAGCCAACACAACCATTTCCTTCTCCACATTATTTCAATCCTACAATATTGATTAGAGGAATGACCAAACAGAAAAAAACAAAAAGAATCTCACTCTCTGTTTATAATAGTGAATACACCTAAAACTGTTCACCTTTGTTGTCCTATTCCCATTTCCAGAATACACTTAAAACCCTTTCTTTTTTTTTTTTTATGTGGGTAATGAGCAATAGAAGTTTGATTTGTCCAAAAATCAATCTTCATATGAGCTTTGTTTGTTTAATGGCTAAGTTAACTCTAATGAATGAGCCAGCTATTATAAATGATTTCATGTGCATGTCGTGAGTGAGGGGGGGTTTTTCCTCCAAGTTCATAAATTCTTGTGCAAATGGCAAATCTCAATAGAATCACCTGTTTCTTGTCTTGGACAACAAGCCTCACCAACTCTCATTCAAGAAATTATAATCCATTATTATTATTATTCAATTAAGGCATGATGTACTTGAGTCAAACTTCATACACTTCTCTCCCACAAAGTCAGATTCCCTTCCATTCACAATTTCACACGCTCCTCACCTTCCTTACAATAGAGAGAATATCTCTGGTAACTTTGAACATATGTTTATTATTCAAACCATTTTGTTCTCATTCTCATCAAATAATAGAATATTTACATAATTAAATCCCAACAAATAGTTCAGTATTCCATAAAAACTATTATTTTATATCTACGATTTGTGTACATTGTACTGCTTGTGGAGAGTAGGAAAAGCCATACCCTGATAGGCTGATACCACCCCTCACCCTACCCCCCATTCTCAGCATCTCTGCTCATCTAAAGAGGTAAAAGGCGAGTAAATCCCAATCCTTGCAGCAAAAAGCAGCAGAATTCAAAGAGCCAAACACAACCCATTTGATTCTTTCCCTCAGTTTAACCCAAAACCCACAAAAATCTGCCATGATTTGATTTATCAACACCACCCCAAATGGGTTATGCCTCAAAACCCTTTTCCTTTTTCCTTTTCTCGCTGATTTTCTGCACAAATCTTGAGCTCATCCCACTTGCTGAATCTGCCTCCGACTACACAGCCTTGGTCTACAAGGGCTGTGCAAAGCAGTCCTTCACAGATCCAACTGGTGCTTACTCCCAGGCCATCTCAGCTCTCTATGGCTCCCTGGTTTCGCAGTCCACCAAGGCCAGGTTTTCCAAGACCACCTCCGGGAGTGGCCAAACCACCATTTCTGGTCTCTTCCAATGCAGAGGGGACCTCACCAATTCTGAGTGCTACACCTGTGTGAGCAAACTGCCCCAACTGGCTGAAAGCCTGTGTGGGAAAACCATAGCCGCGAGAGTCCAGCTCCTTGGCTGCTACATTCTCTATGAGGTTTCTGGGTTTGCTCAGATTTCAGGCATGGAGTTGCTCTACAAGACCTGTGGGGCAACAAACGTGGCCGGAAGTGGGTTTGAGGAGAGGAGGGACACTGCGCTTTCGGTGCTGGAAAACGGCGTCGTTAGCGGCCACGGGTTCTACACCACGAGCTATCAAGCCATGTATGTGTTGGGCCAGTGTGAGGGGGATTTGGGTGACTCCGATTGTGGAGAGTGTACGAAAACCGCCGTGCAGAAGGCTCAGGTTGAATGTGGAAACGCTATTTCCGGCCAAATCTATCTGCATAAATGCTTCATTAGTTACAGTTACTATCCCAATGGGGTTCCCACCAGATCAACTTCATCCTCCTCCTCCTCCTCTTCATCTTCTTCATCTTCATCAGGTTAAGTCACTGTTTTTTTTTCCCCTCTCTCTAATTTCCTTTAATCTACAATATTAATTAGAGTAATCAATCTCTCTCTCTCTCTCGGTGGCTCCACAATGTTCAGATTAGTGGTTTGTGCCTTTTGATCATTTGTTTTATTAGTTTAGTTCATGAGTATAATAACGTGGGATGTGTTTTGAAATAATGTCAAGTACAGGGGGTACTACGGGAAAGACAGTGGCTATAATACTAGGAGGGGCAGCTGGAGTGGGGTTTCTAGTAATTTGCCTACTGTTTGCTAGAAGTTTGCTGAAGAAACATGATGGTAAGTACAGATATATATGAGATGGATGATGGATCCTCTTTTTCTGCTTTTTTCTGGTCCCTAATGCTGATATGGTTGGAATTTGTTTTTTGTTTTGTTTTTTTTTTTTAATGCAGATTTTTGATAAGAGATGGGGTTGTTCTAAAAAGAGGCAAACGTTTTTCTGAGGTAGAGTTTTTTCTACAAATATTATTTTTTGTTTTTAGGTAAAAAGGAGATGGGTTTTTGTGGTGAATATGAGTGGCAAAGAGAGAGAGAGAAAGAGAGAGTGAGAGAGAGAAAGATAAAGAAGGTTTATATGTTGGGGATTAATATTCTTAGTTCTTACAGTTAGGTAAGAATTTTTTTGAAGAAGGGGAAGCAATTAGGGCATGAAAAGTAAGAAAATTTTTTTCACAAAAAGTGAAATGGGTTGGAATGAATGTTTGTCATTATGGGTGGAAAGAACAAAAAATTCAGTGGGAGTGTGGAGGATGAATGGGGATTTAGGCATGGGTCCATGTGGGTGTTTCTTTGTTTTCCCTCTTCTCTAGATTAATGCATCTCTATTTTCTTACACACTTTATGCTTTTTAGAAAGTTGCAAAATCCTCTCTCCCCCACTCGCTCCCCCTCTCTCTCTGTCGTTCACGCGCTCGCGCTCCCCCACACGCGTTGTCTATTTAATTCGCGCTGACAATGACACCGACTATATTTTATTTTTTCTTTGGAGCAATTTCACTCCCTAATCAACCATTTTAACCGGTGGAGGTGGTTTTAAGTGGCTGGAAGAAAATTATATGCCCGTAATAGGACGTGACGTGGGTTCGAATTTACAATGAAAAAATTACTCACACAAGCCTGTCACGGTAAGGCTGAGTTAGATTATGACTCAATTGATCTTAAGAGAACGTAATTAGGCCCCTCCTAAATGTTTTTTAGCGGGTAAGGTCTTAAAATAATTAATTACAATTGGTCATTCTCTCTGCCATTTTGCTATATTAAAAAAAAACAAAAATTACTTTAATTGGCTTTGCCTACACATGCACTGCCTTTGTTTAATTGAGTTTAAGAAATGCAATCCAAATCCATGAGTTAAGAAACGCTTTGTAACAAATTAAATGAACAGTTCTTAATCTTCCATCTTTTTAAAGTACATTTATACGGCCAGGGACCTCAAGATGTATGATATGATATGATATGACATTGTGGGAGGTTGGAGTCGGTCCTTGTAGTCTTGTAGATGATGATGATGATGAATGGTGCCCATCCTAACATGATGAGGATGAGAAATTTAACGTGGGAAAGCAAAATGACAGTTGTAGAGCTTATTGATAAGAGCTACCAATGATTTGTCACAAGTGTAATGCACCTACCATTCATTTCAGAAAACCTGGTAATAAATATACGTATGTCCAATAATCGCTGCACATTTTAAGCTCTATACAGTCCATGCTGAATCACCTCATGACAGCTCATACCTGGCTATCTTTATTCGGGAAAAATGCAAAATCAGTCCATGAAGTTTCCCTGAGTTATAATTAACTCCCCGTGGTATCAAAATGAACTCAAAAGTTTTTAATGTATGCCAAAAAAACAATATAGTCTTTATAGTCAAATTTCGTTAATTGATTTAACAAATTCTGATGGTGTGAAATGTTAGTGCCAATAAAATTGTGATGCTTATCCGATTTAAGTTAGTGTTACACTAACGGAATTTGTTAAATTAATGAATGAAATTTGATTGTAGGGACTATATTGTTTTTTTGGCATACGTCAGGGACCTTTGAGTTCATTTTAATACTACAGTGAGTTAATTGCAAATAAGGTAAACCACAAGGACTAATTTTGCATTTTTTCCTCTTTATTTTATTGAGAAAATTTGTATACACTTCTTTCTTTTTTTTTTTCTTTTTTTTTTGGTATAAAATTATTTTAAAAACCTTTTGTGGTGTTTAAAATAACAATTCGTTATATAGTTCTTTTACTCACAGGAAATTGAACGGAAATTGATGGTAAAGACTTATTTGTTATTTTTGTATATCACATGAAATTCTCGAAACATTTTTGTATCACTGGAAATTTATTGCAAATTATTATGATCATATAAATTGATTTTACATTTTTTTTTTATATTTATTTATTGCTTGAAATTGGAGGCCAGCTCCTAACTACCCAGATTTTTTTTTTTTTTTTTTTTGAGAAGTGGGTTTATAGCTCAAAACCACCAAAAAAAAAAAAAAAAAAACTCGTGTTCTGTTCCAACTATCCATCATTAATCTTTTTATATTCAAAGAAAAAAAAAATTATTCAAGAAAGAGAAAAATAAATAAATAATTAAAGCAAATGCAAGTAAATTTTAATAGATTCTATGCAAATTTAAGATATAAATAAAAAATAAGGAAGCAAAGCCACGTTTTATAAAATATGGCATTGCCTAGTACCATTTCTTCGCAAGTGCATGTCAAAGGCACCAATACTAAGCATGAACGACGACGTATTGGAGTCGATCCCAAGCAACACCGAACCACGCGTAGCCCATGCGCAAGCCATCAAAGCCGGCAACACCGACCGCTCGACGTACAACAAGCTCGTCACCCGCTACTCCAAATCCAACCTCTTCTCCTACTCCCTCCGCCTCTTCCACCAAATCCCATCGCCCAACGTTGTCTCATGGACCGCCCTCATCTCCGCCCACGCCAACACCCTCCACTCCCTCCACCACTTCATCTCTATGCTCCGCCACCCAACCTTCCCCAACCAGCGGACCTTTGCCTCTCTCTTCAAAACCTGCACCGCGCTCCCTTGCTTCTCTTTCGGCCTTAGCCTCCACTGTATGTCCCTGAAGCTCTCACTCTCCGGCGAACCCTTTTCTGGGTCTGCGCTTATCCACTTCTACTCCAAGTATCGCTTACCCGATGAAGCTCGTAAGGTGCTCGATGAAATTCCTCACAGAGATGAGGTTTGTTATTCCGCCATTGTTGTGGGACTCGCGCAAAATTCACGGTCCATCGATGCGTTATCGATGTTTGCTGATATGAGAGCTTGCGGTGTGGCATCCACGATGTATAGTGTCTCGGGTGCGCTTCGTGCAGCTGCAGAGGTTGCTGCATTGGAGCAATGTAGGATAATACATGCCCATGCGGTGGCAACTGGGTTAGATACAAATGTGATTGTGGGTAGCGCTCTGGTTGATGGATATGGAAAAACAGGTTTTGTCTCGGATGCAAGGCGGGTTTTTGATGAGAACTTGCCGTGTATGAATATAGTTGGGTGGAATGCATTGATGGCTGGCTATGCACAGCAAGGGGACAAGAACTCGGCCCTCGAGCTTTTCAATTTAATGGAAGCTCGAGGGCTTGTACCGGATGAATATAGCTTTCTAGCAGTCCTAACATCGTTTAGCAATGCGGGTTTGGCTGCCGAGGCGGAACAGTGGCTGACACGCATGGAAGTAGATTATGGTTTGGAACCGGGGTTAGAGCATTATACATGTTTGGTGGGTGCATTGGGAAGAGGTGGTCGATTACAAGAAGCTGAGAGAGTTGCGATGACAATGCCTTTTGTGCCAGATGCTGCAGTGTGGCGAGCTCTGCTATCCAGTTCTGCATATCATGGTGCAGCAGACATGGCTTTGGCTATGGCTAAACGGTTATTGGAAATCAACCCGCATGATGACTCAGCTTATGTGATTACTGCCAATGTGTTTTCGGTTGCCAGTAGGTGGGATGAGGTTGCGGAAGTGCGGAAGATGATGAAAGATAGGAGGGTGAAGAAGGAAGGTGGCAGGAGTTGGATTGAAGTGCGAGGGAAAGTGCATGTGTTTTTGGCTAGGGATACAAGGCATGAAAGCACAGAGGAAATATATGAGAAGTTGGCTGAGCTAATGAAAGAGATTGAGAAATTAGGTTACGTGCCGGTTTGGAAAGAGATGATGTTGCATGAGGACGTAGGGGAAGAAGAGAAAAAGGAAGCGCTTTGGTATCATAGTGAGAAGCTGGCAGTGGCATTTGGGGTGGTGAGTGGAGCTGCACCACCGGGGAAGGCGCTAAGGATTGTGAAGAATCTTAGGATTTGTAAAGATTGTCATGAGGCTTTTAAGTATTTTAGTAGAGTGTTGGAGAGGGATATCATCGTGAGGGATGTAAACAGATACCATAGATTTTTAAACGGTAGCTGTTCTTGTGGAGATATCTGGTAACATGTAGGAAATCATGAGGCACTATAATTCTGCTCTCCAAGGGAGAAAGAATGCAGACCCTTCAAATTTTTCCTTGCACATTTTATTTAAATCCAACGCTCACTGATAAAGATGTTATGGTCATGGTATAATAATATTTTAATATACATTGCTATTGCATGGCGACTAATAAGTCTTCGTTTTGCTAAATATTTTGCAACATTGGGAGAACTGATCTAAAACGCAGTTTTCTGTTCCAAACCCAGAAACCCGTCATCAACAAACAGTTTTTAAGAACTAAAGAACAGAAGGGGGAAAATAGAGGATTGAGATTCCTTCCAATTCCTAGTGTAGTGCATGAGATGCAATACATTTTTTGTGGTCTTCGTGACAACAAAACCAAAACTTAAAAAGTTTTTTTGATAAGTAATATTCAAGTTTTATTAAATGGGTAAGGTGCCCTTACATACACTGGAAGTATACAAGCAAAAACACCTAACTAGAAAAAGAAAAAATCCACCCAAAATCCAACAAAAGTAACCCAACAAAACCACCCAAAATCCCTAAAAAACAAACACCCAAAGAAACCAAGCTAACCCACAAAAAGCCCCACATAATCACCCAACAGCCCTTAAAACCTAAACGGTGTGCTACAACCCTCAAAACCAAAACTTAAAAAAGTGACTGGGATATTTTTTGAGGTGGGTGTATGGTGGTAGCCATCTACTTGGGTGGTTCGTCGATCCAAAAGGGCTGGCCTGAGGTGGCTGAACAACCCCCACAGCCATGGCCCATGGGGTGTTTCGGCCACCCCAGATCCATTTGGATGAGATGAGGGTGGTTCAGCAATCAAATACACAGCAGAAAAACCCCAACAGCCACTTTGTTGCTATAAAAAAAACTACAACATATTTGTTGAATAATATCGGATCCAAAAGATGGAAGTGATAATGTTTCGACTCTGGTAGGTTTCCTTTCCAGTTTTTGTTACAGTAATCTGCTTCATCCTTGAAACTATTGCTTTGATTCTCAGACATTCTGTACATGAATGATGCTGATGGTGAAAGGAATTGGAAATCCTGACTGAAGAGACAACGCCTTCTTCTGATCTCGCAGCCACTGCTAAACATTTATACTAAACTAAAAGGTTCTTATAACTAAAAATTGCTTCTGTTTCTTACCATTGGAAACATTGACGTAGGATGTCACAATTCTTACTCCAATGAGGTTTGTTTCAAACTTTTCTTCCGCTTTTCTTTCTTCACTCTTTATATGATTGTATATATTTGATTTTGCAATAAAAATTACAATAAATTAGAATTTGAAGTGCTGGTATAGTTTTTCAGTGTAGCAATGAGCAATTCCTAGGGTAGTGCATGAGATGCAATAAATTTTTTTGGTCTTCGTGAGTGACAAAACCAAAACTAAAAAAAGTTTTTTTTGATAAGTAATAATCAAGTTTTATTAAAAGCGTACGGCGCCCCTACGTACACTGGAAGTATACAAGCGAAAACACCTAACTAGAAAAAGAAAAATCTACCCAAAATCCAACAAAAGAAACCCCACAAATCCACCCAAAATCCCTCAAAAACAAACACCCAAAGAAGCCAAGCTAACCCACAAAAAGCCCCCACATAATCACCTAACAGCCCTTAAAACTCACAAGGTGCGCTACAACCCTCAAAACCATAACTTAAAAAGTGATTGGGATATTTTCTGAGGTGGGTGTATGGTGGTAGCCATCTACTTGGGTGGTTCCAAAACTTAAAAAGTGATTGGGATATTTTCTGAGGTGGGTGTATGGTGGTAGCCATCTACTTGGGTGGTTCGTCGATCCAAAAGGGCTGGCCTAAGGTGGCTGAACCACCCCCACAGCCATGGCCCGTGGGGTGGTTCGGCCACCCCAGATCCATTTGGATGAGATGAGGGTGGTTCGGCTATCAAATACACACCAGGAAAACCCCAACAGCCACTTTGTTGCTATAAAAAAAACAACATATTTGTTGAATAATATCGGATCCAGCAGATGGAAGTGATAATGTTTCGACTCTGATAGGTTTCCTTTCCAGTTTTTGTTACAGTAATCTTCTTCACCCTTGAAACTATTGCTTTGATTCTCAATCTGTACATGAATGATGCTGATGGTGAAAGGAATTGGAAATCCTGACTGAAGAGACAATGCCTTCTTCTGATCTCGCAGCCACTGCTAAACATATATACTCAACTAAATTAATGGTTCTTATAACTAAAAATTGCTTCTGTTTCTTACCATTGGAAACATTGACGTAGGATGTCACAATTCTTACTCCAATGACGTTTGTTTCAAACTTTTCTTTCGCTTTTCTATCTTCACTCTTTATATGATTGTATTTGCACTAAAAATTACAATAAATTAGAATTTGAAGTGCTTCCAATTCCTTTCACGATATAGTTTTTCAGTGTAGCAATGAGCAAGGAAATTTTAATAATTTATGGTCTCCGGAGTTGAGAAATCACGTATTAAATTTTGTGTACTGATGGCAGCACTTCACTTTCTACCAAACCATTTTTTGTTCATTCACAGTTATAAAAGTCAAATAGCATATATTCTTGATTTATATGTGGATTGGAGTTAAGGTCTGGCTTAATAATGAAGGATCATTAAATCTAAACAGGTTCAACTAGCTCTATTAATGACTATTGATTCATGGACTGTGGTTTTCTTTTCTTCCATTTGACTGTTGATTCAGAGGGTCAGTTTTGGGTAAATGGGTTCTCAAGCAGTTCTAGTTATGATTTTGCAAATTGTGGTGTTGTTGATGGCTAACTTTGTTTTCTTTGGAAGGAAAGATGTTCATGTAGGGAGAGACGTTGTGAAATATAGTATACTAGGAGAAACAATAGTTAGGTTTGCTTTAGTATTGGAGTTGTCCCATCTAATGCTTCAGCTAAATAGTGTACATTCCAGTCTCCAACATAAAAAGATGAATGTCTCAACCGAACAAATAAATAACAAACAAGAATAAACATAGCACTTCTTCGCGGATGAAGATTCAGAGCAATTAACTGTCCAAATTGCTAGATTTGGATAGTTATCACGAGAGAGTTCATATGAGACCTATCCGTCCAAATAAATTTTGGGTTGTCCCATGTCCAGCCACCTACCTAATAGATCCCATATGAACTTTCTCACGTGGCAGCTAATTGCTCTGGATCCCAATCCAGTTTGCAGGTTTGCAGCAACTCCATGCTACTGCAATTCCTGGGGTTCCAACTTAATTACTTAAAGCAATTATATGAAATCCTCAATGGATTCAAATGGAATGGTGTGTGTGCCTTGCTGGTAGGAGTGTAAACGAGCCGAGCTTGAGCGAGCTTCCCTTGTTTAGGCTTGGCTCGTTTAAATTTTACTCGAGCTCGAGGGTAAGCAAAAAAAATCGAGCTGAGCCAGCTCGCGAGCTGGCTCTTATATTTAATGTTTTTGTTTTTTTTTTAAAAAATTTAACTTCAAGTACTCTTAAACGACTTAAGAAGTTAGTTTGCATATGAGTATTTGCTTAACCTAGCTAGTCGAGTATGGAGCCTGAGTCAATACAGCAAGGCATTTGGTTTCAAAGAGAGAGGATATGCATCCTTTTATAGATAAGCAAACTTGGAGATTAATGTTTTCTTAATAATGTGGGACAAATTAACAGGTTGCATTTAGACTGCATTGGGACAACGCCCCCTACAAAAAACTATTTTTTCAACGTCTCTCTCTCAATCCCCCTCACCAGTCGCAGCACATCTTCCACCTGAACTCTCATTTCCCACTCTCTCACTCTCGCTCATCAAACAGGTACTGATAGTGTTTGGGTCTGTATGATTCTTCAATAGTTTATGCCTTTTGCAATCTCCCTCAATAGTTTCTGTTTGATTCTTCTTCCTTTGTTTGGATCTGCTCTAATTGATCTGAAGTCTTTTTAATGATTGCTCTCTCTCTCTTTGATCACGAAGGGTTTAGAATTTTTCATTCTCTAACGCTTAAATATAAATGCAATTTTAAGATTTTAATAATTATAAGATTTATAATTAATTATGTATTACTTAGTTTATATATATATACACACGAGCTTATACGAGCTTGCTCACAAGCCTAGCCGAGTCGAGCCGATTTTGCTTCGTTTAATATTCGAGCTAGGATTTGTGTTCATGAAGTGCTTTATTTAATATTCGAGTCGAGCACGAGCCGAGCTTATGCGAGCCGAGCCCGAGCTTGCTCGCGAGACGCTTCACTCACTTAACAACCCTAGTTGCTGGTGCGCATATAAAAGTATGTTGTTAGAATGATAACTCTATTACAAGTGTACCCATGTTATCAGTTTCTGACCACTAAGCAAAGGACTTAGACATAATAATTAAAGAGCAAATGAACAAATTACAAACAATATTATGATCTTTAAATCATAAAGAACACATTTTTAACAGAATTTTATGTATAACTGCAGAATTTTTTTTTATGATGAACCCAATCTACAGTCTATGTGCATGAGAAAATCTCAGAAGCATCATATGGAGAACACTATTTGAGGTCCATCATACTGCAACTCCACATGTATTGAGTTAACACTATAGATAACCATAGCCCAAGTTCAATGTCAACGAGACATTATTGAGTTAAATTCTGTCCATTCATATTATTCTTAAATAACCCAAATTCTTTGAAAGATTTTCCTTTTCTCTGTTTTCTCACCAACCAAACGGCACATCATAGAAGGACACCAAAACATATCAAATTAACCAAACAAAAACGAACGAAAGGACCCTAAATAACTGAGGCATCCATTTAATTTGAAAATCCCAAGTAAATAAAGAGAATCCAATTAAAAATACTCTAACGCTGCAAACCCTAATTCTCAAAACACCAAAGCCAAAGTCGCATATCACATCCAATCCAAAACCCAATCTCCGATGAGCGGAGCTGACTCACTTGGGGGTGCCGAGGAGGCTGGCCTGCTGGAGCTCAAGGTCATTGAGCTGCTGCTCGCGGTCCATCTCGATGATGAGGGGCACCACCAGGATGAGGAAGGTGGTGCCGACGATCCACGCGGCCTTGCCGGTGCTGCGGATCAGCTTCTTTGACACGAAGGCCGCGTCCGAGGCCGCGCGCTTCGACTGGTGGACGATCGGCGACTGAGACACGCTGCGCGAGACTCTCGTGATTAGGGACTGCTCGTTGCTCGTTGCAGAGATTCGCTTTTTGCCCTGAGAAGATGCCATTTCGGTCTTCTTATTATTTTCTGTAGAGAATGTGAGCCAAGGGTTTTGGGGGGTTTCTTTCGGCTTCTACACGTTTAGTGGTCTTTAAGGGTTTTGCAGGTTCTTTCTCTCCAAACCTACGAGGCCGGGCCATGGGCCATTGATTTTAATTTTAATTTTAATTTTTTTTTAAAAAAGGAGGAGTCTGAAATAGTAAAAATTGAAAGCAAAATATTAAAATTGAGAGGTCGGACCATTTAATCAAATGAGTCGAATTAAAATTAATCTATAATCTTATACCACAACACAATTCGAACCTAACATGTGAACACAAATTATCATCTTTAAGGATCCCATGATTTTTAATTTTTTTTCTTAAAATCTTTTTATCAAGTTATATATATATATATATATATATATATATATATACACACAAATTGAGTTTAGTCCTATCAAAATTAGGTTTTGCCACTCATTTATACCTTAACTCCCCAAATGAGAAATTGTAATTCGGTGTACCCGAGGGTAGAGGAGTCAGAAATAGCAAAAAGTGAAGAACCATGGGACACAAGCGTGAACCGAAGGCCTTGGGAAAAGGAACCATTAGCTAAGATCAAACTGGAGTTGAGGTATGTTCAGATGGGGCTTACAGAACATGGCAACTAAAGAAGAACCATGCAGCGTCCAAGAATGGGGACATCAATTGAACGAGCCAACTTAAGAAAGAGAGAGAGAGAAGATAATCTCTTTAAGTTTGCCAAGAATGAGAAGTAACCAACTTTAGACTCTTAAATGATCAATCAACCAGTATAAAACCTCTCTTTATATACTGCAAGCATGAAAATGGCAAGTTTAGGAGATGTTCCACTTCAATGGATTTTGATATGATAGCACTCATCACCAAATCCCTGTTTAAACACGCACCACTCATTTGCAAACCTCTGCACACAACCAGAGATGTATTACACACCCAAGGAACTGAAACAGTAAAACCCAAACCAGAACCTTCTTTCCTGCCACAACTTCCATTTCCCACCAGCATATCCTTGTATGCTCTGCCAATTCTGGAAACATACTTTCCCATTGGCAAAACTTGCTCAAGAACAGATGGAGCAGACCCAGCGGAATTCAAAAGTTCAGAATCTGAATGAAGGTTCACCACAACAGTGCCATGTTCAGGGTGAAGTTGATTATTGAGAGCTTTAAGAAATGGGGAATTAGGGTCCCATAGCTTGCGAGGGAAGATGTCTTCACTGTCGTAAGCATCAATGAAGATCATATCATATAGATTCGTATTGTCCAGGACAAAATCCTCAGCGTCTGATTCATAGAGGTATAGCTTCTCATGGATGCCTTTCCACAGTACTTCATCAATGGTATTAGGTTTTGACAAGGCACGTTCACCTGATGGGTTCATAACTGAGAAAGCAGGAAAACCCATAGCTTTGATCGAGGCTGAGATAACAAGGGGGTCAATTTCAACTATGTGAACTGCAGCACCTGAAGGGATCGAGCACAAGAATTTAGAGTCAGGTATATGTGGAAATCATTCAATCCAAAATCTAATGGACATTGGGAAACAAGAAATTGCTACATTACAAAAATATTTGCTTCACTTGGGCAAGAAGATTGAGATTGTTGCCCAAAAACCAACAATAGAAAGATGGAAGACATATTTAGGTAGGCATTCCAAGTAAATCACAACGTATGACCTTATGCAACATTTAGTCAGCTTATGTCAGATTTAATCCCTATTCAACTAATTTCGTAATAAACATTTCCTGTTCTTTCGTTTTTTATTTTCCTCCACCCTTTCTTCTCCTGAATGCTATTCAACTATAGAATTATAAAGCAACTGAAGATAGGTTTTAAAATGCACTTAAAAGAATACATCAATCAAATAATTCTAGCAATGGAGAGATTGGCTTGATTGGCAAAGTCCATCACTCTGGTCAAATCTAGTGGTGGTTGAAACACCCCCAACCCAATTTTTTGGTCATGTTCAGGATTGGATTTGAACTGCGAGCCTCTCCTAGCCATACACACCGATGATGCAGTAAAAAGAGGCATGTTGAATATGATCCTCTTCATTTCATATGAAATTGATAGCATCAACTTCATGATCAAGATTTGTATTTAACAATGTACATGATTGTACATTATTTAAATTTTTTAAAAGACGTATCAAGTGTCAACATTGACTTCATACCCACCATTAGATACACCAACTTTAAATCATGACCATGAAATAGATACTATCTATTTCAATGAAATGAAAAGGATCCTTGTCCGTTGAACAAGATTAATGTCAATGCACTTTAGCCAACACACTAAATGTCCAAATCCTGGGATGTTTGACAGAGAGCCATCCACGCAGCCATTTCTAATTGTATTGAATGTAGATGACTCGACCCGTCTCAATTGGGCTTAACGTCTTAATGTGACAGTAGCCCAACATTTGACCAGTAGCATAAACTTTGCCTCGAAAACAACCCATTCCCAAATGAGAGAGCTTGTGTTGACCATTTATATAGGGCCCATAAAATGGCTACCCAACCAATGCTGATAAACTTACAATTTGCCAAGACTAATCAGGATGCTACCTTTGTTCAGGAAGGAAAAACGAATAATAAAAAAAATCAGAACAACTATTATCACAATAGCACAACCCTTAAAAATCCATCTTCTAATTTATCAAAGAATTAATGTTATAGCCCATATCAGTTTTCCTCATTCGAGATGAAGGACCTCACCCTCCAGAATTTTAGTGCTTTGAACAACCTATATCTATACATATGCAACATAGCTCTTGAAAATGCTGGTTCAGATGTAAGAGTAGAGCAATTACACTAACATTCGTACCTGTTATAGAAGGTAAACAACCTCAAGCTAACATTTATATGGACAGTCTGTCTTCCCCTTTCATCATGTCCCCTAAGAATATGAATATCATGACCTAGTTACAACAACTATAGGAGCACTCATTGAAAACATTTGTGTTCCTTGTTCATTATCACAACAATTTGCAGCTGTCTTAACTCTGCTTAATTCTCCAAATCGGTGGACAGTCTTTATCTCAAAGCAATGTTTTGTTCATTGTATTACAAACTAGCTTTAATACCGATAGAAGAAAAGCACATGCAGAATGGCTAAGAGATTTTCCCTCACCTTTAATTTTACTAGCCAGAAATAATGGTAAGCTTCCTCCACCATGACCAATGCATAAGATATTCATAGTTTTCTTCCCACGCACCGCATTTTTGATATCATAACCACAAGATGCTATAGTGGCCAACCCAGTTGATACCATACTCTTCAGATCTGCAAAATGACATCCAGATAATCAACTGGTTACTTCTTTTTCAGTTTCAGCAGAGATCACAGGCTTACTTCAAGAACAAAAAAAAACTACAAGAACAACAACAAAGAATAGAGCAATTGAAACAGGACCCATTAACATAACATGCTGAGGTATAAGATACCATACACAAACATCAAATAGCACATCTATTGATTAACATGAGAAGAAACTGGGATCTATAGTCCTTGACAGACACACTCAGAAAATAAATAAATAAATAAAAATCAAAGCACAAATAAGTGTGCATCCCACTAATACACTGCCCAGAGTTCCAACTTGCTAAAATTCAGAAACTAATATGATCTGTCATATACTACTTTCTATCAGTGAGGGTTCTTCTCACTCAGTAACTAAAAAATCTAAAGTGCTCCTGCATTTTGTAAAAAATAGTACTTAAAACAGCTGGCATCTAGAGGTAAATACACCCATAATTATCTATAGATGGCGACATAACCTCCAACACACTCCACAACCGCATTTTGATACTCTCTCCACTTCTCCTACAACATTGACTTACCAAGCTATTCAGCATTCTGACTACCCCTATGCCCATCTGAAAACCTCTCAAAGTCTGCTCTAACAACTTCAGCAATACCAAAATGTGTTGAAAACCACAAAGCCATTTCTAATTCATGTTTGTTCAAGTTCACATTGGCTCCAATTCTCAGCCCCATATTTTCCAGACCCAACAAATGCCATGATGTGAACTATCTGATATACTAACATTCATTATACCATGTTGGAATATTACAAGTTACAAATTAATATGGTCTTAAGTTCAAACTCTAACTCCATTCCATAATTTATCTTCACTTCGGCAAAAAAATCCACGTATTGAATGGCACTTATTAAATAATCAATTAAATGGACCTTTTTCTATCACATTAAGCATTTTGGACAACCGATAATATACAAGAAGAATCATTGGAAACACTCAGACACAACTTGATCCAATTCACACCGCTCTTTCTTTCGCAAGACTACAACAGAACATTACAAAATGGCAAAAATAAGGTTAAGGGATTACATGGTACAGCCAGACAATGTGGCTGCTGCATCAGGAACACCGAGCCGGGTTCTGATTCCCGGTAAGCGGCCATTACTTTGACAGTGCTCTGGCGAGTGTCGTCGTTGAACCTAAGCGCCCGCCATTGGTACCCAAGTATCCTAAAACGCCCCTCATCTTCACGTCCCGGACGTACCTCTGCGTGCCTTCGCTGTAACCATCTCTCCGTTTCAGGCCAGTATACTTCACTCTGCACATTATTTACAACAGCACCATTGCAAATATTTACATTTCTGCCATTATCACAAACAAATTCATATATTGAAAAAAAAAAAAAAAAAATGGTTCAATAGAGAGTGGGAGAGTGGCTTACAGGTTGAGAGGAAGGATAAGCGGCGACGGAGACGACGCCGTTTCCCTTGTCGGAAGTTGAACGGAGAACAGTTTGACTATCGGAGTCCGTTCCCCACCACTCGGATGAGTAATACCAGTCCCCCTCGTCCTCAATACGGCGCCGTACTGCCGTGGAGAAACCTCGCCGGACGTTCCATGCCGACCTTAACCTGCGCCACATCACTACAAAACCCTAGTCCTCTCAAATTTGGACAAGCTAAAGGTTTTTGAAAACACTGTTGTTTCCATTTGGTACAGAGATTTTGACACCTTACTGTTGTAAAAACAATTATTGCTATTTTTGACAAAGCAAGAGCATTCATATATAATTATTTGTAAAAAAAAATTTCCAAAATTCTTTATTTTGCAATAATTTCTTTATTATATATATATATATATATATATATATATATATATATACATTTTTCTTTACATTTGATGAGTAAACAACGCTCGCCAATTTTTTTCTAAATTAACTAGCTCGATGTGAATGATTTTCTCCTAAATTTACGTCCTGACTAGCCAAAATAACGCTAATCACGTGAATGCTAGCCAAGTGTAAATGCTCTAATACAAATTTAGGTGCACCTAATCAATAGTTCTACGGAATTGTTTAGATATATAAAATTTTTACAAAAAATTGATATATAAAATAAGATTAAAATTAAGAGATCATTTTCTAAGATGTTACTGCATTTAAACATTATTATTATTATTATTATTATTATTAGATTAGATTAATGTTATTTAATTATTATTTTTGTGTTATGAACAAAGAAAAAAGAAAAAGAAAATTACAACAAAAGATGTTGCATGTTGGCGGCCAATTGATGCAGGGCGACATTGAGTGAGAAGAGAGCGATTGGAGTGGGTTGCCTACGCCTCGCCAATTCATGGCTCCATTCTGCTGCATTTGTTTACGTAAGGATTGAAAATCATAAACTAAAATATAAAAGATAAATCGATTGCTTCGAGATAATCAAACCTTTCGAGAGGGACAGGCATTTACAAATTGTTCATAACAATTGAATGAAATTACTCTTCGATGAATTTGCCACACGACGTCTACGTCTTATTTATAGGGACAGAACAAGCCCAATACGAAAACAAAATCAAATGAAAGTAGCAAGCAAGTATGCTTAGTAATCAAGCAAAATCAAGATAAATGAAAAAGGAAATTAAGAGATTATTTAGTTTACTGTAATGACAAACGCTTCTTAGATAGTAATGTGGAAATTCTGTCTTCATAGATTAATTAGCTAATAGCTTGTGTTGGCTACTTGGAGGGCATCTAGTTGCTTCTGCTCTTCAACAACTTTATTCTTTGCCATCTAAATTAAGTCTAAGCTATACTATACTTGCAAAAAGAGTGAGAGAATCATACGAGAGAAGGCCTAAAACAACGAATTTCATCATTAAAATAATTTTTCTTCTTCTTTATCTTCGTTGAATCAGATTTTCACACGGCCAAACTGGACTGTAATGCCCCCAAATTATTAAATGTGAAATAATATGAGGTGTTGCTAACTTGCTACTATTATGCGAAATGTTTAGAATGTCTGATCTTGCCCTTTTTTTTTTTTTTGGTTCTGTGTCACTAACTTCACTACTACGACACCCAAGCTTCTAAACACAACTCAAATATACAAAAGGATGTGACTACCATGTCACTCTCTTTTTTAGAGAAAGAGAGGTGCTCCACCTTTTCTTTAAGAGTATTCTCAGCAGTTTTTTTGTTATTATTTTTTTTTTCTATATTTAAGGATTTAAATTACTTTTTACTTCTCTATGTCAAAATACATTCTAATAGCTTTCATTAATCATTTCATATATCATTAAAATATTTATTTTTTTAATTATATTATATATATGAGAGGAGAGATGAGAGAATTGTAAGAGGAAAAAGGAGAGAAGAGAGACAATTATTTTTTTTTATATTTTAATAATCATAAGGATTGCAATAGTAGTACCCAATATACAATAGCAATCATAATGTTTAGGGTTTATTTAGAGAGTGTTGTGGAACGTTTTTTGCGATTTTTTAAACATATTCCCTAAACTTAAGAAACAAAATCCTTTATAAGGAGTCTGCTGAGAATGCTCTAAAGAGTAAGGTTTTCTCCGCCTCCCCGTGAGGCTTTTCACCACTTCAGGAAAGAGAAATAGTGTTTTCTCTAATCCTCCTCCCTACCAACCTTTTTCTTTCCATTTTTTTTTTCTTTCTTGTTTTCTCCTTTTTCTTTGTGCTTTTTCGGCCTCTTTTCCCCCTTTGCAATAGTGTCAATGTCTCCTCAACCTCAGCTGATCCGTCTCACCTCCTCTCAATCACATATCCATCGGTCTCCACCTCCTCTTTGCGTCTCCTCCTACCGCCTGTAACCTTGATATTAGCATTTTGTTCAGACCTAGTTTTTTCAAAGTTAGATTGTCTTTCCCTGCTAGTCCTAACCACCAACGAACCTCATCACCCTCTTCATTAGTTGCTCCTCTCTGTGCCACCACTTGACCTCCACGTGTCTTTCTTGTGCCTTCCTAATGTTGTGCTCCTCCGTTATTGCTACTATTATGGTTTTTTTATTTTTTATTTTATTTTAATTTTTTTAATTTTTTAGTTATTTTCTTTGTTTTTTTTTGTACTTCCTCTTATCTTTGTTGGGCAATACCTCTTTCGCTCCAACTTTTTTACGGTGATTGTTATTGTTATCTAATAGGGATTTAAGTAAGTTTGAAGGGTATTGCGAGTCCCTTGCATTAAGGGTTCGAATATAGTTGAAGGGTCTCACAACATTCATACCCCTGATTGCGTTCTCTATTTTGGTAGTGTTAGCACCGTTTTATGCGGCCATTATTGATAGGACTAGGGTCATTTTTTAATCCTTTTTATTTTATTGTAATTTATGCTTTTGATCTATTATTAGGGATCCCACCATGTTTTTTTTAAGTTCTAACACTCTCTTCCTTTTAGATCAAGAGTTGAAAACACTTTCTCATGTAATATGTTCCCCACTTCAATTAAAAAAAAGAAATACAAAACTATTATATTTAATAAACTATTAACTTTACATCTATTCAACATCACTATGTAACTTCCAAATCTTGTAACTACCTTTGGCTCTCTTTGAATGCTATCGCCAACCAATTTGTAAAACAAATCATTTTTTACAAGTAGAAAGAAAACACACAAGTAAGTAAAACATCAGTGAATCTCAACCGTTGGAGGTTTTTCTTACCACGACTTTGGACCAATAGACTGTTTGGGCCGTTAAAGTGGGAGTCGCATTCGCACAACTGAAAGAAGAGTGCGCCGATTGCACAAGCGTTGACAATGACAGAGGCGTATCCAATTCCAAAATCACGAGGTGCCAAAAAGTGTGCTAAGTGGACCCCACCAAACCCCACGTGCCAAACAAACGTCTCAACTTCCCTCCGTCGTCAAACAATCAGAATTGAAAAAAGTTTTCAAAAATCACAGCCATTTTTCTGTTCTTTGCAACAGCCGCACCACATCACATGTTTCCCGTGTTTTTGGCTTTTCATTTCATAGCCCAACAGCCACAGCTCTCCCTCCATAACATACAGTTTTCTTAACAGCCGAGAAGGTTACGAGTCTCAGCAACAGCAGAAATGGAAAAAACCAGTAGGTTTTTATTTATTTAGCTTTGATCTTTTGTTGTTGCACTCCTTTTGTTGTATACTGAAATGGGTATTGTCGTTTTGTTTTGAAGAGTATCCAAAGGTGAAGGTGAGGGAGCAAGACGACCAAGAGGATCTCAAGGGAATTTCTTTGCTTCCAATGAATGATGATTCTTGTTTTCCTGGTATTTCTTTCTCCGGGAGATTGGATTACTAATCCTATTTTAGTTCTTGGTTTTGGTTTTGTTTTTGGTCCTTGTGAAACTACCGGTGCTTGAGATTTATGGGTGTCTTAAATTTTAGACCATTTATGTGAGAATTGGTTATTTGGGTGAAATTTGAATGATCTTGTTTACCTTTTCTTTTTCCTGATAAATTGATTGGGCCTGTCAGGCCTGTTGCTCTAGTTTTTACTGTCTTGAATTTTTCATTTTTTGTTCAATTAATCTATTCAACAGCTTTCAATGATGAAATCACTGTCTGCTCAGTCGCAGTAGTACTGATTGACTTTTTTCGTCAAAAGCAAGACCGGATGTGTTATTATGCCTGGTGAATCAAGCACCAGCCAAAAGAAAGACTGGTGAATCCAGAGAGAGAGAGAGAAGAAACATAAATATGTAATCCAGAAAACAAATTGATTGGTTATATATTTGTATAATCCTTAACCTCTTCTTCCATTCCCCCCTTTCCTCTTTTTCTGCAGTGAAGGAGCATGAAGACATTTCTCCACCATATGTTGCAAAAATTCCAGCGTCTTATGTACCAAATGTACTTATGTCGAAAACTTCTGTATCTGAAGGTTTGATAATGCCAACAATTTCTGTATCTGAAGGTTTGGTTTTATCCTCATGGATTCCCCAAAAAAAAAAACAAATTGCTCCTTATAGATTTCTGTATAGAGATATCTTGCAGTTATGACATCCTACTCTGCTTGATCAACAGATGCAGAGAAGAATGACAAAACTTTTGAAGAGGATGGTAAAATAAATAATCGAGTCAGCTCAATCCTGCGTCCACGTGCCGTCTTATCTAGTCCTGGTAATCTCACTTAACTATTTCATTATAATTTTATGTTTTTCCTTTTCCTTATTCATCTATCTCAATGTAGTTCTTGCAATTAGGTTACAGCTAAAGATTAATTACCTGATGTTTGTGCTCAAGAACTTCATCTAAGCCGTATAGGAATAACTATTCCCAAATGAATTCTAGAGAATGGTTAAGAAATAAAATATAAGACAGGGAGAAATTATTGTCTCTGGCGTTTGCATATTATTCATACAACTTTTAGAGTTGGTATCTTAGGGTAATGCTTTTAACAAATTCTAAACAACTTTGTGTTTGCAGCACAAGAAGATTGTTATTATCTTCATATTAACTTTTAAAATTATCCTGAATCAAATTTAGAAAATTTCTGTATGTTTCAGTTAATTGGTATAGCATGGCTTCGAAACTTATTCAACTGCTACTTGAATAGATATAGCATAGTGACGCCTCACAATCTTAAAGTTTTCTCATTTTAACTGCAAAGATAGAGGCCTTTGAAGGAGACTTCACTGGTACAGGCCAATTGGTTTGTTTCATCACCAATGAATTCCACGCAGTGATTGACTCATGATCATGCGAAGAATCTTTGGCTAGATAGAGAAGACTGAAATAAAAAGGTGTTTCTCTTTTAGATGGAAGTGAGAATCAAACCATTTTACTTTTGTGGGGGATAAAATGAAATCAATATGTATAAGGTAGAGAGGGAATTACCTTAAAGAAACCGAGTCTAAAATGTACTAGTTGAAACTGCAGCATCACCATTAACATCCACACACACACACACACACACACACACACAAACACAAATCAACTTCATCTATGATCCATTCACTTATTAGAAAGGCCTTTTGATTCTTGGCATTTGGTCATTTTGTATTCAGATAATGATGCGATGATTGGGAATAAGAATAGGATGAAGGTGAAACAACCTTCAGCTTTGAAGAATCATAACATGGCTCAAAGCAGGCATGTGTGGTGTAAGGTTATCTCAAGCAACATCACTGAAAGTCCTATCAACACAAGGTATTCCAAGGATGCTGATGATAGTAAGAGCGATCTTAGAGGAAACAAAGGGTTGGCAACAGCAACTCCAAGTCAGAAAAGATACCTTAGAACTAAGAAATCCAGCTCTGTGAGAACTTGAGTGTTAGAGATTATTTGACAGTGGCTCAGTACTCATACTTCAGTGGATTGTACTGATTTAGAGGGGTTTTCCTCTTTTTCTTGAAATACCGCATGCTTTGCCATAATCACCCTTCACATAATGGAACCACATAAGGAGGCAAAGTTTTACAACATGTATATAATACACTATCTTTCTTCCTTTCTTTTTCTTTTCCTTTTTTACTCTATCTTTCATTCTAGTGTTAGAGCATGTTTGTGATTGTGTTTGAGAAATAGAGCTTTTAAGTCAAAAACCGCTTTTTGGCAAGAACTTCATTTTTAAGCTTTTGTCAAGAGTATATTTTGACTATTTTTGGGCTTTTTAGACATTTAAAAGTGCTTTCAATTTTTTTTACTAAACATATATTTTTTTCTTCAAATAAACTTTGAGTCTAAAATGTACTAGTTGAAACTGCAGCATCACCATTAACATCCACACACACACACACACACACACACACACACAAACACAAATCAACTTCATCTATGATCCATTCACTTATTAGAAAGGCCTTTTGATTCTTGGCATTTGGTCATTTTGTACTCAGATAATGATGCGATGATTGGGAATAAGAATAGGAAGAAGGTGAAACAACCTTCAGCTTTGAAGAATCATAACTTGGCTCAAAGCAGGCATGTGCGGTGTAAGGTTATCTCAAGCAACATCACTGAAAGTCCTATCAACACAAGGTATTCCAAGGATGCTGTTGATAGTAAGAGCGATCTTAGAGGAGACAAAGGGTTGGCAACTGCAACTCCAAGTCAGAAAAGATACCTTAGAACTAAGAAATCCAGCTCTGTGAGAACTTAAGTGTTGGAGATTATTTGCCAGTGGCTCCGTACTCATACTTTAGTGGATTGTACTGATTTAGAGGGGTTTTCCTCTTTTTCTTGAAATACCGCATGCTTTGCCATATTCACCCTTCACATAATGGAACCACATAAGGAGGCAAAGTTTTACAACATGTACATAATACACCTATCTTTCTTCCTTTCTTTTTCTTTTCCTTTTTTACTCTATCTTTCATTCTAGTGTTAGAGCATGTTTGAGATTGTGTTTGAGAAATAGAGTTTTTAAGTCAAAAACCGTTTTTTGGCAAAAACTTCATTTTTAAGCTTTTATCAAAAGTGTATTTTGACTATTTTTTTGCTTTTTGAACCTTTAAAAGTGCTTTCAATTTTTTTAACTAAACACATAACTTTTTTTTTTTTTTTCAAATAGACTTTGAGTATTAAACGCACTTTGAATTCTCTCAAACGCACACCCAAACATGCCCTTACTATTACTGACATATAACCGTGTCTTTACATTTTTATTTTAAGGAGCCAAGAAGTTGTTATTCTTACCAAATTAATATTATTCTAGATGGTCATAAACTGTGTTAAATTTCACACGAAGTTGGGATTAATACCGATAAATCTGTTCTTATAGGTCTTGAAAATGTGATCTACTGTCCATGTGAAACTGCTCTTGATTAATTTTCTGGGGATTGGAATTCAAGAGCATTGACATGAAATATATAGGAGTATGTATCATCTACCTTCCAATATGAAACAATATTGCACATATAAATTATTCTAAGCAATGCAAATGCAGAAGTGCTCTTCAGCAGGATAATATTAGGGTTTACAGACGAGAAATGCTAGAACCTATGTTTTTATCTCACAAATATATTACAATATTGACTTGACAATTTGAACTATTATTACGTTATTTTTAATAATGGCTGTTTCAAAGGTTGGTTGGAACTGACACGTAAACCTTGTGAATTAGTGGACTATGCATTTTCTTAATTATTTGAGGAGTGATTCCTACAAACTTGGAAGCAAACACTATAGAATTGAACGCCACCTTAATTAAATCATATCCAAATATACAAGGACAACGAAAAATCTTTTTTCACCAATCTCTTCTGTTGAATTGTAGGCAATCATGTATCACTCCTCCTCTTGCTACCCATCCTTCTTACTATATCCTAGAATTCTAAGAATCCACGTCTCCTTGAACATGACTAGACAGACTTCCATTTCTGCTTTGTAGACCTACACCTAAGAGCGTTTTGTGTAGATCTTTGACTGGTTGAAAAACAGCATAGCCATCTGTATTTCAACCTATCAAGATTCAAGATGAGTAGATCGACCCAAATTTGCCACCTCTACTGGGGTCGGAGTATGTTCCTCATTTGTAACCCGTGGATCCAAACAATTTAGTACATAAATCGTGAGCGAAAAAAATCTCACCTGTAATGTCCATCAAATGGAACTTGTATCTGCTGAAATGAAGCAGCATTTGATTTTATGATTTAATCTCCATCTCCATGTGTATCAAGTCTAAAACACAACACATTCTACCTAACTCTGGGTGCGAACCATCTCCTGAAAGAAATATATGCACACAGTTGTTTACCTCAATCCAACTACAACCTGGTTGCTTCTTGACTCCCTTCTCTTTCATCTGAGCCCAAATTTTTTCAGCATCATGTCTCCTTCCACCACTCAGAAACAATTCAACCAAGATCAAATACACACCAGAGTTACAAGGTTCTACTTCCAAAATCCTCTCGCCAGCAATCTTTCCCACCTCAATGTTCTTGTAGATTCTACAGGCTCCTAGCAAAGCTCCCCAAACACTTGCAGGAACTTCAACTCCATCTGCTCTCATTTGATCTAAAAAAGTCATTGCCTCATCTATGAGTCCAGATCTCCCCAACAAATCAACAACACATGTAAAATGCTCACTTGTAGGCTGAAGACAACATTTGGATTTCATGAGATTGAAGTAGTATCTACCTTGGCCTACCAACCCCGCATGGCTACATGCAGACAGAACACCAACAAAGGTTATATGATTGGGCATAACATCACTTAATCTCATTCTTTCAAACATCTGTATGGCCTTTTCACCATTTCCATGGTGTGCAAAACCACAGATTATAGAATTCCAAGAAATGATATCATGGCTTGACATGGAAGAAAATTCCATCATAGCAGAATGCATGCTTCCACATCTTGCATACATGGTGAGTAGTGCATTGGAAACTGCAATGAAACTATCAAACCCAGCTTTTATTATCTCGGCATGAGCTTGTTTTCCAAAGAGTAAGGTTGGCAAATCTGAACATATTGTCAAAACACTAGTGAAAGTAGCTTTGTCCAGGGATGGACCTGCTTCTTTCATTCTAATAAAAAGCTTTAAACCTTCCTCACATTGACCATTTTCTCCTAATCCAAATATTGTGGCATTCCACAGGGTTGCATCTCGGGTTGGCATCCATTCAAAAATCTTAATTGCACTCCTAACCTCACCTAATTTGAAATATCCAACAATTAAATTTGTCCATGACACAACATCACTGTATGGAAATTTCTCAAGAAATGCATGAGCTTCTTTGATGAGCCCATTTCTTATTAGTTCCAAAAGGACAGAGTTCCATGTTTTTTGACATTTCTGTGGCATCTCCATGAAAAGCCTTATAGCATCATTAACTCTTTCGCCTCTCACCAACCCAATTATCAATTCACTCCAGGACTGAAAATCTCGTTCAGGCATTTTTCGAAACAGATCTTCTGCAATTTCAATATGGCCATTTTCAATATAACCAACTAGCATTGCATTCCAAGGTCGAACATCCCTCGAGGGCATGTTTTCAAAGAGCTCATGAGCTTCAACAATCCGTCCTGCACTAGCAAGCCCCGAAATCATTATAGTCCAAGACACAACATTCCGAGCACTCATTCGTCTGAAATACTCTTCTGCTAAATCCAAATCTCCACAATTCACGAGCCCCCCTATGACCAAGTTCCACGAAATCACATCTTTCAATGGCATCCCATCAAATACTTGTACCGCTTTGTACACCATCTGGTTACGAATATACCCTGCAACCATCGAATTCCATGTCACAACATCTCTGAATGGCATCCCATCAAAAACGCCCCTCGCACCATCAACATCCCCACACTGCATCAACCCACCAATTACCGTGTTATAAGAAAAGGCATCCCTCTCAGGCATTCGTTCGAACATATCAACCGCTTTATCAAATCTCCCATTTAAAAAGTACCCACGAATCATCGCATTCCACGTGACCGTGTTTCTCTGAGGCATTTTATCGAACAGTTTCTGAGCTTCCTCGATGAGGCCGTTTCTGATGTAGGTGGAGATCCTGGAGTTGAGGGGCTTTAGATTGGGAAGCGCTGTGGTGGTGTGGTTTTGTGTAAAGAATTTTGGGTTTGCGAGAGAGAATGTTATGGTTAGCTTTGGAGAGAGCCTTTGGGTGAGTTTGAGGGCCTGAGTGGGGCGATAGTTGAAGAAGAACATACTCCATTAGTTTTAACGACCAAATGGGAGGGAAAGTAAAGGGAAGGAAAAAATGGTTGAGAGGGTAGGGTTGGTTATGAGCGTCGTCGGAGACGTGATGCGGTGCGTTTGTACTCCCGTGGGTTCATGAGTTCATTGTTGGTGTCTCCGCTAGACTTGCTGCTGGTCAAACCAATCACCCCATACTTCCATCCAACACATTGATATTGCCAAATGCTCAACAAAATAGGGTGAAACGGGAACAAGATCAATTTCGGTTTAAATGAACCGGATCGTTCAAATGAATCAGATAATATCCTGTCAATTATGTTAAAAGGGTATTTTTGTATTTTTATTTTTTTTTGAAGAAACAAAGATATCATTCTAATATAACTAATTGAATATTATTCATTTCAAATTAAATAAAGAGGATCCTAATTTAGTAAAACGATGGTGTAACATATAACATTACTCTATAAACAAAACATATGAGCTTGTTTTTCTTTGTTAATCATCACCCTTATTTTTATTTTATTTTATTTGGTGAAAATTGAAATATATTGAAGAGTAAGAATAATCTTACTCTTCACACTCATTTATCATATTTATTTTATATTGATTGATGTGATATATTTTAAGTGACCTTTTTAGTTCTTAAAATACTTAAAAAACACATTTCTTCTTCTTAAAAAAAAAAAAAAACGCTTAAAACACAATGTCAAAAGTGTAGACTAGTTAATGTGAGAGCGTCTCTGTACCATTGAATTAGTTTTAATTAAAAATAGAAAGTAAGGATAGATGGACAATGCCATACCATAGTAGGATGAGAGTTGACTATTCGGAATTATTCGGATAGGAAACGAAATTAATGATAAAAATGATGTAGAAAAAAGATCAAATGGCACAAAAGCAACGGGGGATAAACCATAAATAGACCCACCAGTGAGGAACAGGTCTGATCCACTTTGGACTCACCTTATCCTCCCCCATATATCCCTTCCAATACTCACTGGACAGAATCTGCCCACATCAGCTTAGATAGCATACATTCCCTTGCGCACCCACATCCTTCACTCTTTCCTCGCATCAACTTTTCAGTTCAACAGAATAAACCACCACCACCACCACCACCACTACGAGAACCAAGTTCCCGGCGAACCATGGCAGCCACTGCAGCAGCGGCTGTAGGCTCATCTTTCTCTTCATCCATGAACACCCTCAAATGCATTCGCTCTAAGCACTTTCCATGTGACCCTCTCCTTAGAATCTCATCCACACGCGTGTCAGCATCAATATCTCATTCTTACAGGATCGAACAGCTTTCAATCAGCGCCATCCCGAGCAAGTGGCGGCTCCTGAGGATATCAGCTGCTGTTGCCCAAGAAGAGGTGGCGGTGACTGCTGACGTGGACGCGGGGTTGGTTGAGGAGGAAAATAAGGAAGGAGAGGAAGGAATATTGGATGGAGAGGCTGATCAGGGCCCTGTGGGCACTAAGCTTTACTTTGGGAATCTGCCTTACAGTGTTGACAGTGCCCAGCTTGCTGGCATCATTCAGGACTTTGGAAGCCCAGAGCTGATTGAGGTATTTACCCTCCAATATTTTCTTCTTTAGTTGTTTCTTTTGTGTTGATTATGTTGTTTGTAATGATGGGCTAGCTTTAGTTGTTTGCATATGCATGGAAAGGGTGTGTGTTTCTCAAATCTGGTACAAGCACGTCAGCATGGTAAAGTACTTGAACATGGCAGGGTTGATAAACCAACAAGCTTGTTCTATCTCATTCACTTACCTAATCAGACTATGACCCAGTTTGAACATTTAGTTGATTGCTTGATAAGCCATGCTTGATCAGACCTACAAATATGTGAAATAGATGTGCTGCTGCTGTAGTAATTTCTTAGCAAATGTACCCAAAAAGCACAAATTCAAGAGAAATTTAACAAGTGCTATTAATCACAGAACAGAACTCCTTGAGAGCTTGTCTGCCATGGGTTTTCTATCTTTTCCATAACCAGAGATGTTGATTTGGTTTACAGAAGTTAAACATGATAATGTTAATCATTATATTAATAAGGGTGATGGGTTTGCCTTATTTTCACTGAAGCGTTCATTCCCAAGCCCCAACATTTACAATTTTCAGGTTGCAAAAGTTGAACGAGTGGAATTTTCTTGAAAATGCAGTAAGGATTGGAGAAGGATAGCTCCCAATCAATCAATCAATCAATCAATCAATCTATCAATTACATATTATTACTTGATATTTTCAACTGCAACCATTTCAAGATGGAAATTTAGTGCAGCAAGTCCTTATCAAACACCTTCTGAGACTCTCAATTCACACCTAAAGCTCTGTTTCTTCTCGTATTTGTTGTTCGTTTGACATACAATTTGATAACATCATCATTGGGATATTTATTTACTAATTTCAGTATGTCCTTACATTAATGCAAATGGTCACAGGTTCTCTATGATAGGGATACTGGCAGAAGTAGAGGATTTGCATTTGTGACAATGAGTAGCATTGAAGATTGTAATGCGGTTATTGAAAATCTGGATGGAAAAGTAAGAAGCTCTCGCTCTCTCTCTCTCCACGTCGTTGTGGGTTTGCAATTTCAAAACGTGCAATTTAAAAATAGCTATGGTTATTTTTCAAAAACGCACTCCCAGACAATATATAGTCTACAATTTGGAAATAATTGATTATTTATGTTCTTCCTTCCTTTCTTTCCTTTTGCCCCAATACTAGTGAATTTGGATGTTTCAGGAATATATGGGGCGAACCATGAGGGTGAATTTCTCAGACAAACCTAAACCTAAAGATCCTCTATATCCAGAGACTGAACACAAGCTTTTTGTTGGGAATTTATCCTGGTCAGCCACAGCTGAGAGTTTGACCCAAGCATTTCAGGAGTATGGGAATGTGGTTGGAGCAAGGGTTCTGTATGATGGGGAGACAGGCAGGTCACGTGGTTATGGTTTTGTGTGCTATTCCACCAGATCAGAGATGGAAGCTGCCCTTGAATCTCTTAATGGAGTGGTATTATAAGTCTCTTTCTTGAATCTCTTTACATTTTACAATATATGATATGATATGTAATCAGGTGTTAGAAAATATGATCATATACTAGTTTGGAGTTACTAATTGCTGCTTGTTATTCCTTGGCCTCATAGGAACTAGAGGGACGAGCAATGCGTGTGAGCCTGGCTCAAGGAAAGCGATCATAGGATGAACAGCTGGGATAAATATAAAGCAGGTTAAAGATCAAACTTCCAAGTCAGTGGCTCTTAAGAAATGAAAATGATATGCTATTTGGCTATCACAGTGCAATGACTTGTGTCATTGACAAATCCTTTTCATTTCTTTTTGTCTATAATTCATGTTCCACCTTTGTTTCTTCCGAGTACAACTGTCACTGTGAAATTAATCGACTGTCTTTGCTAATTCTAATAATAATTTTGGTTTTGATTAGCTAATAAATACCAAATAAATCACATTGTCATAGTCAGAACATGATCTCTCCATTTCAAACAAACTGAATAATATCTAATTTGTTATAGTGGAGGGGTATTTTTGTCTTTTTTACTATTTAAAAGGACAAAAATACTCGTCCACTATAATTAATTAGATATTATTCAGTTTAAATGAAATGGAGGGAATCCTAATTTGTCATAGTCTTAAAGTAGCTTATGCTGTAAGCATTCAATGCTAGCCATACAAATATATATATATAAGCATATGTTAGCTTGAACAGAGGGCAAAAAGGAGCTCTTTGCCTTACCAAGTAGCTGCTGCATGCCCTTACTGTAATATTTGAGAAGAGAGTCCACAGTAAAGATAAAAAAACAGAATACCAACAATAAGTGATAACTCAAGAACTCTAGCACAAGCTGGAGCATATATAGAGATCAAGCATGCCCATCTTGGAACAAAGACTACTGGAGGAAGAACAAGTCAGTGGTTTAGTAAGAATATCACCCAATTGATCCTCCAATAGTCGGTGGTTTAGTAAGAATATCACCCAATTGATCCTCCGACTTCACATAAAGAGTGACACTATGCTTTTTGCGTTAAGAGATCATAAATAAAATGACAATCAATCTCAATGTATTTGGGACGCTCGTGAAACACAGGATTACTAGCAAGAAAAATAGTTGCATGATTATCACAATTCATATGCATAAGAGAAGGTACATCAACACCAATATCACGAAGCAGATAGCGAACCTATAACATCCCATGCGCAATATGGGTCATGGCGGGGTATTCAGCTTCCACATTGGAATAAGCAAAATTACGAGCAACAAATGTATAATAACTAGATGTAGATTGTCTACAAACAGGGGCAGAACCAAACCATAAGATGGTCCCCAAAAAAGTAAAATTTAAAAAATATATATATATTTTTTTATAAAATAGACCTTTAAAAATTAGTTTTTGCACCTCCCAAACCAAAAGTACTAGTTCCGCCCATGTTTACAAATGTAGTTGTTTGCCCAATCAACATCAAAAAAACCCAGTAACAATAAAGAGAGATGATGGCCATGCCTGATGCTACTTTTAGGCATCGAATAATATGACAAAAAGCCTCCCAATGAGGACGATGAGGAGCATGCATAAACTGATTAACAACTTTTAATCTCTCTTTCTCTCTCTCTCTCTCTCTAGTTTCCAATCAGATCCTAAGGTCATTTATGAGGATATACCACCTTTTATAGCAAACCCTTGACTTCCGATCTTTGCTATATTAAATCAACTTGTCTTAATGACGGCATTCCTATAAGTACTAGTATAAACTCTAGTTTGAGGTATGCAAATATTTCCTCCACACTCTTTTTGTCTCTTAATTTTCTTAATAAATATCCTACTAACTTGGGTAACGAGTGTTCTTTACTGGTAGAATTACTCGTGTCTGTTTCTTATCTTTAAAAGTTGCACGTATGCTTGTCAGCTATACCAACCGACAACATGTAAAATGATAAAGATTCCAAAAATCTTTTTTTTTTTTTTTTTTTTCTTTTTTGTTTTTTTTTTCTTTTTTAAGACAATATGTTTGTCTGATTTTCTTTTAAGACATCATTTGTCTAGTTGACTAGTTTCCTTCTTAACCCATATCTTCTTTGGACATGTCTTGTCTAGTTGTTTCCAATCTTGATTACTTTCCTAATTGGGATATCTTTCTAAAACAAACCATTTTCCTAAACTATTTTTTCCCAGCTTAAAATTTCACTTATCACAAGAAGTAATTATAAATTTTAGGTATTTATCAGCCAATGGATTATTGGGTGAGCATTTCTGATTAGTAAAAACATAAAACTCATCGATCTTAAAACAAGTAAGAAGAAGAGCCAAGAAGAAAGGGCATTTAGCAGTGATTATTAATTTATTATGGATGTTTAGTGCTGTTTTTTATGAAGCAGACACCATACAAACACTTCATGATCTTGAAAGTTTTCAAATGTCGTACAAAAGTCATACGTTAATATGAGCTGTGCACAATTGTTGGGAAAATGGGGCTCAACTGCATAAATCTTTTCATAAAAATAATGATTATGCTTTAAATTATATTATTAATAAGAGACTGCCTACATTCAAATCCTTGTAGATCTAAGCGCCTATAACGTTTATAAGCCTAATCATAGCTAATCAATAAATCATTTTCTTTCTTAGTTTAAAAAAAAAAATATTAATAATAATCATTTCTTTGTAAAACAGAGAGACATAGCCTGTTAAGCCCAAAAGCAGTTGACAACCAATCTCTTTTAAGAATCTAATTACTGTTGAGTAGTTCATGTATGTTCTATTCATTTTTAGGTTATCATATCAGATTGTAAGATTCTTACAGTAAGATTCATGATATCTCCTCGGTTATTTTCCTAAATATTTGAAATTGTTAATAATTATGCTATTTGAGCATGACTATAGTAACACCTACTCACCAGAAACCGCACAAGAGATGCATAAATGATGGGAACTGCAGATACTCCCTCAAGTCTGACTGAGTTATTGCCTGACCCAACATCATCAAGTTATCAATGAAAATTAAAGTAGTTTACGCTAATCAGGCATAGAACTTATGCCCTAGTGTGTACCTAACGACTTTGGAAATTTCATTGGATCATAAAACCACTGCCCTAGATGATAGTGATACGCTAATATGACATCATGCACAATGGTAATAAAACATTTCAGCGCAACTGCATAAATCTTCCGCACAAACAATGAGCATTTAGTAAAGAGAAATGCTATATACCATATTTTTATTTCACAATTATTTTACATGTTAATGTGACACTATTACCTAATTTGTAGATATTCACTTTAACATATAATTAGAGGGTGTTAATTCTTGCTATATGCTATACTAGATCTCACTCGGTCCCACTTGATTGATGTGACCGTGTTCATCATCTCTTAATTTTTTATTTTATTTGTTTAATAAGGGATGATGGTTACTGCATAGTCCACATTGACAAAAGAAATTGAATAATGTTAGAAGTTCTTCCCTTTTTTTTTTGTCCTTCCAAAATTAGTGTGACTATAAAAGTACCATTAAATTTGTGGTACTATTAGATTTTGATCAAATGACGATTTTTAAACCCTTATCAGTTTTGAAAAGATATGGACAAAAGAGAAATGAAAACGACTTTTAACATTACTAAATGAAGCGAAATGATGATGAACATGTAACATTAGTCATTACACAATTATAAAAATACTACCCACCTAGACAAAAACCCAATCTTTTTAATTTTTAATTTTTTTTTTTAAGTTCATAGGAGAATGTCAAATTAGAAAAGTTTCCATAAAGATAAAACTTAAAAGATGAAGAAGGCTTAAGAAAAAAAACCCAAAAACTTTCCGGACAAAAAATACCCAAAACCCCAAAGGAAAGAAAAAAGAGAAAAAAAAAAAAAAAGGGTGTACAGTAGGATACATTAACACATACAACAAAACCCCAAGGGGGCACAACCAGTGGAGAAAAATCTTCCCCAAAATCTGATCTCTCTCTCTCTCTCAAGGTAATCCTCTCTCTCTCTCTCTCTCTAGAACCCACGAACCAGCACTTGCTATCTGTAAAGCCTTACCATTTCTCAGATCTCTCTGGGTATACTGGCATATATTGCATATGTTTACGTGCTTTGCTTGTGAATCTTAATGAATGAGTATAAGGTTTTGTTTGGTGGTTGTGGTGATGTGTGTTTCAGATCTTGGGGGGCAAGAGGAGGCATTGCGCATCTTCGTGCCGGGTTTTGATTTCTTCATTTCTCTCGCTTCGTAGGGTTTTAGGGGGTCTCGGAAAATGGCCACGCCCTTTCCCGCTCCGGTTACAGCTGCTCAGGTCCCTACTCTCTCTCTCTGGGTTTTACTCTTTTTTTATTTTTTTTTATTTCTGTGTGTTTCTAATGGTGATGGCGGTGAATGGGTACAGGTCGGGACGTACTTTGTGGGGCACTACTACCAGGTTCTGCAGCAGCAGCCGGAATTTGTGCACCAGTTCTACTCCGATGCCAGCACCATGCTTCGTATCGACGGCAACACCGGCGAGACCGCCGCTTCAATGCTCGTAGATCCTTCTATTCTCTCTCTTATTATTTATTTATTTTTTTAATCTTGTTTTGCGTTTTGGGTTCTCTTTTTTCCTGCTCTTTTTTAGAATAAAAGCCGTTGGAATTGGGATTGATTTAATGGGTTCCAAGAAAAAATGAAGAAAGCGACAACCAAGTCTGTTACATTGTCTTTTTTTTTTTTTTTTTTTTTTTTTTTTTTTTTTATAGTTGTTATGATTGTTTTTGTGTTTTTTTTCCCTGCCATGTGAAATATATGTGGGAATTTTGTTTATCTGCTTGGGTTTTTTGCTACATTGTGATACGTTTTGCCAGAGGAGTTGTTGTGGGTTTAGTTGATCTTTTTGGTACATTGGAAATTTTGAGGTGAAATGTATCAACCCCAAGTTTATACTCTATGTATTTGTGGAAATGGAAAAATCGAAGGATCTAAATTGATGACATATGGTGCCATAGGGTGAACTATTTTTTTTTTTTTTTTTTGGAAATATGGATAATAGTTTTTAGTCATTCAGTAATTGCTATTTCTTGCAAGAATGTTGAGTATCCCAAAGTGCTGGAAGCAAGAAATTTGTTTCTTTGAACTATGAGAATGTTGGTAGGAATGATGGTTTACCAATTATATGAAGCAACCTATCTGTTAACTTTTCAGGGAGCACAATAATAACATTGTTATGTTTACTCAATGTATCTACTTGACACATTTGACTAATTTGTTGCATTTTTTTTTTCATGTGCACTATTTGGTATCGCACTAAGACAAAATTGATTTGACGTGGCATTTTCAATTTATTAGAATGCAAGATAAATGTTGTAGTTGGGCTTCCTTGTTTTATGGGAATTAGTTAATAACTTGAAGAGGTGTATACACTACTAACATGGTATAAGAATGTCGTGCTTCCTCTTCCACTATTCTTTATATGAGAAAAAACCAATGATACAAAGTTAACATTGATATCATATTTTGAAACATGTTCCTGTAATTGATTATATGACTTAATGCCTATTATAACGACAGTTTTATCTGTTCCATGAGCTTATTTATTTCTTGATAATTTCGTGAAATAGAATATTCAAGCCACCCATCTTAAGACCCTACTTAGACCAGCATTTGGTGATTACCCTTTTAACTTTCAACTTTTTGGTTATAATCTTCTCTTGCTTTTTGTTTGTTGTGTGTTTTCAAGTTTCTACCTGAACTCTTTCTTGATGTTCATTGGAAATAGGTGCCAATGATTGTTCCTGTAAAGATACGCAGTGCTTTTATTTTTAAGGATCCTAATTGGTTTAGTCAGTTTAGGTGTCTGGAGTTGGTATAATGGAGATGAACTGTCTAAAATTTTGATCAAACAATTCTTTATTTATTTAATGATAGTGCATGTATTTTTTGTATAGATTACAAGAAACTTCTGCACATAAAATAGCAATAAGCCTTTTTAAGCAATGAAAGATGGAATAAAATGCCAATACCACATTTCAGCATTACCTGTTTCTGTTTCATTAGGTCCAGGCTTCCGGCTAATGTCTCCCCATATTGTTTTGGGACATTTGTTACTGAAATCATAGATTCATCAGTATGAGTAATTAGTACTAACTTTTTGTGAAAGCTTTGGGATTAAATGATGCCAGTTTTGTAACTGAGTTTGCTGTAAATCAGGTTATATATATATATATATTCTGTTGTATGTTTAACATAACTTTTTAGCTGATAGGTTTGTTTTCTAATATTGTTGGGCTGATTTAGTAATGGTTCCATCTTAAGGGGCTATCCTTTTATGCTTCTATCTTCTCTGTTCTAATATTCAGTTTTTATCATTTATGTATGTCCAATTAATCGATCTCTTGATAAACTTCATCCAACTTTATTTTTTATTTTGGCAGCAAATCCACTCCCTTGTTATGTCGCTCAGTTATACAGGAATTGAAATCAAAACAGCACATTCTCTGGAATCTTGGAATGGAGGTGTTATTGTGATGGTTTCAGGCTTGGTGCAAATTAAGGATTTCAGTGGAAAGAGGAAATTTGTGCAGACTTTTTTCCTTGCACCTCAGGAAAAAGGCTACTTTGTGCTTAATGATATTTTTCACTTCATTGAGGATGAGCCAGTTCGCCACCATCCAGCGGTCTTATTAGCCCATAGCAATCTCGATTCCAAATTAAATGTGCCTAGTACTATTCCAGATCCAGGTATCGCTCATTCAACCTAAATTAAAGTATGATGAGTTCTCATTCTCTCAGGGTGTAATAATCACAATCTTGTTGTTCAACTGAAAAGGGAAAGAAGCTTTTGATTATATTGGTGGAATAAATTAATGGAATATGTGTAATTATATGTATTGAGTTCATTTATAAGAATTTTGATAATCAAACAATTTGAATTTTGTTGTTCTTGATGAGGTAAGATCTATGTTTAGCAATGACAAGTACCATTTGATGTGGTTTTTACTTTGGTTAGAAATTGTAAAATTTGCAACCAGAGTTCGATATAAAATTGTGTTCATGCATGGTGATAAGGAACAGCTTTCTTAATATTTCCCTTTTAAAATCTTTATGACAGATTTGGTAACTGTTCATTTGTACAGATACAGGAAAATTTTCCTTCACCCAATAATTTAGTAAATGAAAATGATGGTGTTCAGAAATTGTAAAATTTGTGCCTGGAGTTCGATATGAAATTATATTCATGTGTGCTGATAAGGAACCGCTTTTCTTAACTTTTCTTTTTGATCTTTGTGACAGATTTGGTAACTCCATTTCTACTGAGAAAATTATTCCTTCGCCAAATAATTTAGTAAATGAAAATGATTGTTTTTGCAGTGTCCAATTATTTGCTTGGTGGGGAAATCCAGGCAAGAGAGTTTGTGGCTCCTACTGAGGTCAAAGAAAATGGTCTAGCTGACAATTATAGTTTTTCAGAGCAACGATTGCAGCAAGTCCCCGAGTCTGAACACATGCTCGAGAACAATGCTTCAGAAGAGTCAAATGGCTTACTTCAGAATACAGTGAATGCTGTACAAGACCACCTGCCTCCTACTGTTGAGGAACCTGTTGGAGAGCCCCAAAAACACACTTATGCTTCTATTGTATGTACTAAATCTACTAATTATCCATATTTGAGGGATCCATTTATACCTGGGACTGATATTTTTGTCTGCTTGATTTTTTTTTTTTTGGAAGTTACGGGTAGCTAAAGGTCAACCTACACAGGCAGTAGTTTCACAGCCTTCTAACAAAAATGCGCCTCTTACTTCAGAGTGGGATCATATTTCACAGCCCACCACTCAGCAATCAATTATGCCATATAATACATTTGAAAGGTCTGTAGCAGAGATGGCAGAGGAGGTTCCCACAATGGAGTATGAAGGTTTGATTTCTAGTAGTCCTAATGTGCATTTCCATTATGGTATAAGAGCAATAAAATTTCTAAAATCTCAATAGGATTTTGGATTTTCTTTCTGGGGAATTTTTTATGTTTTTCCTTTGAAGATAAGATATCATCTGTTTGCTATTGCCTTCAAAACTTTGGTTTATGGTAAGTTAAAAATTTTGGAGCATTTATTTTACTTTATGCATCGATACTTGTAGATGAAATTAGGTCTGTTTATGTGAGAAACTTGCCACCGACGGTATCTGCTTCTGAAATAGAGGAGGAATTCAAGAATTTCGGTAGACTCAGCGACGAGGGTGTGGTCATTAGAAGCCGCAAGGTTCATACCCTTGACATCTTTATTAGCTGTATTATTGCACTGTATCATCAAATTATATGAAGATACATTTTTACTTATGTGCAGGATGTTGGCGTTTGCTATGCATTTGTTGAATTTGAAGATATGACCGGTGTTCAGAACGCAATTAAGGTCTGAATATGCTTTGTGAATCCCTGGTATACAATATCTTTTAATTATTATGGATCTTCCCACCTACCCAAGTATATTACTGAAAAAAAAAAAAGAAAAAAGAAAAAAAGCATTTAACTTGTTTTCTGACACGAACCTTCTTGCTGACCCTTTCTCACATTGGTTGACATCATTCCAATTTCCCAAGTTCATATAGCTTTTTTCTGGTGCCATTAAGTTTTTCTTGAGCTTTCTTAAATTTCAGATATTTATACAGTAGAATTTGGTTCTTTGGGAATGCCCTTTTTTGTGCAATTTTATTTTTTTTATGCATCTCATTACTTATGAAGAAGAAAAAGAATTTCTGTGTTTTTGTTGGATTTGTGTATTAAAATCTTTGATTTATGCGTCTGTAGGCGGGTTCTGTTCAGATTGCTGGACGTCAAGTATACATTGAAGAGCGGAGACCGAACAGCAACATTCCATCTCGGGGAGCAAGTACGTAATTTTTGTCTTCCAATACTATTATTTTTCTACATTCAATACTACTATTTTTTCAACATTCAATTCTATCTTGATTTCCTTGTTCTTTTCTCTTCTTCTAACTAGTCGTTTCCCTTGTATACCCCCTGTGTACTAGAATTGCGTTCCTCTGCGCTTTTGATATATAAACATTATTTATCAAAAAAAAAATTTTCTTGAATTGGCCTAAATCCTCACATTCATGTAATTAGTGCATCAATACTACATTCTTCTTCAATAGTAAGCTGTAAATTTTATGTGATGGTACCTGAAGTGGCTGGTCAGCGTCACTGGGAGGGGTTCAAACTACCCCATGCCATATCAAATACAAGGATTGCATCACATTTGATGCCATATGTGATATTCTTTTCCATACAAGTTTTACTTTATTCATAATCATCTGATGATGATGGTATCTTGCCTGGAGCTGAACTAGTGCAACAATGACGCTGGAAATATTTGAGCTTTGTTTTTATTAAATATATCATAGCAGGATGATAAATTCAATTAATTGTCAACTGTTATGAACAGGACGGGGTAGAGGCAGGGGCAGCTACCAAACAGAGGCAACAAGGGGCCGTTTTGGCTCTCGGGTTTTTGGCAGGGGAATTGGCTATGACGGGGGTGATCGCGACTATAACAGAGCGAGAGGAAATGGTTTCTATCGACCAGGTCCCCGGCAAGACAGAGGGTTCACAGGCCACCAAGTATCAAGAAGTGGACAAAATCCTTCGGAGCTCTTTAATTAGAATTTTTTAACCAGGGAGAATGAAGTTTTGAGTCAAGCCCTGCAGCTCAGCACATTTACGTTTGTCAGTTCAAAGATTATGATATTGATATTTTCAGAAGTCGGCTTTATTTTAGATGTTTTGGAATATGAATCACATATGTTCCCTTTTTTTTTTTCTTTTTTTTTTAAATAATTTTTTTTCTAGCAGGAAAATTATTATAATTTTAACAGCAATGTGTTTGCAATTTTGAGCTCATAATCCGGTGAAATCTAGCGTTGTATGTCCTATTGGTGAAGGCTGTTGAATTGATTTATTTATTCATTTGTGTAATGTCTTGACCCTTTTCAGTCTTCTCTCAGTTAATTTACTTATGTGTGTGTGTATATATATATATATATATATACACACACACACACATTATAGCATGCCAACCTCCGAAATTGGCTTCGATTATGTTTTTCGCTTATGGTTGGTAATAGAATTAGGAAAAAGAAAGTGCCTTCGGTTGTGAAATCAAAGAAAAATGGCAAGTCAAGATAGAGAGATTGCAATATGTGAAACCATAGAATTATATATTATTCATCTCTTTCGTTGTGTTTTTCACTCTTCAAGACTTCCTTTTAAGGCATAGAATCATATTGGAAGGATAAGGAATATGAAAAAATGATACACGAATGGAATATCAATGTAGAAGGAATTTCATGGGTAATGTATTAAGGATTCAAAGAGATGGAAACTAAATGATCTTTAACTGCATTTATAACACGTTCCTCATACTGTAGTGTAATCTGTCATACAAAATAACAGCTTGATCGAGTTTTCCAAAACAAATTCAATAGCAATGCAACTTCATGGCTTCCCTCATACTAGATCCCTAAAGCCACGTTTTATTAACTTCATGGCCTATTGCATATGTGCCATGCCTTTTTCAACATTTCTGTATGCCTTTTATTATTTATTCCCTTCTTTGGGTAATCGTATAACAGCAGCATATTACAGTTTGTGTTTGAGTTTCGCTTTATTTTTACCTTAGCAGGTTTGGACCCCAAATTTCATAAATAGGTCCAACAATTTTCATAACCTTCGGACAGCAATGCAGCTGGTTTTATGCTTTTGCACGTTTAACTCTTTACTGGTCTCGCAAGCTGTGTTGGGGTTAAGCATTTGCAGCTTTCATGGCTTGTTCGTGGAGAATAGGCATCTGAATGCAGTCGTGCCTAGAATCACCTTCTTCCTCATCTTCTGTTTCCCAGAGGAAACAAGCATATGCTGCAAGAACATCGCTGGAAACAGAAAACAATAGACCAAAATGGATTGTGTCATATATATATGATCTCTTTTTGAGACTTCTCCTTTTGCTTTTGGAGTAAAAATGAAAATTTGTAAATTTACTACTCTATAAACAACCTCTATCATGCAGACTAATGGAAGCAGATCAACCAATATCTGGAGAAACGGATTTGCTCATGGGAAAAGAACTAACTTGCAACAACTATTTGTCAGTGTCCAAACTTAAGTACACCAAATCCCTATTTTCAGTTTCTTTAAAAGCCTTTGAAGTGACACCTGGGGATTATCAATTCCTATTTAAGAACAGAACCACCTCCTAGATTTGGGCTAGTTAAGAGTTAGGTCCTGCAGAATCATAATGCATGTGCTATTTGTAAATCATGTTGATTCAATGCTTAAGGAAAATCTTTTAAACATGATGAAAACCTTCCAAAGTTTCAATACAGAAATAAGGAATTCAGCATGGAAATTGTACCTATCTCCAGGAGCAGCCTCAACTGCTCTCTCGAAGTAGCACAATGCTTTATCTTTGTCATGATGAAGTTCCCACACCAATTTAGCATAGAGTGACATGATTTCACCATCTCCAGGATCAGCAAGTATGGCACGCATGAAAAAATCTTCTGCTGTTCGGAGGTCTCCCTTGGACTGTAGGTTGAACATGATAATTACACGAGTGACATTGGATCATGCAGAGAAACCAATTTAGTGTAACACCAATGGGTCAATCATGAACCAAGCTAATGAGATGGATCATCTTCTTTACACGTGTTTCATTTATCCTAATCAAGGTTCATGAGATTTATAGTGAGTGATAAATGTTTGTAGCACATGTTAAGAAAGGTATTGTTATGCCGCCTCTAATGTGCAACCTAGGTCCAACATTTATCTTGATTTCATTAAATAGGTTTTATACATTTATCCTGACTTAATCTGAAGCTGTCCACTGAAAACCATGAAATAAATACCATTGATATCCATTATACTTAATCCTTAACACATAGGGAGAAAAACTTAACTGGATCCACCATATAGACTTTACCTTTTGTGGGAGTTACATGTAAGTCGCATGCACATAAAATGTCTCATTCCTTCATTCTAAACGAGTCTTTTGGTTTACTACTAAGTCATGTAAATTCTTGTTCAACCTCAATCATGTAAATTCTTGATCCATTAAATAAATTTTAACATCTTGAATCCATTCGTCAGTCATGGATATGACAGATATCCCCTTTGCTGTAAAATGAGTATTCCAATTAACTAATCATAATAATGTACGTTTACATCCTGCTTTCCACCATTGATATGAATTTACATCACTGCTTCTGCAGGAGGCAAGATCACCGAGCAGCATTTCTTTATGCCAAGATGTATATGGAACATTATTAAAAAATAAATAAGCTCATGGGACACATAAAACTGTTGGCTTAGGATGGGTGGCTTGAATATTCTATTTCAAGGAAAAATCACTTGTCAAAATTTCAGAGACTTGTCTAAAACTCTCATCTAATATATATATTAGATTAGCGTCACATTCTAGTCAATATATTCTGAGTAAAACGAGCTGACTATGAAGAGTAGAAGACAAAACAGTGAATAAAATCTAATTATCTTACCTGGCACAGGAACTGAGCATAATTTCTTAGAAACAAGGGGTTGTTAGGATTCTTCTCAACCATCTTCTTATAATACTCCTCAACATTGCCACCTTTGCCAGATTCATCTGCAGTAATATAAGCCACATCCGTCCCAAGCCCTGCTGCAACGTGTAGGGATGGACTAAGTAGTTTTCCCTCTTCAATCTGCACTTAATCCGCAAAGCATTAGAACCTTTTCGGCAATGTGAAACATTTCGAAGCCATCAATTCCTCTGCCAAAATGTAACACCTGGTTGTGATCTTGATGTGCTTCATCTTCTTCCTTCCCATCCTCTATTTCCCAGAGAAAACTAGCATATGCTGCAAGAATGTGGCTGGAAACAAGACATTAAAGGGTAACTTTTAGAGATGATGAACAAAGCCGGGTTGTCAAGTTCACACAAGGTTGCCCAGTTGCTGCAGGTCAATGACAGGTTTGTGACAACCAAGTAGAATTTAATTCAACTCCATGAAGTTGAATCTCCAGCTGTTCCAAGCACAAAACTTAGAGTTGTGATTCTTTAAGAAGCCAGATGGAGAAAGGAAGTACTCACCTATCCTGAGGAGACACTTGAGCTGCACGTTGAAAGTAAATGAAGGCTTTATCTTGGTCACGATGACGCTCCCACACGAATTTAGCATACTGCAGCAAAATTTCACCATCTTCAGGATCTGCTAGTGTAGCACGAGAATAGTACTCCTCCGCTCCTGGAAGGTCTCCCTTGGACTGTCATCATGAAAAGGAAAATTAACAACAACCACCAAAATAATAATAATAATAAGGAAAAAGAAAAAAGAAGTACGTTGAATAATGCTAGACATCAAGATCTAAATTTCCACTGTACAAATGCTCCTCTTTCCTTAATTGAACATGATATGAGCATTACCAGTTACATATAAGACTTTTTTTCCCTCTTTAATTTTTCTGTTCATCCATAATTGACATAATTATAACTCTTGTGCCTTTGCCATTGAGTAGATCTTTTTAATAGAGCTCGACTACATTTCCATGCATACTAATTCCAGCTTTGACCAGCAAACAATAAATTGGTAAAAGAAGTTCTAATCGCGAGCCTCTACTCAGAAGTTGATTGTATCTCTAATTATGGTTTAATAGTTTAGTGGGTGGGGCTTATATGTGTTGGCTAAGGAAGCACATTATATGCTCAATCCTGGTCTACTCATTAATCTGATATTTCAATCAATGTTCATATCTCTAATGATCCCATAGGCTAAAAACTTTTGCTGTGGATTGAGATTTGATCCTCCAACACCAAACCTATTCATTGATCTGGACACCTCGCACCAAATCCCAACCAGTTATATATGTAAGTAATCCATTTTGAGAACCTCCATATGACACGGACACTACAGTTGGCCTCTGATGTTGGTGGATAGCGTGATAGGAAAAGAATAGAAGTAGCAAAGTCTCCTATTTGAAGGAAACACAAGCCAAAGCATGAAAGAAAAGAAAAGGTCAATAACTTTACCAATTCATATTTATAATAGTAACTACAAAGCTTCAAAAAGAATTGATCTAAACATGGCTATTTCTCAACCTAAAGATGGGAAAATCTCCTAAAGTTGGAAAAGTCGATGCAAACATAGTGAAATTGGTGCGGAATTTGGATGGAAATTGAGTTAGGATTCGTGTCTGTTGGAAAAAGAAGACTAACCTGCAAAACATGGGCATAGTTTCTTAGAAACAAGGGGTGGCAGGGATATTCATCAACCATCCTCTTATAATACTCTTCAACATCGCCGCCACCATCAAAGTTCGCCACAGATAAATCGACCCCATCGAAACCCCCAATACCAACACCAGCACCAAACATGTCAATTCCCAGCCCTGTAGCAAGATACATGCGAGGACTAACTGGTCGGTTTTCTGCTTCTTCAAAACTTCGATTCTGAACCTCATTTGTACCTTCTTCCTCCTCCTCTTTCACCTCCTCGATCGAGTTCATACTTTTCTTCCCAAAACTGAATTCCCCACTACCTACACCTTCTATGTTCTCTCCGATTGAAACAGTTCTATTCAACGTTTTTTCACTCGGATCTTGCTGCGCGCTCTCTTCATCCTGAAACTCGTCACCGGAATTAAATATCGAAAAAGACGGCGATGATTGCAACATGGATTTGTTATGTTTACAAAAAGAATTTCTGGGTGTAATCGGATTGCGAAACTCGTCTATGGTAGAACAAGTATATCCCAAGCCTTCCAAGTTTCCATCGGAAAAGGCTCGTCGAAAGGCTCTGTAGCGAAAAGTGGAGGGTTCGGAGAACTGGGAAGCGCAGTGAGAGGCTGAAGATGTCAAGTTGGGATGGTGCAGAGTCAGACCATGGGAGAAGGAAATCTTGGAGGTATGGTGATCGGACGGTGGGTAGTTGTTGGTGTCCACGTCTCTGATGGGAGTGTCTGAGAAGGATGAGTGGGCATGTGGGGTTGAAGAGCTTCTGAGAAGCATCTTATTCGTATTTATTGACGACTGCTTGAGATTGCAAGGCTCCACAGCCTCTGACCTGTGAATATTGAGCTTTAAAATATCAATTTCAAATGTTAATTAAGTAGAGAAAAAAGAAAAGAAAAGAAAAAAAAGAAACAGAAACAGAAATCTATGAAGCTTTACATGATTTATTGAAGAACATTAAGAGTTTCCAAAAAATGGGTTTCCAAAAATAATTAGCACATTTGATAGAGATTTTAATGGATTTAGATTTAATTTAGATCCTAAAAATCCGAATCCAAGCTGACTGAATCATAAATAATATTTATTAGATCTTAAGTTTTGTATAATATTTACCATTTCTCTCTTTATCATCTATGCTTAGGTGATATAAAATAATTTGGATGTTTTCCCATGCTTATTAATATTTGGTGGCGGTAAAACAATACTTTTAATTTTAAACTCCGTTTGTTTTTGACGTAAAATGTTTTTTTAATTTTTTTTTTTTTTTAGTGTTTGGTGTGATCAAAAATCGTGGTTAAATCAAAAACATTTTTCGGTTGATTAGGAAAACCCTATTTAGTTTATGTAAAATGGTTTCACTTTTCTAAAATCGTAAATCATTTTTTTAAATTTGAACTTATCTTTCCCAAATCGTTGGAGTTCATCGAACCATCGTTGGAAGTCACCGAAGTTTACCGAACCACCATCGGAGTTCGTTAGACCACTATTGGAAGATGCTGGACCTTCGCTGATCATAGAAGTTTGTTGGAATCCAATTGCCAAAGTTCACAAGAATTCGCCACTGATCGTCAGTCACCACCACTATAGGTTGTTGGGATCTGTCACGGTGTTGCTAGAGATTGTCAGAAGTTACCGGTCGTTTTCCACCATCACTCATTTTTTGTACTAGCCAACTGTAGAATATTTTCAATAAAATCTTCTTCATATTTTGAAAAATAATATATTTGAAAATATTTTTTTACAACAAACAATTTATATCGAAACAAATGTAGCCTTAAATTAGAATGGGTCCATATTTCATGAGTGATGTTTGTGGTAAGATCTTGAGAAGGTTTCAGATAAAAAGATTTTGGGAAACTTTACAAAGCCTCTATAAACTTCCACGCGTTTTGACATGACCTTTTAAAATTCAAAAATTCTCAATTTCTAATTTGATGCAATCTCTCCCCTCAAGTGTTAAAACAAACGGTAAAAATAATAAAATGACCTTTGTGCCCTAAAACTTTTATAAAATTCTAAATTTATCCTCTCTTTTTTTTTTGGTTAGAAAACGAAAATTGGAGTACCATATTTTGGTATTTTTTGGCAGTTTGGATGAATATTTTTTGAACAGATTTGGGTTTGGAAATAGTTAACCCATATCCCCAAATATCATTCTTATTCGAGACATGCTATACACCATTCTCTCAACCATAATTTTTTTACAAATTTAATGGACCAATCATTGAATTTGTAAACTCATATGAATTCTATAAAAATTCAACCAAAGATTCACCCATTCACGATACAAAAATGGTTAAAAGATAATTAAAAGAATAATTTTTATAATTTCTCTTTCTTAGAATCTTGAGATGTATAAGATCTTATCAAATTTATTACACGTCAGCAAATTATTTGGGCAGGTAAGGTTTGATGAAAATTGTCTTATTTTGGGTTTGGGAAAAAATTGTACCCATATATCCCACTACAAAAAGAAATATCAACTTGGCTACTGAGATTAAGCTGGTCGGCGGAGGTGGTGGGATAAGTTGTGAAAATCAATCCATTTTTAGGAAGTGTGAAAGACACTCTGATCACATGAAACAAGTTGGCTGTGGCTGTCGGATCACAGGAATTACGGGGAGACTTGTGAGCGATGATGTACTTTACTTTAATAATGCCCCAACTATCTCGGAACTTTCAGTTGGCCATGTATGGATTTTAATTGTTGCTCAAACTGATCCCAACTTCTCAATCATAGCTTACTAATTTTGTGTTAGATTTGTGTAGGTTTACAAGTTGTGTCAAAAATTGTTATTTCTAAATATAGTATATCGGGTTTAACTTACGTCAAAGTACGAATATAAACTTAATATTCGACTCATTTAATTAACGAGTTAGACCCTTCAATCATATTTCACTAATTTTGTGTTAAATTTGTATCAAATTTTCACATGTTGTGTTAAAAATTGTCAATCCTAACACTGATAATGGGAAATTGTCCTTTTCTTTTTCTTTTTCTTTTTTTCTTTTTTTTCTAATTGAATAAGGAAAAATGTGGGAAATTGTCCTTAATGTGGCATAAGATAGCCTCATAAAGAACAATGGCCATAGATTGAGTAATCCCTAAAAGTGTGGCCCATTGTTAAGCAAAAGCTTTTCCTTGATTTGTGGACTCATGTGGATTACACAAAAATTTAATGGTAGATTCACACATTCATTATATGGAAATAGTTGAGAGAAGGATTTTTATAATTTTTTTTATTAATACTTTTATAATTAAAATCTAAGTTTTCTTCTTGCTATATATTTTTTTCTTTATACTTCTTTTTGTTTTAAATTACACCTAGGAGAACAAATATTTTAACATGTTTTAATTTATATGGATTAAAACTAAAATTGGATCTTATGATAGTAATTTCTTTTTTTTGGTGATTTATACATTTATGCAATGTTTTGTATCACTATATGCAGTAATGTATTGGGATATGAAAAATGCCAGGCCTCATTCTCTTAACTATCTTTATTTTTATCAAATTAATTCAAATCCACTGTTGGATTTGTAGGTTTACATATAGGTCCTTCATTTTCAATGGAAGATTTTTTATTCATTTTTTTTAAAAAAATGTATGGAGATAGTTAGAAGAATAAGGTCTTACATTTTTAATTGGGATATAATCTTTAGTATGTTTTTTTATTGAAAAATGTGTAATAGATTTCTTACACGCCCTTTTTTTTAACCTATAAAGAAAAGTGGATGAAAATGTGTTTAAATCTTGAAATTAAATTATAATGAGTTATTGGCTAGTTCTTCATAATCCACACATCCTAGTAATGCTATATAGTATATATCAACGTTTGAATATATATATATATATATATATATATATATATATATATATATATATATATATATATATATAATTTCTTAAACAAATATTAGTTCAAAATTTGGTTGAAATTATCGCATTCACTTTATAAGATAAAAATATAGTTCCGAAAGAACAATAATATAAGGGAAAATTATATTTTACCCCCCACCCCCCAAAATTTGGGGTGATTTGCAATTCGACCTCCAAAGTTTTAATTTTGGCAATTCACCCCCCAAAGTTCCAATTTTTTGCAATTTGACCAATTGTATCCAAAACTTCTCATATTGCCCCTAATTTTTTATTTTTTATAAAATTATTTTAAAAAAAAAAAATTCGGGGTGGCCGTAGCCAATCCTTTGGTCATTTGGCCATTTTTGCACCCCCAATTTTATTTATTTTTTAATAAAATAAATAAAATAAAAATTAAGGGCAATATGAAAATTTTGGGATAATATTGGTCGAATTGAAAAATTTTAAAACTTTTGGGGCGTGGATTGTCAAAATTAAAACTTTAAAAAATCGACTTACAAATCGCTTCAAACTTTATGGGGTAAAATAACTAAAAACCATCTATGGATACACTTTTGTTACTGCAATGTAACTATAAAGATAATAATAATAAAAATAGGAAAAATTATAGTTTACCCCCTCAAAGTTGACAGTGTTTTTCAATTTGAACACCAAAGTTCCAAATTTTTGCAATTTAATCAATTGCATCCAAAACTTCTCATATTGCCCCTAATTTTTTATTTTTTATTTTTATAAAAAATTAAAAAAAAAATCTGGTGGCTGCCATCTGGCCATTTTTGCACCCCAATTTTTATTTATTTTTTTTTTATCAAAAATAAAAATTAGAGGTAATATTAGAATTTTGGGATAATATTGATCGAATTGAAAAAAATTGAAACTTTGTGGGGGTTGATTACAAAAATTGAAACTTTAATGTTTGAATTGAAAAATGCTGTCAGCTTTAGGTGGGTAAACTGTAATTTTCCTATAAAAATAATAATAATAATTTATATAACCAAAATGATTACGTACGGTGTGTCCCTCCATATTCAAAACCTCAACGTCCTTAAACCCCGCCAAATATTCAAAATACAGTTGGCCCTCCCTTCGTGTCAACCTAAGACATCTGGCGAACAACCTTCACCGCCTGAAAATATCTATCGAAAAATCAAAAAGCACGAAAGCCCACCCAAATTTAGGCCTTTCGAAAAGCTAACAACAGCTTAGCAAAAAGCCTGGTCAATAGTCACCAACCAATTTCCAATCCTTTCGCTGTCTTATAACGATGATTCCCCCATCAACGAATGCCACATTCACTCTCACCCTCCTATTTTTCCTCTCTATTCTTCCTTCACATTCATGACTCGCCTTCTCGTCGTCCTCGTCTTGGACGGCGAGCAGGACCCACTTCTGCACCGCAATAACCCACATCAAAACAAACATCTTCCTCGTATTATTATTGGATCGATAGTGTAATCTGTTTCCCCCTTCTTCTTTTTTTGTTTTTTGTTTTTTTGTTTTTTTTTTTTCTTGTTTTTTTTACATTAATTCTGTGTTTCTACGACATAATCATGTCAAATATTTTAGCCCCATTCCAGTTATTGGAGCTTAACATAATATCGGCGCAAGACTTGGCCAATGTGTCGCGCTCCATGCGCACCTACGCGGTGGCGTGGGTGCACCCAGATCGGAAGCTCTCAACCCGGGTGGACACCCATGGCGACAACAACCCCACGTGGAACGACAAGTTCGTGTTCCGCGTCGACGAGGAATTTCTATACTCCGACACCTCAGCCGTGATGATCGAGATCTACGCGCTCCACTGGTTTAGGGACGTCCACGTGGGCACGGTCCGTGTCCTCGTGGGCAATCTCATCCCCGCCCCGCCGCGGTTCCGATCGCACCATCACGGCAACAACCAACCCCAGATAGGCATGCGGTTCGTGGCGCTCCAGGTGCGTAGGCCATCGGGGCGGCCACAGGGGATTCTCAACATCGGCGTGGCGGTGCTCGACAGCTCCATGCGCAGCATGCCTCTCTACTCGCACCTCAACGCCGTTGGATATCGCCACCTCATGGGCGAGGAGGACTCCGGCATTCAACACGGCACTACTGGCTCCAATCAGACACCTCTCTCCAAGCCATCTCTCCGCCGCACCAAGAGCGACAACAGCTCCATGATTGGCTCGGAGCTTCGCGCCTCAGAACTCCGAGGGGGCACCAAGGGTAAAAACGGAAAATCCAGCTCGTTGGTCAACGCGTCCGAAGTGGGGCCCAGGAAGAAGAAGGGACGCTCCAAAGCGAGCTCGATGATCAGCGGTTCTGATGCCGGGAAGGCCAAAAGGTATGGCAAGAACAAGAAGGCCAGCTCGTTAATCAGCGGCTCGGAAATCTCCCGGGACCCACCGAGGAAGGGTAAAATTGGAAAACCAAGTTCCGCTATTAGCGTCTCGGAAGTTGCCGACGACCCCACTCCAAGGAAGGGCCAAAAAAACGGTCGTAACGGTAAGCCAAGTTCGGTACTGAGCGGCTCGGAGGTTGCGCCGCCGAAAAAGGTGGTGTTGAATGAAACACCCGTGATAGAAATCGACAACTGGTCGGAGTCCGAGGTGGAGAAACCGAAAGTGAAGCTGGAGAAAGCGGGTTTGAATTTGGATTTCGGGACCCCGAGAAAGGAGAGCACGCCCGTACATCACTCACGTTCGACACCCATGCACCCACGCACCACGCCAGTCCATCCTCGCTCCACGCCGGTCCACCATCGCTCCACGCCGGTCCACCATCGCTCCACGCCGGTTCATCCACGAGCCACGCCCATGCGCACAAAGTCCTTCCACAAATTCAACGGGCTGTTGGAGTATGGGACACCAAGAAGGTCGGGGGCGGCGGAATACGGAGCAACACCGGGGCGGAAGACGGCGATATTGACGGAGTCGGAGTTGGGGCCGTCACCTTCGGAGGTGGCAGCGGAGATGGCGAAGGCACCACGGGTGGACGAGGAGGGGAGTTCGGTGGTGGGCGGGTGGAGCCTGGATGAGAGCGTGGAGGGGCTGCAGTCGAAGCTCGAGCGGTGGCGGACGGAGCTCCCTCCCGTGTACGACCGCGGCGAGTTCTCGAGCATCCGGTCAAGCGAGAACCGGCGCGGGCGGCGCCACTCCGATAGTGGCAATGGCTTGTTCTCCTGCTTCAGCAACATATGTGGGTGTGAGTGCCAGATCGTTTGCGGTGGAGGAGGCCCCGGCGGGGGGAGCAAGAAAGGTGATAGTGGGCGGGTCCGCCGCTCTTCTTCAGCCGATGATGTCAGCTACATTTAAATCTCGGTCAGTCTCGTTGTGAAGAAACAGCTTGGATTTTGTTAATGTGCGGTGAGGACTATGTACATGCACGGTGGGGACGACTCCATCTTATGAAGGATAAGACCGTTCATATTGGGGGTGACTGTGAGGGAATTGAGGTGGATTTGGTTAGGCCATTCTACGCTCTCTTTTTTATAATTTTTTTTTTAAAAAAATATATTTTTTGTCCTTGTGACCAATTTCTGTCTCATTTATTCCATGGGAGCACAGGAAAAACAAATACAAAAAAAAAAAAGGTGAAATGGAAATTTACTGATCTTGATGAACATTTTCATAATCGAATAATTAAATAATGTGGTGTGTGGGTTTTGTTTTTTTGCAGTGAACCCTTTTGTATTTTGGAAGAATATATTTGCATGGTGCTTGGACCTTTGTTTTCATCATGTTGCCCACATAAAATATTTACTCAGAATTTTGTTCACCATCTATAGAAACTATTAAAATATTAATTAAATAATTAAATTCACATCTTTTTATAAGTTTAAGCTTTTAAGATAAATAGTAATTTAACATGATATCAGAGCCAAAAGTCTTGGGATCAAACCTTGACTCCATCACCCCCCATTTCAATTAAATATTTCAGTGATTTCACGTGTTAGGAAAGGAAGTTCGAGCCCACACCTCTTCTTATAAGCTTAAGTTTTTTAGATAACTGATAATTTAACAGAAACCACAAAAAACAAATTAAAGTGAAAGAATGCGTTTCTACGATTTTCCAAAATTCATAAAGTACTGACTTCCAACTATACTTGATCTTATTTCAATCTTTTCTTCAAAGGTTAAGGACTAAATTAAAGATGATGAAGGAAAAAAAAAATTTTATTTTTTTTCTTAAAAAAAAGACTTTGATCAAAATATTATATAGTTTCCCAAATATTTGGTATGAGACTAAGAAATTATTAAATGATTTTAGATATATCTATTTCACTTCCAACGTAACAATTTATTTTAATTTATTTACATGAACAACTTCCAAATTAAAGTTTTGACTACATGGTGCTTGATAAGAACTTCGTACGAATAATGCTTCAATAGAAATAAGTCTTCTAGGTTAAATAGGTTTATCATGTTGGTTTTATGATCACAAAGCTTATAAGACTTTGACAACTGAAGAACTTTGAGAGGAATTAAACTCTTACAGCCTAAAGCCTCTAATTTGTTCCTAATTAATTAAGGTCAAACGATCTTATGTATTTTTAATTTTTAAACAATAATAAAAATAAATATAAGCAGGTTTTTATATATGATACATGATCATATGATATATATATACACGTCATAATGTTTAGCTTTCACTTATCTTACTGTGTGCTTTTGTGTTTTTTCATACTCAAATATTTTAAACAAACTCACTTGGGATGAAAAATAAAAAACTAAAATTTCTTTTTAAATATGTCCCTTAGTGAAAACAGATAAATTTTAATTCATGTTAATAGACTCCAATCTACACCTAGAAAGGGGTTGAATAGGTGTTCACCAAAAATATACGGAAGTTAAAAATATTAAGCATGCAACAACTCACCAAATATGTATAAAAGCTGTAAATCAAATCGACACAGATATTTGGTTACGAAGATAAAACTTTTAGACAACTCTTTAAAAGTAAAACCTCCCTGAGAGAGCCAAACCCAATAAATCACTTACAACAGAATATCGAGAAATCGCACAATGTCAAAACTTACAAAGCCTTTTTGCAACTGATAACCCTCTTTACTAGACAAATGACCCACTTGTCCGCTATTGCAATAGTTATCCCAAAACCTCTGGAACATTTCTTCTATGTGATCTCCTTTACTAAAACTTTGATAGGCTTTGGTTGTTTTGGATATGGTTTAGATAGAGTATACCTAATGTTAAAGGAGTCAAGCTACTAGAAGTAATCAACTAGAGAAGAATAAATTGATGATGAAATATATTTGACTTAAATTAAACACCAAAATGAGATATATACCTAAAAATAGCCAAAATCACGTAATTTGAAAATATACTAATGGTTGATTTATAAGATGAGATAAATAAAATATGAGAAAAATATTAACACCAATCATTTTTTTTTTCTTTAAAATTGTAGGGGATCCATTGAGAAATGCTGGGGGTCAATAAATTTCTCATATTTGGCTCATATTCTCTCTCAAATTCAATATATTAACCATTAGATTTGTGGGGTTCATCATTGACTTATGTGGGGCTCACATAAGTGCATAAATCTAATGGTTGATTTATAAGATGATATAGGTCAAATATGAGAAAAATATTGACCCCTAGCATTTCTCGAATCCTAATCCTCTCTGCTCTTGGTTTTTGGGTGACATACTCTAGATCTATTATGCACAATGACTTTTGAATTAATGTTTTAAATTTTTTTTCTTAATTAAATACATGAGATTTCTATTGAATAGAGGAAATTTATCCGATTCCCTTTGGAAATAGTTAGCAATACGTGAGAAGCTGCTTTCATTTAATTTATAGTAAGTTTCTTTACTTTGTTTTGTATCATTACTTTCTTAATGTTATAAATCTAATATTTTTTCACTAAATTTTCTTGCTACATCAATATTTAAATTTATACATTAAAGTGTTATAGAAGATAATTTTTTCCCTTGCTTCCTACTTAAAAACATTTTTTTTTCTTTCCTACCATTTTTAAAAACAACCCGTGCATTGCAAGGGTTACACGCTATATTGATGAAAAAAAATTAATTTGAAAACATGTTATGTTATGTTTTGAGAAGCCATTTTATATAATTTTATGATTTTTAGGGGGTTGGACCATCATAGCCATAGGGATTATTTACAAAAAAAAAAAAAAAAAGTGGCTAGCCTAGCTAGGAGCTTTTGGGTTTGAGCTTAAAAATTCATAAACTCTTCCTTTTTCATTAAAAAAATTATGTTCTAAGAGACCTTTTCTATATAATTTTCTTGAAAGAGCCTAATAATTAATTAATAAATCACCAAATGGATCATTTTTTTTTTTCTTGGAGTAACTTGGGTTTGAGATTAAAAAGTTAAAATAAATTTGTTAGGGGGAGTGGGGTAGACCTTTATTATTATTATTTTTTGGTTAATTACCTTTCTAGTATTTAGGTTTTCACGTTTTTATTTTTTCCCACATAGGTTTCAATTTGTATTATAGATGGTATTTAATTTATGAGTAAATACCAGTTTAATACCTTCGTCACCATTCCATCAGTCAAACTAATGGATTGCCATGGGAGTGTGGTTTCGGCCACCCCTTACGACCGGTCGGGGGACTTGGGGTGGTAACCACCCCCAAAGGCCAAAAAAGGGGTGGCCAAAACCACCCTCAAAGGCCTTGAGGCCACCTACTAGAGGTCATGGGAGTGGTCGAACCACCCCCAAATCGGCCTCATGGGGTGGCCGAAATCACCCCTATGGCAGTCCGTTAGTTTGATTGATGAAATGGTGATGGAGATACTAAACTGGTATTTACCCATAAGTCAGGTACGATTTGGCATCTGTGATACAAATTGAAACCTAGGTGGAAAAAAATAAAATCGTAAAAGCCTAAGTACTAAAAAAAGTAATTAACCTTTTTTTTTTTTGAATTTTTTAGAGAGTAGCTTGAGTTTGGGCTTAAAAAGCCCACGTAATACATTTGGTTTCCTACATGCCACTATGTCTTCCATTAATATGTACATACTTGGCCCATATTAACAATATTCTAAATAATGCTGCTGAGTTTTAACTTCTCTGATTGAGCATAACATTATCTCTAAATTTGGGATGGAGATGAAGATCAGCCTTTTTACAAATGAAAGTTCAATTTTCTTTTTCTGAGAGACATATGGAGATTAATTTGGAAAATCTGAGCATAAAAAATAAAAACAAAAAGGACTGGCATGTTGGTGTGACACAGAAATTCGATAGAAGTTAAAAAAAAAAAAAAGAAAAAAAAAAAAGGCCAATTTATTGGCAAATTTTACTAATTCTGAATTGGGTGACTATTAGGCTATGTAAAGCCTGGTTTGTATCCAAGCCGGTTTGATGTTGAAAAATAGTTTTGGGCCGCTTTGGTGTTTTGACCCACTTAGGGGTCGTTGACTTGTTGTACTTGTTATTGTTTATATTTGCGTTCTTCTTATTTTTTAAATCTCACCGATGTATGTATATATATATATATATATATATATATATGATAGATTTCCTAATAGAGACAACCCAAAAAGGGAAAAATGATATATGGGTTGTGATAAGAATGTTCTAATCAGAAATATGAAAAGCAAATCGAGATTGCCCCATATCCTTTACTCTAAGTTGAGTCATCAAAGTGTGAAGATTGGTTGGGTGGTGGATCTAATATTCGGTTAAATAAGTTTGAGTTCCTTTTGATCCTCTCTTATCCCAAACTTGGGTGCATCTACAAAAGACTGCTTTTGCAGATTACATTCCTGATCAGAGAGAGACACACACACTTTATTGACTTTTTGGTAACACTACTTATAAATATATATATATATATATATATATATATATATATGTATAGATTCACTATGATAATAAAGCAAAACTTATATATATATATTTATTTCACCACAGTAGCCATGATATGACCGAATAATATTCCTTCCTTTTCACATAGATATTGATCATATATATATATATATATATATATATATATATATAGCTAACGAATATATTATGTATAGTATAATTAATATTATCGATGTAATTATTATTTTTTATGATTATGGTATTTATTTCTTATATAAGCATTATTATTATTATTTTTTTTACAGAAATATTATCTATTTCTTAGGCATATTGGAGGTGTGGATTGTGGACGAGGTAAAAGAAAGAACGAGGAAGGCGGTACTACAAATCTAATCTAATTATAGAGGAATATCCCGCCACCCTAGCTTTTGTGGGCTCAAGTGGAGGCACGTCCGTACCATCTCATCGGAGAGGGCTAGGCATCATGGGAACCCTATAATATGCTGCTGGCTGCTGCGCACTGTCTTTTAATTACTTTTGGGTCCATAAGGATCCCAACAACCACCCCCTACTCCTCTTCCCCTCCTTATTTCTCTCTCAATTTTTGCTTACTATTTATGAATATTTGGATTTTAGTTGGATAATGATTCACCTTAAATAATAAGATTCAAATAAAAGTTACTTACAAAAATATGACAATTCTTCCATTATAGTCTATACATATATATATATATATATATATACACACACACAGAATAATATCTTAAATATTGATTGAAGATATATATATATATATATATATAGCTAGCCGACATTCTGATTTGTATTGACATAATATCAAAAGAAAATATTAAGAAAGATATATATATATATATATATATATATATATATAGGGGTACCTTTGACTTAATCCTTTTACTTAGCACAAGCTCCAACAAAAATTGGTATGTTGAAGGAAAAGGAATTGGCGCGTGGAATGGTACTGGGAGGAGCAGGTTAAGGCCATCAGTGCCGAGCTGTCTCCGACTAAAAACCCTAATAATAAAAGAAAAGAAAAGAAAAGGTCACCCAGTCAGCCGCGTACCCTGTCGGCCTAGGTGGCGCTCAGAGAAAGGTTGGGATCACGTGACTGGTTCCACCTTGTCGGTTTGTCCTCTGGAGCGACAACCTTTTCACCTTTGGTTTTTGGTTGGAAGCCCCATTATCTCGTTTCACTTCTCGCGATAGTTTCAACTGCCTGACACAACTACTAAAAAAGGCAACAAATTGGAAACGAGATATTTCTTTCCTTTTGTAGCAATACTTTAAAATGACAACTAAACTCCAAATAGCTGAGGATATATATTCATATATATCTCATGTGTTTCGCCTAATTTATAAATTACTTTATTTAGTTAATTTATAAATTACTTTATTTAGTTTGAAAAATAATTTATAGGTTTTTAGGTAGGCGAAAATAAAAATAAGATATGTGTTCTTTTTTATTTATGCTTTTAAAAAATGACAAATAAGTTTTTTCACATAATTTTGATGCTCCAACACACACTCATGACTCAACGTCAAATTAGATAAACCTAATTCCTCTATATCTCCTGTGCCGCCGTCGTCTTTATCTTCTCCTACGATTCTTGCTGTCGTCTTCATCTTCCCAATGATTCTTGCCATCGTATTCATCTTCGTCTTCATGCCATCGTTTTTATTTTCCCCGTCGATTCTTGTCGTGGTCGTCTTCATCTTTCCCAAAAAAGATGACACAAAGAAGATGCTTCAATGCTAAAAAACAAATCCAAATTTCCAAAGAAAGACTACCCAAAAATGAATTAATCCAAAAACGCAGATATCCAAAAATTTCAAAGTAACTCACAAATCGAAGATCACACCCATCAGAAGATGAAGACGACAGCAAGAATCATTGGGAAAGATGAAGACGACGGTGGCACATGAGATATAGAGGGATTTGGTTTATTTAATTTGACGTGGTGTGTGTATTGGAGCTTCAAAATGACGTGGAAAAGCTTATTTGTAATTTTTTAAAAGTATAAATAAAAAAGAATACGTGTCTTATTTTTATTGGGTGTGATGTCACAATGTAACGGTTTCCGTTAAGTCATTTAACGGAAAATTAGTTTAAGGAGTAAAATGTATTTTTGGCCTACCCTAGAGACTTATAAATTATTTTTTAAATCACAAAGACTAATTTTGCATTTATCCTTAAATAAAATACGGACAAAGTGTTTTTTCTTTAATTGAGTTTATTAAATTAACATATGGATTTTACGTTAATTTTGTCGTTAAAAAAGAAAAAGAAAAAGAAAAAAGGAAAAAGTAACGAAGCTTCGATGAAGTGGAGAATGTTGAATGGAGAATTAATGGTGTAAGGGCCCAAAGCAAAACAGGCCCGTAACATCTCCCTGCTTTGACTGAAATTCCTTTTGCACCAAAAAGAAAATGGAAGCTAAGCACAGGCCATTTTCTCAAAAATAAAAAAGGAAAAAGCTATAAGTGAAAGTCACAATCACAAAAAGCAAGTAACTTTTATATGGTACTATTCACTTCTTTCTTTTTTTCGGTTTTTTTTTTGGACATGTTGACATGTTGTTATTATCATAATCAAGGTTTCCATATGAGTAAATCAATAGTTTAAATTTTCTTTATTATTATTATTATTATTTTTTTTTTAGCTTTTTAACGGCAAAATGAGGATGAGATCTTGCCGAATAAAGCCCTAGTGGTAAGATTATAGGGTATCTTTAACTTTATCCTCTTTCTAATAGGCATTCTTTTGTCTATGATTCAAGAGGCAAAAAAGTAAAAAAGAAATCAACCAAGCAAAATGGTTTGTGGATCTACTTCTTTTATGCTTTTTCTCAGTCTATGCACTCACAAAGATAAACGAGAAATGCCAGTTTGCATTCTCTCACCATTCTTCCAACATACTCAGCTCACGGTCACGTTCAATTTGCTTTGATTTTCATTTTTTTTTTTAATTAAAATTGGTCATTGGGTGGATTGAACATACTACGTCAGCTAAGTATGCTGAGAAAATACTAGAAAAATGCAAAATAACATTTATCAGGATAAACACATCCTATTGTATAATAACATTCCACTTTTCATATGCTAATACTTGTAAGGACTAATTACATTTTTAGTACTTAGGTTTTCATTTTTTTATTTTTTTTTCACTTAGGTTTTAATTCATATCACAGATAATACATGACTTATGGGTAAATACTAATTTAGTACCTGTGTCACAATTTAGCCAGCTAAACTAACTGACTGCTATGGGGGTGGTTTTGGCCACCCGCTACAGCTCGTCTGGAGGTGGCTGAACCACTCCTAAGGCCCTTGGAGGTGCTTCAGCCACCCCAATGGCCGAAACCACTCCCAAAGGCCTTGTGGGTGACCGAGCCACCCCTAGACTGGCTGCAGAGGGTGGCCGAAACCACCCCTATTGCAGTCCAATAGTTTGGCTGATGGAATTATGATGGAGGTACTAAACTGATATTTACCAAAAAGTCAGGTACCATCTATGATACGAATAAAACCTAAGTGTGAAAAAAATAAAAATGTGAAAACCTAGGTACTAAAAACGTAATCGACCCTAGTTATAAAATGTTAAAAATAAATCTCTAGTGATCTATAAGCTTAAATACAAGCAGCAATAGTATCATGCTGCTGCATCTTGCAACCAAAATCCATAAATTGGGATTTGGGAGTGCAGAGTGTGCACCTGAATGAGCTATGATGTCTATTTGTGAAATATATGTAGGGATTGTTTAATTTTTGTAGCAATATAATTAGCAAGAAAATTCTCAGCCACTTCTTCGATCTTCTTGTTATGTGTTGCTATGTTAAGGCACATTAATTTGTATGAAAGCGAAAAATTTATTAAATCACTAGTTATTTAAAAAAAAATTAAACTTACAAAAAATATGAATTTAATAATTTAATTAATATTCTAATATCCATCCACTTATGTGTAAATGAGGTTTAACACGCAAAATATTCAATTAAGAATTTAATAATTTAATTAATATTCTAATATCCATCCACTTATGTGTAAATGAGGTTTAATACGCAAAATATTCAATTAAAATGAGAGTTGAACTACAAAGATATTGTTCAAACAGAAGATCAGATATCTACTGGAATTTCCTCCAATCTGATGCACCTTTTGGGTATGAAAAATAAAATATTGGTATAAACTGTAAAGACGAGTATCATATACCTTTTCCTTTGGGGTAATTAGTGGGTATCCTGTACCCATTCAAGCGTATGTTAATTAGTTTAATGTAAAATAATTTTGGACCACCATTATAAAGTGTATAATACAAATTCCAGTATTGTGATACCCATTAAGGGTACGGGCTTTATTAATACATTTTTAATTTTTTTTGGTTTATTTTGAAAAACAAAAAGTTTTGATATAACGAAAGCATCCTCATCTAGCTAGCCAAAATAACCCAAATGCTATTTTGGCTAACCAAGATGCTAAAATGGCACCCAAATGAACTATACCCGGTTCAAATGCTGAAACATTTGATGAGTTGCTAACCATTCACTCACTAAATGGGGAAGAAAAAAAAAACAAAAGGAAATTAAATTTTCTTTTACATTAATTACTCTCCTTTCATAATTTTTTTTTTTAAAATTAAAATAAAAAAAATTAATTTATGGGAAAACTTTACTTATCCCTCACAAATTTTCGCGCTTTTTGCAGACACTTCTCATTATTCAAAATCTCTCACTTTGGTGTATCCAATTTTTATTTCCTTTCACTTTGCTCATTCTGTTAGGATTTTCTGTTAAATCCTAACGGATGAGTATGAAATTACTAAAATACCCTTATTTTTTTATTAAAAATAATTTTAAAAAAATTTGGAATTTTGGAATTTTAGGGGTAAATTTGGGATTTTTAAAAATTTTAGGAATATAAAGGTCTTTTATAAATTTGACCATTTGATTTAACTGTAATTCCTAACAGAAGAGGGGTAACTGAAAAGAAATTAAAAGTTCGATAGACCAAAATGAGAAATTTTAAACATTAAAAAAGTGTTTGTAAAAAATACGTAAGTTTATAAAATAAATAAAGTTTTCCCTTAATTTATTGAGTTCAATATAAATGCTCGGACTACTTAGAGTAGTGAGTAATGGCAACAATTAAATATGGGAACAGTGCAAAGGATTATGAAGACAGAGCCTGAGCAATGCAAGGATTTTAGAGAACAAAAGTGTAGGAATAGGAAGGCAGGATTGAAGGGTCTGTGAAATGGGACTATTCCTTTTGCTTTATTTTTGTTCCTTTCTTTCCTAAACAATCAATTGATTAGACCATCTGTGCCAGACAATTTGTTCTGATGTGGTCCCCAGGGGGATAATTAGTAATCATAAACATGGTTTTATGAATAATTAATAATGAATATGTTTTCCTGCTCTAGAAAAAAACATTTAACCTTTTCTAGCAGCCCCACCGCCCACTGCCAATGCATCTCTTTAAGGTCTCAACTTTCTAAAACAAGTTAAGGTGCCGTTTGTCTTCTAAATAGTAGACAGCACATAGGAACAAAGACAAGTAAATATTATAATAATGTTTTTTTTTTTCTTCTTCTTTTTAAAAAGGCTTTAACCTATAAACCCACCTAGGCTCGGATTAAAGGTAGTGCTACTCTTCATTCGAGTAATATAATTGTCATATTAGTGTGGCTTGTAGGTGCTGACATTAATTTTTTGTTAGGTGCTGACATTAAATTTTATTAATTCCTTGATGCTTCCATTAGACCAGGATTCTCTCCCGTTGAAAAAAAATCGGAAAAGAATCGGTTAGTTATAATACGTTTAACTACTCGGTTTATTTTCGGTTCCTTTCAATTGGAAAAGATTTTGATTCGTTCTTACATATCTTGCCTTTTTAAGTTTAAATCTTTACCTTGTTAAGCAAGATATAGCTAATAAATTAAAATCACACCTCTAATTGGTGTTAGTTTGTGAGACAGTTTTGTTATCTTCTTTGGTTTTTCTTTTTGGATTAAATTTCTTACTTTAAGTACCATTTTTTTTTTTAAAAAAAAAAAAAAGAAGAGAAATTTGCTTCATTTAGAGAAAACAAAAATCTAGAAAGAAATGGGTTGTGACAGTCTACCTTATTCTTATTCTTTTTTAATATAACAGAAGTAGTATCCATTTTTCTTTTTGACGTTTTGGCCTATGACTAGAATTTCAAACCAGCAACCAATATGACATCTCAAGAGAACTTTACTATCTACTGCCTGCTTTTGTAGTGTACTCAAAGTAAGTAGTAGTTTCTCTCAGAATTGATAATTTTTTACACGATTTACGAATTTGATACGAACTCAACACAAATTAAGTAAATTAAAGTTGAAAGTCTAATCTATTTAATTAAATGTATTGAGTTAAGATTGACATATAAATTCGACACGAATCTAACATAAAATTAATTATTTAAGGTTAAGATGTATAATCGGCTTGACTAAATAAATTAAGTTATAATTGATAGATGTAATATTATACCTATGTTTTAATGGGATATGAATCTAAAACGCAAATAAGAATTTTCAACCTTATTTCTGAAATGACCAAAGACAAGTTCCAACTCCTAGCATCATTAATCATCATAGTAGGGCTTTAAAAATGAAAATATAGAGAACATCATAATGGAAAGACTTTTGTTTCACTTCCAACCTTTATCATATCAAATCAAGGGCATTTTAACCATCTTTGTTGTTTTCTTCTTTCTGCAAAGCATCGTGCCACTCAAATGGCCAAAAACCGTGAAGATAATATATATTTTTAGTTAGAATTTCAAGAACCAAATTGGATTTGCTGATGCTGATACTCTGTTCCCATCTCTATCTCTCCAGAGCAATTTATTATCCTTTTTTCTCTACACTGTTGAAACAGAGAAAATCAGATTCTCAAAGAGATATGAATCATGTCAAGAAAAATTGAGGTTGGGGTGGTGAGAGTGAGAGTGCAAGGCGCACTACCAGACACATGGGCCCCATCATCATCACTCCCTCCACCACCTCCCCCTTCAACCTACCCTCATTCCCTTTTCCTTCTTGCTTGCCTTTTGCTGCCCCTATACTCTGCTTTCACCCCCTCATTACTCCAAATCCTAGCATTCCGTTCTCTAAAAAAACTGAGCTTTCTTAAACTTTTTTTTTTTTTTCTTTACATCTGCTGAAAACTTGACGCCCTCCTTCTCTTTCTCTCTCTATTGCTCTAATGGATGGTACTCTTGGTTTACTCGGCGGTGGAGGTGGCGGCGGTTCTTCTGGGGCCTCCACGAATGAGTCCACCGTGTCAAAGGTGGAGGTAGTGGAGCAAGATTTTGTGGGCATGTCCTCTGAGGCATCCTCGTACCCGGCCGAGGCTGAGCTGGAGCTGGGTCTTGGTCTGAGCCTAGGTGGTGGTGGTGTGAAGGCTAAGCCTTGCACGTGGGGTGAGCGTGGGCGTATCTTGACTGCCAAGGACTTTCCTTCTGTGGTCTCTCATGGTTCCTCTGTTCCTTCTCGGTTCACAGACAGAGCTACTGCTGCTTCTGTTGGTCCTGTTTCTGGGACCAAGAGAGCTGCTGACTCTGTTTCTCAGGAGGGTGGATCTCCTACCGGTGTCAGGTTAGATAATCTTCTATCTTTTATGTTCCTCTGTCCTTTCGCTTTCCAATTCTAGAAAATGATTTCCGTAACATTCAGTCAGCCAGGTGGATGTTTCTCTGGTCCCAAGTAATGGTGCCAAGCACTGCGATAAAATCAAAATTCAATTTGCAAAAATAAAAGTGGGGTTTTGGGTTCTCATGTGGAGTCTTCCTCCTTTGGATAGACTGACTTATATTTTTCCTTGTTTATTTTGTTTACTATTTAGTCATCGTGCCTTTGTTTTTCCTGCATAGCTTATCTCCTACGCCTGTTTTGTAATTTTAGTTAATAATCACTTAATGGACTATGTGCTTTTTCTTTTTTTTTTTTTTTTTTTTTGTATATGCTCTTTTTACATTGATTTTTTTTCCTCTGTTATTGATATTTGAATTGAGCTGATAATGCTTCGAACAATAAGCTTTTTGTTTTTTTGTTAAATATTTTATTTTCCTTATGAGTGCCAACTCGTCTGCAAATTTCTGCTATTTTACTCTGTTCAAAGTAATTGCTTGGTTGCTGCTGTGAGAAACAAGTTATAACTGATCGTTGTTTGTGTTCTTCTTCAATCTATTCGCTGATGTTATGAATCATTTGTCATGGTTTGCTTCATGAAAGCAGTCAGGTTGTGGGATGGCCACCCATAAGGGCTTATAGGATGAACAGCTTAGTTAATCAAGCAAAGAGTCAGAGGGCTGAAGAAGATAAATCCAGGGATGCTTCAAAGAAGAAAATTTATTCCAAGACTGATCCTGCTGCTAAAGAAAAATGTCATCTTGGGTTTGTGAAAGTGAATATGGATGGAGTTCCAATCGGAAGGAAGGTTGATTTGAATGCTCATTCTTGCTATGAGACATTAGCCCAAATGCTGGAGGACATGTTCTTTAGGTCCACCACAGCTGTCAGTTCAATTGGTTAGTTCTCTTTCTCTTCTGCATGTATAGAAAATGACATGATCATTAAGGGGTTAATTATGGATGGATACCATATATTTATTTACTTGTTTTCTTGTGTAATTAGGGTCAAGTGGAGAGAAGGAACAATCACAAAAGGCCTCTGGCTATAAGCTTTTGGATGGTTCATCTGAATTTGTGCTCACTTATGAAGATAAAGAGGGAGACTGGATGCTTGTGGGAGATGTTCCATGGGGGTATGCAATTTAGTGTTACAATTTTAAATCACAAAAAAAATAAAAATTAAAAAGGGAGTGAGGAAAAAGGGAAATGGGCACACACATAAAGTGTAAGTGAGCCTAGCCCCTCTTGATGGTCCTAGCCATTATTGGACCATATTACTAGGTGGCCTATTTGAGCGTGTCATGCCCCATGACTCATTGATTAATGATTAGTAACAATCTTGGATGACCAAAAGAAGATACAGCTGATTATTTAGCTCCCTGGCCTCACCATCCCAATAAGAAAGGAAAGAACAATGTTACATACTATACCTTTCATCCCACTGGAGGACTCATGTGGTGGTATTCATCATTACAGTGGGACGGGGGTGTAGTAATTAGCATTTTTTGAAAGAAAAAAAAAAAAAAAGAGGAAATAATTTTCCCAGTTCAACCTTTTTTTTTGGTTAATTTATTTTATGTGATGTTTACAGAATGTCTTATTTTCTGTTGTATTCAGGATGTTCCTTACCTCTGTGAAACGGCTTCGAATCATGAGAACCTCTGAGGCTAATGGACTTGGTATTTAAATTTACAGTTTTCATTCTTGCTTCTGGCATTCAAATTTTTGGGTCTATTTCTTTTCCCCTGCTTTCTAATTCTAGATAACATATATTTCCAGGTCCAAGATTTCAAGAAAGGAATGACAGACAAAGATGCAAGCCCATATGAATATCTCAGCTCTCTGTTCATTTTCATATTTGGAAAGATGAAACCCCACAGTTTGACAACACAAGTTAAAGGAAAGTAGAAAAGTTGATGAGACAGAGTGTTCTGCGAAGATTGTTCTTCCATGGCTTTAATCCTGCTTCCTTTTTTTTTTTTGGTTATACTCGACCATTCTCCCTGGTTCTTGCTGCTTTTTTGTTCTTGTAGGCCATTTTGATTTTAGTTTTTACAGTCTCTTATATAGTACTACCATACTGGCCTGCCTACTTGGCCGATTGCTGCTTCACAGTATTGTAAATATGGGAGTACTTGATATCTAGAGTGTTGAGCTTGCTGCAATCTAGTGGTCTCAGTTTTTTACTTGGTGATAACAGAAAAAACTTGTGTGGTTTTGATTTTTGAAATATGTTGTTGTGTTGGTTGGCCTTGTTTTTTTATATGTTCCAAAGAGTGTTTTGAAATTCTTTTGTTCCTGCTTTGACATAATTTGCTTAGTTTATTTCTTCATAGCTGAAATCAACCTGTTTAAATTATGCCAAGCTTCCATGCAGCACAGCTTTGCATTACAAATGTCATGGTTTTAATGTAAATCACTGCAACAAAAATGTGATTAGCACCATTCTCCCAGAATATTAATGGTCATCGACTTAGCTGTATGTAATTATGATTCTAGTAGCTGTTTTTGTACTTCTTTTGTCTACACGATTTATGAATAATCTAATACAAATTCAATACAAAATTAGCGGATTAGGGTTGAAGGGTCTAACTCGTTTAATTAAATGAGTTGAGTTAAAGTTGATTTATATAATTTTATATTTATCACTTGACACAACTCAAATTCGACACGTGAATATGAATTGTTACCGTTTAATCCTAATTTCAAATTCAAACTTTTATTTATTTCAAACTGATTTAAATTTTGTACCTGCAGTTTTTAAATTGATTATGTAAGAGATTGATAGTAAGTGAGAAATAGTGGATGAGAGTCATTTGCTTAATGGCATTGCCCTAGTTACACTTAATCAAAGATTACTGATCCCTGGTTTTATGTAATCAACAATAAGCTATCTGCAACTTTTGCTTCACATGATTCTCAACATTTCACTTGTCTTGTTTCTGCAATTGCAGAACACCAAACCCCCCATATGCAAACCTTCATCAATCTAAAAGATTATGCCATCATGTTAGAAATTTGATAGTAAATCTTTCATGAAGTTTTATTCAATTTATTTTATTTTTGGTAGAAAGGCTCCAATGCTATAGGCGATTATGAAACACACAGAAAGACAAGAAAAAAAAGAAAAAAAAGAAGACAATCTTGGTTACTAAGATTATGCCATGATGTTAAATTTGACTGCATAGAAAACCAATTGATGGCTTGAGAGTATAGCTTTTTTCTTTAAATAATTACCATATTTTTAATTGATTAGGGGACAACTGTATTCTACAGGGTACCAAAGTTGTGTGATTAGTAAAAGACCCATGCGAGGCTGATCTGTTCAGCTTTCTTTCATCTGTTCCCTATACTTTCTTGCTGGTTTCCATTTGATTTCTTTCAAAGAGAAAGCAAAAGACTTGTGTTGTTAAGCTTATTTATTTTATATGCCTTTTTAACTTTTCCTTAATTTGGCTTAGGATATAGTGACCCACTACTTAAAGCTCCATTACAACTTTAATGGAGACCTTACAAATGTACCCTCTAGTGGAACACCAATGATGGACATGGAACCCCAACAGCTGGAAAGCTTTTTATGTTGTTTTTATGGTTCCACACAAATCCTAGGAACCCCTTATTTGAGAGAGGAAATTTATTCAGGCCGAAAAAGAGGGATAGTTACATGACCCAGAAAGTAACTACTGACTAAATATTTTCAGTTTGTGCCAAGCATCCAAGGATGAGGAAAACTTGCTAGTTTGTGCCCTTCACTGTCAAGTGCACTTGGAGGACAATCAAGCAGCAAAAGGTAGATTGTGGTATTTTTTTTTTTTTTTTTTTTTTTCATAGTGAGAAAATGTGAAAAATGAAAAATTACAAGAAAATAAAAAACAAAGGTAATATAGCCACCTGTAAAGTAGCTGAAAATTGGTCAAATAAATTACTCAGCCCAAAGGAATAATTGGGGCTGCCATAAATGGTGGTAAGCGTAGACAGGGTTCTGTAAACGAAACAATCTACAGAATAGTAGGGGATAGGAAGGGGCATAACCATTTTGAGACCCTTCAACCTTATTCAGATCCTTAATTCAAAGGACGCAGATAGGGTATAACTTTTGAAATACCCTTTAACCCTACTCGGGGATTGTACAATTTAGATCATAAATATGCCTCTTTGAAAATGTCTGATGACGTTCAACTTGGGGGTGGCAAATTTGAATGTTTGTTAGATTCAGATCATATATATATATATATATATATATATAAGACTATAAATGTCAATCATAACTTGATCCATTTAATTAAATGAGTTAGACCTCTTAACTTTAATGTACTAATTTCATATTGGATTCGTGTTTAAATTTACAGGTTGTGCCAAAAATTGCTAGCCTAAATGTCACGTATCAAATTCGGATCGTATCAATGCATGAATATAAAATTATACAAGTCGACCCTAATTCAATCCATTTAATTAGGCAAGTCAGACCCTTCATTCCAAACCAACAAATTTCACGATGATTTGTGTTAGATATGCGAGTCGTGTCAAAAGTTACCGGCCCTAAGTTTGGTATTTAGAAGAAAGCCCTGCTACTTTTCTGCACATCCTCACATCAAAATAAGAATCACACAGGTTCCACCGTTAAGACAGCTTGGGGCGAGCAATTTAAGGTTTTCCTATAATTTGGCCAGAGAATAAGAGAAATATAAACCAAACAAGTTCCAATACATAGAAAAATCATATACAATGATGAGTCTTGTCAACAGCGATTGTCATGACATTCATCTCCCCTTATTCCTTGGTTTCTTTGATGGGTCGTTCCAGCACTACTGCCCTAAGAAACAAAGTTTATTGCAGAGGCTACAACTCACTTAAAAGCTATTTATTAGCACTAAAAGATCCTAATAATCATAAAACACAACAGCTTCAAGCATCCGTACAGCAAGATCCATTATTTGACCTCCAGTGATGGGGTACAAAGTAACCAACATATTTATGATATTTATAGCCTACAGCAAGAACTCCCTTGGATCGGTAACATAGCCTGTCAAAGCAGATGCTGCTGCAGTATATGGAGAAGCAAGATATATCTGGCCTTCTTTATGTCCCATTCGGCCTGGGAAGTTTCTGTTTGTGGTTGACACACAGACCTGCAAATACCATCCCTCACAGTCATATGAAATTCATAGAAATTATAGTCATTATGAGAAATCTATTAAAAACACAATGGGGTAGTCGAGATACACAATAATTACAAATAAACTCATGCATAAACAAAACCAATTAATATGTACATAGTTTCTCTGCACCTTCACTCCTCATCTTTGATGGGTGTAAATAACCCCAACAGTCATTTCACCCCAATGCCAATCAAAATCAGCATTCGAAGTTAGGATTCCCAACAACTCTCGTTCCAGATAAATTAAAGAACCATTTACACCTTCCAATGTCAGCCATCACACCAAAATATATATATATATATATATATATATATATATTGATGACAGGAAACGCCCTCAAGCCCTTCTAAATAATTCAAAAATTGAAGTGTCACTACTGAGCAATTGCTCCGATAAACCCTTTGTTCTTCTTGAGACAGAAAATAAATGTCGACCAAACAATTACTGTCAATCTCATGTAAAGATTAATCTTCTACAGGGACCCACAAAGGTCAGGCATCATTCTCACCCATTTGAATACGTTGACATGCAATGCAATGATCTATGAGTTCCAGCACAGGGAGAACATGTACTACAATATTACTATACAGCACAATAATGTTGAGAGTCGCCCTCACAGTTCTAACCAGTCAAAACATGGTAATCACCCTATTGGCATCATTACAAGCATAATGTAAACTTCTCAGGAAACATTACTGGGGTTAACATTATGAACTGGAAAGAACAACAAAAGCATTTCAGTTCTCATGAAACATGTATTACATTCAGAATCTCATCCCAGATAAGCTCTGGAGTTTCTTTGCACATTGTGGCGATGACCATTAGGACTGGGCCATGGGCAAGTCATTTTATTCCAATTTAGTATTTCTATTGATTTTTTATTGAGATTTTAGCTGGAAATATGGATCTACTTTCAGAAAACAAATAAATAAAGAGTTAGTTATACTCAACATCCAATCATGCTGTCTAGAAGGTGCAAAGAAAGGAAAAGAAAAACTTGCCATAGATTCATTCATGCGTCCATAAGTGTCTCTAGGGCCACCCAAACAAGCACCACAACCAGGACTTGCCGGTGTGTCACAACCAGCTTCTTCAAATATCTGGGAGCAAGTCTTGCCACCAGATCCTGGTACTTCAAGACTATATACATCCATCCAAACCTGTAAAGTTAATCATATGGATGCTTAACATTTCATTTACCATTACATTCTTCCTATGATTATTTTCTATTTATCTGAACCATGATTTAGATTTACAGACCTTTTGGGTTGCAGGGACGAGGAATGTGGGAACTTTCACCTTTTTGCCCTGCAGAAAAATCAATTACATCTTTTTAGCTTAATACTGCAAAGAGAGGAAAATAATCTTAGCAAGCAGAAACAATGGCGCTGGGAAATCAAATGAATTACAATAAAATAAGTAACTCAGAAAAAGGGGCATAGTTACTCTATTAACACTATCAGAACGTCAAAGACTCCTTGATAAACAAAACACAACAGCATACCTAAATCTCAGTTTGATTGCTCAATAAAGTAAATAATGCTGAAAGATCAAATAAAATACAAGAACAAAGTATGCAATTAAGGCATTGTGCCATACAGAAGAAATTAAGATACATGTTTTGTGAGCAAAATACATCCCTAATGCTCATGAATTATATTATACTAGCTTAGAGCCCGTGCTACGCGCCGGATTTTTTTTTAATTTTGTAATTTACTCAAAAATTCTTTAAAAGATTATCAACAACAATTTTTATTTTCTTCTCTTAATTAACTAATTAGCTACTAAAAATGACAAATGTTCATAAGATCCTTTTAAACCATAGTTTTACTCAATACATATCTAATAAATTTAAAAATTCATAAATTTTAGTTCTTATAAACTGAAACATATTAAATATTTGTTCCCATATATGTAGTTTAAAATGAAATATAAAGGAAAAAAAAATTCAAAATAAAAACATAGATTAATCAATTATACAAAATGATTGATTAATCATTATATTCCAACAATGACACCACTTCTCCTCCACTACACAATCCATTATGGTAAACTTTTGTCTTTCAGGAGTTGAACTTTCTCCTCATAAACAATTTTTTTGAGAAATTTTTCTATTACACTAACAAAAATAAAGAAGTGTTCTAAAATATATGAGCATATTGATATTTGATTACAGTTATGTTTACTAATTTTGTAAACAAAAGAATGTTGGTAGTTTAATTTTTCTTTTTAAAAATGAAAGAGATAAAAAACATTGGCAGAAATTTTGACATAATCTAATTATACATCGTACCAAAAATAATGATAGGAAATTTTTTCACTATCATTTCCCTTAATTTAACGTGAAATTTACAAAAGAAAAATAATCAATTTGAAAAAATAATATATAAATTAGCATAAAATTTAAGGGAAAAAAATGGAAGAACATAACCAATTTTTTTTTTGTTTAACAGCCATCCTTCACATATATAAAGTAAATGAAACTAATTTTAAGACATACAGGAAAACAAAGACGAAAAAATCTACACAATGAACATTGACGAAAAAATCTGTGTGGTGTATGATACCTGTAGTAGCTTAGCTTGGAGGCTCGGCTGTCAAGTGTCTTACCTGATGGGAATTGGTTTTGGAACCATGCTAGCTAGGTCTGATGATCTAGTGGAAATTAGAGGGAGGCTTGTAGATGTGACAGTAGGTGGTATTAATAAACCAGTGTGAGTGTTATCTATGGATGGCAAGTTTTTGTGGCTAGTGTTGAAAAATTGATTAACAACTGATGATAGGTTGCAGAAATGGGGTTATCAAAGGGCTGTATTATGCTAGTTCTGTCATAGAGAGAGCTAGAAAGCAGAGATCATCTCTTCTTTAAGTATGGTTTTAGTGCAAGATTATGGAAGGCTGGTATGGTTACGTGGAATACACATAATCTTCCTTTTGAGTGGGATAGGTAGTAGGTTTGTGTCTTTTTGATGTAAAGGAATGGAAAAATAAACCATTGAAAGACAATATGTGCACATTGATATTAGAACTAATAATTAATCTAAATAGATAAAGAAAATAGATGAAACACAGAGATTTTAGGTGGTTTAGCCTATGACCTACATCAATACATCAAAATCTTTTCTTGGCTACATATATTTTTTTTTTCATTTGACTATTTGATTGTATACATGACTCTATTTATAAAAAAATAGTATGAATGTCACCTGTCTCTTTTACTTCTACATTAACAACCATAATTATAACTCTTATCACTTGAGTTTTTATAACCATTATCTTTTGAGCTCTGATAACTATTGTCTCTTGAGCTTGTAATTCTTGTCGATAAAATAAAAAACTAAAAATAAAATTTTAATATAATTGAAAGAATTGTCTTTTTCTACTGTATACATTTCTCGATTCCAATGAAACCTTAAAAACCAATGTCATCCATTAATTAAGCATGTAAACAGATAAAAAAAAAATTAAATCACTCAATGAACAACAACATGTACAAACTAAAAAATTATCAACCAAAAGTAACGATAAGAAACTCTCTCTCATTATTATTTCTTGAGTTCAATGTAAAATTTACCAAAGAAAAGTAATCATTTGAATCAAAAATAATATATAAATTAGAAGAAAAAAATAAGGGACAAAAAAAAAAAAGGAAGAACATAAGCACCGGAAATAAAGATAAAAAAAAAGAAAAAAAAAAACTATTTGAAAATAACTATTCTAGATTAAAAAAAAAAAAAAAAAAAACTGTAGTATAATTTTTCATTAAGAAACAACGATTGAAAAATTGAAAAGAACTGTTCTATAAAAAAAAAATATATAAAAAAAATAACTATAGTATAATTTTTCATTGAGAAGCAGCAATGCAAATCTCTTTCTCTCTCTCTCTCTCTCTCTCTTGTCTTTTTTCTAAATTGATTGTAAAATTTACAAAGGAACATTGAGATATAAATAGAAAGCAAGAGAAGAGAAAAAGAAAAATAAACAGAGAGAGAAAGAAAGAATTTGGGAACCTTTTGTTTTCTTCATTAAGACAATTAAATATATTACAAATAAAACTCATATATTTTAATTGTCTCATATTGAGATATAAACATAAAGGAAGAGAAGATAAAAAGAAAATTAAATAAAGAGAGAGAAATAGAGAATTTGAAAACCTTTTGTTTTCTTCATTAAGACAATTCAATGCATTATGATGATGATGAATATATATATATATATAATAATATATCTCACATTAAGATATAAACATAAAGCAAGAGAAGATAAAAAGAAAATTAAATAAAGAGAGAGAAATAGAGAATTTGAAAACCTTTTGTATTCTTCATTAAGACAACTCAATGCATTACAAATAAAAAATCAAAAAATTGGTTCAAACATAAATTATGGGAGAGAGAGAGAGAGAGAGAGAGATTTAAGACATTTAAGTGGAGAAAATTATGGGAGAGAGAAATAGTTAAGACACTTAAACCATATAATTAGTTTAGAGAGAGAAGAAAAGGTTCAAATATAAAATTATATTAAAAAAAACGGTTGAAACATAAATTATGAGAGAGAGAGAGAGAGATTATGGGAGAGTAAGAATTATCACAATTAATTAAAAAAAAAAAAAAGAATTCAGATATAAAATTATGGGAGAGAGATTTAAGACAATTAAGTGAGGATAGAGAAAGAGAGAGAGAGAGAGAGAGAGAGAGACAAAAAAATGATTGAAACACAAATTATGGGAGAGAGTTAGCACAATTAATTAAAAAAAAAAACGATTGAAACACAAATTATGGGAGAGTGAAAGTTAGCACAATTAATTGTCTTAAACCATAGAATTAGTTTAAGACATTTAAATTGAGATAGAGGGAGAAAGAGAGAGATTTAAGACAATTAAGTGGAGATAGAGGGAGAGAGAGAGAGAGAGAGAGAAAGAGAGAGAGACAAAAAACGGTTGAAACACAAATTATGGGAGAGAGTTAGCAGAATTAATTTAAAAAAAAAAACGATTGAAACACAAATTATGGGAAAGAGATTTAAGACAATTAAATGGAGATAGAGGGAGAGAGAGAGAGAGAGAGAGAGAGAGAGAAAACGGTTGAAACACAAATTATGGGAGAGAGTTAGCACAATTAATTTAAAAATAAACTGAGAGAGAGAGAGAGAGAGAGAGAGAGAGAGAGAGACAAAAACGGTTGAAACACAAATTATGGGAGAGTGAGAGTTAGCACAATTAATTAAATGTCTTAAACCATTGAATTAGTTGAAGACATTTTTCTCAAAAAAGTTTAAGACATTTAAGTTGAGATAGAGGGAGAGAGAGAGAGAGAGAGACGTGGGAAATAGAGTTAGGAGGACACGTGTCGCAATTCTAAGCATTCCCTACGTCAAAACTCGGCTTTTATATGATATATATGACTACTCATATGAGGCAGAGGGTTAGAGATTTTTCTCATGATTCATAACAAATGGATAAAGACCAACCAAGTCAGCCACCAGCAATCAAAATTTCCAACAACTCAACCAAGAAGTAAAAAAAAGGAAAAAAGAAAGAAAGAAGAGATTAAAAAAGAACATTATATTTAGACTTTAATCCATGCCAGCGTATAAGTAGAAAAGAATTGTCCAACATATACAACAAAGATATATGGGTTCTTACTGAAGCTAGGAAAACTTTGGCTGCAGCCATAAAGTCCTCCGTTTTTCCTCCTGTACAAGATCCGATATATACTCTGTCAATTTTCACATCTTTGCATTCTCTTGCTAAAGCCCGTTATCAGGAGAATAAGGCTGCAAAGATATATAGACATCATTAATCATTGAAAAGGCAAATCTAGCAATCTGTCAAGAACTAAAACAGAGACAAACAGTTTCACGAGATCAAGTATGTGATCCACACTATCTATAGTGTCCCATTTTTTATTACATCAGGAAAATAAAATAAAAAATCTTCTTTTTGACAGCTATCAAAATCACCCACCTTTGCTACCAGCGGTTCCAGTTTTGAGATATCAAATCTGTACTCAGAAAGAAATCTAAAAGCCAAGAAAATTTATCTCATCAATATAATTAAAGTCCAAAATAGAAACAAGAGAAGTTACTTCAGTATGTCATCAAATTATACATTCTCATCTTGATCACAGTATGTAGAAGATATTTGACCTAATTAAACTACTCATTGAATTACTTTCTTTCACATCTGATAAAGTTTCCAGATAAGAAAGTTATAACTCAGTGACAATGACCAAATATTTTTTAAGCTCCAAGTTTTTGGTCAATATATGTTCACTACTATGAATGCACAAAATCTATAATTTTCAAGGTCTGAATTGAAATTTAAACCAGTTTATAGCATCTGAAGAATTATTAGCGCTTCAGAAAGTACTACCAAAGCACCCGTAGATGTTAGGGGAATAAATCAGAAAATGAAATCGAAGGTCTGTGTTTCATTTGTTAATCAAAAGAAACATTTGACCTGCAAATGATTTTACAATGCAAGAGTAAATTTCAATTCAAGGTCTGAATTGAAATTTAAACCAGTTTATAGATAAGAGCAAATGATATCTGAAGAATTTGTAGTGCTTCAGAAAGTACTACCAAAGCACCCGTAGATGTTAGGGGAATAAAACAGAAAATGAAAATGAAGGTCTGTGTTTCATCTGTTAATCAAAAGAAACATGTGATCTGTAAATGATTTTACAATGCAAGAGTAACAATCGGTATACCAAAGCTATTTTTGTTTGTCATATCTTATTGACAAACTGTAAGAAATCCATAAAAGAATATAAAGCTAGGATGGGAACTAAGTTCTACTGTATTTGTACACTAAAAATGATTTCATGACAAAACCCCACACTGGCCCTCCCCCCTCTACCCCAATTCCAATCAACTGGAGTGCATCTTTTATACCTAGAACTAGAAACTTTTTTTATACCTAGAACTAGAAACTATTCTCTATTTTCCAACATAATGAACAAAATATAGCCTTCTCCAATGAGCAAGCTTATATGGAACCTATCTTTGATGATTCTATTCCATAGTGCCTTAGAATTATTATCTTTCATCAATTAAGTCAAACAGAACATGATAATTTGGAACCTGGGCTTTATGATGGGGAAATAACTATCTATACATTCTTGCCCGTTCTGGCGAATGCATCTGAAAGTGAGACACCACAGGATCCATAGCTATTTGAGCACTGAAGGTTGGAAAGGTCCTCAAAATCCCATTCAAAGCTGACATTGAATGTTAGTTGAGAATCTAATTGTTTGATGTTTCAACTACTACGTACTCAAATCATACCAAAACCCCCTGCCTCCCCACCCAAAAAAAGGAAAAAATGAAAGGAAAACTCTTTAATGCAATTTACATATATATTGAGAATATGTCCATATAGGTTTTTTTTTTTTTTTTTTTTTTTTTTCATTAAAAGCGTAAGGCACCCTTATATACACAAGAAGTACACAAGAGAGCCACATAACTAGTAGAAGCAAAAAGCAGTTGATGTAGTCTTAAAACTAAATACTCAAATGCATAAAAGCAATACCATTAGAACTAGGATTAGATATAGAGCTTTATTGTAATAAAAACTAATCCATAACAATTATTTTATTCATTTACTACCTTGCTTGTTCATCACTATAAACTGGTTCATAGACCACAGAGGTCTTATCCTGTGCAAAACAAGAGATAAGATTATAAGCAAATGTTAGACATGATAAAAGTAGAATACATAAACATTTTCTGCTCTCAAAAAACACATGATTTGAAGCAATAAGTTTTTCATCAAGGCGAAAACCCAACCCCATTAAGACAGAGATGGTTACCAAGGCTTCCAGTCCATTACTCTCAAATTTTAGTTTATCAAAGCTAGGCAGAAATTTTAGTATATCTATGCGGGCGACATGTGGCTCAAATGGAGTGGAACGGTCTAAGCATGTTTGTATAACCGAACAGAAATACATGCATAGCTAAAACATAAATCTGTGTGCATGTAAACACACAGACAAATATATATATATATATATATATATATATATATATATATATATATATATATATATAGAGAGAGAGAGAGAGAGAGAGAGAGAGAGAGAGGACTATCAAACCAAATGCATGTAATGATCAATTGCACGAACCTCAAGGTACTTATATGTAGTGCTATCAGGAGAAACAACACCATTCTTTCCACCAGCTTCAATAACCATGCTGCATAACGTCATCCTTTCTTCCATCTATCCAGTGCACAAGATTAAAAACTTAAATTTATTATCTACTAAAAAAAAAGTAACAAATAAGTGTGAATAACATCGGCAGACATAAAATTGTAATGAAATCATAGACTTGGAACAAATATGTTTTAAGATTTACTTACAGTTAAACTTTCAACAGTTGTGCCCACAAACTCCATAGATTTATAGGTCGCACCAGATACAGATATTTCACCAATAATCTGCAAGGTGAGTATTGTTAAGGAAAACAACAAACCAGAGAATGGAAGCTATATATCCTAAATGAACCAATTAAAAGTGACACTGGATAAGGCTACATATGAGCATTCAAAGGAAAATAATAGAATGCAGAACAAGTTTAACTTACTTGTAAAATCAAATCTTTTGCAAGCAAATAACTTGGCATTTCACCATCCATCACAAATCTAAGAGTTGGGGGCACCTGTGAATATGCATGAAAAATTAGAAATAAGCATACAACAAATACAATTCTACATCTGACAATAAAAACTTTGTCAATTTATAAGATAGAACACACATACAGACTGCAGAAAATCGCAAACACACACCTTGAAGGAAATTGAAAGGCATAATTTTCCCTTATCTTTTGGATTCTAGTTCTCTAATCTGTTAAAAATAGCAACTTTTTTGAGACTTGGAGATCTACTAGTTCTATAATTAGGAGATACCAAAGTTAAAAATAAATAAATAAATAAAAAATAAAATAAAATAAAATAAAAGGTGCAATCATAGTAGTGCTTTTCCATGGAAATGTATAAAGAGAAAATAAAATTTAAACAGGCTTTTCAGTAATTAACTCCAGTTAGCAAGATGCAAAAGAGTGTAACATAGGAATGCATAGTTCATTTGGACAGTGAGGTATCTTAACTACCTTCCAAACAGCTCATAGGAAACACAAACAAATATATGTTTCTGAATCTAATGAACACACCAAATATACACACTGGACAATGCGTTATCTTGACTACCTTCCAATCAGTGAAAAATGTCTCAGTTTCTACAGTTTCTGAAACTTCTAATTTGAGAAGTACAACCATCTTTGGAAGACCCTAAATATGAATACTAAAATCATCCTAGCATAGCAAAAGTTGCTAAAGTGAGGACTCGTATAAATGCTAGACAACAGAACGACAGCATAGTTTCCAGAGGAAAGCAACCAAGGAAACAAAGTATTATAGCTAGACTCCTGGGGGGGGGGAGGGGAATTATTATAAGCTAATATATCCAGAGTTACATGTGTAAACAAGTAATCTAATATCAAATAACATAGAAAAATCAGATACACAGCAATACAGCCTAATAAACTGTCAGAAACCAAATTGACCTTGAGCAGCAGCTTCCCAGCGCCCAACACAAAACCTGCATCAGTATTGCCAATTCCAGTAGCGAATTGGCCAAACGCTCCAGCTGTACAAGTGTGAGAGTCTGTACCAAGCAGGACCTGGAGGCAATTAAAAGGGTTTGACAAAAGTTGTGGAAGAAAGGCATAAAATTTACATTAATTATTAAGATCTCTCACTGAATTTGATGAAAGAACTATACCTCTCCAGGCCTGCAATGGCCTTCTTGTGCAAGAGCAATATGGCATACACCTTTGTAATCTGGGTTTGCCTGAAAAGTTATGAAGCAAACTTTACAAGTAATCTCAATAGGGAGACCAGATTAGCGAATGGAAAGTAAAGACGACTGAAGAGACATACCTTAAAATTACTAAGATCTTTAATATCATAGAAGTACTTGATATTTTGCTCCATGCAGAAATCCCTCAATATATCCACATTACGGTTTGCACGTTCATCACTCGTGAATATGTAATGGTCAGGTATTATTACAATCTTTTCCCGGTCCCAAACCTCAATTCCAAAACAGTACACTTACACAATCTCAGACACAGGAAATACACAATCCAAAACACACACAAACAGAGAGAGAGAGAGAGAGAGAGAGTTTACCTAGGATCGAACTATATCAACATTTAAGCTCAGAACTCAGCAGCCAACATAATAATGAAGACTCTGTGTGAAACAATCAAACACATCTCACTAGTGTGTAAATTGGAAAATGCTAGGTACTCTCCCGGTGTTCTTCTAGTATTTTTCTCATCCTATGTGGATATTATTTTTTAAAAAAACAAAAAGGAAACTTCTCTTATTTCTCTCACTTTGTTTTTAGAAAATAATATTCATATAGGATGAAAAGAACACTATGAGAACACCTAGTATTCCTTGTGTAAAATAGATGCTCGTATGAGCCTAGATATAATCAGTCTAACGTAGAATACTTGACCACCAACAAACTGACCAACTACCAACCAAAGGGGATCGGTGCCCACCCCTAACCTTAATGAGCACAAACACGACCCTAAGTGTTTCTAATGGAACTTCAAACTTCAATTTAAATATGCAATTCTGCTCACATATTTTCATCACATCGCCAAACTGGATTTACGCTACTTAACATATAAAGCACTTGCAATCAATTTAACATGTTAGCAATCATTAAAATCTTAGTAAAGCACACAATCATCAAAGCAAAAAAAAAATCACTTTGCAACACAACAGACAAGCCAATACCTTGGCGTTCTCTCCGAATTCTTTCTTGAAGATTCCGATCGAACCTGGGCCAGTAACATCATGGGTCATCAAAATGTCAACATTCGCCCAAACATTCTCACCGGGGCTCAACTGGGTTTTCTCGGAAGCCCTGGCCAATATCTTCTCGGTCATCGTCATCGCAGTCTTGACCTGAAATTAACCAAAAACCCACCATTAAAATCCACAAAACTATCAAACCCATTAACCAAAAACACAAAAATCGTTGAGAAAAAAAATGATAGGAACACAACTGAGCCAGTGGTGGAAGGCTTGCGTTCCGATTGCTGCGGTGCCATTAGCGAACAAATTTTCTTGGAAACCGTTCTCCTGCTTTCCGGAATCGAAAACAGTGACGTTGCCGAAAAAGCGGAGAACCCCAAATCATTCTGCGAAAAAGAGAAAGAAATATAAGACATTGATTATTGAAATTTTTGTCAAAGAAAGTACGGGAAATAAAAGTTACAGTAACGAATTTGGGAAAGTGGGAGCTGGGGTGACGTGTTGACCTTACTGAGCATGAAAGATGTGGGGGTTGGAGCAATGGTAGAGGAAGCCATGGGTGGATTGTGGTGCTGTTTTTTGCGAGGTTTTCTCTATTACTCTTTCTTAGTAAAATGCAGAGTCCAGTTTGTTTCTTGAGTGAACAGGAGGCGGCGGCCGCAGACCTCGGGCGGGGCCCATACTCCAGGAATTTTGAGGGGAACACAACGACCAAAGACAGGATGTCCCTATTCCTGATTCGACCAGTGCGTAGGGGATTTTCGGCTTGAGTTACTGTTTGTAATGGCACCATATATCGTTTCAGATACTGTGTTAAACAAAAATGCATGCCCAATCGATGCCATTGCTGACTGCCGAAGCCCCGCTCAAGCGACACAACACCAGCGAAGTAAGTGTCAAAATATGCTCTTTCCTTTGCTCTTCTCTGTGGATTATGTGGGGGACGAATCCATGGTGAAGAAAAGCAAGCCTACGTGCAGCACCAGTTGCAATCTTGAGCCGTTTTTCTCAGTCAAGGACTTCAAGGGCCCCGGCCCCCTGTCCGATTTTTCGGCCAAAGATTTAAGCTCCCATTGACCATATATTCATACACAAGGAGGTTCTCGGTCTCGTCGTTGAAAGAGCAATACCCAAGACATGGGACTAGAGTTTGGTGCTTTACCTTTCCCAAAGTTTCCATTTCAGCAATCAATTCTCGGTGACCCTGTGTTTTAGCTTCGCTTAGCGTCTGAACTGCAACTGTTTTTCCATTAGGAAAGTATACAGTTCCAAAACCTGCATCTCCAGTTATGTTTGTCTTGCCGAAATTGTTGGTGGCTTCAAGAATATCAACCAAGGTTAATTTCAGAAGAGGCTGCTCAAACATGGCCACATTGATGCTCAAAGGTTCCTTCGATTGCTGCTGCTTAAGAACTAGAGATTCTGATCTATAAAACAACTTGCTTCACTGGTGTTGCGTTGCTTGAGCGGGGCTTCGGCAGTAGGCGGTGGCGTTGCGCGGGGCGGCAGAATAGTCACACTGGCGTTCTCAACACAAGCTGCTGTGATCCTGTGTTTTCGTCTGAAGCTAATTTGGTATGCGACGTGGCATAGTGCTATTGGGTGTATGAATGACCCGCGCCTTAAGTATGTCCGCTGAATAGTATGGATCCGGATCCTCTCCGTTTGATTTTGGATAAGAGAGTATTCAGTTCATGACTATGATTTTTGATAGGACTACAAATGAGATACGTATCTCACTAATAAAAAATAATAATAAAATATTATTTAAAACTAAAAAAAAGAAAGAAGACAAATTAATAAAAAAAAAAAAAAAGAGGTGGTTGACCACCCATATTGGCCATAGGGGGTGGACGGCGACCTCCAATTTAGCTAAGGGATGGCTCAACAGGCCAGGGGTGGCTCATCCGGCCAGGGGTGGCTGAACCACTCCTAAGAGTGAACCACCCCATGGCCCTTGGGGTGGTCTGGTCACCCCCAATGGCTAAACAAAAAGAAATAAATAAATAATGGGTTGGCCCTTAGTGGTGGCCGAACCACCCCCAGGGGCCATGGGGGTGGCTTCGGCTTCCCCAGACCAGCCGATTTGGAGTGGCCGAAGCCATCCCCAGGCCCAACAGGGGTGGTTGAGCCACCTCCAAGGTTCCTGGGGTGGTTCGGCCACCCACCTTTTGCAAAATTGGGGTGACCGAACCACCCCCATAAGCCATGAAAGTGGTTCGCCCAATGCTGGCCGGCCATTGGGGGTGGCAAGCCACCACCTAGCTAAAATGAGGGTGGCCGGCCACCCCTTATGGCCAAGAAGGGATGGTTAGCCACTTTTTTTTTTTTTAAAAAAAAAAAATCTTAAATAATATTTTTGTATTATTTTTTATTATTGAGACACGTGTCCCATTTGTGGCTATTGAATTTCTAAAAAAAAAATTCTAGTCATGAACTGGATACCCTCTAGTCCAAAATATCCGGTTCCGAATACTATAAAGAGAAATCATCATTTAGTCATTTTAAATGTGATGTACCTTTTAAAATTATTATTGAATTTAAGATGATTATTATGAAATTTTAATATATTGGTGATTTAAAAAGTCACAAAAGTGATTGGTGATTTTACTCAAATCAGACACCACACCATATGTGTCATTGGAACTTTTGATTGTGTGATGCAATAAATAGGATTTTTGTTCTTTTTTGTCCCCAAAAGTGACGTGATTTTTAAAATCGTTTATAGATTTGGAATATAATACTATTAAATTTAGATTAAATTGTGATTTTAAAAGTATGAAAATAAAAGAGTGACAAAAGTCCTACTTATAGTATTACTCCTTTTGATTAGGTCCTAAACTCATACAATTCAGTTTTAAAAAACATGGTCATCCTTATATTAGGGTTTTGAAAAACACTTGCCTTTAGAGTTTTCAGCCACAACGATGTTGCTTTAAAATGATCGAACCGCACTGCTAAGCTTGACCCTGCATGAAAGGTGTGAACCTTGAGGGCTAGAACCTTGAGGGCTAGCTTACGTTTTAACCCTAAAACAATGTCTAAACACCTACCTGGCCATACCTTATAACATTTCCTTGGTTGTATAACAAGGAAAATGTGACCATGATAAGAAAGTTAGAGCCTTTAAAAGTTTTTAAGTTGGGTTATAATTCTGATTGTTTTTAAACGTTTATACATGTCATGTGGACCTATAATCTCTTGGAGTCTTAGGTAAGTGATAGATCAAGTTATCGTAAGATGAGTTAGGGAAAAACACATTTTGGCAGAGCAGTGGGGAGAGTTACTGTGCAAGTGCCCCTTTAGTCAATGGGTTGGTTTGTTTCAAAGATTTGGTGTTCTCATGTTCACGATATTTTGTGTTTCAAACAGATGTGTCAATTTTCTATTTGGCGTTCCAAGCTTGATAGAAGTTATTCTCATATACAATTCTTACATGAGTAATGCTACATTCTCAAATAATTCTTACATGTAAATGTATTATGTGGCATTCCTCTTCCCACATTAGGGGCCACTAGGGCTTTACTACAAGGAAAATAAATAACTTGGCTTAGAATAATATTTTGTTTTTATGGAGATTTGATCCTATGACTTAGTTTTAATCCTGCTAAGCAATCCATTAAATCAATCACATCATTCAACATAAAAATTAAAATCAATATATCTATTTTATGATCCATTTAATTAAGATAATTCAATCACACTAAAGGACTTACACATCTCTAAGCCCATCTACTTGGGGTAGGCCTACGAATTACTCTGGCTTAGGATAGGTATGGTTACAACTTGTGTTATATAAGTTTGCCCGTGCCATGCATCTTAGTTCCTTATTCTAGGGATTCATTTGTACCTGCCCCATAGATCTTTGCCCTCTTACTTCATGGATCCCTTGTCTTTGTCTGCATCTTGCACTTTTATTTCATGGATCCTTCACCTATGCTTACACCTTACACCTTTGTCCCCTACTCTAAAGACTCACCCTTGTCTATGCCTGCTCCATTCCACCATATCGTACATCATCATTGGCTCTAATATTACTTGTTAGAGAGATTAACCCAACTACGCTAACCACTCACATTTGTGACATCTTGCTAGAGTGGGACTCAATTATTTTATACTAGCGTGTGTGCTCAACATGCATCACACGTGTATACTCTAACATGCAGATTGGATGACATACCAGCTCTAGGAAAAGTTTGGCCAGCAGTTCCTCTATCCTTATTCTGAACATTCTGCTTCACTTCAGTATTTAGTAGAAAGCCCTGCTAATTGTCTCCGTATCCAAGCATCAAAATAAGAATCACACAGGTTCCACAGTTAAGACAGCTTGAAGCGGGCAATTTAAGGTTTTCCTATAATTTGGTCAGAGAACACGAGAAATATAAACCAAATAAGTTCCAATATATAGAAAAATCATATAAAACGATGAGTCTTGTCATTCATCTCCCCTTGTTCCTTGGTTTCTTTGACCGATCGTTTTAGGACTGCCCTAAGAAACAAAGTTTATTGCCGAGACTACAACTCACTTGAAAGCTACGTATTAGCACTAAGATCCTAATAATCATAAAACACAACAGCTTCAAACATCCATACAGCAAGATCCATTATGTTTTTCAGCTCTGCCATTTGACCTCCGGTGAGAGGGCACAAAGTAACTGAGAGATATATGATATTTATAGCCTACAGCAAAAACTCCCTTGGATCGGTAACGTAACCTGTCAAAGCAGATGCTGCTGCAGTATACGGGGAAGCAAGATATATCTGGCCTTCCTTGTGTCCCATTCGGCCAGGGAAGTTTCTGTTTGTAGTTGACACACATACCTGCAAATACCATCCCTCACAGTTGCATGAAATTCATAGAAATTATAGTCATCGGCCTCGGACATTATAAGAAATCTAATCTAAGTTAAAAAACATAATGGGGTAGTCACCATACACAATAATTACAAATAAACTCATGCATAAACAAAATCAATTAGGATTACTAGGGTGTAAATAACCCCAATGCCAATCAAAATCAGTATTCGAAGTTAGGATACCCACATCTTTTAATTGTATAACAGACTCCCAACAACTCTTGTTCCAGATAAATTAAAAAACCATTCACACCTTACAATGTCAGCCATCACAAAAAATCATAGACCCATAATATAATGATCCCACTGCTAACCAATCACTTACATAACAGAATGCAGACATGGAGAGTGTGACTTGTTAAGTGGACAGCAAGGTATCGAGCATCCATACTCAACAATAATGTCTATTGGAACTTTGCATTAACATGCTGCATTACTCCTGACTCTACAGGTCCTTCTAAATAGTGCAAAAGGCAGCCTCCTATGTAAGGCTCAGATGGTTGTTCTCATAAATTTAAATGTTATGTGCTACACAAGTAAATTAGATGAGAGGTTGCTTTCGTTAACAGAGAATTTAAGGGTCACTACTAAAACATTGCTCTTATAACACTTTGCTTTAAACAATTACTCCTATAAGCCTTTGCTCTTCTTGAGGCAGAATATAAATGTCAACCAAACAATTACTGTCAATCTCGTGTAAATATTTATTAATCTTCGACTGGGACCGACCAAGGGTCAAGCATCAGTCTCATCCATTTGAATACGTTGACATGCAAATATGCAATGCAATGATCTATGAGCTCCAGCATTTGGAGAACATGTACCCCAATATTACTACACAGCACAATAATGTTAAAGAGTCGCCCTCACAGTTCTAACAATTCAAACATGATAATCATCCTATCAGCATCCGCAATGGCCATTAGGACTGGGCCATGGGCAAGTCATTTATTCCAATTTAGTACTTCTATTGATTTGTTCTTAAGATTTTAGCAAGAAATATAGATCTACTTCCAGAAAACAAATAAATAAAGAGCTAGTTATGCTCAACATCTATCATGCTGTCTGGAAGGTGCAAAGAAAGGAAAGAATAACTTGCCATAGGTTCATTCATGCGTGCATAAGTGTCTTTAGGGCCACCCAAACAAGCACCACAACTAGGACTTGCCGGTGTGTCACAACCAGCTTCTTCAAATATCTGGGAGCAAGTCTTGCCACCAGATCCTGGCACTTCGAGACCATATACGTCCATCCAAACCTGCAAAGTTAATCATATAGATGCTTAACATTTCATTTACCATTAAATTCTTCCTTTTTTCTATTTATCTAAAGTGTGATTTAGATTTACACACCTTTTGGGTCGCAGGGACGAGGAATGTGGGAACTTTGACCTTTTTGCCCTGCAGAAAAAGCAATTACATCTGTTGAGCTTAATCCCCCAAATAGGGGTAAATAATATTAGCAAGAACAAACAATGGCGCTGGCAACCAAATAAATTACAATAAAATAACTAGCTCCAAAAAGAAGCGTAGTTAATAACACCATCAGAGTATCAAAAACTCCTTAATGAACAAAACACAATAGCATACCTAAATCTCAATTTGATTGCTCTATAAAGTAAATAATGCTGAAGGTCAAATAAAATGCTATACAATAACAAAATGAGGATAACTTCTATAAGGAGGTGGTGTTTTACACCACCTCCTTTCTGCCCACCAATGAGCATTTGACAACTAGGATTATTACACCAACTAAAATAAGATGCAAAACACTTGATTATAAACTATTTCTCCCAAAATCACAAAAACCCTCCTTTTTCCCTCTCCCTCCCTCTCTCTCTCCAGCGGCGCCCTACCCTCTCCCTCAAACCCTTACTCCCTTTATCTCTCTCTGATCTCTCCCTCTCCTCCATGTTTCCCTCTCCTCCATCTATCAGCCCCACACCGGAGAATACGCCGGAGCCCATTCCGAGGGTGTAATTCACAAGATATTTTTTGTGATTTGTGTTGTGTGGCATGGTATTTTTTGTGAGGTTGTAATACACGATATTTTTTGTGGGGTTGTAATATGGTTGTATGTGGTTCATTGTGGCATGGCATCTCTCTGCCGCCAAGAGTACAAGAATTCTGAATTTATATGTTATGCAGATTTTGATGATGCTGAATGCAATATGAAAGTTCATGATAACTCAGAAATTTTGGGTTAATTCCAAGCAATTTTTCACTTTGGTATGGTTGAACTGGTCCAAGTTTTGGCCAAAACTGTTGTGGCATGATGGTTGGTAGTGAATATGCAAGATCAACCAAAAAATTTGAAAACAATCACAGCTTCAATGTCTCTTTTGGCCACTAAATAATTTGACACTAAAACCAGATCCACAAAAGAACTGAAACTTTTGCCCCGTTTTTTATATGTACCAAAACTGGTTTTGTTGTGGTTCTTTTTTTTTTTTTTTTTTTTTTGCCGAACAGAGAAGGAAAATTTGACACAAATCGGCAGTTCCTTTTACATCTAGACCAAACCAAAATTTTACATCTCGACCAAACCACATTTTTCTTTTTTGCCGCCGGTGAGGAGAGAGAAATGGAGCACTAGAGAGAGGAACCGGCGTTGGACTGAAGAGAGAGAGAGATGGAGCACCGGTTAGAGGAACCGGCGTCGGAATGGGCCCCGACGTCTTCTCCGGCGTGGGGCTGATAGATGAAGGAGAGGGAGAGATCAGAGGGAGAGAGAGGGAGTAAGGGTCTGAGGGAGAGGGGAGGCGGGAGGGCGCCGCTGGAGAGAGAGAGAGAGAGAGAGAGAGAGAGAGAGAGAGAGAGAAAGAGAGAGAGGGAGGGAGGGAGAGGGAAAAATGAGGGTTTTTGTGATTTTGGGAAAAAGAGTTTATAATCAAGTGTTTTGCATCCTATTTTAGTTGGTGTAATAATCCTAGTTGTCAAATGCTCATTGGTGGGCAAAAAGGAGGTGGTGTAAACCACCTCCTTATAGAAGTTATCCTCTAACAAAATATGCAAATAAGGCATGTTGCTATCAAGAAGAAATTAAGATACTTGTTTCATGAGCAAAATACATCCCTGATACTCATAAATTATATTATACTACTCATTTAAGACAGAGGGTTAGTAATTTTTCTCATGATTCATAACAAATGGATGAAGACCAACCAAGTCAGCCACTAGCAATCAAAATTTCCAACAACTCAGCCCCAGAGAGCAACAAAAAAAAGATGGATTAAAAAAAACATTATATTTAGAAGGAGCAAAAGAATTGTCCAACATATACAACAAAGATATATGGTTTCTTACTGAAGCTAGGAAAACTTTGGCTGCAGCCATAAAGTCCTCCGTCTTTCCTCCTGTACAAGATCCGATATATACTCTGTCAATTTTCACATCTTTGCATTCTCTTGCTAAAGCCCGATTATCAGGAGAATGAGGCTGCAAAGATATATAGACATCATTAATCATACTAAAAGGAAAATCTAGCATTCTGTCAAGAACTAAAACAGAGACAAGCAGTTTCAGTAGATAAAGTATGTGATCCACAATATCTATAGCGTCCCATTTTTCATTACATCAGGAAAATAAAATAAAAAATCTTATTTTTGACGGCTATCAAAATCACCCACCTTTGCTACCAGCGGTTCCATTTTTGAGACATCAAATCTGTACTCAGAAAGAAACCTAAAAGCCAAGAAAACTAAACTCATCAATACAAATGAAATCCAATAGAAACAAGAAGAAAAAAAAAAAATTATTGGAAAAAATTCGTCAAAGAAGTTAATTCAGCATGTCATCAAATAATATATTCTCGTCTTGATCAGAGTATGTAGAAGATAATTGACCTAACAAAACAACTCATTGAATTACTTTCTTTAACATCTGATAAAGTTTCCAGATGAGAAAGTTATAACTTTGTCACAATAACCAATTTTTTTTTTAAGCTGCCAGCTCTTGGTCAATATATATGGTCACTACTTGAATGCAGAAAATATTTAAATTTCAAGGTCTAAATTGAAATTTATGCCAGTTTATGGTACATAACAAAAAGCAGAAGCGCAAATGATGTCCAAGGAATTTGTAGTGCTTCAGAAAGTACTACCAAAACACCCGTAGATGTTAGGTGAATAAAGCAGAAAAAGAAAACAGAGGTTTGCGTTTCATTTGTTAAGCAAAAGAAACATTTTACCTGCAAATGATTTTACAATGCAAGAGTAACAATTGGTACATTAATGCTATTTTTGTTCGTCATATCTTATTGACAAACTGTAAGAAATCCATAAAAGAATAGAAAGCTATAATGTTAAGTAAATTTTACTGAATTTATACACTAAAAATGATTTCATGACAAAACCCTACACTGGCCACTCTCTTCTGCAATTTCCATATAAATTGAGCATATCTCCAATTCCATGTAGGTTTAAAACTAAATACTCAAATACATAAAAGCAGCAACATTAGAACTAGGATTAGACATAGGACTATTAGATAAGAAACTAATCTATAACAATTATTTATTCATTTACTACCTTGCTTGTTCATCGCTATAAACTGGTTCATAGGGCAAAGAGGTCTTATCCTGTGCAAAACAAGAGATAAGATTAGCAAATGTTAGACATTATAAAAGTAGAATACATGAAGGAAAAACACTTTCTGTTTTGAAAAAGCACATGATAAGCAATAAGTGTTTTCACCCCATTAAGACAGATGATTACCCAGGCTTCCAGTCCATTACCCTCAAATTTTAGTTTATCAAAGCTAGGCAGAAAATTTTGTATATCTATGTGGGGGATATATGACTCACACAGAGTGGAATGGTCCAAGTGTGTTAGAATAAATGTACAGATATACATGCTTAGCTAATACAGAAATTTGTATGCATGTAAACACAAACAAAGAATGTAATGATCAATAGCACGAACCTCAAGGTACTTATATGTAGTGCTATCAGGAGGAACAACACCATTCTTTCCCCCAGCTTCAACAACCATGTTGCATAACGTCATCCTTTCTTCCATCTATCCAGTACAGAATATTAAAAAGCTTAAAATTTACTATCCACTAGATTTTTTTTTTTTTAGATAAGTGGTAGAATTCTTTGCAGACAGCCAACAGAAAAAATAAGTAACAAATAAGTGCGATCAACTTTAATGATATAATAGACTTGGAACAAATATATTTTAAGATTTACTTACAGTTAAACTTTCAACAGTTGTGCCAACAAACTCCATAGATTTATAGGTCGCACCAGATACAGATATTTCACCAATAATCTGCAAGGCGGGTATTGTTAAGGAAATCAACAAATCAGAGAATGGAAGCTATATATCCTTAATGAACCAATTAAAAGTGATATACTGGATAAGGCTACATATGAACATTCAAAAGAAATAATAGATTACAGAACAAGTTTAACTTACTTGTAAAATCAAATCTTTTGCAAGCAAATAACTTGGCATTTCACCATCCATCACAAATCTAAGAGTTGGGGGCACCTGCAAATTTAAGATGCATGAAAAATAAGATATAAGGATACAAAAAATACAATTCTACACAAGACAAGAAAAACTTTGTCAATTTATAAGATAGAACACACATAAAGATTGCAGAAAATGGCAAGCATACATAGCTTGAAGGAAATTGAAAGGCATAGTCTTCCTTTACATTTTGTATTCTAGTTCTCTTATCTGTTACAATAGCAAGAGACTTGGAGATCTACTAGTTCTGTAATTTAAGAGATTGCGAAGGAAAAAAAAAAAGGCGCAATCATGGTAGTGCTTTTCCATGGAAGCGTTAAAAGAGAAAAAGAAATGTTTTTTAAACATCTTTATGGGCTTTACAATAATTACCTAGAATTAGCAAGATGTAAAAGAGTGTAACATAGAATGCAAAGTTCTTACACCAAAGGCTAATACATAAAACACACACATAAATATCTAATTATAAATATAATGAACACAACAAATACACACACTGGACAATGATGTTCTTAACTACCTTCCAAACAGCTCATAGGATCCACATGCACAAATTTTTTTTTTGATAGAGGGGCACAACCTTAGCATACATGAAGAATACAAGAGAACCTCAAAAGTATAGAAAAGAAGAACAAAACTCCAAAAACTTAGAGAAATTCGAAACAGGTAAGGTATTGGACGCTACTATCCATGTGATTGGAAATTTGGAACGTCTTCTTCAACTCTAACATTGCAGTCTCACAATCTTCAAAGCCTCTTACAATCCGCTCTAAACAAATACACCACATTAAACACAAAGGACCCAACCTCCACACTTCCAAAGCAGTACAGTGTCCGAATTGTTCCCTTCCAAGTTCCAACTTACCAAGAACTCCCTCACCCTTCGAAGCATAACCCATGCAATACCAAACAACTGGAAAAGTGAACTCCATAATTCTCTTGCAACCTCACAAGTGCATACTTCTTTATATGGATTCCTCTTTTGTTTCTTTATCAAAAAATTCACCTCTTACTAATGAACAATAAGCATCTGTATTTATTATTATTATTTTTTTTTGAACTTTTAACGACAAGATCTATTATTATTTTTCGAGTGTCCTCTGAAATTTATAATAGGTGCGAATTCTCCCAATTTATGGCCCACCATACGATTTTTTATATAAATAGGCAAATGCTCAACCGTTGCTTGTTCCCCTGCGCAAGCCTTATTTTTTCAGTAAAGTCAGGCTTTGGCTCCCTAAAGACTAAAGAAATGGATTAAAAAAATGTGGGGACACCTGAAACGGGCTGAAAAAGGAGGAGATCAATAGGCTCCCCACTATTCTTACCCATACAATACCAATCCACCACAATAATATTCATCTTTCATAAATTATCTAAAGTTAAGATTTTCCCTAAAGTACCAATCCACCACAATAACGATCAATACTGAATAATTCAGGATATGAAAACTTCAAAGGGGTAACAGCTTACTGTTTTGAGAGTTACTTTCTAAGATTTGCTCTCCTCTGCTTATGAGAACTCTGACAAAAGGCTACTCCCCAAACCATAAATCATGCCAAAGCCGCATTGAAGATCCATCTCCCACCTCATACCTCACAAATTTAGAAAGCCTTTCAACCCCCTCCTTATGCATTTCCATACTCCCACACCATAAGACCCTGCAAACCATATCATATTTATTGTCCACCACTGATCTCCACAAGCCTCCCTCTTTGTAGCATATAGCCACAACCACTTTTCCAAAAGGGCTTGGTTAAACTAAATTATATTTTTCACCCCCCAACAAAGAAAGTCCCTCTAAAGTCATTTCAGTCTATTAGCCACTCCTCCCGAATAGGAAAAGGGACAAATAATACGTCAGTAAATTAGAAAGAGTGCTTTTTATCAAAGTCAACCTGCCTCCCTTTGAAAATAAAGTCTCTTCTAACCCGCCAACCAATATTCCATCTTCTCAATAATACTATTTCAAACGGTAGAAGCCCTGTAATGAGCTCCCAAAGGAAGACCGAAATACATCATTGGCAATGAAGCCACTCTACACCCAAAAAATGCTAGCCAAACCCTATACATCACCCACATTGCCTACAGGAACTATCTCTGATTTGGACAAGTTGATCTTCAACCCCAGCAGGTTACAATTTGCTCACAATTAGGCTCACAATAGATCAAATCATCTGCAAACAACAAATGCAACACTATCATCTCCTCATGATTCCTCAATCCCACTGAAAATCCAGATAAGAGTCCATTGTCCACAGTAGCAAACATCATTGTACAATTTCTGAAACTTCTAATTTGTAATTTGAGAAGTACAACCATCTTTGGAAGACCTTCAATATGAATATCTAAATCATCCTAGCATAGCAAAAGTTGCTAAAGCGAGAACGCGTATAAATGCTACACAACATAGTATTATAGCTAGGCCCCTTGGTGGGGGTTGGGGGGGGAGGGGGGGGGGGGGGGGGGGGGGGTTTGCATTCACTAAAATTGTGTTAATGTAAGCTAATATATCCATAGTTGTACAAGTGTGGACAAATAACATCAAATAGCATAGAAAAATCAGATACACGGCATAATAAACTGTCAGAAACCAAACTAAAGCATCTATTGACCTTGAGCAGCAGCTTCCCAGCGCCCAACACAAAACCTGCATCAGTATTGCCAATTCCAGTAGCGAATTGGCCAAACGCTCCAGCTGTACAAGTGTGAGAGTCTGTACCCAGCAGGACCTGGAGGCAATGAAAAGGGTTTGACAAAGGTTGTGGAACATGAAGGCATAAAATTTACATTAATTATTAAGATCTCTCACTGAATTTGATGAAAGAACTATACCTCTCCAGGCCTGCAATGACCTTCTTGCGCAAGAGCAATATGGCATACACCTTTGTAATCTGGGTTAGCCTGAAAAGTTATGAAGTAAACTTTACAAATAATTTCAATAACCAGGGAATAAAATAGAAGCTCTTAGGGAGAACAGATTCGCGAATGGAAAGTAAAGACAGCTGAAGAGCCATACCTTAAAATTACCAAGATCTTTAATATCATAAAAGTACTTGATATTTTGCTCCATGCAGAAATCCCTCAATATATCCACGTTACGGTTTGCACGTTCATCGCTCGTGAATATGTAATGGTCAGGTATTATTACAATCTTTTCCCGGTCCCAAACCTTAATTCCAAAACAAAAGTGCACTTACACAATCTCAGACACAGGAAATACACAATCCAAAACACACACAATACACACCACACAAACAGAGACACAGAGAGAGAGTTCACCTAGCATCAAACTACATCAACATTTAAGCTCAAAACTCAGCAACCAAGATAATGAAGACTGTGTGAAACAATCAAACACATCTCTCTAGAATGTGAATTACATGCTCATATGAGCCTAGATATAATCAGTCTACCGTGGAATACTTGACCAACAACGAACTGGCCAACGACCAGCAACAGATGCACACCCCTAACCTTCATGAGCACAAACACAACCCTAAGTGTTTTTAATGGAACTTCAAACTTCAATAAACATGCAATTCATCTCACATATTTTCATAACATCGCCAAAATGGGCTTGCTACTTAACATATAAAGCACTCGCAATCAATTTAACATATCAGCTTCACAATCAGCAATCACTAAAATCTTAATGAAGCACACAATCATCAAAACAATTAAAAACACTTTGCAACACAACAGACAAGCCAAATACCTTGGCGTTCTCTCCGAATTCTTTTTTGAAGATTCCGATCGAACCAGGGCCACAAACATCATGGGTCATCAAAATGTCAACATTCACCCACACATTCTCACCGGGACTCAACTGGGTTTTCTCGGAAGCCCTGGCCAATATCTTCTCGGTCATCGTCATCGCAGTCTTGACCTGAAATTAGCCACAATCCCACCATTAAAATCCACAAATCTATCAAACCTATTAACCAAAAACACAAAAATCGACGAGAGAAAAAAAAAATGATAGGGACCGAACTGAGCCAGTGGTGGAAGGCCTGCGTTCCGATTGCTGCGGTGCCATGACGGAACAAATTTTCTTGGAAACCGTTCTCCTGCATTTCGGAATGGAAAATAGTGACGGTGCCGAGAAAGCAGAGAACCCCAAATCTTTCTGCAAAAAAATGGAAGGACATCGACAATTGAAATTTTTGTCAGAGAGAGAGAGAATGGGAAATAAAAGTTACAGTAAAAAATTTGGGAAAGTGGGAGCTGGGGTGACGTATTGACCTTGTTGAGGATGAAAGATGTGGGGGTTGGAGCAATGGTAGAGGAAGCCATGGGTGGATTGTGGTGCTGTTTTCTCTATTTTCTTATGAAAATGTCGAGTGCAGTTACTTTCCTGAGAGTGATGGATGCGGCGGCCGAAGACTTGGATTATGGGTGAGCAGGGGATTTTGGGCTTGAGTTTCTGTTTGTTGAAGGGTGAGAATTGTACACGCACATCTGATCTGGGGCCTGGGCTACCCAAAAATGAGCTCAAAAAACAAAGAAAAAGAAAAAAGAAATACGAACAATTCTATTATTGAAGGGATTTATCTTATAACTATATTCATTATTCAAGCATTAGAAATTAGAATATCCCCACGGATAGACTAAACGTGCCAAGTTATAAGACAACTAGCAATAACTATTTTTAGATTTACTCTTTGGGTTTTTCTTGGTTTAAGGAACACCAAAAAAGTCTATTGCATGTGACGGTTTAGAAGTTTTCACTATATTTAAGAAAAGGAATAAGATTTATATGTAAGAGTTTTCCCTCCTCCGTAAATTCATGGTCAGCCATGAGAGTGTCAATTTTGGAAGGTGTGACTTAGAGTCTGTTTGGATTGTGTTTGAAAAATAGAGTTTTTAAGTTAAAAAGTATTTTTTGACAAAAATTTTATTTTTAAGCTTTTGCTAAAAGTGAGTTTTGGCTATTGTTAGACTTTTTAATTTTTTTACCAAATGAGTATTTTTTTCTTCAAATTGACTTTTGAGTGTTAAACAAATTTTTAGGCCTCTCAAAAACAATCTCAAACAGACCCTTAGTCAAATGAACTATCTCTGTGAAGCGTCCATCTATGCAATCTTTATGTGGAAGTTAGCCTAATCCTGCCAGGGATTAGCAATTAGGCAAGAATTAAAGGAAGCTTAATTTCACGATGACATGATAATCATCGTGATACGCCATTTTCTTGTTTAACAGTTGCATGAAAACCAAACCATGAACAAATATCCTCATGAGTTGTTAAAAAAAAAAAAAAAAAAAATTAACAAAGCCAAGAAAAGAAACAGAGAATGCATGAAATTAATGGGCAGCCAATGGCAATCCTTGTCCTCCTTTTTTTTTTTTTTTTTATTTTATGAATAAGCAACTTCATTGAACCAACAAAACCAATCACACATCAACACCTAAAACAAGCCTGTCTAAACAGGCTGAAAACAGCCTACACAGAGGCCAAAGAACCAAACACACTAAACAAAAAACACAAGCTGCATAAACCTCAACAGCAACCCAGAACCAGACTAAAACCAAGCCCTTTCAGAGGACTAAACAAAGGCCTCAAAACAGAAGCAAAAACAACAAGACCAGAAAAAGTAAGAATGCCGGCAACTTGCACCAACAAAGTAAATTGCAGGCAAGGTCCAGAAGCACCAGAACCGGCAGCAACTTGCATCAACAAAATAAAATTGCAGGCAAGTGTGTCCTTGTCCTTGTCCTTCTTTTTTTTCCCTTGAAATAGATCGATCACATGATGCAGCAACCACCGAGCGTCGTGAGCAAACCGACTGAACCCGCAGCTTGAAGCACCACCATCAAATCTAGAAATGCTGCATTTTGTTTCTGAAAGCAAAATCAAACAAGGAATTGGCACGCTATTAATCAGAAATTTAATGGCATGCCTCGCAATTTTTTGGCAAAGTAATGCAATATTGTTGGTAAACATCAATTAATCCTACTTGAAAATGATTATGCAGGTTCTACACTAAATTTTAAAGAAAATAAAATTTGTTAAGTTTTAGTTTGGCCTTATTCAATGCAAAATATCTTGAAAATGTTTTGGGTTGTAATCCTATTAAAGCCTTAGTACTTGATTGCAAGTGTTAAGTGCAAAAAGCAGTATCGTTAGATAAGACGTTAAGACGGGCAAGTGATAGGGTTGTTTTAAGTGCTCTCTAGAAGCGCGCACATTGGATGTGTCATTGAGACGAGTGAGTGACGAGGTTGACTTTGGTGCTCTCTGAAAGTCCTGTTAAATGTTATGTTAAGACGAGCAAGTAACGATGATGGTTTACGCTTTTTCTAGAAGTTCCGTTGGATGGCACGTTAAGACGGGGATGTAACAGGAAGCTATTGCCTGCCCCATTGGATGGCACGTTAAAACGGGGATGTATATAATGAAGCCTAGTACACCGAACGCTCGAACAAAACTGTAGTGAAGAATGTTAGACCTTAACCCTATTCCCGAACATTCGACCATGGACCACCTGAACGTTCGACCTACAACCCTAAAACCGTTAGTAATAGTACACCGAATGTTCAAAGCATAGTACATCGAACGTTCGACTGCTTGCAAACCTGAAAAAGTAGCACAATCTTATCCTCATCTTTTTCCCACTTATAAATACTCTACCCCCTTCGTTCTTCAATGCATATTTCACCCCTCTTGCTCAATGAAACTCTTGTATGAGTGTGTGAAAGTGTTTTGAAGGAGAATGATGTGTTCTTGGTTGTTTTGCACTCAATGAAGCATTATTCTTAGCCTAAGTCGTCTCTTATGTTGTTGTTATGTTGTTTAGGTGTTTTCATTACTTAGTTTGTAGGTTTTTAAGCTTGTAATTGTATTGTTGGCCTAAATCTTAGTTTGATGATGGGTTAGCGTTTTCATGATGATAGACGTGATTTCTTTTGCATGAATGGGTTATTTGGGTTATGACTCTGTTATGGATCATGTTAAGACTTTAGGACTTACGTAGAAGTGATTTGGTGGCTTTTTGGTTCGAAATAAGTTTTATGCTCAGTACCAAATGTTCGACCCTCTATGTCCAAACATTCAATGTCGTGGACGAACATTTGAACCCCCCTGTTCAAACGTTTGATGGTCAAACAGAAAGTCTGTTTTTAGAATGTTTAGGTCTAGGACTTGCTTTAGCTCGAGTTTATAATTAATAATAGGTATTTTCTTAGATTTCGAGGGTGTGGAACTTTTGGAGGATTGTGTAAAGGAGCCATACGACTTAAGTGAGTAAAAACTCACATGCATACTTGTTATTTTTTCCACATAACATGATTATTTTTTATTTATCAAACATGCATTTTTAGAACTCTCATGAAATATATTTTGGACTATTGTAAACTCTATACTGTGAAAATGTGTGATGACTAAGCAAGATAATGAAAATGATGAGATTTGTAAATATATGCATGTAAAAGATGGAAAGAATGAAACTGCATCGTATGACGCAGTACACAGATACATGTGGGATAACGACCATGGAGCTTACAAATTATACATGTTAGTCCCATGGTCAAAAGATGTTAATGTTTATAATGGGTCGTGGATCCAATGGTTGTTCGTGACCGGACTTGGTCGGATTGCTAGTGTTGGACTGTAGTGTACAATATCCAGGGCATTGGTATTGTATTATAGGTCATTCGGAATAACACCAACCCTACTAGGAAGGGGTTAATATCTTGGGTAGACCATATGAAATTGAATTATGACATGATTTCCATATTCCAACATGTACCATATCTATATTGCATTTATGATCATATGATAAACAGTGATCCCATACTATTGCGTGTGATTTATAAACAACTGAATTCACCATATAATGATGTGTATGTCATATGCATTTATACTCACTAAGTTATTGGACTTACTCTTCTATTTTTTCCACATATAAATGTAACTGTGTTGTTATAGATAATTTAGTTGAAAATGAATCCTATGAAGCATCTGGTTATTGTGAAGGACTTGATCCATATCATTTTTGAAGACTTAGACCCCGTGTGGCTCAAGTTTATGTGGGATGTCGATGAAGCCACCCGCCAGGACATGATTTAGATTATCTTTATGCTTTATTTTGTAATTAAGTGTAGGCTTTGATTATGTTTTCAGAACATTTAGATTTTGTATGTAACCTATTTGATGAATGATAGTTGACTACGACATTTGGAGGTTTATCTATGTTATGATGCTTTAGATTCACTCTGTTATTTGTTAATTGTGGGTTTAAATTATAGATATTTCTGTTTAGGGCAAAATATAAAAAAGCCCTCCAAACTACCAGTTGTTTTCGATTTAGCCCCATAATGTTCCAAAAGTGATAAAGTAGCCTCCCAAACTACCAAACTATTGCATTTTGGCCACTCTATTAGTCAAAACCGTCAGTTTGGACGGAAACTGCAAAACGACGTCGTTTTGTTACGAGTAAGTTACTACAATGCCCTTTTATGAAAAAAAAAATTTGGGAAAAATATAAAAAAAAGCCCCCCAAACTACCAACCATTTTCATTTTAGCCCCCTAATGTTCAGAAAGTAATAAAGTAACCCCCCAACTACCAAACAGTTGCAATTTAGCTACTCCATTAGTCAGTACTGTCAAATATGATAGAAAATTCAAAACTACATCGTTTTGACAATGGTAAGTTACTAAAATGTCCTTTTAGAAAAAAAAAATCATATTAAAACAAGCACGCAAAACGGCGCCGTTTTGCTTGAAATTAGGGTTTCCTTACACTTACCAAAACGGCGCTGTTTTGGTAAGTGTTATGAATTAAAAGAAAAAACCTTAGACTCCATGCAGAAAAAACCCCCAACCCCTGTTTATCTATCTTCCCCAAACCGCCGGCTACCACGTCGTTCTATCTCCGACAACCTTTTCCCTCAAGTGAAAAAAGCGCAACGCCCCTCTCTCTCTCTCTCTCTCAAAACCGGTTGCCCCTACCACCACCATCCATCACCGCCAGCCACACCATCTAGTGGCTACAAAGCGCCACAAAAAAATTCTTACCCATTGTAGAAATCAAACAAAAAACCACGTTCGTAAATAAACAACACTGATCCGACAGCTATACCATGAAATACAATAAAAAGATTGAGTTATGGGTAAGATTTATAGGCTGCCGGAGATAGAACGACTTGGTGGCCGACGGTTTTGGGGTGAGAGATAAACTGGGGTTAGGGGTTTTTTGTGGGTCACCTGCGTGGAGTCTAGGGTTTTTTCTTCTAATTCCTAAGACTTACCAAAGTGGCGCCATTTTGGTAAGTGTAAGGAAACCCTAATTTCAAGCAAAACGGCGCAGTTTTGCTTGCTTGTTTTAATATGATTTTTTTTTTTCCAAAAAGGGCATTTTGGTAGCTTACCCTTGCCAAAACGACGTAATTTTAAAATTTTCATCATATTTAACGAAAATGACTAACGGAGTGGCCAAATTGCAACTGTTTGGTAGTTTAGAGGCTACTTTATCATTTTCTGAACATTAGGGGGCTAAAATGAAAACTGCTGGTAGTTTGGGGGGCTGTTTTATATTTTTTCCAAAATTTTTTTTTTTTCATAAAAGGGCATTGTAGTAACTTACCAGTAACAAAACGACGTCATTTTGCAATTTCCGTCCAAACTGACGGTTTTGACTAACGGAGTGGCCAAAATGCAATAGTTTGGTAGTTTGGGGGGCTACTTTATCACTTTTGGAATATTATGGGGCTAAATCGAAAACGGCTGGTAGTTTATGGGGCTTTTTTATATTTTTCGCTTCTGTTTATAAGTGAAAAGTCTTCTTCTACGGACTCTATTCGGAGAGGATCGGATGAGATTCTTGAGATTTGTTTATCGTGGAATAAGACTAAACGACGAAGCATGAAGTCAATTACCAGTTAATTGATTTCATTGGGGCGTTATAACCGCATACCAAAAATTGCACCAGCAATTCTAGTGGATGCATATAAGGACGAAATACTACAATTTTTAATTTGGATCAAAAGTCCACGAAGATGTAATATTATCAATAAAAGGAGGAAGGTTATAGGACAAAGAAGGAAAGACAAATAAACTTACCTTTCTACTTTCATTTTGAGCATCATGTTGTACAACAGGTTGAATTCGTGCCTGCATTAAATAATAAAATCAAGTTTAGGGTCCATATATACATCATGATTTACAATTCTTAACGTGTATATCAGTAGTGCATGAAGATGCAACTTATTAATAAAGGAGAAAAAGTAAAGAACAAAGAAGAAGTGAAGACAAAGTAACTTACCTTTAGACTTTCCTCAAATTGTTGAATTTGTGCGAATTGTGCCTGTAGTAAATGATAAAATCAAGTTTAAGGTGGTCCATATATCTTGATTTACAATTCAATTCTTAACCTATGTATCAATAATGCATCAATATGTCAAATTATTAATAAAGGAGGAAAACTAAAGAACAAAGAAACTTACCCTTGGACGTTGATTTTGAGCATAAGGTTGTGGAATATGTGCAAGTTTAGGTCCATACAAGATGATTTAATTTGTTTGACAATAAATCAGCTACATTTACATAAGAGTAAGGTTATGATGCTTAACTCCATGTAAACTCACACTCCCAAATCTGAAATTGGTTCTTCATGATCGTGGACTTAACTATAAGAATTCAAGCTTAATTACTTGATTATATTCATGGGCCTCAACGAACATTCATTATTTGATTCGCATCCATCTAAGATCAACACTAGTCCCATACCACCGCAAAATTAATTAACCGTTTCACTATTTTTTATTTTCTAATATGAATTGAAAATAATAATGTGGGGAGTTTTACTTATTTTGATTAAATTTCAATTAGACTAACTTTGTTGTTATCAAATCAAAGAATATGAATAGCTATTCCATTCTATTATCTGTATTCCCAGTAATAAGTACTATTTCATTTCCTAATAGAATAAGTATTTCACAAACCAAACAAGGTCCAATTCTTTCGCTAAGTGAAACCTTTCAATAATAAAAAATAAAAAAAAATAAAAGAATTCTTACTCTAATTCTTACTGTGCTTTCTTTTTCTTTTTATCAATAACATTAATTATACTAATGAAAAACAAAAATAAGAAGAACCCCACCACCTCCTTAATTAGTCCTTAGGCCTTACCCGGGTAAACATGACGTAGTGCATCGTGATGATTTCATCCAACTGCAAGCTGCCGTCCCCGTTCCTGTCAAATAAATCGAAGAACTTGCGGTCCGTGCCCATTTTGTTGTCGAATTGGTTGAAGAAGTCGAGGAACTCATTAATGCTCACTTCGCCATTCTCATTCGTATCCATTAAGTTGAGAAAACCCTGTGCATTCTTCCTAACTGCCGCGGAGGCACGTTCATAGTAGAAAGTTGAAGCAGCCTCGTGTAAACTTTCCGGTATTGTCATCTAATATTAAATATTCCACCATATATATATATATATATACTGGTTATTATTTGCAAAAAAACCAAGGGCTAAATTCACTTTACTCTTTAAAGTTTCAAGAGTTTTTCAATTCGAATCTCAATGTTTAAAAATTAGCAATGTACCCCATAATGTTTCAAAAAATTTCAATTAAGACCTTCTGTTATTAATTCTCGTCTAATTAGACGGAAATCATCCCACATGAAATCACGTAATTACCTTCAATTTATTGGATTTTAATGAGGGTAATTACGTAATTTCATAGGTTTTAATGATGACAAAATTAGAATAAAATGCATTGAAATTTCACGCGAGACGCATGTGAGACATATGATTTCCGTCAAATTAGATGAAAATTAGTAACGAAAGGTCTAAATTGAAATTTTTTATAAACATTAGGAAAGTATATTACAAATTTTTAAACATTGGAATTCCAATTGAAAAATGTGAAAAAGTGAATTTTCCAAAAAAAAAAAACAACAAATTAACTCCAAAGAAAAAGCTGCAGGGTTTTATAACTTTTATATATAGTGAAAAATCTCAAACCTCAACAATCTCAAGATCCCAGAGAATCACATCTCGAGGGGTGGTACTATCATGGGTCACCGAGTTCAATACACGATGGGCTCTCAGGAAGTTGCCGTTGTGGGTCTTGAGCTTGAGCTTGGTCCCTGCTTTAATGGGGTGCCACTCGAGTGAGGAGTCAAGGCTCTGGGGCAACGACTGGAGCACCTTTAGACCGTTCCTGATCCACCGCAAGAAGGGCTGGTCGGAAGCGGTGAGGTAGTTATTGTAGCAGCTCTTGAGGCGGATGGTGGAGTTGGAGTCCGGCACCAACTCCACGGTCCACTGCGCGTTCCGGGAGGATCCGTTTCCGTCTTGAGTCACTGTCTCCTTGTCCTCCTTGGCCACAAGGTACTTACCGTGGTGGCTACGAAGTTTCACCACCTGGGCGTAGAGGAAGAGATCCATGCCCGACCCCAACTTGTTGGAATTCGTCTCACAAGTGTACGTAAAACTATTTCCAATGGAAATTAAGGAACCTTTCGTTTTATTTATTTATTTATTAGTTGAATTATAAATAAAACTTGTTGAATCTTCCAGCTGGCCTTACATTTTATTTATTTATTAGTTGGAAAATTAATTGGTGTTCTTCAGGGAAATTACAAATATTGGCGTACGTGTCCGTCCATGCATCCCTTTCAATCTCCTATATATATATCATAAATGATAATTGACTGGGTCTGCAACTGGCCAAGTGGGAAAGAGAAGAAACAAATTAATGTACGTATATTTCTTTTTGAATCTTCTCATCACCTTCCTGTATCATAAATCATAGTTGACTTGGACTTATGGGAATCTCTCTCTGATCGATCGATGCACTATATTCTATAATTAACGTGTATATATATATATATATACGTACGTACGCATCTTTAGATTTTCCTCAAGTAGCACTGTGGCTTTTTACTTAATTAATTAAGCTTTGTTCTTAAACCCTTTTTTTTTTTTCTCCCTTTAGTTGTATGTGCATTTTTCGTGTATATATATATATATATATATATATATATGTGTGTGTAGGGGTGTAAACGAGCCGAGCTTGAGCGAGCTTCCCTTGTTCAAGCTTGGCTCGTTTAAATTTTATTCGAGCTCGAGCTTAAGGGCGAGCCAAAAAAATTGAGCTCGAGCTAATAATAAGTCGAGCCGAGCCAGCTCGCGAGCTGGCTCTTATATTTAATATTTTTGTTTTAAAATTTTTTTTTAACTTCAAGTACTCTTAAACGGCTTAAGAAGTTAGTTTGCATATGAGCATTTGTTTAGCCTGACTAGTCGAGTATGGAGCCTGAGTCAATACAGCAAGACATTTGGCTTCAAAGAGAGAGGATATGCATTATTTTATAGATAAGCAAACTTGGAGATTGATGTTTTCTTAACAATGTGGGACAAGTTAACATGTTGCATTCAAACTGCATTGGGACAACGCCCCCTACAAAAAAATATTTTTTTAACGTTTCTCTCTCAATTCCCCTCACCAGTCACAACGGATCTTCCACCTAAACTCTCGTTTCCCACTCTCTCACTCTCACTCACCAGACAGGTAGTGATAGTGTTTGGGTCTGTTTGATTCTTCAATAATTTATGCCTTTCGCAATCTTCCTCAATAGTTTCTGCTTGATTCTTCTTCCTTTCGTTTGGATATGCTCTAATTAAATCGAGGTCTTTTTAATGATTGCTCTCTCTCTCTCTCTCTCTCTCTTTGATCACGAAGGGTCTAGAATTTTTTATTCTCTAATGGTTAAATATAAATGTAATTTTAAGGTTTTAATAATTATGAGATTTATAATTAATTATGTATTACTTAGTTTATATATATATATATATACACACACACTCGAGCTTATACGAGCTGTTCACGAGCTTAGCCGAGTCGAGCCGAGCTTGCTTCGTTTAATATTCGAGTTAGGATTTGTGTTCATGAAGTGCTTCATTTAATATTCGAGTCGAGCACGAGCCGAGCTTATGCGAGCCGAGCCCGAGCTTGCTCGCGAGACGCTTCGCTCACTTAACAGCCCTATGTGTGTGTGTGTTTCTCTATTTTCAATTCTGCATATATTGTATATATTGTATGTATAATGGTTTTTCCATGTAAACAATTTCTCTTGCTATGCGACTAGCTAGAAATACCTTTTGAGGATATAATTAATGACTTGAGATAATGATTGAATTGTCCAAAATAAGAATAGATTAGTTGAAGATAATTCAATGTTTTCCCATGTAACCTGTGGTTATTAGTTGAGGGCAAATTTGGCAAGCAAGAGTTAACGGCAGAAGACCTTGACCTACTTTTTGAGTCTATAGTCATTTGCGTACATCGACCACATATATATTGACAAATTATGTTGTAATTTCTCGGCCAGCTTTGAATTACAATAAGCTTGTATTATAGAATGTAACTTGGTGAGATTTGAAGTTTTCAATATCGATCATTTATATGTTTGATAGCTTTATCGGCCTTTATATACGTTTTTAATCATGAAGAGAATGACTTTTATAGAATTGAGGTACAAACTCATCATTTTATGCCCTTCAATAAGAGATTAACAAATTAAAAGAATAGGAAATAAAAAATTATCAGCATCAAATTGGAAAAAGAAATAAATATTTTGCTGGAGAAATAAATAAATACTTTGAACCGCGCTAAAAAAAAAAAAAGTATAGACATAATCATGACAAACACTCCCAAATTCTATTCACTCATAGGCCATGCACGCCTACTTTTCACAGTAGTTTCCTTACTGCTAAATGATAATAGGATTAAAATAACTTACCATCAAATCAAGTTATCATGGTACGTAGGGGTCTAACCATACCAACCTGCTACAAGAATTTCAGCCTTTAGTTATCGCTAAGGCAAATGCTTTTTTTGCATTCTCCCGCCCATCTCCCCACCATCTCTTCTCTCTTTGATTTTTTTTTTTAATTTTTTTATTTATTTTAAATCAAGATGTTAAAGAGAGAAGATGGTGGGGAGATGGGTAGGGGAATGAATTGTAGCAAATTAAACCTCTATCGCTAAAGGTCTTTACATTTTTGCTAATGAGTATCAGAGATTGTTTTTGTCATTGTGAGGGTCGTCCCAATTAATTATCTCGTTACTAATTAATTAGCAACAACTTATGTAATGCCCCCATAATCAATTAATTAAGATAACTAATTAAGAATTCTAACCCTATAATCATGATTAGAGTGAATAGAATAGTAGATTGCAGAAAAATATGATCCGACATATAACTAGCTAATATCTTAATTAATAACATCTCTTATACAAATAAAAACCAAAATCTTTAAAGATAATAATTAATAGGGTTAAATACCTAATACCCCTAAGGTTTCATTTCTTTATTTTTTTCCCCTTAGGGTTTGATTTTTATAATAGAAGGTACATGTGGTTTTGATAAAGACTAAATTGGTCATTCCGTCCATTGACCGTTAATTGACTTAACAGAAGTCTACGTCACTGACACGCGGATCAATTAAAATTAGACATTTGGCATAAGTGGCCATGTCATTAGTGATGACGTGGCCACCTAATTAAATTTTTTATTTAAAAAAATAATAAAAAATATTTTTTCACCAAAAAAAAAAAAAAAATTGGGGTGGCCCCTTGGCCAATTAGGGGTGGCCTAATGGGGGTAGGGTGCCAAGGCCACCCCCATCTGGCCGGATGGAGGCTGCCGAGTCATCCTAAGGTACCAAGGGGGTGGCTGAAACCAACCCCAGTGGATACTGGGTGTGGCTCGGCCACTTCTTGGTGGTAGTTTCGGCCATCCCCTTGGCTCCATGGGGGTGGCTCCCTTGCTTCATGGGGATGGCCGAGCCACCTCCTTGGTGCCAAGGGGGTGGCCGAAACCACCCCCAGTGGGTCTTGGGGGTGGTTTCAGCCACCCCCTTGGCTCCTTGGCCACCCCCATCCGGACAGATGGAGGTGACTGTAGCCACCCAATTTTTTTTTTATTTTTGAAAAAATATAAATATTTTTAATTTTTTTAAATAAAACATTTAATTAGGAGGCCATGTCATCACTGATGATGTGGTCACTTATACCACGTGTTGAATTTTAATTAGTCCACGTGTCAGTGACGTGGACTTCCGTTAAGTTAACTAACAGTCAATGGACAGAATGACCAATTTGGTCTTTATCAAAATTACAGGTACCTCTTATGATAAAAATGAAACCCTAGGAGTATTAGGTATTTAACCCTAGCTAATTAATATAACATCGATCACTGAGTTACATCATTACAAATTGTTTCAGATTTACAAAGACAACCTACTAATTCCAATTGTTAATTAGAATACGTAGAGACACTTACGACGCTTGCCTCGAATAACTTCACCAAAGTTTTAGTTCCTCGATCTCGAGAGAAACTCTAGGTGCAGGTTGGGTCTTGCCTTAGGGCAAGATAGTCTCCTAGTCTTTGGATTGAAGAGTACTGTTGAGAGAGAAAAAAGAAAAGGTATAGGAAGCAGTGGAAGAGGACTTGACTAGTCTATAATGTGGGGGAAGCTGTATATCTCTAAGAGAAATTAAAGGCCATTATATATCAAGGTTCATATATATATATATATATATATGTGTGTGTGTGTGTGTGTAGATTTAGAGATAAAAGGAGAAAAATGTTTAGTGGGTGGTATTATTGCGGAAAAACCTGTTAGCAAAAGGGTAACAATGTTGAAGTTCTGGAGACCAAATACCAATTTGTTGTAACAAGTTTAGTTTCCGGATCACAAAGAAGAGAGAGAGAGTAAAAATAAGCCAATCACATATAACACCTAAATTTACATGGTTCGCCTTAACGTCCATAGACAAATTAAGAAGACCTAGACCACAAATAAATCTTACTATCAAAACATATATAGAGATAGAAAAATAAGAGCCCAAAAGTTGAACAACACCGAATAAAAAGCTACCAACAAGAAAGTCGATCACGATGATCACAAGCTATAAGTTTGGTACTATTGTACCTTGAGATGTCATTTTCTTGTTTAACAGTCGCATGAAAACCAAGCAATAAACAAATATCCTCATGAGTTGTTAACAGAAGATAAGAAAACTAAGAAAAGGCAACTCTTTTCCTTCTTCTTCATCAGTTCCCTTGAAATAGACCACATTACATGGTGCAACCATAGACCGTAGCCCCAATTTGAATCCCCGCCGCCACATATCCATAGGTTCAACAGGCGCAACCAGCGGCCAAAGCCGCAATTTGAATCCCCACTGTCAGAAACGCTAGTAATGTTTTAGCTCGTCTCTGAAACCGAAATCAAAATCTTTTAATTAGAAATTTAAAGGCAAACCTCTCAATTTTTTGAACTTTTCTACCATCGTTTACTGCATGTTATTTCTTCAAAATCAACTTGATTAGCTAGTGGATGCATATAAGGACGAAAGACTACAATTTTTAATCTGGATTGAAAGTGCATGAAGATGTAAAATTATAAATAAAAGGAAGAAGATTAGAATACAAAAATGAAGGACAGACAAATAAACTGACCTTTACACGTTCATCTTGAGCACCAGGTTGCTGAACGTTTGCCTGCATGCATTAAATAATAAAATCAAGTTCAGGGATATATATATATATATATATATATATATATATATATATATATATATATATATATATATATATCCCTGATTTACAGTTCTTAACCTGTTGTATATCAATAGTGCATGAAGATGTGATATAAAGTAGAAAATAGTTTTGAATTTTTTGTGAGAGCAAAGTGAAGAAAATTATCTGTTGATGTGAAGAAAGAATTTTGACTTTTTTTTTAGAGAAAATGAAAAGAATCCTTAATTTACCAAATGGAAACCCAATTTGGATGACAAACAAGCTTGACACGTCATCTTATTAATAAACGAAGAAAGCTAAAGGACAAAGAAGAAAAAAAAAGACAAAGAAACTTACCTGAAGACTTTCCACAAATGGTCGGGCTTGTGGCTGCAATATTAAAATACAATGACAAGGAGGTCCATAGATCATGATTTACAATTCCTAAAACGTGTATCAACAGTGCATCAAGATATATATCATGATTTACAATTCTTAACCATTGTATGAATAATGCATCAAGATGTCAAATTATTAATAAAGGAGGAAAACTAAAGGACAAAGAAACTTGAGCATCGGGTTCTGGAATATGTGTAAAGTTTAGGTTCATATAAGATGATTTAATTGGTTTGACAAATAAATCAGCTATATTTATCCCATGTAACTCTTTTTTTTATTCAAATAAATAAATAATAATAAAAATAATCAGCAACATTTACAAAAGAGTATGGTTACAATATTATGGTTAATTATTCCAAGTAAACTCAGGCCCCACAAATCAGAAATTGGTTCTTCATGCTCGTGTGCTTAACTATAATACTTTAAGCTTAATTACTTGATCATATTCATGGGCTTAAATAAGAGTTTCGACAGTAGTACTGTACTACCGCAAAATTAATTAACTGTTTATGTTGAAGTTTTTATGTAATGTCCTAAGATTATTTAACAGTAAATAATCCAAAGTACTGTAAAGAGTAAACACATAAATTAAGGATGGCAGGCGATAGGGATTGAGTGGATGCAGAATGTACATATATATACTGGATCCCCACTGAAATTGATGTTCGTACAAGAACCAATGTGGAAGATTCTAGTCATTTGGAGAGAGAGGTTGGAAAACTTTTATTCCATCACAAGATGTGAAGATTAAAAAAAAAAAAAAAAACAGGTGCACAATTTATTTGCCCTTTAAATCTAGACAAGATCAGTAAAAATTGATGAATATTTGTGTACGTGAGATCACAAGTGGGAGCTCTTGGAACTTGGTGCATGCCACCGGCTATGTTTGATGAAATATGTGTTAGAGATGTGCTTGGCTGGTGCATGCTAGTGATTGGGAATGTGCAGAATGGTAAGAGTGTTTGAAAATTGGAAACTACACACTGAATTAATAGAGGACACGAAAAAAAGAATAGAAACACCTAATTAATAGAGGACTTTGTGTTTTTTTATTCAACTTGATAAAATAACTTGCTTACAAAAGTATTTATAAAATATAAAGACCCTTCTAACTTATTTACATTATAATTAGCTTTAAAGACACAACATTTTCAAGTCACTTAATAACATACGAGAATATAAAAAAAATTCATATAAATATTATGAAAATTAAGTTTATTATTCAACAAGAGAGGTAGACTTTTAGAACTTCTAGGGTCATTTGATGTTCCAGTACTCTTACAAAAATCTAAGGAATCAAAACTAATTTCTTAACCAACTTAACGAGATCCTTCTCCTTTTCTTTCTCTTCTGTCAACCGTCCTATATATATATATATGATTTAAAGAGAATCCAAAGACCATATTCACATATCCAGGGACAGGGAGCTAGCCTAGGGAGATCGAAGGTCGATGGTATATATAACGTATTGTAGATGCAGTTTTCATATACATTTTTTAATTCAATTAAAATTGAAAAGAGGGAATTGGATTAAACCAAAGTCACTACAACTCAGTAAAATATCCTCAGCAAGCATCCATAAATACTAAGTGAAACCTTTCAATGAAATTGTACTTATGAAAAAACAAAAATAAGAACAACATGCACCACTTCCGATCCTTACCCGGTTTAGCATGTAGTGCAACTTGAAGACTTCCAGGAATTCCAAACTGCCGTCCCCGTTCTCATCCAATGCAGCGAAAATGCTGGTGTCCATACTGCTGTCGATTTTTTTGAAGAACTTGTCGAACTCATGAATGCTTACTTTGCCATCCCCATCCTCATCCATTGACTCGAAATAGTCACGTGCTAGCTTCTTCACAGCCGGGGGGGCCAGGTTATAGCAAGTTGAAGCAGCTTCCAGTGTGATCTATTCCACCATTTATTGACTAGTTATTTATAAAGGAGGAAAAACTATTGAACAAAGAGAGAAGATAAACAAACTATAGATGATATTCTATCAATTACTATAAAACATGTTAGAAATAATGCAAAATGTGTTACTATTTCTTAGCCAGTTACGTGAGTCCATATGTTAAGCATTATCTATTTGTTAGTTTATCCTACTGCACGCTGAGTCTTTTAGTTACTTAATGGTCTATGTTCTTTTAATGGTGGTTAAGTGGGTCCTTTTTAGGAATGAGTGTTTCAGTTGTAATCTATTTAAATGTTTTACTCAATGAATTATTCAGTTTTATACCAATATATTTTCTGATTACATATGTGATATTTTAGTTTATATTTTATTCATTTTGTTTTACCTCTTTCAACCTAACAGTTGTAGAGAGAATACTATTACTTGTGTGTTTATCATTTTAATTTCTAACATTGGGTATCAGAGCCCGGTTCATGGCAAGCAACCGTGTTAACCCCTCACAACCATCACTCTCACTCTTTCAAGGAGCTGTGTATGACATTTGGAGCATAAAGATGATGACTCTCTTTATTTCCCAAAACCTATGAGATTTAGTGGAGAAAGACTATTCTGAAATTGGTGTTTCTGTAGACACTCTCCAAGATCTTTGAAAGAAAGATGCCAAGGCCTTTTTTTTTTTTTTTTTTTTTTTTTTTCATTTTCATTCAATAAGTTGGGGATGAATCTATCTTTCCCCAAATTGCTGCTGCAACGAAGTTGTAGGATGCTTGGGATGCATTACAGAAAGGGTATCAAGGTAATGCCAAGGTATTGACAATCAAATTTCAAACTCTTTGCATAAATTTTGAAAGTTTGATGATGAAAGAGGTGAGTCTATGCATGATTATTTCTTTAATATGCTTGAAGTTGTGAATAAAATCATAAAATTTGGTGAAAATTTATCGGATAAGAAAGTTGTTGAAAAAATTATGAGAAATATGCCTATGAAGTATAACCATGTAGTGGCAACCATAGAAGAATCTAAGGATTTAAGTGTGCTAACAGTTGATGAATTATTTGGTTCTTTTTCTAAAGGCAAAAGAAGTGGTGGGACTAGTGAGTCTACCAATGAGGGTTCAACTACAAGAGGGCGTGGATGCCATTTTTGTGTGGAAAAAGAGGCGGTTGAGGTGGTGGACATTCAATTAACAACTACCAGTATCATAATGGAAGAGAAGTTGAAGCTGATGATAAAGGTGAAAATTCTTACTAAAAGCTCCAGTGTTATTATTGTAAGAAGTATGGCCGTACAGGGTCGTAGTATTGTAGACTCAAAGAAAGACTAGCAAACTTTGCTGAAAAAAAAAATAAAATAGAAAGACGAAATAGAAAATTTCTTTCTTGCACGTTATTCTACTAAAGAATGTGCTCCAGATGTTTGGTACATTGATAGTGGGTGCAGTAATCACATCACAACCAATTTGGAAGCCTTTACAAGCTTGGATAAATATGTGACAAGCAAAGTGAAGATGGGTGATCGAACCATACGTAAAGCACATGGCGAAGGTAATGTAAAGCTTATCGAACTTATGTGAAATGAACAACATATACAATGTTTTATATGTTCCTAATTTGGGTATAAATTTGTTAGGTGTGGGGCAATTTTTAGAAGAATGTTATTGTCTTATTTTTGAAAAATTTATCGTGTGTTATGTGTATAAAGACAAAACCAAGCATCATTTGTTAGTCAATATCCCTATGGCTAAAAGCAAAATATTTCCTCTCAATCTTGCTTGGGAAAAGCAAGCACTTCAGGGTTCTTTTCAAGATGATAATTGATTGTGACATCATAGATAAGAACATTTAAATTTTAGAAACTTGAAACTTTTTGGGTGAAAATAATTTGGTGGATGATTTGCTTTCAATTCAGCAATGTGATGAAGGAATTTATTCGTCTCAAAGGAAGTCTGCAAGTGATCTTTTTACAAGGCTTAGAATGCATGATTCAGTTTGGATGATGGAGAAGTAAAGGTTGATGTTGGGATTTATCGAAATTTGGTTGGAAGTTTGTTGTATTTAATAACAAATAGCAAGCCATATATAATGAAAGCTACAAGTCTCGATCTTGTCAAGATTCATGTAGAGTACTTCATTATGGTGCTCCTAAAAGGGTGCTAAGATATGCTCCTACAGTGCGTCATGGTTTTTAGAAGTAAGTGTTTCGGTTGTAGTCTATTTAAATCAGTTTTATCCACAATATCTCTTCTAATTACATATGTGATATTTTAGTTTTTATTTTATTAACTTCGTTTTACCTCTCTCAACCTAACAATTGTAGAGAGATCGAAGATTATATATATATATATAAAATTTAAAAGAGGGAGCAATTGTACCAAATCAAAAGCGACTATTCTATAACTCAGATTAGTAAATATTTCCTTTAAAGAAAAAGATGCAGGTTTTTATATATTGTGAAAAATCTCAAACCTCAAGGATCTCAACATCCCAGAGAATCCCATCTTTAATATTGGCGTTCCTTTCATGGGTCACCCTGTTCCACCGTATTCCACAAGCTCTCAGGTAGGTCCCTTCATGGGTCATAAGCTTGATCACCTGGTTGGAGTGGGTCCCTTCTTCTCTGATGGGCTCCCACTCGATCGAGTTGTCAAGCCTCTGGGGCTGCGTCTGGCGCACCTTGAAACCGCCAAACTTACGGATCTGGTTGGAGGCGGTGAGGTAATTCTCGTCGCAGCTCTTGAGGCGGATGAGGGACTGCGAGTCTGGCACCAACTCCACGCTCCACCGCGCGTTCCGTCCGTTTAGACCTCTACTCACCGACTTGTTGTTATCTTTGGCCACCAGGCACTTACCGCGTTGGCTATGCAAGGTCACCACCTTGGCTATGCTGAAGAGATCCATGAAGAAAAAAGCCAGACACAAAATTTACTTGAATCTTGTGGATGCAAATGATGCAGGCTGTTTTTTTAATCTGAAGTCGTCGGAGGCTTTTATAGTAGTCAGCGAGTTTGGACGCTGAGCGTGCATGCTCGTTTGCCCTTCTTCCGACACTGATCAAACACCAGTGCTTTAAAACAATATATAGAATTTCGTGACATTCATAAATTCTTTTTTTTTAAAAAAAAAAAAACAAAAACAAAAATAAAGAGTGACAAGTAACTATTCTTCCATGTTATATATATATATATATATGAAGTAATTATTTTTGAATACTTATAAAAAATAATTGATATGGTATAAATATGAAATAAAATGTTGATTTTGTGAAAGAAAAGGAAAATTAGGATGTGAAACGTGTATACGCACGTGGGCCGTGGCATTGCGATTTCTCTCTCTCTCTCTCTCTCTCTCTGATTGGCCAACACGCAGAGAAAGACAAAAGACATGCCAGCGGCTTTTGGACCATTTACCTAGGCTGTGTTTGCCCCCAACAGTGCCAGCTGATAATCGGGGGAGGTTCAGTCAGCTGAAGTTTCCAAAAAAAATCTTTTTTTACTCAGTTCCCAACAGATAATTCCAATTTTTTTTTAAAAAAAAGAAAATGAAAAATATTATTTAAAAAAAAGTTAAAATTCAGAGAACCATCGGGGTGGCTCCTTGGCCAAAATGGGGTGGCCGAACCACCCCATTTTTGGCCAAGGGGGTGGCTCATGGCCGGTATGGGGGTGGTTCGACCACCCCCACGGCCAAAAAAAAAAAAAAAAAAAAAGGGGACCAGGTGCATTTGGGGGTGGCCCGCTTGGGGTGGTTTCGGCCACCCCATACGGCCGGTGTGGGATAGCCGAAACCACCCCAGCCCCTTGGGGGTGGTCCAGCCACCCCCAAATGCACCCGGTCCCCTTTTTTCTTTTTTTCTTTTTTTGGCCAAGGGGGTGGCCCACCCCCTTGGCCATGGGGGTGGTTCGACCACCCCCAAATCGGCCAGGGGGTGGCTCCAGCCACCCCCTTGGCCAAAAATGGGGTGGTCCGGCCACCCCATTTTGGCCAAGGGGTGGCTGGAACCACCCCAATGTTTCTCATCTTAATTTTATTTTATTTTATTTTTTTTATTTTTTGCTTTAAAAAAATAATAATTTTAATGTGCAGCGTGCAGCAAAAAGTCTAACCAATGTGCAGAGTGCAGTGCCTCACTGGCTCTATTGTCTTTCAACAAAAAAGGAAAAAAATTAACTTTTCTGCTACAAAGCACTCTTCTCCCACATTCTTCACCAAAATTTCTTCTTCATCTCCTCTATACGCCGACAGTCCATCTCAAATCATATTTTCTTTCCCAAACCTCTTCCATTTTCCAGTTTGTCACACACCCACAAAACATTTCTCTATTCTCCTCTGCGAGTGGGTATCAGTGCAGTGCAGTGCAGTGCAAATTTTCCCATCCACCGTTTTCAAGGTCAGTCAATGCCCATTTCTCTCATCAAACTCTGTTATTGTTCATTCATTATACTGTATTTGGCTATTTTTGTTCTTGAATTTGCCAATTTAAACAATTCTGAAACAATCTTATTTAAGCCTTATTCATAATAGTGTAATTAGTATTGTTTGGCGTGCTATCATTTCTACAAAAGAAAGCTCTTTTTACAACTATAACTACTGAAGTATAATTAATAAAACAATTAAGTAAAAATTTTAATTAATTAGTAACTGACTTATTAATTATATATTGTTAATTGTTTTATTAATAATGAAATATATATATATATATAGTTCATTATTATATACATATTGTGGTATAAATTATACTACTCCGAATATTTTTTTTTTATTAAAAAAAAAAATCATATTAGTGCTACTTAAGCCCTTGAATCTCTATACGTCTATTATTTGATTGAATGAATTAAATCTAAGATTTACCGTAACTTCATATTATATATTTTTTGTCATCAATGTCAAGATCCAATTATCTGCAACGCCCTCCTGCATCGTCGTGGTCCCTGGGTTTCATTTAAGAACCTTTGTACCGTCGGTGAGTTTTCATCTTACAAAACATTGTGTGTATTCTTCCTGCTTACAGTAAGTCCATCCACGATTAAAATTTATTCTTCCTCACATACCATCTCAATAGCACTACCTCATTTTTTGTAGTATGCGACTAGGGGGCTCGACAGAACCGGGCAGACCACCCCCGCGGATCAGATTATCAACCAAGGTTAGAGCTTAATTGAATTGAATTACATCCATAAAAACACTTTGGTCTTGATTCTCATGGAAGTCCTGTAATATATATGCATCTATATGTTAAGGGGTGGAGCTCCATTGATTAGCATTGGTATTCTTAGTTTCTCATACATTAATGTTAATTGGCATTTTTTTAGTTTATTGTTCGTTAATGTGAATTGGTATTTTGAAGTTTTTTGTTTGTTAATGTACGGTATCGTCTTGGTTTTTGTTATGTTGTAGCATGTAGGGTATTTCCTTCGATCATTGGTGAAGGACAAATCGGCTACCTCTATACCAACTGAATTGACTGTGTTACGACAACAAAAAGCAATATCAAAGGTATGATTTTTAATAGTCCATTAGATACATTACTTATACATTGCATTATCATGACACTTCTTGCATTTGCTGAGGTACATGTTACCGTATTCTGTTATGAATAATTAGTATCACTACAGTAACGTATAGTGTCATTTCATGTACTGTCTACAATATATTTACACCTATCACACTATCTCATAGATGTCCATGCATGGGACGCCTCGCAAATCACCCTGTAAGCACCCAGCCCCATGCAATAAGCACGCACCAAAAGAGGTTGCCAAATGGTTTCCTGCCCACGAACATCAATTGCTATATATTCTGCTGGACAAGACAAACATGGGCGTAAAATCCCCATACCCCTCAACATTGGTCAATGAGATCACAAACATGCTGAATGGCCTTATTCATCCACACGAATTCACATCCGAGCAGGTGAAGAATAAAATTAAAAAGTTTAAAGCTAATTACACGGATTTCTCAACACTATTGAAAGGGGATTTTATCACGGGTTTTGGCTGGGATCCAGTGACCAACGTGGTATCTGCATCGGATGCACAGTGGGAACGGCTGAAATATGTATGCCTATCATCTCCTTTCTCACATTCCATTACAAATTTTAAAAATCTCAACAACTTATTTGCAGCTGACCATCGAATTATTATTTTGCAGGAACACCATGAAAAGTACTGGCATTTCAGAGGTGGTGGACCACCATACTATGATCTCCTTTGCAGTATATTTGTTAAAACAACTGCTACTGGGGAGTATGGTCATGCAAGTACAGTCACCCCACCTGGTTCAGAAGAGGAGGATACCGGGTTCGACCTTAATACCCCAGCGCCAGTCATTGACCTGTCAGATGGTGGCGGTGCATCGGCACCAAAGGGTCCGTCTAAGTCCAAAGGAAAGCGAAAAGTATCACATAGTGGGTCACGTGACTCACGTGCTAGTAAGCGTGCGTCCATAGAGGACAAACAAGTTGAGGGTTTCAAACTCCGGCTGGATGATATGTTGGACGAGGTTCATAGTATCAGGGAAGGCGTATCGAGAAGGTCATGTGCATCTAACGCAAAGGAGGAGGACCCTATTAAGGCTGCAATGGACATACTTAACAGGATGTGCACAGAGATTGACGTATCTGATGAAAAATATTTCCGTGCTACAGACTATATAACTGACCCAAACAAAGCAAAGGCAGTTATTAAAATGAATGATGCATTTAGGAAGAAGTGGCTACTTAACCATATTTGATAGTTAAGTATTGGATAGTTTGGTAGGGGGTGTAGGACTAGTTAGCTTTTAACTATATTTGAGACAATTTGTTAGCTTTTAATTTGACATGTATGCACATCTATGTGTAAGTTGACGTGTGCTTTTAATTTGACATGTATGCACACCTATGTTTAATTTGACATGTATGTACTCTTATGTTTAATTTGACCTATATGCACTCCTATGTTATGTATACATGCAATTAAGTCTACTCTTTATTAGCTCGTCTTTTAGATGTTATTCAAATTAACCTTAATTATTTGTATATTCTCTTCATGATACTTCACTTAATGTGTGATTTGAACGGAAACCAATTTGTAATATGACCAAATAAAACTAATTCACTTGATTTGAATGTCGTAGGAAACGTAGACATGAGTGAGGATTCCATGAATGACATAGACATGTATGACATAGACGAGGATGACATAGACATGGGTGAGTGGGGACCTGACAATTCAGATTACATTTATCAACATTGGTACGATACACTGGAACAGTCTTATGTTCCAACCATCAATCCAGATGCCGATGTGGGTGACGTAAGCGATGATGATGGCATGGATTATGTAATGAATGATTTGGCCCTTTATGAGATGGAGCTAAAAATCATGGGATTGCAACTAGAACTGCATGAATTGAAATCTAGGTTAAAAGGTAAGCGAAGGAGAGGTGTACCTCAAAGGACTTCTGGTCTCACAGGAGCGATGTGGGTACATTGGGTGTTGCACAATCCAAACCAGAATACATGCTATGAGCGATTTAGAATGTGGCCAGCCACTTACATTGCTCTTTGTAACACATTAAAACAAAATGGGCTTTTACGCCACACCCGAGCTGTTCAGGTAACAGAGCAACTGACTGCATTTTGTTTGGTCATGTCACAAGGTTGGTCTTGCCGATCCGTGGCTGACAGGTTACAACGATCAACATACTTCGTAAGCGTTTATGTTAGAAAATCGGCAAGAGCACTTTGTCAATTGGGGAAATCAATTTTACAACCCAATCCTGTTCCGCTACCACATCCCAATGTCGCCAATAACGCTATGTACTACCTATGGTTTGCAGTAAGATATCAAAATACTGTATTTTACATTTTACCAAAATGATAAATAGATGCTTTCATGATATTACTGTTTAAAGGCGAAATTATGTTTTGTATGTTTCAACTATGTTATTACTGTTAACACCACTCTTACTAGCAGGATTGTATTGGAGCAATTGATGGAACACAAATAGATGCGTGTGTATCAAGTAAAAAGCATATTCACTACCGAGGTAGGAAGTGCACCACAACTCAAAAATGTCATGTGTGTTGTGGATCTGGATCTTTGCTTCACATATGTTTATGCTGGATGGGAAGGGAGCACGCATGACGCACGTATTTTCACAATGTGCGTTAACGATTCGAGGTTAAAATTTTCGACTCCAGTAGGAGGTATCGTACCATACTAGCTTCCCAAAAATTACAAAGAAATTTGTTCTCATGGGCAACAATTTGAATAAATTAACTAATGATTAATTACATATTATACTTCATTTGTAGATGCCTACTACTTGATGGACTCGGGTTACGGTTTATACCGAGACCTAACACCTTTTAGAAGGGAACGCTACCATCTTCAAGAGTGGCAAGACGGGGGTTTACCAATTAATCAAAGGGAGGGATTTAATCGTAGACACGCGTCGCTGAGGTCAGTTGTGGAACGCGCATTCAGAGTGTGGAAGAACCGTTTTCCTATCATGAGGAAAATGCCTCTATACCCAATCCGGTATCAGCGATTGTTTGTAATCGCTTGTTGTACAATCCACAACTTTATTCGAAAGTATTCTGGAGTGGAAGACAAATTATTTAAGGAAGCTCTAAAGGGTTTGAACCCATGGGTTGATGTTACCGTGCTGCAGCCAGGGGCAGTAGTCCCATATATATCAAGTGGGTTACGGTCAAATCAATCAAGCGACAGCACGAGATATATGGGAAAAATCCGAGATGTACTGGCCCGTCATATGTGGGAACATGGCACTTTCGAATAGTAGTGGGCATGGACAATGAAATTGATGCCATTTTGGTGGTTTGTATGGGGCCGTATTTTCTGCTATAACGGTTATTTAGGCTATTTTTAACTTGTTAGATTTGGTAATTGTTTTGTAACGTAACCGATGGTGCATTTTGGTAATCCGTATTTTGGATAACTGGTAGTATGTGTGAAAGTGACACTTTCATTTATTACATTTGAAATGTAGTGGATTTGTATACGACGTTTGATATCACGCATATTGTTTGTAGGATAATTTTAATTTTTTTTCCTTTTTTGTTGAAAGACAATAGAGTTAGTGAGGCACTACACTCTGCACATTGGTTAGACTTTTTGCTGCACGCTGCACATTAAAATTATTATTTTTTTATTTTTATTTTTTTTAAAGCAAAATATAAAAAATAAAAAATAAAAAATAAAAATTAAGATGAGAAACATCGGGGTGGTTCCAGCCACCCCTTGGCCAAAATGGGGTGGCCGGACCACCCCATTTTTGGCCAAGGGGGTGGCTGGAGCCACCCCTTGGCCGATCTGGGGGTGGTCGAACCACCCCCATGCCAAGGGGGTGGTCGGACCACCCCCTTGGCCCAAAAAAAAAGGGGACCGGGTGCCCTTGGGGGTGGCCGGACCACCACAGCCCCTTGGGGGTGGTCCGGCCACCTCCAAATGCACCCGGTCCCCTTTTTTTTTTTTTTTTTTTGACCACCCCCTTGGCCATGGGGGTGGCTCTAGCCACCCCGTTGGCCAAAAATGGGGTGGTTCGGCCACCCCATTTTGGCCAAGGAGCCACCCCGATGGTTCTCCGATTTTTTTTTTTAATAATATTTTTCATTTTCTTTTAAAATTTAAAAAAATAAAAGAAAAAGTTGGAATTATCGGTTGGGAACTAAGTAGAATTTTTTTTGAAACTTCAGCTGACTTTTTTGACTGAACCTCCCCCAATTATCAGCTGGTGCTGTAATGTGAATATATAGAGACACGACTCTTGGGAGAAACTCTAGGTGAAGGTTGGGTCTTGCCTTAATTAGGGCAAGATAGTCTCCTATACTCTTTGGATTGAAGAGTACTGTTGAGGGAGAAAAGAGAAAAGAAAAGGATTGTTGTAAGTTGTTTAGTCTTTTGTTCCTCGCTTAATTGTTAATTGTGACTTCTGCGCGCAGTTCATTTATGCAGTAAATTAAGTCATGTTGATATGAGGGTGTGTAGTTCTAGCTTTTGTAGCTATAGTATCCAGATTTTTTAGAAGCTAGAGTGAGTTTGTTTTTAGATTTTTTTAAAAAAATTTTGTTTTCAGATTTTGAGTTTAATGAAACTGATCTTTATTTATAAAAATAGGAAAAGAAAAATGAAGCGCTTAGGGTAACAATGTTGAAGATTCGGAGACCAAATGGGAAAGTTGTTTTTGTTGTTAGTGCATTTGTTAGACATGTCATTATAAAGAAAATGAGTGCTTAATATATCTAAATGGACACAAGTCCATCAACTTAAACTTTTAAGTTAGAGTGGTGTTCAAATATGTGTATTAATATATTATGAATATAAACTCTCAAACGGAGATATAGAGACTGTTTGATAGACATGCCTTGTCAGTTGTCACACTACTGCACCAACCAGCATGTAATTTGTCAAATTTGCTTTTTGGGTTCAGTTTCAAAATATGCCCTTAATCTTTATGAGTAGAGAAGTTCGGATCATAGCATAGGTTTTACAGTGGGGGAAGTGGTGGGAGTTGATGTAAATACAGAAGAGGTGGGTTGAGGCAAATACCTTATAAGCACCAAGATTGTGATATAATAGATCAAAGGAAACATCAAAGGAAATCCAGGGTGAGGGTGGTAAACATCAATGGAAAGCCAGTGTACGAGAGTACAAAAAGCTACCAAAGTATTGCTTTCAATGTGGAGTTATCAAACATGGGAAGGAGGCTGCACGATGGCGTCCTCAAAACGATTGCATAGAGATCATAGTATGGCTACATGCCCAATCTTCGAAACGATTTGCTGGAAACAGTAATGACAAATATAGTGGTTGTAACGCCCCTAATAAATTATATATTTTATAGGAAAAAAATACATTTTGCCATCATGAAGTTTCACATTCATTTTAATCTTGTCTATAATGTTTAAAAATTAGCAATATTGTACCTCAATTAAATTTCTAGAATTTTCAATATTCTAGCAACTCCATTAGTCACTTTGTTTGTTTGTTTGTTTATTTTTTTTATTTTTTATTTTTTAACGAAAAATGGCTCACATTCGTCGCATTCAGTGGCGCAGACAAAATTTTAGTTCATGGGTCAAGATTAAAAATAAAAATTGAATAAAAAAATATAAAAAATATAAGTAGTGAAATAATTATCTAGAACTATTCAAGTCTTGTTGTTGCAACAAAGCACACATATCGATACGTCATAAACCGAAACAATTTTTACCATCACACAATTTTTACCTACATCCACATACAAATTAAGAAGACAGTAAAGAAATCTCACCATCAAAACATGAAGTAAAAAATAGTGGTAAAGAAAAAAACTACTTAAAATTCAAAGTCTCAATACCAGTAAATTTCACCCTCAGACAATTTCCAAGGACTGCGGCACAGTCCGTGATATATATATAGGATCTGCAACAAGCCATAATTTTACTCTCACACAAAATACTACTTAAAATTCAAAGTCTCAATACCCGTAAATTTCACTCTCAACATCATTAATAGAACTATTAATGATGTTGGTCAGATTATGGAGGATATATATATTTGAGTGGTTCTGTTTAGCAATATATATATTATATATCCATAGGTTCAAAAGGCACAACCACCAATAGCCAAAGCCACAATTTGAATCCCCATCGTCAGAAACGCTAGTAATGTTTTAGCTCGGCTCTGAAACTGAAATCAAAAGCTTTTAATTAGAAATTTAAAGGCAAACCTCTCAATTTTTTGAACTTTTCTACCATCGTTTACTACATGTTATTTCTTCAAAATCAACTTAATTGATTAGTTAGTGGATGCATATAAGGACGAAAGACTACAATTTTTAATCTGGATAGAAAGTGCATGAATTATCAATAAAATGAAAAAGATTAGAGTACAAAGAAGGACAGACATATAAACTGACCTTTCCACGTTCATTTTGAGCACCAGGTTGATCAACGCATTTCTGCATGCATTAAATAATAAAATCAAGTTCAGGGATATATATATATATATATATATATATATATATGGGGAAACTTTACTGACCCATCCTAAACTTTTGCGGTTTTTGCAGGCACCTCCAATTGTTCAAAAACTCTCACTTTGATGTATCAAATTTTTATTTTCTTTCACTTTGCCCCTTCTGTTAGGATTTTGTAATTAAATCAAATGGTCAAATGAGTAAAAGTCCTTTATACCCCTAAATTTTTTTTTAAATTCCAAATTTATCCTTATTTATAAATAAAAAATTATTATATTAAAAAAAAAAGGATAAAAAACACAGTCACTATTTATTTATTTATTTATTTTTTTTTAATTTATTTATTTTTTTAATATATAATAATAATAATAATAATATGACCCGTGGGTCACAATACGGGTGGGTTAGATCCACCGGTAAACCCACGGGTCAAGATTTAAAAAATAATAATAATAATATTTTTTAATAAAAAATAAGGGCAAGATTGGAATTTCACATCCCCCAGTTAGGATTTCACAGAAAATCCTAACGGAATGGGCAAAGTGGAAAGAAACAAAAGTTGAATACATCAAAGTGAGAACTTTTGAACAATGAGAAGGTGTTCGCAAAAAGCGCGAAAGTTTGAGGGGGAAAATTTCAGTTTTCCCTATATATATATATATATATATATATACATCATGATTTACAGTTCTTAACCTATATATGATCAATAGTGCATGAAGATGTGATATAAAGTAGAAAAACGTATTGAATTTTTTGTGAGGGCGAAGTGAAGAAAATTATCCGATCGACTCTTTTTTTTTTTTTTTTTTGGAGAAAATGAGAAGAATGCTTAATTTACCAAATGGAAACCCAATTTGGATGACAAACAAGCTTGACACGTCATCTTATTAATAAACGAAGAAAGCTAATTAAAGGACAAAGAAGAAAAAAAACGACAAAGAAACTTACCTCAAGACTTTTCATAAATGGTTGGGCTTGTGGCTGCAGTATTAAAAGACAATGACAATTAATTTAGGAGGTCCATAGATCATGATTTACAATTCCTAAAATGTGTATCAACAGTGCATCAAGATATATATCATGATTTACAATTCTTAACCATTGTATGAATAATGCATCAAGATGTCAAATTATTAATAAATGAGGAAAACTAAAGGACAAAGAAACTTGAGCATCGGGTTCTGGAATATGTGTAAAGTTTAGGTCCATATAAGATGATTTAATTGGTTTGACAAATAAATCAGCTATATTTATCCCATGTAACTCTTTTTTTTATTCAAATAAATAAATAATAATAATAATAATCAGCAACATTTACAAAAGAGTATGGTTACAATATTATGGTTAATTATTCCAAGTAAACTCAGGCCCCACAAATCAGAAATTGGTTCTTCATGCCCGTGTGCTTAACTATAATACTTTAAGCTAAGCTTAATTACTTGATCATATTCATGGGCTTAAATAAGAGTTTCGACAGTAGTACTGTACTACCGCAAAATTAATTAACTGTTTATGTTGAAGTTTTTATGTAATGTCCTAAGATTTAACAGTAAATAATCCAAAGTACTGTAAAGAGTAAACACATAAATTAAGGATGGCAGGCGATAGGGATTGAGTGGATGCAGAATGTACATATATTTACTGGATCCCCACTGAAATTGATGTTCGTACAAGAACCAATGTGGAAGATTCTAGTCATTTGGAGAGAGAGGTTGGAAAACTTTTATTCCATCACAAGATGTGAAGATTAAAAAAAAAAAAAAAAAACAGGTGCACAATTTATTTGCCCTTTAAATCTAGACAAGATCAGTAAAAATTGATGAATATTTGTGTACGTGAGATCACAAGTGGGAGCTCTTGGAACTTGGTGCATGCCACCGGCTATGTTTGATGAAATATGTGTTAGAGATGTGCTTGGCTGGTGCATGCTAGTGATTGGGAATGTGCAGAATGGTAAGAGTGTTTGAAAATTGGAAACTACACACTGAATTAATAGAGGACACGAAAAAAAGAATAGAATCACTTAATTAATAGAGGATTTGTGTTTTTTTATTCAACTTGATAAAATAACTTGCTTATATGGGTATTTATAGGATACAAAGACCCTTCTAACTTATTTACATTATAACTAGCTTTAAAGACACAACATTTTCAAGTTACTTAATAGCAATACAAGAATATAAATAAACTCAAATAAATATTATTAAAGTTAAGTTTATTATTCAACAAGGACAAGAGAGGTAGACTTTTAGAACTTCTAAGGTCATTTGATGTCCCAGTACTCTTACAAAAGTCGAAGGAATCAAAACTAATTTCTTAACCAACTTAACGAGATCCTTCTCCTTTTCTTTCTCTTCTGTCAGCCGTCCTATATATATATATATATATATATATATATATATATATATATATATATATATCGAAGGTCGATCTGGTATATATAACGTATTGAAGATGCAGTTTTCATATACATTTTTTAATTCAATTAAATTGAAAAGAGGGAATTGGATTAAACCAAAGTCACTGCAACTCAGTAAAATATCCTCAGCAAGCATCCATAAATACCGAGTGAAAGCTTTCAATGAAATTGTACTTATGAAAAAACAAAAATAAGAACAACATGCACCACTTCCGATCGTTACCCGGTTTAGCATGTAGTGCAACCTGAAGACTTCCAGGAATTCCAAACTGCCATCCCCGTTCTCATCCAATGCAGCGAAAAAGCTGCGGTCCATACTGCTGTCGATTTCCTTGAAGAAGTTGACGAACTCATCAATGCTTACTTTGCCATCCCCATCCGTATCCATTGACTTGAAATAGTCACGTGCTAGCTCTTTCTCAGTCGGGGTGGCCCGGTTATAGCAAGTTGAAGCAGCTTCCAGTGTGATCTATTCCACCATTGATAGACTAGTTATTTATAAAGGAGGAAAAACTATAGAACAAAGAGAGAAGATAAACAAACTATATATAGATGATATTCTATCAATTACTATAAAACATGTTAGAAATAATGCAAAATGAGTTCCTATTTCTTAGCTTGTAACGTGAGTCCATATGTTAAGCATTATCTATTTGTTAGTTTATCCTACTGCACGTTGAGTCTTTTAGTTACTTAATGGTCCATGTTATTTTAATAGTGGTTAAGTGGATCCTTGTTTTTAGGAATGAGTGTTTCAGTTGTAATCTATTTAAATGTTTTACTCAATGAATTATTCAGTTTTATAACAATACCTTTTCTGATTACATATGAGATATTTTAGTTTATATTTTATTCATTTTGTTTTACCTCTTTCAACCTAATAGTTGTAGAGAGAATACTATTGCTTGTGCGTTTATCATTTTAATTTCTAACATTGGGTATCAGAACCCGGTTCATGGCAAGCAACCGTGTTAACCCCTCACAACCATCACTCTCACTCTTTCAAGGAGCTGTGTATGACATTTGGAGCATAAAGATGAAGACTTTCTTTATTTCTCAAACCTATGAGATTTAGTAGAGAAAGACTATTCTGAAATTGGTGTTTCTGTAGACACTCTCCAAGATCTTTGAAAGAAAGATGCCAAGGCCTTTTTTTTTTTTTTTTTTTTTTTTTTTTTCATTCAATAAGCTGTGGATGACTCTATCTTTCCCCAAATTGCTGCTGCAACGAAGTTGTAGGATGCTTGGGATGCATTACAAAAATGGTATCAAGGTAATGCCAAGGTATTGACAATCAAGCTTCAAATTCTTTGTATAAATTTTGAAAGTTTGATGATGAAAGAGGTGAGTCTATGCGTGATTATTTCTTTAATATGCTTGAAGTTGTAAATAAAATCAGAAAATTTGGAGAAAATTTATCCAATTAGAAAGTTGTTGAAAAAATTATGAGAAGTATGCCTATGAAGTATAACCATGTAGTGGCTACCATAGAAGACTCTAAGGATTTAAGTGTGCTAAGAGTTGATGAATTATTTGGTTCTTTTTCTAAAGGCAAAAGAAGTGGTGGGACTAGTGAGTCTACCAATGAGGGTTCAACTACAAGAGGGCGTGGATGCCATTTTTGTGTGGAAAAAGTGGTGGTTGAGGTGGTAGACATTCAAGTAACAACTACCAATATCATAATGGAAGAGAAGTTGAAGCTGATGATAAAGGTGGAAATTCTTACTAAAAGCTCCAGTGTTATTATTGTAAGAAGTATGGTCATATAGCGTTGTAGTATTGTAGACTCAAAGAAAGACTAGCAAACTTTGCCGAAATAAAAAATAAATAAAAAAAAAAAAAAAAGAGAAAGACTAGCAAACTTTAATTTGCTGAAAAAAAAAAAAAAAGAAAGAAAGAGAAAGACGAAATAGAAAATTTCTTTCTTGCGCGTTATTCTACTAAAGAATGTGCTCTAGATGTTTGGTATATTGATAGTGGGTGCAGTAATCACATCACAACCAATTTGGAAGCCTTTACAAGCTTGGATAAATATGTGACAAGCAAAGTAAAGATGTGTGATGGAACCATACGTAAAGCACATGGCAAAGGTAATGTAAAGCTGATCGAACTTATGTGGAATGGACAACATATACAATGTTTTATATGTTTCTAATTTGGATATAAATTTGTTAAGTGTGGGGCAATTTTTAGAAGAATGTTATTATCTTGTTTTTGAAAAATTTATCGTGTGTTATGTGTATAAAGACAAAACCAAGCATCATTTATTAGTCAATGTCCCTATGACTAAAAGCAAAATATTTCATCTCAATCTTGCTTAGGAAAAGCAAGCACTTAAGGTTTCTTTTCACCGATGATAATTGGTTGTGACATCATAGATATGAACATTTGAATTTTAGAAACTTGAAACTTTTTGGGTGAAAATAATTTGGTGGATAATTTGCTTTCAATTCAGCAATGTGATGAACGAATTTATTCGTCTCAAAGGAAGTCTGCAAGTGATCTTTTTAAAAGGCTTGGAATGCATGATTCAGTTTGGATGATGGAGAAGTAAAGGTTGATGTTGGGATTTATCGAAATTTGGTTGGAAGTTTGTTGTATATAATAACAAATAGCAAGCCATATATAATGAAAGCTACAAGTCTCTTGTCAAGATTCATGTAGAGTCCTTCATTATGGTGCTTCCAAAAGGGTGCTAAGATATGCTCCTACAGTGTGTCACTGTTTTTAGAAGTGAGTGTTTCGTTTGTAGTCTATTTAAATCAGTTTTATCGGCAATATCTCTTCTAATTACATATGTGATATTTTAGTTTTTATTTTATTAACTTTGTTTTACCTCTCTCAACCTAACAATTGTAGAGAGAAGATTATTACTTGTAAATCTATCATTTTAATTTCTATCAAAACAAACAAACACACACACACATATATATATATATATATATATATATATAATTAAAATTGAAAAGATGGAACAATTGTACCAAATCAAAAGCCACTATACTTTTTTGAAAAAAAAAAAAAAAAAAAAAAAGGCCACTATACTAAAACTCAGATTAGTAAATATTTCCTTTGTAATTAAGCAAAGTCAACTCCGAAAGAAAAAGTTGCAGGCTTTTATATATTGTGAAAAATCTCAAACCTCAAGGATCTCAACATCCCAGAGAATCCCATCTTGAATATTGGCGTTGTTTTCATGGGTCACCGTGTTCCACCGTTTTTCACAGGCTCTCAGGTAGGTCCCGTCATGGGTCTTGAGCTTGATCTCGTTGGAGTGGGTCCCTTCTCTGATGGGCTCCCACTCGATCGAGTTGTCAAGCCCCTGGGGCTGCGTCTGGCGCACCTTGAAACCGCCGAGCTTACGCTTCTTGTTGGAGGCGGTGAGGTAATTATTGTAGCAGCTCTTGAGGCGGATGAGCGACTGCGAGTTTGGCACCAACTCCACGCTCCACCGCTCGTTCCCGGAGGATCCGTTTCCGGCTCTACTCACTGACTTCTTGTTATCATTGGCCACCAGGTACTTACCCGTCTTACCGCGTTGGCTACGCAGGGTTACCACCTTGGCGATGCGGATGAGATCCATGAAGGAAAAAGCCAGACACAAAATTCATTTGATTCTTGTGGATGCAAATGATGCAGGCTGTTTTTTTAACCTGAAGTCGTCGGAGGCTCCTGTACTAGTCAGACAGTACTGTCGGAGGCTTTTAAAGTTGTCAGCGAGTTTGAATGCTGAGCGTGCATGCTCGTCTGCCGACACTGATCAATTACTAGTGCTGTAAAACAATATATAGAATTTAGTAACATTCATAAATTCTTTTTTTCTTTTTTTTTTTTTCTAAAAAAAAAAAAAACAAAAACAAAGAGTGACAAGTAACTATTTTTCTATGTGATATAAATATATGAAGTAATTATTTTTGAATTGTTGAAATAATGTCCCATTCAGGTACCAAAAAATGCGTAGAACAGTTGAGCAATGAGTGGAGCGAGAAGCAGTCATAAATTGACTCACCTGATGGACAACATACAAGATATTAGGTCGAATGACAATAAGATAGACAAGATTGCCAACTAAATGCCGATATAAGGTAAAATCGTGAAGAAGCTTGCCATCATGAGGAGTAAGACGAGTATTAAGCTCAGTCGGTGTGTCGACAATCTTACTGTCTGTGAGATTGGCCCGAAAAAGTAGATCAAATATATACTTGGCTTGTGTTAAATAATAGCCATCAGAAGAAGATGAGATCTCAAGACCAAGAAAATAGCTGAGAGGGCCAAGATCTTTCATCTCAAAGTGCTGACTAAAAAACTGTTTAAGTTCCTGAATACCAGTGATAATCATGTCATCAACATATAGTAGAAGAAGTATGGTACCCCGGTTTGTGCGGCAAATAAACAAGGCTGAATCATAAGAACTGATGGAGTAGCCAAGGCAAGGGATAGTGGTGCTAAACTTAGCAAACCATGCTCGAGGTGCTTACTTAAGTCCATATAGAGCTCGACGAAGACGACAAACCTTGTTTGTAGGATGAGATAATATAGGAGGTGGCTGCATATAGACTTCTTCTCTTAAATCACCATTAAGAAATGCATTTTTGACATCCATTTGACAAAGTGACCAATGTCGAAAGGCTGCAACAGCCAACAGAGCACACATAGAAGAGAGGCAAGCAACTGGAGCAAAAGTCTCCTCATAGTCCACACCATATTCCTAAGTAAAACCTCTAGCCACAAGTCGAGCCTTGTATCTGTCAACAGTACCATCGAAACAAGTCTTGATTTTGTAAACCCATTTACACCCAACCACAGATTTTTCAAGAGGTAAGTCAACCAGATCCCATGTATTGTTCTTGTGTAAAGCATCAAGTTCATCTTTCATCGCAGCCTGCCAAAGAGGGTTAGTGGAGGCCTCACGAAAGGAATGAGGCTCATGCAAGGTAGCTAAGACATGAAAGCAATGAAAATCCTGTAAATGGGATGGGAGAGATCTTACTCGGGTAGATCGATGAAGGTCAGGTGGTGGAGTGCAGACTGGATCCTCAAATGGAACAGAACCTGGGGAGGCAGGCGAAGAACTTGGGGACGCAGTCGAAGCGGCGTCGAGGGCATCAGAACCTGGTGACGCAGGCGAAGCAGCGTCGAGGGCATCAGATGACTGCAGTTTGAGCGAGAGAGACTCTGGCAAGACATTGGTGGTGGGAGTAGGAGAAAGAGGAAATTCAAAAAGGGTAGTAAAGGGAGGGAATGATGGCATGCTGAATTTTCCGACTTCGTGAAATAGTCGATGCTCCCAAAAAACTACATGACGAGAAATGCGAAGACGACGAGACACAGGATCATAACACCGGTAGCCATTTTCTTCCACTCCATATCCAAGAAAACAACACAACCGAGAACGAAGCTCGAGTTTGGTGCGCTCATGAGGCTGGAGTAAAACAAAACAGACAGAACCAAAGACACGGAGATGGTAATATGAAGGGATAGAGCCAAACAACCGCTCATGAGGAGTGCAATTATCAAGGATAGGGGTAGGCAACCTATTGATCGTGTAGACAGCCGTGAGAGTGGCTTCACCCCAAAACGGGGTAGGAACAGATGTGGAAATGAGAAGAGCACGGACAGTGTCTAAAATGTGCCTAAGTTTACGTTCAGCTCAACCATTTTGTTGTGAGGTGCCTGGACACGGCAAGTGAGGAACAGTGCTATAATGTTTGAGAATAGCTTGAAAATCATGTCGAGTATATTCTAAAGCATTATCATAACGAAAAGTTTTGATAGGTTTTGAAAATTGGGTTTCAACCATTTTGGCAAAAATACGATAAATGTCCAATAATTTAGAACGAGATTTCATTAAAAACACCCAAGTGTAACGAGAGAAATCATCAACAAAAATAACAAAATAACATGAGCCACTCATACTAGCAACAGGAGAAGGTCCTCAAACATTAGAATGAATTAAATCAAAAGAAACAGTAGCATGAGACTCACTGTTATTAAATGGCAAAGCCGGTTGTTTACCAAGTTGACATGAACTACAATCAAAAGAATTATTGGAAACTGAACCTAACAAACCCTTTGAAGCTAAAAATTGAACGCGAGAGGCAGATGCATGACTAAGACGCGAATGCCAAAGTGCAAGAGATGGTGATGATGAAGAGGCAGCAGCAAAGGCGCCTGTGGCGGGGAGATGTAAGGATGAGAGTTCGAACATACGCCCAATTCTACACTCGATCCCAATGGTCTAACTCGTACGAGGATCCTGTACATGCACACCAAAAAAGTCAAAAACAAGTCTATATCCAAGTTCACACAGTTGGCCAACAGAAATAAGATTGAAGGACAATTCATACACATGAAAAACTTCAGGAACAGAAAGAGAATGTGTATTGATAGTGCCTATATTTTTAATAGTCATAATGAAGCCATTAGCTGTGCGAATCAATGAGGAATGAGGTGAAGGTATAGATGTGGTAGAGGAAGTAGAGTGATGTATCATGTGATTGCAATAAGCAGAGTTAAAGAGCCAAGGGGAAGTGGTACCTGGCAAAACTAAGAGGACATGGGAAGATGCATTACTAGAACGAGATAGGACGACCTAGTTGACTATTGTCTCAAAGTCAGCTGCAAATAAGGTGACATAGGATAAGAAAGTAAATAACAATAAAATAATATTATCTAACATGAATATTTATAAAAAATAATTGATGTGATATAAATAAGAAATAAAATGTTGATTTTGTGAAAGAAAAGGAAAATTAGGATTGGGCAACGTGTATACGCGCGTGCACTACAAAAAAAAGGACATTTTCTGACGTGGTTACAGTACCTACTTTGTTGCCACGTCAGAAAATTTCTGACGTGCAAATTTTAAAACGTCAGAAATTTTTTTTCTGACGTGTAAATAGTGACAAATTCTGACGTGTCTGTTCAGACACGTCAGAAAATTCTGACGTTTTAGATGTTGGAGCGTCAGAAAAATATTACAAATTTGAAAAATTTAAAAATAATATAATTTCTGACGTTGCAAAATTTGCCACGTCAGAAAATTTCTGACGTGGCAGACCACCACGTCAGAATGCTATATATATGTATATATATATATATATATATATATATATATATATAATCAGATATGTATATTTATAAATATAAACTAATATATATATATATATATATAAAATCAGATATGTATATTTATAAAAATAAACTAATATATATTATAAATATAAACTAATATATATATATATATATATATATATATATATATTATTTTTCTGACGTGCCACGTGTCACACGTCAGAAAAATTTCTGACGTGTGACACGTGGCACTCAGAAAACTACTTAAAAAAAAAAAAACTAATATATATATGGAGAAAATTTTTGACGTGTGAGTTTGGGTCGTCAGAAAATTTCTGACGCCCCAAGTGTGGCGCGTCAGAAATTTTCTGACGTGCTAAATATTGCACGTCAGGAAAAGAAAAATTTTTTTAAAAAGGCCAAAATTTTGAAATTTTTCCCTCTACTTATTTTCCCTCCACTTTTTTTCTCTTTTTATTCTTTCCTTCTCATTTATTTTTTCCCCAGTCAGTCTGTCTCCTCTCCCTTCTCTCCACGGCAGATGCAAGAAATTAGGAAGAAGAAGGAGAACCAAAAAAAGGAGAGGAGAAGAAGAAAAAGAAAGGGAGAAAAGAAGAAGAAGAGCAGGTGCAGAAGAAAAAGAAAGGGAGATCGAAGAGAAGAAGAAGAGAAAAAAAAAAGAAAAAAAAAAGAGTAGAGAAGAAGAGGAAGATCGAGGAAGAAGAAGCTCAAGGAAGAAGAAGTGCACCATCTCTGCAGAGATGGCAGAGATCACCATCTCTGCACCCCATGGTGCAGAGATGGTGATCTCTGCACACCATAAACACATGTAGGTGTTTATGGTGTGCATCACCTGCACGGCAGGAATTCTCAAAAAAAAAAAAAAAAATTTAAATTAATGAATTTTTAATTCAAAAACAAAATTTCAGAAAATTTTATAAAAATTTTCTGATCTGCAGATCATGCAGATCGATCTGTGTTTCTTGAGAAACACAGATCTGCACGTACGGCAGCGTGAGGGAGCTGCCGTGCGTGCAGAGGAATTCAGAAAAAAAATTAATAATTAAAAATTCCAAAAAAAATTTATAAAAAAAAAAATTATTTAATTATTTTTAATTTTTTAATTTTCTGACGTGTCAGAACTACCACGTCAGAAAATTTCCTGACGTGGTAGTTCTCCCACGTCAGAAAATTTCTGACGTGGTAGTTCTCCCACGTCAGAAAATTTTTTGACGTGGGAGAACTGCAACGTTAGGAAATTTTTTGACGTTGCAAAACTTCACACGTCAGAATTTTCTGACGTTTTACCTACTCACACGTCAGGAAATTTTTTTTCCTGACATCTATGTTTCTGACAATCGACCCGCGTCAGAAACGCCACGTCAGAAAAATTTTCTAACGTGTCAGACACCCTGACACGTCAGAAAACTCCGGTAAGAAAAAAATTGTTTTTTTTTTGTAGTGGTGGGCCGTGGCATTGCGATTTCTCTCTCTCTTTCTCTATCTCTGATTGGCCAACACGCAGAGAGTGTCAAAAGACATGCAAGCGGGTTTTAGACCATTTCCCTAGTTTTTGATTAATATAATGTGAAATGTTGACTTTAACACAAATGAAACAATCATTTCACTGCAATCTGCATCATTCTCAACAATATTGGTATGAACCTCTCAGTGCGTCCTGTTCTTTAATTTAGGCTACTAGCAATGGATGGATCATGGATCATGGATAATGGATCATATATATAAATATATATAGCCACGAGAAAAAGAAAACAATGGATGAGGCAAATTTAACTTACATAATAATTTAGCCACGTACCCCCCCCCCCCCCCCCCCCAAAAAAAAAACAAAAAGTTTCGATTGAGCTAGTTAAAAGTAATAATATAAAGGAAGACTAGAATCTCCTTAAAGTCTTTTTAAATGTGATGTGATTTTTAAAATCACTAATAGATCAAAATTTAATAATAATCATCTCAAATTTAATAGTAATTTTAAAAGCCCCATCCCCTTGTTACTCGCCAGTTAATTGGCAACCTTGTTCCGGTTTCCTTTCCTTATTTTTCACTTCTCCCAATAAAAATAAACGTCCTTTTTTTTTTTTTTTGACTTTTACTTTTACTTTTACTTTTCTCTCACTAATCTAACGTGATAGATGAAAAAATATGATAGTACAAATCTAACGGGCGTGGTCGTTGCCGAGTCAGGATATGTAAGAAATAGGAGTGAAAAGTTTGGGGTTGACAATTTTTAATACGACGTGCGAATCCAACATGAGTAGTTGATACGAAATTAAAGGGTTGGAGTTGAGAAGTCTAACCCATTTAATTAAATGGGCAGAGTTAGGGTTAGGGTTATTTTTGACCTATATAGTCTTATAGCCAATTAAATGAAGAGAAAGTAAAAAAAAAAAAAAAAAAAAAAACACGCAAAGAGAGAGAGAGAAATTTTTTTACATTCTTTGACGTAACTTTTAAAATTAACATTAAATCACTATTAGATTTTGAATTCGATTATCACTTTAAAAGTCACATCAAAAAATGAGAAAGTGAGAGTGTGTTTAGCATTCATCTTTGAATTCATGACTTTAATTTATATATGTTTCTATGAGTGGTACTGTTCTTCAGTCAAATTAGACTTAGCTAGTAAGTCCATCAATTTCAATCCATGAACCATAAAATAAAAGAGTAGGGGATTTAGGATCACAAAAAAAGCAAGAGAGAGAGAGAGAGTAAAAATAAGCCAATCACATATAATACCAGAATTTACATGGTTCGGCTTAGCATGTCTACGTCCACAAACGAAGAAGACCGTAAATAAATCTTATTGTCAAGAGCCCAAAAGTTTTCGGATCACAAAAATCTTACGACCATAGAGATAGAAAAATAAAAGCCCATAAGTTGCACAACACCGAATAAAAAGCTACCAACAAGAAAGTCGATCATGATGATCACAAGCTATAAGTTTGGTACTATTGTACCTTGAGATGTCATTTTCTTGTTTAACAGTCGCATGAAAACCAAGCTATAAACAAATAGTATCCTCTTGAGTTGTTAAACAGATCGAAGATAAGAAAGCTAAGAAAAGGAAATTCTTGTCCTTCTTCATCAGTTCATGAATTCCCTTGAAATAGATCACATTACATGGTGCAACCATAGACCGTAGCCCCAATTTCAATCCCCGCCGCCACAAATTCTAGTAATGTTTTAGCTAGTCTCTGAAAGCGAAATCAAACGCTTCTAATTAGAAATTTAAAGGCATACTTCTCAATTTTTGGAACTTTTCTATCATCGTTAGTTTACTGCATGTTATTTTTCTCCAAAATTAACTTGATTCTAGTGGGTGCATATAAGGACGAAAGATTACAATTTTTAATCTGGATCGAAAGTGCATGAATTATCAATAAAATGAAAAAGATTAGAGTACAAAGAAGAAGGAAAGACAAAGACACTTACCATTACACGTTCATTTTGAGCATTGGGTTGCTGAACGTTTGCCTGTATTAAATAATAAAATCAAGTTCAGGGTACATATTATTCATCATGATTTACAGTTCTTAACCTATATATCAATATATAGTGCATGAAGATGTGTATGTTTGGCAAAAAAGTTTTGAGAGGAGAAAGAAAGAATTGATTGATATGATATAAAGTAGAAATAAGTTTTGAAAAAAGTTGTTTGTTGATGTGAATAAAGAATGTTAACTTTTTTTTAGAGAAATGAGAACATTGAGAAGAATGTTTCACCAAAGGGACAGACTTTTCCTCCAAATTCGGTCAGAGGAACTTCCTTAATCCAACCAATCTAACAAAATGATATGTGTCTTTTTTTTTTAACGGGGTGTGAAAAATACACATAATTTTTTAATTAAATTTATTTCAATTTTATCTCTGCTATTAAAAAAAATATATGCTTTAATTTTTACATGCTCAAGGGGCATGTGTCATTTTTATAGACTCAGAGTATGTTTGTGATTACGTTGGGAAATATAGATTTTAAAGTCAAAAATAGTTTTTTATTAAAAAAAAAGAAGAAAAAAACTTAAATTTTAAGCTTTTCTCAAGAGTGTGTTTGGGCCCTTTTTTAAAGTGAAATTTTTTTTAAGAAGTGCTTTGAAATTTTTTACCAAATATATCAGCTTTTTGTTTGGCGTAGCCTTTTAGGTACTACAAATATTTTTTAGGAAAAATTATACTTTACCCTCCTAAAGTTTGGGGCCATTTTCAATTCGATCTCTAATGTTTTAATTTTTGCAATCCACCCTCCCAAACTTGCCAAACATTTGCAATTCGGCCATTCCGTCAGTCAAAGCTGCTTTGACTGACGGAACAGTGATCACGGGCGATGGATGTGATCACTTTTGTTTTTTTTTTTTTTTTCCCTAAAATGCCTCTATCCCTGTTTTTTTCCTAAACCAACGAAGAATTTGAATAACCAAGTTGCAGACATGAAGAAATGGCTTTGTGGGGATGTGAGCAGCATCATGATTGTCACCAGGTTTAAGTTTGGCCATCATAGAGAGCTCTTCAATATATGCCAGACCTTATTTCTGACACCTTCTCCAACTCCCTTTTCTTCTTCATTTCAACCTCTGTGTAATCTTCTTTCACCCCCTTAACTTTAATTCTTGATTTTCTTTTCAATACTTATGCTGATGATCATTACTGGATGAGCTTTTGAGTTGGGGCCATTAGAGCTCAAAAAACAATTTCTGCTAGACGCAGGAGAGAGAGCGAGCTTGGTCTCTCACAGTCACGGGCAGCCTGGTCCAGGCGTGGGTCTGGCCACAACTCGCCTGGGTCTGGCCAGACCCACGGCGGGTCTCGGCCGACGGGATTTTCCCCGGCACCGACGACTTTTGGTTGAAAAACTTCGACATCTTAACAACCAATATTCCGCAGTGAGTTGGGGCCAATATTCTGCCGCCGTGAACAACCAATATTCCGACTTTTGAATGAGCTTCTGAGCTTCTATATTAATTCAATTAATTTATAATTCAAACTTACTCATCGGACTAAAGAAAGGCAGAGATGGCATTTGATTTCTTGCCGGAGATTAGAAGGGAGGGTCTTGAGAAGCTCTTCTTCATGAACCCCTTAGCTCCGGCGGCAAATGAGGAAAAAACAGGGAGGAGGGCATTTTAGGGAAAAAAAAAAACAAAAGTGATCACGTGCGTCGCGTGATCACTGTTCCATCAGTCAAAGTGGCTTTGACTGATGGAATGACCGAATTGCAAATGTTTGGCAAGTTTGAGGGGGTGGATTGCAAAAATTGAAACATTGGAGGTCGAATTGAAAATGGCCCCAAACTTTTTTGGGGGGGGGGGGTAAAGTGTAATTTTTCCTATTTTTTAAACTCCTTAAAACAATTTTAAATAGGCTCTAAGTTGAAGGAAACTCATCCAACCTAGTTTGGAGGACAAAAAGGCGTCATACTGATGTGGTATTTTTGTAACAAAAAATATCAATTATAAAATTACTACTTGCAATAGGACGAATCCCGTAGGATAGGGCTATATTGAGGGTGTCGAACCTCAAGGACTGCAAGGGTTTTATTATCAAAATTTGAAAGATTAAAATTAACTTAATTAAAAAGAGAATTGATTTGATTTTCTTTAGAACTAAAGTACATAAAAATAAAAGAGATTTAAAATAAGAGAGAGAGTGTAGGGTATTTGACTTCACCTCTATCCGCACAACAATGGCTAATCATACTTAATCCAAGAAATTCATTCTATGCATGTTATAAATAAACAAGAAACTACATTATTAAAGAATAAGCATAATCTATCTTCGGTTGGCACGGATCGTCCACCTAACCACTAAGATGCAGTACGACCCGTTTTCCCTAAGTATAAATTATTAAATTCTTTAACAGGATACATACAATCAATGAATAAGTGTAACCCATCTTCGGTTGGCATGGATTGTCTACCTAAATTACACTAAATTAGGGTGTAGTGCAATCCGTCTTCCCTAGGCATGACCTATCAAATCCTAGTAATCATATGTCAATTAAACCCATTGTATAACCATCATCCTCATAATCACAGAAAACAAGAATGATTTGAGATCAATAAAAGTAAAATACTTTCTAAGACAAGAGAAGAATTTCACAAATATTGATTTTGGAATTTAAGAACAATTGCATTTAATAATTAAGAACAGAATCAAAATGTAGCAATTCTCATATTTATTCAATCAACAAGCATAAATTGAAAATCTAGAAATTAAATACAATCAAACCATTGTGCGTGGATAGGGTTACATCAACACCCCACGAAGGGGTTTAGCCACTCATAATCTTCTAAGCTCCAAAAATAAATTTTTGATTTTTAGCTCTAGGAAGCGGTGTGTCATTTTTCTCAGTGCTTAGAGGCCTATTTATAGGGTTTAGGAGAGTCCTAGAAGCCCTAGTAATCCTAGAAATTTCGGAGATTTAAGTCCAAGTTCAATTAGGATAAAGAAAACCTAAGACCAAATCGAAATAGGATTCGCCCAGAATTGCGTTCCTATCTTGCGAGGTGATTTTGGCATTGCGGTGCTCTGAATTAGGGAAATGATATTTCACAATTATTTGTAAAAATTTGAGTTAGCTTTCCAATTCCACTTGAATCACCTCAATCAGATATTTGAGCTGAAAGTTATGGCCAAAATACCGAGACATATGCAGAATCCAAATTTGAATCAAATCCGATTTTGACTCCAATTTGAGAAATTCCGAATTAATCATTTTCTTTATTTGATTAAACTTAACCATGATTGGTTAAGTTTAACCATATCTTCTAGGTCTTCTCAAAGTGTACTTTTAAGCCCAAAATCAATGGAATTAATTGCATCTTTATTTATAACATGAAAACAATAAAAACAAAATAAAATCAAACAAATAACAACGCTAAGGAATTAATATATGCAAATTAAAGAGCTTGAATGTGCAACATTCGGCGCTTATCAGATACATCATCCTATTAATAAAGCAAGAAAACTAAAGAACAAAAAAGAAGGGAAGACAAAGAAACTTACCCTTAGTTTTTCCACAAATGGTCGGGCTTGTGGCTGCATTAAATAATAAAATCAAGTTTAGGGGTTCATACATCATGATTTACAATTCTTAACTTTTGTATCAATAATAATGCATCAAGATATATATCATGATTTAAAGTTCATAACCTATGTATGAATAACGCATCAAGATGTCAAATCATTAATAAAGGATGAAAAATAAAGGACAAAGAAAATTGAGCATAGGGTTCTAGAATGTGTAAAGTTTAGGTCCATACAAGATGATTTAATTGGTTTGACAAACATTAATTCCATGTAAACTCAAACCCCCCAAATCTGAAATTGGTTTTTCATGCCTGTGGGCTTAACTATAATACTTCAAGGTTAATTACCTGATCATATTAAAGGGGGTTAGATTGGGCCCCCTTTGACTATCTCACCAGAAAATCAATTAGTGGCAGAGCGGTATTGTTGCATTGTAACAATCCCTCAATTATAGTGAGGCTCCTGCGACTCAAACTCATGACCATGGCTCTAATACCATTTGTTGGATCATGCATTTAACCATCTCATCTAAAAACCAATTGATGCCCAATGAGAGAAGCCAAAGCCTTTTATGACATTCAAAATCGTATCCTGCATGATATGTTTTAAGAGTCATCCACGTGAGCAGAGCGACACTGTTGCACCTCAACAATGGGCCTAAACCAACATTCGTTAATTGATTCACATCCATCTAAGAGTTTCAACACTAGTACCGTACCATTGCAAAATTAATTAACTGTACGTGTTTATGTTAAGAGATTTTATATAAAACCCCAAGATTATTTAACAGTAAATAACCTAAAGTACTGTAAAGAGATAAATGATGGCAGGATCTGAAGAAAACAAAAGCAGGTTCACAATCTATTTGCCCTTCGTGATCTAGACAAGATCAGAAAAAATGGATGAATCTTTGTGTGGGATCACACGCGGGAGCTCTTGGACCTTAGTGCATGCCCCCTACGTTTGATCAAATTTGTGTTAGAGATGTGCTTGGGAGTGTGCAGAATGGTGAGAGACCGACTTTTAGAACTTCTAATTAATGTCATTTGATGTTCCAGTCTTACAAAAGTGGAAGGAATCATAAATAATTTCTTAACCAACTTAACGAGATCCTTTTCCTTTTTCCTTTCCTTTCTCTTCTCTCAACCGTCCTATGATTTTAAGAGAATCCAAAGATAATATTCATACATCCATGGGGAGAAGGTCTGGTACATATAACGTATTGTAGTCTTTAAATAGTAGCTCAATCGACTGTAAACCACGCCTCAAAAAACGGAGATCACTATAGTTCGAATTTCTCCTCCCATTTTCTTGTGTGGACATGCATGTCACATATATATATTCAAAAAATTAAAAAGATGGTGGAGGCGGAGGGAATTCGAGTAAATCAAAGTCACTATATATAATTCAGATTAATTAGTAAATATCCTTAGTAATTAAGCAAATTAGCCTTTTTTTTTTTTTTTTAACATGAAAATTAGCCAATTCAGTAAGCATCTATAGCCACCCATAAATTAATACTAATTCTTACTCTAAGTGAAACCTTTCAATAAAAAAAACCTTACCAAGTTAATTATACCATATATAGAATGTTAAAAGATGGATATCATGTATATCTCATTTTTAAAATTTGGTCCCTCGATCCTACTATTTTGCTTATTATATATATATATATATATTCTCCAACGACCATAATAACAACAACCTAGTACGTACTTGGGTTGAGCAATTTTATTATATATTTTTCAATAACATTATTAATTGTACATAGTTAGGAAAAAACAAAAATAATTAAGAAGAACTTACACCAGTACTTCCTTACTTGGGTTATGAGGATGTAGTGCAAGGTGATGACTTCCTCGAATTGCAAGCTGCCGTTCCCGTTCCTGTCCAGTGCAGCGAAAAAGTTGCGGTCCATACTGTCGTCGATTTTGTTGAAGAAGTCGACGAACTCATCAATGCTGACTTGCCCATCCTTATCCGTATCCATGGAGTCAAAAAAGTCCTGTGCTAGCTTCTTCTCTTCCGGGGAGGCCTTGTTATAGTAAGCTAAAGCAGCCTTGTGTAACTCTTCCATTGCCATCTAATATATATATATATATTATTCCACCATTTATAATGTTATTAATTAATAAAGGAGCAGGAGGAGAGGAGGGAAGGAAGACAAGAAACAAACTAATTACCCTCCTCCACTTTCATTTTGAAAGTCATGGTGTCGAGCAGCTGCCTGCAGGTAGTAAAAATTTTTTGTATTAAATTATTAATTAATTGTATAAATTAAGGGTGTTAGTTAGTCAAATTATAATAAGATGATACTCACATGAAACTCAACGACATCAACATGCCAGATACAGATAGTATCATGAGTGGAGCTCACGAGAGGACTATCATGGGTAACGGAGTTCCGCCAAGGTGGCAATCCACCATTGGCTCTCAAGAATTTGCCGTACTTTGTCTTGAGCTTCGCCCGGGTCCCTTCTTCTCCAATGGGCTCCCACCCGAGCGAGGGTTCGACCGTCTGGACCACCTTGCGACCAGTGGCGCCGAGCAGGAAGCGCTCGTTGGAGGCGGTGAGGTACTTATTGTAGCAGCTCTTGAGGTAGATGACGTCAGACTGGGAGTTGGGCACCAACTCCACGGTCCACAGCGCGTTCCTGGAGGATCCGTTTCGGCCTTGGATCACCGACTCCTCGTCCTCCTCGGCCACCAGGTACTTATCGTGGTGGCTACGCAGCCGCACCACCTTGGCGTTGCGGAAGAGGTCCATGCCGGAGCCGATCGATCTTGTTGAAATTCAATTCGTCTGCGGAAAAAACCCAAACAACTATTTCCAACTTTATTAGTTGATGAATAAATTAACTTGTTGATTTATTAGTTGAAAAATTGGTGTTCTTGAGTCAAATTAATTATAAGACCTTCCATTTATATACGTCGTCTAGAATCTCCTAGACTGGGTCTGGTGTCTGCGCATAGGATTTTTTGTGTGGTAAGCCTCTTAACTTTCTCACATATATATGCTAAATAAAATACTTACAAATAAAAGTCAGAATTGATGAAACATTAATTGGGAAAGAAAAGTCATGCCATAGAACAAGTACGTCCAAAAAACGTACAGCCAGATACAAATACGTCCAGATATATATATATATATATATATATATATATATATATATATATATATATATACTTAATTGGAGTGATGATGGATTAATGAAATTGATGGACTTAATTACTAGCTAATTCTAATTTGACTGAAGAACACCACCCATAGAAACTCCATGTTGGGGGAAATTAAAAAATTATTAGTATTGATTTGAAAAAAGAAAAAGACAGAAGTTGCGTAGATGGTTTAAATTAGTTTACTGTATGTCAGCATCGAACTCGGTTAGACGTCATAGATGAATAGTCTTTTTATGTGAGCCAACCATGCAAGATGCAATGCATGCATGACTGAGTGGGGAAGACCATTACTCTTCATTCTACAATGGTTTGTCTCTTTTGATATTATTCAATATTCTAGCTAGGAATTGAAAGTTAGGGTGGGGTATGGTTGATGGATTTGTTAATTATTATTATTATTATTATTTTTTTTTTTTGAGTGAGCTTTGTGATTTGTTCATATGTGTTATTAGAAATTGGCACACTCTCAAGAACCTGCCTCAATCCAATATCCCGTTACCAGTTCCGTATGCTATTGGATGGATTGCTTACATTAATATAATATTCATGGTTTTAATTACTTGTTATCTCCTTGGAGAATTAGCACTATGGTTTCTCAATAAATATTCTTTTCTTTTCTCAAAAAAGTTTTCCAGATTTATAGGCTTTAAATCTGGATCAGAAGTGCATGAAGATGTAAAATTATTATTAAAAGTAGGAAGATTAGAGGACAAATTAAAGAAGGAAAGACAAAGAAACTTACCTTTCTATGTCCATTTTTAGCATGATCAGGTTCTGGAACTCTTTCCTGCATTAAATAATAAAATCAAGTTTAAGTACGTCCATACAAAATGATTTTAACTGGTTTGACAATAAATAATTAGTTACATTTACGCTTAATTCCATGTAAACTCCAGAACCCCCCCCCCCCCCCCCCCCCACAAATTTGATATTAGTTCTTCATAGTTGTGGGATTAACTACAATACTTCAAGCTTAATTACCTGATCAATTACCTGATCATATTCATGGGTCTAAATGAACATTTGTTATTTGATTCACACCCATCTCGGAGTTTGAACACTAGTCCCATATACCACTGCAAAATTAATTAACTGTTTGTGGTTAAATTTTTATGTAACGCCTCCAAATTATTTAATAGTAAATAATTTGAAGTACTACCAACTCGTCAATCATCAAATGATTATGTAGCAAAAATGTATATCTTTTTCTTTTTTGGAACAACCATGTAGAAACAATACTAAATCACGAATGTAAACCATAGCATGCAACAACTAAACTACTAAGCCATAAATTAATAACATAAAACTTCATAATCGTAAACTCAAATGTATCACCTCTAGTCCACCATCAGTACTGCCGTACACCAAACTAGCTAAGTCATCAAAAGATATATATAATCATAAGCTAAATAATCATAAAGCTACAAAATAAGTTCACAAGGGCTCCGATAGAATGCTAATAAAAAACACCGGTGCTTAATTTTTATTAGCATTTTTTGTACCCCACTTCCTGTTGATCTGCCTCCATATAGGCCACATGGTTCGGATTCTAGCCGAAAGTCAGCCTGACTAAGTCGCCAATCATTAGCCTCTGATTTGGGTCACTCTTCACCGTCTTCTAAAATCAGGTCCTCTGTAAAAACTAAAACAAGTATGTTTTACAAGTGAAAACACACACAACGGTAATTCCTCGAATTAGTGAGTAATAAACCCTCATGAAACATTATTATGTTGTGAACCCTCTCTTGGAGCAAGTAATAGGAAACACCACTCGCAATAGTTCATAATATTCATGGTAAGGAAGAAACTCATGTTGATATATTACATAATTAAGCTATACACACAAACACACACTAGTTAATAATATAGTTTTGAATATCATTAGGAGTCTAGAGTTAAATTAGTTAAAAATTTGGATTTTTTGTATGAGCTATGACTAATTTTGTACTCAAGGACAAATATGTCTAGCCCTAGAGTTTTTCTATGTGTTAGTGTTGTTAGATAATGGAATGTCCAATGGAACCCTAGAATGTTATGGCTTGCGTTTCTTGTGATGGATAGTTAAAGTACTAGTGTTTACCCAAGAGTAACCAAGCGGACAATGTAAGTATACTTACTGAGTAAAAAAAACGTTTTAAAAAATGTGTTTAAAGTAAGATATAGTACTTATTTGACTTCGAGTCAACAGTATTTTGATATAAAACATGGTTTGTGATATCTTGATGAATAGGTGATGTTTTATGAGATGTTTTGAGTAATGATTATGAATAATTTATATGAGGTTTGTGATATATGTTGGATACGAATACTTTGATAGATTGCATGGTTTATGACATGATCGCACGATTTTTATGATATGTATTATGAATAGTACATGAGTATAAGGTTTTGATGATTTGATCACAAGCATGGCATGAACGATGAAAAGAAATGAAAATTGCATGATGACATGAAAAGGTTGACAGTTCCTTGTAGTGGAGGTTGTGGATGTTTCTCACTATTATGGAGCAAGTCCTTCACGAAAAACGCATGTATAATGATGATGATGTATAATGATGAGGATGAAGGTATATATGTATATGCATTGATGGTATATGATATTATATATTAAATGAAAATGATGAAACATGAGCATGCACGACATTATGTTCATGATGTTTTATGATATGATTTACGTGGAATTTCATGCTAGACATACCAGTATACACATGTGACTGCATGGAACGAAACATATGTATATCGTTACGGCTAATTTGCTTATCATGCTTTACGATGATTTATAAAAAAATTTTATGCTAGATGTATCAGTATGCATTTGTGACTGAATGGAACAAAATATATGTATATTGCTACGGCTAAATTGCACACGATGACTTTCATTATATGTTTTGTTGCTCAAATATATATGCTTGTAAGCTTGTATTAACTCAAAATAGTGAATGCACACCTATGTTTATACTTGAGCTATATAATATATAAATACTTGAGCTAGTAGTCCAAGGAAAATAAACTAAATACTCTAAGGAAAGTAGACTATGACTTCTACAAAGACTTAAAGAAACATAACACTCTTAATGTCTTGAGACTTCTTCAACACATTAAATGATGTTGGGAAGTCTGTCATCCGGCTATTTGTTGATGCTTAAAAATAAACAGACACTAGTTGGTGGTTGTTGATGTAGCATGTAGCTTGGCCCTGTCTGATGTAGATCAGAGAGCCTCATCTGGAACCATCCAGATGGGCCTAAACCTGAGAGCCTCGTCTGAAGTCCTCGTCCGAAGACCGTCTGGATGCCTATGTTATTTTTCAGTTTTTGTCTTTATTTCAGTGATCGTCCGGACGACATTATGTTTCATCTGGACGACCGTTGTAGAATTGGAGTTCGATTTTAAGTCGTATTATTATTAGGTTTTGGGTTTTGGGGCCTATAAGTACATGTTTTGTAGACCCTAGAACATAGCTTTTGATTATATGTGAGTTTTTATCAATAGGAAGTCTCAGAGTTGAGTTTCTTCCATATTTTTCTTCAAACCCTAGATAGGCTCTAGTGTTTTGAGAAAATTTCTTAGATCTTTGATAAACTCAAGATCTAGAAATACAAATTCGTACTTTCTTGCAGCTCACTAAGTCACACTGCATCAGTTGGGATTAGAGTCCAAGTTACTTTCCATGAATGGAGAGGGGCAACCATTGTGCAGACATGAATGTGGTGTACGTGTGCACAGAGGCAGCACGTAAGGAGCAATCGCCGATTCGTTTGCAACATATGGAGGAACAATTGAAGGCTATGAGGGATTAGGTCGAAGCCATTACTACACTAGTATGCATTTCAAGTTGGCACTTATTATTGTTTATTTTCTATGTACTAAAGTATTAATTAAATGATTAAATTTACACCATTCTTATTAGCTTAAGCATCTAGGACAAGTAATGATTTAATATGGTATCAAAGCCAAAGTATCTTTGAGTTATTAGTAGGAAGATTGGACAGGGCAGGGCTAAATTGATGGCTTTAATTTATATATGTTTCTATGAGTGGTATTCTTCAGTTAAATTAGAATTAGCTAGTAACTCCATCAATTTCAATCCATGATCCATAAATTAAAAGAGTCGGGGGAAAAATAGCATTGATTTCAAAAAATGAGAAAAATGAAACGGGTGGTGTTATTGAGGAAAAACCTATTAGCAATGAGGCTCTTAGTTAACAATGTTGAAGATCTGGATATCAAATGGGTGAGTTGTGATCAATGAGATAAGAGGCAACTTGACTATGAAAGAGTTTAGAGATGAAAGTGATACAGAAAGGGTTAGGGATGGACATTGTAATACCCCGATAAAAACAATAGTTTTTATTAAAGGATTTATGGAAGACCTGATTTTATAACAAGGAACCTAAGCCCACACCTTTCTGACCATACGTACGCTGGGGTTACTGGACATATGCTACTGTTTTTAGTAGAGAATGTACGCAGGGGGACCACCTGGATGTACATTGACAATAGTACATTGAGGACCACCAGGACGTACGTAGGGGGACCACCAGGACGTACGCTGCTTTTTGGAAAACCCCTGGACGTACGATGAACCCTTTTACCTAATGTGTAATAGTACCAGATGTACGCCCCTATAGTACCGGACGTCCGCTACTTTTCAGAGTAGTTGGTGAACACCTTCAGCTTTTCTCTCCTATAAATACCCATCCTCTATTCGTTCCCAAAACCCATTTCTCGCCCCTAGGCCCTCTGCAAACACTTGTGAGAGTATTCTTGTGAGTTTTCTTGAGAGTTGAGATGATTTTTGGAGAAAAGGGAGGAAAGGTTGTGTTCTTGCCAATTTCCAAGGTAAACCCTGCCCGTTTTACACTTTCACTACTGTTTTATTGTTTTCCTAAATGCTATGAATTTTCAAAAGGATGTTGTGTTAGGTTATCACTCATTTCCTTACAAACCAAGAAATGTTTTTAAAAGAGTTTCAAAAGCTCCTTTGATTTCTTGTATTGTATGATGTTGAGTTTTCTTATGTTGCATGTGTCTATTTATTAGCCTAGAAGGAGTTATAGTAGCCTCTAGATTGCATAGGAGCCTTGAAACCCCATTAGGAGCTTTTTGGGCGAAATGCCTACTCATTGACCGGATGTACGCTCCTCGAGCCCGGATGTACGGTAAGGAGGTCAGATATCTGCCTTAGCCTCATTTGTGAAACTTAGGTCCTAGCAACCCTTTATATTAGATTAACTTAGTATCTTACTCGTAAGGGTCCTCTAGTATTACATATAACGGTGTGTTATATTCCATTATAACAGGATTTAGCAATGTTAGAGGATTTAAGCAAGCATATGAGGTAAGTAAACACTTACGAACACTTTCTTAAAAACATGGGATATGTCAGTTGGCTGACCACGACTATGATATGAGCATGTCTACACTTTTGTAACTACTTGGTAACTGCTTTATTAATTGAATGATAACATCCATTGTATGACATGGTACACCGGTACGTGCGGTATAATGGCCATGTGCATACTATATAGACTTCATTTTATAGTCAATTGTGTGAGTGTTATCAATTGTGTGAGTGTTATGTGGGCTTTAGATCCAATGGTTTCGTGACCAGGCTCAGTCATTCCCAAATGACTTGGTTACTACAGGACAGACATCATTAGCAGTGTGGGTCACCCGAGGTTGGACTTGATCGTGTCGCTAATGTTATGTACGGAAGGGTACAATGACTAGGGCACTGACATTGTATTATAGGCCCCTCTTGACAACGCCAACCTTGTTGAGAAGGAGTAATATCTCGGGTAGACCATACATGAGAGTTATGACCTATAAAACATTAATTTTTCCTGCATTAAAATACTTAGGCGATTGCTGCCGAGAGTACACCACCTTTTTATTAATCAAAATGCTACTTTATGGTGTATTCACGTAGACAACACCTCTTTTGAGTGATTACCAAAATACACGTTTATTTCTGCTTAAATGAACTCATATCATACTAAAACCGTGAGGTTTACTTACTAAGTCGTTAAACTTACGTTGCTATTACCCTGTTAGGAAGCTTGTCACTAGTACCCAAGAGTGGTATGACTACCACTACAGTCCCTGCTTAAGGATTTGTATAATGTTATCAGGTTTGCCCTTTTTCTATTGATTAGTTGCTCCATGTATTTAATTTGAGGATTTTACTTGTACCATGACAATGTAAATAGTTTCTCTCAAATTGTATTTCACCTTCCTATGCATTACTCTGAAATGCTTAGAGGGGCGATTCCTCATTTAACCACAAGTTGGTTTAACTGAGACAATTGCCAGTAACCCTACCATGTTAGCCAAGGCTAATTTTGGGAGCGTTACAGACATCCTTGGCTATTTGATGATATTTGGTTGTGTTAGAGGATTTTGATGGGATCACACCACCAACCATGCAACATTCAATTTGTCAAAGCTGATTTTTGTGTCCAGTTTCATAATACGCCCTTAATCATTATGAGTAGAGAAGTTCAAATCATAGGGGTTTTACGATGGGGGAATTGGTGGGAGTTGATGTAAATACAGAAGAGGTGGGTTAAGGCAAATACCTAAGCATGTATAAAGATTGTGACATAGATATGTTAAAACCCCTAGCAAGAGGGAGGATGGTAAAGGTCAAAGGAAAGCCACTGTGGATATCATTTAAATATAAAAAACTACCACAATATTGCTTTCAGTGTGAAGTTATCAAACATGGGGAAGGACCCCATTGGGGCCCCCAAAATGATTGCAAGTAGTTCTACAGGTCTTCGAAACAAATTGCTGGAAGTAGTAATGACAAATACCGCTTCCTTCAAAGTCTAGTTACAGTTTTTTCATTGACTATTTCTTTCAAAATTCTATTAGCAAGAGACAACAAAATTGCAGTGGGAGGTTTCTTCAAGTTTTGCAAATTTTTCCTTTGACAATCTTGATTATTTAGAACTTCTCAAGCCTTGTTATTACAACAAAGCATGCATAATATTGATACGTCACAAACTAAACTAGTCATCCTACAAACGAAAAGACCATACCTTTGATACTAATTTATTGTAACAAGTTAAGTTTTCGGATCACAAAAAAGCAAGAGGGAGAGTAAAAACAAGCCAATCACATATAATACCAGAATTTACGTGGTTTGCCTTAACATGTACCTACGTCCACATACAAAGAAGACCGTAAATAAATCTTACTATCTAAACATGGAGATAGAAAAACAAAAGCCCAAAAGTTGCACAACACCGAAGAAAAAGCTACCAACAAGAAAGTGACGATGAACAAGTTTGGCACTTGTAGTTTGAGATGCCATTTTCTTGTTTAACAATGCATGAAAAGCATGTTATGAACAAATATATATCCTCATGAGTTGTTAAAAAAAGAAAGTAACAAAGCAAAGAACAGGCAATTCTTGTCCTTCTTCAGTTCCCTTGAAATAGAACACCTTACATGGTGGCGAAAGTAGAGGCCACACCCGCAATTTGAATCCCCATCGTCAGTAATGCTAGTAATGTTTTAGCTCGTCTCTGAAAGTGAAATCAAACCCTTTTAATTAGAAATTTAAAGGCATACCTCTCAATGTTTTGAACTTTTCTACCATTGTTTATTGCATGTTATTTCTACAAAATTAACTTGATTTTAGTTGACGAATGTTACAATTTTTAATCTGGATCGAAAGTGCATGAAGATGTAAAATTATTAATAGAAGGAGGAAGATTAGAGGACAAAGAAACTTACCTTTAGAGTTTTATTTCCAGCATCATTTTGTTGAATTTGTACCTGTAGTAAATAATAAAATCGAGTTCAGGGTATATATATATATATATATATATATATATATATATATATCATGATTTACAATTCTTAATGTGCATATCAATAGTGCATGAAGATGTCAAATTATTAATAAAGGAGGAAAACTAAAGGACAAATAAACTTACCTTTAGACTCTCCTTAAGTTGTTGAACTTGTACCTGCATTAAATAATAAAATCAACTTTAGGGTCCATACATCATGATTTACAATTCATAACCTATGTATCAATAATGCATCAAGATGTCAAATTATTAATAAAGAAGGAAAACTGAAGGACAAAGAAACTTACCCTTGAACTTTCATTTTGAGCATCAAATTGTGGTATATGTGCCTACAAAATTCAATTATAGCTCTATTGACATGTCAAGATGTTAAATTATTAATAAAGAAGGAAAACTGAAGGACAAAGAAACTTACCCTTAAACTTTCATTTTGAGCATCAAATTGTGGTATATGCGCCTACAAAATTCAAGTATAGCTCTATTGATGTGGTGCCTTAAATCTTATGTGTGGGCTTTGTTGCTTTTCCTTTTATTTTGAGTTTTTTGGAGACAAGTTAAAGCTTGAGTTGGATTTGGGAGAGTTGCCGACTCACTAACAAGTATAAAAAGGGACTTGTTAGACCCTATGGAATTAGGTGCAGCAAGTGTGTAGCTGCTACTTATAAGTGTGTGAGATCAACCACTTTCTTCTTGGTTTCTAAGAGATGAGAAAAAGAAGTAGAGCGTTGAAGAGAGGAAGAAACTGAATGTTGTCTTCTATTTGTAGCACCTCACAAAGAGAAAGCCCAGTGAAGAGAAGTCGCTCAGCAAAGGAGAAAGAAGACTTTGAACTGCACATGCATAGTTTGTCGGTGTGAGTTGCAGTATCCTTTATGTTCTTAAATTCTCTTTTATCTATTATAGTTAGAGAATTGCATGAGGATAAGATTTGGGTATATTGGGACCTTGGGGTCTGAGTGATTTTCTCTACACTATATTTTTAACTCCATCTTTCATAGTGAATTTATTCGTGATCATCTCCGCCAATGGACGCACTTCACATTGAGGGAACAGCTTATATTTTGGTGTTATTTTGTGTGTAATTGTTCTCACCTTGTTTAACCGTAGTTGTTATCGTGTTTTTTGCACAAAAAGTGGTATCGGAGCTCAGGTTCAGGAATCAAATTGATGGCAAATATGATAAGTACCAAGTTTGAGGTGGAGAAGTTCAATGGGAAGAACAATTTCTCTCTTTGGCAGAGAAGGATAATGGATCTATTGATTCAGAAAGGAGTCCACAAGGCGTTATTGGGAAAGGCAAAGAAACCCAAGAAAATGGACAATGACGTTTGGGAAGAGATTAATACAAAGGCTGCCAATACGATCCATCTTAATTTGTCAAATGAAGTCATTGACAAAATGATTGATAAGGAAGAGATGATCAATTTTTCATTAATTGGAGAGTCTGTATATGGCGAAGAACTTGACGAATAAGCTGTATGTGAAGAAGCAGCTATATGGTTTAAGAATTGAGGAAGATACAGTTCTGCTGGAGCACCTCAACAATTCAATATGTTGAATACACTGTTGTTGAATTTTGGAGTGAAGATTGGAGAAGAAGACAAAGCGATACTTATGTTGGCATCGCTTCCCCTTTCTTTTGATCACCTTGTTACGACATTGTTATATGGGAAAGAGACTCTAGCATTTAAAAGGGTGACATGATCTTTCTTGTCACGTGAGACGTGGATGAAACATGTCAATGATCAGACTGATGGGCTTGTCGCACGATTTAAGCCAAAGCGCGAAAGAGATGAGTTTAAGGAGAAGAATGACAGAGGTAAGCAGTCTCAATTTATGTCACAATAAGCACAGGGTGGAGAATCTCGATCAGATGCAAATGATGTGGAGTGCTACATTGTCACAAGAAATTGCACTAGAGAAAATTTTGCAAGCCGATGAAACAAGACCCGGAAGATAAGAGAAATTAAAAAGGTTTCTCAGATTCAATCAATGTGACCAATGGCAAGTTTGATGACAACGAGGTTAGCGCAGATGTTCTTTCAATTCCCCCGGGTAAAAATTCTCTCATAAACTTTTAGATTTTGGATTTTGATTGTTCATATCATATGTGTCCAAATAGGTAGTGGTTCGATACATTTAAATTCTTGTAATGCAAGTATAGTGCTAATGGGCAACGATGCTAAGTGTAAATCAATTGGACTAGGTACCATAAAGGTCAGGATGTTTGATGGGATTGTCAGGATACTCACTAATATCAAATATGTTTTAGATCTTAAGAAAAATTTGATTTTATTAGGCACATTGGATTCTTTGGGCTATGGTTAGTCAGCCAAATATGGAGTTATAAAAATAAGTAAAGGTGCTATGGTCGTAATAAAGGGCAAGAAAATTGACAATTTGTATAAATTGCTCGGGGACATAGTTGCATGTGGAGCTGCAGCGTCCACCTCGGCAAAACCAAATAATGATAATACAATTTTGTGGTATATGCAGCTTGGCCATTTAGGCGAGCACAATATGTTTGAGCTTCACATGAGGAAGTTGACAGGTGTAAAGTCATGTAAATTGGGTTTCTACAAGTATTGTGTGTATGGGAAGCAACGGAGAGTCAACTTTAAGGTGGTGTCTCATACAAGCAAATGTGTTTTCCACTATGTTCACTCAGATGTTTGGGGACGAGTGACGGTGCCATCAAATGGAGGTACACATTATTTTGTTAGTTTTAATGATGATTTTTATAGAAATGTCTGGTTTTATTTTATGAGGCACAAGTAAAAGGTTTTCACCATCTTCAAGTAGTAGAAGGCAAATGTGGAAAATCAGACTGGAAGAAAAGTGATGTATATGAGATCCGACAATGAGTTAAAGTACAAAGATGCATTCTTGGAATTTTTCAAAATAAAAGGCATTACTCGTCACTTCACTGTTAGAGGGACTCCACAGCAGAACGGAGTTGCCGAAAGGACGAACAAAACACCTTTGGAAAAGGCGAGATGTATGAGGATGAGTACATGATTGACAAAGAGTTTCTGAGCTGAGGTGGTTAATTATGCATGCTTCGTCACCAACCGAAGAAGAGCCGTATTCTTTAGTAAGAGGTAAAGAGGAACATGATCGAAGAGCACCGGAGATGTTTGGATTTGAGGACATGGTTTCCTTTGCTTTGACAGCTGATAGTGGAGACTCATCGTCTGTTCAAAATGGCATGCCGACAGAAGTGGAGTTATTACAGAAAGGTAAAACATGGGAATCAAATAATTGCTCAAGGGAAAGAAGGCTAAATGGTGCAGATGGGTCTACAAAAACAAATGGTCAACAAAGAAAGCTGTGTGGCCAAGACTGGCAGAGAAGCGTGGTAGTCTGTCTAAATCCGGTCCTATACTCAAGTTCAAGAGGTTCTTGGACTTGAGTGTCACTTGTAAATTGTGATAGCCCTTAGGGGCTTCGGCAGAGGCATTCGGAGGAGATTCGTATTGTTGCGATTTAATGAGATTCAAGTCAAGGTGGAGATTGTTGACGTGGTGCCTTGAATCTTATGTGTGGGCTTTGTTGCTTCTCCTTTTACTTTTCGGTTTTGGAGACAAGCCAAAGCTTGACTTGGATTATGGAGAGTTGCCAACTTAATAACAAGTATAGAAGGGACTGTTAGACCCTACCTAATACTTCTTAGTGTGTGAGATCAACCGCTTTCTTATTGGTTTCTAAGAGATGAAACAAGAGAGAAAGAGAAAAAGAAGTAGAGCGCTAAAGAGAGGATGAAACTGAGTGTTGTCTTCTATTTGTACCGCCTCACTAAGAGAAAGCCCAGTGAAGAGAAGCCGCTCAACAAAGGAGAAAGTAGAAGACTTTGAACTGCACACACATAGTTTGTTGGTGTGAGTTGCAATCTCTTTTCTGTTCTCAAATTCTCTTTTATGTGTTACAGTTAGAGAACTACATGAGGGTGAGATTTGGGTGTATTGGGATTTTGGGGTCTGAGTGATTTTCTCTCTACTATATTTTGTACTCCATCTTTCATAGTAAATTTATTCGTGATCACCTCCGCCAGTAAATGTACCTCTCATTGAAGGAATCACTTAAATCTTTATGTTATTTTATGTGTGATTGTTCTCGCCTTATTTAACCGTACTTGTGATTATTTTTGCACAACAAGCTCCATACAAAATGATTGAATTGGTTTGACAATAAATCAGCTACGTATATTGACATAAGAGTAAGGTTATGATAATTCCATGTAAACTCACCCACAATTCTGAAATTGGTCCGGATATAAATTCAATTAAATATAAAAGATGGAGGGAATTGGATTAAATCAAAGTCACATTAACTCAGATTAGTTAAAACTAATTCTTACTCTAAGTGAAACCTTTCAATAATGATAAATAAATTAAATTAATTTTTTTAAAAAAAACCTTACTACCATAGAATGTCAAAAGATGGATGTATATAGTATTTAAAAAGGGTAACTTCACTTACCTCCCTAAAATGTCATGCATTTTGCAAATACTCCCTCAAAATTTAAAAACTCTTATTTTGGTGTATCGATCTTTTAATTTTTTCTAATTACCCCCTCCATTAGGATTTACTGTTAAATCCTAACGGAAGGGAATGAAATTCCCAAAATGCACTCATTTTCTATTAAAAAATAATTTTTTTTTTTTTAAAAAAAAAAAACCTCCTGACCTATGGGTTCACAACTTCACTGGTAAATCTAATACATCCGCCATGTGACCCACAGGTCATATTATTATTATATATTGTTATATATATATTTTTTAAAAGGGTAGACCCACAGGGTCACAAGTGACCTTTCGTTGGGTCGCCTTGTCGACCCGTCGTGGGTCAACGGAGGTGACTCACGATAGGTCACTTTTTTATTATATATATATATGATAATAATAATTTTTTTATTTGTAAATAAAAGTAAATTTGAAATTTTTGAAAATTTCAGGGGTATAAAGGTCTTTTTATCCTTTCTACCATCTGATTTAACCCAAATCTTTAACGGAATGGGATAATTTGAAAAAATCAAAAGATCGATACACCAAAGTCAAACTTTCAAAACTTTAAGTGGGTGTGATGTCTTAGGCCTTGTTTGGTAAAGGGGTTGGAGTTGGCTTAGACACTGTTCATCACCATTTCTAAAAAAAAATCAACATAAAAACATTTTAACTTTTTAAATTTTTTTATCATATTATTCACTTTTTATTATTATTCAAATAAAAAAATCACTACAAAACAAAATTTTTTCACTTTTTCATACTACTTTTTCACTTTTTTATACAAAATATTTACTTTTTTTTTACATCAATCTACATCAACTACAGTGTCTAGGCCAACTCATTTACCAAACACCACCTTAAGGGGTTAGTGAATTTACCCTATTTAAAATTTGGTCCTTCAATATGCCACTATTGCTTATTATTATCCAACAACGATAATAACATCCACCTTTAATTACCTGGTACTTGAGCGCTTCTATTTTCTATTTCTGAATAAAATTGTATTTAGGAAAAAACAAAAATAATGAAGAACAACGTACACCACTTCCTTAGTCCTTACTTGGGTCATGAGGATGTAGTACAAGGTGATGACTTCCTTGAATTGCAAGCCGCCGTTCCCGTTCCCGTTCCTGTCCTGCAGTGCAGCGAAAAAGTTGCGATCCATACGAGTGTTGCCGAGTTTGTTGAAGAAGTCGACGAACTCATCAATGCTGACTTGGCCATCCTGATCCGTATCCATGGAGTCGAAAAAGTCGTGTGCTCGCTTCTTCACTTCCGGGGAGGCCTTGTCATAGTAAGCTAAAGCAGCCTTGCGTGACTCTTCCATTGCCATCTATTATTCCACCATTGTTATTAATAAAGGAGGAGGAGGAAAAACTAAAGAACGCAGGAGGGAAGACAACATACAAACTTACCCTTCCTCCACTTTCAATTTGAACGTCATGCTGTGGAGCTTCTGCCTGCAGTTTTCAATTCTTAACTTTTGTATTAAATTACTAATTAAATTGTTATAATATTTTAAAAGTTTAAGGGTGTTAGTCAAGAAAGCCGTACAAAAGTCAAAGATGAAACTCACGTGAATCTCAACGACAACAACATCCCAGATAGTATCACGAGTGATGGTCAGGAAAGAATTGTCATGGGTAACCGAGTTCCGCCAAGGTGGCAATCCACCATTGGCTCTCAAGAAGCTGCCGTCCGGTGTCAAGAGCTTGATCCGCGTCCCTTCTTCTCTAATGGGCACCCACCCGAGCGAGGATTGGAACGTCTGGACCACCTTGCGGCCAGTGGCGCCGAGCAGGAAGCGCTCGTTGGAGGCGGTGAGGTACTTATTGTAGCAGCTCTTGAGGTAGATGACGTCAGACTGGGAGTTGGGCACCAACTCCACGGTCCACAGCGCATTCCTGGAGGATCCGTCTCGGCCTTAGATCACAGACTCCTCGTCCTCCTTGGCCACCAGGTACTTATTGTGGTGGCTACGCAGCCGCACCACCTTGGCGTTGCGGAAGAGGTCCATGCCGGAGCCGATCGATCTTGTTTGAAATTCGTCTGCGGAAAAAACCCAAGAACAACTATTTCCAACTTTATTAGTTGAATAAATAAACTTGTTGAAGCTTTCCTGGCCTTATATTTGATTTATAAGTTCAAAAAACTGTGTTCTTGAGTCAAGTTACAATTATCGTGTAGTAAGTCCTTCCATTTCTACACGTCGTCTAGAATGTCCAAGAAGACTGGGTCTGAGGTCTACGCATGCAGGTGCGAAAATAGGTTTTTTTTTTTTTTTTTTTCTTTGGTGTGGATTGGAATTTAAGCGAATAAATAAATATATAAAACTTTATATATATATATATATATATATATATATATGTGTGTGCGCGCGCGCGCATATTTATGTAAACCATAAGCATTTTAAAAAAAATAAATGAAAAAATAACTTATTTTAGAGACAAATATTAATTTGATTAGTAGAATTTATTTTTAAAAAAAATTAAATTTGAAAGAAATTTATTCATCTAAAATCAAGATATTACATTTTAATTAGTACTTAGGCTAAAAAAAGAAAGAAAGGTATGCCTCTTAACTTTCTCTCACATCACGAAGTAATTTCAATACTACTACCTTTATTTTGGCATAACATATGCTAAATAAAATACCTATAAAATAAAATAAAATAAAAAAATAAAAAATAAAAAAAGTCAGAATTGATGAATTGGGACACATTGGAAAAGAAAAGACATGAGATAGGAAATGAGATAGAACAAGGCATAGCCACATAAAAATATGTCCAGAGAAAAATATGTATTTTTTTTTCATTACTGTTCTCCGGAGTAGTACTACATCCAGCTATTGAGACTAAAAAACAAAGTAAAAAGCCAAGAAATGGATTTGTCATTTGCAAGAGCCATAATTCAAAAAAATGATATTTTCCATGAGGGTTTTCAAAGTTCTTGGGCTTGCCATGGACCCCAACACAAGGTCAAGGGGTACGTAGGTCCGCCACCGGGTCAGCGACTGGCCAAGTGGGAAATTTAAAGTAGAAACAATTAACGTGTATTATGTTTTGAGTCTTCTCGTCACTTTCCTGTAGGGTATATGCGCGCAGATGATTCAACAGATCGAGAGGGACATGGAATGGATCAACATTCATTTGGAGAACGTTGACCTGGTCTTCTGGGACAAGCTCATATATATGTTTCTATGGACTATATATATATTTCCTTGCCATAAATTAAAAAGTTGGGGGAAATTAAAACATTGATTTGAAAAAAGAAAATAACAGAAGTTGCGTAGATGGTTTAAATTAGTTTACTGTACGTCAGCATCTTCTCGCGGTTAGACGTCATATATAGATGAATAGTCTTTTTATGTGAGCCAACCATACAAGATGCTATGCATGCATGCATGACTGAGTGGGGAAGACCGGCCATGAGTCTTCATTCTACAATGGTTTCTCTTTTGATAATTTTCGTGTTTGGCATTATTCAATATTCTAGCTAGGAATTGAAAGTTAGGGTGCATGGGGTTTGGTTGATGGATTTGTTCATAAGTTTTTTTTTTTTTTTTTTTTTTGAGTGAGCTTTGTGATTTGTTCATGTGTTCTAGCTATTGGAAATTGGATTGCTTACAATATTCATGGTTTTACTTGTTATCTCCTTAATTGGAGAATTAATTAGCACTATGGCTTCTCAATAATTATAAATATTCTTTTCTTTACACAAAAAAGTTTTTCAGATTTATAGGCCAGGTTTAAATCTGGATCAGAAGTGCATGACGAAGATGTAAAATTATTATTAAAAGTAGGAAGATTAGAGGACAAACAAACTTACCTTTCTATGTCCATTTTTAGCATCAGGTTCTGGAACTCTTTCCTGCATTAAATAAAAAGATCAAGTTTAATTAGGTTCATAGTAGCGGGATATTTAACTATAAATACTTCAAGCTTAATTACTTGATCATATTCATGGGTCTAATTAAACGGAACATTAATTTGTTATTTGATTCACATGCATATATTACTTGTGAATATACATCTTTACATGTGTTTTAATTTGTTGTTTTCATGATTATATTGGTCTTGCTCTTCTTTTTGTGGTTCGTGGATGTTGTGATGAATATTTTTTGCGATGATTATATATGAGGATGATATTTTGCAAGTTGTACGTTGTCATACTTAACTATATCTTTTTTTCTTTTTAAATCTTTCATGAATGTTGTGAATATTTTGCGATGATTATTGGTATGATATTTACATGTTGTCAATATTATATATGTGTTTTTCTTTTTATGAGGATCATATTTACAAGTTGTTGATTTCATGCTTTGTTTTTTTTGAAATTTTCAAAGCTCATAGTAGATGGCTTAAACTTAATGATCCGTATCCATTGAGTCGAAAAAGTCCTGTGCGTGCAGCATACGTTCGATGGAGAGCACACATCCGTTCTGCGTACGTTTTGGAGTTGATGCCAACGTACCCTACGGATGAAGCCACAAAGGACCAAGTTTGAGACTGAGCCTCAACCCTGCTACCCAACAACCAAGTTGCGAGTTTGGCGTCATAATTAAAAAAACAACAAAATTCCCGATGCCCAACCAATTATTATATAAGCCGATCGACCATGGGAATGGGGACAATTGATTCCCATGCGCCTGCTCATTAGAAAGGCTTAAAAAGCTTAGAAGCTAACAAATTGTAAAGGAAGAAAGAAAGAAATTGAAGATAAAACTATTCTCATTAACTTGCCAAAATACAAAAGCAATACATGAGTTTATATACTCTATTTTACAACTCAAATAACAAAGTATAGACTAACAACATAACAGTTTCAACTTACATAACTAACCAGCTGATATAACAAACTAAACTAACTTATATACACGTATGTAAGATAAGAAAGAGTAATCTGTTGATGATGAGCTGCTGTTACTCCCCCTCAAGATGAAAAATATTGAGTATGTTCATCTTGTACAGCAAAGCACTAAATTGTGCAAAACCAAGAGGTTTGGTAAATATATCAGCTAAGTTGGGAGCAGAAGAAACATGCAAAGTATGTATAACACCTTGTTGAATCTTTTCCCTGACAAGGTGGTAGTCTATTTCTATGTGCTTGGTGCGTTCATGGTATACTGGATTGGCTGCAATATGAATTGCAGCCTTGCTGTCACAGAAAAGAGTTGCAGGTTGTGGATGAAGGATTTGTAAATCCTTGAGCAAGCTGAATAGCCAGGTAACCTCACAGCAAGTGAATGCCATAGCCCTATACTCAGACTCAGCAGATGATCTGGAGACCGTCTGTTGTTTCTTGGACTTCCATGAGACTAAGGCATCACCAATAAAAATACAATAACCAGTGATGGACCTTCGAGTGTCTAAGCAGCCAGCCCAATCAGAATCACAAAAAGTTTTTATCTGAAGATCTGATGAAGAAGGAAAGAATAACCCTTGACCAGGAGAAGCCTTTAGGTACCTTAACACCCTTTGAGCAGCATCTAAATGAGGCTGCCGTGGTTGATCCATAAACTGACTGAGAGTATGAACCACATAAGCTAAATCAGGACGTGTGATTGTGAGATAAATCAATCTGCCAATGAGACGTCTGTAGCTAGTTGGATCTGCCAGTAAGGAACCAGCATCCTTAGAAATTTTGAGGTTCTATTCCATAGGGAATTTAGATGGTTTAGAAGCCAATAAACCAGAATCTTCAAGGATCTCCAACGCATACTTCCTTTGAGATAAAAAGATTCCTTTGTCTGATCTAGCTACCTCTAAGCCAAGAAAAAACTTCAACTTCCCCAAGTCTTTAAGTTTAAATTTCTCATTGAGAGAAGAGGTAAACTGGTTGATGGCTGCAGAGTTGTTACTAGCCAAGACAATATCATCTACATATACCAAAAGGGCAATGAAAACTGAACCCTCAGTTCTTGTGAAAAGACTATAATCAGCTTTAGACTGAATGAAGCCTTGAGCAACCAGTGTATTGGAGAACTTAGAAAACCACTGGCGAGAGGCCTGCTTCAATCCATATAGAGACTTTGTCAATTTACACACCTGTGACTCCCCCTTGATGGAAAAACCAGGTGGAACAGTCATATACACCTCTTCATCAAGACCTCCATGGAGAAAGGCATTGTTGACATCCAATTGGTGAAGGAACCAATTGTTAGTTGTTGCAATAGCTAAAAGACATCTAACAGTAGTAAGTTTGGCAACAGGTGAAAATGTTTCATGATAATCTAAACCCTCACTCTGAGTATACCCTTTTGCCACTAACCTAGCCTTGTGTCTCTCTATACTGCCATCAGCCTTGAGCTTTGTTTTATATACCCACTTGCAACCAATAGCTTTCTTACCGGGGGGTAGAGAGGTTAACACCCATGTGTTGTTTGCTTGCAAAGCATCAAGTTTTGCTTGCATAGCTTCACGCCATTCAGGTAACTTGACAGCTTGATGAAAAAAATTTGGTTCTTTGTGGGAAATAAGAGATAAACCGAATGCTTTATGGGAAGGAGAAAGATGGTCATAGTTCAAAACAGAAGAAAGGGAATATGGGATACCTGCATTAACATTATCAATTATAATGTCATCAAAAAATCCAACCATAGAATCAGATGAAGTGGAATTGGAAGAAGCAAGTTGGCAATGATAATTCTGCAAGTAACTAGGAGCTTGCCTGGTGCGGTTTGATTTCTTAAGGGTTTTGGTTGCGATGATAGATGATTATGCTATAGAATCTGATTGATGATTAATGTTGGGAAAAGATAAATGATGATCATGAAAATCATGAGAAACTATGTCATGAGTGGAGTGATCATCATACAACTGATCTTCTGCAATATGAGATGAATGGTGACAAGTATCATCACTAATATAGGGAAGATTATTGAACCAAGGAGAATTATTGATTGCATCATTTGAATGAACATCTGAATGGAAAGAAAATTCTTTTGATGCAAAAGGAAAAACATATTCATGAAAGACCACATTTCTAGATACAAAAACAGAATTGGTATGAATGTTTGAAATTTTATATCCTTTCATACCATGAGGGTAACCTAAAAAACACATGCAGTAGCTCTAGGATGAAATTTGTGTTTATCTCATGATAAGGTGGAGGCAAAAGCTAGACAACCAAAGACTATTAGATGAGAATAAGAAGGAAGCTCAAAAAACAACAATTCAAATGGAGATTTATTAGACAACAAAGGAGATGGAATCCTATTGATCAGATGAGCTACTGTTAAGACACAGTCTGCCCAAAAAGAGAGAGGTAAATGAGATTGAAACCTTAAAGCCCTAGCAACATTGAGTAAATGTTGGTGTTTTCTTTCAACAATGGAATTTTGTTGAGGTGTCTCTACGCAACTGAGTTGATGTAGAGCTCCTTGAGAAGATAAAAAATTTTCCATGTGAAATTCTGCACCATTATCGGATCTCAAGATTTTTATCTTGAGATTAAACTGAGTTGCTACAAGTTTAAAGAAAGATTGAATAAAAGCCCAAGCTTGGGACTTTTGATGCATAAGATGAACCCAAGTATATCTACTAAAGTCATCCACAATAGTAAGAAAATAATGTGATCCATTTGTGGATTGCTGAGAAAAGGGACCCCAAATGTCAACATGAATGAGATCAAAAGGAGCCTTTGAAGTTTTATTACTAATAGGAAAAGGAAGCTTTTTCTGTTTTGCCAAAGGGCAAATATTACAGACTTTATTTGAATCAACAGAAATGAAAGGAACTAAATTGTGCAACATGTTTATTCTAGAATTAGACAAATGACCTAGCCTAAAATGCCATAGGTCTGTTGAAGGAGTTTTGAGAATAGCAGAATTAACACCATGGTTTGCAGAAAGGTTTGCTTGCAGGTTGTATCAAATGGAACAAACCTTCTTTTTCCTCACCCACTCCAATCGTTTTCCAAGTGATCAGATTATGTATGAAACAATAAGAGTTAATAAAAATGAGGCAGCAACCAAAATGTTTGATGAGCTTTGTTACAAAAATGAGATTGCATGAAAAAGATGGTACACATAAGACATTGGTTAAGATGAAATGATCTGGAATTCTAAACGTGCCTATGTGTGTGACAGAAACTAAGTCACTATTAGGTAGTTTGACAGATGTGGATATAGTAGATGTAATTGTTGTAAACAAAGAAACACAATTAACCATGTGATTAGTAGCTCCTGTATCAATGATCCAAGGAGTATCTGTCGGATTTGGTTTGAGTTTAGGTCAGTTGAGGTTTGAATTAAAAACAGAGTGCTTAATATTGAGAGCATGAGTGTTACCTGAAACCTGAGAGAAAAGGTGGTCTTGAGTAGCAGGTAAAGAACCTACTTGATTGGCGGAAGCTTGATGAGGATTTGTCTGCAAGAATTTCAGAAGCCTTTGACATTGTTCTACTGTAATTGGCAACTGAGGAACTTGTGGAGTTGCAGAAAAATTTTCTCCATGAGTCTGAGGAGCATAGTTTACACTTGAGCTTGGGAAAAATAAGGCCGCTTTGTGAATTTGAATCCAGGAGGGAAGCCATGTAGCTTGTAGCATTTATCAATGGTATGTCCAGAAATACCACAATGAGTACAGACTGGTTTATCCTTTCGAGTCATCTGCCTAGGAAACCTATTCTGCTGTGTGGAGACAGATTTGGTTATCAAGGCTGAAGGGTTTGAAGTCATGGATCCTATGAAGATTTGTCTTTGACTTTCTTCTTGAACAACTAGTGAAAACACTTTATTAATTGGAGGAAGTGGATCCATCAAGAGGATTTGACCTCTGATGTGAGCAAAAGACTCATTGAGCCCCATTAAAAATTAGAAAACGTACTGTTGATCAAAAAATGTTTGGACAGATTTCAAGCTACCACAAGAACACGCAGGAACACAAGTACATGGAGAAAAAGACTTATAGTTGCTAAATTCATCACAAAGGGATTTGAGACGAGTAAAGTAAGAGCTTACAGACATGCTATCCTGCGATAAGCTAGAGATAGCTTTCTGAAGCTGGAAGGCTTGTGGTCCGTTTTTCTGTGAGAATCTTTCCTTCAGACTCAACCACATATCCTGGCAATTGTTGATGTAGATTATACTGGTAGCAATGTCCTTCGATATAGTGTTAACAATCCATGAAGATATTGTATCATTACACCTCTTCCAGGCTCTAAACTCAGATTCATTCAGAGTGGATGAGTGAGGGAGAGTTCCATCAACAAACTACAACTTGTTCTTCGCAGAGAGAGCCATGGTCATGGATCGGCTCCAAGTGTTATAATTCTCACCATTTAATGGTTGAGGAACCAACAATAGCCCTGGATTATCACCATTATGCAGATAGTAATGACTGGAGGGATTATCATTGAGAGAGAAAGGTAATGAATGGGAAGAAGAAATGGGAATGGCTTCAGGAATCGAGGAAATTGGGATCGACATTGATGAACTGAATTTTCACAAAGTGAAAAGCTCTGATACCATAACAAATTGTAAAGGAAGAAAGAAAGAAATTGAAGATAAAACTATTCTCATTAACTTGCCAAAATACAAAAGCAATACATGAGTTTATATACTCTGTTTTACAACTCAAATAACAAAGTATAGACTAACAACATAACAGTTTCAACTTACATAACTCACTAGCTGATATAACAAACTAAACTAACTTATATACACGTATGTAAGATAAGAAAGAGTAATTTGTTGATGATGAGCTGCTGTTAGAAGCTTCAACAATCACAAGGCAATTAAACAAGGAGTTTAAGATAAATGAGGGATACTACCATCCCCAAAGAAGATAAGAATCGTTTTTCTCCCTAAACTGATCTCTTGATCCTATTTTCTTAATTTCTATGAATGCTTTACTGACTTAACAATTGGATACTCCCCCGCCAGCCCTCGAACGATGCCACTCCATTCGTTGTGTTCTTGTCTTGCAAGTGGCTCATAGTCCAGTTTGATCGTGTGAAAATATGTGTTTGCATATATTATATATTTGTGCATTCATCTTAATGGCTTGTTTGGTTTGCAGAATAAGTCTCTAAAAAAGAATGATTATTCCTTTGAAGTAGCTATTCTTTTATTTAATTGGCTACGCACTACTCCTAGAAATATTTCTTTATGTGGGAATAGCTATTCTCCTATGAATAAGAATTATTAATACTTATTCCTCTCCAATTCCTAAAAGAATAACTATCTTTTTTTGACTTTATTTTTCATTTCTTTTCAAACCCAAATAAAATAACTAGAACTTTTAAAATAAAATAAAATTTGAAACTGAACGAATTACTGATTGAGTGGCTAACGATGAAAGCTTTAGCACCAGAGCTGAGGGCATTGATGATCATCTTCCTCTCCTTGTCGCAGGATCAAACCCTGGCAGTACGTGCACCCTCAATGTTCCTCCTCCTCCTCTTAGCTTCCCTGCGGCACTCCAATGTATATATACTTGACATGATTTCAGAACTCCCTCTGCAAATCCACAACAACTGCAGAGCAACCATGGTGAGTATCTATGCAAACTCGTCATACGCCCCTGATATCCACTCTTTGAGACACATCATAGCCGCCGGTTACATCCTTCTTGAGTTATTCTTTTACTTTGCTATACACTATTCTTAGAAATAGCTATTTCTACGGGAATGGCTATTCTCCTACGAATAAGAATACTTATTCCTCTCCAATTCCTAAAGGAATAACCATGTTTTAAAAAAAAAAAAAAAAAACTCACATTATTTTTAATTTCTTTTCAAATCCCTCTGCAAATCCACAACAAACTGCAGAGCATCCTTGGGGAGGATCTATGCAAACTCGTCATATGCCCCCTGATGTCCACTCCTTGAGACACATCATAGCTGCCGGTTATAGCCTTCTTGAGTTATTCTTTTACTTTGCTATACACTATTCTTAGAAATTATTCTCCTATGAATAAGAATACTTATTCCTCTCCAATTCCTAAAGGAATAACCATGTTTTCAAAAAAAAAAAAAAAACTCGATCACATTATTTTTAATTTCTTTTCAAATCCCTCTGCAAATCCACAACAAACTGCAGAGCATCCTTGGGGAGGATCTATGCAAACTCGTCATATGCCCCCTGATGTCCACTCCTTGAGACACATCATAGCCGCCGGTTACAAACATTTGAGCCTGTATATTGCTACCTAACTAAAAAATATGAATAATTATTTTATTACACTTTCCATTTTTAATAATAATTACTCATTTTTTAATAAAAGAATGATGCTAAATGTTCTCATGCATGTCCCTATAGTGTCCATTCAAAACAATCTTTTAAAACCATCATTTGATCAAAGTTCAATAGTAACTTATTTTAAATCCGATAATAATTTTTAAGTTACATAAGTTTTTAATGTACATAAGAAAAACTTTTCCTCTTAATGAAATATTCATTCCGCAAAACAAACTATGGACCTAAACATACTTAGCATCACTTAATTTGAAAGAGGGATTCGCCCCAACAGTCATCTCGATCTTCAATTTCTTAACGGGAAACCCAGTAGCTGGCACATACAATTGAACAAAGACAGGACAGATTATTCAAATTTGGACGTGCATGCCCAAGCTGGCACATAAGATCGAAGATTCGGAGTATAGACCGAAAGTTGCAACTTCAAACTTTTCCGTCGAATCATTATACTTTCTACCCATGTTATTTTTAAAGTTCAATTTGTTTTTGGACGTTAGAGAAAGTGGGGAATAATAAAATACAAAGTGAAGTTGATTTTATGATTCGTAGTGAACGTACACTTTCGGAGTTTAGAATCTACGTACGTCCTACAGATGCTGCGATTTTTCAGCCTTCTTTTTTTGCTTGGGATAGGACGGTTTTTTTTTTTTTTTTTTTTTTAATTGAATAAGGAAAAAGGGATACGACGTTAGTGGCAAGAACAGTGACCAAATAACATTGGCCTCAAGCCAGGACTCCAAGTAAGCGGAAAGTGGGTTAAAAAGAGTCACAGAAGGGATTCTGGTGAGCTCGCTCCGACGCCCAAGTTAGAGATTTTTGGTGGAAAGGAGTTCAATGCACTGAGGTTGAGATCGATAGTGGAAGAATTATATGCGTACCTTTACATTATTCCGCTTCTTCGTCATTTTGTTTAATCGAACTACGAATATGAGTTGAATAAGTAGCATTCCTCATGTTCTATATCTTCAAGCTCTATAAAACAAAACAAAAAAAGGAATCAGAACAAAAGTCATTTTGCTTTTACGCAGTTAGTTTGATTACGATCGAGTGCCTTTACCAATACAACCCAAAACAGCATATATCCGATCTCTTTCTACTAATAGACGACTTATCTTGTGTAGAGTAGAGCTCGAGATCAGCTCGTGCAGGAAACTCACAAGTCCAAACAAAGACAGGCAGCAATGGAAGAATTACATGAGGCGGCTATAGCTTACTACAACAATGCCCCTAGAGAGCTTCAGCGACTAGCATGGAACTTCTACCTGGCATTGGACACCGACGGAGATGGCCGAGTCAGCTACGCGGAGTACGTGAAGTTCCTCCAGCAAAGCTACGGCTGGATCCGACCCAACTTCTTCATGGACCTGGACCGCAACCGCGACGGCAGCCTGGATTTCTGGGAGGTCCTCACCCTGTACTACGTGGTCAAAACCCGGGGCGGCGTTTGGTGCCAAGGCTGTCAAGCATGCCTTGTGGGACTCTATTTTACGTGCGTTGCTTGCTTTGACAGCAACTCCAGGAGCTACGATCTCTGCACTGCCTGCTATAAACGAAAGAGATTCACTCACCACCACACCTATTTCTTGGATAACCATGTCTTGCTTCGGGCCAAGAGGGGTCTTCCACCTGGCTTTACAAACGTCAATCTGGTAATTAATTAATAAACCCCATTAATTATTTGTCAAATCGAAACAAGTTTAATTTGAAATAAGGGTTAATACTATTCTAGTACTTGTGGTTTGCACAAAAATCAAATAGTTATTTGAGTTTTTAAAAATATCACAAATGATACATGTAGTAAGTCAATAAACCTACTTATACTTCTATTAAGATTCCCTTAGGTTTTTTAATGAATCGTCACGTCACCCTTACACGTGGCACCACGTGGTGTTGTATTTGAATTTTTGGGTGTGACGTTGGGTGGCCAAACCACCCTAGGCCAAATGGGGTAGCAGGCCACCCTCTATGGGGTGGTTCGGTCACCCTAGACCAGCCGTCTGGGGGTGGCTGAACCACCCCAGGCAACAGGCAAGGGGGTGGTTCGAACCCTCAAAAAATGTTGTTGATGGCTTTCATTTGGAGTTGCTCCCTTTGCATATTGTTTTTTGATGATCCGACCCATCATTTTTGCAGTCAATGGAAGGCCCGCACATCTTTTAAAGATTTCTCTCTTTTGAATTTCCGCATCAGAGGGAATGAAGTCTTGTTCAGCCGCCTCCTTGAATATAAACCAGCAGCTCTCTGGTTCTGAAAGGGGCTGAACGAGATGTAGGATTCCCTCCCTGCCAACCATCTTTTTTGCTATTTCCTCATTCCTACTGGTGACAATCACTGCTCCCCCACAGCCTTTTGGCAATCCATACGCAAGAGCATCCCATTTTCTATCACAAGTAGACGGACAACTCAGCTCTCCGCGCGCACCATTTTTCTATCACCCCGCCCCTGGCATCATCAAACACAATCAGATATCTCTTCCCCAGGCCGGCCATCTGGGGGTGGCAGGGGGTGGTTCGACCTTGGGCCAAACCCTCAAAAGGGTGGCCGAACCACCCCACCAGCGTCCTTTCTTCTTCTTTTTTTTCTTTTTTTTTCGGATATATATATGACGTGGCACCATAACGTGACATCCAAAAACCCAGGTACCACGCCACGTGATGTCCACGTGTAAGGGTAACGTAGCGTTCCATTAAAAAACCTAACGGAATCTTGACAGAGGTACCATGTAGGTTTATTAGCTTACCACATGTACCATTTGCGATATTTTTGAAAATTCAGGTGGCTATTTGATTTCGGTGCAAACCACAGGTACTGAAATAGTATTTAACCTTTGAAAGAACATGGGTGAACCATGCACATACAATATCTTTCTCTTTCAGCTTATAAATATCTTTTTATGCAGGCACTCGCTCCACGACCTGCCGTCTATACTAGAGCTGCTATGGTACGTAGCTAGTGTCTTCTCTCTCTTTTTATTCTAAGCAAAAAGGTAGAATAAGGCGATCAAAGTAGCTATTTTATGTTTCTTGTAAACCCATGATAGGAAAGGCCTAGATAGTAGGAATGGCAGATGCTCTCTTAGTCTGTCCCATTAGAACATTAGCGAAACCCAAAGTACTGATTTACGTACACTAATCAAACATAACTATTTCCATTACCGAAGTTGAACCCATGCCTTAATGTTTACTTAACCACATTGGTTTTGAGGCCACTAAACCACCACCCTAGCTAGATAGTATAGTTTGTTGATACACGATTCACGTTCCCTTCAAAATTGATCAAATGCCAAGTGCCAAAACAGTTGCTAAGAAACAATTTTGAGAAATTTATATTGAAATTCATAAAAAACAAAAATACTATGGTAGAATAATAGTAAAGTGGTTAATTGTTTAGTCTAATATATATATATTTTGATCATTTGAAATTGAAGTTTAGCATTCATTTCTTAATAATTGTTTTGTGTCTTAGGATGACGATGGACTGATGGAAGCATTTCAATCATTGGAGATGGGGCTTGCTGCGGATAAATCACGTAGTTGTACCATTATGTGATGCGAGTAGCTAGCTACACAATTACGGCCATGCGACTGCGGGTTGTGTTTCAATAAATGGGCATGGCCAATTAATATTATTACTGCAAAATATCTCCTTGTTTACTTTCTTTTTTTTCTTTTTTTTTTTTTCCTTGCTTGCTTCGGTTCCGGAATGGAACATCTGAATAAGCTGTGGTTTCCATGACATGCAGTGTAATGAAATTAAGGTTTATTAAAAGCATATATATGTTTTTGTTTATAGTAGGATTTCATTAATTTCAACCATCACGTCTACTTCATGACGCAATCACTTTTACTACCGAGGCAAATTAAGTATATATAGTTTAGTAAAATTTGTTTTGAAGCTTTGGATTATCCTTCTTCAAGGCCAAACAATAAATAAATAAATTTAAAATAATATTTTTTAGTAGCACACGATATATTATTGACACATAATTAGAATCAAATGATAATGAAAATTAATTATTAATTAAATTTTATAAGTAATAATTTAATGACTGATTTTTATTAATACATCTTTAAATTATGTTATTGTCATAAAACAATTTAATAAATAGTATTACTCATAAATAAAACCAACGAACAAATTATGGTCAATACAATAATATAACTTCGAAGTTGTTACCTAGTATACCTCCACTCATTCTAAACATAAATAAATTATTAGCTATAGCAAATAGAGTGGGAAGATGTGTAATTAAAGAGTCTCGACATAGTGGATTGAAATCTCAACATCAAAAAAAAAAAAATTATTTCTTTGGTGTAATGGACTAACTAATTGAATAGTCCAAACATAAAGAGTTATGAGAACGTAATGCTATTTAGTAGACTATTATATGATTTATGGCAGCTGTGAAAATCAGCCTTTAGATCAACACTAATTGTAAAAAATAAAATAAAAAATCAATGGCAAATTTTTATTGTCATATCATCCTAGTTGTATAGCAGTATACTAAATAGCATTATATTACTCGAAAATTAATAAGGTGTCTCTCGTACAAAATTTCTTAAATACTTTTATGGTACGTAAGGCGATGAGGACATCAATTGGCATGATCAATCTTTCTCCATCAGTTGCTTTAGATGGTGATATTCTTGAAAGGGTTTGTACAAGGAGGAATGTTTCTCTTAAGCACTTGAGAATGTTTGGTTGTAAGGTATTTGTCCATGTTCCTAAAATCATGTGAGTTTCAAACTTGATAGCAAAACTAAACAATGTATCTTCTTGTGTTATGCACATGAAGAATTCAGTTATAGATTGTGAGATCTAATTAATAAGAAAATATTAAAAAGCAAAGACCTTTTTTTTTTTTTTTTTTAAAGATCAAACCATTGAAGACTTCGATTATATTAAAAAGCCTAAGTCCTTAAGTGAAAAACGGGTTGATTTGCATGATTAGTAGAAATTGTGAGCCTATAGTTGAAGACAATTAGACTTGACAATATGGAACCAGAATATCACTGAGAGCAAGCTTCCATAAGGTATTATGCTTATGAGTAAGTGTTTTTTTAAGATGAAGGAGAGCCAAAAATTAAGTTACTAAGAGGTTATGCCACATGACCAAAAAAAATGAGTGGTTTAAATCCATGCATGAGAACCACACCTATGATTTGGTAGAATTGTCTAAGAGTAAGAGAGCACCGAAGAATAAATGGGTGTTTAAATGTAAGACTGAACCAAATACATCACAATCAAGGTGTAAGGCATGATTGGTTTTGAAAAAGGTTTAGTTAGTGAGAAGAAGGGAATTGATTCCCCGGGGTAAACATTTCTTTTGTTAAAGTTGTTTTAGGTTTGGATGTTAGTATAAATTTAAAGATTGAGGAGCTTGATGTGAAGATTGTTTTCCTTCTTGATATATAACTTAGATGAAGAAATACATATTGAGCAATCAGAGGGTTCATAGTGAAAGTCAATGAACATCTAGTGTGTCGGTTGAAAAATAGTTGGTATGAACTAAAGCAGACACCAAAACAATGATATAAGAAATTTGATTCATTTATGGTTGAGCACGAGTATGATAGAACTACTTCTAATCACTTGTGTTTGTTAAGAAATTCTCTTGTGGAAAATTTTTTATTCTCTTGTTATACGTGGATGACAAGTTGATAGTTGGTCGTGATACAAGAAAAATTAATAAATATTTGAAAAGGAAGTTGACTAGCTAAGAGCCCTTTGCTATGAAGGACTTGGAACCCGTAAAATAAATTCTTGTTTTTTAAATGACGTTAACAATGAAACTTGCTTTTTCTTTCCAAACGACAAGAATTAGTTGATGTCGTTCAATTGATTTCGTTGTTTTTTTATAAAAATTTAAAAAAAAAAAAAAAAAAAAAAAAAAAAAAAGAGGCAATAAATTTAGTATATATATAAAGAGTTTAACTTTGGTCAGGAACATCCTTAAAACAACACTTTTACAGCACTCAATCCCTAACTGACATCTGAGCAAAAACTAAAAAAATGCACCAAAATAAACTAACTCCTAATACACTGGATTGCTTTGAGGAAGAAAAAAAAATGGAAGAACAATGAAGGGGTCTCGACTAGGGGTGGGCACGGGTCGGTTCAGGGCGGATTTCTGCAGTTTTCCTACCCGAACCCGCACCCTGCGGGTTGGAAAATTTCAACCCGAGTGTCTGGCACAAGGAACAAAATCCGCGCGGGTCGGGGTAGATCGGGGCGGGTTGTGCGGGTTTCTTTCTTCTTCTCTTTCTTCTCCTCCATTTTCATTTCTTCTGCAGATTTATCATCTATTTTCCTTCTAAACAAACAACCCAACAATCAGAAGTTGCTAAACCCCGAGATCTCTTGGATCCCCATTCATGAAAGAGTTCTAGAGAAGAAAAAAACCTGGATCGGCGGAGGTTGAGCGGCGGCGCAGATGAGAAGAGTCGTACGAGGGAGAGGAAGAGAAACGAGAGAGAGGGAGAGAGGCGAGACAGCAGAGAGAGAGAGAGGCGAGACAGCAGAGAGAGAGAGAGGCGAGACTGAGAGGAAGAGAGGAGAAGGGGGAAAAAAAAAAAAGTGGAAAGGGGGAGGCGGCTGGAGAAAGGTAGGGTTTTTATTTTTTAAGTTTATTTGATTAATGCGGGGCGGGTCGGGTATCCGGGGGAAAATTTTGTTATAACCCGTAACCCGCCCCGCCCCGCCCGGGTTTGGGAAAAAACCACCCGTACCCGCGAAAAATGACTTAAAATCCGGCTTTTTCGGGGCGGATCGGGGCGAGGCGGATCGGTTTTGCGGGTTGGTCGGGTTTTTGCCCACCCCTAGTCTCGACTTCGTGAACCTAGCCAGACCCACGCCGTGGGTCTGGTAGAAACCCACCTACGCCGTGGGTCACCTCTCTTCGATGCCGGTTTCCGGCCTTTAGGGTGATAAAATTCCTAAAGGGTTAACCCTTCACCTTTAGGTTTTAGATTTGAATTCAAAAACGAGTTTTGAATATTAAAAATGGGTTTTGAGATATTAAAAATGGGTTTTGGGGCATTAAAATAGAGTATTGAAGCAGATTTCGGCGTGTCACTACTGGTTTTGAGGCGGGTCAAGGTAGGTCATGGCCGGCCAGACCCACAAAGTGGGTCTTGCGAGACCCATGCTTGCCGTGGGTGGCCAAACCCATGCTAGCAATGGGTGGCCAAACCCACGCCGGCCGTGGGTCTGGCTGTGGGTCTACTAGATATAAGGGTCTTTTTGGTATTTTTATCGCTTTGATTTGCTATGTTTGTTCTCATTTTAATTTTTTGCAATTTTCTTGAAATGATGATGTGGCACATGCTGATTGGGTGCTGTAAAGGTAGTAGTTTGCGGAGGATCCGGCTTCTATGCGGTAGTGAAAACTACCGCATAGAAGCTGTTATGCAAAACGGCACAGTTTTGCATAACTGTCCATGCAATACTATGCCGTTTTGCATGGAGTCCAAGTGCTGTTTTAAAACTCCTCACTCCGTTTGAAACCAAACATCAGACTTAAACTCAGCTGCTGCACAAGAGATAACATCGGACTTAAACACACAGCTGCTGCACAAGAGAGAGGAAAGTTCCAAAGGATGAAGATACCTCCCAAAAAAAAAAAAAAATGACCATGAAGATTCCTAAAAAAAAAAATATAACAGCAGTGGAAATTCAACAACTTTTCGCACATAGATGAAATTAAAAATCCCCAAAAAAAACCCAAATCAGGCAACCCTTTTGACTAATTAATCAGTCAAAAGCACCAAACATAAACTATCTTCCATTAAACAATAACCATAAAACATTGAATTTCAACTAGGGAAAAAAACATAAACACCCAGACGCCAAAATAGCTCAAACATAAACACCCTTTTGACTAATTAACTTGTCAAAAGCACCAAACATAAACACCCAGATGCCAAAATAGCTCAAATTGCTCGAAATAATAGACAAGGAATTTCAACTTAGAAAAAAAAAAAAAAAACCCATTAATCAACATATAAAACATTGGAGGACATCGAAAAAATCCCATTTTAACTACGCGGTTGCCTTGCTTGTCGGAGCCTTGGAGGCGAAAGAATTGGAAGACATCGAAATCAAATATACAAAGAGAGCTCGTGAGGTTCTTCAGAGGAACACCCTTCTCTATGTGAACCCAAATCTATGTTTCTCAGCCACTAATGTCAGCTTTCTCTCACTGGATCTGCAAGATTTGAAGTGACAAATCCATGTTTCTCAACCACCAAGGCTTCTTTCTTCTTCTTCTTTTTTTAAGAAGAAAGTTGGTTTTAAGTCTAACGTTTGATTTCTAACGGCGTGAGGAGTTTTAAAACAGCACTTGACTCCATGCAAAACGGCACAGTTTTGCATTAACTGTTATGCCGTTTTGCATATCAGCTTCCATGTGGTAGTTTTCACTACCGCAGAGAAGCCAGATCCATTTGCAGATGGACTAAACCATAGGGGCTCTCATATATAAATTGTTTGCAAAATCCTTTTCAGTAAGGAAGAAATATAACGTATATTAATTCACTTTTCCTTTCGGTAATTCTCCATTTTCTCAGCAACCAAATAGGAAATCCAAAACAAAAAATTGACGAAACCTATAAAAATAGACTTTAAACATTTAATCATGTAATCATTTAATCATTACTTTAAACGTATATAAAAATAGACTTTTTTTTTTTTTTTTTTTAGCAGAAAAAATGAGACGCCTAGGGAATGAAGCTCTGTAGGGAAATATGAATGTGAAAGAGAAATGTGTTATACATGGGGAAGCCTAAATGTCAGAGGAATTTAGGTAGGTATTAACGGTGAAGACACTCTTTTTAAGTTTAGGTGGGATTTCAAAAAAAAAAAAAATGGTTCTGTTGTTTAATAACCAAATGACGAGAATGTTATATTTATAAAATATTATTAGCATCATTTGCATTAAATGAGGGATGCATTAAATGAGGCTAAAATACTATATATATATATATATATATATATATATGTGTGTGTGTGTCCCTTCCATAAAAAGTGACAAGATTGGATGTTCTTACTGCTGTAAAGACATTAAGAGTATGTTTGGAATTGTGTTTAAAAGTTAAAGTTTTTATGCAAAAAAAAAAAAAAAATTGGCAAAAGTTTCATTTTTAAGTTTTTGTCAAAAGTTCATTTTTGTAGTTTTTAGAATAAGAAAAGTTGATAAAGTGCTTTTGAAATTTTTTTACCAAACAAGTAAACTTTTGTTTTGCATAGTTTTTTAAATGCTAAAAATACTTTTTAAGCTCTCGAATGCAATCCTAAATAGGTTTTAAATTTTTCTAAATTTACCACATTTTTAAAAGAAATAACAAAAATTATTTCTAGGTTAGCGTCTTTTACATAAAAACGACACCAATTTTACGATTTTTCTACCTTAAGTGACAAAAAATACTTAAAAATGGCGTAAAAACAACTCTAAATATAGATGTTAGCGTCATTTTTATAAAAATAATGCTAAAAAAACATACATTAATGACTTGTAGTAACGTCAAATATCCCCATCACGACTATTTCAACAACATGCGCGCATGGTGCACGGCATTCTTAGTTAGATGAAGACATGTATGGCTGCACATGCAATATCTCCATCATGCCTATTTCTACACCCCGGTGGACGGCAATCTTAAGCATGGAAACTAATGCCTAGCTCGATGAAGACATGGTTTTCAACATAACCTACGCAAATATATATATATATATATATATATAAGGTTTTGTTTGTTTCAACCTAAAATATTTTCTTGAAAATTAATGATTTCTTTGAAAACATTTTATGAGGTTTGATGCATACGAAAATTCACAAATATATGTATAAAATAATAGAAGACAAATGGGTCATTTTAATTTGTTGGGTACAAGTATGATTTTTAACAACGAGAAATATTTCAATTATTAAATTTTATCCCCAAAAGTTACTTCTTATGTGATATTGTGATATACCATCACTTGTGATCTTTTGTGAGTAGTTTCCATTTAAGTTCAATTAATTGTTTGGTGTAACTTAAGTTTTGAATAATAAGAAATTGTGTTTTGATGACAACTTTTGTTGCAATGAATAATTGTATGTAATGAATTTTCTATGCACCTTCTTTTTTCCACCCACGTGTCAAAAACTAACACGTCACTAACGACTTTTTTATTATCATTCGGAATTAGAAATGATGTTAAAAAAAAAAAAAATCGAACTTATCAACGACGACGAAGACCCAAAAGGGGTTCTTGGTAAACTCCTTTTTACGAGTTTTTTGTTTCAATAATAATAAGAAGTGATTGATGTAATCTAAATATAGAATAAGATGTTGATTTTTGTGAGAGAAAAATAGAGATGGAAAATAAAAATTGGTTGCAAAACATAACCGGTCTTTCTGATTGAGATTGACACCCAGACCGAGTGATAAGTACAATGCATGCCGGCTCATATAAAAAGAATATTTATCAAAGAAAAAAAGCATCCATGGCCATCCCAGCAGGTGTTGTCAATTATGAACCAATTTAAAGCATATATCTACGCAACTTTTTTTTTTTTCAATGCTGATAATTTTATGGGAAGGATATATCACTTAATTACAGTGATGATAATGATACACAGAAATTAATTGGTGGACTTCAAGCTAATTATTCTAATTCGACTGAAGAACACCACCCAGAGAAGAGAAATGATATAAAGCCATCAATTAATTTACTCTGCCCAATCTTTCAACTAGTAAAATAGAAAAATGCTACACTTATAAAATTTTTTTTTTTTAAAAAAAAATAGTTTCCAATTGATGTGTTACCATTCTATAACACGTGAGGAGATTTGAAACATAATATAGATTTGTCTACACAAGACCCAGTCAAGAGAATAGGAGATCTTCTAGACGAAGTACAACTGTGTTTTTTTTTTTGGCAATTTTATTTTTTATATTCAATATATAGGAGAGGGGAAATGGGGAGATAATACAAGTATAAATTTCTATTGAAACTGTAGTGAAAGAAAGGGCTGCTTCATCAGGTGATCAAAGAAGCCATGGACATTGAAGAGTTACACGTTGCTGCTTCAGCTTACTATAACAATGCCTCCTCGGAAGTAAAGCAGCTAGCGCGGGAGTTTTTCGAGTCAATGGATACGAATGAGGATGACACAGTGAGCATGGATGAGTTCGTGGAGTTCTTCAAAGGATACAGCAACAACAACATGTACAGCAAGTACAATTTCACTGCATTGGACCGGAACCGCGACGGCAGCTTGCAGTTCCGGGAAGTGCTGACGTTGTACTACATCATGAAAACCCGGGGCGTGTGGTGCAAACAATGCAGAACGTGCCTTACAGGACTCTATTTCACTTGCGTCACGTGCTTTGACAGCGCTGACAACCTACGATCTCTGCGCTACGTGCTATAGCAAACGCAACTTCCAGCACCCCCACCCCTGCTCCTCCTTCCTTGATAGCTACGTCTTGCTACGCTCCAAAGCCTCCAAGAATGGTACTGAAGCAAATCGCAATCGGGTAAATGTTAAATCATTCTGGATTAATTTACTAATTACCATATTTAATTATATCTTACTTGATTACGAGTAAATGTTAATAAATTATTTAATGCATGCATGCAGGCAATAGTTCCACGACCCAATAATTATGAACCTCAACGGGTAACTTTTGTTTTCTACTTTCTTCTTCAATTTGACATCTTCATGCATGCACTTTTGATACACTCAGATTAATTAAGTCTAGTTTTTCTTGTTTCATTTCGCTTTCAGAGTAAACTGCATACCGCATTTCGAACATTGGAGGCGGTGATTGGTGTCGCGAGTATTGTGACTAATTGTAGCATCATGTGATTGTGAGGTGATCAATTAAGAGGAAATCAAAGATGCACAAGAACTGCGTGCCGTTTTTGGGATACAGGAATGGGCATGCCCAAAATAATGGCATAATTTACGTTTCTTCTTCCTTTATTTCTAGATCTGTTTGCTTAATTAGCTTGTGTTATTCTTTATTAACAACGCATATGTTATTTCTTCATGCTTTGGAATTATCAAAGTATTGAAAACAAGAGTGTTCAATTATCGATTACTGTATGTAAAACCAGCTAAAATTGGGGGATAAAATTAGGAATGTATGGTTAGAACTCATTATATATATATAAACTCAATTGATTTGCACGTACGGCGAAAGGCTTGTGGTTTGATAAAACACCAACATCTAACTGTCTAAGAGCTTGTTTAGAATTGCGTTTGAGAAATAGAGTTTTTAAGTCAAAAAGAATTTTTTGGTAAAAGCTTTATTTTTAAGCTTTTGCCAAAATATGTTTTTGTCATTTTTAAGTTTTTTGAACCTTTAAAAGCGCATTTAATTTTTTTATCAAACGAGTACTTTTTTTTCAAACGAGCTTTTTGAGTGTTAATTAAAAACACTTTTAAGATCCTTAAACGCAATCTCAAACAGGCTCTAAGAGAGATGCAACGAAAACTCTAGCTATAACAAAACTCTCTTGGCACACGTCAAAAGTCGTCACTGGTTTTGTTATTGTTTATCTTATAGGTCTCAAAGATTTCCACGAATAACATATCAAAAGTTACATATATAGTAAGGTCCGGCGAGCTCTCGCAGCGGTACTGCAGCAGCTTCCTTAATTCGGTGGTACGGCGAAAGTCAACAATTTAAGTAAAAGAAGTTCAAACTCAAAAAATGATTTATGATTTTTAAAAATAAAAATTATTTTATAAAAATTAAAGAAAATTATCAAATAAACAAAAATACTAGCGAAAATAGCTATAATGCATAAGTTAAATCTTTGCTTACGGAGAGATATATAGCAATAACACTACAAGCATCTGGCTCATTAATTAGCTGCGGACTAGAAGTCCAAGATTACCCTTTTTATAGGGAAAAGGATCCTCTCCATTTCAAAATCCCTCCATTTCTTCCATTTAGTGCATTTTGAAGGGTAGTGTTGTCCAAAAGTTTTAATAATGGTAGTGCATTAAATGCAATACCCTTCAAAATGCACTAAATGGAGGAAATGGAGGAATTTTGAAATGGAGAGGATCCTTTTCTTCCATCATTTATGCCATCAAATCTCGAGAACTCTGGGTTTTTGGGCTTTGTCTGCCTCTCGGGTCCACATCAGTTTTACTTAGTACGTGGGCTGGACGGTCCGGTCCAGTCGGCCAAAATCCCAACAATTTCGAAGAACTTGAAATCAATATATAAATCAATAATGAAAGGTTGTTAGGAGATTGTCACAAATGAACTTGTAGGTTGATAAAGTCAGCTAGCTTGAAGTTATGCTTCGGATAGAGATTGTTTTATTTTAATCTTCGGATTAGTTAGGCCATGTGTTGCTGTTAGGAGTAGTCTTTAGTCTTTAATTAATCATTTGATTACTGGGACAATTGAGTGCAATATTGTTTTTAGGAATATAATAGTCTAAGTCTAGTTGCAAAAGTATATGTGTTCCAAAGAATAACTACCTATTTTCTAGGGGTGTCAACCCGATCCAGTTTCTCGGTTTTTGGCCAAAATTGGAATCGGAACCGGGGTACTCCGGTTCTTGGTTTGGGGAAACCAAACCGGGGTCCCGGTTCCCGGCCGGTTCCGGTTTTGGCCAAAAATTAGTGTTTGGAGCTTATTTCAAGTATTGGGCCTAAAATAAGCCCATTATTTTTTTCATAAGTTAGCTCATTTAAAAAAAAATGTATTAATCTTTTTGTCTAAATTAAAGGGGCTTTATTGTAATTGTTCCAAATAATTAAAAAATAAACCTAAAAAAGCCTAAAAATCCTAAAAAATCAATGTTTTTGCCTATATGAGCCTTAGAAATAAAAATTCAAATTTTTTAAAATACCTAAAAATCATTTTAAATTAGATACATAAAGAAAACATTAAAACAATAAAAAGTAAAAACAAGTATGTAAACAAACCAACATGCACAAGAAATAAATATCCCTTACTATATATATATATATATATATATATATATATATAAAATAAGACCCGGTTCCGGTTTTCCCTGTTTTTACCAGGTGCCAAAAACCGGGACCGGAACCGGGGTGCAGGTTTTTTTTTTTTTTGCAATCGGAACCAGAGCTGGGTTCCCGGTCCAGGTTCCAGTTTCTCAGTTATTTTTTACACCCCAGTATTTTCTGTAAGTTGGTTGGCTCGTCGAAACATATTGAACGATAGGTTATCACCCTACCAATTAGATCAGTGAGATTCGGGTTTTCTCTCCACCAATTAACATATTGTCTTTTATTAATCTTCTTCATATCCGTAAGAACTTCTCAATTACTTCACGTACTATACCCACATGTTGCCTATTAATTAACTTAAAGCAACTAATGCAAAAAAAACATTTATCTTTTACAAATCATTATTGTTTTTTCACGTCTTTTAATTTATCACAAAGATATATTAATTAATTAGAGAGATGAATGATGATGGATATATATATATATATATAGAAATTGATGGACTTAATTAATAGCTAGCTAAGTCTAATTTGGCTAAAGAAAAGCACCGACACAAACATATAATAAGGCCACCATGGCTGGTTCGATACATTTTGAGACCTATGACGAAAAGATTAAGAGATACATTTTTATTAACTTTAAATATTAATTAAATAATATTTTATTTAATATTAATATTATTTTAACAAATCTATTTAAAGCTCCTTCTTGAGATTCAATTAATTTTGAGTTATTCTCTCTTTTTTATTTTTCCTTTTTTTTTTTTCATATCCATATTCAATTTGCCTTTTCTTAATAGTCAAATTTTTTTAATATTTGTTTCATCCTAATAGTTTTATTTTTCTTTTTTCTAACGGTCATATTTTTAAAATTTTGAATTTTTCTTGACTACCATCCAACGCTGTAGAGAAAATTCTCTGCGAATGTGAAAAATAAATAAAAAAGAGAGTGAAAAAAAAAATTATTATTTTTTATTCTTTTTGTAAGTGACCAAACAAAAACAACCATTTTGATCAGGCTATTTAGAGAGGATTTTTTGTGGTCATGCCAAAAAAAAAAAAAAAACTATTTTAATGAGTCTACTTGGCCGGGTGCTCTAAATAAAGGAATTAAAAGTCAAAACTATATATATATATATATAGAGAGAGAGAGAGAGAGAGAGGTAAAAGTCATCGACTTTCCCACTTGACCACTTGCAGATCAAGGGTGCGCACTACTCACACATGAAGACTGAATTATTCTTCTTCTTTCTTTTTTGTTTCTCTACGTACACTTGTTGTACCCACTGAAAGAATTATCTACAGAATCTGAGTTGTCATTCCAACGTTAATTCAACATCTCCAAACGAAGACTTTACACCATTTGTCAGCTTCAACAGCTGGAGCTACCCTAGCCACGCATATATAAATATATAAAACTGATCAAGCAAATTCATTTGACTTCTATCAACATTAAGGGGGTTTGATTCTGATATATATTTTCCAAACCCCAGGAGAGCTCGATCGACATGAACATGGAAGAGTTACACATAGCTGCTGCAGCCTACTACAACAATTCATCCTGGCAACTTCAGCAGCTAGCAAACTACTTCTTCCGCTCAATGGACATGAATAGGGATGGCCTTGTTAGCCTCAATGAGTTCGTGGATTTCTTCAGGCAATGCGGCTACCACTGGATCGACCCCAACTTTTTCCGTAGCTTGGACCGCAACAGGGACGGTAGCTTGGATTTCAATGAAGTCCTGACGTTGTACTACATCATGAAAACCCGGGGCGTGTGGTGCAATCAATGCAGAGCATGCCTTATGGGACTCTATTTCACTTGCGTCACGTGCTTTGACAGCGCCGACAACACCTACGATCTCTGCGCTACTTGCTATAGTGCACGGAGTTTCCGCCACCACCACCCCACCTTCTTGGATACCTTCGTCTTGCTACGCTCCAAGAGAGGGCTTCCTCCCGGTGTAGCAAATCCCAATCTGGTAAGCCAATGCAAATTTGGAAATGAGAAATGCTATAGTTCTCTCTTAGAGCATTCCCAATTAAAGAGCCATATTTTGATGTAAAATGGCTCTTCAAAATTCACTTTTATCTAGTTTAGCTAAACCATTTTTAAGTATCTCCACATCCGATTAGCTATATTTCTTAAAAAAAATGTGAGAAAAGATTTGAGAAAAAGATAAAGTATGAGAGAAAAACACTAAAAAATAAAATTGCTCCCATAAAAAGTACTGCTACATTTAACTTTTTTTTTAGCTCTTCTAATCAAATATCTATTTTACATATATTTTTTGCTCATCCAATGTGGGAGATTTTTTGAACATTTGAAGAGTTATTCTAGATAAAAGTAACATTTGGCTCTTCCATTAAGAATGCTCTTAGTATATATTTTTGTTGATCTTACTTACTTTTTTTTTTTTTAGGACAGGTAGAGTGCATTTTTTTAAAAAAATAATATCCACGTAGGTTCACAATAACACCAAGAAGAAGTATTGTATGTAAACAAGGGAATAAGATTGTAGAAACTCCACCTTCGACCACTTATTTGTTTATTTTTTATATACTCAACTCTCATTTCGTTCTCATTTCATTGGGCTCACATACGTAACATGTACATCAATCTTTGAATCAATGTTTATCAAAGAATATGGAAAAATCTAAAGAATGATAGGCATTGTCACATCAATTCACTAATTAGATGGGAGTTGAGTATTTAAAATTACTCTTAAATTAAATAATTCTAGTTTTACTATATTAGTCATTAACATATTTACTTATTTAGAGTACGTAGGTAAATGTTAAAAGTGTTTTCTCGCGCCGCCTAATTTAATAACTTGGTTAGATTTAATAATATATAAGTTGCTCATGTGTCATCTAAAATTTTAAATGAAGTGGAACCATATACACCGTTAAATAAAACAACAACAAAAATCTTAATCGTAAAATAGATTCTACCTTGTTCATTTAAGTGCTCTTTTTTATTTTTACCCAATTAATCGTGTTGTATTGACCCTATTTAATTATTAAATGCAGGCATTAGTTCCACAGCCTTATGCTGCAAATGCACCTTGAAAGGTAAGTTTTTGTGTCTTCTATTCTTCTTCAATTTTTCCCTTTCAATATTCTTCAAAACAAAATTAAAATTTCCTTTTAGTAATAATTGTTGGAGTTATCCAACATCGATTGTGGAATAGGCTGATAGTCAGTTTATAAGTGTGAGGGAAAGTCGCATCTTTTGAGCTAACTTTTGGAGTTGAGAGAGGCTCAAGACCACCCAACACTGGTATCAGAGCTCTTATTTACCAACAAGTTTCAGCCCAACATTCCACGGAAGAAACAGGTTGTCGTTACTCCAACCCAGGGCCCGATGTGTGAGGGGAATATAGGTTGTTGGAGTTATCCCACGTCGGTTGTGAAAGGGGCGAGTAGTCAATTTATAAGTGTGAGGGAAAGCCTCACCTCTTAAGCTAACTTTTGGGATTGAGAGAGGCCCAGGACTACCCAACAATAATTTGACATTTTCATCCACATACACTAACTTTTGGGGTTCGATATACAAGTTGCTCATTAATTTTCTCCAATACTGAGGAATATGCGACCAGCCTACCCATCCAATACCGACGGTAGAGAAAAAAAAAATACAGAAAAATATATGACGGGTTGAATATTAATATATAAGACGCCGCCCACACGTCTTTCTCCACTTCTCTGCTCTTTATTCTCTGTTTTCATATTATTCAACCCGTCATATATTTCTATAGTTATATATACCTGCAAAATCATTTTCAAGGAAGATTAATGGCTACCAACAGCTAGTACAACTAACTCTCTATCTCCCCTCCAAAAAAAAAAAAAAACTCTCTATCCCTTTTACTTAGAGGAAAAAACCAAAAAAAAAAAAAAAAAAATTTGCGGGGTATATATGCAAATGATTTTCCAATTACAGTGTACTCATTTCTTGTTCCATTTGGCTTTTAGAATAGAGGAATGATAGGGACCCAATTTTTTTGCCCAACAAAAGTCCAACTTTTGCCTTATTTATTTTTAAAAAATAAAATAAAATAAAAAATGGAAAAAATGTTTGAAGCAACCCTATCTATTTTTTGTCTTTCTTTTATTTGGTATTTTAAAAAAAATGAAAATTGGTATTTTTTTCATAATAATGTCATTTTTTTTTCAAGAAAATGTCATTATTATGAAGAAAAATACTATTTTTCGTTTTTAAAAAAATAGTAAATAAAAGAAAGGCAAAAAATAGATAGGGTTGCTTCAGACATTTTTTCCATTTTTCATTTTGTTTTTTTTAGAAAAAAAATAAAGGGTAAAAGTTGGACTTTTGTTGGGCAAAAAAGTTGGGCCTTTAGCATTTCTCTTTAGAATATATGGTGGACCGCATTTCAAGCATTGGAGACGGCGCTTAGTGTCGGTAATATTTTTGCTAGTTGTAGCATCATGTGATCGAGGTGATCAATTAAGAGGAAATCAAAGATGGACAACAAGAACTGCATCCCATTTTTGGGATATTACAGGAATGGGCATGCCCAAAATAATGGCATAATTTACGTTTCGTCTTTCTTTATTTCTGTTTGCTATATATATACGTTCTTTATAATAACAACTCGATCTGTTATTTCTTCGTGCTTTGATTTTATGAGAGTGTTGAAAATCTATAAGGAAATGATGAATTTAATCATTTAATTAATACTTTAAAACTTTTTTTTAAGTATAACTAATTAAGTATAATAATTGTGAGATACAAGGTATATATCCTTGACATATGTTTATAATAAGATCTTATTATATAGCATGTTGGATATATAGATAAACACTCAAAGGATATTGTTGGATATATAGCATTTCTTCCACGTATGTTATATCATATAAACGGTTAATAATTTCCATTTTATTCATGCAATGCATTATGTACTCTAGATAAGATGACTCAAACCCTCAAGGCTTTTCAGAGGACTCTAACCTCATGTTTACGTCCCCAAGAGGTAGCTCAATCGGCTGGGACCACGCCTAATGAAGCGGAGGTCACTAGTTCGAATTCTCCCCCCTCCCCCCCACCCTCTTATGCGGACATGTCAAAAAAAAAAAAAAGAACCTCATGTTTACAACTATTAGGGGATTCTAACCCCACATTCTCACTTTACTAACAGCACCAGGGACTTTAACCCCAAACCCTAATTACATGATGTGGCCTTAACGAATAGGTTAGGAGTTTAAAAGAGGGAGTTTGTAATACCTCGGTTCTATATTGGGAAGATGTCATAACGACACAAGGAAAAAGCGCTAGCCACACATCTGCGCTATACTATTATCCCAAAATGACTAGTCAATTTAGAACTTATTCAGAACTTCTTTAGTATTTCTTATAAAGTTCAATTTCACCTAATAACTAAGCAATGTGAGACTTGACACTCATTATTACATTTATAAACTATATACACATTGTATGCAAGCTAGACCTCATCTTCTCAATATATAACTGGGGTGTTACACCTCATGCCACTCTCTTTATTTTACCATATTTGTATTTCTCTTTTATTATTTTATTTTCTTCTTAATTCCCAATTCAAGTTTTTGTCTCTCACTCCTTTTAATTTCATCCTTTCGGGACGCATATTGCCCCTCCCTCTACTCTATATCTTATTTTTAAATTTTTGAAACGATGCATGTTGATTTTTTTTCAAGTTCTGCCATTTCATTTGATGATGTTGGTAGTGGCTTGTTGTTGCAATAAAACACATATCTTGATGTGTCAAAATTTGAAACTATTATGGCCATTAAACATTTTTACTTTGAATATTTTTGTATTAATTAGTCGATCATCCCAAAAAAATTCCAAGCCATGTTACTATTTGTTGTGATAAATTAATTTTTTTAGATGGCAAAGAAGTAGAAAATAACACAAAAAACTAAACCAATCACACATAACACACTACGATTTAAATAGTTTGGATTTACGTAGTTTGGCTTCATAAGCACCAAAATAATCATGAGAATTGAGAAATGTACTATGAAAAATAATAAAGAGAAAATCATTTGAAACTCAAAAATCAAAAAATTACAAGAGTAATCTTGCGGCTCTTTATAATATCTAGGTAAGAGACAACAAGTCAAGTCCTAGGGGAAGATTTCATAGGCGTGTAAGGGTTTGTTTGGGAGTGTGTTTTTAAAAGAATAATCTGCAATTTTAAACCAAATCGCAATTTTCGGAGTGTTTGAGATTTCGATTTTAAAAATTGCGTTTTTAAAATCGTGAAAAAATTTGTGATTTCTATAAGCTGACTAAGGGGTGCTTATTTGAAAAAAGTGCGAATTTAAACCAAAATTACGATTTCGCTTAAAACAATATTTAGCGCAATATTTACCTATTTGGCCATGAAACCACAATTATATGTTAATGTTATCTAAACACTCAATTTATAAAAAAATACTTCTTAATATATTTTATCAAACTCTTATGCGATTTTAAAAAGTAGAAATTTCAAAAACACAATTTTTTAAAATGCAATTTTTAAAATCGTATTTTTTGAAATCGCACTTCCAAACGAGCCATAAGGTAATTAAGGAGAACAACTCAACTACCACTCCGGCCAAGACCAAATAATAGGAAAACAAAAAACAAACAAAACAAAACTATAGTGCTTCACTGCCTCCTGATTTGATGACAAGTTGGAAAGCAAGACATTCACGTCAACGTACAAGAGTTGATTAGGCTCCAATTTTTTTTCTTGGCCATTTGACAGCGATAAATGCTATATAAACTTCAAAATTGTACCATTTTTTGTTGTAACAATGAAGAATGTTATTGGATCTAAAAGTTAATGATAATTCATCTAAAATTTATTAATAATTTTTACTATCACGTCAAGAAATAAACATTTTGAAAGTGTAAATTTAAAAAGTTTGTGTAACATTTCTCATAAAGTAACCCCTTTCAAATGCTAAACATAGTTGAAATTAGAGACATCAATTAACATAGTTTCCAAATAAGAGCTATCGTCATACTTCATTGCATGGTAAACATGTGAAGAAAAGTAAAAAGGAAAAAACAAGTTCTGAAAATGATGATAATGTCAACCAATTTATCAATATTGAAATCTTGTTAAAATGAAGTACAAAATATTGGACTTGCAGACAGTGGTGGAGACAAACGTTTCAGAATGTAGGGGCCGTAAAAAAAAAAAATTTGCATCCTAAAATTTATTTTCACACTGAAAATTTGGTAATTCACACAATATATGCATCACAAAAAAATATCTATAAAATTTTATAAATATGTGCTCAAATTAATATATTAGAGGGATTAAGTCACTGAGGGCAGTGAGGGGGAGAGCCGGAGAGAGGGAGAAGAGGAAGATACGTGAAATTGAGATTAGAAAAAGGGAGAAAACAAAATTTTTTAATAAATAATATCAGACCATGAAGCCGCCAAAGGCCCAAAAAACATAAACTTTTTTTTTTTTTTTTTTTAATATGGGGGGGCCAGCTGCAGTGCATTGGGCTCTATTTAAAAAAAAAAAACAAATGAGCTTTCAGGAGAATGGAGGGGCCCAATTTAGAAAAAAAAAAAAAAAAAATCCTCAATCAAACAAAAAATTCTTGGGGGCCACGGCCACCTCTGGCCGACATGCGGCTCCGCCACTGCTTGCAAAGGAACTAGTTTTACTAATCTTATGGAGACGCCAAAGGGCGCTCCGCCCATAACATATTGTTGACTTTTAATATTACACGGCTTTAATTTTATTCTTTTCAAAGGAATTGAGCGAACTTATATTAGAAAAACATCTCAAGTATGACGCTCAGCAAATATAATATTACATGGCTTTTCGTAAAGTGTAACGGTGGCCATAATATTATAAAGACAAGTCAATTATGGGGAGGGAGATAATGTTTTCATCATTATATCAAAAATCTACCATTTAGATTTTAGACTATGTTAAATGCAATAAAAAAATCATTTTTTTTCAATGATTCGGATTTAATGTCACACATACTATTATCAAAAAATACTTACATATAGCAAATGCTTGAAGACTTGTTTCTAGAAAGAAAAGCACATCTCCTATAAATAACCTTAAATGCCATTTCAGTTTGGCATAATTAAGTGAAGAAAAAGAAAACATGACGACGATTCTCAAGTCTCCACACCTTTCAAATATTTTCATTATTTTCATTCTCTTCACAATAATGGATAAGTAATTCAATAATTTCGATATATATTAATTTACCACAGAATTTGTGAATACTTTTCTATGGAGTTGCATTTTGATCCTTTTTTTATTATTTTTTTATTATTTTTTTTCTTTTTATTTTTATGATTTGTTCATATTGCTGCAGCATCAACAGAAGGCTTTGAGGTACTTTGTGGGCGAGATAGTCGAATGTACAGTGGGCCATGCTTTTGGTCACCTGATTGTAATAATCACTGTAAGAATTTAGAGAAGGCCGTGCTTGGAAAATGTGAGAGCAAAATATGGGGTTTTGGCAAATGTGTATGCTATTTTTACTTATGTTGAATTCTTACAACTAGGAGGTGCATGATTTGGGCGTATTAATTACTATGTTTTGTACTAGTAACATGTATTTTTTTTAGGTTAATTAATGATCGGATAAAAAATTTGGTGTCAACAAAAGCAATTGCACACAATCGATCTCCCCTCGAAATAAACCAAAGGATGTTTATTAGTAATGGAAGGGTTCCATTAAGATGTGCTTATAAACCAATGGTGAAGGCAATGGCAGGGGAGGCGGGCATGGCTACCCCCAAATGGATAATGATGGTTTCGACCGCTTCATATTTAGCCAAATGAGGTTAGCCGAGCCACCCTCTTCAAGTTTTCTTTTTGTATTTTGTAATTTTTAATTTGTAGTTTTAGTTTTAAAATTTGATTTATTTATATATTTTTTATTATGGGAATTGGATGATATATGTCATTATTTGATTGGCGATGACATGACATTTGACGGTTTTTGTTAAAAATTTGGACAAAAGTTGGATGCATGAATTTATTTGTTATTTTTTTATACCACAGCCAGCTCCTAACAAATTTGTATAGCCTATGGAACTTATTGCAAATCGGTGTAACTACATCGACTAATTTTGTGTTTTTTTATTATTAGTTTTTTAAGTGGAGTATTACATGGACAATTGGCCATGTCAAGCAAAAAGCTAACTATGCTGATCATATTTGAACAGACAACATTACAATAGGAGGAAGAACAAGTTTGGATAGAAAAATATTCCAATTCTATTCAAGACATTATATATGCAAAATAATATGCCATTCACTAGTGAATGAAAGGCTTTGTAACAACTCATTTTGTACCGATTTACAATACGTTTCATGTGATATAAAAATATTATAAGAGCTCTGTATAATATGGAAGATAACAAATAGGTCTATCAAATGACACGCTAGCACCAATTAAATTATGACTCATGATACTCATTATTATAAATTTAATAATTTAAAAATATATAAAAAAGTTTTGAAAGGGGAACATGGACCATCTCCCTAGCCAATTGGTTTTGTATGTGCTGAGAATATAAACAGTTTGAGAATTTTTACTAATAGTATGTTAATATTCATATTTGAACACTACTCTATTCCAAAATTTAAGCTATTGAGCTTTGCTCTACTTATGTATTATGTATATTAAGTACTATTTTTTTTTATTTTTTTATTTTCTCAATGTGGGACTTAAGTCACTCAACACTCACAAAGTGCACTCATGATAATATTTTTCTCGCTTGTGAGTATCTTCCATATTGATCAAACTTCTTTTCGCTTGTAAGCCTTTTTACATTTTCAATAATCTTGCATCAAGAATTGTCCCGAGGACCATTGAGTACAACTCCCAAACTAGACGTGTCCACACACTTGTCATAGAAAGTTAACCATCACTCTAAGTACTTGAAATTAAATTTAGCATTTCTCAAATTTCTCTACTGCAAATAAGTAACCAGATGAACTGATTTTGCATTTTTTTTTTTTACTTTAAAAAATTAATGTGGTTATGGTAGAACAAGGTTATCTCAACCGTTGATGATAATAATCCCACGTGTGAGTACTGAAACGGTACGATGTGGTCGAGGTGAGGATGGCACTGTTACCGTCGTGCGGTCGTGCCATTTCACTTTCCCATAATATCCTCCAACACATGCCGACGATGCCGTATACTGCAAAATCTTTTTCTGTACCTTTGTGGCGGGAAGCCTCTTCTCTTAAAAACCCTAAAAAGCCCCCAAATTCTTAATCCTCCCATTCTGATGCAATGCCCAGCCAACAAGAGAAGTAATTTTGGTAGGATTCTCTTACAGAAGAATAAACATCCACTAAGCACTCCACTCTGCACTATGTACTGGCTTGCAACTAGAAACGTCGTCGTTTCGCTTCCCCGGTGGCGTTCCCTCGCTCTCTTGCTTCGTTCTGCTGCTCCCAGACACAGCTCATTCAGGCCTTCACCGACGCTTCGGTCTCTCTCTCTCTCTCTCTCTCTCTCTCTCTCTCTATATATATATATATATATATATATATATATATATATATATATGTTTTAATGCGTGCTATAGTCTGTTGCCGTGTTGCGTGTCTTCTTGTTGTGTAACTATTAATCTTGTGCATTTTTATGTCATGGTTCGTCTAACTTTCTGGGAAAATTCTTTCCTTTGTTTCTAATGAGGAATAATATGTGTTGAATATTGGGGGGAGGATATCTTTATTCTCATGTGGGTAAAAAGTGTTACTTCTCTGTATCCCTAGGAAATACTTTTCATGGAAATGGAGTAGAATCTGTGAAGTTTGATGATGTAGTAGATGAGTGTGAGAAATGGGTTTTTGGTCTTTGTGTATTTGATGTGTGCCAAGTGCGCTTTAAAATGGCATTTTGTTTCAAAATTTCTAGTCCCTTTTGAATTTTTCTTAAGCATGTTGTTTCCCCGTCAAATTACACGTTAAAGTATCTGTTATATGTAATACTAACATTATGTCTGGTATGCGGAATGATTATTTCATTAAAAGAAAGAAAAGGAATATCTTTTATTGGAAATGAAAGAATGTGGAATAGAATAGCCATTTTCATGGCCCATGAGGGAATGTCTATTCCAAGTGTTAGAGTATATGTATACTTTTACACCAAGGCTATTTACTGCACATTCTTCCATTCTTAATAAATGCTATTTTTTTTTCCTAATGGAATATTCATTTTGTGTACCAAACGTATCATAAGGATTTCTGTTTGACAAGTGAGATAACCCATGTATGCTTGACCCATAAGCAAAAAAGGCCCCCTCCAAGGGGTGGGGTAATAAAGCCACTCAAATGCCTTGCTGTGCTTGGCATTTTTATAACAATATGAGCTGTATATTTGTGAGGTTTCTGCTTTTGAAATTAGTAAGTCCGTTGGGAATCATCAATTATGTGTAATGAATTGATTATAATGCTTGATCCGGTGCTTTGGCGGTTGGAAAATGGACAATGAGATTGTCATTGCTCAGTATGTCACTGGAATACGCCATAGCCAACAATAATGTTGAAGAGTATTCTGGTAAAGAAAATCTTTAAGTGGTGTGGCTGTTGATCGTACTTAATGTTCAATTCTTCCTTCTTTTGTCTGTTTTGATTTACATCTAAATCATGAGACTTTTTTTTTTTTTGAAAAAAAAGCTACCGCAGCAGACAGTTGGATGGGATTTGTTGTTTTAAAGGCCAGAAAGTTTTGAAGGGAAGCTCAAAAACCACCAAGACATCTAAAGCATTAAATGGTGCCCTCAATGATAAGGATCTTTCTCACTTACTATGGTGGAAGGAGGTGTGCTACTTCATGCATTTTTGTTAAGTTGCTTGATAGTCTTGCTTCTTTAACATGTGTGGAATATTAAATTTCTTGAATACTTTTAAGCAAGATCTTGAATGGTCATGGTTTCTTTGTTGTAGAGGTTGGAGAGGTGCAGAAAGCCTTCAACTGTTCAGCTGGTTAAAAGGCTTACATATACCAATTTGCTAGGCTTGGATGTTAACTTGAGAAATGGGAGGTGAGCTCTTATGATGTTGCAATCAGCTTATTGATATTTTGCACGCATGCTTATGATTTAGTGAAACCAAAAAGAAAAAAGAGAGTGGCCTAAATAGGTCCTTTCTTTTTCCTGCTTTTGTTAATTGGTGTGATGATTTCTTGCCATCTAGAATTTTAGTAAATATTCGGTGAAATCATTCTTATTTTACATCTTTAGACGAGGGGCAAAATTGAATTAGCCTAATTGGGAACATTGCTCTCATACAATTTTGATTATTGGAATGGTCAGCAGCTGTATTAGAGCTGAATAGTGGGTTTGTGATAAGCTATCAAAATGCTTCTGGTTGTGAAATTGAATCTTGAAAAAGAGACAGGTTTAAGGTTTCTGATTAAAACTTGTGGTGTTTCGTGGGGTCTGACTTGAGATCAATCAGCGGTTTTGATTATTAATTCCCTGCTCTATTCCTAAGCCAAGTGAATTGATTGACTATCTTGCCTTAAATTTTCAGGAATTTGTGGTTATAGTAGTGTCCTGGGCATTATGTGCTTCTGGGAAACTGGTTTTGTTATGTTCTGTTTCTGACTTAGTAGAAGAATGTCTGTTACCTTTGGTAAGCTCCAATATAATAATTTCTTACTTTACTTTCCTTTAGTAGAAGAATGTCTGTTTCCAGAGCATTCTTTACATTTCTGAGCCTTATTAATCTGTCTTTAATGGTATTCGCATGATTGCAAATACTATGAGTTCTCTCAAAAGCATCTTAGAGAAGGGTTCCTTCTGCATAAAACTAACACATGGCATTGTGCTCAATGTAGTCTAAAAGAAGGAACACTCAACTGGGAGATGTTGCAGTTTAAGTCAAGGTTTCCACGTGAAATTTTGCTCTGCAGAGTATGCTATTTTCCTTTTTCTGCACTCCATCCCTTACTTTTCAAGTTTTTCCTATGGGATCTTAGCAGTTATTTTATTTATTTATTTATTTTTTCTATTTTGGGGTCTATAGTATACAGTTTTGTGTCAGTGAGTATTTGGTTTTCATTTCTGCATTTCATCTCTGGTTGATTGTGTTTTCAGGTTGGGGAATTTTATGAATCCATTGGAATAGATGCTTGTGTTCTTGTTGAATATGCAGGCTTGAATCCTTTTGGAGGTCTGCGTTCAGATAGCGTTCCAAGAGCTGGTTGCCCTGTAATGGTATCATATATTTTCTTTTCCATTGATGTTATACTTGGGTTTTTCTTGTTGCATTAAGGAATATGGAAATGTTAGTCTTCTTCTTATATGTAAATGGATGTTGAATTAACTATCTAGTACACCATTTGCATTGTGTTTTAATAATTTAATCAAGTGTTGAACAGAGTTCTTTGGTTTAGTTCAGGGAAGTCCACAATGTGGTATGGATAAGATTGCTGCCATAGAAAGAAGGTAGTTAACCTGTGCAGCATTTAGAATAGGGGTTTAACAGTAAACTGGCTGAGGTTGCATCTTAGTCAGCAGAGTTGGTGATTTATTTCTATTGTTTTATTTGTTATTTATTTTGCTTTGGTTGATTAGTTGGTTGGTGCTTTGTCATTGTTGGCAAATATGGAAATGCTCAAGGAGCTGCTCTTTGGGTTTTTTGTTTTGCCAAATTCAGGTTGTTGAGTTGGAAATAATTAATTATTTTTTGTTTGTTCAATAACACAATTACTTTCTCATGTATTGGTTGTAGTAGGTTCTGCTTTGGTTTAGCTGTGGCTGCACTAAAACAAAATGTAAAAACTAATGAAGGCCGGAATCAATTCAAACCTTTGGTACAACCTCCTAGAGACATTAGCAGTAGGTTGGGTAACACCTATTTATATTTTGTGGTAATAGCAGAGGTATATCTACACCATTCGTGAATTCTGGAGATCAATTAGCTGATATATTTACGAAATCCTTGTATCGAAAGAAACTAGAGTTTATTTGTTCCAAGCTTGGCTTATATGATATATATGCTCTAGCTTGAGGGGGAGTGTTGGAAGAGCTTATTAGGTTAATATGTTATGTGGGTATTTTGGTCTTTGTATTCAAGGTTATATATATATATATATATAATGAGGGAGGAAGGCTAGGGGAAAAAATATGAATGTGCCTCCTCTGTTTGTCTACTGCTTTTCATGAAACCTCACTACAGTAATCACATAGAAGCTAAGTAAAACACCACCTTGGCATAGCACGACCCATAAAAATCATTGGGACAATCCTAACTAAATCTTTTACAAAAATTATTTTCTATAATTTTATTTCCTTCAAGAGATGTCCTAAACTTGCAAGTAATAAGCCACTTGGTTTCCTTCACTATAAAGATGAGAGACGAGAATCTCCATATTTGAAAGAATAATAGTTAGGCTCTTTTTTTTTTTAGCATCAAGTTTCTCAAGAAAAAGTAGGTAAAGAAATTTAGATACTGTTAAATTAGAACTAATTTTGCCTAAAATTTTTGCCAGAAGTAGTTCAGATTATGCTTTTCTCTTATGAAACTCCTGAATCCATTTATTTTTTTTATTTTTTTATTTTTGATAAGTAATAAGCATATTATCAAATCCCAGGTTCAAGCAAAATCATACTCTGCAACTGCTAGATTAGTTCTTCCAAATGTCAGTTGTGCCATATCTCTTGTTTCTTTGCTTTCTGTTACTAATAACGTGTGAGTAATTATTTATTTGGACAATTATGTACGTTCTGTTTATAGTCAATGCTTTATTGATTAAATGCTCTTTTGCAGAATCTTCGGCAAACTTTAGATGATTTGACACGTAATGGGTATTCAGTGGTGAGTGGAGCAATTTTGATGATGTTATATTGCCTAATCATTTCTAAATTGGTCTATTTGGGTTTATTATTGTATGTTCAATATTAAATTTTAAAGAATGTTGTTCTTATTAGTCTCTTGGGCTCTGCTGTGTTTTGCTTTTGTGCCAACGTATTGGGTTGCTTGACATATGGATTATGATGTAATTTCAGTTATAGAACAAGTTTGCTTATTCTTGTAATTTGTGATACTTAACTTTAATGGATCCATCCTTTATGAGAAAAAAAAGGAAATTTCTTCTAAGAAAAAAATTGCGTTATGTTTTGTGATCAATAAAGATGCAGCCATAAAACAAAATCCCATTCCTTATAAATTTGGCATTTTAAATCTTTACTTCCCAATGTTTTCAACCCTGTATCTTTGGACAGTTGCTTTTGTTTCTTCTTTAGTGATTAATTATTATGGTTTTCTTGTTCTTTTTGCTCTTACTAGCTAGATGGCTTCTCTTGTATACTTCTTGCGTACTTGAAGGCGTCTTAAGCTTTTAATGATATCTCGATTACTTTTTTTTTGATAAGTAATGAATGATATCTTGATTACTTATCAAAAGGAAAACAAAAATCTTACTTCTTAATGGCTTTAGCTCACTATTTGTCATAATTGGATCTCTCTTTTGTATTATGTAATATATTAAGGTGAAAGATTGAGATTTGGTAATAATTAAATTGGATTCAATGGTCGGAAACTTGCTTTTGCTTGAATATCTGGATCAATGTGGAATTTTCTCCTTAATTTTGTGGTATTTATCCACACTATCCTTAAGGAGTTGAATATTCTTTCTTGTTTTTCCACCTGTTCGTAATGTAAGAAATGAGAGCCATAAATGACATTATAACAGTAGATTAATTTATGTCAGCATTTACTCTGAAAGGAGTTGAACCTTTTTGTTTGGTTGATTATATTTGAAAATAAAAACCTTGTCATTTATCACCTTTTCCTTTAGTGAGTACTAATTTTCCCTTTGATAAATTGATGCTTAGTATGATAACGGCAGTGAAAATTATTTTGCGCATGGCTGGTAGGAGGTGTGATACTGTGGCTGAAGAGTCTTTCCATACTGTAACCTTTTAATAATAATCTAAAGAAAGAAAATGAAGGTTAAAGTTCCATTATCTCCAATATGTCTTAGATTATGGATGAATATGTAATTAATTCCCGAGTACATGCATTACATCTTTGCAGGGATCTGGAATTTGTCAATAACTTATTCTTTATGCGTATTACTTGTGTGGTTTCTTTCTTCTCTGTCTGTCCTCTTTCTTTGTACTACTCGATCATCAAATAAAAAAAGAAGCAGGCTAAAAGCCTCAGTAAAGTCTGATGGCTAGAGTCTCTTACACAGGGCATCTAATTGTACAATCTTCCGTTGGAGGCCTTTAGATTATCAACCAACAACCGTGGTCTCTGTTCTTTCTACGTTTGTCTTGCGTTTAGTAGAATTGCCAATTTTGACCTTCTCTCCTTCCATATGTAAGACTCAAAAGAAGCCAATGACCATTGAGTGAAATGGTACTTTTTTTTTGATAAGTAAATGATAAATAGTACTTCTGCCTCCATAAGTATTGGGTGATGGGTGAGAACTCGGATTCAGATCCTGAGAAGTGTTTGACTTACTTAACAATCAAAAGAATATATTAGTCTTCAAAAGAAGCTTTCCTTTAGGGTCAAAAGCTTTGAGACTGGATGCTTCCCATGTTCATAAGAGAAAAAGGAAAAAATGTAAATATTCTATAATTTTTAATACACTTTTGACTATTAGTCTTGCAAGAATTTTTATTTTATTTGTTGATTTGACAAGTACTTCTAGCATGCTTTTTTGTATGTTCATGTTGAATATATCTTCCAACTTTTATGGCCTGAGCCAAATTTTCAGGTTTCTCTTCCATTGCCTAATTGGTCTTCTTTCTGTTTTTGTCCATGAAGTATAAGTCAAAGCAGCTCTTGTTAATTATTAGATTGATTTACTCAGTGGCCGTAGTTTGGTGTTTGTAGTGCATAGTGGAGGAAGTTCAGGGTCCAACACAAGCTCGTGCTCGTAAAGGTCGTTTTATATCTGGGTAAGTACTTGGCAACAACTCGTGCTTCAATGTTACCAGTTATTTTCGTATTGTATATCCTTTCTCCACTGATAAATTTGCACTGGAAAAACAGAATAGTAATTATCCTTTTCAAGCATATTCTGATTTAATCTGCAAATAGAATGTAAATGTATGGATTCTTTATTTTATTTACATTTTTTTTTCTTCCTGCCATTTAAATGTAATCCACCCCCCCCCCCCTCCCCCCCCCCACCAAAAAAGAAAAAAAAAAAAAAAAAAACTCTTTTTGGGTTTTTAGTTGATCGAGGGACCTTGTTATCTATTATCTTTATTCTTTCAAATGGAGGACATTAAAGTAAAATTATCAGGAAGGTACAAAATATAATACTAACATAGAAAGGAATGATTGATTAGAAAATAAAGAATAGGATTTAATTGATGAATGCAAATTAATCATTTACTATCTTCACCATCTAATTTGGAGCATGCATTTCTAGACAAAGCATAAAAAGATTCTAATTAGGAATTGCAGTGCTGATGCATTCTGGAAGAAAAAATGTTATCAATTGGTAAAACAACATTAAAGTCAAAAATAGGGTTTTCTAATTTATACTTGTTCTTCATAGTTTCCAAAAGCAACATGGCTTGGGGAGTCGACTTTCTATGTTTTTCTCATGGGGAAGGTTTTTTATTTATAAGTAAATGAGATATCATAAAAAGCCTAAGGCACCTCTGGGTACACAAGAAGTTTACATGAGAAAAGACCTAATTAGAAGGAGAAAAGAGAACGAGAAAGTCATGGTAACTAATCACTAAAGGAGAAACAAAAGCTGTTGTTCAGCAGGGGCGGAACTATAAAATATTGTTTGGGGTGGCCGGAACTAAAGACAATAATTTATTTCTTGTGAAGTTTCATACTATGTTAATATGGGATCTTGAAACAGAGTTTATGGTATGAAATAATAGGAACCTGTAACATTTGCTGACATTGCTGGCACCAAACACCTTGTGCACCTGTAGCAAACTTTTGGGGTTCATCTGCTGGAAAATTAGGGGCAAAAACACAACCCTTAGCACACCTCCTCCTCATAGGCTTGGATGCTGCGCATGTTGAAGGAGAACCTTGCTTCCTGCCACTCTCCTTCATTTTGCCACGTGCCCCTTTCTAGGGCAAACAAAATCTCAACAGACTACTTTCCCTTAGTCTCTAACCCTTAAGTTTCTTACTCTTTATCGTTTTTTTTAGGACACTTTTTGAAGCCAAAAGACAAAAGGCCTATATTCAAGTGAAGAAAAAAGACAAAGCCCTATCCAAGAGTAGGGGCCACAAGTCAAAAACTTTTGGGTGGGCCAAGACCAAACCTTGGGGTGGCCAAATACAAAAACTTGCCGTGCCTTTATATAAAACTTGACTAGTTTGAAGAAGTTCAAAAATTCTAGGGGTTGTCAGGGTCCCCCCACCTTGCAACATGGGTCCGCCCTTGGTCCAAAGATACAAAGTATAAAAAAATAATGACTTAAACTTCTCCAAAGTCCTCTAACGGTCCTCAAAACTTCTATCATTCTTTTCTCTCCATAGACACTACAAAAGGCATGAAGGAACCATATTCCACATAGCAGCACTTTGAGTGATCCGGGCAGTCCACCAACATGCATATAAGTTGACTACTCGTCTAGGCATAACTCATGATAATCCAAATCGAATGAAGAATTCATCTCATAATACCCTGGTCCAACCTTTCTAGGCATCAAGCCACCTCAGAAAGGATACTCTCCAACGTCTTTCTCCAAATTTGCCCTTCAGTCTCGCGCAGACCACCACTAGCGTCTAAGCTGGAATTTTCTCCACCTGCACACAGCAGCTGCCCAGTTGTTTTCAGTCCCTTTGGGGCACCCACACACTCCTTCCCAGGAGCGCGTTCAACAATGCAGAGGTTGCTGGAGCCTTCAGTATTATAATCCTCCGCCATTTCTTCCTTCCGGCACAAGGATATGACCCCTCTGCCTGACTCCTCTGTGCTCCTTCATGAGCAGGAAGCACCCATGCTCGTTAGAGCAATGTTGAGCGAGGACAGCAGAGGACCCAGCTCCCTTTTTTCGCAGCAGATCCTTAACGTTGGCTGCTAGCCAACGACTGTTGTTCTTACCCAATAACAGCTACTTTCACGAATCCAAACCCCAAAACTACCCTCCACCGCCATCTTGAAAGATTTTGACTCAATTGAGCAACACCTGACAACCCCATAACTTACAACCGACCTCAAACACAAAGCACCAAACGCCGAGTAACATACATGACATTCTAGCACGAACAGACTACGAATGCGCCTACATGTGCTTCCTCTCAAATTCTAGCACTCTCAGTTTCATTTGGCAGAACATAAACACTAGAGAATACAAATATTTCTCATGGGTAAGGTGTGCCATGTCATTGGATGTATGTGCCCATAAAAGGATAATTCTCAGATTCATGTACCTTTTTGCTTTTTAGCTTTCTTGGGGGATTAATTTATGCCTTACTGTGGTGTCTGGATGTTCCAAGAAATTGAAAATACTCTTTAACACACATCTTACATTTAGAGACATTACCTATCAACAAGGAATACCTATAATAATTCATCAAAAAAAAGAAAAAAGAAAAAGTAATGGAACAACTTTAATAGGAATGTTTCATTTCCTTTAGATGGCCGATTAATTTAGTACTATCTACATGCTATGAAATCATTTTGATCTTGTGTGGAATACTGAGCACTTAAATGAAACAACTAAACTTTTTGTTTAGTCTCTTATTCTTCCAAGACTTGCTTACATTATAGGCTCAAGTTGTTCCTTGGAACATTGCATTATTCTCATGTTGTGTTGGATTAAAAAAAAAAAAACAGTGGTCATTAGTTATTTTTCCTGTGAGACTAATTTGTATCACAAACACAAGTTCCTACTTGAATTCTTCATATATACATTGTCATGATTATTGTGCATTTATTTGCATCATGGCAAGGAGTCCCCGGATATTGGGGTATGGAAATTGAAGTTTGTGCTGGGGAACTTTATTTTTCACTAGTTCTGACATGTAGATCTTGCTCTAACTTGTAATTTGTAATTACCCAGGCATGCACATCCAGGTAGCCCATATGTATTTGGACTTGTAGGTGTCGATCATGATCTTGACTTTCCAGAACCAATGCCTGTAGTTGGTATGAACAGATTGCATCTTTATATCTTGATAATTGTTTCAGTAGATATTGTGCTTCAAGTTATCCTGTATGTTGTATTGCATATTTATAAAGTATGCTTCTATGCCCTTAATTACCTAATGCCGTATGCTGCCATCTTATGCAGCTTATTTTATGTTATTAGCAATATTTCTTTTTCTGCTGAAAGTTGTTACTGTGTATGAAACAGTTTTGTCATGCATACCAATCAATATGGCAGGGATTTTGAATTTTTAGCTTAAGATGACGAGAGAAATATGATATGGCATCTTCACTATGTGCAGTATTCTGGATATTGCTCTGAAAAATAGGCATTGCACTCTTGATACTTCCATACTTTATAGTCAAAGTTGGATGTCAATAATATATGTTCTTATTTCCGAGGGTGTGGTGCACGAGACTGGAGTTTACTCTATAGGGGTGGGTCCGAAGGGCCCTGCCCTGGAGAGGTTCCCTGACATTATATATATATGTTCTTATCACCAGTTACATTGTAAAAGGATACAAAATTTCAACTGAATTAAGATAGTTAGGTAAGATTCTTAGTTTGGGCTTGTAACTTATGAGTATGAGAGGATCAATTGATGCTCATCGTGCATTGGCCGTTTTTTGACTCACTTAAGCTGGTGTGGCTCTATGAAGCTTTTACTTTATTTACTCACAGCCTACTGTCTTTAAGGTTTACTGCATCTTGTCTTTCCAGGGTAATAGGGAATAAGTGGATTTTCAAAAAGGTCTCCCATGACCTCTAAGAGAAGCACCTGGCTGGGACATTGATATTTCTCTTAGGTTTTATTTGTTTTATTGTTGAGTAGATATGTTCTCCTTTGACCTCTAAGACACCTGATAAATTAAGTCAAGAATCTTGGGGGAATACCCATATAAGTAAATGGAGCCTAAAATGTTGATCTTTTTCTCAGAAAACTTTTAAGCAAATTTTTTTGCTGAAACAAACTCCATATCAGTTGCTGATGACCCATATACATGAGATTCTGGAAAGCTTTCTAATTATTGAATTTGTAATGAATAAATGATTGAATATTTTTTGTATAATATGTATCACATTTTATAATTATCCAGTGGTTTTTGCATCATGTGGCATAATGTTTCATTTATGTAATATTCACATAAACTTATCAATAAAGTGTGCAAGAAGTAGAAAAATATGAATGTATTTGTGAGAGGATATACACGGAACCTTTGGGGGACAAGATGAGGGAGACTCGACTAAGAAGGTCTTGTCATGTGCACCAATAAGATAGTCTGGTCCTGGTTACTTTAACCTTCGTAGGTGCCAATTTATAATGCCTCGTTTGAATCCTATTAATAGTTTCCTGTACTTCTTTCTGTGTGAAATGTGCCTGTGTTGCGTATTATAAGATACCGGCACTGTGTGGGTGAAATGATTTAAACATGATTAATAAATAGCCTGAAGTTCTGATACCTCATAATTATCTTTGTAAGTGATGGCATGTTTAGATAACTTCGAATGCTGGGCAGAGTGAAATACTAATTTATTCATCTGCTTTTGGAAGGTTCCATTAGCATATTTGTTTGAAATTTTATATAGGTTCTTTAAAATGCTTTTCAAGGGAAGACATCTTCAGCATTTGCCTTCATGCCTTTAGGATAAATTTCCAAAGATTGATTCTTTTTAACTCCATATGTTTTGCTTAGAATCCACCTTCCACTTCAATCAATTTCTCTGGCTATTATTTTACTCTTTGATCATAAATATTTTCCAGCTCACCACAATTGAGAACCAGACTACATGGTTAATTTTGCCAAATGTGCTAACCCATACCACTTAGTGATTATTGTCACTTAACTGTTAACTCAGGAACCTAGATCAGATTTTGAAGTCACATTTGGAAAATGATGCATTGGTATATCTCAACAACTTATATTACTTAACAATATTTATTTGAGTCCAATTACTTTTTTCCACAAATTGATGCATTTCTGTTGGAACGCTGTCTAAATCCCCCCACCCCTTTTGGCCTTTATAATCTTAGTATCCCACCCAATAGTGGAGTAATTTCTCTTTTATGATGTCCCTCTTAATTATCAGTATAGATCTAATAAACATCTTTTTGGTTCCTTGAAGTTGTCCATTCATGGATTTTTGAAAAGAATTATCCCCATCCATATACAGAAACACCCAAAATATTATATCTGATCATCGTGTTTTTGGATTTTGAATTTAATTGCTGCATTCTAATAACTCTACTTTTCTCCATTAATGCTACTCTCTAATTTGACTAGTTTGATTGGCTCATATTTTGTACTAATGCAGTATATGTGGTGCTTGTAGGAGTATCTCGTTCTGCCAGGGGGTATTGCATAAATTTAGTCCTGGAGACCATGAAGACATATTCCTCTGAGGATGGTTTGACTGAAGAGGCCTTAGTTACCAAGCTTCGTACTTGTCGATACCATCATTTATATCTGCATACATCTTTGAGAAACAATTCTTCAGGTTTGCATTATCTTTTTTGCTTCATTGTTTAGGTGATAATATTTTTGTTTGGATGAAAGGAACTTAGTTTATGACATTCTGCTGGTTGGTACACATTCATGACCATCCTGCCCTCGAAACAGGAAAAATGGGTGCTCTCTTTTTTCTTCATGAAGTAGAAACATCGACGGTATAGCCCAATAGATATTATATCTTATTAATCATTTTCTGGAGCCATAATTGGGTTGCCGAAGTTCCAGTCTGGTAGATTATAAATATTCTGCTTCTTCAAAGGTGCAAAGGTGAAAGCAGGCAATGCATGAGACCTGAAATAAGATGAGGCATGAGCTCTAAGGAATGAGGCATCAGTCTTTTGTAAATTTATTTATGGTTAAATATCTTTTAAGAAATAATTAGGAATACCATTAATGCGAAGGAGTCGTTGAACAGGTTGAGGGGAGAGATTGACGTGGGTCTAGAGAGGTTTGATTTTTTAATAAAAAATCTGGAGGAAAGGAGTGGGTACACAAGGTCTGGCAGGGCGTGCGTGTGCGGTATGGCAGGAGGGGGCTCTCTCAAGCAAGGGGAGGCCCAGCCCAAGAAGATTAACTTGGAGGTTAGGGAGTTGGAGGGGGTGGATGGGTCTAAGGGGAAAGAACAATGTCCCAAGAGAAAGTTTAAGGGAAAGAAGAAGGTGGTGGCTGTGTATAGGCGTAGGAAGATGGGCCTGGGTCTTGGTCAGTCCAGCCCAAGCACGTCTGGTCCAGAAGGGGCTAGACCCAAGGGAGCGCCGGAGGTGTTTAACACGATCGGCTTGCAGGAGGGATGCCGAAGGTCTCCGGCAGGTGACCCAGGTGCATCGTCGTCGGCGGCAGGAGGGATGCAGTCAGAGGTGAGTCCGCCGGCTACAGTGAACTTTTCTGGTGATGGTCCCGGTGAGCTTCCTGGTGGCAGAGAAGCGGCGAGTCTGGCCGGAATTAGTTGCTGCACGCCGGCAAGAGTGTTTCCGTGCCAGACAAAGCCGGAGATGCCGTTGGAGGTTGTCGCCGGCGAGTCAGAGATGGCCGGCGAGTGTCTCAGTGCTCCGGCGATCGTGATTTCGGACGAGGGGGAGTTTCGGTCGAGCCAGACAAGGCCGGAGGGGCCATTTTTGGTAGCTGCCGGTGAGGAAATTGAGTGGGCCGAGTCTGGGGAGACATCTGGAGCTGTTGGAGTACCGGGGATGGTGGTTTTGGGCGGTGGGGATACTGTTTTGCACCAGAAGTTGCCGGTGATGATTGGTACAGTAGGTGAGGGCAGTGAGGTGGTTCCTTGGTGTGGCGGTGAAGTGCTCCAGGTTGTCGGTCAGGCTAGTGGGGGAATGGGTCAAGAGCAGGAACTAAGGATTTCTGGTGGGCTGCATATTTGGGATGATGATCCTTCAATTATTGGATTCCGGTGTTCAGGCTTGGTTGAGTCTAGAGAGGCTGGGCAGGAGGTGGTAGCTAAGAGTTGTGGGGGTGCAGTCATTGATGATGATAGGAGTAAGGAAGACGGGAGGGCAGAGGAGTGTGGAACAGAGGGGCCTTCGCCGTTGAACAGCTATGGTCCTAATTCAGGGGATGCAGCAGGCTTTTCCGATTGGGTTATTCAGTGTGCCAATGAGATATATCCGATCGTGGGGATTTCGTTTGCCGGTCATAAGCTGCAGTTGTTAGCATTGTTAAATTCTCTAGAAGAGGAGCGCCGAAATAATGGGATGGTATCTACTTCTAGTAGCGGCACTAAGGGTAAAAGGGAGATAAGAAATTTGGAGTGTTAGGTGAATTATGATGCCAGAAGTGGGAGCTCGATTCGGGGAAGCAGGAAAGGGAGGGGGAATGTAGTTGTGTTATGAAGATAAACATTATCTCTTGGAATGTGAGAGGGTTGAATAAGAGGGATAAGCGCTTAAGGGTGAGTAATTTACTTGGGGATTGGAATGCAGATGTTGTGTGTCTTCAAGAAACCAAGATTCAGGGTATGTCTAGAAGCATTGTTCGCAGTTTATGGTGGCGAAATCATGTGGATTGGTGCTGTTTGGATTCTAATGGGGCCTCGGGAGGTATTTTAATCATGTGGGATACTAGGGTGGTGGAGAAGATTGACGTCTGTATAGGGGATTTTACCCTGGCTTTGTCTTTCAGGAACGTGGCAGATCTCTCTGTGTGGGCGTTTGCAGGGGTGTATGGTCCGAATATTGATAGGGATAGAAGGCTCCTTTGGGATGAGTTGGCTGGCGCGCTTAGTTGGTGGAACTTGCCATGGTGTATTGGGGGAGATTTCAATGTTACTCGATTCCCTAGTGAAAGATCGGGTGGAGCTCGTCTGGATTCTGCTATGATGGGTTTCTCAGATTTTATTTCTGAACAAGGGCTTATGGACCTTCCCCTTGTAGGGGGTGTTTGTACTTGGTCGGTCTCTCAAGACCCTCCGCTATGGTCTAGGATTGATCGGTTTCTTGTTTCTCCAGAGTTGGAAGCTTGGTTTCCAGGGGTGAGGCAGAAAAGGCTTCCACGTCTTTGCTCGGATCACTTCCCAATTATGCTTGAGTTGGGGGAGATTTCCCAGGGAAAAAGGCCTTTCAGGTTTGAGAATATGTGGCTTAAAGAGGAAGGGTTTGTTGCCTTAGTGAAACAATGGTGGGATTCTTATGAGTTCCAAGGTACGCCGAGCTTTGTTCTTGCTCGCAAACTCAAGGCCTTGAAGCTGAATTTGAAGACTTGGAATGAGGAGGTGTTTGGTAACATTGAGAGGAATAAGAGGACTCTTCTTGAAGATCTTCGGGTGTTTGATGAGCACGAAGAAAGTAGGGCTTTGAATGTGGAGGAATTAGCGAGGAAGGCCGAGGTTGTTCAAGAATTAGAGAAGTGTACTCTTATGGAGGAGATAAGTTGGAGACAGAAATCGAGGGTGTCTTTGTTAAAGGAAGGGGACAAGTGCACTAAATTCTTTCATTCCATAGCCAACTCTAATAGAAGGTATAATTCGATAGAGAATCTTATGATTGGGGATAATCTTTCTTCAAATCAGGATGAGATTAGTGAGCACATTGTGGATTTCTACCAAAAGCTCTTTGCTGAACAACGCAGTTGGAGGCCTTTGGTAGATGGTATCTCCTTGGATTCCATCTCGGAGGGAGAGGCCAGCTGGTTGGAGAGAGAGTTTGAAGAGGAAGAGGTTAGAAAGGTCGTGTTTAAGATGAATGGCAACAAGGCTTCGGGCCCCGATGGTTTTTCTATGGCATTCTTCCAAGCTTGTTGGGATGTGGTGAGGGAGGACATTATGAGGGTCTTCAGTGCTTTCCATGCGGGCGAGATGTTTGTTAAGAGCCTCAACGCTTCGTTCATTTCGCTTATTCCGAAGATTCCTGGTGCCATCAACCTTAAAGATTTTCGCCCGATTAGCCTTGTGGGAGGTATGTACAAAATTATTGCCAAGGTTTTAGCAAATAGATTGAAGGTTGTGTTGGACAAGATTATCTCCAAGTCGCAAAATGCTTTCATTAAAGGTAGACAGATTCTAGATCCTATCTTGATTGCTAATGAATGCCTTGGTAGTAGGTTGAGATCTGGGGAGCCAGGGGTCATTTGCAAAATGGATTTGGAAAAAGCCTACGATCATGTGAATTGGGGCTTCTTGATGTATTTGCTAAGAAGGTGTGGTTTTGGAGGGGTTCGGTGTTCTTGGATTCAACATTGCATTTCCTCGGTGCGGTTCTCGATTATGGTAAATGGGTCTCCTAAAGGTTTTTTTAGTAGCTCCAGGGGGTTGAGACAAGGGGATCCACTCTCTCCTTTGCTTTTTGTGTTTGTGATGGAGGTTCTGAGTAGGATGATTTCGGCGGCGGTTCATGGGGGGTTGTTAGAAGGTTTCAAAATCGGCAACACTACAGTCTCTCATCTTTTATTTGCCGACGACACCTTGATTTTCTGCAATGCTAGGCCTGCCCAGCTACGCTACTTGCGGAGTTTGTTCTTGTTGTTTGAAGCTGCTTCCGGGTTGAAGGTTAATTTGGCTAAATCGATGATTATTCCGGTGGGGAATGTGGAGCAAGTGGCTTCGTTAGCCGGTATTTTAGGGTGTGAGGCAGCTCCTTTGCCAGTGAAGTACCTTGGTCTCCCGTTGGGAGGCTCTTATAAGTCCAAGCATATTTGGGATGGAGTGATTGAGAAGATTCAACATCGGTTGGCCAGCTGGAAAAGGTTGTATTGGTCGAAAGGGGGTAGGGTCACCCTTATTAAGAGCACTCTTGCTAACCTGCCCACCTATTACTTGTCTCTTTTTCCTATTCCGGTGAGTGTTGCTAAGCGTATTGAGAAGCTTCAACGCAATTTTCTTTGGGGAGGGATAGGCGAAGAGTTCAAATACCACTTGGTGAAGTGGTCGCAGGTTTGCACTCCGATCAAGGAAGGAGGGTTGGGGATCAGGAACTTATTGGTCTTCAACCGCGCTCTTTTGGGGAAATGGTTGTGGCGCTATGGGGCGGAAAGAGAAGCTTGGTGGAGAGTTGTGATAGATGCGAAGTTTGGAAGCTTGTGGGGAGGGTGGTGTTCGGTTGAGCCTGGAGGAGCTTCTGGGGTAGGGTTATGGAAGAATATTAGGAAAGGGTGGGAAACTTTCAAAGGCTTTACGAGATTGCAGTGGGGGATGGGTCTAGGATTAGCTTTTGGCATGATTGGTGGTGTGGAGATTCAGCTCTCAAGATAGCTTTCCCGATCCTTTATAGTATTGCTTGTGCGAAGGAAGCCTCAGTTGCGGATAATGTGGAGATGCTAGGGGGGTCCAACCAGTGGAACGTGAGCTTCTCGAGGGAGGCTCATGATTGGGAGGTGGAGGCCTTTGCCTCCTTTTTCCAGGTTTTACATTCTACAGGAGTGAGAAGAGGGTCGGAAGATAGATTATGGTGGACCCCTTCCAAAAGAGGTACGTTCAAGGTCAAATCTCTCTTTCTCTCCTTGGCATGCTCGGAAGGGAGGAGGTTCCCCTGGAAGAGTGTGTGGCGGACTCAGGCTCCTCCAAGGGTAGCTTTTTTTGCGTGGTCGGCGGCTTGGGGGAAAATTCTGACCCTAGATAACCTCAGAAAGAGAAATGTGATTGTGGTAAACAGATGTTGGATGTGTAAGAAGAGTGAGGAGACAGTTAATCATCTTCTTATCCATTGTGAGGTGGCGTCTGCTTTGTGGAGTGCCTTTTTTGGCCACTTTGGGTTATCTTGGGTGATGCCTGGTTGGGTTTTTGAGTTGCTAGCCTGTTGGTGGTCTGCAGGTAGAGGGGGGAGTGCTGCAGTTTGGAAGATGGTGCCTATTTGCTTTTTTTGGTGTCTTGGGGAGAGAGGAATAATAGGTGCTTCGAGGATGTGGAGAGGTCTTTCGAGGACTTTTTATCCTATTGTTTCCATACTCTGTATCTTTGGACTATAGCATTTGTTTTCCCGATTTCGGTTAGCTATGATGATTTCCTTGTACGTTTTTCCCTTTCTAGTTAGGTGTTCCTCCTTGTATACTTCCAGTGTACTTAGGGGCGCCTTACGCTTTTAATAAAACCAGCTACTTACTTATCAAAAAAAAAAAAAATTAGGAATACCAACAGAAGCATTCTCTATGACCACTTCTACGATTAATGTGGGTTGTTTCTCAATTACTATGTTAATGATTTGTTTAATTGAAGTTAAAAACAGAAACAGAAAACATGCTGCTTATGACTGCAGGCTAAGCGTTAATGGTTTTGCAAAAAAAAAAAAAAAAATACAACCTTAGGCATACCGGAAGGCATAGAGGGTTGTAAGTCTCGGCTTTTGGGGTTTAAGCCTCATTCTTTCTCCTGTTAGGCGTCCTACGGTAAGCTATTTGTCATGCAACTTAATTAGCCCATGGCTTAGCTCTCTCATTTTATTACTTTATAACTTATTAGATTTCTAAGTGGTGCGTGGAGGGCAGTTGCTAATTTGCTGTTTCTTATGGTGCCTAGAGGCCCTAGACTAGTTTGGAATATAATTACTTCCTGTTTGTTTGTTAACAAAAATAAACTTTAGTTCTTTTTTTATTATTTATTAATTTATTATTATTATTTTTATGACATGTCTAGATTCAGTCACAAACAGTAAATTTTGCTTATGTTCATTTGCTTTTAGTCTTTATTGTATTTGTCTATTCAGTAAAGTTAACCCATGCCGGTTTTTTAAAGTCGTTTAATAAAAGTATCATTTGTATTAGAGAAAGAAGAATGCACATGGTACATTTTATCTTTTTCGCATTACTATTGATAACAGGCACTTGCCGCTGGGGTGAATTTGGTGAGGGAGGTCTGTTGTGGGGAGAATGTAGTGCCAGACAGTTTGAATGGTTTGGAGGGAATCCTGTCAATGAGCTTTTGCTTAAGGTTCATTTGCAATTGATTTTATTGGTGTTCGTCTTGTGAGCCATTCTTTTCGTTTACTAATTTATTGTTTGAATCATGGTTTATTAAATATTTTATAGGTAAAGGAGCTTTATGGTCTTGATGATGAAGTTACATTTAGGAATGTCACTGTGTCTTCAGAAAATAGGCCCCAGCCTTTAACCCTTGGAACAGCAACACAAATTGGTTAGTTTACTTGCAGACAATACTCAATTTTAATTTTATTATATACAAAACAAATTCATGTTAATAATATATGTTCTTGTGTTGCATCTCCCAGGTGCCATACCAACAGAGGGAATACCTTGTTTGTTGAAGGTGTTGCTTCCATCTAATTGCACTGGTCTACCTGTATTGTGAGTCAGAATTTGCTATGTTTTTAATGTGTTATAATCTTCAGATTTAATCAATAAATCAATTAAATTAAGTACTTTGGACGTAATAATTTGTATTTTTGATCCTTTACATTTTTGAACTTTAGTTTATCTTCATGTGATTACCGTTACCTGTTAAGTGCTAGTAGTATTATATTAGTGATAGTTGTAGACCTTATTCCCCTTTATAGCTAGTTAAAGTAAAAATGAAATAGGAGGTAACAGTGGGCAAACTCTTGGAGAATTATAAAAAGTCACACTTGTGGGCCCCATTACAATAATTCTCTTATTCGGTTTTGTTTATGAAGTTGGCATTTTCTTCCTACTTGGTTTTGGTGTTGGTTTCCTAACCGACTTGGAGTTCGGTATCCTTTGTGGTTAAATTGCCAACATCTATATGTTTATTTCAGATGCAGCCCATGAATTCTTTATTGTTTTCTTTGTATTAAGGGTTTATGGTAACAATTTCTCTTTCATAAAAAAACCTTACGCTCATGTCCAACTTTCCGTAATTGATATTCACAAGCTCATCCAGCAATAAAATTACACTCTTCTAGCTCTGTTTTCTGCATTCTGCAACATAGTAGGGTTAACTCTTTCTCCCTTAGTTCTAATAATATGTTTATTCGCAGGTATATTAGAGATCTTCTTCTTAACCCTCCTGCTTATGAGATTGCATCTGCAATTCAAGGTGAGTTGTGTTATACCTTTTATATGATGAGAAATCTGTAACTGAATATGAGCTAAAGTAGCTCTCTCTTAATTTTTTAGTTTCTCCATGAATTGCAGAAAATTACATGGTGATGATTTTATGTATTTACCATTTTTTTTTCCTTCCAAGAATGTTTTAGACTTAAAGGCTAAAATTCCAACTTGAGCATTTACCGATCAATGATCACAGGATCTTCTTCATGTTTGGTAAGATTTGAAGTTTAGAACCTATGACCCATCCAACTCCCACCCTAACCCTTTAACTCTTGAACCAAACCTAAGTGGTAGAGGGACTGTTATGAAGTTATAAATTACCAAGAAATGAGTATAAGTAAGGTAATTCATGTTTCTCATGCCAAAAGCGGTTTATTTTCTGACAACAGGAGGGAAGAATGGGAGGGAGGGAGAGAGATGGGTTGATCTAGTTTCAATTAAAAAGATAACAAAACACGCTATTGTATGACTCATGGAAATATACTTTTACTGGAATTTTAAATCTCCTAGGGCAACCTTGCAAGTTCTACTGAATTTTACTTTAATGCATACTTTGTGAGCATTTTCCTTATGTTAAAACAATAGGTGATGATAAGTTAAAACTGAAACAGTTACAAGTTTCTGCAAAAATCCCTTTTTTATAAGTAATCGAGATATCATTAAAAGCGTAAGCGCCCCTATGTACAAGAGAAGTCACCTAGCTAGTATGGGCAAAAAAAAAAAAAAAAAATCATGATAACTAATCACTATAGGAGAAACATGAGCAGCTATCCAAAGAGATACAAAGTGTTGAAAAAGTTTATGCAAAAATCTAGTTTCAGTTGAGCATTTAATATTCGAATGCATTAACTGGTTCAACCACATTCTCATATTAATGGCTTAACTTGTAACTTATAAGTTTTTGTAGTATTTATTTTATAGGGGCTTCTATGAAATGCAACTGATTGCTTGCAGAAAATGCTTGTTGGAAGTCAAATAATAAGAGGCTTGACTTAATTCTTTCCTTGGCATACTTGGCTTGGCAAATTTTCCAGAATCTAGTTCGCTATTGAACAGATTTGCTATGATATATTAACTGAACAGATAAGAATTGCAAGTCACGGAAATTATTTCAAAGTTAGAAGAGTCACAGAAGGAGAAACCACTAACCTGGTATAACCTTCGTATGAGACACAATTAAAGATTTTTGAGATATCAACTGTATGTTTTTTTTTTTTTTTTAAATTGTTTGAGTAAATTCTCATTGCAATTTACTATGTGATCACTGAGATTTTTTTCTTTTCTTTTCTTTTCCTTTTCCATGTGGTACTGCTCTGGTATTTTATCTCATATTTGAATATTCTCTAAGTTGTATTTGTTTGGGCAGCAACTTGCAAAGTTATGAGCAATGTAACGTGCTCGATTCCTGAGTTTACTTGCGTTTCATCTGCAAAGGTTGTATTCCAATTACTTTATTAACGGGTTTGATACAAAAATGCCTACACATGCTCTCTTCAGCTTCTTTTTGTTAGTTTCTATGAAAGATTGTTGCAACCAAATTTCTTTCCTCATTATGCTTGATGATTTTAATAGAAAGCAGAACCATATGTTTTGTCATCTAGTGGATGATGAGTAAATTCCTGTAACCTATGCTTGCATTTTACAGATTATGATTTTTGGTGGTAGCTGAAAAGAAACCTTGAGCACTTGATCTTTGAAATGATTATAGCTTTCATTTCCACCTTTTAAGTTGAATGCACTTGATCTATGATATTTTGTTTGCATATTAGAATACAGTTAATGGTTTATTCTAAAAGCTACTTTTTGTCAGTTCATTAGTGCTTTAGTCCTGCTCATCACTGTAAGCTCTATCTTGAAAAGGCCACCAAGTTGTGATTGAGTTTAATTGATGATTGGAACTTCTCAGGTTTCACATCTCAAACAAGAATTAAAGGAGTAGAGGTTGTAATGGAACTGATTTTTTGATACCAACAGTGTTGGTAACCATACTGAAAATGAATGTCAAAACTAGGATAAAACAGTTTGTAAAAATACCATTAACTCACACTGTTAAATTTGAATAGAAGTTCTATTCCGCTGTATAGAAATTTTCTATAATTTTTGAAAGCATAAACTTTTTACTTATTTAAAAAAAAAAAAAAAAAATCATTTGGTTAGAAACAAGAAGAAAAAAAATAATTAAGGATACATTGTGGCATGCCATCATCATTTCAAATTTCAGTTGCTCAGCAACACAAGGTGGATCTTCAGATTATCTAAAATTCTTCTCCATCAGCATAGACCTGATAATCTCTATTTTACTAGTCATTCCTTGCCTCAACTGTTCTAATTCATTGGTTGACATTAACCACTCTATTGATTGCTTGAAATCTTAATAGTTTTCCTGAAATCATTAGCATGAACTGCAATCTGATGCAATGTTATTGTCATTTACTCTTTAACAATTTGGTTTGAAAATGTAATTATTGAACTCTCTCTCTCTCTTTCCCTTAAGTTTTTTTTTTTTTTTTTTTGACAAATGTGTAAATGCTTGTCTATATGTGAAGATGCTGTGTGCCTACTACGTTTGATTTTTGGTTTGCCTTTTTGTATGTTGTGCAGCTTGTGAAGCTACTTGAACAGAGGGAGGCCAATCATATTGAGTTTTGTAGAATAAAAAATGTACTTGATGAAATATTGCACATGTATAAAAATTCTGAGCTCAAGGAAATCCTAAAATTGTTGATGGATCCAACATGGGTGGCAACTGGGTTAAAAGTTGACTTTGAGACATTGGTAAGTAGGAGAATTTGGCTTTGTACATTGTTTTTGCACTTCCATTGTATACGCATCTATTGGGGAAAAAAGAAACAGTAATTCATGTGATATGAAATGGGCATATTATAGATGTATGAATGGGGGGGGGGGGGGGGTTTCTAAAATTGACAAATTGCACTTATCACTTTTAATCAATGTACCAGGGAAATGTTGCTTTATTACCTTGTGAAATGTTGTAAGAACACTTTGTGCTACTGAGAAAGTCTTGGATTAAAACAAGTGTTACTGCCATCAGCATGGACTCCATTATTCAAGTTGCACCTTTTCAAGATCCAACTTGTGCTTTTCTGTTTAGGAGTATTGTTATTCTTCTTGCAAGTAACTGCGCATGTCATTGAACGCTTCAAACTAGGACATTACAATTGGTTCAACTCATGATCAGGCTGTTTTGTGCATTAATACCCCTTTATTCCTTTGGTAATGATATTCACCGGTTGGCCAAGTCTCAACCCAGAGCATGCCTGTGTTATGGGCTTAGCTCAGGCTGTACAATAACTCACCTCAGGCCTTGCTGAGCTTGGAAGAGAAAATTTCCTTTGGGATAAGTTTATACAAGCCTCAGCCCAGACCAACTGACATGCCTGCTTCAAAAATCTGAAACCTCCCTCTTTCCACCATTTTTATTCCATCTTTCATAATAATTCTGGAAGTACTCAAATGTTGTGTTTATTATTAGTCATTGTTGTTGACCAAATTGATCGTTTCAACATAAAACATGCCACTTTTCCAGTCTTCATCATTTGTGGGGTCCTATTTACTTGTGCTAATTTCATGATCAGTAAACTTTAATTTGATGATTGTTGGATTATTAGATTACCGTTGGAGGTCTGAATATTGGGCATAATTCAAAGTCGATGTTATAAATGTGTTTTCTTCTGCCTAGCTCATCCTTTTATAGCACATTATTTTAATCGTCCTTGTTTTCTTCCAGGTTACTGAATGTGAGTGGGCTTCGGGTCGAATTGGTGAAATGATCTCTCTAGATGGTGAAAGTGATCAAAAAATTAGTTCCTCTTCTGTCATTCCTAGTGACTTTTTTGAGGATATGGAGTCTTCTTGGAAAGGTCGTGTGAAGAAGATCCATATAGAGGAAGAATTTGCAGAAGTTCAAAGGGCAGCTGAGGCCTTATCTTTAGCAGTAGGTCCCCCAGACTCAAAACTTTGCTTGTCATGATTGGATATTGTTGAAATTTGAAATAGGAAGAAAAATGAAGCAAAGATGGAGAGAAAGAATACAAAGACTTAAGGTGGTTCAACCTTAGAGACCTACACCCACCATACATAAGCCCAAGTGACTACATTTTTTTTATCGTTGACTTAGATAATAAAACAATTCAATGAACCCTTTCATATAATGGGATTTATACAATTCAAAATATAAAATTGACTTTCAATTTACTATATTAGGATATCGGATCAATATAATTGATTGATATAATCTCATAATTTACTTCTAACCATCACTCCCTTGATTTACTCATTCTGATTTGATAAGTAAATTATACTTCAACACTCTCAACTTGTGCATGGAATCCATGGTGAGATGCACAACTTAAAAAATTTGAATTTGAAAGCTTGAAGTTGTCTTTTCAAAACAGTGTAGTTTAATAATACAGCCAATAAAGCAAAAACTTGATTTATGAAACCAAATTGGATTCTTTAGAGGCACATAAAAATAAATTCCATTAGAATGGGAACTCCCCCTCAATGATCAATCCGCAATAGATGCTTCTTGAAGATGTCATAGTAATGTTAATGTAATGAGATCTTTTATCATAACTTATGACGCTAGAAGTGAAAAATGCATAAGGAAGAGGCAATATTTCCTAGTCAAAAAATATTGAAGGTCAACCTCCGAAATCTGAGTTAGTCACAGTAAGGGAGGTACTGCATAAGAAAGAGCTGGCCGATATTCTCAATTGTAGTCTCTTCCCTTCCCTTGAAATAGTTGGGTCTCCCTCATGGCGCTTCTTTTAAATAAAAAACCATGGGTCCAAAGAGGAGGTTGGTGTATAGAGGAAGTTCAAGGGCCTTTTGGGGTGAGTCTTTGGAGGAATATTAGAAACTGGTGGGGGGGTTTCTCCAATCTTGTCTCCTTCAAGGTTGAGGGCGGATCCCGCTTTCGCTTTTGGCATAACATGTGGTGCGGAGAAGTGGCTCTTAAGTATTAATTTCCAGAAATTTATTTAATAGCCCATAATAAGGAGGCCTTAGTGTCAAACTACTTGGATCCCTCCAGCTCTTCTATCAATTGGAATCCGAGTTTCATTAGGGCAATCTAGGATTGGGAGCTAGAATCTTTTGCCTCCTTTCTCAAGCTATTATACTCCTCGAAAACCTATCTGGGGGAAGTGGTTAGTATTATTTAACGTTATAGACTAGAGAGCATTGTTCGTTCCCCTAGAGAAGTATTTGGAAGGTTAAGGCCCCTCCGCACATTGCTTTATTCTTATGGGCAGCAACAAAGGGTAGAATCCTCACAGTTGGTAATCTTAGAAAGCGTGGTTTCTCTCTTGTTAATTAGTGTTATCTATGCAAAAAGAATGAGGATACTGTAAATCACCTTCTCATTCATTGTGAGTATACTAGTGATCTTTGGCACCTGGTTCTCAACTTATTTGGGGCTTCATGTGCGATGCCTAGCAACATCTTAGAGCTGCTTCATTGTTGGAAGATTCGGGGGCAACGACATCCCAAAGAGGCATTCTGGAAAATTATTCATGCTTTTGTAATGTGGAGCATTTGGAGAGAAAGGAATCGGTGGCTCTTTGAGGACTATGAGTCCAATTTAAAATCCTTTTTTTTTTAGATCTCTTTTGGATTGGGCCATCGTATGTTACTAATTTTTCTTCATTGAACTAATTTTTCTACATTGAACCTGGTAGATCTGGTTAATTTTTTAGATTGTAGAAGCCTATAGGGTGATTGGGCCCTCTTGTATGCTTTCTGTGTATGAGGGCTCTGCTCTTTTCTTTCAATAAAATTATTTTTCATCAAAAAAAGAAAATTCCTAATGAAGATATGAAAAGAAAGAGGTAGTTAATGATAGTTGATTCAAAAAGTGATGATTGAAATCACAAGAAGAGGAAACTGAAGCTAGTAAAGAGATTCAAGCAAGGTCCAATTGGCAAACTCTGATAGCATATTGAAATTTGAAATAAGAAGCAAATGAAGAGAAGATTGAGAAAGAAAGAACGCATAACTAAGGTGGTTTGGCCTTAAGGTCTACATCGATCATACCTTCCGTGTAATCCAATAATTCTTAGAAGATCATTTATCTTGATGTCGTTTCTTAATTATACATGTATTCTCTTGTTCAGTTGTTTTCAGGGTGTAACCATTTCCTTTCCTAATTTTATTACAGAATATTTCTTTGCGGTTTCCCTTGTCCAAATATTTAGCCTTAAATTCTGTACTATCTGTCATTATTTTTGAAGCATGGGTATGGATACATGTTCTAAGTACTACCATAAACATTGTAGTTGTAAGCTATTCTAAATTAATTTTGCATGCATTTACCATCTGTGTCCAGAAATGAGATAACGTTAACGTTAAAAGGGTCAAATCCATTTCATAAACCCTTTTTACATTTATATTATTATTTTGGATATAATTCATGTATATTCCTCATCCAATACGTATCAAAGTTTTCTTAAAAAAAAAAAAAAAGAAAAAAAAGCAAAAAGAAAAAAAAAAGAGTTTCTGTATACTGCAGGAAATGGTGAATATATATTGGGGAGCATAGAGTATCTGACACATAGCAAACTATGGGTACAGCTTCTAGATTTGTCCTACTGCATAAATTGCTCATCTACTTGCAAATCTTGCCAATTTTGCATGTCTTGTTATCCAGATTGCTTATACTTACAAAACGATGTCAAGTTTGGTTAGCTGCATAACTTTTCCTTATCCAAATTATGCACTTGCTACACTATGCATGTTCTTGCATTTGGCACTCCTGTGTTTGAAAGTCAAATGAAATCGTTATATTCTCACCATAGATCAGTAAATTTGGAAATATGCAAGCTTTGTTGTTATACTCTTGTAAGTCCCTTTTTCATCTTTTTTTTATTAACATTTATACTTTTCTAATTGTATTGTTATATGTCTATGGTTTAATTTACGGGAAATTATTTGCAGGTTACTGAAGATTTCCTCCCTATAATTTATAGAATAAAAGCTTCCACAGCCCCATTTGGAGGTCCAAAGGGAGAAATTTTATATGCTCGAGAGCATGAAGCTGTTTGGTTCAAGGGTAAACGGTTTACACCATCTGTTTGGGCTGGGACTCCTGGGGAGGAACAAATCAAACAGCTTAAACCTGCTTCAGATTCGAGAGGTAGAAAGGTTGGAGAGGAATGGTTTACCACATGGAAGGTGGAGGATGCTTTAACAAGGTGTGCTTATCCATATAAAGCCGTGGAAGTTATTATAATGATTCTCCTGAGTAAAATACTTGTTTCATGTATTTAATTACATCTTTTATAATGGATACATTTTTTTTTTTTTAGGTACCATGTGGCAGGTGCCAAGGCAAAACTAAAGGTCTTGGAATTATTGAGGGGACTTTCTTCTGAATTACAATCTAAAATTAATATCCTTGTCTTTGCTTCCATGTTGCTTATTGTTGCAAAGGCATTATTTGCTCATGTGAGGTTGGGTTCACATATCTTTAATAAGTATTTGCAACATTACTTACATATCTGTGACAGTAATTCATTTCACCTATTACTCTCATGCCTGTAATTTTAAAGCTTCTGCTTTCTTTTTTTTTTTTGATAAGTAATATTTTATATCAAAAGCGCAGAGGGGCGCAACCCTAGTACACAGGAAGTATACAAGGGAAACGACTAACTAGAAGAAGAGAAAAGAACAAGAAAATCAAGAAAGCTAATAACTAAAGGAGCGAGCCAAGCCGCTGTCCATGAGTAGAGGGTATGGAAAAAGAAGGCCGTGAGTTCCTCCAAGGATCGCTCAGAATCCTGAAAGCATCTCTCATTCCTTTCTGACCATAGGCACCACACAATGCATTGAGGAACCATTTTCCAAACAACGCCACTCTTGGAGCGACCTCCTGACCACCAACAAGCAAATAATCCCTCCACCTTCTTAGGCATGACCCAAGACAATCCAAAACGACTGAAGATAGCGTACCATAAGGATCGAGCGATCTCACAGTGAAGGAACAAATGATCAATAGACTCCCCATCATTTTTGCACAAATGACATCTATTGATTACGATAAAATTCCTTTTTCTGAGATTATCAAGAGTAAGAATCTTCCCTAGCACCGCCGTCCAAGTAAGGAAAGCCACTCTCGAAGGTGCCTTGGTACCCCAAATACTCTTCCAAGGAAAAGGATCAGCCTCTTTACTTACCAAGACATCATAGAAAGATCTAACATCAAACTTCCCTTTTCTAGACGGGATCCACCAAATTCTGTCCTCCCCTCCCCTTCTCATTCTCTGGGAATATAACAGAGTATAGAACGAGGCTAACACTTCCAATTCCCAATCATGAACCGACCGAAAGAAACTAACATTCCATTGGCGGGTTCCACCCATAATCTCCAAATTGTCGGCAATGGATGCATCTTTAGCATTAGCTATATTGTGAAGGCTTGGGAAAGATTCCTTCAGCGTTATATCTCCACACCAAACATCATCCCAAAATCTTATATGAGACCCATCTCCTGGATCAAATTTAATATGTTTAGAGAACAAACGCCACCCCCTCCTAATGTGCCTCCAAAGACCCACCCCATGCGGGCCGGGAGTGTCGACCGAATGCCATCCACCCCACTCAGAACCAAACTTTGCATCCACTACAATTCTCCACCAAGCCTCTCTCTCATGCACATAACGCCATAGCCATTTCCCTAATAGAGCTTGATTAAAGACTCTCAATTTCCTGATCCCTAAACCACCTTTAGAGATAGGAGAGCATACCTTGTCCCACTTGACCAAATGGTACTTGAACTCTTCGTTGAGACCACCCCAAAGAAAGTCACGTTGAAGCTTCTCAATTCGCTTGGCCACTGAAGCAGGTATAGGAAAGAGAGATAATAAATAAGTAGGGAGGTTAGAGAGTGTGCTCTTGATTAAAGTGACCCTTCCTCCTTTAGAAAGGTATAACCTTTTCCAACTAGCCAACTTACGCTCAACCTTTTCCAATGTATCATCCCAATTGTTTTTGGCCTTAAACCGGGCGCCCAAAGGAAGCCCTAGATATTTCAAAGGCAGGGACGCTATACCACAGCCCAAAACTCCTGCCAATTCTTCCATAATAGCCACCTCACCTACCGGAACCAAGGCTGATTTAGCCATATTCACCTTCATACCTGAAACAGCTTCAAAACAAATGAGAAGAGCTTTAATAGAGCGAATTTGGTCCCTATTTGCCCCACAAAAGACCAACGTGTCATCTGCAAATAAAAGATGAGAGATGGTGACCCTCTCAGACAAATTGGCTCCCACAGAAAAGCCCGAGATACGGCCATTATCAATGGCGGCAGCAATCATCCTGCTAAACACCTCCATAATAATGACAAACAAGAAGGGAGACAATGGATCCCCCTGCCTTACCCCTCGAGAACTTCTGAAGAACCCTGAGGGAGTACCATTGATCAATACAGAAAAGCGTGCAGTCGAAATACATTGTTCAATCCATGAACACCATTTCTCCCCGAAACCACATCGCCTGAGAAGATACAATAGAAACTTCCAATTTATATGATCATAAGTCTTCTCCATATCCAATTTACAAAGCAGCCCTAATTCCCCTGAATTGATTCGGCTATCCAAACATTCACTTGCAATAAGGACTGAATCCGTAATTTGCTTGCCCTTCACAAAAGCATTTTGAGGCTTTGAAATCACCCTATCCACAACCCTCCTCATCCTATTAGCGAGAACTTTAGCAATAATCTTGTAAGTCCCGCTTATGAGACTTATAGGACGGAACTCCTTAAACTCGGAAGCCCCGGGCACCTTTGGAATGAGAGAAATGAAAGTAGCATTAAGGCTTTTTTCAAACTTACCACGAGTATGAAAGTCTGAAAATACCGCCATAATGTCTTCCTTAATCACCTCCCAGCACTCTTGAAAGAAAGCCATAGAGAAACCATCCGGACCTGGTGCCTTATCTCTGTCCATGCCTTTAACCACCTCCAAAACCTCCTTTTCATCAAAAGGAACTTCTAGCTGGTTGGCCTCATCCGCATTCAACATATCAAAAGCAAGATTGTCCACCCTAGGCCTCCAATCACAACGTTCCGAAAATAAGGACTCGTAAAATTGCACCGCCTGATCCTTGATGAGGTCTTGGTTAGAGGAAAGAGATCCATTAATGGCTATGGACTCAATGGAGTTGCATCTACGATTAGAATTGGCGATCCGATGAAAGAACTTAGTGCACTTGTCCCCCTCTTTGAGCCACCGAATCTTGGATTTTTGTCTCCAACTAATTTCTTCTTGTAAAAGAGAGATCTCCAATTCCCTAATAACCACCCTTTTTCTTTCCTTCTCTTCTTCATCTAATTCCCTCTCCTCCTCCAATCTGTCCATGTTCTTCAATTCTTCCGCTTTCTCTAAGCATCTTGCACTTACATTACCAAATTCCATCTCATTCCATCTTTTAATGTCCTCCTTCAACGCCTTAAGCTTTTTGGCCAATATAAAACTTGGAGAGCCAAAAAAACTATAAGACGACCACCAAACCCGTACCCTATCCACAAAACCATCATTTTTCAGCCACATGTTTTCGAATTTAAAAGGCCTCTTACCCCTAATCATGGCGTCACAATCAAGCAAAATGGGGAAATGATCCGAACATAGTCTAAGCAACCTCTTCTGTAACACACCAGGATATTTGATTTCCCATTCTGGAGAGACTAGGAAACGATCAATCCTAGACCGCGAGTAAGAATTAGACCAAGTGAATGTACCTCCAGCCAAGGGAAGATCCATGAGCCCCTGCTCAGAAATGAAATCCGAAAAATCCGACATTGCTCGTGTGAGGCGTGCTCCCCCCGCCCTTTCACTAGGAAAGTGAGTGACGTTGAAATCACCACCAATACACCACGGCACCTCCCACCAACTGATGAGACCAGCTAACTCTTCCCATAAACGATGTCTGATGGAATCGAAATTCGGACCGTAAACCCCCGCAAAAGCCCAAACAAAGTCATCCTCCACATTCTTGAACGAGCAGGCTGCAACAAATTCTCCCACACAAACCTCAAGCTTCGTGACCACCCTTCTATCCCACATCAATAAGATTCCACCCGAAGCTCCTCTAGCTGCCACAAAGCACCAGTCTGCATACGCACATCCCCACAAATTTCTCACAAAACTCCTGGAAATATACTCCATTTTCGTCTCCTGAAGGCACACAATGTCTGCCTTCCATTGTCTGAGCATGTTTTTCACCCTCAAACACTTATTGCCCTCATTAAGCCCCCTCATAAAGCTTCTGCTTTCTTTAACAGACTTTATGTTTACTTATGAGTTAGAAGAATTAGGGTGCTGACACATATATGGTGTCTTGTACCTTGGTGTACAACTTGGTTGGGGAAGACTTGACTTGAAATCAATTTAGTTTTTGCATATGTGAGAATCATCTTAAAAGATTCAATCAGCCTCTGAACTTTGCGGGAAATAGGAATTAAAAAAACAATAAAAAGTAGTATGTACCATCAGTGCATATTTATATTCTTAGGTCTTAATTGTGTTGTATAAATTGTCAATTTAATCATAAAAATTATTCAACTTAACGGAACACTTTTTATATGCATACTGTTTACACTTTAGCTGAAGGTTCCTATGGTTGGTTGGTTTACACAAAGCTGCAACTGAGGTCGAACTTGACCTTTGGTCAAAATTCATCATGCTTCAATTTGTTAACTTTTTAATCTTCTGCGTCCTGACAAGTTTGTGTTGTGAAATTTTTAGCTTTTGATGTAAAATCTTGTTTTAATCACCATTAGTCTTTTATTAAACTTGCTGTCTGTATTTTAATTTTGTTTGATTGATATTTTGCAGTGAAGGGAGAAGGAGGAAATGGGTTTTTCCCACTCTTGCAAAGTCCCATAGATCCGAGGTTGTATTCAACAAATCAACATATGGTTGAGTGAATGTTATATGATTCCTTCTAGTTATAGTTATCCTATTTACCATATGTTTTGTGATAAATATCACAATGTGTACTTCAAAATTTATTGGATTTACTATTGGTTATGTTCTTGTTTATCACAATGATGATTTTTAAACAGGACACAAATCATTATTGAATTTCTTTCTATTTTTAGTTTGTAATTATGACGGATCCACGCTAGATATATGGAACTGGTGTCTTCCCACTTGTTCTTGTTGATATTATTGGTGTGACTTATAGATCCCATGTGTTTGTGGTGTGTCCTTATTTCAGGAGATGGTGCCATGTCCCATTAACTAACATGGAAGCACAATAGTGTAGGCTTTTGATAATATGATAAATTGTTGGAATACTCTAGTAGAGGAACTATTTATATGTTGCACTGAATGATATCTTACTGTCTTCTGATACTTCACTATTTTCATATGTAGTGCAGTTAATATTTATTTACAAAGATAGGGCAGTTAATATTCACAGAGAGAGAACTGGAGGAGAGAGTGTCACTCTCTCTGAACAGCATATTTGCCCTATTTTCTTAGGATAGTCATGAGCTGTCTTAGGTTGAGAAGATGTGTGAGTAAGAGAGATGGAGAGTTCTTTATGTCTTTGTTACTTAAAATATGCTTGGACATAATGTGTAACTGTATGGGTTACTGCTGAGTCTTTTGTGCTAGAAGTACTACATCTGTCATTTAGTATATAGAAACCATCATCATCACATTCTTACATGGTGGTGTCTCACATATTGATGTGTTGAATGCAGGATGTGAAGCCATTAGATGGAGCATATGGGATGAAGATAACTGGCCTATCGCCATATTGGTTTGATGTAGCAGAAGGCAGTGCTGTACATAATACAGTTGATATGCAATCATTGTTTCTTTTGACAGGACCTAATGGGGGTGGTAAATCAAGTTTGCTTCGATCAATCTGCGCTGCTGCTTTACTTGGAATATGTGGATTTATGGTGCCTGCAGAGTCAGCCTTGATTCCTCAATTTGATTCAATCATGCTTCACATGAAATCTTATGATAGTCCTGCTGATGGAAAAAGTTCATTTCAGGTAAAGTATTAAATATTTTTATAATTTATTAGCTATTCATAAGTTCTAAATATCTTGGCATATGTGGTGTTTTGGCAATGGAGTCTTTCTTTGGTTTCTTGAATGCTAGAAAATTATATTTGTAGACTCCAACATCAATCTCCTTGCTTTCTTTTGATTTTTTTTAGCTTTGATGTTGGATCCACCTCTCTATGCTCTAATTAATTTGTCAATTGGATATCAATGTTGTGTCTTTTTGCTGCATCATATTTCCTCTTGTTAATCAGAGGAGATATACACTCATCTAGCTCTGTGATGATTGGTAGTGCAACATGGAGAACCATAATTCTTGTAGCCCGCCTTTGATTTCTTTTGTTTTGTTAAGTAATTCAATTCCATTAAAAGCGCAGAGGGGTACAACCTAAGTACATAGGAAGATACAAGAGAAATTAGATAATTAGAGAGAGAGAGAAGAAAAAAGGAAAAGGGGAACACAAGTCCAAGAATTTCGAACAAACTAGAGAAGCGATTATGTACATTGCTATCCAAGCATAAAGAGATTTGAACATGACAACTCTTAACTCTACATCTCACAGTTTTTGAAATTCTTAGCATTCCTGTCTCTCAAAATGCACCACATTAAGAAAAAAGAGTCAACCTCTAAGCTTCTAAAATGCACCTACTTCCCAAATGGCCTCTCCAGTTAGCCAACTCCACCACCCTTCTAAGCATGGCCCATTCTACACAAAAAAGATGAAGATCAAAACCCACAGCTCTCTAGCCACTTTGCAATGGAGAAGAGGGTGCCTCTTGCACATCCAACACCAATCCGCCACTATGACGTGTCACTTTCTCAAGTTATCCAAAGTTTAGATCTACCCTAACACCGTCGTTCACACAAATAACATAACTTTCGAAGGAGCCTTAACCCTCCAAATGCTCTTCCAAAGAAATGGAGAGCCAACGAGAATGCAAAGTGCATTATAGAAGGATCTAACCTCGAACTTCCACCTTCCTGATCCAATACATTCTATCCTCGCTGCCTCATCTTGATTTAAGAGAGTACACAAGATCAAAGAACGAAGTGACCAAATCTATGTCTCAATCATGCACAGGTTTGATAAAAGAAATATTCCATTGAAGGTTGTCGTTAAGGAACTGTTACCCAAACCTCTTTACCACAGGCAATATTAAACAATTTCAGAAAAGAGGCCTTCAGTGATTGATCTCCTCACCACAAATCATGTCAATAACTTGTGTAATCTTCAAGCTCATATTTTGTTGGCGATCATGTACAGATGATTCTTAGTCATGGGCCACCAATCGTGAACCCTGTCAATTCCTCTGTTGATAGGTCTGCATCATTGGGTTTGGCCAGAACATTAGTGTATGGAGCTGAACCATTCACCGATGGCAATCGTTTGGGTTTTGGTGATTTTGAGACAAAAAGAGTCTGCATTGTTGGATAGCTTAGTTAATGAAGAGGGTCATTTAATCGAGGAAAATGACAGCAAGCTAGAGGTCAGGGTGGGTGAAGCAACTCGTTCGGGTGGCAAAGATTCTTGTAGACCAGATGGGCTTGATATGTGTTGTGCAAAAAGGAATAGTCGGGCAGGTTCAGAATTGGTGCTTCATACGATGGAGGAACTCTTTGTTTGTGAGCCTTGAGCTGTTGTTCCCCTAGCGTGTTTGCCCAACCCGAGTGTTCAAAGCCTATGGCTTCTAGTTGGGTCTTGCTGAAGGTGAAGGACATTTGCCATTTTATTGGTCTAGAGCGAGGAGTTTGAAGGGCAATTTATGGTGTTGTTTACAACCATTAACGCGGGTTATAACTAGGAGGGATGGGTTTCTAACTCCAAAGCAGCCTTCAGAAGTAATAGTGTTGAAAAGACTATCCTGCTCGATCAATTATGATTCCATGTTCGAGCTGTAGCAAAGTGAAAGGGAGAGGGGTGCCTTGGTTTATCCATGAAGCCCAAATTGTTATCATGGAGTGTAAGAGGGTTAATCGAAGGGAAGAAGCGCCTGAGAGTTAGGAATTTGGTCAAAGAATGGAAGGCAGTTGTTATTCGTCTTCAGGAGACCAAAATGGAGCTTATGCCCTATAGTATTGTGCATAGCTTATGGAGGTGCATTCATGTAGATTGGTGTTGTTTGGACCCTAGGGAGCTTGGCTGGTTTGCTTAGTTGGTGGGACTAGCTCTGGGGCATCGGAGGGGACTTCAATGTCATTCGTTTTCCTAGCGAGAGATCGGGTGAAGTCTGTTATTGTCTAGCTATGTTGGAGTTTTTCAATTTCATTTCGAAGCAAGGGCTCATGGACATTCCTATAGTGGGCGGCTCTTTTATGTGGTCTAGCAATAGGGACATCCCCTCTAATGTCTCGAACTGATAGATTCATTGTTTCCCTAATTGGGAGGCCCAGTTCTCTAATTTGATGTAGAAGAAGTTACCTAGATTGTGCTCGAATCACTTTCCTGTTATACTCAATTGTGGAGGCCTTCCAGGAGCCAAAAGATATTTGAAGTTCGAGAACATGTGGCTGAAATCAGAGTTTGTAGATAAGGTGAAATTGCAGTGGTCCTATTACTACTTTCAAGATTCTCCAAGTTACTTTCTGGCTCATAACTCAAGTCAAGGAATTACAAAAGAAATTCTTCCAACAACTAATTTATGAGCTTGGAATTAGGAGGTGTTTGGCAATATAGGGAGCAATAAACAGGTTCTTTTGGAAGAACTACAGGTTCTGGAGGGCTTGGAGGAAGAGAGGTTTATATGAGGTGGAGATAATGAGGAAGGCCCTTAACGTGACAAGGCTCTGGAGGGCTTTGAGGAAAATGAGGTTTCTGAGGTGGTGAAAACCCTTAACGTGACAAGGCTCCAGGTCCTTAATGGTTTTATCATGGGTTTCTTCCAAAGATTGTTGGGAACAGCTCAAACTAGACGTCATGAGTGTCCTATTCTATTTTGAGCACTTCCCCAGGCTTTATGGGTTAGTGTTTCTAGCTTCATTTGCTGGTAATCAGAAATCTATGGGAAACTTACATAAATTGTTAATTTTTTTCAATTCCTAAACTAATACTTGCTGCCATTTGATCCAACCTGGCTAAATTGAAATGGCTTGAGCTCTAGTAGTAGTGCATTTCACTTACAAAAGGTTGTTAACAGTTCATCAGATATTCTGCTTTATTATTAAAATATTTAATGTATGATTATATTCTGTTGTAGAAGTCTTTATAGTGAGATTCATTTTAACATAAAGTATGAACTGTAATTCAATTTTTTTAAAACTTATGTCATTTTTCACTCATAACATCATAAGCACCGTCAATAATTTATTCACCGTGGTTGTAATATCTCAGGTAGAAATGTCGGAAATTCGGTCCATTATTGCCGGAACCACTAAAAGAAGTCTTGTGCTTATAGATGAAATTTGCCGAGGAACAGAAACCGCAAAAGGGACTTGTATTGCAGGGGGTATCATCGAAACTCTTGATAAAATTGGTTGTCTGGGTATTGTATCCACTCACTTGCATGGAATATTTACTTTGCCGCTCAATACCAAGAACACAGTTAACAAAGCAATGGGAACAGAATATGTTGATAGCAAAACAAAACCAACTTGGAAGTTGATAGATGGGATATGTAGAGAAAGTCTTGCATTTGAAACAGCCAAAAAGGAAGGAATGCCTGAAACAATAATCGAAAGAGCTGAAGGCCTGTATCTTTCAGTTTATGCAAAAGAAGTTCTTTCTGGAAGAAATGACACAGAAACAGACCTTTGTTCTAACACAAGTATTAATCATTCTGATGAATTGAGTCGGATTAGACAAGAAGCTGCCTTTAATAGGAAAAAGTCAACAAACCGAGTGGAAGTTTTACAAAAGGAAGTTGAGAATGCTGTCACAATAATATGTCAGAAGAAGTTGATTGAGCTCTACAAGAAGAAAAATATATCAGAACTTGCAGAGGTACACTGTGTCCTAATTGATGCTAGGGAACAGCCACCTCCATCAACAATAGGTGCTTCAAGTGTCTATGTGATGCTTAGACCGGATAAGAAATTATATGTTGGAGAGGTACTTTTCTTTTGACATTCATTTATATTATCATCAAATATGGGTTCATACTCAGAAAGTTGTCCGTGTGCTTTTCTCAAGATGATTAATTACACCAAACCACTACCTTTTCTGCTATTTCACCAAGATGACCTGAGCCACCGTTGTCCAATATCTGGTGCAATGTATTTGTCTTCACTCTTCATCAAAGCTATTTTAGTAACGCAAAATCCGACATCTGTTTTTTTCTTTTTTTGGCTGTAAAATATTAGTATATTATTACTGTCACCTATCTAAATTGACTTTTTCAAAAACTGTTGCTATAGACGGATGATCTTGAGGGCCGAGTCCGTGCGCATCGTTCAAAGGAAGGAATGCAGAATGCATCGTTCATGTATTTCTTAGTCCCAGGAAAGAGTCTGGCTTGCCAACTGGAAACTCTTCTCATCAACCAGCTTTCTAATCAAGGCTTTCAACTGACCAATGTGGCTGATGGTAAGCACAGAAATTTTGGCACATCCATCTCCATAGAAAGCGCGCCTGTGTGCTCATGACGCCACAGCCCTTGATCCCCATGCTGTGCAACGAATAACTAGTCAGTCAGAAGAAAGAGGTAGTTGGCCTTGCTATGTTACTGTATGTAATTCTTTGACAAAAGCAAGAGGATGTGAAATTGATCTGGCAGTGGCTGCAGCAATTTTGTCTGTTTGATCTGTTGCTCCACTTGCTGTTTAAGGTCCTCACCTCCAGTAAATGGGGTGAGATTTTGTTGTTATTTGACATCTAATCTTACTGTCAGTAATGCTACATGTATATAAATTTCTTTTTATTTCATGAGTTCTACCTCTCCCATTCTTTCCGCGTTCACTTCTTTTTGGACTTTGTTTTTCACTACTTTCAACAGGTTTTGAACTTTTGCTACGCCTAACATGGCTTGCAAGGAGTGGATAGTGATGTAAAAAATAACAGGTATCCTCTTGGAGGTGCCCATTTACCTGCAAGATGCACTAGTTATTTTATGTTTATATATTAAATATTCTCCCAAATTCTTATATCATAGCCTACTTCTGTGCCATGTTGTTGAGTACGAATTTGTTGATTATTTCTTGAGTAATTAAACGTTTTGACCAATTTCTGTCGTTAACTGAAAAACCCATTTGATACTTTTGTCAAAGGTTCCGTCAAATTGGGGATCCACGTCACCCTACTTAAATTCATGACCTGTGTCCATTTTGCCACATATGAATGACAACTCACCAAAGCCTATGATGTGGCCATGTATCACAGGTGGTACGTGGAATAAAAAAATAATAAATAATTTCCAAATCTTAAAAAAAAAAAAGTTTCAATTTAGCACAACCTAATTGTCAAATTTATCCCCAAATTAGCTGAACAGCCAAAAAATTACTAAATCCTAACGGCAAAGCACGTAAAGAAAAAACCCTCATGTAATGTCTGATCCTTAAAAACCAATGTCTGATCCTCTAATAAAAAGCACCCAATGCAAAAGTACAGCAAACCTAGAAAATGGATGTCAACATACGATTCTAGAAATCAGTTTCTACCCTTACGTAATGTCTGATCCTTTTCCTACCCAGTGTCTGATCTTCCATTCCATTTCGAAAATGTGTAACAGGAAAGTTACTGCCAAACCAGAATTAGAAAGGAAAATGAGAGAGAAAGAATGTGAGTAAGAGACTTTGAGAGAGAAATGGATGACTTCTTCTTATTGAACAACTTGGCCAATTCGAGATGGCTAATCTCCATACAATGTTTGTACACTTCTCCAAAAGATACCCCTTCTTGCACTCAACTAGCCTTATATAAGCTTAGCAGTCAAGGCAATTAGGCTTACAATTGTTTACAACTAACTGTAACAACTTTTGCAACTAACTACCAACAACTACTATAACAGCTTCTATTATACACATGCTGCAATACCTCCTAACAGAATTAACTGTCATGCTCCTGCTGCCTTTCCCTTTAGCTTCCCAACTCTTATGCAACAGCTTCTCATTTCTTCACGTGACATAGCCTTCCTCTCTAAAGCACCTTGCCCACAAGGTGCGGATAAGCATGCTGTAAAGCAAACAAGTCCTCCCAAGAAGCATCATCAACAGTTTGGCCAACCCACTGAACTAGAATTTCAGTAATTGCACGACGACCTTGCTGCTTACTCCTCCTAGCCAAAATTTTCAAGGGTTCTGGCTGAGGGACCCCATGCACATCCACTGGAGGTAGTTTAGGAATAAGAAAATTCTTGTTACCCAACTTCAACTTCAACTGAGATACATGAAAAACTGGATGAATCCGAGCTGCCACTGGAAGATCTAACTCATAGGCTACCTTCCCCACCCTGCGAATGATCTGAAATGGACCATAAAACCTAGGGGATAACTTCAAAGATCTTCTAGTAACCACAGATTGTTGTCTATAGGGCTGCAGCCTTAGATAAACCATCTGCCCTACCTCAAATTCTCTCTCTGATCTCCTCAAATCAGCATACCTTTTCATCCTCTGTTGAGCTTGCTGCAGATTACTCCTTAACAAAGACAGAATCTGCTCTCTGGATCGAAGAACTTCATCTACAGCATCCAACTTTGTAGTCCCCGGAATGTAGGTGAGTAACCGTGGAGGGGGAATGCCATAAACAGCTTCAAAAGGTGTCATCTTAGTAGAAGCATGCCAAGTAGTATTATACCAATACTCTGCCCATGGCAACCAAGACAACCATTGCTTAGGCCGCTCTTGCACAAAACACCTCAAATAAGTCTCCACACACTTATTAACAATCTCAGTTTGGCCATCAGTTTGAGGATGATAACTAGTACTAAACTTTAAAGTAGTACCCTGCAGCTTGAATAACTCCCTCCAAAAGACACTAGTAAAAATAGGGTCTCGATCTGAAACAATGGAAGTAGGCATTCCATGTAATCTGATGACCTCTTGAACAAACACTTGAGCTACTTTAATAGCTGTATAGGGATGAGAAAGAGCAATAAAATGGCCATACTTAGACAATCTGTCTACTACCACCAAGATCATTGATTTCCCTTGAGAAATTGGTAGTCCTTCCACAAAATCCATAGACACATCAGTCCACACTTTGCTAGGAATGGGAAGAGGCTGCAACAAGCCAGCTGGAGACATATTCTCATACTTAGATTGTTGACAAACTGCACACTCTCTAATAAACTTCTTGAGATCAGTAGTCATCCCCTTCCAATAAAAATCCCTCTTGGCTCTTTGCAATGTTTTTTCAAACCCTGAATGGCCTGCAATTGGATCACTATGCACAAAATGCAAAACTTGTGCTCTTATGGCCTGAGAACTCCCAATGTATAACCTCTTCTTATAAAACAGCAACTTATCCCTAAGGAGAAACTTGTTTGGATCTAACTCTCCTGTCCTCCATTGTTCCATTAAAGCCTTTAGCTGCTCATCAGTTTCATACTCAGCCCTTAAATCATTTATCCAACTAATAGTAGGTATGGATAGAAGAGATAATGTTATCTCAGGTTCCCAATCATCCCTTCTTGATAGGGCATCTGCCACCCTATTCTCCACTCCTTTCTTGTACTCCACTGTAAAGTCATAACCAATCAACTTAGTGATCCATTTCTGCTGAAAAGGGGTGCCCACCTTCTGTTCTAAGAGAAACTTCAGACTTTGATGGTCGGTTTTAACAATGAATGGTCTCCCAAGCAAATAAGGCCTCCACTTTTGAATAGCTGTCACTAAAGCAAACAATTCCTTCTCATAAGTGGACATATGGACAGCTTTCCCTTTCAAGGCTTTACTCAAGAACGCAATTGGCCTGTTGGATTGCATTAAAACTGCCCCAATGCCCATGCCACTAGCATCACATTCAATCACAAAGGGTTGGGAAAAATTAGGAAGTGCTAAAACTGGAGCTGCTGTCATGGCAGCCTTGAGTTTGTTAAAGGCTTCAACAGCTGATTCCTCCCAAGAAAAAGCATTTTTCTTCAACATAGCTGTCAAAGGGCCTGCAATAGATCCATACCCTTTAATAAATTTTCTATAGTAACCAGTGAGTCCCAAAAATCCTCTCAAAGATTTGAGAGTTTTAGGAAAGGGCCACTCCACCATAGCTTTAATCTTCTCATGGTCAGCCTGAACTCCTGAAGAAGAAATCACATGACCAAGATACTCCACTTCCTCACAACCAAACTTACACTTGGACATTCTAGCATACAGCTGATTCTGCCTTAACAAATCCAAAGTGATTCTTAAGTGTTGCTTATGAGTTTCCAAATCCTTACTAAAAACCAGAATATCATCAAAAAAAACTAAGATGAATTTTCTGAGATAAGGTTTAAAAACATGATTCATAAGGCTTTGAAAAGTAGAGGGAGCATTAGTAAGGCCAAAGGGCATCACCAAAAACTCATAGTGACCCTCATGAGTGCGGAATGCAGTCTTATGGATGTCCTTCTCAACCACCCTAATCTGATGATAACCAGATTTCAAATCCAATTTAGAAAACCATTTAGCTCCCCACAATTCATCTAACAACTCATCTACAACTGGTATAGGAAATTTATCCTTGATAGTTACCTGATTTAAGGCTCTATAATCCATACACATCCTCCAGCTGCCATCTGCCTTCCTCACAAGTAACACTGGAGAAGAGAAAGAGCTTTGACTGCATCTAATCACTCCAGATTGCAGCAACTCCTTCACAATCTTCTCTATCTCCTCCTTTTGATAAAAAGGGTATCGGTAAGGCCTCACTGAAACAGGCTGTGCACCCTCCTTCAAAGGAATTGCATGATCATGAGATCTTTTAGGAGGCAGCTCCTTAGGATCTGCAAAGATGTCTGCAAATTCTTCCAATAACTGAGCCATAGGACCAACTTTCGTGTTCTGATTCTTCCCAAAGTCATTCCCCTGCTTCTGTTTAATCTCATCACCCAAAAGCTGCAACAAGACACCCTTGTTCTCACCTCTACTTAGTTTAAAAGATTCATCATCTTCTACACTAAAATTCAGATTAGCAGCCAACCCTTCCAACAAACAGGTTCTTTCCTCATAGACAAATTGCATAGTAAGATTAAGAAAATCCCACAATATAGGCCCTAAAGTCCTCAACCACTGAATACCAAGTACCATATCACAACCAGCCAGAGGTAAAATATAAAGATCAATAACAAAAGTATAACCTTGCAGCTTAACCTTTGTGTTCTTACATTTACCAGGACTCACAATCTCATCTCCATTAGCTACCTTCACTTTGATAGATTCATTAACCACAGGCTGTATTCCTATTCCTTTAACCTTTTCTTGATCAAAAAAGTTATGTGTGCTTCCAGAATCAATCAAAATTATTACTTTTTGATTCTTTATCATACCTAAAATCCTCATGGTCTTAGGAGTAGGATTTCCAATAATGGCATGCAAAGAAATTTCAGGAAATTCTTCTAAAAAAAAATCACCTGGGTCTGGTTCCTCTTCTCCCTCTTGCAGCTTGTCCACCTTCTCTTCAACCTCCTCAATCAAAAATAATCTCGGTGAAGCACACACATGGCCACGGCTCCACTTAGCATCACAGGTGTAACATAAGCCTTTTTTCCTTCTATCCATCATTTCAGCATTAGAAATTTTCTGCACTGGTAACACTGCCTTACTGTAAACAGGAGGATTAGTCTTAATCTGAATATTACCATTAGCAACATTCTCCACATTCTTTTGCTGAGCAAAGAGATTGACTTTTCCCCCCAACAAACCAGTAGTCTTATTCTCCCCCCCAAAATTCCTGGCAGCATTATTATAAGGAAGTACATTCCATTGGGGTTTAGTGCTCCTTCTGAAATTGAACATATAATCCTCTTGGATTTTGGCTAAAGAATAAGCATCCACCAAAGTCTTAGGTTTGAACATCTTTACTGCCAATCTAATTTCATCTTTTAACCCCCCCATAAAGCAACTCAGTTTATGTGCTTCAGGCAAATCAACCACTCTATTGGCTAGCACTTCAAACTGTTTTTTATATTCTTCCAAAAATCCCCCTTGCTTCAATTTAGACAAGGTTTCCATTGGATCATCATAAGACCCCATACCAAATCTAGTTTGTAATGCTTGAGTAAATTCAGTCCAAGTAGAAAAAGAATGTGACTTATGTAATTCTTGAAACCAAATTAAAGCTGTACCTTCCATATGAAAAGAAGAAATCTTCAGCTTTTGAGTGTCCGGTGTAGAATAATGATCAAAGAACTGTTCAGCCTTGTAACACCAATTTAATGGATCCTCCCCATTAAATTTTGGAAACTCCAACCGAATAGACTTAGTGTAGAATCCATCTCCTGCATGAAATTCTGCACCATCTTCTGTATGAAATCCTCCACCATCTCCTGCATACCTTCCTCCTTTTGAAGTTGAACCAAAATTGGCCTCCATAGAATTAAGAGATACACTTTTATCTTTCTGTCCTGTTCCCTTCTGCAAATCTTTAATGGAACTCAACAACTGATCCAACCTCTCATCCAACTTCACCTCCAAACGATCCTGCCTTGCACTTATAAAAGCAAACTGATCATCCTGCTTCCTTTCCAGTCTTGCATTCCTCTCTTCAATATCATCCTTCAACTGCTTAAACTCCTTCCTGAACTGCACCAAATCCGCATTCTGCCCCATTGACCTAGTTTCCATGAAAAGAAAACAAATGGCTCTTGATACCACTTGTAACAGGAAAGTTACTGCCAAACCAGAATTAGAAAGGAAAATGAGAGAGAAAGAATGTGAGTAAGAGACTTTGAGAGAGAAATGGATGACTTCTTCTTATTGAACAACTTGGCCAATTCGAGATGGCTAATCTCCATACAATGTTTGTACACTTCTCCAAAAGATACCCCTTCTTGCACTCAACTAGCCTTATATAAGCTTAGCAGTCAAGGCAATTAGGCTTACAATTGTTTACAACTAACTGTAACAACTTTTGCAACTAACTACCAACAACTACTATAACAGCTTCTATTATACACATGCTGCAATACCTCCTAACAGAATTAACTGTCATGCTCCTGCTGCCTTTCCCTTTAGCTTCCCAACTCTTATGCAACAGCTTCTCATTTCTTCACGTGACAAAATGGCCCCCCAAACCAGAAATCAATTTCCGAAAGTGGTCATTGAGAGAGACACATACTCTAAACCGAGCTCGTCAGAAGAAGAAGAAGACTAGGAAGAGGAAAACGAAGGAGAGGAGGAAGTTGCGTAGAGCGAAAATAGAGAGAGAAAGGAGGAAGCTTTGGATGATAAGTAAGATAAACTCCACCTCCCTTTACATCTGCGCTCAAATCCTCAAGCCCAAGAAATTCTGGCTCGGGTAATAGATCTGACTCATGCACATCAGATATGGAAAGGGGCTGGCAAGAGCGTTGCCGGAGAGATCCAGGTTTTGGAGGCTCTGGCAATACTTGAGGGACTCCGGAAGCTCACCGGCTAGCTGCATTGACCGAAACTCAGGCTGATGAGGCGGTTCTCGATCTTGAATTCCCCTTGAATTCAAGATTCTGAAATTAGTTAGAAGATCCTGTTAAGTGTCTCACTAATTATAAAATAATAAAATAGTATTTAAATTTTAAAAAGAAAATATAAAACAAATAAATAAAACAAAGGGGTGGCTGCTCCAATTGAGCCTGAAGCCACCCCAGACCGGCCCTTAGAGGTGGTTCGGCCACCCCCCAGCGCCAAACCCAAAAATTAAAATTTTTGGGTTGGAGTTGATCGAACTACCCTCAAGGGGCATGAGGGTGGTTTCAACCGGCCCTTAGGGATGCTCGAGCCACCCCCAAGGGCCAAACAAAAAAAAATTAAAAATTTAGGTTTGGCCCGGCCACCCCCAAGGACCCCATGGCCCTTAGGGGTGGTCGCTCAAAAAAATTTAAAATTTAGGTTTGGCCTGGCTCAGAACCAATGTGACAAAATTAGTCGATTTGACAGAATCAAAAGATTTTATGATTCTGAACCAAAATCATGCTTTAAAATCGGGTTTCAAAGAAAATTTGATGACCATCAAGCCATTGTTTTGTTTTGGTTTAAAATTCGTTTATCCTATATATAGAGTAATAGACTTATGAAAATAACTATTTAATGCTTATTTATTTATATCTCATATGATCATTTACTTTATTGAGCATAAATATTAATTAAACTTTATGCTATGGTATATTTTGTGGTCAACATAAAGTTTGAAGTTTTATGGTGCCATTATAAAGTAGTGAAAATCAAAGCGATTTGGGAATAGCCACAGCGTCCCAACTCCCAAGTCATGATGATAATAACCAAGTAAATATTTTTGTAAAACTTCATAAATGAACTTTTGGCATCTCTATGAGAATTAGATGCTATTGAAATTGTGATTATTATAATATTTTTAGGAATAGCCAAATCATCCTAATTTTATAATGATAATCACATAAAGATTATTTAGATGAACTTTATGGAATATTAAACATGTATGTTGTGATTAATTCATAAATTTAGTGACTTTGTCCACACCAATAGTGACTCGCCCCCGGCTACGTGTCCTTTGGACCCTTCGCCCGCCCGCCACCGGCGGAAGCAAGCTAGCCCCTATTTTATGATTTAATTATAATAAGATGGTAAATTTGGCATTAAAAATAAAAAATTTCTTAGGCCCACATGTACATGAAATTTTTATTTAGAGGAAAATCCACTTTACCCTTCCGAAGTTTCAGAGGTTTTTCAATTTGAACCCCAAAGTTTAAAAATTGGCAATATACCCCCCAATGTTTCAAAAATTTTCAATTTAAACATTCCGTTACTAATTTTCGTTAAATTGGACGAAATTTTTTTTAAAAAGCCTGAGGGTAATTATGTAATTTTAGAGATTTCCGTCCAATTTGACAGAAATTAGTAACATAAGGTTGAAATTGAAAATTTTTGAAACATTAGGTACATTGCCAATTTTTAAACTTTGGGGTTCAAATTGAAAAATTCCTGAAACTTCAGGGGGGTGAAGTGGATTTTTCTAGATAAATTAAAAGGAATCTGAGCAAATTCAAAGACAAAATGAAATAGAGACGCCACAAAATGGTGATCAAGAACGGTAAACCTTTAAAATTAAACCAATTTGATTCAGTAATAAGAATATATATAATATTAGATGTAGTCCATTTTATCAACTACAAAATATTAATATAGTTATAGCTAGGGTCACCCATAAAGAATAAAAAAAGGAATGAAAATGTCATGATTTGTCACAAAGTGAACATATATAGTTATAATCAAATATCAATACATGCAGTAAAGAAAATTCAGCATCCACCAAATTTGTAAGAGTACATGCTTAATAGCATGAATATTATAATATTGTCATAATAGTAGGCCAAAAGAGAATGTTATTGTATGTGGAGTGTTCAGATAAACTCTTATGAAAATAAAATATTGGAGGAAATTAAACAAAAATAAAGCAACGATCTTGCACGTGGAACGCACAAGCCAACCATCTAAACAAAAATAACGATCTCTACTCTTTTTCTCTCACGTCTTTCTCTATCTTCTCTAATCTCTATATGATGTTTTTTTTTTTTTTTTTTTTTTTTTTTTTTTTATCACTAATGCATTTAGAACTTTCTTGGAGGATTTTTCATAGTTGACTTAAGGGTTTTAGTACCAATATTTATAAAGAAGAAAAAAAAAATCCTTACAATAAAAGTATGAAATGTTCAATTATATGGTTGAAATGTTCAATTATCTAGTTTTGTCATGGCACCTTACTTTTCAACACTCCCTCTTTAGTAATATTATTAGTTTGTCGAGTTATCACAAGGTCATACACTACCAAAAAAAAAAAAAAAAAGAAGCATTTTGTGTGTGTTTTTTTTAATTGTCATTTCCTTTAAACAACACAAATAATCGTTTACTGTTTAATCAACAATAATTCACAATTTATGTCGTTTGTCTAGTAAATAACATCACTTGTGATGTTATTTACTAGACAAACGACATAAATTATGAAAATGATGTCATTTGAACAATAAACGACAATAAAAAATGATATTATTTACTGTTCAAATGATAATAATTCACAATTGATGTTGTTTGTACAATAAACGACAATAACAAATGATGTTGTTTACTGTTCAAACGGCATCATTTTCACGATCAGTAAACAACAATTAAGCATTAAACATGACGTGAAATGATTTATTTGATTGCATTAAATATTGAGTTAAAGATTTTTTTTTTTTATTTTGTATTCATAAAAAAGAAAAAAAAAATGTTATTTTGCATAGGAACAAATATTTTAACACATTTAAATTTTTATCGATTAAAATAAAATTAAGTGTCTTATGATAGTTTTTTTTTTTTCTTTAAATCCACCCAACCCACAAACTCATCCCAATCCACCCGAATTTAGACCGAGACGAGATCAAGTTTTTTTCGGCCGAGCGGCTGATTTATCAGCCCTACCTGCACGGTAGCCAGTTAACAATTAGCCAAGCGAATCCAACATCCCATCAGTCATTGCCAGCTAAACAGACACGCTGAGAGAAAGCTCCCTACGCAAACCGAAGCCATTTTTCAAAGCCATGGAAGTGGAGGGATCGTCGAAGAAGATGATAGCAACGCAGGTTGAGATGGTGGAGGCCAGGGTCCCGCTTCCTTACAGAGACCAGTGCGCCCACCTGCTGATACCTCTCAACAAGTGCAGACAGGCTGAGCTGTACCTCCCCTGGAAGTGCGAGAACGAGCGCCACTCCTACGAAAAATGCGAGTACGAGCTCGTCATGGAGCGGATGCTCAAGATGCAGAAGATCCGTGAAGAAGAGGCCAAGTTGAAGCAGCAGAAGAAACAGCCTCTTCCTCTCATTCCCAACACTGCCCCTGCTTCTTAGACGCCCAAATCCCAAATGGGTTAGTCAGTCTGAATCCTGCCTTTTTATTTTATGGGTTTGATTAGAAGGTTTTTTTGTTTTGTTTTCGTTTTATTTAGCGGGTTTTGCATGATCTAGGGTTTACTTGTGGACATCAGGGGTCTTTGTTTGTCGAGCCTATTCATTTATGGGGTTTTGGTTGATCTCTGGAGTTTGTGTTGGTGATTTATTATTGGATTATGTTGTTTTTTCTTTTCTTTTTTTTTTTTGGGGGGGGGGGGGAATAATTGAGGAGGTTTTGATTTATGAATATTTTGAGGGTTATATTGGTGAGTTCTTAATGATGAGTTTGTGTTTGGTCTAGGCTTTGTTTGTGAAAGCTAAGCATGAGCAGGGTTTAATTATGAAAATTTAGGGGTATTTGGTATGTGGATACTTATGCTTTTCGTTTGTACCATTTGGAAAAGTATCTAAATTTAGGGCTTTGAATTTGTTCCCATCGATAGTTGCTGCTTTCATTGGGAATCCAATGGAGGCCTCTGGATTGGATAGCTGGCAATCATATGGTGGGAGTAGTCTTACAAATACAAAGCATAAGAAAATCGCCAATAGTGAACTTCTGAAGCCATTTGCAAGTCTCTGCTACTACTGCATTATTGTCACGAGCTGATTTTCAGAGATTTTATTCAGGTTAGTTAGATTTAGAGACCAATAACTGGTACCACAGGCCTCGAAAGAAGCAAGCAAAATAGAAAAAGAAATAAGAAATGGAGTGGGCTTGACTTTTGGGAGTTGAGTGTTTAGTGAGGGAATAGATGGATATAATCAGAGTAAGAGGTTCCTTGTCATGGATTAGATGATTTAACCATGTTCAATGATGATTAAGAGTGCACTACTTGGGAGCAACATTATAAAGATTGAAGGTGCTGTGCTGGAAGATAACCAAGAAATGAGCTATAATAGTGTGAAAACACATGTTGGAGATTAGGTACTGAGCTGTGTGCTGTGATCAAGGGGAAATCCTTGGAATAGAATATGAAATTGTCCATAATCTCTTAAATTGTTGCAAAAAGACATTGCATGAAAAGGACTTATAATAGAGGCTATATAATCCTTGGAACAACGTGTTTGCATGAAAAGGACTTTGTAATCATAATCATGTGCAGGCTTAGGCTGTTCTTGAGATGTATCCCTATGCAAGGTTCTAAGATGGCAATGGTGTAGGTACACCACATATTTGGGCTATAAAATCATGAAAACAGGGGCGTTGTACATTAAGGATTTTCTTCCTATTAGCATATTGGGTGGTGTCTACAAGATTATCTCCAATGTCCTAGCTAACAGGCTGAAGCAGTGTTGTGAAGGTTATTTCGGAGACTCAAAATGCCTCAGGGGGAGACAGACAGTAGTCTCAGTCCATATTGCCAACAAATGCTTTGATAGTAGAATCCAATTAGAGGAACTAGGTGTACTCTGTAAATTGGATCTGGAAAAGGCTTATGATCACATTACTTGGGGTTTTATGCTGTATATGTTGTGGAAATGTGGTTTTAGGGAGAAATGGTGTGATTGGATAGCACATTGTATCTCTACAGTTTGTTTCTCTGTTTTGGTTAATGCTACTCCCATTCGCTTCTTTAATAGTTCTCGTGGCTTGAGCTAGGAGATCCTTTGTCTCCTCTACTTTTTTGTCGTGGTTATGGAAGCTTTGAGTAGAATGTTGTCCGCTATGGTGAATAAGGGGCTTTCACCGGGTTGTTTTTGTGGGGTCTAGGAATAATGATGATCTCTCCTTGTAGTACACACTTTTAACAACATTGCACTCTCTCTGATAGTCAATGTACAAAAGAACATAAGAAGGAACCCATCTTTCTGCATATCACTCATTGCAGGCGATGGCTCAAGGCCATGTACTTGCTGATGCTAATCAAGCTGTGGGTCCCCATGATGTTCAGCACACACCAAGGTAATTGGCGTAATATCTTCTCTTGGTGCCCTGTTGGAAGGCATCGATGGAAATCCCTGTGCACACTTATGGGAATCATCATTATCCAAGTAACCAATGAATTGCCCTTATCAATAGTCTCTCTCCTCCATTGCTATGCTTGCCTTCTCCATGGTTTCACGAAGACCAAAATCTGAACTGTAGAGTGTTACGAGTGTTTTAGAGGGGGAGATGGTGGGAATGAGGTAGATGATTTTCTTTGGTTGGAAATATTTTTCTTGATTTATGGCGAGTTTACCTTGGAGGTGAATTAAGAGATGTCGAATACCAAGCCTGCAGCTGGAGGTTTGGAACATAGGATTGAAACTTCCCTTATCTGCAAAACTCTTTGAATCTTTAAAATACCTTCTCAAAATAGACTGTTATGGTCATAGGGAGGCTATTGCTTAATGATACAAGTTTATAAATGTTATATCTTTTATGACCTGGGATTGGTGAAAAATAATGGAATGACTTTTGAATATGTTATGTTGACTACTGTATGTTCACAGTGACAATATTGGGATGTTATGTAACTAGATTATTAAACTCTTCGATGAGAAGCATCGATGCTCTGTTCTCATCTAAGTGACCTACCGTGAGAAACAGGTGTCATTGGCTTTTTCCTTTATCTATCACACATGGTGGCATAACATTGGATGCAGAGACACTTGTCTTCCCTGTTATTAAGAAAGTGATAGTTGTTTAATAGTTGCTGTTAGTTTACATGTTGAGTGCAGTGGAAGGCTTCCCCCGAAGTATTGTTTATTGCCGTTTGGAAGAAAAATTGGCAAGATACTAGATGTTATAAAAGTTATCCGGGCTTATGTTTCTAACCTTTTTAATTAGACAAAGATCTCATTGGAAAATGGCAAGTTGAATATATCAAGGACACTTTTTTTTGGTTTTTTGTTTTCTGCTTTTCATGCCATCCATTGGGCTAGTAATAAGATATTAGTCTGTTAGATCTCTGAGCTTTTTGGCAAGAACTGCATTTTTCTCTTAATTATTAAACAGTAGGAAAGAGTTGAAAAGTGAGTTTTAATTACCTGAAGCTCGATTGATGCCTAATGTTTTGTGTCATAATAGGGTAGTTATTTCATATTTTCGTAGTGCATGAAGGCACTCAAACATGGGTTATGATGTCTTACTTTGAAATCAATGATCCAAGGTCCATTACAGATCAAAAATGATTTGTTTTGATTTGGATACTTTTTGGAAGGCTAGAAGAAAAGACTTGTGCATCTCTCTCTCTCTCAACCACATCTTCATGCGCTCTAATTTTCTGGAGCTAATTGCCAAGTTAGGTGTGCATTCATTCACTTTATATATTTGTTTTCGAAAGGAAAAAGAAGAGAGAGACAGGGAGGTGTTGTCTCACTAATTCAATTCTTGTATCTTAATGATATAATTGTTCTTCTTGTTCAATATTTTTAGTTTTTTAGCTTTTCTTTTTCAATTATTATTATTATTATTATTATGTGTGTATATAACAGTGGTTCTAATTTCTGACAGGCATGTTGAAAAACTGCTCAGATGTGGATGCTCTGATGATGTTTTTCATTGCTATTGATGGGAAGTTATTTTGAAACAAATACGAGAGACTTCTTGCATTTAATTGCTCTTGTTTCCTCAGTTTGCAACATATGGAATAAAAATTTCCTCAGTTACAATCACTTGACATGTATGATGATAAGCTTGCTTGCTTGCTATTGCATTGTAGATTTGGAATGAAAGGCATTGTTGCTTAATCTTGTAATTTTACCAATTTGACGAAAATGCTTCTCATATATATATATATATATATATATATAAATTGAAGCTCTGTGGAAATCATCATGAAAGCTAATCCGATTTAGAGAGAGGTTCCACTCCTCCATTTGCACTCCATTGAGATTAGACATCCAACCCACTCTTCAGCTCTCCATCCATCAAACTCATTTCTCACACCCAACCCTGCCCAACCCTACACATTCGTTCTAACCCCAATAAAAGTGACCCATTTTTGTGAGCAAACACAACACCAATACACCATTGAGAAGAAACTTGAACAGTATATGATATTATCCAGGCTAAAGCAATTTAGATATTTCAAGTCTTCACCAAACCAAAGAATTAGCAATGCCAGGTGTGCCCCCTTACGTGCATTTACCAAGCAGGAAAAAAAAAATCCTGTTTATTCCTTAATAATAATATAATAATAATTCTCAATCTGTACCTAATTCCAATCTTCAAGGATGAAAAATAAGTAAAACAAGTGTGGCCCTACTTCTTCAATCATCATCGTGTATATATTCCCTGGAATTGGATTTCACCTTTTTGGACATGAACCATCAATCGTTTAGCTTTAATTCCAACTCCACTTTCCATTTTAAAATAATAGAAATATATTGCTCAACCCAGAATTAATTAAGCTGCTATTTTTTTTTTACTCAAACCATCTATACCATGGTGGTGGGTGCCCACCTGCTTATGTTTTCTTCTTCTTCATATATATATATATATATAATCAAGTGTTCAAATTGAAGAGCGGAAAACTTATGGTAAAGTCCAACAATCACAGAAATTTTAAAAGCGCTTCAATGGCCACCACCTTTCCTTTTTATCAGTCAACTAAGACATGCTTAATTGGCTTAATTGGTAAAATAACGATCTGTTAGCGATCATTGATCTTGAACATATCAAGTGGTTGGAGTTGATGATACCTAATTTGAAACAACATCGGCTACTCTTGAATTTGAACTTTGGCAATTGTGGCCGACATCAGTAACTGTGGCTGGAACTTGAACATCGGCAACTTTTTGGCCGGCATCAGTTACTTTGATCAGAATTTTGACATCGGCAATTTTTGACTGAAATTTTAACATCGACTACTATAATCGGAATTAGCCAACTATGGGCTTGAAATGAGCCTCATGGAATTCGAACTTTTTGTCCTTTATTTTATTTTTTTCACTTCTAACCAACAATCTACAATATGTTGTCTCATATTGCTTTTCCGTATGATATACTGGGATAATTATAGACAAAACCATGAAAAGAAAAAAAAAAAAAAAAGCACAACTGCACAAGCCTTTCTTGAGGAAGCATAATTAAGCTTAAAGCGTATAGGTTGTTTAATTGCACTTCTGAAGATCTTTTTTGGTTGTTTCACCAGATATATCACATTAATCAAAATAAATCATCACAATTAAAAAGTAGAAAAAGTCATAAAAATGTCACTTCCTCGTTCTTCTAATTAATTACGTGAATAGAAATATACAAGTACAATTAGAAACTACAACTGGTGACACTGTCTTTAACATTAACTTAAACCAAACACCAAATCGATCACTTTAACAACAATCTAAACCAAACAATAACAAAAATATATATAAGCATTGTGTTGTGTCCCCTCCAACGAAATCTGCACAACACTTGTCGTCAATTCTCTTCTTCAACGTGCCTCGTACCATGAATAACTAATTAAATTAAACAAAGATAAATCCTAAAGCACTAAAACATTTAATGTGACTATCTCTTAATTATTACTATATATATATATATATCATTCCCTGATTTCACCTAAAATAATCGCTACACATGTTACTTATTTCGTTGATAATAATTAACTAAGGTGTTCTATTATTAAGCTTGATAATTAAACTTAAAGGCGAGTATATGAACAAAACTATTTTAATAAATTCCCAATTTCATCCTTAAAGTGAAAATATAGCAGAGTTTGGGAAAGAGACAAAAGTCTGTTGACTTTTATAATGATTTACCTCCGATTAGCTACTTTTTTTAGTTTCTGCATAATCTTTTTTTTTAGGATGATTCATCTCATATCCAGTTATTACAAAATCTTTCTCCTTAAAGGTTCGGATCACACAATTTGTTTATATGTCGTGGCCCATGTGGCAATTAAATGGCCATGTAGTTAAGGGTGGTCAAATGCTCTCCTTAGTCTAGACTCTCAATTTTTTCTTTTACTCTCGGTAGAAGTTTTCCTCCATCCCTACTTGCCAATCCTCACCCACTCATTAGTGGACACAAAATTACTATTATGTCATCTACTCATCATCTGTTCACTTGCATTTTGATTTTTTCCAAAAAAAAAAAAAAAAAAAGTAAAGAGACGAGATGGTGGAAAAATGGTGGGTAGAAATTATTTAGTGATTTTTTTTTTTACAGAAACAGGTTGGATGCGGGGCGGGCAGGTTTCGGGTTGAAATTTTGGGCCACCCCGCAAATAACCTAATCTCGGAAAAAAAAAAAACTGCACAACGCACTTTCACTTTCATCTTCTTAACGCAGCCGGCAGCCACCCACACAGTCCCTCCGGCCGCAACGTCCAGCCTGCCGTCCCGGACCAGGTATCTCTCTCTTTCATCCTAACCCCTTTTTCTTGTCTTCTCCACCTCCTTTGCCACCCTCTCTGTGTAAAACTTTCTCTCACTTCCCCTCGGATCCTCGCTCAATTTTCTCCCCCTCCAAACATGGTGAGGGACGATTTGTATATCACCGTGCCAAGCTTCTTCAAGTGCCCGATTTCACTTGACGTGATGAAGTCCCCATTGAGAAATACAACGATTTTGTCCATTTTGATACCTTTAGAATCAGAATGGATAAATTTGTCAAATGTTTATGTTATTTAGTACGTGAGAAATATATATATATATATATATATATATATAAGCGTTTTTCACTTGACGCTCTCACGAAACGGACATTCTTCAAGTGACGGGGAAAAGTGCGTTTCACCGAGTACCACTACAAAAGCACCACGGTGCGTTTCGTTCAATTTTGTTGCTCTTCTTTTGAAATCTCGTTTTATTTTTTCACATTTTTTTCAGGTAATTGCGAAAGGTGGTGAGATCTGGATGGACAAGGTAGTGGAGGCAGTGGAGAAGGTGAAGAAGGACTGGGACGAAGCGTATAGTCGGACCCAAGAGCATATAAAGGCGATCGAAGAGTATGGGAAATCCAGGGAGGAGAGGAATTCACTGCCGAGATTGAACGGGCTCGCGCAGGACGGCTTGGCTTTGCTCTCTGCGCTCCAGTTCAATCTCGATCTTCTTGCGCCACAGTTGCCCTCCGATCATGAAGTCCAATCAGCAACGGCTTTGCTCCACACTTGGAAGAACCAATCCCATAAGTACAATTTCCCTCGTTTATTAATTTTCTTATAATGGATTTTTCATATATGAATAGTTTCGTGATTTTCGATCATGGGCTTTGTTTGCAGTTTGCGATTGAGTCTGAGGAATGCCAATTTGCAGGCAAAGGCTAACATGAGGAAAGCTGCTCAAGAAGAGGTAATCATTTCCATATTAAATTACGCTGATAAGATTTTAGTCATTAAAAACGATCGTTTCTCTGGTACCCATCTTTAACATTTCTCATTTTGTGTAAATTTTGCAATTATTGACATATGGCAATGCTTATGAGAGAGGCTGTGATTTCATGTGGTTTTGTTAATTGCAGAGAGAACTACTTTTGGGTGGAGGTGAAGAGTCCACAATTCGCAGGCGCAACTTGCAGTAAGTATTGGTGATTTATATCCGTGCGGTCATTGTAATTTATGGCAAGTTTTATGAACATGAACAAAATAGTCACTATTCTTAACTTGGGTTTGTTAATACACGTCGCTCAGGACAAAAGCTGGAATGACATCTGCTGCTGAAAGCATCACTGACAGCCTTCGCCGTACTCGCCAATTGATGGTTCAGGTTAGTGGCAATTATTGCTTCTTGTTTTGTTTTGAATGGGATGCACAATTAATTTATTTTTTGAATCTCTATGTCCTTATAGGAGGTGGAAAGAAGTGCTGGCACACTTGTGGCTGTCGGTAGGTCGTCTTATTCCAACATCTTATATAAAGTTATTGTTGTTTAATTATAACAGAACTGCATTGGATATGATCCCTCTTCTTCTTCTTCTTTTTTATTGGATTTGATATTTCTTCCATCATAATTTCTTGTATTTTACAAACTCAGTTTGGATACTGTTTTTAATACTAAAGGAATCAAAGTATTATGGAATTATTTTTATATGACTGCACGACTTAGTAAAAAATGTCAAAATTACTTTAACCCATTGATCAGTGAGGAAAACAAATCTTCCAATGGATGCGATCCATTTGTATCTGCAGTGAAATGTTTATTCCTTGTCACAAGGAGATGGTGCTGGCTCTCTTTGGTATCTGGTCAACTCTTCCTTTTCATTGTTAAATCATATTTCAAAATGAATCACCTAGATTTCGTTCTTTGGAGTTCATGTAGTGGCTCAGAAGAAGGAGATGGCGGATGGTCTTTGTGAGCTGGATATGATTGCAGAGGAAAGACCTTTAAATGAAAGATGAAATGTTGAGGAAGAAAGATATCTCTAGAGAGTTGGAGAGGAGTGTCATTCTTGAAGAAATTGCATGACTATAGTGTGAATTTCTATTCTCATTAATAGATCTCCATCTGGTTTCTTTAGTAGTTCTCGTGAATTAAGACAAGGAGATCCATTGTCTCCTTTATTGTTTATGGTTGTTACGGAATCATTAAGTAGGATACTTTCTTTTACTGTGGACAGTGCGTTTTGATGGGATAAAGGAATCATGAGGAGATGATAGTGTCGCATTTATTGTTAGCAAATGATACATTGATTAAGATAGGTTGGCGTGGTGGAAGGGGCTTTATCTAAGGAATGTTGGTTGACATTGATTAAAAAAAAATACTCAATGAGTTTAAGTTTCATTTAGTGAAGTGGTCGAAAATATGTACTCCGATAACTTCAGGGGGTCTGGGGGTGAAAAATCTGATTTAGTTTAACTGAGCCCTTCTAGGTAAGTACTTGTGGCGGTATGCTATGGAGATGGAGGTTATGTGGAGATCGGTGGTGGCCACTAAGTATGATAGCTTGAGGGGAGGTTGGTGTTCAAAGGAGGTTGTAAGGCCCTATGGTGTGTGAGTGTGGAAATGTATAAGGAGGGGGTGTGAAGGTTTTTCTAAATCTGTTAGATATGAGGTGGGAGATGGATCTATGGTGCGTTATTTGCATGATTTATGGTGTGTGGAGCAGCCTCTAAATCTTTCCTATCTAGAATTACTCAATGTTGCACGTTGTAAGGATGCTTGGGTAGTGGATCATATGCAGTTTCAGAATGGAAATATTCATTGAAATATTTTCTTTACAAGACCTGTGTATCATTGGGATGTGGAAGTAATCTTTGCTTTCTTTCAGTTATTGTATTATCAAAGAGTAAGGCAAGGAGTTGAGGATAAAATCTGCTAGATTCCTTCTAAAAGGAAATTGTTTGAAGTGAATACTTCATGTGTTATCTACTCCGGTAAGTTACCCTTTTTCTTGGAAGAGTATTTAGAAAGTTGACTCTCTCAAAAGTGGCACTTTGTGTTGATGGCGGCTTTAGAGAGAGTTGGTGAGTTGGAGAGGACAAATGGTACACCGTACTGCTTTAGAAATGTGGAGGTTGACTCTTTTGTGTTTAATATAGTGTATTTGCACAAAGTGGAACACCAATGATCTTTGAAGATAGCGAGACTGTGATATTAGAGTTGAAAAGATGTTCCAATCCCTTTACACATATATGAAAGTATTTCTTAAATCATGTTTCCCATCAAATGAGAAAGGACATAAGGAGGACATGGTATTTGGCTTTGATGGAATAGATAACAAGTGCGGTGAACCTATTCAAAAAACAAAAAGGAAGAAAAAAGTGTGAGGAGCCCCCTAAATTTGTGTATCTAGATGATAATGACTTTGATTTTGGTTTGTAGTTCAGATCTAGTGATGGGTTCACAGTTTGATAAGAATGTTATCCTTTCTCTAGCTTTCTATGATCAACTACTACTTGTCTGTGATTTAAAGTTTGACGCTGTGTGATTATGTCTACAGTTGAAACACCATCTTCTCACCTTCATTTTCACAGCCTCATCTAGTGATCAAGCATGAGTAACTGGGAGATTATGTGCCAAGATAATAGAATAAGGCTTCTTTATTATAGCCACTGGGCAGAGACATCATTATATAGGCTTCACCTATAGGGGTGGCACCTAGTTTCTTTTATATCCATGTGACCAAGTTTTCTGCAATTTTGTCTGCTCGGGGCTTCCCCAATGATTTATCATGCGATGCTGCTTCTTTTGGTTCGCTGCTATACAAGATGCATATTTATAGGAATTTTTTAGTCAGATTTCTATGAAATAATATTACTTGCAACTTCAACAAAGTACTGACTTAGTCCATAACATGATTATACACCAACTTTGGACATTAATTCTTGTTGTATTTTGTTTGGCAAATATGGCTTGGATCTATAGAGGAATCAACAGGAGTGTTAAAGAAGTCTGAAAGTGAATATAAAGGGCACCGCTCATTGTTGATGCGAACCCGAAACCTACTCTCCACAATGAAACGTCAAGATGTCTTGGACAAGTAAAGAAGATTTTTGTTTTTTTTTTTTTCATTCTTTCCTGATGACTAGTTATCTTTATTTGCACATATTTATGCCATCTCTTTTATTTGAACAGGTTGATACTTGCAGTTGGAGTATTCTTGTTCTCATGTGCTGTTCTTTATGTTGTCTCAAAGCGCATTGGAATACTGAAGTTGCAGAGAACGGTTACTGCCGCCATAAAGGCTGGTTTGGTGGGACAAGCAGAGATCGGACGCAGGCCTGTTGCAGATGGTGTAAATCTTGGCCAGGTCCATGAAGATGCAGTTCATAAGGTGGATGTTCCTTTTGAAAGACCTATGCGTGATGAACTCTAAAGTTCTTTTCTTGTCCCCGTGTCTGTCATGGCTCTTAAGCTATATATGTCAATGTCATGCAATATCATATAATCCATTTTTTTCTTCATTCCTTGATAGTTGTCTGTTTTCTATTTGGTTTTCTTCTTTTAATCGTAAAATAAAATGCTTCATTGTACAAATGCGACCAAAACTACTTATGTACAATCTTTGTTCATCAAGTGTAAAGAAAATCATACATAGCTGAGAAAAGACAACAGAAGATGTCTTAATTTGAAAGTGCACTAAATCTAGTACATAGCTGATTTGGCAAACACAAAGCAGTCTAATTGGTCTGTTTCTGGTGTCCCAACAAAAACGAGTGAATCAATCGAGCCGAGTCGGATAGATGATGAGGTGGTTTTATGCCAGGAGCCAGAAATTTTTGTGGGTTTTTGTATTGAGAAGAAAGCCTGCATTTTGGCCCTTTTTCTGTACACCAACACAGGTGCACTTGCTGTTCTCAATCAAATACTCTGCTGTGTCTATCCCTTTAGTCCCTCTCAGAGACCCTCCCTGCCGCCTACATCTGTTGGTGCAGAAAGACATACCATATACCATTACGAAAATCCAAAAGCACTCTAATAAAATATAATTAACAAAAAAAAAACACTTTCAGTGGTATTCTTTTTGCCAATTTTATATGCAAGTAAAGAAACACAAATTATTTCTGAGGAATTCCCTACTTGCAGGGAACAAGTTTTTTGGTGCTAAAAGAGAGAAACATGGGTTGACATTTACCAATACCATTACTCTTTTCTCTCGAACAGCATTGTACAAGCAAGCAACGTGCAAAAACTTAAAAGATTGTAGCTAAAAAAAAAAACTCACCCTAAAATGGCTGTTGAGAGACTTCGCCGCTGCCCTATAACTATGAGATCGATCCCGAGTATGATGCTTCGGAAAAGAATAACGCTAGCCTTGTCCTTGCCTTCCATTTCCATCCTCTCTACACTAACGGGCAATTTGGGCTGAGCAGCCTTGCATGCATGCTTCATTTCTTCAAGAAAATCCACATCCCCTCCTCCTCCACCTCCATCCGAGGAGCCTACACTCGGCCTTCTAAGGAACGTAGAGAATGTGTTTCGCCACGAGTTTGGGTTTTCAACGTGGAGGAGAATCAATTCATCTTGCTCAAGCACCGCATGGGAAAGAGCGTATTGTAGTGCAACAGCCGACTCACGGGTTGGCTCTGCCACCACCATTACCTTCCGCGGAGAGGTCCCGCCTTGCATGGTCCGTCACCTCCAACCAACCAACCAACCAATTGCCTGCCTGCCTGCCACCACAAGCACAAGTAAGGCTTTCAATGGAGGGTAGAAGAAGAAAAGTAAAATATAAGACGGTACTGGTCATTTTGTTATGTGTACGTTTATCCAGAAGGACAACTATTAACAAACAAATTGTCAGCTTTCATTATGTGATTAACACAATTAATTTAGGGCTGCTTTGGTTGTTCCATGCTAAAATTGGGGGTTGGATGTTTGTTTTTGGAAGCATTCCATCCTCGAGACTCGGTCACCTGCCAGCAAAGCTCAAAAACGGGCCGGGAAGGGTTTTGTCTCATCCCAAAAACACTTTCTTCTTCTTTACTTTCAAAACCCAACCCACCAGCATGTAAAACCTTTTCACCAAGTTGTGCCATTGTCTCCTGAGTTTTGGGTTTGGTGACAAATGAGGTCCAACTTTCTAATTTTAACAATTAAAATATTTCAGTTTTTAGCATTTGACAAATGAGAAATCCTATTTTGCATTTTCTCAGTTAGTTGATGTAATATGGTCAATTTACTCTTACATCATCAATCTTAATTAAATAGAAAAATAAAATGCTCACATCAGTTAAGTATGTTGGGAGAATGTTGGAAGAATAGACAATAGCTTTCTTTTAATAGGCTATTATTAAGTTTTGCTTTTTGTCCAACTTTTAATGGGAGAAAATGTCAAATGTCCTCTTTTCAGGTAAACCCAATGAAAAAAACTTACCACGTGGACTCCACCTCGTTGTCCACCATGTCATATATATGCATTGAGTGCAACTTCTATGAGGTTGTGGCACAAAATGATATGTTTGTGCCACCAATAAGAAGTTGTCACATAAGCTTATCATATCAAACTTAAGCTTAGGAAATAAAAACCACAACCACACTTGATCATACCAAAACTGATTTTTTTTTTAAAAAAAAAAAAAAAAAAAAATTAGAAGGACAACCACCCAAGTGGGGGAGGGAAAGCCACCCTAGAGGGAGGTGGGGGCAGCTCACCACCACCCCCGCCCATCACGCCACCCCCATGGCCCCGAGGTGGCTGGGGTGGCTCGCGGGCCACCCCCGCCCATCTTGGGTGGCACCTCTCCAACTTAGGTGGCTGCAAACCCCTCTTAATTTTTTTTTTTTTTTTAATAATTAAAAAAGAGCAGGCCGAGAAGACAAATTGTGGTTATTCTACTTGGGTGTGACCATAGTAACACCTACCCGCTAGGAGCCACACAAGAGCGGCTTAAACGGTGGAAACCGCAAGCACTTCCTCAAATCCGACTGAGCCATAACTTGACTCAGCCCCACCAAAGCATCAATAAGAACCAAGATGGCTAATACTAATCAGACATATGTGAAAATTCTCCATTGCAGAGATTCGAAACCCACATCTTAGTATATGCCTAACCACTTTGAAAACCACCGTTGGGCCATTGAACAATGATCCTTATTGAAGTTATTTTCATATGCATTATGCGCGCGGGGGGTGGGGTGAAAAGTAGATGTCTATTACTTCGCCCATCTCCACGAGAATTGCCAAGCAAATTGGGAATCTCTCCTCTCTCTTAGAATTGCAAACATTTCTCATGTCATTATTAATAGTCATTTTCATAGAAATTGCTATTTTCAAGAATAGTGTGCAACCAAACAAATAAAGGAATAACCATTCCATTTCAGTAGTCAAGTATGCATGCCAAACGTACCTTAACCAAACCTTTCTTTCAAATTATGAAGATCAGGTGAAAGGAATGAAAGTTCAAAGTCAAGAATGGCTTGAATTCTTACAATATATACATAAATATCATAAGTGCTTACAGTCACTATTAATCTATCCCACTATGGAAAGTCAGTCAGGTGAGCGTAGAATATATATGTGACAAGGGAAGTAATTGGCCCCATTTCCGTTCCGTGTTCGCACTGGACAAGTAAAACTGTAAGCTGCCATGAAGTATTGTGAGTTCAGAATTAATTCATCAGTAGGCAAAGATATATTAACTCATTGGGCTGCCGTTGGATCACTGGGATGCGTCGCCTAGCAAGACCCAAGGAAATACCAGCTTTTATGATGGAACCTGGCAAGAGTTATGGAAGGATTAATGATTCGTTTCTTCTTCTTCTTCTTCTTCTTTTTTTTTTTTTTTTTTTTTTTTTTTTTGTTTCTGTAGAAAACAATGTAGATACCCACCTACAAAATCATCAGTTTTTGGAATTTAATTTCTCTAAAAGGATCTTGTTTAGAAGACCGGGATTCGCTTTACCTTTTGATACTTTCATTACCTGCATATGCCAAAATATCCAGGATCATCTTGCTAAAGTACAGAGGAAAAATATTAACAACATAACCAAGGGAGAAAATAGAAAACAAGTTTCTTATTAAGCCCCACAATTTTATTTTATTTTATTTTTTACCTGGCCAGCAAAATAGCCTTGTAGTTTTGTCTTGCCACCACGATATTGCTCCAGCTGTTTTGGGTTCTCTGCAAGGACTTCATCTACCATTTTCTCAATCTCCAGAGGATCTACTATCTGTTATTTTCAAAACCATGAGACCCCTTGACACAATTTTCGACTAAACCAAACTATAATCATCACGATCATACAAATAATGTTTCAATCATTTTAGTGGTGGCATAAACCGTCTCTCTCATAGGACATTAGTTAATGCAACTAGTCCCACATTTAAAGATATTTGATGCCCCCAGCTGCTTGGGAAGCTTGGGCTTGGCTTAGAGAATAACTCATTCAGGCATTTTCAACTGAGACCTGTTCAAATTTAGGCATCTTATAAAAGCATTTCATGGCAAACGTATGGGAGATAAATTTGTTAAAGCCATAACAAACAATAGAGAGCATCATTTTTCATATATCTTACCATTTGAAAAGACTTATATCTATATAAGCTCCTAACTAAATTACTTACCTGAACCAAATCCTTTTCTTTTATTAGTCCCTTGACGGTTCCACCTTTGGCTAGTAGCTCAAACAATATCTGCAAATTATAATTTATATGATGAGAATCTAAGAAATAAAAAGAACAGTAAAGTACACCCAAAGAAGAATAGACCTACTGCAAGACTAGCATAAGGTCATTCTTCCTTTTCCATTCATCTAGAGAAGACCTAGATCATGTTTACTGGGAGTTCTTACTATACTTATTGAGGAGGTGTGGTTTTGGGGAAAAATGGCATAATTGGATAACACATTATATTTCTTCAGATTGTTTTTCTGTTTTGGTTAATGGCACTCCTTCTAGGTTCTTCAGTAATTCTCGTGGTTTGAGACAGGATAATCCTTTGTCTCCTTTGCTTTTTGTCACTCTGAGTAAAATGTTATCCACTAGTATAGATGGGGTATTCTTCCAGGCTTTTCTGTGGGATCTAGGAACACTGAAAGCTACTTTTTTGCTTGGACAGCCACCTTGGGGAAGATCTTTACCATGGATAACCTTAGAAAACTACATGTTATTGTGGTTGACTAGTGTTGTATGTGTAAGAGGAGTGAGGGGTCTATGGAGCATCTTCTTCTCCATTATAAGATTGCCCATGCCTTGTGAAGTGCTAATTTCAGTAGTGTTGGGTTAGCTGTCATGCTCAGAAGAGCAGTAGACTTTTTTGCTTGTTGGAGAGGGTTGGGAGGCAGTCCTCAGAGTGCAGTAGTGTGGAAAATGGTTTCGTCCTACCATTTGTGGTGTCTTTAGAGGGAAATAAATTATCAAAGTTGTGAACATTGTGAGAGGACATGGTCAAACTTAAGTCTTTCTTTTTCAAAACTCTTTACTACTGGTCAACTGCTTTAGATCTTAATTGGCTTAGTTTTCATGATTTTCTTAACTAGTCCTCTCTTTCTAGCTACATGTTTCACCTGTATACTCGATCTATATAGACTATACTTAAGTTGCCCTTTTTTACTTATAAAAAATATAAATAAATAAATAAAAAGTTAATATAACATCATTCCCCAGAAAGGACAATTGAAAAATCTAGACCTGCAGAAACCCCACAACCCTGGACAACAGTTGAATTATCTCATTGGTAAAGTATCATAAGGTCCCAATGTGCTATTGAAAAGTTTTAAAACTTATGCCGCATTGCGTGCAGCAACAAGATCTTAAGACCTTGCCACCTTGGGTAGCCTTGCAATTTGTTAGTTAAAGCTCCCTGCTGCATGCTATTAAAAGCCTGCTATAAGCTAGTATTAGATGATAATTTACCTACTTATATTGGTATACAGGCTCTTCTTACCAATAATATTAGCAGAGGGCACGGAGGGGAGGGGAGGAAAAACAAAAGAGAAGAAAATATATTATACTGATGAGAATGTTGAAAAGGCAAGCATATAAAAACTTCAGTCAATTATTATTATTATTTTTTGATAAGTAATCAGCAGACTTTATTAAAAGCGTAGGCGTCCCAAAGTACACTGGAAGTATACAAAGAAGATCACCTAACTAGAAGGGGAAAAACGTACAAGGAAATCATCAAAGCTAATCGACACCGAAAAGACAAACGCTACAGTCCAAAGATACAAAGTATGGAAACAATAGGATAAAATGTCCTCAAAGGACCTCTCCTAGTCCTCGAAACACCTATTATTTCTCTCTCTCCATAAACACCAAAAAAAAAAGTAGGCACCATCTTCCAGACCGCAGCACTCCCCCCCCCCCCCCCTACTACTTCAGTCAATTGACAAGACCAAAAGAAAAAAAAGGAACAAATACAAAGTATATTTTACAAACAAGTGAACCAAGTATATCTAGACACTAGAGATACAGTGGTCAAATAGGAAATCAAGGTTGTGTGAATACAAAATAGGAAGTGTTACTGCCAGAAGCAAACTCTTACCTCTTTCCCAATCTTCCCGCTAATGGTCCCACCTTTTATGGAAGCTATCAACTCGGCCAGCTCCTGGGGAACTAACTTAATCTCATTTATGGTCAACTTTTCATTTTTCATATAGGCAGCAATATCACCCATTATCCAATTGGCAGCTAGCTTCACGTCAGCTTCCTTTGCAATAGTTGCATCGAAAAATTGTGCAACCTAAGACATTCATTCAGCAAAAGAGCCATATCTCAGAACATTCTAGCATGATATATGTCCCAAACAATACAGGAAAGCAACAGAAACATGGTTATATAAGGCATACAAGAATTCTGCTTTCAGGCTTGCCTTTGAAGCAAGGCTAACCAAAATGCCTTGAGGCACAGCATTAGAGGCTTAAATGACCCTGGCCACACCTCAAACAGTGAGACACCAAGATGCAGAAGTCAGATCCTTGAAGCTTGTGATATACAACTGAAGTGCATCAAATATTGTGGGGTTCTTACTTATATATATTGTGGGGTTCGATCTCTTTGTTTCAATTGTTGTTTTAAATACATAGCGAATTGTGAGGACCTTGGGCACGCTTTTACATTGACGATTATGTAAGATATCTGTAGGTTAACCCAAATTTGGCCTTTCTAAGTAGGCAATATGAATTTGGTGTTAAGTTTTCTACCCTTCTCTTTTCTTCTTTTTCTCTCTTTTTTGGTTGGCCTTTACCTTCAAAATTTCAGAATTTGTAAAGTAAAAACTTTCAAATACCAATTGAGCAATACCTAGCCAGTAAAAAATTCTATGGGATGAAGAGTACTCACATTAATGTCATTTGCAAGGAGAAGAACATCCTGCATGCTTAGGCCCATCTTCTCATATCTCCGACGCTTCACTTCAGGAGCTTCTGGCAATGAATCACGAATACTATCGACATATTCTTTAGTGAGGATAACTCCTGGAAGGTCTGGTTCTGGGAAATATCGATAATCAGCAAGGCCTTCCTTTTTCCTCATTGTGACTGTTTTCTAAACAGTGTAACAAAGGTTAATGGAGCACATAAATAGACACAAAATGACCAAGTGAACCATATATCTAGTACTTGTTCAATTAGATTACTAGAATAAAAGCAAGATGTAACAATTACCTGAGCGCCTTCTTCCCAGAGACGAGTTTCCAGTGTAATTTGATCACCCTGGCCTTGGCTATGAAGAAGCACCTGCCTCGAAATTTCAAAATCAATGGACCTGCTAACTGATGAGAAAGAATTCAAATTTTTTATCTCAACCTGCCAAGACAAATGTGATTAGATTAGGTGCTGCTAATAAACACAAACACCAAACAGATAAAAAAAAAAAAAAAAAAAAAAAAAAAAAAGAAGCCATTGCATTTTGCTGTAATGCATCCATTAGCACATCCATCTTTTAAAGCACTGTAATCACTCCAAAATTAAAGTGCTAAATTCATCACAGTCGGACAAGAACAATTAGGCAGTAGAAAGTTCTTGAGGTTACCAGTAACTAATTACCCATTTAAGAGGAGCTTGAATAGGAGGTCAAAGCAATTTAGGTACCCGTGAGTTAGATTTTATTTTATTTTATTTATTATTATTATTTTTTTATAACGAGGAATCCCTCTAAGGTAGGGCCACTTCAAGTATTCACCCCTGTTAGGTAAACCTCGGACTTGTGTAAAGCACCCCCGCCATACGGATCGGGTAATACTCCGACTTCGCCGATGGGCTGGCCCCAAGGAATTGTTTGCACCCAAGGAGATTCTAACCTTAGACCTCATGGATTATTACAAAGAACAAAGCTCTTATCACTTGAGCCAACCCCTTGGGGTTAAAAAAGGGAATACCATGCCCACAGTGGGGCTCGAACCCACGACCACAAGGTTAAGAGCCTTGCATTGGTACCCATGAGTTGGATAATTCTTCACATTTTCTTTTCTTTTGAGAAAGGGTGTCAATATTCCATGCAATGGATTTGATTTTTTAAGCACATATTGGACATAATTCCTGATTCAAAAATTATGAACAGAAATTCCCTCCTTTTTTCACTAGTAGAAATAACTCCTACTTCATGGGTACTGTAAAGGTTTCAACCCATGAACAAAACCTCCACCCGTTAATTATGAGGAAGGATATTCAATAGGGCCCAACGACCATTGGCAATTTAACTCCCTCTCCCCACAAGAAATAATAAACCTCCAAAATTTGATGTGAGATTTAAGGTTTTGAATTTAGTTTACAATAAATATCATTGAGGTTTGATAACAATACTTTCTTCTCTTTATTCAACTACTAATTTGTCCACGTACCACTCAATCAACATCATCTAAATTTGGTCAAGTGTCAGAACTGTTTTTTCATGTGAAAACTAGCACCATTTACGCATAGACCTTCTCTGGATACCCTTTATCAAAGAAATTTAACAAGAAGGGAACTTTGTTTCTATATTAAGATAAACAAAAACATGTGAGGAAATAATACTACTCCCACTTCAGATTTCCCTATTGCTGTATGCTTGGTTTCAAAACTCTCTCAATCTTTCATTAAACACAATCTACCAATCTTTTTCATGAGCGCTGTAGCCTCCTTTTATTGCTATAGCTGAAATATTAACAGATTATAATGATAACATGATATTGCGATAATCATAAGCACTAACAATCTCCAAATATTTTTGTAGTGCAAGTTGACAAAAAAAGCTTCTTTCACACATCAGAACATTTTAACGATTAATTTCTTCAGTTTTTCTAGTTGCTAGGAAAAAAAAAAGAAAAAAAAAAGAATGAGATGAAAGAACTCACCTTGGTCCCAAACTGTGACTGCCCAATTGGGCGAACTGAGACATTCACATCACAACGAAGTGAACCTTCTTGCATATTGCCATTACTCACTCCCAAATACCGAACTAACCTTTGCAGTTCTGCTGCATATTCTGCAGCTTCAATACCAGTTCTCATATCAGGTTCAGAAACAATCTCAAGTAAGGGCACCCCTGCTCTATTTAAATCAACCTGCAACAAAATCATAGTATCAACAAACATCATATTTGCCAACTACAGCTCTCTTCTAATGAAAAGGAGACATATCACAAACAAATTTTCCTTTTGAAATGCATGCTAACTGATAAGTACTACTAGATAATAATATGACAATAAATTGTAGAATTACTGTGCTTATAGAATCAACTGAACCCACAAATCTGATCGAACCATGAAAATAAAAATGCCATAAATAGATGAAATCAAGAAACATATATTCTTGAAAAGAAAGGGAGAATATAGTTTAATCCACAGTAAAAAGTGGTACAGTATTTAGGCAACAGGGCAGCAGTAATTTCCTCTGAATAACTTCCATTTTCTGAATGAAGTAGCTTCCCTGCATCTTCTTCCATGTGAACCCTAGTAACGCCAAATCTCCTATGCCCACCGCCAAACTCCACCGGAAGATCCACATCAACGTAGCCGCCAGTTGCAATGGGAACATCAAACTGAGATATTTGGTAGCCCTTTGGAAGGTCGGGGTAAAAGTATTGTTTCCTATCAAACTTTGAGTTGAAAGACAACTTGCAATTGAGAGCAAGACCCACTTTCACAGCAAACTCAATGACCTTCGAGTTCAAAACCGGTAAAGCACCAGGTAGACCCATGCAAATGGGGCAAACACTGGTGTTTGGTAGAGACCCATAATTGGAGGGGCAACTACAGAAGGCTTTGGTGTGAGTGTTGAGCTGGACATGGGTTTCTATACCAATGATTGCTTCATAATCTTTTGAGATTTTGTCAATTGTTTTGGTCTGAGTACGAGGTGGAACTTTGATGTGGGGCTTTTGCTTTTCTTGCGTGGCTGTTTGGGCTTCTGTGCCTTTCATCGTGCAATATAAAACACCATTCTTTCTTCTAAACAATGCAGTTGGGCATAGCAACAAAGGGTGGTTTTGAATGCTTCTAAAAAATGTGGAAGCCATCATGGTACTAGGTCAATCAACCTATCAAACAAGACAAAGGCTGTGTCTGCGAAGCATTAAACAAGGCACTGATAAGCGAAAAAGATACTTTTAAAAAAAAAAAAAAAAAAAAAAAACAGACAGCAAGAAAGAAAGAAAGAAAGAAGCTTAAATGAAACTTCAAATTAGAACCAAAATCAATCAGAAGAACTAAAACAGTTGAGCACCCAGATGATAACTTCATGCTCAAAACTTGAAAATCAGTCAAAATCATAAAAATAAAAAATAAAAAATGAAAGATTCTGAGGCCCGGACAGAAATATTGCACAAGTAGCAGTAAAGTCTCCAGCAAGAAACCTAAAAAGAATTGATTTTGAAGGGTGCCCAGAAAAGATTTCAATGTCAAACTAGTGAAGAATAGGCAAAAAAATAAACGTAGTACATTGGGATTACAATACATAGTGCAGAGTTCAACGAATTCAAAAAAGAATCGGAAAGAACAGAGTGAGAGGGACCATATCTGACCTTCCCGAGCAGGAGAGAGAGACCCAAAGAGCTTAAGAGCCTACCAACAGACATCCATATGAATGTTATCAGGTGCACGACACGACCTTGTATATGAAACCCGATCCAGCGTCTAACCGGAGCTACGAAACCAACCCGATATCTGAATTCTGAAGGTTTAAAAAAAATAAAGCGTTATAACTTTAGGCCCTGTTTGGTACACTGTAAAAAGGACTACTATTGATTGGAATTAAAATGAGTTAAGCACTTTTCTATTTGAATTGCTAAATTGAATAGACGGGTACACCGCACAAAGCGTGACAAGAAAACAACTACCTTAATAACATCAAACGTCAACATTGAGTGAGCATGCCGGAGTGGTTATCGGGCATGACTAGAAATCATGTGGGCTCTGCCCGCGCAGGTTCGAATCCTGCTGCTCACGCCTATCTTCTATTTATGTTTTAACATAAATTTTCTTGCCAATGTAGCCTGTTATTTGCAAAACCTTATTATTTCCCAATTGTTATTTTGGCAGCCAGTGTATGTGTATGTATATCAGTATATGTATCAAATTATTTTTCACTATTTGCAATATGAGAAATGATAGAGATACTGCTATAGCCATTATGATATGGCTGCAATAAACTTGGAACACAAAAGAGTGGGAACAAAAAAAAAATGTCGTTCTAGTGTTCTTCAACCTCGACGACCTTTATGGTAATTTCCTTGTTCTAACCAGTAGATAATGGAGTAGCATTTTTATTTGCCTCACTCTGATATTTTTGTTGAATGAGAAAAAAAAAACACCAACTTCCAAACACAGCTACTATGGGAATTTTTAGCAGGTTGAAGACAAATATGTTGTCTTTCATTTTGTGCAATTTTTTTGAGACCATTAAATACTTTCGCAAATTTCTGTATCCTTTCAATAAGTCCTATGCATTGTCTGCAACTTTGTGCATATGTGTGAGTATGGGACTGTTTTGGTGCTATTGTAACATAAGATGGGACAAATATATATATATATATATATATATATATATATATATATATATAATTTCTGATGATAATTAATGGAAAAGCTTCACTTATTAGCTTAAAATTTTTAATTTTTACAATGTCAGTATTTCAATATTTTTTTCTCTTTTGATTTTACCCTTTTTTCTTTTTCTTTTTTTTTTTGTTAAAATGCCTCCCTTTTTTTGAAGTGAAAAGCCGTGGGTCATCATAATTTTTATTATTATTATTTAAAAAAAAAAAAAAAAAGGGTGAAAGAAATGTAAAGAAGAAATTGTTAAAATACCGACATTCTAAACAGTTTAGAATTTTGATCCAAAAACGCTGATATTTCGGGGTAAGGGAAGTTTCCGAAACATTTGTTGAGCCAACAATGTCAGTGTTGGAATTTGTAGGTTGACCCTTCCGCAAATCGCTGCCACTGAGACGGCACGATCGTGGCGCACTAGTACTATTCTACCCACTATAGATATATATACTCCAATCCAAACTTCAAGTCCAAGTGGGACCCCCAAAAAAGTGATGTTTAAGCGGCTGGTTTTGGATGCCCAACGTTACTATTTTAGGACGCGAAGAACGAGGAGGATGAAAAGGAGGAGGGAAGAAGAAGAAGAAGATAAAGATAAAGATGGAATTACCGCAGGCGTGGAGGATGAGGCTCTCCTTCAGGAACGCAACCGTAGCGGTGTGCTTCTTGAACGTTGTCGCCGCTCTTCTCTTGATTCAGGGCTTCATCTCTTCCGCCTCTTCCCGCAGCAAAATATCTGCTTCTCAGTTCAATTCTGGTCTCTCTCTCTCTCTCTCCCTATTACTGAATTTTGTTATACTGCTGTGAATTTTCTTTGTCAATGAACTGAAAAGGGTCGTGGGTGTCCAATATGTTTGCAAATTTTGTTATTTTATGTGCTAAATTTGTGATTTTTCTCTTCCCTATACCCTTTTCATTACTTATCAAAAAAAAAAAAAAAATTGTGACTTTTCTTGCCTTTTTGGGTTATCCGATTAAGGCAAAATAATGGATTCTTGTTGAATTGAAGAGAAATGGATTGTCGAAATTTTGATCTTGTTGGTCAATAATTGGGTAACCCATTTTTGTTTAGGTTGGGTTTTTTAGAATCAAAATCTGAAATTTGATGGGTTTTTTTTTTAAAGAATTGTGTTGAGTTTGATTCGATGGTACGTGTATCCTAGCCTCCTATATATCCTTGTGGTTGATTGAAATTATAACGCCTTGAAGCTGTATGGGAAGGATGGCTGATGTTCGTAGGTTTAAGAATAGGGTTCTTTGTTTGAGAGAAATGGCTTGCAGTGCTCACTGCATTTTGGGGTTCTTTGAACTAAAGGGTGTACTCTATTAAATATTTAGCCGCTATTAGCACTTTAGTTTCAGTTAGAATATCAAGTCTGCAATGGTGCATTGTTATCGGGGTGGTAAAATCTTCCATAGTCTTTTTTTTCTTTAATTCTTATTCTCTTGTTAATCATCTTCTTGTAGATGCCCAAAAAAAAAAAAAGACGTCTCACTTGGAAAAGGTTCGTTTTAAGAGAATTACCATTGCAAAAGGTGTCATGAAAAGGCACCCGTTAAAGTTATGTAAGCCTTGGCCATTACACGGCCAAGGCACTCTATTGCCTGATGGGGAAGAATTCTCTTCTTTCTGCGAATCTCTTTCTTTTCAAGTGTGACTTTGTCCTTGGGGGGGGGGGGGGGGGGGGGGGGGGTAGTTATGCACATAGTGCTCTGATCTCAATCCTTTTAAAGGAAAGAAGTGGAAGTGGTGGTAGATCAGACAAAGATTTATCTTTGTAGTTTCTGTACTGTGCTGACATTTTATTTGGATGTCATCACCAGTCCAACAACAGAGTACACATGTCAATATTAATATTTAACTGGGATGAACAAGGACTTCTCAACTTTTTGGATTGGTTTGCTATCCCTTTCATGTGTTTTTCTAAGATTAACATTTGAGGAGACATAGATTACATGTCTCTGAAATTCATTTATGATGGCCCACATTCAATTTAGCTCTGCGGACCTTATTAAACATCATGGTTTATATAGTCTACTAAAATCAGTGTTGTGACCAGGACAAACTCCTGCAAGATGATTCCTTGTTAACCAAATCAGTTGTTAGAGTGCACTTCTTTGCAGCATCGATCTTGAGGATAGGTTTTAGGTTTGTTAGCTAATTGTACTGATGCAGGCTCTTATTTAATGTTTTTTACCCATTTAAGATAAGCTTCATCATTTCCGAGTTCTTACACTCGAATCACATTTCTTGTATAAAGCCTAAGCTGGGATGGAGTTTGTGACTTCTCAGAAGTCGAAATTGAATTTGCTCAAAATTTTGACTGAATGCTTTTCTTTTGGACTGGCCTTGGTTTCACTAGACGGTTGAATACAAATCAAACCTTGAAGGACCACACCATTCTCATGGTTTTAGATCACCTTTAAAGATACATGAGCTTTTAAGGTGGCTCCAACTATTAAGCTACCTGAGGTTGAACTATAGTATCAAGCCGGGATTGGCAGCAATTGCAAACATTTTCTGGGAGTGCTTAATATATTTAAACACATCGTATGACTGACATGGCAGTCATGAGTATCTCTCTACAATTGTTAGTCGTAACGATGGCATTAGATGATAGCACTCCTTGAAGTGGTAAAATATGGTTATGGAGCATTAAACTGCAGAAAAAAGTTATATTTTTTGATGACCTAAAGATATTAAGTAGATTCAAGTGACTTCTCAAAAAAAAAAAAGATTCAAGTTCTGGTTCTTGGCCTGACATGAAAGTATCAAATTATATGGGACAACTTTTTTTTTTTTTTGAAATGTTATATGGGACAACTTGGCAAAACATGAAGGCTTCACATGACATGGATCTAGAAATTTGTTGCTCTTCACATGGATTACTTCCTAAGCTTGATCATGAATTCTTATTGATTTTATTTAGGGTTCTTTTCTCTGTTCAGTTTGTTATTAGATTACTTGATGATGCTGATTGACTAAGGCATATTGCCCAAAATTTCCAAAAATGCAGCTCAATTCAGGTATATCAAGGAATCTGAAGAGATCCGTCTTGCTATGCAACCCTTGGAACTGATTAAAAGAGTAAGCATGGCTTCTAATTTGAATGAGTTCATTATTATCGCTAGTCCTGCTATAAGTTAAACAGAAGCATACTGTTGGCACAGAAAGATGTGAATCAAACTATTCCCCTTTGTCTTTCCATTATCTAATGAATAATTGGTTCTGGAGTATATTTTGCATTAGGTTGAATCTTTTCCCATTTATAGGTGAGGGAAATTGAGCAAGAAGTATATGCAGAACCAGAAACTGTCCAACAAAAAGATACAAAGCAAACTGCTGCAGTTGATCTTTCTAAAAGGTTAAATGATTTACGATCCCTTAATGATGCTAGCAGCTTGAAAGGTAACTTTTTGTGTTCTTGCCCTAGAATCTGCCCCTTGCCTCCTTTGAATTGTTAATTAAAATGATCGTGGACTTCCTGGTATCATTCAAGTATAAGATTATCTTGTATGTTGAGTTATGTATAACAGTAGTTATGTTTATTCTATTTGTCTATCCTTAAACAAAGAGGAAATTCTGTCAAGTTGCTTGATCCAGCTGTTTTTCATGTTCGAAGACATCTTATTCTTTCTGCAGTGAGATGTTGTTAAATTGTGGCTTTTCTAGTGTTTGCGGTTGTAGTTTAAATTCGACATACAGTTGTGCTCCAGTATTATCATTGAATTACTTGCATCTGGACCTTTGAGTTTAGAATTTTGGATTTACGATTCCAGGTCTGAGTTTAGCACAGGAAATTTATGTAGATAAATTTCTTGTACGCCACTACAAAGAAAGAATTTTTTGATATTCTGACGGTAGTTATTTTGTTAGCATGTTTGATCAAATTTAAATTTTTGGCCTTGGATGTGTCACTAAAAGAAAGCCTTTCTCTTCTTTCAGTATTTGTCATGCAGTATGCCATTTCCTACAAAGTTTACCTTGGTTATTTCTGATTGTCACATAATCTATAGATTCATAACTCTCTTACAACAATGCCTTCTTTTGGTCATCGGTGCCCTCTTGAAAATCAGACACTTGATAAACTCTCAAAATAAATGTTGTCTAGTATCCAGAACAATCTTGTCCAACATGCTTCATTGCAAAACCAGTGACTCCCAATTAATGGTATTGAAAGAGAGTTTGTTGTGTGTGTGGAGTGCAGGGTTTTATGTGTTACCCACTTCTTGGTTAATAGCACTATTCCACATATTGAGTTGTGCATATATCATAAGTTTTGCACATCAAATTTGATATTAATATTTAGAGTACATTTATTTTGGTATTCACAAGCTTTGTCGTAGTATGTCGTCATCTAGGAATCCAAATCAAGCATGAGTCAGTCAAAGCTTTTCTGACCATAATGTGTTTACTTATTACCTCTGGTTTTCCAATTATTTTTCTTGTCTTGGGGCATTACGACTTTGTTAATCTGATGGAGATGATTTTACTAGTATTTTTTATGTTCCTCAGCGCTCGAGGAATGGCGGAAAAGGAAGATGGAACGAGCCAGACAGCGAGAGCTTGGGAAAAATGGAACATTCACCTCTCAAGCCTGATTAATAACTTTTTTAAAAAAATGTTTATTTTGATCTTCGATGTATCAACCCTCATGAACAGCTTAATATCAAGTGGTGTGAACTTTACTCCTATTCTTGTATATATATCACTACTTGATTTGATAGCATAGAAGAGTTTCTGTGTAAATCTCTTTATATCCGGCTCTGTATGCTGCTTTGATAACAAAGCTACTCTGGAACTTAAGTTCTACCTTACTTAACTTTTAGTTGTCAACCTGCTTTACTTTAGTTTCTGTGTAATTCATTATATCCAGCTCTGTATGCATACATTTAGTTTACCTTAAAGAGATCTACAATATTTTGCATTCTTCTGATGATTGTAGAGGTGTGGAAAAACCTGTCTCAATCTTTGCAAGTGAGCCAACCTTCCCGAGATTTATTCTTCCAGAGTAATTCTTCTCTCTTCAGAAATTCTTCCAATTCGAATTTGAGGTTAAGTTTCAGGGATAGGTTTTGAACAGAGGAGGGTTTATGTTGGATGAGACCAATCTGATTAGTGACAGAATTGAGTTTGCCGTGGATATTCCCAAAATGGAATTTGTTCCAATTTTTTTGTGGCAGATTTAATGTGCTTTAGTTTCTTTGACAAATGAAAAGCTTGGGTACTAGAGAGGAACATTTGCATTATTTAGGAGAATGAATGGGATGATGATTGGATGAAGAGGCTAGGATATGGAGTAAAGAGTAAGAAGGGAAGAGATGGAGCCAGTGAGTAGAGGCAATGCCTCTGTCTAGGTGTTCCCTGATATTGCTATCACCTACGGTGAAGCCCAAATCGACCATGTCATACTGATTGATAAATTGTCTAAACACAACGTTAGATGAGCTAGAGAAAGGTTCACCTGCAAGCTTGTCTTTCTGATCCAGAAGAGCATTAAATTCTCCCAGGCAAGGCCATGGCCCTTAGTTGGTGATTCCCAAAAATTGAACTTATTCTTCGTATAGGGAGGACCATACACATGAAAGAAGCGAAGGGTGGCTTGAGGGGTCAGAGTAAAATTAAGCACTAATAGTATTAGCAGTAAGAACAAATCACTTCGATTTCACACCATGTCTTCAAGCTAACAAAATCCCTCTACATAGAGCACAAAGGTGGGGAAAGAAGACAAAAGGGCCTTAAAGGGGGTAGATGAGAGGCCACCATAGAAGCTCTTGGAGAGCGAGTTTTTTGCAAGAGGTGCATACAAAAATTGTATTGAAATATTTCTTAAAAAAGAACAAGAAAAGCCCATCATATAATATATTTTGTTAGTTGAACTAAAGTTATCTCAGGTAGAAAAGAAGACTAAGTTCTTGTGCTTGAGCTAAAGCTAGAGTGTTCAAATTGATCTTAACTGATCATCTTCAAGCAGGCAGCTTCTTTAGTTAACTTGCTCTCTCTGCAACTCTGACATAATACTTCAAGCAAAACAACATATTTTACTTCAGAAAATTGTGTAGCGTATGCGCAGAAATAACAAAAAAAAAATAAGGCTGCAGATTGGCTGGATGGCGTGCTATGGCTATTGGTCCTTTCATTACACCAGTCACATTGCCGGGTCTGACTAATTTGAAATAAACAAAAACATCCTTCAACATGGCAGAGCCATATCTGAAGTTCAATAATTGAACAAAATGAATGTTTCAGGGCCCCGTAAATTGGCCATCATATGCTCAGGACTAGTCACAGTAATGGCGACCTAACTAGTAATCAATCATACAGCACGAATTCCTAAGGAGGACAGCAGTTTTCTCAAGCCAAAAAGAATTGGCTTCCACTCTATTGCCTCTAGACTACCACAAAACCTACCTGATTCATCCGCTAAGAGATGTAAATAGGCATCAGGAGAAGCCACCCACCCCCATCTGCACATGCACTGATACAATTTCTATACAAGCTTTATCCGATTTTGCACTTTATATATACAAGTTAAAAAGTACAAAAGATTCATACAGTCAAGCATACAAGGTTACAAAACACCGTGGCAACCAGTCCTGGAGGAATAGCTTGCAGAAAGACGTTGTCCTCATAGCAGTGAGATATCAAGTGAAAGCCTGATCAACAGTTCATTTGCAGCATCTACATCTGAGCAAAAAGATGAGGAGCAGAAAATTTAGGAAGGGAGGCGACATAACTTTGTAAATGTACAGTCGTTCCCCGTCTGCATAAGATAAGCAAAATACGTAAGCACATTTTCAATATTTACTGTAATAACAATGCTGCAAGTTTGCAATAATTTGGACATGTAAATCAGGTCACGTTGATTCAAACAAATTTTAGGCATTGTTGGCAGACTCCCACATGAATTGACATGAAGACAGAATTAAAAGCAAATAACATTCAGAACCAAACAGGACTAGGTGCAAAATTCTAAGATAAGCAAGCATCCAACTAAATCTCTGGACTGTACAGAGGTAAAACACAATAAAGCAAATAAGAAGAAACCAATATGAACCTAATTGGGATTACCAATGTAACTGGCCACCAGATGAAACCACACAAAGTTAATAATTAATAACTAAACTGAAAATAAATCCACTCATTTGAAAAAATTTCAATCACTATCCAGAATAGATAAAAAATAAAAAGAAAAAGAAAAATAAAAAAAGAAGAGATTTGAAAAAAACTAAAGATCATGTAAAAGAAGCTGCTCAACTGGGTTAAGCTATCCAAGTCCTTGCTTCTATTTCCAAGCCAAAAAAGATGTACCCCTTTGATTACAGAAATTTCACACTGCTCTCATTTTAAAGCAATGAACCAACTTAGTCACTTCAGCGTATTTGGGAATTCATAAAAAATAGAATGGAAAGTACTGAATTAAAAAGAATGGGATAGAATGGAATCTACAAATATTCTCCATTCCACCCTTTTATTTCCTTTGGAATAACTCCCAAACAAGGATAGTGGGTTCCTTCCATTTCTTTTCATTCCATTGCTCCCCAAATACTCCCCTCCAACAGGCTCTTAATAATGTTACAACGAAATGTAATGCAATTGAAAATAGTTGTGTTAGTATGTGTGTGAGATATAGACTAGCCAAGCATAAATTCATCAGTCCACTGAGAGGTAACTAGCACAGCTAACATCTTTTCAACGAAATTAAAGTCAAAATTGCAGGAAGGAGGAAACCAGAAACCACCATAATAACTTTCCAACATTAGCAACGGCAATTAAGTTAAAACATTGGCTGTTGTGATCCCTTCAAATTTTTGAAAGAACTCCATGTGCTCCAGGTAATATATTCAAGGATTCCCTCACAGTTTGGAACCTTTAACTTGCACAAAGGTTCCTTCAGGCTGGCACAGCCATATACGGTTATAACTTCTACATGCACCATTAAATCTACTCAGACAGCTAAAAGGCTATTTAAGAATTAAAAATTGATTCGCCCAATACCCAAAACAAACAGGGAGGGAAAGATATTGATGTGAGCACCAGCCTGAACAGTGAACACCATCTATACTACAGTGATAGTTACAGCTCAAGCATCCAATTGAATATCACAAATAGTGCCACCACACATGCATTGACATAATTCACATAAATGTTGGATAAGTACACAAAGGAAAAAGAATGTTGGATACGTACACATGTGCTCCATACAGAAACACTTGCATACTCCACATACAAGGATATCAAACAAACTGAGGAATTGATCCTACAGCAATCCTAAAATTAACTAGCAAATTGAGGTACACCCATTGCTCTGCCCCAGCCAAAAAAGCTCAGCAATATGCTTTACTAATGGGAGCAAAGTTGCGATCATCTATCAAACAAGTAGTTTAACTATATAATGCAATCAAATCCATAAATGAATGAATGCAATCAAGTCCTGCTCCCCCTTTTCCTCTCCAATTTGGTTGTGCCATTTCGGAGAGAACAAAAGACTAGACTCAACCTAACATCCTCACCCATTAACCATAGTACCTAGCTTCCCTTCACTCACGTCCGAACCTGTTGGATCGATATCCAGTTCCACCAGCGGCAGAGACAGCTGGATAGGTACCCCCAGCAGTAGCTTCAGCTGCTTACCTTGAACCTACTTTTAAAATAGAAATAAATACTCACTTAAACACCCTGCGATAAGGAACATGCACACGCCAGTAAGTACCCAGCAAAGGGTATGTGTTTATTCACAACAATCCGTAAAAACTAATGGAACAAGAGAAGGGGACGAGGTTTGTGCAAAGAAATAACAAGCTGGCAGCTTGGGTGGAGAAGTGCTTCTGGGGATAATCTACTCCCTCCTTCCCATACTGAGTGTCTTTTTTTATTTTTTTTGTAAGTCCTTCCCTTACTGTGTCTTATGTAAGACGAAAACACTAACTTAAAGAAAGCATTAATGCATTGACAGCTCAAGTTCTCTACATGTTCTCCAAAAATTGCCCTGGTATAATTTGAACGGTTTATAAGTGACATACAGTTCAAAGTGAGAGACAAAAAGGAAAAGTAAAAAATTGATTTTTAAATTGGACAAACTTTGGGACAAGCAAAATTAGCATGTGTTGTACTCGTTGGAGGATAAAGTATAAAATTTATTACTCAGAAAGCACATTAAAGGGGGTTAAACCGATGACCCAACTGGATAATTGAAATGTTTGCACAGTTGGTCATGCACAAATAAGGCAGAGGTTTAGCAAAAGAGAATTAATTTATATGCATTCCACAAAAGAAACAACATTTTTACATTTTTGAGCCATAAGGCCTACTTGATAAGGCCTACTTGAAATCATCCCCTGAATCACAAAACACTAACCTGGCATTAAAGCAGGGAGGCAAGTGGTCCTAGGATTTCAAAAGGTGTGTTAGTGAATGTAAGTGAACTACCTCCGTAAAATGCATTTAGAATCTTTAATTAAAAATGTAGAAGAATCTTTCTCATTAAATTCATGTCACCACAAAACTCAACACACTTTTTGGAAAATTTCTCAATCCTTCTTATAGGAATATTTTGACAAACATGTCCTTATTTTTTTAAGGTGAGGAGATTAACTTATAACTCTAAAAATAAATAAAAATAAAAATAAAACAGAGAGGCAGCTGCACGGCCACCCCAACAAAATAGAGGTAGTTGCACAGCCACCCCTCTCCTCCGTTGAGGGTGGCTGCATGACCACCATTTTTTTTTTCCCAAATAAGTCAGATCTACAACTAAAAAAAAAAAAACCACGTGGTTTCTCAAAATAAACATGTTTAGTGCTTTTTTAAAAAAAAAAACACAAAACACTTTTCAAAAAATTTAGCAAACAATTTTTCTAAGTGGACCCTTAATTGTCTAAAAAGTCTTGCTGAAAAAATTTCATGTTAATTAATCATTTGATTTGAACTGTTTTGGAAAGGAAGCTTAGTTGAGCACAAAGGCTTACAATTTCTGCCGAGCTTTCTCTTTTTTTTTTCCTGATCAACAACCGGGTAAGGGGAGAGAGGACAATTCCACTAAAATAAGACACAGATAAAGGACGGGACAACTCAACAATGTGTTATTTTTTTTATTTTTTTGAGTCAGTTAAGCCATTGAAAGACTACTGTAATAGAAACAATGTGTAATTTTAAAATTTCTCCATCATTGAATCATAATTCTCCGGCATGACAATATTTCAAAGGTTCGTATCATGCTATATTGACCAAGAAAAATTTGTAACATGGAGGATGTATCACAGTTATATATTTTGATTTCTCAGACAGGCCCCTGGGGTTTGATGTCAACAATCTGTTCAAATTTCTACATTTTTTTAAACTTAAAATACAGCCTATTAACCCCAAACTATCATATTGTTCCAAAATGAGAACAAGTAGGATATCACAAAGATACTACCCCTGAGGGGTTGGGAGAAGTTTTGTAGTCATGCTAAATTTGAGGAGGGAGATGGATCCAAAATTAGATTATGGCATGACATGATCTTTGATGTGGGGATACGACCCTTAGCCTTTCCAGTTTTATTTGGTATTATTGCGACCCTCATGGAATTTTCTGGAGGTATCATTCAGTGAAATGTGAGCTTTACGAGAACAGCTCATGATTGGAAAGTGGAAGCCTTTGCCTCATTCTTTATGATGTTGCATTTTGCGAGAGTGAGACGGAAAGAGGACAAGTATGGTGGATCCCTTCCAAAAAGGGTTTGATTGGTGTAATCCTTCTACAGTATCATGGATTGTCATGATTGTGTATGTTTTCCTTGGAACAGTATTTGGCAAACTAAGGTTCAGTTGGGGGTGGCCTTTTTTAGTTGGTCAACAGCCCTAGAAAAGATACTTACCATGGACAATCTCTGAAAGCAGCACATCATTGTGGTTGAGTGGTGTTGTTTATATAAAAGGAACGAGTCTATGGATCATCTTCTTCTTCATTGTGAGGTTGCTTGTGCCATTTGAAATGTCTTCTTCAGTCAATTTGGGTTTCTTGGGTCATGCCTAGATGAGTAGTTGATTTGTAAGCTTATTGGTGGACTGCTAGCAACACTCAGAGTGCTACTATGTGAAAAAAGGTGCGCTCATACCTTTTGTGGTGTCTATGGAGAGAAATGATTTATAGAAGTTTTGAGCACCTTGATAGGAATTTGGAGGAAATTAAGTCTATTTTCTAACACTGTGTATCTTTGGATTCTTGCTTTTGGTGATTAGTTATCATGATTATCTTGTTCTTTTTGCCCCTCCTAATTAGGTGGCTTCTCTTGTATACCTCTTGTATACCTTGGGGTGCCTTACACTTTTAATGATATTTCTATTACTTATAAAAATAAAATTTTTTAAAAAAAAAAAAACAAAACAAAACAAAAAAACAAAGATACTACCCCAAACATATAGCCTATTAAGAATCTAGAAAGAAAGACCCTGGCAACCAAGAATTTGTTCACATTTGGGAAAGTTGGTTTTAAGTTCGGCCACTTTGGGCCACCCCTACTCTGACCCAACCAAACCCAAACAAACCCAGTTGCTTTTGCTAGTTTTTGCACCTAGGTAATCATTATCCTTAAAAGTAAATGATTAACAAAGCAACTTACAAATGAGTACACCATATCCAACAAACTAAATGGATTCAAATAATAGAGTAATATTAATAAAAAGGGATTAACGGACAGGGAAAATATGTCAACAATTGTAATCTCATACCAAGGAAATGAAGATCATTATCAACATTATCACGCCTCAAAAATTTCGTTATTAACACTGTTGGATACAACGAAAGATGACAATGTTTACAACTCACCTGAAATTGCCATAAAGTATCTAGGCATCACATTATAAGTTGTTAAAAATAAGCCAAAGATGTGACTCTAGGCTCACTAAGCTTAGGAAGGCACGTCTAAAGCCTGACTCACACCATATATTCAACACATACTGGAATCCAGACAATGAAAACTCATTGCCTCGTGTCTTCAAGAATGCTAACCACACTCATTAAACGTATCAAATCAAAATTGACAGCCAAAATACATTCCCAATCCTAATAATAGCAGAAATGCACAACAAACCTGTCCAAACATTGAGGACCTGACTTTAGACAGTATTCACCATGTAATCACAAACCCACAATCTTAGTCCTCCAAAAGAGCATTTTTTTGGCAAAATGTTCATACCTAATATTCTTCATATTCCTAGGTTCCCTCAAATCATGACGTACACAAGACAAGAGTATGAATCATTTCTTTTAGACTAGAACAGTGTGAATTATAAACAGCATTTCCCCTCATTCCCCTAGAGTTCTACAGTCATCATTGGGAGTTGATTTTTTAGCATCATAACTTTTTTGAGTCTTGAATATGGATATCTTTCCTATAGCTAGTGACAAAATTACTACACCAACTACAAATCCACAACTCCAAATAGTTTAGACGACCACAAAGTATTGGATAAAAACAAGATTCAAGTAATAATCCAGATGATAAATCCAGTATATGCAAACCCTAAAGCATTTAAATTTGCAATAACAGGTTCCTATACATATCCATCGTCAGGGTGTGGGGCTGAGTAGGTAGGTGTGTGCAAATGCGTGAGTGTTTTTTATGTAAGTCACACATAAACAAAGGTACCCAGTGAATCTTAAACTCAAGATCTCATCCTCTAAATGTTTTCACAAAAGGAGAAAGTGTTATTTGAGCTAAAGCTCATTGACAACTTGCGTGTACATAAATAAACAAGTCTGACAATGATTATGTGTCACCATAAAAGTACCTGACTCGGGAGCAATTTTTTGTATATAATGAATTGATCAAAAACTCCAAAGCACAAATGAACAAGGGAAGAAGAGCTAATATGAATACAACAAAATACAGAAAAGAAACCTTTCAAAATAGAAGGACAATACTGCTCGACGGGTCCATATATAATTACATTTCGATTATATATGAGGGAAAACTAGTATGAAACATATCTAACAGGTTCTAACAATTAGCCCAATAGAAATTACATAAAAGAAGTATACAACAGAGAATCAATGGGAGAATATAAATTTGAATATGAGCAGTTGTATGCTAATAAGAAACATAAACTCCATCTCATAGAAATGCAAAGTTCCCAACCTAAAAAATGTGCTCGTACAATGACTATGGTATATAGTTGCACAAGAAACAACACCCCTAGCACCTATAAATACACAACACAGTTGACATGGAACTAGAGCTAGAAGAAAGCAGAGAAAGGATATCAAGCACATGTAATTCTTAATAATCAGAAGAAAAACAGTGCATACTACTATGAACTTGTATTGGATTAAAAAAAATGCAACTTTTACTGAGATAGAAAGTTGATGTATACCTCAGTGCATCATGTCCCCCAGACTCTGTGCTACACCACATTCAAAAAATGCATCAACTCTTCAAAAATCTTCAGTTACAGATAGACAGCTTCCCTGTCCATTCATCAGCCACGCCGTAATCAAGGCTGAGCTCCCTCATAGGAGGGATATTCTCCATTGCAAACAGCATAAGGTGAGGGAACATCAAGTTATTGTGATCATATAGCACAAACTGCACCAACACATTCGGAGTTGTACTATGGCTTATATAACAAGCAACGTTCCTCATTCTTGACACATCCATTGCAAAATCCAACGGAGGAACTAAGGGATAGGAGGGACGCACATAATCAGTGAATATCTGAGATAAATCCCCCCATTCTGCCCATCTACTCGAAAACCGATTGGGATAGATCAACGTATCACCATTCATGGACAAAATTTGGGCTTGATCCCTCGTCAAAACAACCCCCGCATATTCACATATAAAAGCACCAGCTTGTATCAAATCCAAGGACCGAACACCCCAACCCGTCTCCCTCGACCTAAACACTTCCAACCTATTTCTCAACCCTCTCTGGGTTACACGATTCCGGCAAGTAGGAGGGCACCTACAAAAGGGTCCACATTCAAAAACCAGAGGCTTCCCTCTCACAAGAATCCCATTGTGATCATATGCAAACTCTCCTCCATTCTTCATAGAACAAAAGCAATCATCCACACAACCCGAAACGCAATCACACCCCGTACCGTTCCCCGTCTGGTGAAACGCAAATGGCGGAAACACCGTCTTCACAAGATAGTCATAATACATGGGTTCCTGATCAGCATCAATGTCATTGAAGAGCAACACCGGCACATTCTCCTTCTTCATCGAGATATCGAGGCTAAGATAACCCACGGGCCTCGCCGCCAAGGGACTAGTCCTAAGACTCTGAGCAAACCTCATAACGGCGCTACCCATCTCCGCCTGCCCATCTATTCTCATTATCTTGTACTTGTAAACCCCAAAACCAGACTTGCCCACATCGAACCAACAATCGAAAATTCTATACAAGCCATCGTAAACATAGACCTTACTCGTCACGCCGCCCTCGTATTTGATCCCTCTGATAACCCTCACTTCAATCCCGTAATGCATGCTTCTCTCCAACGCCAAATTCCCACCTTCCAGCTTCTGGTGCACGCATTGCTTCGAGAACTTGTCCTGCCCGCCGTGGCCAGTGTAGATGATCACGTCCCCGGCATCCTCGTCGTCCTCGTACCCTCCGGAGACGATGATACTGGTGGCAATAGGCTCGCCGTTGGAGCTCTGGCTGGCGGGGACGTAGTCGATTCCCGCTTGTGCCTGGCCGTGCAAGCCGACAACGCAGAGCTCCATCCGGAAGAAGAAGAGATCGCCGATGTAGACCCCCGGGATGGAACCGACGATGCGCTTGTCGCGGTTGAGCCAAAGGCCGCGGTCGCGCATGACGGAGGCGGCCCGGAGATCGCCGCGGAGCCGCCGGTTGAGGCCCGGATCTCCGAGCCGGCGCTTCTCGTCCTCCATCATGGAGAACACGCGCAGCGAGTCGTAGATCATGCGCGTCCGCCGAACGACGTCGCGGAAGTACCGCTGGTCCTCCATGCCGAGATCGGTCACGCGCACCAGCTCCCCCGAGCGCTGGTGCTGGGACCTCCTCCGCGAAACGACGACGGTTGAGACCTGGTCGCTGCTGTTGTGGTTGATGCTGTCGAGGGCGTTACTATCTTGTGGGACCGGGACGATTGCGCGTGAATCGGGGTCTATAACATCGCCGTAGCTCTGTAAGCGCTTCGCGAAGGCGGAGCGGAAGAGCTCAGAAACGCGGAAGAATTCGGAGTACACGTTGTCCTCGGAAGAGGAAATGCCCGACGGTTGAGGGGTATGTTCGGAATTCGCGTAATTTTCAGGGGTAGAGCTGGAAAAGAAGGAGCCCTGAGGAGTTTGTTGTAGTTGCTGCTGTTGCGGCGTTGGTTGGAGATTCTCAAGCGGCTCGTCCAACGGTTCCAGCTTCGGCTCGATTTTGGGGGTTAGCATCGCAGCCGTGGTGGTGGGTGGGTCTGGGAGCACATTGAGGTCTTGGAAGGGGATAAGAGAGCCCATTTCGTTAAAGGGACAACGAGTTCGAGTTTAGGGCATGGAAGGCTTCGTGGGCTTTTAGGATTCGTTAGGGTTTCGGACAGCGCTCAGGAGGAGGAGGAGGCGTTGTCATGGCGGATTTTCAAGACACAGAGAACTGTGTGTATTGTGGGGGAAGTGAGGAAAATTTTGAAACTGAAAAATATGTTGGGATTTTGGACAGTTATATGACGTAAATGCCCTCACTGCGACTGTACGAAATTTGGTAGTCCGAGCAGTGACAGAGTTACGGTGGCTCTACAGCAAAGGTTATGAATGACCATTTTCATGGTGACACGCTATGTGGATGACATGATCTGCGCTACCATTGGGTCCCAACTGTGAGAAAAATTGTATGCTGACATGTTTCGTGAGAAAAGTTCTTAATTAACTTAAACACTATTCTTATTAAATTAATTCTTATTTAAAAAATAATGAAAGTGGTTCTCTTAATTTCTTAAAAAACCAAAAAAAAAAAAAAAAAAGTTACATGTAATCTCTTTTTCACATTATTAACGTGGCATTAAAAATTATCAGTGCATCTAAAATTAATAATAACGGATCTAAAAAGTATGCTCTTGAGAGCGTGAGAGAAAAAAATATATGTATAGCATTTATCAATAGTTTATTGTCAACAAAAGAAAACCTATACATTCAAATGTCAACTACTTCAGAACAACAATTAGTTGAAGTTTGAATAGGGGCATAAATAAATCAAACGAATCTTGAGATTTTTCAAATACATTTTTACTTGTTGCCCAAGCATTTTGGAAAAATATATATTTATATATATATATAGCAAATCTTTCTTCAGTATTTTTGTTCATAGAAGTTGAAGTTTCATTAAATTTTAATGTTTTAACGGTTTATATTTCCTTAGATTTTCTTCTAAACAATGTTTTACTTTTAACACAAATTGGTAGTTCTAGGATCAAAACAAAGTTTAAGAATAAAAAATCTTGTAAGTGTAGAATTTGATCGCTTTGTTCTTTGAAACTCTTCCCTGCACTATGATGTCATGAGCTGTTTGAAATTTAGGATGAATGTGTTTGATTTTGTTTTATAGGTATGGAATAGAGTCATCTTCACTTCTAGGGAGTCGACATTAGGTGATATAGGCGGTCGACTAAGGGTTCATTTGAATTTGTGATTTTAAAAAGTGTAATTTAAAAATAAAGATTTTAAAATGTGCGATTTGAAAACGTTATTTTTTATAATGCAACTAAGCGTTTAGCAAAATCGAGATTTGGCCTTTAAAATCGCAATTTTTTAAAACGCAATCCAAAACAATCCATAAAAACCTCCAATTAATAATTATACAATAAATATTAAAAAAAAAAACCAATTGTTTAATGCTCTAATATGGGGAGAATGATCCTCTCGGTTTTAAACTAAATATATTGTATTCATTTTATCATTTTATGACCATGATTTAAAGTTAGTGCATACAATGATATTCTCGATTCCACGTTAATTAAATTTTTTTAAAGACGTGCAAACATTAACTTCATATACACGTGAAATGAAGAGACCATGAAATTAATACAATCCAAATTCATTTGGAATAATTCTTTATAATTTTATTTTAAATCGACAACCCCTCCCCACCCACCCATCCCCCTCCCCTTCTTTTCTCTTCCCATCTCTTATTTCCTCTTTTGCTTAGATCTACCATTCAGATTCTCTATTGGCTTGTCATGTTCTGTGCACCGCCATCTGACGAGGATCTGATAGTCTCTAGATCTATTTTTTCCAGAATCAAATCTGGTTTTTTCCATCAGTTCCGTCCATCATGCTACCGATCACCGTGCTCGCCGGCCAACCCTTCTTCTAGCCGCCAACCTTCATGCATCATTTTGCCGGCCACGCGCCGATGTGTCAGCGACATCATCACTGGGAGTGGGATTGATTTCATCTCAATGAAGATGACTCTCGTTTGTTAAAAAAAAAAAAAAAAAATCATTTGAAAATTGAGAGGATCCTATTCCATCTATAATATTGTAAAAATAATAATAAAGTCAATAAATGGTATCTAATTAAGGCTACCAATTATAGTAAAAAAAAATCATTGCTAATTGAAAGTTTCATTAATACAAGAAAAGTATCAATGTCCATAAATTCATGAAAAGTCCCACTTGTTAACTGTCTTTTTAAAGAATAATTTTTGCATTCGTGAAAGTCTCCATTCTCGAATGTGCATTATTTTTTCTCAAACGTCAATTTGAATTAAATGCTAAGAAGAAGATAAAAAGTCTTTAAAGTTTAAAAGAATAATGGAGGGGACAAATGGTACTTTTATCTAAAATGGTTACAGTAGCAGCGTTTTTTAAGGGAGTCATTTTATTTTTTATTGTTTCTTTCACCTGTTTTATCTTTTTCCCAAAATTTTTCCCACTTTTCAAGCCATGTTTCCTCATTAAATGATAAAACATGACTTATTTTAGACGCTTAGATGAAATGAATGAATAAGATTTATAAATTTGAGAATTTCAAATTTAAAAAGGGATCTCAATCCCTTTTCAAGGGATCATTATGAGAATATTCTTTCACAATTTTTAACAAAAAGATATTTCATAAATATGATTGAGATTACTATGAGAATATGGTTTTCATACTTAACGTTGGCAAATACGACATTTGAAAAATATAATTATTATAAAATACAACCGTTTCAAAAATATTATAGTTATAAAAATGATTATTTGAAAAATAATAATCGTTGAAAAATTATTGTACTAATTAAACGAATTACCATTAAAAAAATAAAGAGTGAAATACGAATTTTAGAAAAGAAATAAAGATAAAATCAGTAAAGAGTAAAAAAATAATATTTAAATAATATAGATAAAAATATAGCTAATTCGATCGGTATAAGAGGCTTTTAAAAACTCATTAGTTAATTCTATATCTTATAAGTGATAAAAATAAAATAAAAATAAAAAACAAACAAAAATGTTAGTCAATACTCCCTAATTACAAAGAAAAAACTCATTTATGGTCAACAACTTGCATTAATTTTTTTTATTTGATTATTATGAATTATTGGATTTCCATATATGATCACTGATGGGCGATAGCTAATTATTATAGAAATTTGTCTTTCTTTGTATAGATTGAGAGCGTTAGATAACCGGCCCTATCATAAAATGAAGTTGGAAGTAGTTCATTTGATAAATTATATTTTATTGGTCCACGTTTTAAACTTTATTTTTATTGTAGTCATAATATAATTTGATATCATAAATAGTGTTTCTTTTATTTGTAAATATTTTCAATTCCAGATGTCCACTAGAAAATATGCATTTAAATATAAAAAAATAAAATTATTAAATTAATATTTAAATATAAGATAAACGTCTCACTTAAACTTATCTTCTTACGCTTCAAAATCTAAGAAGTCGTCCTTAATTTCAAGTGAAATAGAGATGATTCATTTTATGGTCAATATTCTATGTTGTTGCATATAGCAAGTGTACATTAATGTGTCACGTCATTTAAATTTTAAAATAGCATTGTAATATATACATTATTAAATATATATGTAAAATCTAATATAGACCATAAAATGACGATCTACTATTAGTTATGTGATAAATATTTCCCCAATACTATTTCCCTATTGTATATGTAATCATGATGTTATTTTCCTAATATGTTACTTTATTGTCTAAATTAATGGGTATACATTTCCAAGTCATTTAAATTTTTAAATGCCGTGGCCCATATTTAAATGATGTGGCAGTACTATTAATACTTCGCGGTGGTAGTCGTTTGGCAGCAATCACTGTGGTTTTTGCGCTAGATGGCCCTAGTGGCCACCCTAAGGCCATCAGAACTCAGAAGTTCATGGTAGCCAAACGAAGCTGCTGGACGTACAATTATTTTTTAAATAAGTGTTTGGTTTTTTCAGATGTACTTTGAGAGAAGGTTTTTTTTTTTTTTTTTTTTTTTGAAAAAATACAAAATTAGTTCACATGGTTACACTAATTTATAATAAATTCTCTGTGGTATAACAAAATATAAAAAATGCTAGTTGCTCTCCTAGTAGTCTTTAGGTCTTAGGTAGATATTATTTTTTAATTTCACTTAACATCGGTCGGGAATTAGGTAGATATATATTCTTCAGGTCTTAGGTAGTTATTATTTTTTTAATTCCACTTAACAAAATTAGTTCACATGATTACACTAATTTGTAATAAACTCTATGTGGTATAACAAAATATAAGAAATGATAGGTGCTCTCCTAGTGGTCTTTAGGTCTTAGGTAAATATTATTTTTTAATTCCACCTAACATCGGTCGGGAATTAGGTAGATATATATTCTTCAGGTCTTAGGTAGTTATTATTTTTTTAATTCCACCTAACAAAATTAGTTCACATGATTACACTAATTTGTAATAAACTCTCTATGGTATAACAAAATATAAGAAATGCTAGGTACTCTCATAATGATCTTCAGGTTCACCTAACATTCCCCTAATTAAAAATATTATGAGAACTATATATATGTATTATACAAAAATAACAAATAAGTCCAAACTATTAAATTCTGTCCAAAATCTTGACAAATTATGTTACCATGCAACGTCGGATCCAATTATATAATGACATGCGTTATCCGTAATAATAAAGAATAAAAAATAAAAGAAAAAGAAAAAGAAAAGAGGTAGCTGGGTTTCAGTTTTCCGAGGGAGACTTGCCACCCTGAGAACCAAGACCAAACTTCTGTAGTGCGTTCTCAATTAGCTTGATCACTTACTCAGCGCTGTTCACCGATACAAATCAAAAGAATAGCGATTTATAGCAAGGAGCATGCAGGCTATGGAAGATCATCTTCTTCATTTCTAAAAAAATATAAAATGTTAGCTTTTAGTTTTAAATTTATAATTTTTATATATTTTATATATTTATATAATTGTTTTTATTATGAGTGACATGTGCCTTTATATAATTAGATTTGACTTAACACGCTAACACAATCTGTCAAGATTTTGGACAGAATTTAATAGTAGAGATTTTTTTTATTATTATTTTTACATATCATATCAACTTCTCATAACATTTTTATACCACGTAGAGCTTATTGCAAATAAGCGTAATCATAAAAATCACTTTTACATGATCATTTCAAAGAGTTTTGTAATTTGTTTTGAAAAGCACGTTAATAGTACGTAACACCCATATTTAAAAACCCGTTTGGATGACTAATATTTAAACACAATTTTTGAGCATTTTAGAAACGAAAACAGTTTTTAGATGCTTTGCTTTGAGCTTTTCATGAGTTTTGTGTGTTAAAAATTGTTAGTTAATCTTTAAACCCCTTTGTAGCCTTTTTTTCTCTTGATTAATTTTTTTTTAAAATATATATATTCTTTTTGCTTTTCGTTAAGAGTTATAAAATTAAATGCAAAATCTTGTCGCTTAGAGAATGCCTCCATGGCTCCATGCTTCCTGGAGTAGCATGGCTTACTCAATCTGCATGCAAACTTGGCAGTTTAGGGCTTAGGGATTGGGATGTAGGGAACTAGGAATCCCATACATTATACCTAGTACTATTTTTGCTTGCAGAACAAATTTGGAATAAAAATCATGATTTTGTAAGAAATTAGATTGTTGTTGTACTCTTTCTTAGATTATAGTTTAACTCATATAGAATAATATTTTCTAACATCGAGAGTGGGTGCCTCCTAAAAGGCTAAACGTGTATGAGAATGAGAGTATGTATGTGTTACTTATTGAGAAACAACTTTAGTACTCTACCGGTGGGGATCGGCAAGGAGTTCATTAATTAAGTGAAGATTGGCCAACATATAATTGGAGCAAAGACTCATGAGAAGCGGGTCATCCTACGGATGGTCTTGATAAATTTGGTAGGGACTAAGTTATTGAGAGGAATCCTGGATTTGGCTTTCTCGAAGAGATTTTTCGATAGTGTCAAGATTTTCCTCTTCGTCAACAAAAACCGTTTGTAATCTATGGTTTGAATAACACTTGCAGGATCTGTTATGCCTTGCAAATTAAACCAAGAACAACTCGTTGGGAGATAAGGTGAAGTGTATGTCTTGTGAAGGAATCTTATGACTTAGAAGATTATTTCGATGAAAAATATTGAATTCATGCATATTAAAGATGTCCGGAAATTCTACAAGAATTCAAAGAATCTTGAGGTTGAGATTAAGACCAAGAAGGATTCGAACTATTATGACATTTGATGTTGTTAATGCTTAGGGTTTGGTCATATTGAAGAATGGAGAAAGTGTCCTAACCTTTTGAACGAAAAGGGCAAGGCTCTTATTACATGTTTGAGTGATGAGTCTGAGTTTGGCGACTCAAAGGACTCTCAAGAGGAAAGGTACATGAGGCTTATGGGTATCCCTACTTCTGTGGAGAAAGGTACTTGCAACTGTAAGGAAGAGCCTTTCGTTCTGTAAGACCCTGAAAATATTTATTTATTTAACATGGAAATGATAATTTACGAACCAAACCCCTTAGTTTTATTCACAAATTAAGAATGGACTTTCAATAATTTAGTTATAATAATCTAAATTAAATCCTCATAGTATTTTAACAAAATGTGTTTTGAAAGTTTTCGAACATTCAAAGTTTCTTTATGAGCGATCGAGATTTTCACCTTGAACATTTGACCTTTCCTCTCGAATGAACAAAGTCTCCACTCGAATGTTTGACTTTCCTATCGAACGATCGATAATGTTTAAATGAACAATTTAAAAAAGCGTTTTAACTTCTTGCATGTCCTTGTGTCCTATTTAAGGGCCTATGATGAAACCCCCCCCAAGTTTCATTTCGCCTCATTTCTCAAACCTAACACCTAGAGAGTGAGAGAGGGTTCATTGGTGGATTTATTTTCAAGCTTGGAAAGGCTCATTCCCTTGTGGTAAGAAAGCCTAAGGGTCTGTTTGGGATTGCGGTTTCAATAAATGCAATTTTAAAAATTGCGTTTTTAAAAATTGCATTTTTAAAAATTGCGTTTTTAAAATCGCTACTTTTTAAAATCGTGAAGGCGTTTAGTAAAATATGTTAAAAAATATTTTTTTATTAAATATTTGTTATGCGAAATCCTAATTTTGGTTTAAATTTGCACATTTTTTAAATAAGCACCCCCTAGCCTGCTTATCGAAATCGCATATTTTTTTCCTATTTTAAATTAAGTGCTTTTTAAATCGCAATGCCAAACGCTTTACGTTTTACGATATATTTTAAAAACGCAGATTATTCTTGTGAAATCACAATCTCAAATGCACTCTAACTTATTCTTAAAATTTTGGTTTTTATGATTATTTTTGACTTAACATGAGTGGTTGTTTCCATGCAATAAAGTTGGCATTTTTATAAAGGATAGGTTTAATTCTTGCATGTTTAATGTGAAGCTTAGAGATGGGTTTCCTTTTTTAGTCAAAACACGAGGTCATGCTTGACTTCTATGTTGTGCTTGTTGTATGATGTTCATTAGGGCTTCTAAGACCACTACAAGTCTTATTTCAACTTGTGAGGAAGGAATAGTAGGAGGTCTTTATTTTTTTGTTTTTTTTTTTACATGTCCGCACAAGAGGAGGATGAGGATGAGGATTCGAATTAGTAACATCCGCTTCATTAGGCGTGGTCCCAGCCGATTGAGCTACTTCTTGGAGACAGTAGAATATCCTTGTTAGACTATAGTTTATGATAGTCATCGACCATTCTAGCCTTAGGATCGAACAATCGATCCTTCGAACGATGTAAGTAAACATTTTCCAAAAGTTGGTAAAAAAATTATTTCCTGAAATTACAAATGAAACCGAAATTTTCTTAAGCATGAAGTAATGTTATTTTCCCATACATGATGTGAGCCCAAATTGCATTTTATTGAAGGGACGTAAGTAAACACATTTTATTTTCCCTTATATGAAACACATTTTATGTTAATTTTATAATTGCATATGAATTTATTATTGTTGTTTAAAGAAAATCAAAAGAAATAGCGGTTTCAAGAAAGATTATTTGCATGTTTTTAAGGAGGGCCATATCATATGTTTTTTTTACGGAGGACATTGATGTCGAGGACAAGAATAGAAGAAGAAATAGGTAGATGTGACACCTAGTATCATAGGAGTTGTATAGTTTTTGGCCTGACCCAAGATGTGCATCTATGACTTATATTATGTGTAATTTGATCTCAGTTTGTTGAAATATAACTAAGGTTATGAATTGTGAACATTTGATGTATACATTTTAGGATGAATGCGGCATTGTTTAAGATGTAGAGCTCTAGTAATTATTATTTTATAATGTTTATAATTTACAGAAAAGAAGAAGCACATTCCACCATATGGATATTATTAAGGTATAGTAGTAGCGCTCTTAGCTAATTATATAATGCATAAAATTACGAGGCGTTCAAGCGACAACCCCCCAAAGCCATTGGGGTGGTGGGCCATCAATTTGGGATGGCCGACTACCTCTTCAAAGGGAAAGACAATGGTTGGCCACCCTCTTAAGAATGGTCAATCGCTTCAAAGAGTGGTTCGACAACCCATTTGCTTTTTTATTTTTTATTTGTTGTTTTCTTTAAGGGTTTATGTGGGAACATCCACACCGTTCATTTACAAGTAAAAGTAAGTAAATAGGTGATCATATCATCCCTTGAGGTGGTCGACTATGCCCTTGACAAGTGGTTGGCCATCATTTACCTTTTAAAGGTCCTCGGGGTGGTTGCACTGCCCCTTGAGCCTTCAAGGGGCTAGTGTGGCCACTTCATGAGGGTTTTAGAGTGATTCCCAAGGGCTCGGGGCTACCTCCTAAGCCATTAGAGGTGGTTATGACCATCTTTGAGCCCTCGGGGGTAGTGCTACCACCCATTTAGAGTTTTCGGATGGTTCTCAATTGCTTGGGGTAGTCACACCACACTTTTGGGGAAGTTGACCATCACCCTCAAAGGTGAGGGATGGTCGGCCCATCCAAACCAAACTTTTGGGGTGACCAATCATTTAGTGGGCTATTTGTCTGCTCCAAGAATACTAGTGATCGAATACCACCTTAAAGGTGAATGAGTGGTTTGACCACTTATTAATAATTTTTTATTATTATTTTATTTCAAAGGTTGTAGGGTAGCTCCATCCATTCCTCCAAAGTAGACAAAGATCATTTTCATTTCATTTGAAATGAATAATATTTTTTTTCATGATTATGATTTAAAGTTGATATATCTAATAGTGTACATAATGAGTAATGCTTGGAAGACTAGAGTCCCCATTATATCCTACTAAATGTAATGTGGCTTTTAAAATTACAAATAAATTAAAATTCAATAATATGATTATCTCAAATTTAATGGTGATTTTAAAATTCACATAACATTTTAGATGACACGATGAGGACTATAATCCTCATTTTAGCATTACTCGTACATAATAATATATGATTTAAATTTTTTTTAAAAGCATGCTAAGATTAACCTCATGTATAGTCTTAGTAACCAAATTTAAATATTCACAATAAAGGATCATATTTCCTATACGAATAATGTTACCCTTACTCTCATTTTTTATATAATTTTTTTACATCTATAGGCGGCTTTTAAAACTACAATTAAATATGAGATGAATCTTTAATAGATTTGAATCTAACAGCAATTTAAAAGCCACCTATAAGTATGAATAATGTGTGTAAAGAAATGAAGCAGGTGTATCATTACTCTTCCTATACACGTAAGACAATACTGGCTTTGTTTGGCAATGGACTTGTGTAGTGAATTTTTTGTTTTGAAGTATATATATATATATATATATATATATATATGAGAAAAGATTTGGAAGTAATTGATATGATATTTAGTAGATAAAAATTTTGAATTTTTTTTAATAAAAAGGTGAAGAAAAAAAATTTGTTTTGTAGTTAATTTTTAATTTAAATAATAATAAAAACTAATTAATATGATATAAAAAAATAAAAATATTGAACATTAATTTTTTTTTTTAAAAAAAAAAAACTTGGGACAAACAATGTCTTTATATTTATAATGCATGAAGTTTAGGGACTCAGATCTCCTCTATTTTAAAGAAAATAAAGAAGAGTCGGTCTTTTATTTTACAAGGATAGAATGATCATTTCATTTTTTTTAAATCATTCTTTTTGCTCTTCATTTTTTTTTTAAATGGAGCAATGTCTTTATATTTATAATGCATGAAGTTTATGGACCCAAATCTCCTCTATTTAAAAAATAAATAAAAAAGAGTCGATCCCTTATTTTATAAAGATAAAATGATCATTTTATTTTTATTTTTATTTTTAAATCATTCTACACTTCGTTTCTTTTTAAATGGAGAGAATCCGCTCTGAAATTTAGTGGGACCAACTATGTACCACTTGTTGCCACTTTTACTGCATGTCATGTGAGATGTCAGCTGCATTGGAGAGGTGCGAAACTCTTTTTTATTTTATTAATTAAATCATAGTCTTGGTTTGCGAGCTCAAGGATTTTTTTTTTTTTTTTTTTTTTTTCTTCTTCTAATCTTTTTTTTTTTTTTTTTTTTTTTTTTTTTTTTTCTAACAACGTTAATACCATCAGAACGGGTTAAAATCTTCTAAAATTTATAGATTTTTTTTTTTTAATAAAAAAAGTTAATTATTATTTTAAACTAAATAAATAAGATTCTTTTGTGTTAACATTTATAATTTTTAAAATACGATAAAATATGTTAATATTGTTGAATTGATACGTATGATAAATGTTGATATAATAATATTAAAATATTTATATTTTTAGTTTGAAAAGCTACAAGAGATTGTCACGATTAGTTTGCATAGTGCCGCTTGATGCTGGAAATCTTTTTTTTTTTTTTCTTTCTTTGAAAAAATTGTGACTTTCATAATATGATCTATAACAAGTTTTATTACCCTTTTAGCTAAACTATGAGCAGCAGCATTCGCACACCGATTTACATAATCACACCGCCATCATGGGAACGTTTTTAAAATCAGTCTAGTATCCTCCACAAAGTGTCTGAATCGTCTCCCACAGTTTGTATCAGAGTTTATTGCCTCTACTACTTGCTTCGCATCGCCCTCCAATATAATGGCTTGGCTGCCCAATTCTTTACACAATCTTGCTGCATGGAGAGATGCAAGAGCTTCCCCCGCCATTGGATCAATTATCCCAGTTCTTGTAAGGCTCCTAGCCACCACTACAACACCTGTATGATTCCTCACAATCAGCCCCATTCATGGTCGGCTCCGAGCTTTGTCCACAGCAAAATCCTAGTTGACCTTCTACAGTACTTGAAATCAAATAGAAATGATTGGTATCAATAATTTTTTATATATATTTCTCTCATATTCTTTTATAAATTCAATAGATTAATCATTGACTTATGTGGAGTTATCAAAAATAAATTAATTAATTAAAATGAAAGGTTGATGGTACTAATTTTTTTATTTTACTTTAAATTGAGAATAATTATTTTATGGTCAAGATTTAATATTATTGCATTTAAGGGTGTAAATAATGTCCCATTACTTCTTCTTCTTCTTTTTTCTTGAATAGTGTGCTAACATCTTTATCAAGTGATGTATTCTATATTGTTAAATACATCAAAATTAAATCATGGCCATGAAATGACTAATGTCGCGGTCGCGGGGGAAGGAGGTCAAAAGTTCCACTCCCCCCCGGTAGAAGTGTCCCTCCGCCCCTTGTTACCCACCCTCAATCACTTCTCAGCCTAATGATGAGGATCCTATTCCATGCCACATCGCAAAATGAAATGAGAGAGGATGATGGTGTAACATGTAGCATTACTATAAATATTTAATATTATTGCATTTAAGGGTGAAAATAATGTCCCATTACTTCTTCTTCTTTTTTTTTTCTTGAATAGTGTGCTAACATCTTTATCAAGTGATGTATTCTATATTGTTAAATACATCAAAATTAAATCATGGCCATGAAATGACTAATGTCGCGGTCGCGGGGGAAGGAGGTCAAAAGTTCCACCCCCCCCCCGGTAGAAGTGTCCCTCCGCCCCTTGTTACCCACCCTCAATCACTTCTCAGCCTAATGATGAGGATCCTATTCCATGCCACATCGCAAAATGAAATGAGAGAGGATGATGGTGTAACATGTAGCATTACTATAAATATTTATAATAAAAGATCAATTATCTTTTTACATCTTTGGTACAACTCTTCACATCTCTTTTTTAAAATCAACTGTTAAATTTGTAGAATCTATAAGTCTCATAATAAAACATTCAAACACTTTAAAAATAGAGTTAATAACTTTTTTAGTATCTCAGTTTTAAAGTTTTTATTTTTCTCCTAGGTTTTAAAACCAGACAAATCTAGTACCTCACCCAATTAACGAAATTTCACGTCATCTCCATTAATATCGCGGCACATGTCCTAAAAATTAAAAATAATAAATAATACATAATAATAATAATAATAATAATGATAAAAACTAAATCTTAAAAAAAAAAAAAATAAAAATAAAAAAAGAAGAAAAAAATGAAAATTTTTGGGGTGGCCGAAGAGGCTATGGGGTGGCTTCAGTTACCCCATGCCGGCCACATTAGGTTCCCTCTCTTGCGGTTTTTTTTTTACTCCTCCATGTTAGGTTTCCTTCGCCTTCGATGAGTACTCTTGGGGAGGAGGTATGAATCATCTTCCATCCCTCCTCCCTTCCCCTCTTTCGCCTCTCTCAATTTTTTTCTTCCTTCTTCTTATGTTGTTTCATTCAATCCAACAACACTACTAGAACTCCGCCTTAGTCTCGTCGTCTACAGCCTCGTTGTCCTCTATCTTGCAGTCCCTGATTTGCAGTTCAAGAAGTATTGAGGACTTGTCTGGGAAAACAATTATTCTCAATTTTTTTTTTTTAGTTGATTTGACACCACTAACACATATTTCAATTAAAAAAATTTCAACTTTATTCAAAATTTTATATTCTTAAAACAACCTAAACATAATTTTAACTCTTTTTTCTCCTCTTTATTCGCAATTTTAAATTCAGTTTAGTAGAGTAGAATAAAAGATAAAAATAAAATCCGCAAACCCAAACGAACCCTGAGGGACCTTTCAAGGTTCTTGCCTCTTACCGTGCCATTTCTTATACGTCATCTCAAATCACGTTAATTGGCGCCATTATTTAGGCCTATGTCATTATTTGGTACATTCTCTTTTATTTTATGTTTATCCGCACTTATCTTATTGTTGAGTTGTCCCGTCCTTTTTCTGTATCTTATTTTAGTGTAATTGTCCTGTCTCCCCTTACCCGTTATTGAAAAAAAAAAAAAAAAAAAAAAAAAAGGGGAAAAAAGTTCGGCAGGAATTGTAAGCCTTTGTGCTCAACTCAGCTTCCTTTCCAAAACAGTTCAAATCAAATGATTAATTAACATGAGGACCACCTTTATTCAATTAAAGGCTCTTCGTCTCTTTCTTGAATAGTTACATATTAATAAAATAAAAAATAGTTATATATTAATGGCACAATTAGAGATGTTATCCTTCTCATCTTCCTCTGTATTTTTTCCCTCCCTTCAATTAGAGCTTCTATCTCGAATTTAGAGTAAATCTGTCAATGAATCTAACAATTAAATGAGATCATATAATGCAAAAAGAAAAGTTATCCTTTGTACGGTCCATCTCCATTCCAATGCCCAGAATGCTTATTTTAAGGTATAGATGCATCTCGATTGCCATCTTTTATATGCTCAGAAAATAAAATAAAAGCATTCAATTCTCATCGAGAAACAAACTTCATTTATTTACGTGCTGATCCATACTAACTGTGTAATTTGTTAATAATTTAAATTTTATAAACTAATATATATAAACCAAATATATTCCAATGAAAAAATAAAATAAAATAAAATATTAGATACGCCAACATTAAATCTTAATTTTAAAATAAGTGAATAGCGTGAAGGTGTATTGCCAAGTGGGCCAGGTTGTGTGCCCCTTCGTCTGTATATCAGTGGATTTTTTTGGACAACCTAGAAGTTTTCCTAGTAAAGAAGATTGTGAATATTAAATAAATATATGTTAAGGATTTGCCAATCCATGAGTTATATGTTAAGGATGATTTCTATGGCGTTAACAATTGTTTGGGAATCTCCTTTTAAGATGACAAGAAAAAGAGTACATTGATCCAACACATTCCTCCATAAGAAATAGAAAAACTTCAAACTAAAAGATAGTTTGAAGGAGAAGAAATAAGATTCGCTTAAGAACATATGGAATAATTAAAAGAAAATAAAGAAAGAAGAAGTTTCTAAGTTGTCAGGTTGATATATTTTCAGCAAGAGTTTTTAGACAATATTCAATTAACTTCTTGTTGAATGACAGTTATGGATTGCGATCCTCTATAATTTTTTTTAAATTTGAGATTCTCAAATTCATAAATCTCAATCTTTTATTTCATCTAAGTGTCTAAAATAAACCATGTTTTAAAATGTAATAAGAAAGCTACCTTATTAAATTTCTGTCGCTTCTTTATTAAATTCCGAAATATAGCTTATTTAATAAGGTATCTTCTTCATTAAATTCTGAAATATAACTTATTTAATAAAGTAGTTTTCTCATTAAATTCTGAAACATTGCTTATTTAATAAGGTAGCTTCCTCATTAAATTATGAAACATGGCTTATTTTAGATGTTTAAATGAAATAAAATTTCTGAATTTAAAAATCTCAAATTTAAAAAAAGTTTTAAGGAATCTCAATCCGTCTATCTTATGTGCCGTAGAATAATAGTGGGATTTTGTTGTCACTAGAACTATTTATTTGAACATTTTTCATTGCAATAACTTTTTTTTTATTAGAACTACTACTTTTTGTTTCATCTTGTATACTATTTATAGGGATGCTAAAACTTGTTCTGGCAAATCTTTTCCCATTTAATTTCTTTTATTCATTTGTAAATTCTAGGGGAAAACTTCATAAAATATCCATTAACTTCTATACATTTTAAAAGTACTCTTAAAGTTTAAAAACTCTTAATTAATGGTATCGAACTTTCAATTTCTTTCAAGTACCCTATTCGGTTAGGATTTTCCATTAATTTTTATCAAAATGCCCAAAATACCATTTTTTTAATAAAAAAAATGCAAAAATGTTTTTGTATAAAAATAAAAATAAACACCTTAATTGAGATATTTAGAGTGTTAAGTTTATTTAAGTTAACATTAACAATGGAGTTCTTATAGTTTATACTCCCCTTATGGACCTGAACATGGGTGATCTATTCATGACTAAGTGGAGGTCCGAACTGACTGATGTTGAAGAATCAAACTGTTAATTTTTGTCAAAATGCCTAAAATACCCTTAATTTTTTTTTTAAAAAAATGCAATTTTTTTTTTTGAAATAAATAAATAAATAAACACCTTAATTGAGAATCCAAATGAAGTGATTGAAAAAAATTAAAAATTTAATACCCTTAATTAAGAATTTTTAAATTTTGAGCGAGTAGTATAGACACGAGTGGATCTATTATCTACAAATAAATAAAGTTTGGTGAGCTGCTCTATGGCCGCATCAAAATTAAAAGTTTGGTGGTGGATTGCACTTTTTATTCTGTGTAGGTGGTTGGTCAACTGTAGGAGCAGGTTGCTGAAGGCTCTTTGTAGGATTTGTGGGCTTGAATTGTAAGTTGGATTGCATCGACTTTAAGGTCCTCGTGAACCTTTTTATTCCTCATCCATTTATATTGTTAAAATTTAATCATAATATTCCGAGGAATATTCCTTATTTCTTTTCATACTTGACTCCTCGTAATTATTGTAAATCAATTTACACTATTTCTTAATTTTGTAATTATTGTATGTCTATTTTTCATTAGCTTCATTCAATTATAAATAAGCCTAATCATTGTACTTTCTTCTATATAGACTTAATCCATTTATATTACATGGTTAAGAAGAGGCTCGGCCTATGAAGGTCAATCAACGATCGAGAGCGATCACTCACGGCTGTCACTTTTGAGCCTTGGTCACAATTGAGGCAAGATGATTGGCTCCTTAACGATAAACTCTTAGCGATTGGAGTTGGGACCCGAGTGGACAATTGGGTCGTACCATTCAACTTGTCTTATAAGATCCTAGGAAGATATGTTATTAATGATTTATGCTTCTTACTTGGTGGTATAAGAGTAGGATTACAATGATTTGACAAGTTACATACTTGGACATTGCTAACATTCTATCAACTCCTTAAGCCAAGGGAAGCAAGCACCATGGCTTGTCAACACGTGGCATTTGGCTTGGCCAAACCCATCTCCTAGTTGTAGCGTTTAGGAAATTAGGAATTATCCATCCTCACAACATTGAAAACCCAATCTCTAGAAGTACCACACGACGACTAGGAATACAAATCTTTTGACAATTTACCATTTGATATGTTTAGTCATTATCCATCTCTACAGTGATAACTGACTTAGGTATTGGAACTATTCTTTATCGGCTTGCTCCAACGAGCTCTTTGCTTTATTTATCTTTTTTACTGGGCTGGATCAGAGAGGACTCCTTCTTACAAAGAGGCCACGTCAACTTGACTGAAAATTATCCTAACAATATCAAAGCCACTTTTTGTGGCCTCTATTAGGGTTGTAAAATCTTCCACTCGCCACCACACATTCTTCATGCAATTTGGACATTTTTAGTATTATTCAATTCAATATATAATACCTACAAGATTCTATGGTTTCACCCTCATATGGTCATATGCGCTCTAACACACCCCTAAATTAGTTTTTCTCTAAGTCGGTCTCTATTAGTATTATAAGTACATGATATGATTCATTTCATTTTATTCAATGAATTTATAATCTTCACATTTTTTAATTATTTTTATTCTTATTTTGCCTTTCCTTTTCCATTTAAGAAAAGAAACATCTGGTCATCGAGAGTGTTTATTTTTATTATGTTGTATGAATATAGCTCTGACTTGATCTAGTGTGCAAGGACATCTGAGCTGTTCACTGGCGGTCTGGCTGAGTGAGTCTGTGGCTGAGAGTGAGAGTTACTCACTGACTGTATGGTCTGCACTTGCACTAACTGAGACTTTCTAAAAATTATTATGCATACCGAACCGACTTTGTTAGAAATTGAAAAAGCCTACCACTTACTGGCTGCCAGTTATGCAGGGTCGGATGATGTCAACTGGTACTTGACTAGCAAACTATAGGTGGTTTTTTGGCATGGAGTTATAAGGATGAGTAGAAAGAGATTTAGAACGCCTTTTTTTCATTTGTGTGCCTATATGCCGACGTTAATATTTTTGTTTTGAAAATGTTAAAATAGTTTTGAGCCTTTTGTATTTTAGATTGTTTGTTAATATTTTTGTTTTTAAAACAAAGAATAAAAGTGAGAAAGATAATGGTTTAACAAATAAATCCTGAGTTCGAGGAATGTGACTAAACTTGTATGATTAGGAATTTGGTAGGATTTTCATAATATAAAATTCTCATGTTTGGTTTATTCCTAGGCATCCTCTAGGAATTATTTATACTTCCCACAATATCATTATTGTTTCTTTATTCAAGTGCATAAAGTTGTTTGATACAAAAATATATTTAAAAATTAATCAGAAAAGGATGAGTGTTAATTGGATTAGGAACCTCCCAAGCTTCTCCAATAAGCGAGTTGTGTATTCTTTATTAAACAAGGATTGTGGGAAATTTGGGTGGGTAATTAGGGGCAGAACCACTCATGACCTAGTGCCCCATAAATTTAAAAATAATTCCTCTAAGTTTTATGGTTTTTTTTTTTTTTTTTTTTTTGATATAGTCCCTTCAAAATTAATTTTTATTTTCCTAAAACTCTTTATATATATATATAGTTTTACCCCCTCACTTAAAATTATAATTCCGCTCCTAAATTTAATGTTGTGTTTTGTTTTGAAAATGGGTATAATAAATTCATGCAATTTGATTAAGGACATTTTTCTATATTTAGAGGAAAAAAAAAATTAATAAGGTGAGAAAAATGTAAACACCCCTCTTTTCAATCGGATATAGGTTTACAAATAAAACCAAGAGGAATTATTCACGTTAATATTTTTTTCATCTTTTTTTTATTTTATCTTACAAATTCAATATATTAACAATTAAATTTATAAATTAATATAGACTCCACACAAATTTAATAATAAATTCATCAATTCATTACAAAAATAAAATAAATTCTATTATTTCTCTAAAACCAACGTTCAAATAAGATACAATAAAGAAAATTCTTAATTGAATTAAGGGCCAACCGTCCCAAGGAGTAGTTCAATCAAATGTAGACCACGCCTCATAAACAAAGATTTCTAATTTGAATCGTGTTTTTTCTTTCCTCGTGTGAACATATAAAAAAATAAATAAAATAAAAATTAAGGGCCGACCATGAGATGCTCATGCGGATGCAGACCCCGAGGGTCCGTCATTGTTGATATGTACGCCTGCACCAACAGTGGGTGTCATACCCTTTGTGACATGTGCCTTCTTTTCTTATATTATTATTATAAAAAGGTTGTTGGCTCATCAACTTGTCGTGAGCTCAACAAGTTTATGTCAACTTGACCTCAAAGAAAGGTTTAAAGTTCATAAAGAAGAATAGGATTCACTCAATTTTTAAATATAATATATACTACTTATTTTATTATTAGATTTTAAAGTCGACGTATTCAATAGTGTATATAAAGTTAATGTTGACATATATATATTTTTTAATTTTTTAAAAATAATATTAAATTATGAATACTGTTAAATGCACAAACTTTCAATCAAGATTATAAAATAAATATTAAAAATTATTTTTGAAATAAATATGCGCTTATTGTGAAGGTGAAGTTTGTAAATAAAACAATTCCTTCTATCATGTCTCATCGATTAATGCAGCTTAAGATACTTCGACCGTAGATTTTAATATTATTCATTTCATTTGAAATAAATAGAATTTTTGTCACACAAGGCGCTTCACCCAAGTTTTATGAGCTCAAACTTGAGTAATAATTTATAACAAGTTTTTCATTTTTTTAGTCAAGTACAAGGGAAAAGGGGAGGGGGTTAATACATCAAATAAAAAACACAAATATGGATGGGGACAACCCAACAAAAATTCCAATACAACCAATATAGCACTAGAAGAACCTAATAACTATTAGAAATATGCCAGAAGATTGGTCTGGCCCATTGAATTCTTGACTCAATGGCCAAGAGACGGGCCGTCTTAGATGGTGGTTTGGAGGGATAGTCTAAACGCATATTTGTCTAATATAGCACATATTGCAGCAACAAGTAATTTTGAAAAGTATGGTTGAATTGAAGTTATTGAAGAGGAGCACTATTGTGGCATCCGATGAGAAAGTTACTTAAAGTTTGGATTCTCTCTAGTTCAAATAGACTGGAGGGGAGCTGGTTCTTGTTAAACCAGGAGCAGAATTGTCCAATTTTCCTGATTTAACAAGAACCGGCTCCCCTCCAGTCCATTTGAACGGGAGAGGATTCCAGTCCAAAGAAATGCATTTGGATCATCTCCAGTCCACATGGACTGGAGGGGAGCTGATTCTTGTTAAATCAAGGGCAGAAGGCTTGTTAGACACCACTTTTGGATACGAGGCTATCCATATAAAAAAAAGATGATACCAATTATGGAGATCCAATACAAAGATAGGGAAAGTTGAGGATCCGTCGCATGAGCAAAAACAGCATGCGTCACACACGTGCCTAGGTGACGAGTGATGAGTACGCGCTCTTCTGTCAATGAGTACGCTCTCTAGAAGGAGTGGCGCATGGTCAATGAAGAGGAAGGAGACGCGATAAATCCGCTTTCAAATTGGGTACGAATAAATTTTTATTTTTTTTTTAAAGAGAGAGAGAGAGAGAGAGAGAGAGAGAGAGAGGAGAAAAGGAAGGTTGAATAACTTCAAACCTAACTCTACTAGTTTTAAAAATAAAGAAGTCAGAAAGAAATGAAAGGTTCAATGAAATTAGACATGGGTCCATTAAACGCCGGAACAGAACTCATTATCCATGCTTACTAAATTGCAAAGCTCCATCTAATTTAGATCAAATGAAAAAACCTGAAGATTTGCTTGGACATACACATAGCCGCAAGAAAAATCTTGATGTTGGGTACAATTTGGCTTTATTATCGTACACATGGAAGCATTGAAGAGGATCAAAGTCTTCTCTCTTTATTTTAATTGGATGATATAAATATTATTATTTTATTAATTAGATGGAAGGATATGCGAGAAGCTTTATAGTCTATTTGTAGTTTATTTGTAAGAAACATAAAGGCATAACACTTCTTGAAGAGAATTTGGCTTAGGTGCATGCCGTAAGAAACTACATGTGCTACGCATCCTCTTCTCAGTGTTTTTATTCTTCTCTTATCCTTTCACCTTTTAAAATTATTATTAAATTTATGAGATCATGTGTGAGACCCATATAAACCCTACAGATCCAATGGTAATTTTAATAAGCGGGAGAATGAGAGAAGGACAATGGACAATGGAAAAAAAAAAAATAGCATTTTCCTAAAAAAATTACAACAAATCCTCTGTAATTCTTTCAACGATTTAAATATAATTTCACTCTCTTTCGTATATAAAACTTGAATTAAATTTTGACGGTTAGAAAAACAAAAAGAGACCTGTTGTCGTTTTTTTTTTTTTTAACAGCACTCAAGTTAATCTTTCTAGGGAAACTTTTTTCTTTTTAGCAAAAAAGTAAAAGATTAACAAATAACTGTAAAACACAAAATACTAATAAAACACTATGAACAATTTTCATCTTTATATCACATCAAAATACTTTATTAACTAAAAATCAAAAAGCATCTTCAAAAAGTTTTATCAAACGAACCCTTCTCCGCTAGCCTCCAAAAATAATAGACTTTATTTTATTCAAAAGTAAAGAAAGGATCCCCCATAATAAACTTTATTTTATTCAAAAGTAAAGAAAAGATTCTTTACAAAAAGTAAAATTCTCTTTTATTTATCCGTTTATCCTTCATTCCTCTGCAAAGAGCAATAATCTTTCTTTAGAGGATCATCGAGTGATGTATAAATAGAATACAGCTTGGGTGTAGTTTAAGATTGACATGACCCGAATCTGATCCAAGCCCACCTCCACTTGTTTACCAGAATCATGACTGAACCCAAGCCCATTGTATGGACACTCCCATGGGTTGGGTATGGGTACCAAGGCCTTAACTGGAGCTTTGATCCAACTTGCGACCTACGTTTTTTGTTTATTTTTAAAGGGAATCTATATCAGTCTCATTTATAGAAATTATCATGAGCATAAAGCTTTTACAAGTAACCATAGCCAAAGCTACGACATTACAAGCGTTACAGATAACATATTACATTCCAGACCCAAAACCAATCCACTAACTCATGACTAAGCGACCTACGTTTTTAAGTTGACACTTTTAACGTTGCATTAAAAATTATCTTTTAATCCAAAATTTAATAGTAATTCATTCAAAATTTAATAATAATTTTTAGTATCACATAAGTGAATATACACTTGAAAGTGTGAAAGTAAGATTTTTTGTAACATTTATTAAATTAAAAATGCTAGCAACCCCAAACATGCACCTAAAAAGAAAGGAAAAAAAAAAAATTACTAGGGGATTAGTGGCTAGATAAAGTTTTCAGTTTTTCTTCAAATTAGATTGAAGAAAATTAGTTTAACTTAATCTATTAAATTAATATTTGTCCCTTATAGCATGTGATTATTCGATATACTTTTAATAAAATTAATAAATCACGTGTATTTTAAATATGCATGTAAGAATCATATAATTTAAGAGTATCTGCCAATTTTAATAAAATAAGTTAAAATAATTTTTTCGGACTTAATTTAAAAGAAAACTTTATGTTCATCTAAATAAACAAATACATTATACATATGACGGTTTGACGACTAATGTTTTTATTTTTTTTTGACATGTCCGCGTAAGAAGGGGAAAGTGATTTGAACTAATGACTTCCGCCTCATTAAGCGTGGTCCCAGCTACCTCTTGAGAACAAAAGATTGAAGAACAATTACCAATTTTTCCTCAAGATCCTGTCAAAGAAGAGAAACGATATATGGGCAGGGAATGATTCTTTTTTCCAGAGATAATCATTTCAAAGGATAAAAGTTACAGCTCACATTGTCTGCAATTGGCCATTGAACGGCAAGGACCATTCTAGAAAAACAGCTCTAGACAAAACCTTCTGCTCTATACAAAACCCAGTGCAGAACACAGAATTCCTATCTTATTTTTTTTAATTTCTCCTAATCGAACACAGACTATCAACAACATATACACCGATCACCAACGTTGAATGTAAAAAGACCAAGCCGAGAGTTATGATGCTTAAGTTAACAAGAGTAAAATTAAGAGGGTATATACACAGAATGTAAACCAGAAAGGTGACTAAGTTTGCCTACTTGTACTTGTGAGTTGTGATATCGACTCCTTCACCTTTTTAGAAAATTTTCGTTTTTAATTTGCATACAGGTTCAACAAGATAAGTATCGAAGCTCAAAGAAGCCCGTATGAAAAGTGGGGTATCTTCATAATTTAATTCCCAGTGACATCTCTCACGGCTCCTTTCTTATTAGTGGGTTTGAAACTGGCAAAGCAGCAAAATTCTTTTCCTTATAAAACAAGTTTGAAATAAATAAATCATTAAATAAGCGGATAATATTCTATGGAATTATTACCGTTTGGATCATATGCGAGAGGGAGGGTTCCAGTGTACTTAGATATGTATGCCACATGGTGAGCTCGAACTTTAGATCCAGGTTGAGGTTAGCTTTGGGCCCCTCATGGTTTAAAAGAACTAGGCTGACCAGCTCAACCCTTTGATATTTGGGTACTTCATCAAAGAACTAGATCAGTTTCCCATGATTTAAAAGAAAGGAAGAGAATCCAATTAGGTGCAAATCAGTAAAAGATGATAAAGATCTTCATCACAAGCAGACACAGAGAATTTGCACAGCTTATTCAGTGGGCCCAAAGGGAAGTGTTCTAGAGTTCTCTGGATAATGCACTGTTGGATTTGATCAACATCAAGGGAATCCAAAGAGTTAGCAGAGTAAAAATAAAGACTTGATGGCATTAGATGATAAGATCCAACTTGACAAGTGTCCACCACCTGTAACCAAAAGTACACATGCGAAACCGGTTTGGCTTACACGTAACCCAGACTTGTTACCTCTATCCTTCCATATAAACCTTCACCAACAAGCCTATCAATTCTCATATCAGAGAGCACCAAAATCTAAGGGAACTTTGTGAGAAGTGTGTGATTTCTTTTAGCCAAGAGAGACACTTTGTTTGTTCTTGTTCTTGAGGGTTATTCGGAGAGAGGAAGAAAGATGGCTCAGGCAGTGGGGAGGAACATAGCAGCTCCTTTGCTGTTTCTAAACTTGGTCATGTACCTTATCGTCGTGGGTTTTGCTAGTTGGTGTCTTAACAAGTTGATCAATGGCCAAACCAACCATCCTAGTAAGTCCATGCTCTCTCTCTCTCTCTCTCTCTGTGACGCAAACACAAACACATCGAGCTCGCTTGCACGTACTACTATGGGGTTTTCAGTCCGTTTGATTTTTTGTTGACAAAAAAACTTACAGGTTTTGGGGGCAATGGTGCGACAATGTTTTTCTTGGTCTTCGCCTTATTGGCTGGTGTTATCGGCGTAGTATCAAAGTTCCTCGGAGGCAACCATATCAGAGCTTGGAGGAACGACAGTCTAGCCTCAGCAGCATCAACAGCGGTAGTGGCATGGGCCGTGACTGCACTAGCTTTTGGGTAAATTTTCCGGACATCCTCGTAGTCTTTTTCATGATGCTGCACATCGCTATGAACTCACCCAAATGCTTCTAAAACCTTGCAGGTTGGCGTGCAAGGAGATAGACATAGGAGGATACAGAGGATGGAGGCTGAAGGTACTGGAGGCATTCATAATTATTCTAACCTTCACCCAATTGTTGTACGTTCTGTTGCTTCACGCCGGGATGTTCAGCAGCAAATACGGCCCCGGTTACCGCGACAGAGATTACGCCATGGGGCCGACAACCGTGGGTGAACCGGTGCCCAAGGGTGGTGGTACTGGAGTTGCTGGTTCTAGGGTTTAATAATGTAAAAGCGTACGGTTTCTTTTAAGATACTTCTTTGCTAATCTCATCTTTGTGGAATTATAGTACCGTCCGGGGCCTACTTATTTACTTTGGTCGTGGCTGGGGGGGTTTCATGTGGGTCTACTTTTTGTATGTTGTCTTATCATATGTATCAGTTTCCAACATTATGTACATATTGTGTGATGACTTTGTCCTATCTAATTGGTTCCTTGTGTTGGGCATATTTTAGTATGTTTAATGCTGCTACAGCATTTCATTTTGGAAAAAAGAATGGACTTTTGAGTACAAGGTTAAGTGGAGAAACAGACCAACATGGCGAAACTGCAGGGACTGCAATAATGGTACCAAAAAATGTCTTCAGATAACCAGTTGAAACAAACAAGTTATTATCACCCAAGCGTGCTTAGAAAAAATAGAAGTTACTAGCATTGAAGTGATGAAACATTTGCAGCTACCATACTGAAACTCAAATTCTTCAACAACATTCATCTACTATGTTAAAGAGGCGAAGAGGGGAAAGGAAGGGATAGGGTGGGGGATCTATACAGCAGAATCCCTCGAAAAGAAAAAATTTCCATGAATTTATGCCAACCCATTTAAAAGCAAAGGCGAAAAGGCAATAAAAAGAGGCAGAAACTCAATACAAAGTTTAGGAGGAGGCACCTTCATTAATAAAACCTTCCTTTCGACCTTCAAATCCTGGACGCATTAGCTTTTTCTCTCTTTTGGCAATTCGCCGCATTTTCTTGTCTTGGATCCTCTGTGCTATATTTTCTGATCTCTTTTGCTGTTTCACTGCTTTCATCTTCACTGTGGTCTGCAGCCTCTCCTTCCATTTCTCAGCATTCTTCTGATGCCTCTTCTTCTCCTTCTTTATGCTCCTTTTCAACAGGCTGGGATCATCATGAACCTTCATCCCGGCTGCTCTACTTGTTGCTGCTTTCCACGAATGCTTCTGTGAGATAATCTCACCTTTCCCAGGATCTTTCTTCGCTTCTTCCAACATCTTTGCCCTTTCAAGCTCCTGAAACTTCGAAAGTTTCATCTTTTTCTTCTTTCCATGCTCTTCCTCATTCCCAAGTTTGACATGACTAAATGCTAGTCCCTTTGAAGCTTCTACTATATCCTTCTCCACTTCATCTGCAGAGCTACTAGTTTTTGGTTTCTTTTCTTCAGAAACAGACTCTCTCTTGCGCTTCTTCTGCTGAATTCCTTTGTTGTTGTCTTGCCCACTCCTCTTCTTTGCTCTGTTTGAAACTTCAGGATTCCGAATCGCTCGGGACTGTTCGATTTTTTTATGCAGTTTTTGCCGAAGTTCCTCTAACGTCACCGGTCGATCATTAACTTCAACGCCAGACAACATAGGTTTAATCTCGATTTCCTCATCGTCACTCTCATTCAATTTTTCCTTCTCCAAGCTTTGCTTTAGCAAATCAAGGGTTGTCGTGGAAGACTTTTCTGGATCCAAACGATCTCTTCGAGCCTTCTTAATGTTCTCCCTTGATTCCTTCTTTGCCGAAGCTTTTTTGGCCTTGCTGAGGCCCTGAAACCATGGCCTATCCGTATCATCACTGGGTAGATAGAATTTTGCAGGGATTAACTCAACTAGCTTGTCAAAGAACAGAGAATGCTGATGAATGATAGACTTCAAATCAGTATCAGGTTTGGAATCAGTTACAGGATTTTGCTTCTTTTTCTTCATCTGCAGAGTGATTGAAATGGTGCAAGAATGAATGAGAGAGAGATAGTCCATTATTGCATAATATCACAATTTGCATAGATTTTGAATTTTCTGGTTTACACTATTTAAAACAGGGAACTTGAGGGCAAGGAAACTGGATTACCAAAAAATAAAAAGAAATTGCATACATTTCCTTCCTCTAAAGGAAATGACGAAAGGTAACAAGCTTATTGGCCCTTTTCAGTTAAAGAGGCTAAACCACCAAAAAGGATGCTCTTCTTGCAGTAAATTTGTATCCCTTCAAAATTCTTAGGTCTTGTTTGATACGTGGTATGAGTATTCTATTAAGAAAACTAATAGTTATTACAAAAAATGAAGAGGGAATGAAATAGTTACTTCTGTTCCTTAATTTAATGACAGCACATATGCTCCAATTATAATTGAATCAAAATTACTAAAAAAAAATTACTTTATTTTTAAATTTTTTAAAACTCAAATTATAAATAAATAAAAAACTTAAGAATACAGCTGGTAGCCGACCACCCATGGCTGGGGGTGGTCGCGGCCAACCCCGAAACCAATCGGAAGTGGCCAGGCCATCCCCGATGCTCATCGGGGTCCACCACAAGAAGCTACATGGGTGGCCACCCCGAGCTTCTACTGGTAAATATTCACATTCAGAACTTTTTATTTTTTATTTTTTATTTTTTTATTAAAAAACAAAAATTGAAAGAAAGTAAAAAACAATATGGGTGGTTTTTATGGAAAATGTAGTATATTCCTCTAGAAATAGTTATTCTTCTAATTTTTTAGAGGAATAGATATTCATCTTCGTAAGGAATGGAAATAACTACTCCTAAGAATAGACCCTACCAAATAAAAGAATGGCTATTCCATTAGAATAATCATTATATTCTATGAGTCTATTCCGCAAACCAAACAGCCCCTTAAGCTTTTGTGTATAAACATACATTGTCATAATCCCCACTCAATCAATTTCATTGAAAGCAAAAAAAAAAAAAACGGTAACTAATATTTTGTCCATTTTCTTTCCACTTCTTGAATACGAATGACCTCCAAAGATTATGAATTTGTAATCACAAAGCATAGCTCTTCTCCAATAACCTACTCAAAACAGCCTTCCAGTAAAAGTGTAAGTCACTCACATATGCACATTCCAGTATTTAACACACAAAAATTAGCTGCCAAATTTCACATAATTACAATTTAAAAAAAAAAACATAATTACAGTTTTAATCTGTCATATATATATATATATATATATATATATATATTTTAATCATACAATCAAATTCATAAACAGTAGCCCAAACAATATTTGCACACAAGTTACGTGTACGATCAGTTTCTCGGTTTCGTGCTAAACCTATCAAATCAACATCTTTTTCTTCTTTCAAAGTAATCCTAAATTCCTTGCCATAACCAGTCTGATAATTCACAAAATTCCAAAGAAAAAGAAAAACCACCATAAACAAAATCCAACATATTTCGTGCAACAAAGCGTTTTCCCTCTTTGTGAAAAATGGCCATTTTTTACAGCTCAAAGTCATGTTTGGTTCAAAGTTTCGACAAAAGATAAATTCACAAATTACAATCCGAAACCCCCCCCAAATTTCTCACACACCAATTATTTTCAGGAAAAAATAAAGAAATTGAGAACATTACCTCTTGGATATAGCGGTGAAAAGGCTTGAAATGAGAGCCAAATACGGTGGCCTGTAGGTTGGTTCTCAGGTGAAGCCGTGAGAGAGTGAGAGAGAGAGACACCGGCGCGATCGACGGGGGCGCTAAAAGCTCGAGAAGAAACCTGTTTATAGGTATATCAAAAGAGACGATAACTACCGTTTTACCCTTTCAGGATACTAACGAGTTGAAGACTTAATTTAGGTTTTTTTTGTCTTTTCAGCGGTATAAAAACGATGCGTTTTGAGACAATATTTAGGTGTAAAAGCAAAGAAACAATAATCTCGAGATAATTCGGTTGCTGAATTTATTAAGAGATAATAAAACAAGTCTAAAAATTTTAAGTGTTTAAAAAAAAAAAAAAAGGTTTTATTTTAAAATAAATGCTAAGAAAATGCTGGAAAAATGCTAAATTGCAACCCTCTTTTTATAATTATATATACGATTGAGACTTTCAATGTTAAATATTTTATTAACAATTTATATCATTATCCAATGCAATAAATTAAGCACGCATCTTGCACGTGCAATCCAAACTAGTATTAGATAAAGCTTGGACTGAGGGGTCATGAAATTGTGTTGCACTCTAAAGCCCATAGGTTGCGGTTGAATCCAATGTGTAATGGGCTTTAAAGTTTTCTGGAGGTTCAAGTTCAACAACTCCTTTTGAAGCTGTATCTAAGACTAAAGCCCAGCATCTTCCTTGCCCATTCACATTTGTTTTTTTAGATAACGAACCAAGCAATTAAATGTAGCCAATAATTTGAACCGTAGGATATCTAATTAGTTATATTGGAGGGGTATTTTTGTTTCATTAAAAAGTAAAAAGACAAAAATATTACTCAAATATAATTAACTAGATACCGGAGAAGATCCTGTTCCAAACCCGAGTGCTTGAACGGCTTTTTCATGAAGTTTGGAGATTTAAATCCTGCCAACAATGTGGAAACTGGAAAGCATGTTCGATTGTCACTTGAGACGGTTGATTTTAGATTTCTTGAAAGTCTTTGACCGAATTTTTTGAAATTCAGACACACAACGAGAAAGAGGAGGTGCAAAGCTCACTTGCTTGCGCAATCCTCACCCTGCGTCTTCCTTTATTATTTTTTGTCCAAATTCTTTGAAATTTTGGCATAGAATTCCAAGAAATTCCAATCCAAGACTATTTTGCATAAATTTATTCATACCCAATGACATATTTGTTGCAGAAATTTATTCATTATTCAATTTAAAAGTTTAAGCTAATAGATTTAGACCTAGTTGTGCTATATTAGCCACTTATTCTTATAATATATTTTCAATGTGAGACTTTATTGTTCTTCACTCATATATTTATACTCACGAATCTCTTTTTCACATGTGAATCCATTGTCACATGAATTACAGTTTCCCTTGAACAGAAGTTATTTTTACAAGTGTCGCCCAAAGCTCAATCCTCACAACTATATATACATGCAAGTCATGCGCTTCTTTAGTCGACTTTATCTTGGGTAACTTTATGGGAGTTTGCCATATCAACACTCGTCCTGCCGAACCCTCAACTTTGATACCCCACTGATGAGGAGATTTAATCTTGAGAGAGTTTTTTTAATGAGACTATAATATAACACATTTAACACATTAGAATATCATGATCGGTCCAAAAATTTAAGCTAATAAATTTAATTAGGTTCAATCATATTATATTAACTATTCATTCTCATAATATATTTTCATTGGTTTCTTATAATATTCCACGATAATGTCAGTCACAATGTGAGAGTTTGCTAGTTCTAAATTATATATTAAAATGATCGAAGCACATTAACTGTTGACATCATGCTTAAAGGTGGTGAAAATGATATTTGCTAGATGCTTCTACTGTTCTACAGGCTTTTTGGATTTGAAACCAATATGTTAGTGGGGTTCTACTTACCAAAAACAAAAGAAAGAGAGAAGTAAAAAAATAAAAAATAAAAAGTAAAAAGTAAAACTAAAAAGTTTTAGTGATTAGTCACACACCAAGAGAGAAGAGTACGTTATTCTCGAATTTGATTTTATCATTGTCAAAGATTCCCATACATTGTTTAATTATTAATACATTTTGAATGGTCTATATTAATGGGTAATACTGATATCCTAATTGTAATGGCCAATAATGACATGATGAGTTAGATAAAAGGATCGAATTCCCTATAATTGCATTGTTTAAACTAGGGTTACAAGGTCTATTTGTCTAAATAGTCTCATCTTTATGAACCTCTCTGAATTATGTTCAATTCATATAAACAATTGTAAGAGATTCTCGTCCATTTTTTTTTTTTTACATGTCCACACAAGAAAATGAGGAGAGGAGATTCGAACTAGTGACCTCCGCTTCATGAGACATGGTTTACAGTCGATTGAGCTACCCCTTGAAGACTCCTCGTCCTAATTTTTGAATGTGACTGATACCAACATTTTGCAAATTTCATCACTTTTGACCATTGGCAACAATTTTCCGTTTGAAAATTTATTTAGTAGCTTTAGTATCCACCAACCGTATTAATGTAGCACCTACTAAGACTAATTCTATAATGTAATTATTTTGTTTCTCTTAAAACTAAATTGAAAAAACAAAAGGAGAGAGAATAGAAAGATAGAAGATAGAAGATAAAATATTTTTCCCTAAACAAATTTGGACTTGATATATATTTATATGGTCATGGAAACAAATGTTTCATGATTATCTTATCCAAGTGAGGCTGTATTTGAATGTTAGATCTGTCATGGGAGCAATTATAGAACTTTATCCTAATTCCTCAAAAGAAATAATTAAATAAAGAAGGAAAGATTGGTGTTGCAGTAAGAGGCATATATATATATATATATATATATAATGGTGGGATTGATTAAAATGGTGAAGATGACGGCAATGGTATCTACCAAAAAGAGGGTGATGGCAAAATGTGCCTACCCCAAACGTGTTGCAGGCGTGTTAGAGGAAGACGATAAACTCAAAAGGGTTGACTGCTTGACCAGAATTGGAGCACAATCGATGCTTAATGCTTCTGAGTCAAAAAGTTTCCTCATTCATAGATAGCAGCTCTTGGGCTCTCATATTGATGCAGTGCTAAGTGAGACATGCATTAGGATAAAAACAACATTAAAAATGCTATCTCTCTAGGAGCTTTAGTACTTTTCACTCATGTCATACAATCAGCTGGATTGGTCGGTAGTGCTCGACAGCCAAAGCATTGATGAAGATCATACAGACGACAAGAAGTTTGGTTAGGGTTTGTTTCTAAAGTTTTTGATGTAGATAGTCTGTGTATATATGACCTCAATTAATAATAGAATAATAGTTGTTGATGATACCATTTATTACAAGTCTTTAAGGGCCCACTCCAAATTCAATGAAGCTGGTTATCCCTCCGGCTCAGGAAGGTTTATCCACTCGATCTCGGGATAGACCAAGTGCTCAGCAGGTCAGTTTCTCTCAAAGAAATTATTGACCAGAGATCTCTTGACACTTGCCTGATGGATGTATTATCATGTATATATGGAGAGAGCCGTCAAAGGAAAAGTATTTCTTCATTAGCGAACTTACCTATTTAGACTTGGGTTGATAAGAGAGTGACTCGTTGGAGCGCTTCCTGAATAAAAAGCTATTTATGTAAATATACCATCTTTCATATTAGACCCTTACCCTCCGGTTCTTGCCATATCAAACCCTTTTGCCATAACAACGACAATCTTATAAAAGATGGTAACGAAACCTAACTTTTTTCTTCTCTCTTACCTATTAGATTTTGTTAATTAAACACCTTACTAACTAAGGTATCAGAGTGTTTTCTGCTGATATCACCTATAAGTCACCCGTATTTGTTCTTTTCTTTGCAGGTCTTCTTATTTGGACTGTTGTCGTGAAGTCAATTGTATTACAATAACAATAATCATTACATATTGAATTTTAAAAAAAGAAAAAGAAATGAAATGATGATCATTTTCTGCCCCAAATTGTTTAATACAAATGGTTAGCTTATATGTGACACTCTCAACACTTTAAAAAATAAAAAAAATAAAAATACGTGACACTCTAAAAAGTTAGTTCTATGCTCGGTAGGTGATTGTCCACATTTAATAGATAAATTATAAAGGTACTTAATTCCATATTAATTCTTTACTAGATAAAACTAATCTTTATAACAAAGTTTGCAATTGAATTAATAGTTGATCAGCTACATGTATCGACTATGTGTCTTTAGGTTCAAGCTTGTCCTCACCAAGCTATATAGATGTATGTAACTATTGTTAGGATTTGAATTAGGCACTGTAAAAAAAAATTGAATATATGCTGTAGTTTTTTTAACGGTCTAGATTTAGCTTTACTCTTTCTCTTTCTCATAAAAAATTTAAATATAATCTTAACCATTGAAAAAATTAGTATTTTTTGTTTTGTTTTTTTTTAGCACCTAAGCCAAATCTTGTTATACCATAATTTAGACTTAGCTATTACTTGTTATATATGTCAAGATCTTTTTTATTACTAAGATTGAGGTATTCTAAGTTAAAAAATATATATATATATATATATATATATATATATATATATATATATATATATATTAATTTTGCAAAAGAAAAAAAAAGAAAAGTGGAACGACATGCTCTGTAAATCTTGCAGAATCAGGAGATTTGCTCATATCCTTATCTCCTCCGGCTTGTAACGCTTGTCGTTTATTTATTTGTGTTATTTATGATAGAAAATCAAAATTTATATTAAGTTTTGTTGGGGAAGGGTTCTTTAGGAACATATTAAACTTTAGTTATCCAGATATATTCAACATGTGAAATATTTAATTAAAATAAAAAGTGAATTTCAAAAATATGGTTTAAACACATAACATTTGCTTTAATACAACTAGGGGTGTAAACAAGTTGATCTTGAGCGGGCTTTCCTTGTTTGGACTCGACTCGTTCAAATTTTGCTCGAGCTTGAGCCGAGTTCAAGGATGAGCCAAAAAATCAAGCCCGAACTCAAGTTCATAATAAGACGAGTCGAGAGCTGGCTCTTATATTTAATTTATTTATTTTTATTATAAATTTAAACTTAAAGTACTCTTAAACGGCTTAAGAAGCCAGTTTGTATATGAGCATTTGCTTAGCCTAGCTAGTCGAGTACGGAGCCTAAGTCAAGACAACAAGACATTTGATTTCGAAGAGAGAGAATATGCATCATTTTATAATAAAAAGATGTTATTAGGAAAAAAAAAATCATTAATTTTTAATATTAATATGAACAACTACCAATTCGAGTATTATACGAGCTGCTCACGTGCCTGATCGAGTTGAGTCGAGCTTGCTTCGTTTAATATGAGAGCCATTACTTGTGTTCACGAAACGCCTCCTTTAATAACCGAGTCGAACACGAGCCGATCTCGAGCTTACTCGTTTAACACTCTTAATATTATACAACTTAATTTAGATCACAATTTATCACAAAACTTAATCGAATAGGAAATGACGAGTTTATTATACATTTTTGCTCACCAAGAATCAAACCGCTAGCCTAACACATAAAATATCTAATTTAAATAAGAAGTGAATGACGAAGACGATATTCAAACTCATAAACTTTACTCTCATAACATGTTAAATCATAATTTATTCTAAGAACTTAAAACCGATAAAAAAAAAGAAAAAAGAAAAAAAAAATGGCATTTTAATCATTAACCTACAACCTCTTATAGGGTCGGCAAACGCTTTGATGTTGTAAGGGGGAGTTTGTGGTTCGTTCATAATGCATGTTTGAATGTTGATTTGGATATTTATTTTTCAGATCATCGTCAACGCTTACATTCTTCTTCTTTTTTTCTTTTTTTTAAATAAAATTATATGGTAAGGCAATCAATGTTTGTAACAAAATAATTAGGTCCTTAATAGTAAGCAGCATTAGTCGTAATTTGTTTTTTGTGTGGGATTAATATATAAATGACAGGTACGGTCAAAGAAAATGAAGTTGACCCATTCATTTTGTGACTGGCTAAACCAAATCATATTCAAATCCTCATCTTATATATATATTTATTTATTTTTCTTATCTTTAATTATTCAATAATGTTTTTTTCATTTCCTTTTAACCGGCCTTGATAGCTACGGTCAACGCGGAGAGACTTTTCAGTCAAAGTCTGCTGTTCAGAAAGGTGCATTTTCTGCTGTACAGGTACAGCCATGAATGAGATCACTAATCCAAATCCGGCTTACCTACCATCAACAATAAATATCTCACTTCGATCGCCTTCAGAATCAAATGGTTGCGGTTAATTCTGTCGTGAACCGGCGTTTTTGATTGGTTATAAAGACACGAGTAACTTTTTTTTTTAGCGTAATCCCGTTTGTTGTTAATCCAGCTGGCTTTTCGTCCACTCTTTTGTGTGGCTTTCATGCATGTGCTTCACCCCCATCACACTTTACATTAGATGAAAACCAAAAAAAGTATACATTATTACATTATTAATTATTCCCCCCATCATTCATTGTAACTTATAGTTTCTCCGCACCTCGTAAACCCAACACGTGAAATATTTAATTAAAATATGAGATAAATGAACTCATGAAAAAATGAGGTTTGCCCTATGATTTGCTTTAGCCAATTGGGTTACTTAATAAATTTATTTTTTATAATATATGAGAACCTAATTAACCATAAGAATTTACTCAAAGTTTTGTCCGTCTAATGAATTGTACTTGAAAATAAGGTTGTATATTGAATTAATATACTGAATATTGTACAAAATGAGCCTATATATACAGGCCAATAATACAGATATATACATGCATAACTCATGTGGGATAAACATTACATATAATTTAACAGACCCCTTCAAACTCAAGATGAAGTTCGAGAGACTAACTTGAGTTTGGAGACAAGATCGCAAAGTCACTCTGGAGGATGTGACTTTGTGATGAGGCATGTGACTACGTGAGTTGATCATGGAATGTGACTGAATGAAGTTGTTATGAGCCATGAAGAAGATAATATCAGAGAAAATAACAATCAAACTCAATATGTAGCATTCAAGGACAAAAATCTATAAAAAGTTATTTTTCTTCATACCCAAAGAATATATGAAAGCATGTATCATTTATACATAAGCTCTGAGGTGCACCCCAGACATGTTGATCTATTTACTATTAGGGTAAAACTTTAGTGGATTACTATTATGCATGGATCCCATAATATCTATCAAAGGTAAACTGTTGGAAGATTTTCTAATGGGGCCAAAATCTTTTCACTGAATTGATCTTTTCAAGCTGAGATGATCAAATCTACCATTTCCATTCAAGCAAATCTTGAAAATAGATATAACCATGTAGTTTTTATTCTTATCTTGAGCATAGCTCGATATAATTATATATTTTTTAAGATCTTGTAATCATGCTATTTCACGGTTTATTATCTAGTTTGTCCGGACTAATTAACAAAAGGTTAGCGATTGGCACTTAGCACGTTAATTATTGGCTTCTAGAAAGTATGTTGGGAAAAAGGTTAATTAACCATCGAAATGCCAACCAAAGATTGCCTGTACTACAATCTGTCTCAAGGATTTTGCCCGTACGCTGCACTTTACTTACTGCGTGAAAGATAAAGCAGCTTTATTAGCCTTTATAAGACTAATTATTAATAATCTACAATTAGTTTAATAGATTTTGGTGATATGCTTTCGTCGTTGATCCAAGCCGCGGATTCTTACATACAATTTCAAAAGATATGCGATAATTACATGATATGTTAATCTTATTAATGATATATATAAAAATTACATATTCTAAGGACATATATTAATTTATTGTGCTTCTTCAACTTCAAGAAATAAAGGAAAAATTAGTGAGAATATTTGCTAATGTTAAATTATATGTAACGTTTGTTCCACATAAGTTATGTATGTATGTATGTATCGATCTGTGTTATTAGTCTGTATATATAAGCCTCTTATGTATAGTATTTTGTGTGATTCAATATATAACATTATTCTCAACATGATATCAGTGTACAGGTTTTGAATCATTGTTCTCAATTTTTCCTTTTTCTTTTTTCGGTATCTTCTCTGGTCCTTTTCTAGTGTCTTTTTGGTGACGCTAGTATTTTCGACAATCCCATAACTCTGTCTCTTTTCTTTTTGGTTCTCTCTTCTAGTCATCCTCTCGAGTTGGTTACTATACCACTCAAAACCTCATAAGACGACTTGCCCAGAGCCATCAATCCCCACTCCATTAGAGCTATCACGTGCCTGTGCCTAACCACCTCTCCTTCATTAAGAGTGGCCACAAAAGGCCATCTTAAATTTAAAATAATAATAATAATAAGTTAGCTCTTACCTATGTAAAAATTAGGCACACGTTTTGTCAAAATATTTCTACAACAAGAGAATAAGACATATTTATAAAATAAAAAAGAAAAAAAGAAAAAATAAATAAAAATTGTGATTTAATTAATGTTTTATATTTTAAATTATTTGTTAATATAAAGAACATAAAACAAAAACACAAACAAATGTGACCCATATGTTTTCAATTATTCACACCAAAAGTTCTCTTTATTGAAGCCTATTTAATAAGACAAGATAGATTATAAATTAGAGTAAGTTTGCAATCCGATGAATCTGAGAATGAGCAATAATTAATTAGAGCAAGGCAATTATCACGGATCCCATATCTATTATTCTTGCTCTAAGGATCAAATTTTCCACCATTTTTCCATTAAAACAGATCTTATGTGTAGATCTAATCCTATAATTAAGATAATGTAATCATACTATTTCCAGCATATTTTCTATTTTCATCCCTATAAACAACTAAAAGTAGCACAAGAAGTTCAACAACAATTGGCTCGGCTTCCTAGTGACAATCTACTCAACATAAAAAATCTAGCCAAAAACAAATATTTTCCAACTTCACCGACTCGGTTGAGTTAACACTGAGTTCAAACTTCTTGATTTCAACAAATCATATGACGTGACAGAAAATATCTTCTAGAAAACGATGACGTGGTACAGCATCCCTTTCGAATTAACATAAAACAAAAGAGAAACTAGTTACTAAATTCCCCTCATAACCCCCACAACATCCCACAAACCCCATCCCAATCTCCTCTGAAAAGACTATTGAAAGGAAAAAAAAAAAAAAACAAAACAGTGGGATAGAATAAGGAGACATGAGATCTTCTATATGCTTAGCTGTAACAAGGTTGTTTAGTACGAGTATTTTTTTATTGTTACACTTTCTTGCTTATCCGTTGTAAACATGGGTTTAGAAATAATTAATTGTAAACGATAGAATGGGCATGCGAGTACGAAGCTTCCGTGCAATTAGGTTGGGGATGGCTCCATAAGAAAATAATTATTTTAATTAGAAGAATATTGTGGAGGGTTTATTTGGGACACGTTTGGAAGAAGACAAGGGAAAATGGCCCAAAAGTGGTATCTTTTCTTTAATTAATTTGAATTTAAAGCGCCAGATATGACTGGTACGTCAAGCTCAAAGGTGTTTTCCCTCTCAAGGGGGGCTTGTACAGTCCATCTACTATTCACGAATTCATAACCAACCTAATTTTCAAGGTAAAAGATATACCCCTTGCCTAATAAGACAATGGTAAAGAAGCCTCCTCAAGGGTCGATATAGTAAATTGGGATGCACTTACTTATGTTTGAAATTAATAAGAAGATGGATGTGGGGTTGATAGTTCGAGATGCGGATGGTTTTGTACTAGTTTTTATGTGTCATTATCGATCCAACTGTAGCTAAAGTTGTAGTTGCTTGGAAGGTAGTAGTATTTTGCAAAAATTTAGGGCTCCAACAGATAATTTTGGAGGGTGATGTACTTGAAATCGTGAAAGCTCTGCGCCATGAAGAATCCAGTTAGAATTGGTATGGAAAATTGATCGAGCATACCCAATTAAGTCCATCTAAATATATAGTCTCCAATTTTGGTTCGTACTTCGTAGGGCATGTTCGGATGGAGGTCAACGAAGTAGCTCACCATCTCAACCTATAGAACAAGTTTGGATGGACGATATCCCCAATTTTATTCAAAATATTGTACTTGCTGAGTAAGAATTCTTTGATTGATATTATTGAATAGAATGGTACTTCACTTCAAAAAAAAAAAAAAAAAAGAAGCTAGAAGAGGTTAGTCCCGTTTCTTTTAGCCTAAAATAATTTTCGAAAAATATATTTTCTATTTTTAAGTGTTTGGCATGATGTAAAATATTAATCAACTTAAAAATAATTTCGGTTCACCAAAAAAAAAAAAAAACCCTTTATGAGGCATAAAATAATTTACGCTTTTCATCTATATAAACCATTTTGCGCCGCTCTCTCACACTTCTAGGCAAGATATTGTAAGAGGGCCTTCTATCGGACATACTTTCGTTAAAAGTAGGTCTCAAATTGCCCAAACACCTGCTTGAACAAGGGTTCTCTCACAATTGACTGTCCATATTGCAAGTAATATGGCTAGAGAATTGCAATGAATCTCAATCCTGCATCTCACTCTCTTCCTTTGCACTCGTCTTCACCGTCTTTCTTCCTCCCAGCTCCTCATATTATATATATATATATATATAAAAGTTGTTTATTTTTCATCATACAAGCCAAATTTCAAAAGATATTTTCAATTGAAATCATTTTTATGAAAGATAATTTTCGCTTAAAACATTTTACGCGGAAACCAACATAATTGTTACAAGATTTTGAAGATCTCCTGCTTTTTCAAAATAGATTTTTATATCGGTTGGAAAAAAAAAAAAAAAAAAAAAAAAAACTGAGTGCAGTTTCTCTATTAGAAAAGAAGCGTGTTTATTATATATGATCAAAATAAACTCAGAAACATGTCTACTAGGATTTCTTTTGTGCAAGACCATTTAGTTTAAGAATATATTCTTTTTTAAAAAGTTAAAAATATATCCATCATTTTATTAATATATTCTGCATAAGATGTACGTACTCATTAATCCCAAAAAAATAAGTGACGAAGAGCATATGAGTCATCACAATGGATGCTCTTACGTCAGAGTTTTTTTTTAAAAAAAAATTTAATTATGAGTGACTCGTAACGAGAGAGCCCTATATTCAAAGGCTTCAATAGGGTAATTAAGAAAACTTACTGGTGATGCCGTGTACGATGCATCATCCTTATGCGTTTATCATTCAATAGTGGACCGTGTTTGGTATGAAACATGAATATCAACAGAAACCTCTTTTAATATACCCTAAACGCTCTCATTATTAACAATTTAAACGGTAAATATAAAATAATTATTATAAAATCAGACACTTGTCCAAACAGACCTCGAACCGTTCACTTGTTTGTCAGTGTGTTTTATATTATGAGGCTATCTATGCTAAAGAGCAAGGAAAATGTATGACAAAACCGCCCCTAGGTTGCATAAACGCTTTATTTTTGAAATATGACCGAAAGGTGACGCGTGCCCCCATGTTACGTGCCAAAATCATCAATACCCTGAATATTTTAATACCCCAATACCCAAAATGGCATCCAACAAATTTTATTTTATTTACATTTAATCGAGATTTCATGAATCAACCTCCTTAAGAAGTAAGCAAATCCAACAGATGGGGAAAACCCATTGGCCTACTCGTATTTTTTTAGTTAAAAATTCCACCACCCACTTCTATTTTATGGTCCCATTTTAATTATTATATAGTGTAGATGCATAAGCACTACCTATACGTGGCCTAATGCAAATGAGATTCCTGTGTCTCTTTTGTCTCACTTCAGCATCAACATTTATAATTACTAGAGCATGTCACCCAATCCCTGAGCAGATCTTTGGATTCCTAAACTAACCCTTGTACGCAAATCCTACAGTTTATAGCTATTGCCATAAAAATAAAGAAGAAAAACATTGTGGGTGGGGGTATTTTGTGCACTTCACAATTGATGATGGCATTCTCATTGATCACCGTACCTTCAACAGTAGATGAAAACGACATCAAATTGACTGATGGAATGAAGCAAAGGGGTTTGGGGCATATATAAATATGCCACAAGCACTAAACCAAAGCGCCATAGAATTTGGAAGCCAAAACATTACAAAGCGTAGCACAAAGCTTTTGCTTCTTTTTCTTTTTTACATGAATTGGGGTGTCATGGCAGGCCATTTGGGTTGGGGTATAATAGAAGAAGAGGGCTGGAGGAAGGGTCCTTGGACTGCTGAGGAAGATAGATTGCTTATTGAGTATGTCAGGCTGCATGGTGAAGGAAGATGGAACTCTGTTGCTAGGCTTGCAGGTAATATATATATATAGTACATCTCCATTGATATACCTCAAATTCTCCCACTTCTCCTCCTAGCCTCCTACCTTGCTTACATGTATATTGGGTATGTTTTTTGTCACAAAAACTCTATGAAGGTAAATGAGATTAAGGCAATGAAACATGTGGAAAAGGACTTTTCTTTATAATAATTGTTATTGTAATGCAACTATATATCTAGGCTGATTTTCCTATCTTTTGGATTGGAGAATGATATATTTCTGTGTTTTTTGCCTGTGCAGGGTTAAAAAGGAATGGGAAGAGCTGTAGATTGAGGTGGGTGAATTATTTAAGACCAGACCTCAAGAGGGGGCAGATAACCCCTCATGAAGAGAGCATAATTCTAGACCTACATGCTAGGTGGGGAAACAGGTAACTTTCTTTAAACCAAGGTTAATTATATATCTTGAAATTAATCACTGAGCTTTAAAAAGAAAAAGAAAAAAAAGAAGAGCAAACAAACAAACAAACAAACTTAAAATATTCTAATCGTTTGTTTACTTACTAACCCACAATTCATCAGGTGGTCCACAATTGCAAGAAGCTTGCCAGGAAGAACTGACAATGAGATCAAGAACTACTGGAGGACCCATTTCAAGAAAAAAGCCAAAGGTCCTTCTGATGCCTCTGAAAAGACAAAAACCCGTCTCCTGAGGCGGCAGCAATTTCATCATCAGCAGCTGCAGAAACAACAGCAGCAACAACAGCTGCTGCAGCTGCAGCAGCAGCAGCAGCAACAAGTGCTGCTGAATCAAGTGGACATGAACAGGATCATGGCCTTGCTCGACGAAAACGACCATAAGGCCACGCCTCTCCCTCAAGTGATCAGGCAAGAAATAGACAGTAGTGCCGTTTATCCCAACACCTATGAGGAGCAAAGCTATTTTTATTCCTTGCTCAACAGCAATGTGCCTGAGGCCTCAAACGAGGACATTATATGGGATGGACTGTGGATGGATGATGTACATGTCCACGGCAATTTCAATATTGCAGCCACTGCCACAGCCAAAGCTACTCTGCACAATCTAGTTCCCTTTTGTTAAAATTTCATCACTTTCAATTTTCTTAGCCCTACATAACAACTTGTCATCAAACGAGAAGGCCCTTAACTAGGAGCTAGCTAGCTTTCTTCGGATTGACAAACATGTCTCAAGCTTGGGTTGTTAATGATGCAATCCGGGACCAAATTCCATGATGTCTTTTGTCAATAAAGTGGTCCAAAAACGACGCGTGTAACCTGTTAATTAACTTCATTTAGTGTTGTTTTAATTGTTGTCCATTATGGCATTATTAGACAAGCTCGATCTCGGAAACCTTATGTGTTACATATCAGCTTTATTCGCGTAACGGGTTCGAGTCGTATTGAAATATAAATAATTAATTTTGTATTAAATTCGTGTTATCGTGCCGCTAGTGCTCAGTGAGGCTTTACTTGATTCTCTTTGAAGTACAAGATAAATACAAAGAAAATAAGGGCTTCATTTTTTACTTTCTCAACATTTTTTATTATTTTTCTTTTCCTTTTCAGCTCATACTTTTTACAGTATAAATGAAAGGAACCAAGTAACCGGTGTCCTTTACACTGAAAACCTCCTTTAATCAATCACAGCATGCCATTAGTACATAATTTTTATATATATATTTTTTTAAAAAGCATATGATTACTGCATACTTTACGCTCGTACAACTCTCATTAGAGCATCCAAGAAGAAAAAATAAAAATAAAAAACTATGCATATACTGCATACTTTTACAACCGTACAACTCATTCTTTCGTGCAGGGCTTGACTGCTATATAAACAAATGTTATCTTATTTATTCTTTAATTGAATTGTTAATCTTGTCTTAAGATTAGCATTAGATTCTCTAATTAAGTTGAGGATATATATATATATATATATATATATATATATATATATATATATATATATTTCAAATCTTGTCTTTTTTTATTTTTTATTTCCTGAATCTTCTTTTTATTTTTATTTTATTTTTCATTTTAAAGTCCTCATGCTTTAAAGCTTATCAACATATAAATCTGCTCTTTTGGCATTCTATATAGCTAGGAGTATCTATACTGATTGAGTGCTATATCTTTTTTTTTTTTTTTCCCCTTTTCTGCGTGAGTTCCATATCGATCAATTAAAAAAAAAAGGTTCTAAATTATATTTTTTTTGAGAGAAGCTTAGCTTCTAAATTATATTGGATCCTCCTTTCTCTTACTCTTTCTCGTGGATTCGTGACAAATGTTATGCTATTGCTGTCCAGAGAAATATTTAAACTGTGAAAGTAAACGTTCTTTTGGAAGTATCACGCATTCGAACCAAGTAAAAAAGAATCGTAATATATATATATATAATTGATGATATAGTATGATCAAGTTTAATCAATGAATGCTTGCAAGACAAGTAAACACAGTTACTGAGAGTTGTTGGCGAGAGAACTCTTTGATACTTAAGCTAGAAAATTAGAAAATTATGCATTGTTGAAAGCTTGGGTTTTTGTGTAGATCAGGTATGAGAGTGGTTGTGGTTGTACCTAGTCTAGTGGCTCACCTTCTCTTTATGTGGAGCATCCACTAATGGAGTATGACCTTAGCTAGGTGTCGTGTCAGATTCTATGCTAGCAAGAAAATTATGGCTTTAGCTAAACATTGTGTCAAATTCTGTGCTCAAAAGCAGGTTATGGCCTTAACTAGATTTCGGGTAGGAAATCACGGGTGGAGTAGTTATCTTCAGTGCTAAAATCACTATATCTTATAAGTAACCATTATGCTGAAGTGGCTAGAACGCGAAAGACAAGTGATATATGAAAACATGAAAAATAAATATGTTAATGAAAAATGTAAATTAAATATTGAAATTGAAGAAGACATTATAATAAACTTTTGAATACTTAAAATACTTACAAATTACAAAGTAAGTGACTTGGAACTTGAATTTGAAATGTGGGATGTTACACCTAAAATCTACGCTAAGGTTATTGGGCCTGTTATTTGACAATCAAGCCCATAGCCCAATAACCCGGGAAAAGCCTAGCACATTCATATGGGCTTACCAATTAAGAAGAAATCCATTTTTTGGAAGCATAGATACGACGTCGCTTCGCCAAGCTCGCATTCCCGGGAGACTATGGTCACCCGACTTGCATCATTTATTGAGCCAACAATATACATGGATATGACAGTTATGGACAAGATATGTACCGATTATGCTAACAGCTTGAATACAACCTGATTATCAAATCGGTTACGATCCACGCTTAAATGTTGTTGACGGTTATGCGCTATTCTCGGGATTGGGCTAGTCACTGTAACCGTTACACACCATTCTCAGAATTATGTCAATAATAAGAATGGTTTCTCATCAACCGTAACGGTTAAGGAACAGAAATATTAACTCCCCTGTCTGTTACATCCGAATCTCAGATCCTCCGTCCGGTCATCATCACCATCCTTGTGAGATCTATCTATAAAAGGTTCATAGACAACAGAAACAGGTACATGATTCATTCTCATAAAACGCTAGAAAGTCAACTCATAAAGAGACTAACTTAAGTACTGGAGGAGGATTTGCCGGAGCCCCCCCGGTGTGTTCTCTTAACCCCATTTCTATCTTGCAGGTTAACGAAGGTATGGCATTCAAAATTACGGTCTTATACCTCAAGTCCACTATACCGGAAATTGTACCGACATGGGAGAACAACATGGAGTACATGAAAATATCTAAGAAAGTTTCGGAAGAGAATTTTTTGGTGATGCCCAAAATTCTTTTGAGATTTCACTTGAATAGAAGAAAATTTGTCTTCGAGCGTCAGCGACTGCACTAATAGTAATTTGACGGGGAAAAGTTATATATATATATATATATGTGTGTGATCTATATATATATATATATGTGTGTGTGTGTGTGTGTGTGTGTGTGTGTGTGTGTGTGTGTTTTTGAAGTCATCAATATATACCATCATTTAGAAGGTGAGAAGGTGTTCAAATAATAATAATAATATGTTAAGCTAAGTTTGTAGCTAATTTCTGTCGGTATTGGACGGAGTTGCCCTTTGTCTTTTCATCTAAGTTATCTAACGACACAGCCCATATTATCCCCTACAAAAGTAAAATTCCATTTATATCCTGAGCTCTGAATAGCACCCAGCTTCATACACCGCCAAATTCATATCTCATGCTAACTGGGATGACCATCTTCTCTGCACAGACAGCACGCAAGACATTTGCCCTTGTAACCTCCCGCTATTACGCTTCTGCCACTGTGCTCCACACGCCTTTGCATCCTCTCCATTCTCTTCAGTTTGCGATAGACCACCAATCTCTGAGCCTCGGCCTAGAATGCCACGCTCAAATCCTCACTCATGGGCTCGGACAAAACCCTTTCCTCGCCACGAAGCTCATCTCTGTGTACGCTATATGTGGAAGCCCAGCTCGGTCACGGCTCGTTTTTGACTCGGTTGAACTCAAGAATGTGTACCTATGGAACTCTTTGATTAATGGGTATGTGAAAAATCGTGTCTATAATGAGGCTTTTGATTCATTCAACGAAATGTATTGTAGTGATGAAATGCCGGATGATTATACGCTCGCGACACTTGCGAAAGCATCCGGAGAGATTGGAGACTCAGTTGCCGGGAAATTGATTCACGGGAAGAGTTTACGAATTGGGTTTGTGTTGGATACGGTTGTTGCGAATTCGTTGATGTCGATGTACTGTAAATGCGGTGAATTTAGTGAATCCCGGAAATTGTTTGATGAAATGGCGAAGAGAAATTCAAGTTCCTGGAATGTAATAATAGCGGGCTACGCGACCTCCAGGGGTTGCAGTTTTGATAAGGAATTGTGGCAGGTAGTAAAATTTATGCAGAATGATGGGGTGAAACCCGATGGATTTACAGTTTCGAGTCTGCTGTCTCTTTTTAGCGGCGACAGTGGGAGATGGGATTATGGGAGGGAGCTTCATTGTTATATTGTGAAGAATGGATTGGATTTGGGTTTGGGATCAGATGTCCATTTGGGGTGTTGTTTGATTGATATGTACTCAAGGAGTAATAAAGTTGTTGTGGGTAGACGGGTGTTTGACAGAATGAGATCTAGAAATGTTTATGCTTGGACAGCAATGATCAATGGTTATGTGCAAGATGGAGCTTCGGACAAAGCATTGATTCTTTTTCATGAAATGCAGGTGAAAAATGGAGTAGAGCCCAACAGAGTGTCACTTGTGAGCATCCTTCCTGCTTGTAGCTCACACGGTGGTTTAATAGGGGGGAAACAAATTCATGGGTTTGCAATCAGAAAGGAATTGAATCATGATGTATCTTTATGTAATGCTTTGATTGATATGTATTCCAAATGTGGGAGCTTGGATTGCGCAAGGAGAGTTTTTGAGGATGATTCCTTTTGTAAAGATGCAATCTCTTGGAGTTCAATAATTTCTGGGTATGGATTACATGGAAGGGGCAGGGAAGCCATCTTTTTGTATGAGAAGATGCTTCAGCATGGGATCAAACCAGACATGATAACAATAGTAGTGGTTCTTTCTGCATGCGGAAGGTCAGGGTTGGTGACTGAAGGCCTTAACATCTATAGCTCAGTAATAAATGTGTATGGAATTAAACCAACAGTTGAAATTTGTGCTTGTGTGGTTGATTTGTTTGGCAGATCAGGCCAGCTTAATCAAGCTTTAGATTTTATTAAATCAATGCCTGTGGAACCTGGTCCAAGTGTTTGGGGGGCTCTTGTTAATGCCTCTATAATGCACGGGAATTCTGAGATGCAAGATCTGGCTTATAGGTTTCTTATTCAGCTAGAACCGAAGAACCCCTCAAATTTTATATCACTATCAAATTTATATGCTTCTTCGAGGAGATGGGATGTTGTAGCTGAAGTAAGAACAATGATGAGAGAAAGAGGTTTGAGGAAGGCTCCGGGCTGCAGTTGGATTAGCATTAACAGCAAGACTCATTGTTTCTATGTTGCTGATAAAGTACATCCTTGCTCCAATTCAATCTACGAGATGCTGGATTACCTTATTCCGATAATGAAGGGAGCTGGTTATTCTCCTGATATTGAATATATGGTATAGATGTGTTGGCATTTGATGGATAAATAGGCCATTTCATGGATTCCAAGATGTTTTGAGGGGCATCTTGACTGAATTATACAGTGCGGAAGATGGTACTCTGTAATCTGATGATTGGATCTCAGTCACTTGCCCTGTGGGCTGAAAGGCTTGAGAAATACTCTTGAAAGCCCCTGTGAGCAGAGGTAGGATTGTATGGGCTGGAAAAACGTGTCAACGGTCAATGCAGGTCCTTATACCGCAACTGTCAGCTTCAACCCAGAAGTCGAACTATGGGGGTGGCACTCACGAGTCACGGGCAATGCACTGAGATTTTATACTTTGGTTTATCTTATGTAGAGCTGAAATTCTTTTATACGACTCGCAAATTCAAACTCAACACTAAAATAGTGGGTTTGGGTTAAAGTGTATGACCTGTTTAATTAAATGAATTAAGTTAAGGGCTTTATTTGTTAAACCCCATTGTACTATTCATCATCCCACCACACTATTTACTTAATTTTTTTTTAAAAAAAACATTCTTACTTTTATATCAAATCACTCATTTTTTATATCACATCATTTACTTTTTATTACTATTCAAATAAAAAAATCATTACAAAACAAAATTTTTTACTTTCTAATACCACTTTTTCATTTTCCCATATCAATCATTATTATTTTTTTTTATCCATGAACAGTGCGGTAGAAATGAACAGTACCATGATGTTTAACAAACACCCTTAAGATTGACTTAGTCTTATATTAATGTTTCAACACAATCAGAACTCGACATGCAAACATGAATAACCACCCATAATCTTATGCTACCAATTACAATTTCTTCTATGGTTTCAATCTTTTTTTATTTATTTTTCCCATCAAACAATGATTAACTGTCAAAAAGTTAATTGGATTCGTTTCATAATGGAAATAAAATGTCATATCTATGCCTATAATGCGATGGAATGAAGGTGTGTTCAGTCCTCCCATTGGTGCTTTTGTTTATGTATTCCTGATTTATCGACTAGGTCGTTTTGGCCTCTTTCGTGGTTGGTATCTTCTATGCATGCCTGGTCAACATCTTAGGTGGTTAACTAATTTAGTTTTTAGAAATTGTAATAATGATTCCTGATCTTAACGTTTGTACTCAAGATTTGGCTTGTATTGTAGGCTACATCTTAATTAATTAGCTCCTTGTGGGAGGATGGTTATGTTGATAAGATCCTGGAATTATCGTATGTCCCATTCTTTCTTCTTCCTTCCTTCCCTCGATTTGTATGTCAATACTACTTGGTTTTCGCCACCCAAATGGAGTTCCGCGGCCATTGGTTTTCACCTTGGTCGTAACAACCAATGAATCCGTACAAATCTTTGATCTCTTTGAGGCAAGGAGAACTCAAATTACCCTACTTCTGAGGCTGGTGTAGAGCAAAGAGAACCTAATGGAGGTTAGAGCCTAAATAGCGTCTATGGCCATGCTTCCCACTGATATATGGATCATGATTTGGAAGTATAGTTGAAGTGGTTGCTTGTGTATTTGGTAATAATATCATTCATATTCCTGTGGGGAGTAGGTTTCTGACAGTTTCCAATGAAATAGCATGAAAAGATTTTCCATGTTAGCCAAATATTTAGTTTCCAATGAAATGTTAACAATGTTTTTCTAGATATTTAGTCCTATAGTTCATTACATGGGAAAACTACCAAAATTTTAGAAAAAGCTACAGATTTTGTTGACTCACGGCGCATGGATAGGGAATAGGATCCTGTCCATTTCACAGCATCCCGCAATGAGTACCTGTAGATTCAAATAAAAGTGTCAATTAGCCTTGCTCGAGAGTTGATTCTGTATAGTGGCATCAAGAACGTTGCAGTTTTATATATTCATAATCCATAATCACTTCCTTCTTACCTTTTGTGCAGGACCTCTCTTAAGGCATCATCATTGCAGACTTTGCAGTAAAGTTTAACCACCAAGTTCTGAACATATTGGTGTGATTCCCCGGGAAAGGTTAACAAATGAGGAACTCCTTGTGAGATTAGCTGCTCAGAAGTCCGAACTAAAAACTACACATTTCTGAAACAGAAATTCTGATACAACAAAATAATTACCTCTTTTAGGGGCCCCTTAAACATGGGGAAACATCTTACCTTTGTGATGGAAACAAGTCGGTCAGTCAGAACTCAGAGCCAGTGTCAAGAGATGAAGCCTTGTAATAAGGCTTCGGTTCAAGAGCATGAACACCATAAATGGAACTCTTAGCCTTCCGTTTTTCTACAATCTTCTTAGAAAAAAATGATAGCAACTGTAGAACATTTTTGCTTCATTAACTCTGTGGCTCGGATTCTCTTTCACGCCGGTAAGCATAAACTGAACTAAAACCTACTCTTCCTACCCTTCTACTTCTTCGAGTTCTTTTACTTGCACCTCTCTTCCTTTCCTCGTCAGCAACAGCTTGTGACATGGGTATGCAACAAATCCATCCTAAAGGAAATAAAGCTGCAAGGAACTGAATCAAAATTCCCACAGGCAGCCTTGAGTAATCCCCAGATGTTATTCCAAGAATAGAAGCCAATCCAATACCCAAAAATCCACTTATTATCGATGATAAACAGAGGGCTGATGCTAAGAAAGAAGTGAGAGATCCTTCACAACCCTGAGGACATAAACTCACTAATAGCACCGCAAAAGGAAGAAGCTTAAATTGCGCAAGAGTTTCTGCTAAACCCGAAAAACAGAGAGCAAACACCTCGTTGGGAATCCCTAATTTAAGATTAATCTGTTTTACTAGAGCAAGGTCAAGAAGAAGGGAAAAAGCATACAAAATCTGCACCGCACCAATCAGTTTCTTCATGGGAACTTTTTTCCAATAACGATCATAAAGTACAGCCATTGAAAGAAGCACCAACTGGCTAATAACTCGAGACATCCCAATGACTGAAGCATCAAGATGTAGACACTGTGTTTGATAGCAAAAGATAGAACCTGAAAGAATTGGGACAACAGCAATAGAAGCTACAATCCAAGCAAGGGGGCGGCAGATGCTCTCTTCACTAATAGCAGTCACAAGATCAGAGAACTGTTTTCTGATACTTTCTGAGATAGATTTCCTTGCAAGACTGTTATTTGACAGCTGTGTTAAACCGAGAGATTCCTCTCTTGTTGTCACCGAAATTGCCAGTTGATGAGAAAGTAGAACTGCAAACACAAGAAACATGGTTCTAGATGGTGCTTTCAGTAAAAAGTATCCACCTATTAAGTTTCCTAGGATTCCACCAGCAGCTAAAGCCATGAATGGATAAGACTGAAGGCCCTTGATTCTGTGTTTTTGGCCATACTCTGCAACAAGAGCATCTTTTGCGACTTCTGTAATGGATGCTCCAAGGTTACTGAGAAGAACACAAGCCATAAGGGTTGGAAGTGATTCACCAGCAAGAGGGATCAGTGCTAATGGTCCCCAAGACAAAATCTGCAAAAGAACTGAAAAATTTGGGATTCTATCAGTGTCTTCTATAGGACCGCTCGATTAACTGGCTGTAATGGGTGCGAGTTCAAGTTGAAGCTTAGCCTTGGTTTAACAAAAAGGGTCAAGTTTCATTGCTTGTAGAATTCTCAGAAGTTACACAGTAATTACTATCATCTGAAAAGAAAATAGGATTCGAGTATGGCATGCATAAGAATCCCAGAAATTTTGAGATATTAATATGATTTTTCACTGCTATTGCCTCATCCATCTTTTTAAGCTTAGATTAGCCTTTTACAACTCAAATGCACCGAAACAAATTTTTAATTGCAAGGAATCAGAAAATTTTCAGTCATCTTCACCTTCTATTCTCTATTTAAAAAAATTTGAATAAGGAAGCAGAAAAATCGAATTAAAGAAAAGAATAAAAGAGCAAAAGATAAAACTCATAAACCACCACCACCATGAGCTAGAAGAATATGTCAAAACAACACGGGAAGCATCAACAACATCAATTCACAATAAGAAGACACATCAAAATTAAAACTGATACAAAAGGCAACAAATTTAGGAGCAGAAAACAAATTAAAATTGGAAAAGAAAAGAAAAGCAAATGAACATGAAAGAAATACATGTCTTAAATACAACTGAAAATGCATAATGGAGACACGGCCAAGAGATGGTAACTAACCTCCAATGGAAACAAAAGGTATTCTTCGAGCGCCACCAACATATAAAGCATCAGAAAACAATCCATACAGAGGCTTAGCCACCATAGGGAGGTTACCGAAGTTCTGCACCAGCTGCAATGTTGAAGGGCTCAAGTTAAGATTGTGGGCCATGTGGAAGCTAAGAGCAAGCCATGGGAAACACCTGAAACCCTGTACCCAATACCCAAGTCCACACAAAAGCAACATTTGCCGGGTACCCGCTGGGGAAACGCCTCTTCTCTCCTCATATGCTCTCTGTTTCTTGATTTTCTTCTGATATAATTGACCTGGGTTCACCGTGATGGGATTTCTGAAACGGGTTCTGGGTTGTGGGGGTTCGTTGATGATGTTGGAGTTTTGATGGCGGAAGCAGAGGATGGGCTTGGAGTTGGAGAGAGGTGGCTTTGGTGGGAAAATATAGAACTTTGGCATCACTGTTGCAAATGGGTTTTGAGAAGAAATAGATGGGTAAATCATGGTTTTGGGTATTCGGATTTAGACCGAGAGCAAAGACCTTAAAACCTGCTAATCAAGAAAAAAAAAAACAGAGATACTTGTTTATGAGGTTTTTATGGCGTAGTGAGTCTATTTGACCAGAAAAATGGGAAAAACAAAGACTCTTGAATTATGATGTACAAAAGACATTATAACGTGAGTCGATTACCCACCTCTCACCCGTGAATTGCCCAAAGGCAAAGAAAGAATCTATATTAAATTTAAGAAACAAGAGAAGAGGAGAGAGATCTGGAAGAGTGTAGGGGGAAGGGTTTTGCAATTGGAAAGGCATTGCAAAACGTATAGGGGGGGGGGGGGGGGGGGGGGGGCTCCAGCGGATCCTGTTTCCAGAGGTTGGGTTTGTCCACTTTTTTGTTTTTTTCCTTGTGGAGGATTTTGAAGGGCCCGCCAGGTTAACACGCGCACCCACGCGCCTAATGTCGGAGGAGATTGGGACCGACAACAATGGTAATGAGTCAATTTTTCTGATATGATCAGAGGATGATGGTGACTACCATTTTGGACGACTGGGGCGTTGTCTATTTGGCGGCCACGCGCGCAGTTTCTTCACGTTCGGGCCAGAAGTGAGGGGAAGGTGAAGTGGCCTTGTGACTGGAGGTCGGGGAGCCAAGCGCGTGGGACTACTCCATCTCCCTTCATGTATAGTGTAAATGCCAGGCATTTTCCACCGTTGGTTTGTATTTAATGAGTACAGGTGTTGACTTATTCGATGGCCGCCTCAAGCCGTTCACGTGCACTTGATTGTACAGGATTCCATGCAGTTAGGGAGACGCAAAGTTTAGTCCTTCTCTCCTTTGATCCGAAAACTAGGGTTGAGCCACGTTGCGTTCATGCCTTTCTTGGATTACAAGTTTTAGGGCGTCTCCCGTCGTGGTAGGTTAAAATAGTTACTGGAACTTTTGGCTAATTACTGTTTCACTGATGGACGTCAATTTGCTGAGAGAGAGAGAGAGAGAGAGAGAGAGAGAGAATAAAGAACGAAAAAAATAAGGCTGAGAAGGAATACAATATTCTTACATTCTGCTACAGTAATTATTTAGAGGTGGTGAATTACTATGGATAAAAGTATATTTTGCATGTATGGAGCATATATAATTTGTTGGGCTTGAAAAATGGTCTAAAATTAGCTAAATATTAGTTAATATTGAGCTTTTAGACCATTTTGCTTAACCCCATGTTTAACAAGATTAAAATATACAACTGTTCATTTTACCTAAAAATTTAGCCAAATATTAGTTTTGGCTAGCCGAGATGATAAAATAGAAGCGAAAAGAGCTTCAAAGCTAAATGTTAAATCATTAATTATCTTAAAAGCTTAAGTTGATAATAAGAATGGTAAATTTAATCTAATACTTTGATATCCCCCTCACACGTGGGCTCAATTTTTTTTTTAATAGATAAAGCCTAAAACATGAAATATTTAAATGACGAAGTCGGTGTTCAAACTCATAACCTCTACTCTAATACTGTGTTAAATGGTCATATGTCATAAAAGATTAAGTTGATTGGAAAATGTGAATTTAATCATTTAATTTATATTATAACACCACAAGCCTATTAGAGTGGTTGACTTACCAAATATTAAAATTGAGCATTTTCTAATCTCTAATATTCTCTCTCTCTAAATAAAAATAAAAATAAAGAAATCAAAATAATATTTAATTGGAATAGAGAAAGTGGATAGTTAAAACAAAAAATCTAATGTAAATAATCTAGAAAAGTATAAATAGTTAAAATTTAAAAAATGTAAATTTTTAACTAAAATAAAAAGAAAGAAAAGAAAATACTAAGCCAGATATGAATGCTCCAACTTGCCCATATATAACTCCATATACAACTTGCATCTTCCAATGACTAGAGTTTTGGATTCGCTTGTATAAACTAATTAATTAGGATTAACTTATTAATTAACAATTGCACAAGGAGAAGGAGCCAATTCCTTTAGCTTTAAGCCGTGAGACTTTACTAAAACGCCAAAACTTTTGGTTCCAAGTGCAAATTAAAGATTAGATTCTTAATGAGTGATTACCCACTATCACAAAAACAAAATTCTCAAAATTTTTAGTTTGAACACCGATATATCAGATCGAATAGTAGAAATAGGAAGCTGATGGTCTGAGACCCACAAGGATATGATGTCTCAAATTAACATGGTGAAACAGGTGATCAAACAAGACAGCAACTTGCATATAAGGCATAAAAGCACTCATAAACCACTGAAAAGTTCAAAAGTACGTAAAACAAAACTTACAATCAACATCTCCTCCTACTCAATCAACTGAAGCCTTGTCCAAAACAAATTGCCCATTTTTGTCACCTGTTTGTTTACCGATTGGCTAAGCTGGATATTTCTAGAGCCACTATCTAGTGTCCAATGTCCATGGTTGTTTTACTCTTCACTATATATATATATATATCCAACCATCCACGGAATCAAGATTTGTTGTATTTTTATATTGTTTTTCCTCCATCAAAATTAGTATGAGATATTAAAATTCATAAGATAGTCCAACTGATCATTATGGGTGGTGCATGTTTCATATATTCTCATCATGTTCATGGATTTTACATATTCTTCTACATTGAAAAGAAAAAGACACAAGTTGGAAAGACACAAGCTAGCCAACCAGATGATTGGTAATTCGCCAACCACAATCAATCGGTAAGAATATTGAGACCCAGAAACATCTGAACAATGAGAATGTTGAGAACTGCAACTGATGTAGACTGAGCAGGTAATATGTAAAGAATCAAACGAAAAGTAGCAGAGCAATCTACATCAGTTTGTAGAAACAGTCGCTTCCAGCGAGAAGAATCTGATAGCCTTTGCCACAGGGGCACTTGAAATTGACGGTTAGGGCCTCTCCCACCTTCTCCACAAACACTGATTCCTCAATCTCTGCCACAGACTCGACCTGCAACAAAAATGATTAGTAAATGCATAAGTCACATCAAATTCTTTTGCTGTACAAAAGAAATAGAAAGAAAAAGACAAAAGAAAACATATGTATACTCTGCTTGGTGGCTGAGAAAATGTGGGCAAATTGTCAAATAGATAAAAACAAATTACCACCAAGAACGTACAAGAAACTCATAGAAATTCTCATTTTCTCGAGACACAACGACATGAAACGCGGGTTTCTTTTCTTCTTCATTTCTCAATTTTTCTACGCATCCAAACAGAGATATTGAGCGAAAAAAATACACACAAACCTTTTTTGCGGCATTATTAGCTTCTTCTGCAACTTCTTCGTTCGGTTCACGGGAGACTTCATTACACCACTTGCTTATCTCTCTCATACAGGCCTTCATCCTTCTCAGCCTCTTCTATTAGTACCCAAAACCATTTCCATTGCAACAAAAAATGAAAAAGATTTACGATTCGAGATTAAATTCAAGAACCATTTTTACTAATCGAACCCCAAAAGAAAGTGAAGTACAAACCTTGGAATCGGGAGTCTCTTTCTTGGTCAAACCCGCATTTACATCCCCAGAACTCGACGACGGTGAAATGGCCTTCGCCGGCGACGGGTTAGGGTCAGACACCGACCGACGCAGAGAAGGCGGAAGAGGCGGTAACCCGGTGTTCGACGGCGGCGTCACGGGGATAACGCCCGTCCTCGCTTGCTCCGGCGACTGAGGAGCGTTCGGGTTCGGGTTCTGGACCTGAAAACCCGAGGCATCGGCGAAAGGGACCATCGGAGGGGAGACAAAAGCGTTGGCGGTGGGCGGGCCCGAAACACTGCGGCGGAGAGGAGAAGAGGAAGCGGGGGTGGTGGGGAGGGAGAGCTTGGAGAAGCCACGGAGGGTGAGGTCGTCTGGCTCGAAGAAGAGCCTCTTGGGATTGGGTTCGGAGCGGGAGGGGTCAGGGTGTAGTGGGTCTTGGAAAGAGGAAGACGACGAGGGAGAGCGCCGTTTCATGGGGTTGGAGCCAGAGCAGCCGCAAGTGGTGCAGGGTTGGTGGTTGTTGGAGCTGAAGCTGTTGAGACGGAGCAAGGCGAAGGGCGGCTCCACCGAGTCTTGGATGTCCTCTGGGTTCGGTTGCATGACTTCTTGATTGTTACTGCTATAGGGATCACTCATTTCCGGTAATCTTACCTTCTTTCTTTCTTATTGTTTCCTCCGGAGCTCTCTGGCTCTATCTTTGTTATGCGTAGGCCTCTCTCTTGTTCCACAAAAATGAGGGAAAATTCGAATTCTGATTTTGGAGGGGGCATCAGGCATGGCGTGGTTTTTATATCAAGGGTTAGGCTGTACGGATGGGCTGGTTGGCCTGTCGATCGAATCTGACTAGCCGTCATATTAGTTTGAAATACATTAAATCTAAACGATCCAGCAAGCAAGCCCGTCTAGCTCAGTTGGTAGAGCGCAAGGCTCTTAACCTTGTGGTCGTGGGTTCGAGCCCCACGGTGGGCGCTTTACTACTTTTTTTTTTCTCTTTCAGAGGTCATACAGATTCAAGAACCACAATTCGTTAAGGGGCTGTGTTGGACAAGATCGTTTTGACACACGTTCAAGTTTGTTGTCGAACATTGTCTTAGGTTGTTATGACCGATTAAAATTATTGTATGAGTTAAAAGTTTTCCTGTCTTATTTTTATCTTTTGTATCTCTCTTCTTCTTCTTTTCTTGCTTTAGCTAGACATTAGAACATGAAGCCCATTCGAACCTGAACACAGCTTTTACCAATGAGACCAGACACTTCGAAAGTGAATCCTTCCAGAAGTGGTTTGTACATATACAACAGTCTTGCATTAACAATGTCTTTGAAAATGGTTCTAGCAACTGCAAATATCGATTTGCTTTCCATTGACTCCAAAAGATAAAAAGGCAGATTTAGACTGAAGAACGAGCCTCTATCTTTTTGCTTAATGCTGTTTTTCTTGATATCCTCTTATCTTCATCATCTTGACCTTTTCAAGATCTTTCTGAGAACAAGAACACGCCATCCAAAAAGTATTCTAACCTACATCTTCCCTGCATAAAGCACAAACAAATGCTTCTCTTTTTTAAGGCTCAAAGCCTTTTGGTCAACAGGTTTGGAGATCATGGTGCTAGGTCGAAATGTTCTTCTAATAGAGTGTGAACTTCAGCCAGGGAAGACACCTTGAAATCTGGCTTTAGATTTACGGCAGCATAATCAGGTGAGTCATACCTACCTGTTTCATCAAGCAAGCATGTAAATGCTCCTGCTCGCTTCCCACAAACCACCTGTAAAAGTTGGGTATTAGCAACCAATTCCTCTTTTCATTTAGGACAGTTAATGATTATTCATAGGAAGTTCTTTATAACCCAAGATATATTGAAAATACATGAATACAAGCAACCAAAATTTATAGCAACTCATCAACGTCAGAAGCATGTGCTGTGAAAAATCGGATGGTCTTAAATGTAATGATCTTATCTTCTATATATAGATATGTAGTTTGTGCCCATTTACTGTTTCTCTTCAAATTGAATTGCATTCATACTATACTCACGCACACATGTACCTATATGCAAACAAAACATATATGTATTTACAGATTTGAGGTAAATTCTCATTAATTAAGAAGCAAAAATGAAGGGCAGTGAGGATAAAATTTGAAAAAAAAAAAAAAAACACACTAGGTTTGTGGGTGGTAGCCAACTATCCCTAGAATCAACCACCTCCAAAGTAAGCCACAGGGTTAGCCAAACCACCCTCAAAGGGCAATGAGGTGGGTTTGACTACCCCAAAATCAGCCTCCTGGGTGGCTGAACCACCCTCAAAGGGCAATGTGGGTGGTTCGGCCACACCAAAACCAACTTCGGTCCCTTTTGACTACCCCAAAAACCAGCCGAAGGGGTGGCCGAATCACCCCATTGCAGAAATTTGTAGGGAGGGATCATTTTGTTACAAACCATAGCACAAGAATTTATAAGCTCATTTTGAAATCACACAAATTTATTTGTTACAGGGTCAAACCATGGAGACCAATTTAGCAATTTTATCTAAACAAGAAAAGAAAAAAAGAAAGCACTCTTTACAAAGCAACAAGAAGATAATGACAAAATTAATTCTTACCCAAAAATAAAAAAAGAGAAAGAACTCACATCATCTTTAAGGCTATCGCCCACCATCATTACTTCGTTTGGTAGAACTTCCCAAGCTGAACAGATATGTAGTAGGGGTGCTGGGTCTGGTTTGTAAGGACGGAATTCCCTGCTTAGTGCTGGTTGAAACGTCATCTGCATTAATACAAATATTTCAAAGGATATCAAAGTGCACCACTCATAGGGTAAACCCAGTTGAGAAGGACGAGTGAGAAGAAAGAAAAAAAAAAACATCTCCTTTAGAGCAAAGTATGCACGCTTGGGAGGGGAGAGAGATGTCGACGTGTCGTTGACCAATAAAATTCAACACAGCTCCCTTTGGTTGGTAACACAGTTTTATCTCATCAAAAAATTAGCTTATCAAGATTATATATGCAAAAAAAAAAAAAAAATGATAGATTGTGCATAGACAAACCCATTGTGAAGAGAAACTTGACAGACTAATATGCGCGAAATAGGGTAAGTGGGTAAAAAGTGTTTTTGGGGTGAGGGTCCACTGCTTTTCATTTATAATGAGTTTACAGCAACCCCAGAAGACAAGTTTATTTGACAACATTGCTTTCTGCATATTTGCCAATTTGATGCTTTTGCCATGATCTCTTTCCTACAATTATTTAAGTTATGCCTGAAGCTTGTAAGAAACGGATCCTACATGTGGTTTTGGTGTTTTGGAACTCAAAACTTCATGGGAGTCAACGTAATGCAAAACAACCTTCTTCTTTCTTTCCGGAATTGACATCTGATAAGTAAGTAGGTCAAAGGAGGCATTCAAGCTCAGGGAGACTAGAACAAACACATACTACATAAAAAAACTAGAAAATTCCCTTCCTTAAAATGAGATCATAGTTAACAAGGGAGAATGAAAATACTTTTTTCAGAAACTGTCATGTGTACTGCAAAAACTGGTCAGCCTTACTGTACAAGTGGTTAACTATACAACAGACCACTAAGAATGCCAGACCCTCCATACCCCTTTTTTCTTTTTTTAAGAAAAAGCAGTTTCATGTACACTTCTCATGGAGTCAGTTGTAATGAGACTGAGACATATTGAGAAAAAGAAGACGACATTAATATCAACATTAGATTGCACACTTGGATAAACTTACCCCAAACCGTTGATGAAACAAATCAACAGATGCCTTAACGTTGCGCGTAATTAATCCCCTTCTGAAAATTAATATAAACAGTAATAAAAAAAGTCTCATTGTAGCTTGAAAAAGAAAAAGAAAAAGAAAATTAAAACATAGAACCTAATGTAAATTGACTAGTACACTTGATAGACTCCGGTAGTCACCACTAAACAAGCTTAGAAAGAGCTACATCTAGTTTAGGCCAAAAACATGCCAAAGCCATTAACTTTATTGCTAGCATACACATTGAGCAGTACACTCCACATAAGTGTCTATTAAGTTGGTTTTGGAAAATGGAAAATTGGTAGGATTACATGCATACAGTGCCTAATTATAATCTCCTTATCAATTCCAGAAATGATGCAAAAAAGGATATGTTAACAGAACTTATCCTTGAAAAATGACAGGTAGAACAAATTGAAGGCAATTGATCAAATTCATAAGTCATCTGGGCCAAATAGAATTTCTGCAGTTATTTAGAATGTCAAACTGAACCGCATGCACTCAAGTAAAAGTAAAATAGGCACATAAACATTTGTCTAAAAAAATGCTTATTGGATATTGCACATGGAAATGCAATGCACAAAACGTAAACTCACACCCCAACCAAAATTTTAGCCGAAAAAGTCACAAACTTAAGAAGCCACGGATTAAATATTTATCTGCAGACACATGATAATTATAAATAACTAAAAGAACAGAGAAAAGCCGGACACCATGCTGAATTCACCTTATTTTCTTTGAATCGAGAAACCCACAAAGTTCTGCTGCACCTGCATTAGAATTGACCAAAAATATTGTAAGTTATGTCAGTTAATCAGTTATCGCGTAGGTTAAAAATAACAGAGGTAACAAAAAATAAAAAATAAATAAGAGAGAGAGAGAGAGAGCGAGGCTGAAAAAGATCCTCTTCGAGAGTTGCTACAACACATTCTCCTCACCATCTTCCTTCTTTCAACATCTTGATTTTTTCAAAAAAAAAAAAAAAAAATACAAGAGAGAGGAGATGGTGAGGAGAATGAAAAAGAGCATTTCTCTTCGTAACATCCACAGCAAAAGGGCCATTTGGCTGAAATTATTAAAAACAAAGATAAAGCATAAATTGAATAAAACTTGAATTTGAGCCCAATCAATGAAAAATTATGAAAAACCCCAAACATTACTTCTAATCTTGCATTACATTTGCCAATCAAACAAACCCAATAATCTTACCAACAAAAAAACTTGAGTCTACAAAACCAAACTGAGTTGACAACACGAGCAAATAAAACCATATGATGTATATGAATATAAAAATGGCTGACCGGGCATGATCTGGAGGCGATCAAGGCCCTGGCGCTCGTAATCGGCGATGGTCTCGTAGGCCTTGAGCTGCTTGTCGGGGCTCCAGTTCTCAATGTGGTGCAAGATGTCAATCCCGGATGGGTTCTCAGCCTTAATCCGCCGGAACTCGTCGTCGCCGAGCACGGCCTTGTACATTGCGGCAAAATCGATGGCGGGGACGGTTAGGGTTCCGTCCATGTCGAAGACGACGCCCCGAAGGCGAGCCCTGGGAGTGGGGAGATTGGCCATGTGGAATGGGCGTTTCGGGTGCAGGAAGAGGAGGGATTTGGATAAGGATGACAAGGGCATTGGGTATTTAATAATGGGCCTGGGATTTATTTGGGGATGAGGACAAAGGGAGGAGATAGTGGTGGTGAGTGTGTCGAGGTTGGGTTTGAGGGACATTTGGTCTGACGAGAAACCGTGAGTGGCGTCATGCTGCTATCGGAACGTTGGTCATGTTTGGTTGGTGGGAAAAGGAGCGGAGGAATTGAAGGGAAAACAGAGAAAATCGCACTGGTGGACTTTGCTACAGTAATTAGAGCTGGACACTGACATTATCTTGTACGGTAAAACAAAGCAAACGTACTGTTGCTGGGGAGGGAATCTTGTTGCTACCATTCGTTTCGTGACATATTCATAAGCGGACGGGTATTTTCAATAATTTTTCTGTTTAAAATTATTTTTAATTCATAGGTCGCCTAATTACTTATTCGAACAAGTAAATGTTTTATGTGAACTCTCACATAATGTGAAGGTGAATTTTGTATTTAGATATTATTTGCATGAATGGTCTGGCCGATCATGAATGGCAAGAGCCAAATGAATTGAAAGATATTACAAAAGTCTTATATTTTCTTTTTTTCTTTTTCATTTTAATAAATACTCATCTTATTCAAATAATTTGAGATAATACAAAAACATCTAAACCCAAAGCTCTAAACACCAAGAGCACAAAGCTCTAAACAATAAGAGTAGAATGCTCTAAGTGTACGACATTATGAACAATATCATAGACTTCTTCCATCCAAATTCTAAAAACCCTCACACTACTAAAGTAATGGGAAATAATCACATAAATTTTTAATAGGATAAAAATATTCTTATAAATAAAATAAAAAATGGTTTGAAAACCACCCGCAAGGGTACGGTGTAGGGGGGAAGGGTGGCTTGAAACTCATTTTTACCTTGTCTTTCATGTGTAAAAATGAAAGAGAGATTGTAAACGAAACTGGTTATACAAATTGGGTTTTGAAGAGGGTTTCGAAGCAATTGATTCGACTTGATTTACAGCTTGAGTCGTCTTTTCTTCAATCGGAACCAATAACGGAAGCAAGTCGTAATCCCATAAACCATCGAAGTAGGCCATACTTTTAACAAGCACATACAACACTTCAAAGAATTGTGTATGTTCATGGTCAACAGGCGGTTCCCACAAGAAACCCATCACCATAGGTGATCATGCATTATTATGGTGTGATCACCCATCACATTCCTTCAACTCCCACTTGAACACATTATAATGGTGACCGATGAATAGAATTTGTCATTTCTTTGTCTGATTGAACCTTTTTACCATATGATCTCCCATCTGATCTCCCATCGACAACATAATAGAGGTGACTTCACATATATATATATATATATATATATATATATATATATATATATATCAAGTGACTGTCATCACTTACCGGTGGTTGGGACCCATACAGGGCCGGCTCAATGGCCTAGCCATTGAGGCAGTCACTTAGGGCCCCAGTTAGTAACGCTAATTTTTTTTTTTAATAAGGTCCAAAAAAAATTTTAATAAGGCCTAAAAAAATTTTTAATTTTATTTTAAAGTAAGGCCTAATTTTTATTTTTATTTTTTTATTTTTTAAATAAGGCCCAAAATTGTTTTTCATAAAAATTTAAGGCCTTTAAAATAAGGCCCCAATATAATAAGCTCATTGTAAAATAAGACAAATTAACCTAAAAATACAAATATACCACATCAACTTTTTTTGGGCAATTAGTTAAAAGTTAAACTTAAAAGTCATGAAACATCAGTTAAAAGTTAAACTTAAAAGTCATGAAACAACAATGAGAATGAAAATAATAATAATATTATTAAAATAAATATTATTTAATTAATATTTAAATATTTAAAAAAATAATGTTTAACTTCAAAATTTCGCCTAAGGCTCCCAAATACATTGAGCCAGCCCTGGACCCATATAACCGTGACAATGATACAAATTCGGACCGGCAATTTTGACACGACCCGCGAATCCGACACGAAAAAAAGGTATTGGGTTTGGCATAATCGGGTTCGGGTCGTAATCGGGTCTATCCGATTAAGACCCGATAATTTCGTGTCTGGTGAGTCGACCCGTCAGACCCGCACAGTATCCAAGTCTTGCGGGTTGACCCGCCAGACCCGGTTTTTTTTATTTTTATTTTTTTCTAAAGGATAAACAATAAGGCAGCGGCACGGCTCACTGTAAACCTAAACCAGTCGGCGTGCCTCTGCCTCTCTCACTCTCAACTTTGGTCTCTCACTCTCCCTCCGTCTCCCTCTCGAGTCTCGGCTCTCTCTCTCTCTCCCTCCTCGCCGTCGCCGTTAGCAACTAGCAAGGCATCCTCACCGTCGCCGTCACCGTCAGCAACTCAGCAAGGCATCCTCACTCCTCAGTCCTCACCGTCGCCGTCAGCCGCGCCTCTCTCTATCTCTGGACTCTGATTTTGGGTATCATATATTGATCATATTCTGTGAATTGTTTGTGTATTGATTTGCGGTATTGTCCTGATTGTTATTGTTATTGTTTTTGGTTCATCAAATATCTCATTGAAAATATGTATATTTAGCCAGATATGATGTGATTATGAATATAAAGTTAAATGACTAGAAGGTGTTTGTAGAAATGTTTCTCTGGTGCTTTTGAGTTTTGACAGAGAGTTTTGGCTTCTATTTATAAAAACTTGTATGTATACAAGTGATTACAGAGTTGAAATGATAGATTAGGGTTTAGGGATTTAACGGGTCGTGTCTACCCGATTAGACCTGGTTATTTTAAACGGGTAAAACGGGTCGTGTCGGGTTACCCGGCTATTTTCGTGTCATAATCGTGTCAGACCCGATTACCCGTTTAGCTAAACTGGTCGTGTCTGCGTATAGGCTAATCGTGTAATGGGTACCCGTGGGTCGTAATCGGGTCGTGTCAGGTACCCATTTTGCCACCCCTTCATACAAACCTCATATATAACTTACATTTGAAAACTGGCTTACAAGAAGATGATACTTAATAACTTATATACACATGATTAATATTGTACTTACGCTATGTGATATACTTATAATCATACCATATCACCACACTCTGTAGTCGATGTTAATGGCGACCCACTTTATCAACACTTACTTGATGGTGGCAATTTCTCTTTTATTAGCTTCACTATTCTATCAGTACTCGATGACTTAACACTATGCTCATATCTAGTACCAATACATTTTAATCTTGCATATAGCTCGCTTCCTTTGTAATTCGACTACAAAACTGCAACTTATTCGATCATATACTTAATGAATTGCATATGGTTTCACACTCGACATTGTGGTTAGTTCTTATACCAGATGATACACACTTGAAGTATAACTCACAATTGAAAGCTGGCTTGTAATGAGAATGTACCTAATAGCTTATATATTCATAGTCATTAGTAGACCTAAGCTATTGGATGGGAGGCTGAAGTCCCCCCTAAATTTAAAAAATTCACTTGAAATTTTTGTATTTTATAAGGTAAGCGTTCAAAAATGTATTATTTATCTCTCTCTCTCTCTCCACTTGCCCCTTCACATTATATTTTATGATTTTTTTCCCGTACAAATTTATGATTGTACATAAGTCATGTGAAACACTTAAGACCATAATAGACGAATTCAACCAAACATATAAATCATGTGTCGACCTGCACCCAATTTTCGATAAAATACTTCCTTTAAGGTCAAATTCATGAATTTTTCTTTGACACACCTTATCCCCAATTTTACTCTATACGAGCATAGATATTACCCAGTATCATCATGGTACATGCCCATGGACTTTACATTCATATGAACCGTAATATTTGCATCTTGTTATTGCCTCGTATCTTTAATCGATCAATTATGTTTGCTAAGTAAGATCGCATAATCTCATTCATCTAGACGTCGACACATGATTTATATGTTGATTTATAAATACTGTAGCTACTCAAGGGTGTTGGTTAAATTTAAAAAAATTGATGTGGGTGAATTTTTTTGAAATATTTTCGAATGTACTTCAGGGTATCTGCTTAACGCTCCCTAAACAGTATTATTTGTATTTTTGCCCCTCTCCTAAATGCACGTTATTCCTATTGGGCCTAAAGAACCTGCCGCTAAAACTCGCAGTTAACGTGCTGGCAAGCAGTGAGCGTACTCTTTCGCCATGGCCGCCGAATCCCCACCCCTCGCTTCTCAACCTCCAAAGAGAAAGCACTGGAGAAAACGAACTGCACAGGACTCAGAGCTCGAGCGATTCGAATCACTCACATGGAGCTCCTCTCTCCCCGACGACGACTCATTCTCTATGGTCGTTGGTACTAACGAACTCGAAGGAGGTTTGGCCTCGTTCGTCGATTTAATTAGTTGCTCTGTTTGGATTCCGAGAAAAAGGAAGAGGAATAGCGAAGAAAAGAAAAGAAAAACAAAGAAGAAGAAGTTTTTTTTGAGTTTATGTTTTCTGTTTTTGAGGTTTCTCTTTATTTGGAATAAATGGAACATTCAACTCAACCAAGCGAAATATTTGTAGTTAGGCTCAGATGAGCGCACAATCATACTCTCCAAAGTAAAGAGAAACCTCGATTTAATTTGAGGTTTCTCTTTATTTTCCTCGGTTGGCGTGAAAACCGAGGAAACTAAATGAAAGATTTCCAATTTTTGTTCCTTTCTTGCTTTTGGAATTCTAAAATTGTCGGTTTAAAACGAGATGTTTTCCTACATTTTGTTAGAAAGCGAACAGAAAATTAGGGTTTAAGCTTGTTCATGGTTCATGATTTTGGTCTTGGTTTAAATTACGCAATGGGTTGATTTCGAGTTAACTTGGTACTGAAAATTCTGATGTTGAAATTATATTCTTCCCTAAATTTTCTTAGTGAGCAAACTGAGGATTAGGGTTTATAGGGGTTTGAGTTTGTCCGTGGTTGATGGTAATTTGTAATGTTAAATGCATGTAGGGTTTCTTTCACTTGAAGAGATTGATGAGGCCAAGTACAGTTTAGAAATTCCTCAACTTGAGGTAGGAAATAGGAAGGAGAAAAAAGCAAAGCAGAGTACGAAATCAAAGAAACGGAAGTGCAGTGATGCTGATGGCAATTCTGGTGATGCTAAAGTTGAAGAGAGGATGGAGAAGGCCAAAGTTGAAGAAAAAATGCAGAAGGATGAGAATGTGAAGAAGAAAAAGAAGAAGAATGAAAAGAAGAAGACGAACCAAAAGGAAAATGAATCCCAAAGAAACGAGGAACTCCCAGCTGGTCAGTTTCTGGCTTAATGTTAAACACAGTTTAATACACTAATCTCTGTGCACACTGATGTCAACATAACTATATTTGTTACATCGTGAGGTCTGTATATTTTAGTTAAAAGGTAACATATGAATTTAAGTTAAGTAGTTTTTGACTTCTCACCATGTTAATGGTTTCATATTTCATTAATTTCTGAATTGGTCCGTCATGAATGTTTTAGTTTGGTTCATTTTTATTTCTGTATATGTTTTGTTTGGACATTCCTTAATTCATAGGTTACCTTTTAAACTTAATTGGGTACTGGTGACCACAATTTTGTCAATGTATGTTAATATATAAATTTCTGGGTCAGTATATATAGTATATACACATTTTTTATCTCTTAATGTGTTATGGTTTGGTAATTTATCAATACTTGTGGTTTTGTCAAACTCTGCTTGATGTATCTTTGATATCTATACTTTTTTTGGGGATAAATTGCATTTTCCAGCCATAAACCTTAAAATTCATATGCTTATTACATTATTCACATGATCACTTTTTTTTTGGTGATCACTTGATAAGCATCTAGAAATTAAAGGTAAATATGATGGAAATTGGTGAAATTTTAGTAGTGGAGGGGACATTGTGACTAATCATAGTTTAAGAATTGCTTTTAGGAGGACATTGCAAATGACCTTATAGTTTGGGTTGGGAAGTGCAATTTTCCTTTTTCTTTTCCAAGTTTCTGATTAATTCTTTTAAATCTTTACTTGTCAATGATATGGGGTGATCAGAATTGAGGTTAGTTTCATTAATTTTTTTCATCAATGTATGTGCTAATCCCTAGGTGAATTCTAAATTTTTTGTTCAGTTAAAACCTGCTTGATATTTCGTGATGCATTTTTTTTTTAAAAAAATTTATTTATTTATATAATATATATGATTGTGTAATTGTCATGTTGATAATGTAGTAATTTAAAAATTGACTTGGCAAAGGGGGAAAATTCTTATTGGCATAGTACCGGGATTGACACCTTTCTTTATATACTAAACTACCCACGCACAGCAATTTCTGTTTCAGAAACACCATCCCTTTGTGTATGCTTTAATTTCTATATATGTCAATGATTTATTGTTGAACTCAATCTTTTTTGTGAGTCATGTAGTCAGACTGTATAAGGTTTGAAGCATACAACGTGATATTTGTAGGATTGTAGTGAAAAGTTTATGTGAAACTAAAAGAGATGCTTTCCACGAACTTCACAACTTTTATTGTAGTTAGCAATGTCAAGGAAGATCTTGAAGAAGAGTTGGTTGATGAAGCTGAATATTATGCATGGAATGAGATGAGGCTCCATCCCCTGCTCATGAAATCAATATACAGGCTTGAGTTTAAGGAACCAACTCCAATACAGAAAGCTTGTATTCCTGCTGCTGCTCATCAAGGAAAGGTTGGTTTAGGTTCTTGCTTAAGGTGGTGCATGGGTGTTAATGACAATAAGTTTATAGTCTTTTTATTTGTTTATTCGACAGGATGTTGTTGGTGCTGCAGAGACAGGGTCTGGCAAAACACTTGCTTTTGGTTTGCCCATTTTGCAGCGTCTCTTGGAGGAACAAGAAAAGGCTGGAAAGATGCTTGAGAAAAAGGGGGAGGAAGCAGAAAACTATGCTCCAAAAGGCTTTTTACGGGCTCTCATTATTACTCCTACAAGGGAACTTGCACTTCAGGTACTCAAATGCTTTAGGTATTGCTTCTGTTTACTTCATCTCTCAATTGTGCATGAACAGTGTTAGAGAGCCTGATCTGCACTATTGGAGCCTAAATAGCATTATGTATGGGCTTCTTGCATTGGGTTTAGACAGAATGACTTGACATAGCTTTTAGACACATAGGTTTTAGACAGAGTGACTTCACATACAATCATCTAAACATACATACACGGGCATGCATAAATTTCTTATCACCCTAGCTTGTTCTATCTTGTTGTGATAAGCAAGAGCATGCTTGGATGCCCTACAATGATACCAGCTACTGTAAAATTTGAAGGCACAAACCTCTCTTTAACTCTTTAAGAATAGATTAATCATAAAATTTGAGCCATCTCCATCATTGTAGACACAATAGCCAGACAGATGTGAATACCGAACAAGAACTATTGATCTGTTCAGGGTGTGCATGAAAAAAGAATGAGGGAGTAACGAATGAGGAATTAACTCTATTTGGAGCCAATTTATGATTGAACTGAATTCAAAGTCATGTTGATTCACTATGATAAGTGAGTGGAAATTTGAATTCAAAATTCAATTCATTAATGAAATTTAGTGAATTGATTTTGCAATTCTATTCTTTTTTTTTTTTTTTTTTTTTTTGCAATGGAGATCATGTGAATTCATTGATTCAAGTATATGGAAAAAGTAGGGATATTTTTGAAATCTAGTAAAAATGGTCATTCAAGTGGATTCAGTAAGAGCAAACCCGCCATGACTAGGTTTGATACTTTGTTAAGGATTCATATGAATTCTTAATTTAATTCAATTTAAGTACACTGATTGGGGTCCAAAATATATGGAATGAATTTGAATTCATACCAAACACAAACTGTGCTGAATGAGTTCCAACTTAATTTTGTATGTAAAGCTACTTGATGCCTTCAATACAATAAAATCAAGCCTGTGAACCATTAAATGTGATCTAGTACAATAAACTTATTATTCATAAAAAAAAGTTATGGTCTAGTGTTTAGTCCAATAGCTGCTGCAGAAATCTGGGCCCGTATACCTTCTCTTAGCTAGAGCTAGCAAGCTGCTAAATGAAGTTATGTTCATTTACTGAGCTTGAATCTGCTTAATTTTCTAGTCATCTGTTTGCTTTGTTTCATCTCTGGAAGCGAGATATGGTTTGTTGCAGCATTTCTGGCTTCTCTGTGAAGTAGCAAGTATATGTAGTTAGCTAACATGTTTTAGTGGGAAAGCTACCTGAACATTTGTAGACAAACTCTCACAGAGACATGCATGACTACTCCATTGTTCCCAAGTGAGTATCTTCTTTGTGAAAGGCGGATTCATTAAGGAGAAACAATAAATGCGTTGACCCTTCACCTTTCAGTATTGTTTTCCTAAAATTACCCCTTGTCTTTGATGGTGAAGAGTACCAAATGAATAACAGGTTAGATGGGAAAGGAAATAATAATTTTTTTTTGTTTTTAAAAAAAACTCTTTTGGATGACAGAAACTCATGTTGGGACAAACATAAAAGAAAAGCAGTACGCTCATTGTGGGAAGGAGTAATATTCCTATTTGTTTGAATAAACTGTACGTCACTGCTGCATTCACTCTTGGGGTCTGGGAAACTAAGATAGTTGGCCAGATAAGTTAGATACCTTGTTTCCCATAATAGCACTCATTTTCCTTGGCGGAATAAGGTCCCTTTGAGAGTGATGTTCTTTGCTTGGACATTTGCTTTGGGGAAGATCCTAACCATTGATAATCTTAGAAAGTGACGTCTTGGAGAGTCAGTGGACCTCCTGTTACTACATTGTGAGATGGCTAATGCCCCATGGAATACCATTTTGAGCCTTTGTAGGGTTGGCTTGGGTTATGCCTAATCAAGTAGTATACCTTTTCATTTGCTGGAAAGGTCATTGTGGTAGGTTTCGGGATGCTACTATGTGGAAGATGGTTCCATTGTGACTTATGTGTATTTGGAGGGAAAGAAATGATCGATGTTTTGAAAACTGTTAATGGACAATGGGGAATTTAAAGGTTATTTTCTTTAAGGTTCTCTATCTCTGGACAACTGCATTTGGCTCTAATATTTATAGTTTTCATGTTTTTCTTGAGCTTTTCTTCTTCTTCTAGTTTGGTGTTTCTCTTGTATACTTCTTGTGCGCGTGGGTCGCACCTTTTGCACTTCTTTTATAAATTACGTTTACTTATCATAAAAATATGCTGATAGCTCCAGACTCCATGTTTGTCTATTTTAGTGCTTTTGCGTCCTTTAGATCAGATGGTTTTTAGCTTTGAAATGAAATTGAATCTTCAATCTGTTCCCGCTCCCTCCCCCCTGTTTTACTTCGATTTCAGGTCACTGATCATCTCAAGGCAGTAGCCAATGGAACAGATATTAGAGTGGTTGCTATTGTTGGTGGAATGTCGACAGAGAAACAGGAGAGACTCTTAAAAAAGAGGCCTGAGATTATTGTTGGAACTCCAGGGAGGTTGTGGGAACTTGCATCAGGAGGAGAAAAGCATCTTGTTGAGGTAGTTATTGATACATGTTGTAGATTGCATGTACGGGAGTTCATTTCAGTATTCCATAAGATAATTGGTTTTACTTTTTTGTTGTTCAATTTCAATTATGTTTATTTACTAGACTTTGAATAATAATGTTTGTAAAGTGTTTTCCATTTTCAAGAAGAGTACCATTTTTGAAAATGGTTGACAGACATGGCGTAGGATCCCAGTTTAACTATTAATCAAAAGACTTAATAAAACCCAATAGAAGGTGAACTGGGACTGAAACAAAATAGACTAAGACATCTAGAATCTTCTAAAAAAAATTAGACTTGACTCAATACCAAAAAAAAAAAACATTAATCCACAACAATTGCCAAAGTTACAGATGTGACCACGATTACAAAACTAACCATTTCTCATTAATCACAAACCCATATTAAAACTTATTTTAATTCTACTCGTAATGACTTGACCTTCAAAACCATCTACGACTTAACCCAACAAGATGTTGCATGTGAGCCACAAAATAGATATTCAAGCAACAAAGTGCATTTCTGTCACTACTGCAACCTTTTCATGTTCATTCCAGTACCACTGTCCTCCACCATTTTTGTTTTTGATTTGTACCACTGAGCTCCATCAAGCGGTGTAGTCTTCCAAGCTGTAAAGTTTGTAATTCCCGACAATAGAATTTAGATTTCATAGTTCAATTCCATTTACTATCAGAGTCATATTCTTGGATTTATGTGCAGATTCTTATCAAAAGTGTTGGATAGATCATATTCTGTCTACTGGTGCTTTATTCGTTGATGTACTGAATTGATCAAACACATTTTGTTTGACTCACTATTTTTGCTTTGCAGTTACATTCTTTGTCCTTTTTTGTGCTGGATGAGGCTGATCGAATGATTGAAAATGGACATTTTCGTGAGTTGCAGTCAATAATTGACATGCTTCCTATGACCAATGGCTCGATTGAAGGTCATTCTCAAGATACACAAGACTGTGTCACAGTTTCAAGCTTCCAGAGAAAGAAAAGGCAGACATTTGTTTTTTCTGCTACCATAGCACTATCTGCTGATTTTCGTAAGAAGCTAAAGCGTGGTACTCTAAAGCCAAAGCAGTCATTGACTGATGGATTAAATTCTATAGAAACTCTCTCTGAGCGAGCCGGAATGAAAGCTAATGTTGCCATCATTGATCTGACGAATGCATCAATAGTGGCAGATAAGCTTGAGGAATCTTTTATTGAGTATGTAATTTTCATCTGGTATCTGGAAATATTTTCTTCGAAAATTCCAATTCACTTTACCTATTAAACCATCCTCTATCATACCATATTGATTTTTCTATTTTTCTACTGAATTTGCTTAATGTTAGGTTTTTTATATGCATGCATGTAGCTATGTAAGTTGATTGTCCAAATGTTCATTCAAATTAACTCCGTACCTGATCAAAACTAGCATGCGTTTGATTTATGTTTACTTATCTACTGTTTTATTATTATTGTTTCTGTTGGTGTAATTTGAGGTTATACTCTGTTTGAATTGGTACAAATCTCTGAATACTCTGAACCGCTTCATGCCTTGGCAAATACATTCATCTGAGGTGTAATAATTTGGGCTTTATGACCATTCATAAAATTGAAGTCTTCATTTAAATCTCTGATATTCCTAAGGTGCTTGATATCTTAATGTAGTGAACATCTATTTTGTTAGTTTCACCTTCTATGCATTGCCTATTATCGATACATATTCATGTTCCAGGTGGGAAGATTTGTGTGCATATATGGAGCCAAGTGAAAGGTTCTAGATGTTTAGAATCTCTTTACATATGGAGTGTAGTAACTTTCATTTTGGGCTGTAGTGTGTCAAGTACTTAAACTACACCTCCTCCATAAACTAGTGGTCTTCTCAGATATGCCCCAGGACTGATACCATAGTTATTTGAAATTCAGACTCAACTGTTAAAAACCTTATCTTTTAAGTGGAATGCCTTCTTCAATGGAATGCTATTAATTTTAATATCTTGCAGATGCAGGGAAGAAGATAAAGATGCCTATTTGTATTATATTTTGAGTGTTCATGGACAAGGACGCACAATTGTGTTCTGTACATCAATTACAGCTACGCGCCATATCTCCTCCCTTCTGCGTATTCTTGGCATCAATGTTTGGACAGTACATCGTGAAAAGCAGCAGCGTGCTCGGTTGAAGGTTGGTTTTTCCTTCAATTATTAGCAGCATTCGTATCTAATTGCTTACTTCTATGCACATGAGAAGGCTGATGTGATGCTAGTTTTGCTGCTGCTCCAATATTTTACCTGTTTATGTAAGCATTTGGTTTTCGTAGGGTCTCGTATAGCTTCTAATGTGGCTCTTGTCCATCTCTATGACACCGAAGCAGTGTTTATTTCTTTATGGCCACTATTAGCACCCTGCATCTTAGCGAGCTTTACTTACTATGAACATTTTGGTTTATTCCACGCCTTATGGAATACTATATTCAGTCGTCTTGGGCTAGTTTGGGTTATGCCTAGATGAGTGACATACCTATTCACATGTTGGAGAGGGTTATTTGGTAGTCTCATAGTGCAACAATGTGGAATATGGTTATGTTCTGCCTTATGTGGAGTCTTTTTGAGGGGAAAGAAATTATTGAAATTTTGAAGACTGCAAAAGGACGGTGGTGGAGCTAAAGACTTTTTTCTTTAATACTCTTTACTACTGGACATTGCATTTGACTACTTTAATATTTCTAACTTTCATGATTTTCTTGAGCTTTTTTTTTCTTTTTTTTTTGATTAGGTGTATCTCTTGTATACTTCCTGTGTAGTTGAGTTACGCATATCCACGTTTTTAATGAATTTTCGTTTACATATATAAAAAAAAGATTAATAAGGTAATTGATTCTAGTACAGTTTGTAAATGGTGGTAAAAATTACTCTGCTTAAGCTTTTCTCACAAGTAGCTTACACTTAATAGGGCATTACTTGATGGTATAGCTTCTGTTTACTGCTAGTAACATATTTCCAAATCCGTAATTGGTTGTTGAAATAACTCCAAAAGAAGAATTAAAAATTGTTTAAAGTATTTAGACATGATATATGATGTATCAAAGCTGTGCTTGCATTAATGGGCTTTTAGTCATTAGTAAATGATGAGAATGTTGATGGAAGAATATAGTCTCTTCTCTGTGTTTATTTAGAACCAAACACTAAAGCAAGCAAATTGAGAGAGATTCTTGTTGCCAGTTATCATGGTTATAAGGCTTTATTGTTTGTGTGGAACATAAATCTGTATCTAGGCTGTGGTGCATTAACTCAGATGGTAAATGAGTGGGGTGGGGTAAGATGGGGTCTTAGCTTCTATTCTCCTTTCTGAAGAAAGGATAGAACACGTAGTGCAGATAGTTTTTAAGGGTTACAAATGCTGAACAGGTTGAGACCACTCAGTACATGAACTGTCTTATCATATTTGTTGGAGCTCTTTAGAGACATTCGTTTAAACTTTGACTTTTTCCATTCTCCTTTTAGTAAGGCAGCATTTTGAGAAAACCATGGTCAATAGCTAAATTGGCTTGATTATCTTACCAATTTCCTTTTGTCACCATGTGGTCAAGTTTATACATTAATTTCGGTTTCCTTGTTCATTGCCTTCCCTTTTAACCCTCGTGTGTTTAATGCAGGCAATTGATCGATTTCGTGGAAATGAACATGCTGTACTTGTTGCAACTGATATCTTAGCAAGAGGCCTTGATATTGCCAATGTTCGAACTGTTGTTCACTATCAACTGCCACATTCAGCTGAAGTAAGTTAATATTAGGATGCTTTTTGATGTATTTCTTTAAAATTCTTCCCTTAGTTTAGCTATATGTTAATTATGCTTTTGTTAGGTTTATGTTCATAGAAGTGGAAGAACTGCTAGAGCTTTCGCTGATGGGTGCAGTATTGCACTAATCGCGGCAAACGAGACATCGAAATTTGCTTCATTGTGCAAATCATTTTCCAAGGTATATCTTCTGAAAAGGGTGCTTTTAATGCTTCTTTAGACTTGAATGCATGATTCACATAAGATGCCTTCGTGTTTTCCTGGTTGAATTATACCTGAACTAAAAGGAAAAAAAAAAAATTAAGTACTAATTGTGGCTTTGGGGAATCAGGTGGTAGGTTCTACTTTGTATAAATCTATAAATTAACAGTAGCACTTATCATTCTTAGTTCTTTGTTATTACCTTAATATAGCATTGATTTGTGGCTTATATGCATGGCCTTTTCCCCTTTACACAGGAAAGTTTTCAGCGATTTCCTTTAGAGAATGCATACATACCAGAAGTCCAAAAACGATTATCTCTTGCACGTCAAATAGACAAAATTTTGCGGAAGGACTCCCAGGTGTTTACTTTTGACCTATCTGGTGATATATTTAAATACTGATATAATTTTGAGTTCTTACATGCCACTGTAGCTTTGGGTTGGGTGGCCTGGGCCTCTGTGCTGGTCAACATCGGTTTCTTGATTAATCTATCACGAAGTTATTGATTCTTCTAAAGCCTTAATGTTTGATGATAATTTATCTTCAAAATTCAATTTTGTTGTGTAAAAGAAGTATTAACATCTGTGGCTACAACTCTCGTAATTCAGTGTACAGGTTAATTTCTCTCATAAAAAACCAAGTACTTTTCAGCCTTATATTTTGCTATGTACATTTATTTCATTTGTAAATTGTGTGAGTGCATGCCTGTATTTTTAGGAGAAGGCAAATAAAAGCTGGTTAGAGCGAAGTGCAGAGTCAGTGGAATTAGTAATGGATAATTATGACAGCGAGGAGGAAACAGTGAGCAATTGCAAGCTAAAGAAAACTACTTCCATGCAATTAAAGATGTTGCAGCAGGTTTCCTCTTTCCTTGAATGTTCTCCTTTTAACCATCTACCTGCCACCGTTAAAATTTATAATAATCTAGAAGTTTGGCCAATTCATTATCCTAAAGAAAATAATCTTACATAAGCTCATTATATTTTCTTTCAAATTGCAGGAGCTCAATATGCTTTTGTCACGCCCGTTGCAACCTAGAACATTTTCACGTCGTTATTTGGCGGGGGTACCATTTATGAAACCTTTCTTATTTACTTAGTTGCCCTTTCTATACTGCTGTCACTCCTGGTAGAAAATATATTTGTTGATGCTGAAGCCTTTTCTTTTCGGTGATACCAAAAGTGTTAATAGATATAACATGGGCTTAATGACCTGGTCACTGGGTAAAACGGAGTCTGAAGATGGGAGTACAAGTGAGAGAGTGCTGTTTTTAATTTATTGAGGTCTAGATTGTCTTTATTATGGAATGCATGTAGTTATGTACTAGTCTGTATCGTATGATACGGAATTTGTTTATATACACATGTTTTTGTAGTTACTAGATATGATAATGTGAATGATGAAATACAAAACAAAGTCTATCGCATTTTGCAAGCAGCACTTTCTGTAACTTCTGTGAGAATTCATGTGAGCATCTTCGGGAGCATGCTCAGGTAAAGAAACTGGGTTCTGATGCAGGGTTCATTATCCATAAGTCATTCTGCAGGTCAAGTTTTTTTGCAACTTATTTAGTCAGATTAAGGCAGTAAAAAAACTCGCTGAAGTTGCTTATTGGCATAATCAATATTCTCAGCTTTTTGGAGCTTTGTAATTTAGAGACCAAGCTTATAGAGATATAACGACCAGGCCCCTCGTCTATTGTTTATTAGGGTCAGATAATAAAGATTCAATTATTACTTTAGTTTATTCTTGTTTTAAATCTCAGTGATACATTAAAGATCATGCAATATTGTGTAGGTTTTTGATACTTTCTAGGGTAAATTACACTCACCCCCTCCCTTCTCAAATTACTACTACATTCTCAAATTGACCTCTAAAAGAGTGTATCATGCCTGAATCTAACTAGGGTTCACAGTGGTGGAGGAACAACTTGGGCCTATAAGCTACCACAAGATTTTGAGTGCCCCTTGTGTCAAAATTGACTGTTATTTGGGATAGAAAATGTTAGCACGTGCCTTGTTCGTGCGCCTGACTCACAAAATTGCCATAAAAAACTGATAAAGATTACACAAGGGTGGCCGTGCAGCTACCTCTTGCCACAGCAGAGGGTGCCACCCTTGTGTAACATCCCGGTTTGCGTAGAATGAGTGGTTTATAAAGACATTCATGAGTATAAGTCCCACATTGCTTATTTATTAGGTGAAATTAGGCTTTATATGTGACTTTAGAGATGCTCCAAATTGACTAGTCCTTTTGCAGTGATACTGCAGATGTGGCTAGTGCTTTTCTTTGAGTCGTTACATGCTAAGGTGGCCACACGGCCATTCCTCTAAACAACTATGTTAGGTGGCTGCCCCCTCTTGAAAAGGTGAGGAGTAGCCGCGCGGTTGTGCCTCTATATAGATGTGCTAATGTTTTTTCATACCAAAGAGCGGCCAAATTTGACATAGGGAGCAACTTGAGACATTGTGGCAGTTTATAGGTCTAAGTTGTGGTTGAGTTGTAGTTTAGAGGTCAACTTAAGAATGTGGGTGATAGATCTAATTGTACGGTATGAGCATCATCTCTGGTTTCAATTATAACCTACTACACTGTTCCCACCTTATTATTTATGTTATATCCGCTCACTCTCACATACTTTTGAATTATAATTAGTACTTCTTATTTTTGCTTCTTGTTGGTTTCAGGCTGGTGTTTCACCTCTCCTGCAAGATCAGTTTGAACAACTTGCTAGGCAAAAACTTGGTGGCGGTGGGGGTTCAGGAGAAAACAAAAGAAGGAAATTGGTGGTTATTGGTCAGGATTGTGTGGAGCCACTCCAGGCACTCCGTAGTGCTGGTCATGAGGTAGTGTCCATATCTCGTGTTATTTACCCTTGCCTTAATGGTTACTTTACTTATCAACAGAAAGAAAAAAGATCTTATGGGAGTTTGCATACATAAGATGCCTTACCGAAGATCCCATAATGCCTAGAAGGTTATGTGTCTATATAACTATACTTTTTGAAGTTTGGGTGTAAATGGAAATTTCGCAAGTAAATTTACCAACTGCTTTAATGTTGACTGTTTAAAATTATTATTTACTGCATTTACTATTGCAGAAAATAATATCAATATATTTATATACTGGCAGCGTTGAAAATTTTGCCAAATTCTGGGTGATGGATGATATGTGAGCGTGAATAGCCAGTTTATATTCCAGCATATGATTTTGATAAAAAAAAATTATAGGGAGTTATTGTAGGCCCAACATCCATTGTCTTGTTGGTATATTTGACATGCTCGAGTGTAGCCTAAGGAATGTAGGCAGTAGCAAAAATTTATCCAACTCATTCGAAACTCTGGCCCTATCATATGATTCATATGTAGAATTAGACAATTCTTGAGTCACCTCTTTTATTCATATGCCGTGTTGTTCCTTTACCATTCTAAATGTTAAAAGTATCTCGAATCAGTCCGTTTGCGATCTTCTCCCTCTTCCAAGTTCTGGCATTTTATATTTTGATCTATCTCTTAACAGGTGCATATGCATGTGGATATGAAAGAGATGGCAGAAAAACGAAGGAACGTGGAGAATCTTAGGAGAAAGAGAAAAGAGGAGAAGAAACGTATACCCCCTTATAGTTTACAGCCTTTGTGTTTTCTTTTCTTCGTATTTTTTATTTTCCATTCTCCTGTGCATGTGTATTTAACTAGGTGGAGGGTGGCAACATTTAATTGTTATTTTCCCTCTTCCAGGTATGCGTGATCAGCGAAGAAAGCAGAAGAAAAAGCTGAAAATGGGGATGGAGTAGAGTGGCTCTCTCAAGTCTACACACATCAAAAGTAAAAAAACGAAACTATTAGAATTATTGTCCTCTGTTTTGTAGCTTTACTCATTGGATATAAGTTAAGCCTTCACTTTTAAAGTTAGTAGATATAATATTAATCTAGATATATCATTACAATACATTGAATTAGTCTGCATGGACATCTCGTACACAAAAGTACAAGTTGAAAAGTAAAAGAGGCATGACATGGACATAAGATAGCCGCATATATATATATATATATATATATATATATATATATTTTTTTCAGGTTGCATCTTGCGTATTGTTTTCTCAGTGCTGGCTGATTGTGTGAAAGGCAGAAGCCAGATTTCTATGTAGCACGTCTGAAAGGCATATTGCCGGTGAAGGTGGGTTTGGAATTCATGTTGTTCATTTGACTTTATTTAAGCCGTCATTTTCTGAATAAATACAACGTAAATGTGAGGTTGGTTTTCCGAGATAATCGTAGACTTTCGAATTTATAAGCCGTTGACATAATTATACAGATGACATCTGCTTAAGATCATGAGCAAATTGCATTGATTTGTCTCTGTCTAGAGTTGTGATTAACCAAAATATATACGGCTGGTGTGACAATGGGAGTAATTATAGAAGTAGAAAAGCAAGTTTTTGACTTTTGTAGCATTTCATATATCAATAAACAACTCTAGAACTTGTAAACATGGGCATGATAATATATATGATAGAATCAAATTTTTCTGATAATTATCATTATAGTAGTTCGTAGTTACCCATTGCCACACGGAATAGGTTATAGGTTTGTCCATAAAGTTGTTTCTGGACGAATCATATTTTTGACGTCATATTTGACCCTCTCTTTTTAAAAAAAAAAAATCAGAAAAAAATAAAGACAAGTCCAACATGTCCAAATTATTTTGCATGTACAATTAGAACATGCATAGTAGTCGATCCTGCGACAGCGACGAAGGAACTTTCTTGCGTGGCTAGGCTTGCTTTAGAATATGGTTACCCTTCTGATGAAAGGAGATTGAGGGAGTCAAGAGTCAAGACAATGGCTATTGTTTGAACAAAATAGTGCAAGAGAAATGAATCTATTGGCGTTAGATGCAGCCTTTTCAAATTCAAGGTCAGCTTGATATTGATATTATCTTTTATTTGAGAGGTTTTATTTATTAGTTGGGAATTCTTAATACGTCACTGATTGGATCAAAGGTGGCTCGTTGCTGCCTCCTCCCCTTTCTTTTTAATTAATTTTTTAAATTTTATATATTTATATTTTTTTATTAAGAGTGATATATGTCATCATTTTATTACTGTTGACGTAACACATAACTGATTTTACATTTATATTCAAAAAAATTTGCCGAACTTTATTTTCTTTCACTTGTTATACCCCTGGTGAGAAACAGAGAATCCTTTATAATATTGCCATTTGGTTTATGAATGTTACTTTTCTCCCTTAGAATAATCAAACGATATATATATTGTCCTTCTACCATTCAAAGCACGGAGGGCAAGGGTCAAATGACAGCATCCCATAATACCCATTTGATTATTAATTGCATTCATAAACAGCAAGAGCTTACTTGGAAATGATTTCGTGAATGAAATTAAGGATACGAGTACAAGTTTCCATCGGCATGATGTTATCTGTTAAGGGAAGGAGATTAATGTCCACTAATCTTTGGTTAGTTCTAGTCTCCGGCCTAGCTAACCCTATAAATGTATTCATAAAGCAGCAGAATCATGCTAAACTGGATATTAATTAATGCTCATTAATTATGTAATCATCTAGAGATTTTGATAGGTAGTTCAAAATTGGGTTAAGTGAATACTGAATGGTCGTTGCACTTTGAAATTCGAGCCGGTTGGTTGGACGAGTCGGATAATATAATTTAGCAGATGAAGCCAGTTGAGAAGAATTGTGCTGGGCATATATATTCAATATATAAAATTAACTAAATATACAAACAACATTTCTCATGCCCCCTGTAGATTGTTAAAATATAAACTTGCATTTTCGAGAGGGAAACAAATTCCAAGATGATTCCACTTTTAAGCAAATGCCAACAATATGGCTTCACTATATATATATACGACCCTCCTCAAGAGTGAAGACCTGTTTATTTGTGAATTTAAGGAGACAATTGTTGACGGGTTCTTTGGTTGGAGAAATGGAACTTTACCTAATCCCACATTCATGGGAAATGATAGGAGGAGAGAAACAAGGGTTGGACCATAGTCCATATATAAGAGAATTTAAGAAACCCCAACTTTTATCAATCTAATTGCATTGAGGGTTGGTAGCACTACAACATATTTTAAATTATACGTTTCTTATAATTTGGCACCACAGTTCAATAAACATATGTGGTTCTGTTAGTTGCACCACCATGTTAGTTCTGAATATGGGAATTGGGAGGCGATCGGTGATATTATTTACTAGAAGCTACCTAAGGCCTTATAAGGCTCAATACTTAAGCCCAATAAAACCTTTTGCTCATCAGACTCAAGATAAGTTCATCTACCCTTAGACTGGACTATGTCCGACGGGTCAATTCTTCCTCGAAAGAATTGGCAACCGATAGTTACTTGCCCAACAGACACATGGTTAGAGAACATATTAAATAAAATGAGTCGTTGAAGCATTCCCCGAAGGAGTGTAACTCATAAGTATATGCCACCTTTCATATTGATCCCTTTACCTTTGGCCCTTGTCATATCAAGTGTACTTACCATTTTGACGACAATCCTATAAATGAAGGCAATAGTCCATATTTTAAGGTATGTAAATCTACTCACTTTTCATTGGGTTCTCTTTTAAATACTGCAGTAACCTAAGTATCATAATATATTCTGCTAGTACTTCAAGTGAGTTACATTGGAGAGTGCCAGGGAGCAAAACAAACGAATTCAAAAAAAATTTTAAAATAACTTATTCAAGGTTGCATAAAAATAAAATTAAAAAAAAACATATACCAACAAGTTAAAAAGAAATATATAAAAATCATTAGTCTGAACTTGATCATAATAAAAAAAATTAGTCAAATTAAAAAGAGTTTGACTAGCTATATTTATATATTTCTTCTGTGAAGTCGAGTGATGTTCCACTGCATCTGCATGGAAGGCGTAAAGCTTGCTGCTCAATGAATGAAAAAGTTTACAGAAAATAATCTTTGCTAATCTTGAAACATGAAAAGCCTTTTCTTTTCAAAAAGACTACTTTGGTTTCTTGAACCAATTGTCAGATGATTATCTAAAACGGAAGAGAGATTTGGGAAACGATAATGAAAGAGACAACCAAAAAAAAAAAAAAAGTTAAGTAAATTAATAAAGCAGTAAACATATTTATGCTTTTTGTGAGGTCATTTGTCATAATCTAACCAACTTTCCTTTTGCTTTAGTAAAACAGTAATATATATATATATATATATATATATATATATATATATAAAAACAGAAATATTTATTGGTAAATGAAATGGGAATTAATAGAGCATAATCAACGAAATAAAACACCACCAATTTCGATTATTTTCAAATGCATTTAATTCAATTAAAAGAAAAAAGAAAAAAGAAAAAAAAAGAATCGGACAAGAATCAAAAATGAGGTGTAAGAATCTCACAACAAATGTGAAACAGTTTGAAAGGTCTTTACACAAGTAGCCCTCCGCTTTTTTCTCGCCCCTATAAAAACAGCCCCTATACATCTCTTCACCTACTACGCCTATACGACTCTTCCTCTCTCTCTCTCTCTCTCTGTGTCTCCGAGCCATCATCCATGGCTTCCCAGAGCTGCTCAGCGGAGCAACTGGCCCAGTTCTTGGGCCCCAACACCACCAACGCCACCGCCGCCGCAGCCTACCTTTGCTCCCAATTCTCCACCATCTCCAACAGGTTCACCGATACCGAATACGCCGTCGACAGCACCTACCTCCTCTTCTCCGCCTACCTCGTCTTCTCCATGCAACTTGGCTTCGCCATGCTTTGCGCCGGCTCCGTCCGCGCCAAGAACACCATGAACATCATGCTCACCAACGTTCTCGATGCCGCCGCCGGTGGCCTCTTCTATTATCTATTCGGCTTTGCCTTTGCCTTTGGCACTCCCTCCAATGGTTTCATCGGCCGCCACTTTTTCGGCCTGAAGGATGTCCCGACGCAGCCCTATGACTACAGCTCATTTCTCTACCAGTGGGCCTTCGCCATCGCCGCCGCCGGAATCACCAGTGGCTCCATCGCCGAGCGCACCCAGTTCGTGGCCTATCTTATATACTCCTCCTTCCTCACCGGCTTCGTCTACCCAGTTGTCTCCCACTGGTTCTGGTCCACCGACGGCTGGGCCAGCGCGTTCAACACTGATAATCTTTTGTTCGGCTCCGGCGTCATCGACTTTGCTGGCTCCGGCGTCGTCCACATGGTCGGAGGCATGGCGGGGTTATGGGGCGCCCTCATCGAAGGCCCCAGAATCGGCCGGTTCGACCATTCCGGCCGCTCCGTCGCGCTCCGTGGCCACAGCGCATCCCTCGTCGTCCTCGGCACTTTCCTCCTCTGGTTCGGCTGGTACGGGTTCAATCCCGGCTCCTTCACCAAGATCCTCTACCCCTACAGCTCCGGTAGCTACTACGGCCAATGGAGCGCCGTGGGCCGGACCGCCGTGACCACGACTCTCGCCGGGAGCACCGCCGCTCTCACCACTCTCTTCAGCAAGCGAATCCTCTCCGGCCACTGGAACGTGACCGACGTCTGCAACGGCTTGCTCGGCGGGTTCGCAGCGATCACCGCCGGGTGCTCCGTGGTCGAGCCCTGGGCGGCGATCATCTGCGGCTTCGTGGCCGCGGTGGTCTTGATCTCGTGCAACCGGTTGGCCGAGAAGTTAAAGTTCGACGACCCATTGGAGGCGGCGCAGCTTCACGGAGGGTGCGGCGCATGGGGGATAATCTTCACCGCTCTATTCGCCAACGAGAAGTACGTGAACGAGGTGTACCCGGACAAACCAGGTCGACCATACGGGTTATTCATGGGTGGGGGCGGGAAGCTCCTGGCAGCCCACGTGATCCAGATCCTTGTGATCGTTGGGTGGGTCAGTGCCACCATGGGTCCTCTCTTCTATGCTCTTCACAAGCTCAAGCTTTTGCGGATCTCGGCCGAGGACGAGATGGCGGGTATGGATATGACCCGGCACGGTGGGTTCGCTTACATTTATCACGATGACAACGATGACTCGCAAAAGCCCGGGATTCAATTGAGGAAAATTGAACCTCGTGCAACCACCCCCACTTCCGTTTAGATTTTAGAAATTTGTTTTTTCTGTGCTTTTTCAAAATGGGTCGTGATGAGTAATTATTGTTGGCATAAGATATTTTTGTAAAAGAAAAAAAAAAAAAAAAGAAATATTAGTGGGGGGGGGGGGGTTGCCGTAGCATGGTGGGAAGTAATGGATGGATGATAGAGATAATGAAGACTTGGAGCAGCTGCATTTGTATTTTTCTTCATATAATTTTTTTTATGGTAGGGAATTTTGTGTGTTATACAACAGAACTTTGGTTTGGAGCTAAAATGGTCCTACGGTTATTTTGGCAGCATCATCCGGATGAGTCACCATTTTTTTTTTTTTTTCTATGGAAATGCTTTTGTTAAAATAGCTTTCGAAATGTCAGGGGATGTAGATGTGTCACTGCTTTTCTGAATCATTGTCCAACTAATTAAAAATAAAAGCCAGCAATGAACGTTGAGGCTTTTTTTTTTTTTGAGCCTTAACAAAGTGTTTTTTTTTTTTTGGGAAGAAGTGATGATATGAATATGAATTTAGGGAATTCCGACCACGTGATTTTTGGGGTGCGTGCTTATTGAATATTTATTTAATGTGGACCATTTGGCGATGCAATCAAATTGGATCTTATAAGTGATAAGCCGTTTGAAAAAGTGATATTTGTTATTGACACAAACTAATGGAAAACATATATTCATATAAAGAATACCAAATTAACTAAGGGAAACCATTGATTTCAAGAACAAAAAAAATATGCATGATTCACAAATAAATAGTTTGTGTTGCTCATTTTTAGCAAGTAATTGTGGTTATTAGATTTTAATAATTGTTCTGCTTAGGCGGTTAGCGGTTATTATATTGTAATAATCAAAATTTATTGGTTTTAATATTTTATAACCAATGGTTAATAGTTATTAAAACTAATAATCGCCGGTTAATAATTACTTTTTATATATAAGCTTTTGATAGTATTTTAGGCCTTCTTTGTGCCTCATTTTGGAATGTAAATAATTTTGGAATTTTTTTTTTTTTTTGTAAATAATATGGGTGTGCATATATATATTTTTGTAAATAATATGGGTGTGCATATATATATATAAGCATACACGCTCTCCAAACACTAGAGGTTGTGTATAATATATATACCATGCACCACGGTCATACCATTTTTTATTTGGTCTAGCCTGCCTATTTTTTACTTTGGCGAAGTAATCAACTAGGATGTTGTAGTGATCAACTAGGAAGACGTGAAGTGTTCTAATAGACAAGTATAAGATGGGTGATTTGCTTAAAACACCAACATTTCAAATCCAACTTATAGAAAGCCAAATCCAAATAAACACTAACATTAGAAAATACAAATACAAATTCCAAACATTATAAATATATCCAAAAAACCTAAGACTGTTAGTGGTTATTAACCGCTAAGGCAGAGTGGTTAACGCTTGTACACCTCTAAACAAACCATTATTTGTGGAATGAAATAATGGAAAACAGATTTTTATTAATGTGCTTTATGTTGCCTTTTTGTTTTCAGTTTTTAAAACAAAAATATAAACAACACAAAACACTCAAAAACAACTTTCATTTCTAAGTCACATTAAAGCATTTAATAATAATAATAATAATAATTTAAAAAAGGTTAACAAATGGAGCCATTTAAATATTCATATTTGTCAATGTCATAATACTATAAAAAATATATTTTTTTTTGACATGTAGTCTCTGACGTGTTAGGTGGTCTGACCACCTAACACGTGGAAATTTGTCCCTTTTTTTTAAAGTATAAGATAAGAGAGAATGAATTGAAGTAATGCCCCAGTGAATACCACATGCAAGGGGGGAGCACAGTTGGTTTCATTTATAATGCTTTTACAATCTTATATTATATACAACTCAGATGACAACTATACACCATGTGTTAAGTCTTGTGTTTGTGCTCAGATTCAAGTTGTCACTCAAATGTATATCATCAGTTTCTCTTTCAAGAGAATCCGTGATTTAATTGTTTTTGTAAGAAAAAAAACAATACACTTTCATTGTTAATTAATGTTGCTGCTGTTTTCAAGCCCAAACTCGATTGATTTGATGGAATCATGTATGCCTGATTTTGGGACAGCTGCATGCCTTCTTGTTCTGAATCAGCAGGGTCTAGCTTGCACAATTATATATTCCGATATCAGCAAAATACAACAAATGATGTCGGGTATCATCTATCATGCAGATTATTGGTGCATGTAGCCGTTTCACTTGTAATAGAACACAGCCACGAGTCTTTACATCCACCAAGAAAATCAAACAACCTTTTATTAAATTATACCCTCAACCGTCCATGACTTGTTTAACCGGTTGGCGGCTGGTTCAATAAGATTCTGTGAAATATATAAATGCATGTCTTAATTATGAGCTTATGGCTCTTAATTAAGCTAAATTTGTGATGATATATATATATATATATATATATATATATATATATATATATATAAAATTGAACATAAACTGTTGCAAACTATTGTAATATTTTCAATATAATGTGATTGATTTAGAGCGCCTCTTAGGTTTATTTCCTACTTGACTTAGTGTTAGGGTTTATTTGCTCCCTACATGCTCATGAATAAAGACATGTAATATTGTTTAATATATTAAAAAATACTTTAATACAATCAATATATTGTAGCCCATCGCTGTTTCTATGCTTGGGCTATCGCTCTTCTCTCTTTCTCCCATCATATATTTCTACAAAATAAATCCTCTCCCGAATCCTATTCCGCTGCAATAGGTCCATATATACAGTACCAAATACAAGGTTTTAATCGAAAGGTAAATAATTAAGTGGCTCAAACAATGTACTTTGTATTGATTAACTGATTAGTTTACCAATTTCTATCCGCTTAAGCTTTGCAATAGTGGTGATTTAATATGGTATAAGAGCCAATGTTGAGTCACCTATTAAAAGAGAGTTTAAGTTCACACGTGAGAGGGAGTGTTAAAGTACAGATTAAATGATTAAATTTACTCATTCCTATCAACTTAAACTTTTGAAATAAGTGGTAATTTAACACTTCAGCGATAAATAAATGTTTCAATGCAAACAATTAGTAAAATGCAAAGACTCCCAAGGCATGTATTAGTTTAAGGAACTCACTTAAATTTTAGAAGCTTACTGTGTTGGCTTGTGATTTAAATATTTCCATCCCTAGGGTTAATTAGTGCCATAATTGTCTAATACTTGTGGGAAAAAAAAAAAAAAAAAAAAAAATACTGGGGAAGTAGCTTGGCAGTGATCCGTACAATTGAGATTATTGCGCGCATGCATGCAGTCAAGTCATGATCATACATATGGTGATGAAAGTTGATTACATATATATAATCCACCTCCTCATTTCTTACCTTGTCCAGCCCAAAACAATTGCATATATCCCACTTCCCCATTTCTTGTCCCATTATTCTCTTCCCACTTGCTCTGGTAGGTTCTCAAAAATCAGAAAGAAAAAAAAAGGAAATGGAAAACATGTATAACTCCAATTTTTGACATTGACCCTAGGAAGGATAAGAGTGAATTGAAATATGTGGACATGGTTGATTTGGAAGCTTGCTCATGATCAAACCTCTTATTCAAGCACTAAACGCTCTTCTCAGTGGCCTCACATCACCATGAATGGGACTCGATCTCCTATGTAACCTTACAGTTACATCAACACGGCCAACAACTGAATCCAAAAACCCTAAGAAAAGAAGAAGAAGAAGCACGACTGCATGTACACCATGCGTGCATGCCTTTTAGCTAGCATGACCAAATTTGATGCTAGCTAGAAGGATCCAAACAACGATGTCACCTCCATTCAACTCACATAGGATGATTAATGCCTTGCCTGGATGAAGAAGATGATGTGGCAATTAATTGGTCATGGACTTTGGACGTCGTTTTAGGTTTTTGAAGAAATGTGTTTTTCACATATCGACAGTGCCCTTTCAAATTTTAGATTGTGACAATATACTTTTAAACTACCAAAAAAAAAAATCTCTAATACTAAAAAAAAAGACAAAAATAACTATATATTTTTTTAATACGACAAAAATATCCCATAAATTCCAAAAAAGGAAAAAAAAGCTAAAATATAATTTTTATTTTTTTTAAAAAAGAAGACGAACCCTAAGGGTGGTAGAGGCTCAACCACCCCCAAACAACAGCTGGGGTGGTGGTCCGGCCACCACTCAAAGTGTTTGGAGTGTACTAAAACAAAAGACGAACAAAGACTCTTTTCAAGACCTTTGTTTATTTTAAGTAAATACAGTTTCTTAAAGAATAACATTGGTTTTTCTTTTTTGGGGCCACCACCCAAAGTGTTTGGGGGTGTACTAAAACAAAAGACGAACAAAGACTCTTTTCAAGACCTTTGTTTATTTTAAGTAAATACAGTTTCTTAAAGAATAACATTGGTTTTATTTATTTTTTATTCTTTTTAATGTTTTTAAATTTTTATTAAGAATAATTTAATCATCTATAACATGTAAATTTTTTTGATAATTTGATAAGACATTCTCGCAATTTAAAATTTAGAGGAAATATTATCAATGGAATAATTTAAAGGAGTAAGTTGACTATTGTTTATAAAAATGTTCTAGCACGCCAAGAAAGTTGAAAGAGGGATAATGTGAAGGATCACGATTTCCGTGCATTAATAGTATGAATGATGACCAGTCAAAATACTCATTCATATTAATGTGGGAGACTTTACACCTTCCCCGAAAGCCCGCTTTTGTTGACTTGAGAAAAGAATAGTCAAAAAGTCCAAAAATCAACAGTTGCTTTATAATATGTACGGCCGCCCACCTTTTTGGCACTTTCAAGTTTCAAGTCTCTTTTAAATCTTTGGTTGTTCAGCGACAAAGATTTGTTGTAATCTCCAAGTCTTTTCTTATTACCTAAACAAACAAAAAAAACTTAAGTTTAAAGCATCTCTAATTAGGGATGTACAAGCATTTGATGTGGTTATTGTTTATAACGCAAGCGTATGAAACGGTTATTATTTTTAGGTAACTGTATCAGTCCATTGAGGCGGGTGGCTACTAATTGCTTACTCTATAATTATTGAAAACAAAATCGTACTATTAACCGCCTATTAAGTAATTATAAGCTTTTAGAGTCTATTTTATTATTTTATGCTTCTTTTTAGGGTTTATTTTAAACGATTTTTTGAAATTTTTTTGGGCTTTTTATTTATATTTTTTGAGCATGGTGTTTTAGATGAAATTCTTATCTTGATTCCATATTCAACTTAGTTACTGTTTTTCAAGGGAACTCATGGCAGTCAGAATAGAAGAATATGACGTGGCTTTGCCTCAATTGAAGTACAACCGGCCCAAATATGTTGTTTTTCGTGTTTTCGAGTCTTATACATTCAGGAGGGTGAAGTAAAAGAACACACGGTGGCACGCCGTGTGCTGTGTATCACGATTCCGTTCGGGAATAAAAAAAGGTTATGAGGAAATTATTTTTTGCCTCATTAATTATAACGCATTTTTATTTTGCTCTTATGAATTATCAATTGTGACACTTAACTCCATAAACTATTATTTTGTGCCTAAAATTCTCCTTTTGTCAGTAAAAGCGTTAACTCAAATGGTCAAAGTGACAATGCGCTGTAGTTCATGAGGGCAAAGTGATAATGAATTGTAGTTCATGGAGGCAAAGTAACGGGTAGACCATCTGAATTAACGTCTTTGACTGACGAAATGAGCTTTTAACTAATGAAATGAGGATTTTAAGCACAAAATAATAGTTTATGAGATCGGATATCACAATTAAAAATTTCTGATAAAAAAAAAAGGATCAAGAGGTTTTAATTCATGGGTTTTAATTCATGGGGTAAAAGTTAGTCCCCCAAAGGTTTTTGAAAAAGAGTATTATAATTGTAATTGTAGGTGCCTAGGGATGTGTGCCCATTTCTATGAAACTCTATAAAGACTGTATGCTTGCGACATGATGGGCTTAGAGATATTGTTAGGTTGTCCACATGCATTATTGGAGTCCATTGGCAATTTATATCTACAACAGTATAGATATAGGGTTTTATGTGTTCTTTCTAGGTAATTGATGATCTAACTAGCTAGTTGATGAGTTTACATCTCGAATGGCTTGAACAGCTTTTGTGTAACACCAAATGGTACTCTTGACATCGAAAGGGTGGATTCCATCTCATGTCTTTACAGTGCTTGATTTGACTCGTCTGTTTCTAACTCCTTGGGATTGAAAGAGCAGCAGGGCAAATGCACTGCTCTTTCAAAGGATTTTAATTAGTTGCTTCTTAGTCACCATTTGTTGGTAGGCCATCCCCCTCCTTGTACGCTCTCTCTTGTTTCTTCCACTTCCACTAAATTCTTTGTCACTGGATTTGACATTGTCCTTGCACCTTAAAATAAACATATGAAATCCCAAATGAAAATAACAAATCATATTCACAATACTATATATATATCAAAGAACTAATTCATGTCAAAAAAGAATTATGGGCCAACGGGCCAAGGCCTTTAGGTTTTAATGGGTAAGGGCCATAGGGCCCAAACACAAAAAATATCCTAATTCATGTACAAAGCACATTATCTCACTATACACACAAAGGCAGCAGTGTTGCAACAAGAGAAACGAAATTTTTTTTAATATGCTAAATATTCTTCTTAAATCGGCATCATAATTAGTATCAAACACCAGATCGAAATCTGAAGCCTGAGAAGTGAGAAAGGGAAACTTGTTTTATTAGAATCAAATGATCACTACAACTACAAGACTATTAGAAAAGCCCATTCATGTACAGATCGAGCAAATTATGTCACTCCATACAAAGGCACGCAACAGAGTTGTACGTACCAAAAGAAGGAAAATTTTCAGCTTTTCTGATCTTATTAGAAAAGAAATACACAAATGCGAAATGTCAATCTTCAATCAGCACCACAACTACGACCGTCATATGAACCGACTTGAAGCTTGAGAACAAGTAACTCCATCTCCAACTCGGACATGCTCTTTGTCTCATTCTCCAACTCAACCCTCTGCCTCTCAATAACCTGAGCCATCAGCTCCTCATTGCTCACCTCCCCACCTTCCTCCCCACGCAACTGAACCATCCCAGCGGTCACCGTTGCCCTTTGCACATCCAAGCTCCTCATCAACGTCACCAGAGTCTCCACCATGACTTCAATATTACTCATTATATTCTTAGCCTCACTGTAATAATCCACTTGGGTCGCCTTTTCCAACACCTGACGCGATAAACTCGGAATTAACTCGCCAGTCTCCATCAATATAGTTTCACCGCCAAACCGAACTTTTTTCACAACTGAATCAGTGGAATCGATTGGGTACACTGGGTCGAGTTCAAACTCGTCCTCGTTGAAGCTCCAACTGCTGATCCTTCTCTGTTCGATACTCTGCCTCCCAGACGAGCAAGAGGAGTCACCCACTTCTCTGTTCTTGCTCCTCAGCGGCGCATGTATATTAATCTTGCTTCCCTTGAACCTTTGTTCAAGACTAGGCAGCCCCTGCAAGACATTCTTTACAAGAAAATCCAAACCCCCGCAATTCTCGAAGAAGGAATGCTTCAACAATGTCTCTGCCGAGGGCCTCTTTGATGGGTCTTGATGGAGACACGAAGCCACCATTTCTTTGAAAGCCTTGGAGAAATTATTGTGATTTGAAGACGACAAAGGAGGGCGTCCGTGGGCCAATTCTAAAGCAGTGATCCCAAAGGACCATATATCAGCCTTTACAGTGTACCCTTGTTGGGAGTGTATTACCTCTGGGGCCCGCCAATACGGAGCGTCTGCAAGTAATGTGGACCATCCTTGACGAGTTGATCTCAAAGCCTGGTAGATTGAGGCCAACAATCCAAAGAAGGAAAGCTTGACGGACCCATTTGAGTCAATGAGGATGTTACCGGGCTTGATGTCTCTGTGAGTGTGTTGTTGGGTGTGAAGAAAGGACAAGGCAGTTAGAGTTTGTTTGAGAATTATGGCGATGCATGGCTCGGATAGGCCGTCTGGGAAGGAAGAAGATATTATGGATTGTAAAGAACCTGCGGACATGAATGGCATCACCAACCAAAGGTGTTGATCATCTGTGAAGGAACAGAGAGCGTTGAGGACATTTGGGTGGGACAAAGGCGGTGGCTTTGATTGCCACCACCATGCTTGATCAAGATTGATGGCTTTGATTGCCACCACCGTGGAGTTCATGGGCACGCATACGGCCTTGTAAACAACAGCGCAAGGACTAGCACCAACTTTATCTAGAATCTTGTACGACTCCAAGTCCAATGGGTATTGGACGACCCTTTTGGGCTCTTCTTCTTCGTGAGCCATGAAAAGCACGTACTGATCGATGATCTTGGATGGGTTTCTTAGATTTGTTTTACTGGGTTTTTTTCTTGGATATGGCGGATTATTGAGAGCTGCAGGACGATGATATATATATATATATATATATATATATATATATGTTACGAAAAGGATGAGGAAAAAGAAAAGTATGGAATTGAGCGATTTTCTGGTGCGAGTTGAAAAAGAAAGCCGGTTAGACCGGTGGGCTGGAAGAGGCTGACGTGGCAGGCGGTTAATTCTCTCAGAATCAGTTAACGACTTTGCTAGTGGGGAAGGGGGAAGAGTATGGAATTGAATAAATTAGTGTATCCATGCTACGTGCCTAGTTACCTTGCATCAATTATCTCTATGCCTAGCTAGGTGTTACAACTATCCCTCCCACTCAAAGGGACGGAGTCAGAAAGTATTATAGGACAAGGGACAAGCCGTGAAGGCATCCACATAGGAAAAAACAAAAAAACAGAGGCAAGCCATAAATTTAATTTTTTATTTATCATTTAAGGTGGTAGATTAATGGCTCAAGAAAATTTTTAAAGTAATTAAGTACGTACTAAGGCATAACCTAGAAGAAGAAAGAAGAAAAAAAATTAAAGACCTACATTGAAAATCACATTAAAAAAAAAGCAACATTAACCATGAGACGAAAACAAAGTGATTTCAAGCTGCGTTTAAGATACAAACAAATTATCTTAGAGTATATTAAGATAAAAACAAATTACCTTGCACTGCTTTCGTTGGGAAAATTAAATCACTACAAGAAAGTAAGCTCTAAATTTCAAAATTTAAAGTTCTTGATTGTGGACTTATGCTTGTTTAGGGTTAGAAAAGTAACGGGATGTACAACATAATGCTTAAGAGAGATAAAATTTAGCGAGTAAGGCCAAATTTCAAATGAGTAACTAGCTAGCTTAATGGGTACGTTAGGACCAAAAGTTAGGTATAGTTACTACAGTTTTTAATGGGTAATGGTTAAAATATTTGCAAATGAGCAACCAACTTTTAAGTTTTAATAGGTATATATGGCCCAAAAGATTTTTTTGGGTATGAGCAAATAGGGCCAAAAAATTTGTAGGTAGGGCCAATATTTTTTATTTTTTCTAGCTTGGGTAAGGGCCAATTGACTAAAAACTAAAATTTTGACGTTAATTTTTTTTTTTCCTAGAGAATTGGTGTAAACGTATTCTGGTCTACTCTAATTTTGCCATGGCCTACTCTAATTTTGTGCTTTAGTGTAAACGTATTATGTACTTCTCATGATTTCTAGCTCGCTCTATCCAATTATCTTGTGGTACTTTATATTAATTAGAGGGACTAGTCTTGACCAAAGTTAGATAATTGTAAATTTTAATAAACTGAAACAAAAAACGAGATGAAAATTTAGAACTGAAACAATCTTCAATGAGCAGAATTATAATTAATTAGCGTCGGCCACTACAACTGGCATATGAACCAGAAATTTGACGCTCGAGTAAATTTAACTCCATCTCCAACTCGAACGTCCTTTTTCTCTCATTCTCCAACTCAACCCTCTGACTCTCAATAACCTGAGCCATCTGCTCCTCATTGCTCATCTCTCCACCTTCCTCCCCACGCAAATCAACAATCAGAATGGTTAACGCTGCCCTTCGCAAATCCAATGTCCTCTTCAACGCCACCAGACCCTCCAACTTGACTTGGGTCGCCTTTTCCACAACCTGACCCGGTGAGCGCGGAATTAACTCGCCAGACTCAGTACCCGACTCACCTCCCTCGTCTTCAATTATTATAGATTCACCGCCAAACCGAACTTTTTTCACAACTGAATCGTCAGTGGACTCGGTACTCTGCCTCGCCGATGAGTCACCGCCCAACTGCGCAACTAGCTTAATCTTGAATTCCTTGAACCTTTCTTCAACACTAGGCAGCCCTTGCAACACATTCTTTACAATAAAATCCGAACCCTTGCAATTCTTGAAGAAGGAATGGTTCAACAATGTCTCTGCCGAGGGCCTCTTTGATGGGTCTTCATGCAGACACGAAGCCACCATGTCATTGAAAGCCTTGGAGAAATTCTTGAGCTGCTTTGAAGGAGGGAGATGATCATGAGACAAAGGAGGGCGTCCGTGGGCCAATTCTAATGCAGTGATTCCAAATGACCAGATGTCAGACTGCAAGCCGTAATCATATCTTTCCTCCTTTGGCATACAATTACTGCCCGGAGCATCAGTGAACATCAAAGAGGATGATGCAAGCTTGACGGATCCATCTGAGTCAATGAGGATTTTACCGGCCTTGACATCTCTGTGAACGAGTCCTTGGTTGTGAATAAAGGACAAGCCGGCTAGGGTTTGTTTGAGAAGTATGGCGATGCATGGCTCGGAGAAGCCGTGTGGGAAAGAAGAAGATATTATGGATCGTAAAGAACCAGCGGACACTAACGGCATCACCACCCAAAGGCGACCAACATGTGTGAAGGAACAGTAAGGGGTGAGGATGTTTGGGTGGGAGAGATAGGACATGGTCTGGACTTGGTCTTGAACATTTTCTATATCCGCCGGGGAATATTGATCAAGATTCATGGCTTTGAGTGCCATCAACATGGAGTTCATGGGAAAGCACATTACCTTGTACACAACACTTGTACAACCGACACCAATTTCATCAAGAAAGTGGTACGTCTTGGAGAAGGTTGTGGCCGATTGGGATTGGGCCTTTTCATTCTGATCTTCTTCTTCTTCGTGAGCCATGAAACTAATCACGTACTGATGATCTTGGATTTGTTTTACTGCATGGGTTTGATTCTTCGATGAAAAGAAACTGCTATGAAAAGAATGAGGAAAAAGAAAGTAGGGATTTTTTTATGCTCAATGATGTTTTTATATGAGATGAATTTTTATTAGATTTTAATCCAATGATAATTTTAAAAGCCACATACGTGTGTTAAAAAATAGGAGTACGTTAGCATTACTCAAAGTAAAAACAAGAGGTGTGTGATGTAAGTGCCGTTGACCAATAAGTTCAAAATTTTCCTTATAAAGTATTAATTTTTTTTTTTTGGGTGTTCTTTTTAGGTAATTGTTGATCAAACTAGTTGATCAGAGCACTTACATTGGATTAACCAAAATAGCCAAAAGGTTATTTTGGCTTGTATTAATTGTAGCAAAAAATATCACCATAAAAAAAAAAAAACCTGCCATCCATCTAGTCACTTTAGCTAACGATTTAACTACATGTTGCTACAGTGCAACAATGCATAAATTAAATTAATAATGAAAAATCAATTTGATTCTCTCTCATCTTTTGGAATAGTAAAGGTATATAAAGAAATAATCTTTTAAATGGAATAGTGAAAGTCCAGAGTTAAAATGAATATATGTGCTTTTAAAAAAGTGAATAGTTATATTAAAAAAAAGAGAGAGAAAAGTGCTATTTAATTAAATTACAACTCCCTCCTTGTTTCTTCCTCTTCCACTAAATTCATTGTTACTGAATTTGACAATGCATGTCCTTGCACCTTAAAATAGGCATATTAGTAAATGTTGTCTCATATTGGTGAAGTATAAAGAAAAATAATAGTTAATATACGTAAGTAGACCAAAATCCATTAATTTAGGCTTTTGGATTACAAGTGACCAAAAGTTGACCTTGCCTATTGTTGACCTCATTTCTTACACTAAGATATAGAGAAATAGTAACATATGTTTACAATCCTAATTTTTTCCGTGGAGAAAAAAACTTCAGATGTAATGCAATATTAGATTGCATATATCACAAAACTAATTCATCATGTCATAGAAGAAAGAGAGGGACCTAGAGACATAAGCCTTGAGCCCTAAGTCCATTAAGACACTGATGTAACGTGGCTTAGTGGCCGGGCTGCAAAGAAGAACATCAATAAAGAACGGATAGGTATTTCTAGATCTTGAAACGATCAAAGGATCTAAGAAATCTTTTCTAAACGCTAGATACTCCTTAGGGTTTGAAGGAAAATCATGAAGAAACTCAACTCTGAGTAATCTTATTGATAAAAATTGATTCATAAATGAACTTGGATTCCTAGAATTCTTCATCAATCGATTCACCTTCCTTCTCCACACGCATAATATGAATTTGGTAGATGGATTTGAGAATCACGAATAACGGTCAAGTTGGCTTGTCGCGGACTCCCCGCATCAAACCACGACTTCCTCCATTGAGATCGCGCCCTACTAAAGGTAACCACGTCATCCTCATCTACAAAATGTGGAGTTGGTTGACAGTGACGAACGTTAAGACCACCCATGTTGTCCAATTGGTTAGTGAGAGTCTCTATTTGTCCACTCATAGCCTCCAACTATTCCTCCATGTGCTACCAACAAATCGCTGATTGATTCTTCATCTTCGCCGCCTCTCTGGGCACCTTCTTTTTGTCGGACCTCTCTATCTTTTCTTTAACAAGGAACTCTTCTAGTTGCAAGTAACCTTGAGAGTCCGTTGTGTCGAGCTTAACGCCTGCTTCAAGTGGAATAGCATAAGCTTGTTTCATAGGAAATTTTCTCCGCATTCCGCGCCCTGCAAAAAGGATTGGCAGGTTCACTCTCAACGATAAATTTGCCTTCTGCCTCTGCGTACCACGGTCTTGGTTGACGACAACAACTGTTGTGACCACCCATGTTGAATAATTGGGTAGTGAGGGCTTCGACTTGATCCCTCATAACCTCAAATTGTTCCTTCATGTGTTGCCAACAAATCACCGGTTGCTCCTTACGTTCTGCCTCTATGCGCACGTATACTTTGTTCTTGTCTGTATAACGGTTGCCCCTCCCCACTCATGAAAAGTAACTTGGGCTCTGATACCAATTGATGCAACATGGCTTAGTGGGCTGCAAAGAAGAACAACAATAAAGAACGGATAAGTATTTCTAGATCTTGATACGATCAAAGAATCTAAGAAATTTTATCTAAATGCTAGATACTCCACAGGGTTTAAATGAAAATCATGAAGAAACTCAACTCTGAATAATCTTATTGATAAAAACTGATTCATAAACAAAAGCTATGTTCTATTGTCTATAAAACATGCATTTATAGGCCCCCCAACCCTAACCCTAATAGTAATACGAATTAGAGTCGAAATTGAAATTTTACGAGTCCCGTCCGGACGAGACATACCCCCGTTCAGAGGGTCACCCAAATAACTGAACTTAAAGTATGTAAAACAACTAAAAACTAAGTAAAAACTGAAGCATAACATAGGGCCGTTTGGATTGCTTGCGAATGGACGTCTTGGGTTTTATTATGGTGACTTTCGGAAGAGATCCGTTCGGACGGCTTACGAATGGCCTGCGAATGGAGGCTCTTTTGACCAAGTAAACATCGGAATTAGCAAACTCTCGTGAAACATGAATTATCTTTCCAACGCCGCAAAGTTTGCTCCAATCTGAGGGTTAAAACTCTAGATATAGTATTTTTAGTAGAACTCGTCGTGTGCGAATTTTTTCCTACATCATTGCTCTTCTTTATAGAATCTTTAGCTTTCCAGTCTACATTAGACACTCTATAAAGGATCTCACCTCACATATATGGATGTAATATGGTGTATTTGTTTTCTTTACTTAAGTTGTACTAAGCTAAGGTGTCAATCACTCATTGAAGGGTACAAAATGATGAGTTTGTGCCACAACCCCATAGAAGCAGCTCTCAATGTGAAAACAAAACATAATAATGAATGTCTCTATAAGAAGGATTACAATTTGATACACTTTATATCAGCCATTTAATAGTTATGGCTTAGTAATAAATTACAAATTATAAAGACAAGTAGTGCCAATCCATTTTTTTGAGCATGTCAAGGCAGCTGAGTATGTTGAAGAATGGAAAATAGCATTTGTCTTTGAATACTTAACAAATAATTATACCTTAAAAAATAATGATTTAAAAAAATAGAATTGATGGGGAAATTAAAACAAAAACAAGTATCACAATCTAAATCTCAACCATATATAAGCATTAACAACAAATGCCACCTTTAATATTACAATAGCAACAAAACCAGCTTTCACAGTGACATGGAGGTTTCATATCGTAAAGGAAGATCAATGACTATGCATGATTAAAAAATATATAAAAGAACTTCGAAACCAGTCACCACAGACATGTAAAAGCAGCATTATATTTTTCCACCAGAAGAAAGACACAATTTTTTATTAGAATCAAATGATCACCACAAGACTATACAAAGTACATTGTTGTATTAAGACGCAGAAAATTTATTCAGCTTTTTCTTATTAGAAATACTCAATGCTATATAAATGTCCTAGCTAGCTAGCTAGCTAGAGATCTTCCAAATCCATCTCCAACTTCTTTAAGTTCCACTCTTATCAGGCCACAAGACATTGATATTTATTAATGCTATAGTACTACTCAATATTTTTGTTAACACAATTTCTTTAATTAGTCATTGAAGTTCAAATATAAATCCAACATTAGTTACAGGTACTATTTATCCAAGGCAATTGCATGGTTGTTATGGTAGGATGGTGACGCCCAGATATTCCGGGCTTTTGGAATGAAATCAATACTCAATTGCTTAATTGTTTCCAATAAAATTCGGAAAACAAATATAAAAAATCTTCAAAACCAGTCATGGTTAATCCACAGAATTAAAGGCAGCAGTAAAAGAAAGACACAAAATTAGTTTTCAGCTGCCTGCCTTAATAAAATATAATTGTTCATCCAGAAAGTAATATGAAGACTGATCAGAAACGGAAACTTGTTTTATTAGAATCAAATGATCGATCTATTGTGACACATTCATGCACAGAGCAAATTAATTATTTTCAGGTCTCTCTTATTAGAATAGAAATACACAATCTTCAATCAGCAGCAGTAGCACCATCGCCATGTGCCGCCTTTTCCACAACCTGACCCGGTGAACTCGGAATTAACTCGCCAGACTCACCCAACTCACCTCCCTCGTCTTCAATTATTATGGATTCACCGCCAAACCAAACTTTTTGCACAACTGAATCGTCGGTGGACTCGGTTGGGTACACTGGAACGAGTTCACTACCCTCAGCATCATCATCATCATCGCCATTATTGTTATTGGTCGTAAACCGCGCAAGTAGATTAATCTTGGTTTCCTTGAACCTTTCTTCAACACTAGGCAGCCCCCGCAAGACATTCTTTATAAGAAAAGACGAACCCTTGCATTTCTTGAAGAAGGAATGCTTTAACAATGTCTTTGCCGAGGGCCTCTTTGTTGGATCTCGATGGAGACACGAATCCACCATGTCATTGAAAGCCTTGGATAACTTGTTGAGGTTTGAAGGAGGGAGGTGATCATCAGACAAAGGAGGGCATCCGTGGGCCAATTCTAATGCAGTGATTCCAAAGGACCAGATATCACACTTCAAGCCGTAACCATATTTTTGCAACTGTGACATACCATAAGTGCCCGGAGCATTAGTGAACATCAAAGAGGATGATGCAAGCTTAACGGATCCATTTGAGTCAATGAGGATTTTACCGGGCTTGATGTCTCTGTGAAGGCGTCCTTGGCTGTGAAGAAAAGACAAGCCGGTGAGGGTTTGTTTGAGAATTATGGCGATGCATGGCTCGGAGAAGCCGTGTGGGAAAGAAGAAGATATTATGGATCGTACAGAACCAGCGGACATGAATGGCATCACCACGAAAATGCGACGTCCATCATTTTCGAAGAAATAGTGAGGGGTGAGGATGTTTGGGTGGAAGAAATAGGACATGGTCAGGACTTGACGTTCCACATTTTCTATATCCTCCGGGGATTGATCAAGATCAATGGCTTTGATTGCCACCAACATGGAGTTCCTGGGCAAGCACAATATTACCTTGTACACAACACCGGTACAACCGACACCAATTTCATCAAGAAATTTGTACGACTCGGGGAAGGTTGTGTCCGATGGGTCTTCTTCAAGAAATTCTTCTTTGCGAGCCATGAAACTAAACGTACACCTTGATCTTGGATTTGTTTGACTGGGTTTGATTCTTCGATGAAAAGAGTGAGGAAAAAGAAAGTAGGGATTTTATTTAGCTGTTTTCTTGTGAGAGTTGAAAAGGAGAAACAGTTAAGACACGGCTAGCGCGCGTGGTTAATTATATGCTTTGAGCGGAAGACGATGCATGCAAGCGCTCCAAAAAGAACATTTTTTCTCTTAAAAGCAAGCGTGGGTTCGAGCATTTTTCTTTTTTAAAAATGTCGCCAAAACTAATAAAAGTTTGATTATTATTAATTAATAACTGTCATTCGTGTACATGCCTAGTTGACCGTGGGCTGAGGTATATATGAATAAAAAATGCCCGCAAAAAGATAAGAAATAATTAGCAAAAGAGCTTAATGGATCGAGTTAGCGAAAATTACTATAACGCTTAAATTAGTTAGTATAGTGTATGAGAGAAAATTGAACGGAAAAGGTTTTTAGGAGAGAGAGCGTAAAGTTATACTTACTTCCACTTCTTTATATAATTTTTTCACACTCATATGTAGTTTTTAAAACGGTTGTACCTGCACTTGTGAGGTTTGTGTCAATTTGTTTAGGTTTTGGACTAAAAGTAGTGTCATAATATGTATATTAATTTACTCTTGTTTGACTTTCTTGGTATTTCTTTCCCCAACAATTGGTATCAGAGCCTAAAGAGCGTTGTTTCTCTAGGAGTACCCATGATGTTCTTGTGTGTGACATTCTTGTGTGAGGGAGAGTTTGGTCCGTGTGGAAAAGACTCACAAGTGAGGGGAGAGTTTGGTCAATATAAAAAAGACTCAAAAGTGAGGGGAGATTTGCTGTACATGCATTGAACCCAAGCCCATTATTAGCTCAGGCTTTTGGTTTAGAAGTGATGTTTTAATATGTATATCAACTTACTCTTGTTAGACTCCCTTGGTGTTTCTCTCCAAAAAAAAATAAAAAAAAAAAAAAAAAAATCATTGAATATGAGATGGATCTTTATTAGATTTTACTTTAATGATGATTTTAAAAGCCACATATATATAAAAAAATGAGTGTAAAAAAGTGGGAGTAAGTTTGCATTACTCAAAATAAAAACAAGAGGGCCGGGGTGAGATGCGAGGGCAGTTGATCAATAAGTTTAAATTTTTCCTTAATTATGAAGTAATTTATTTTTTTGTAGGAGTTTGTAGGGCCAGGCACGACCCGCCCTGGCCTTAATTAACGTGGCTTCGCCATTGATGCTTGCCATGTGGTGGACTTAGAATTGTTCAATTATTTTCCATGTATGGAAAATAATTGATTAAAAAAAAAAATAGAATTAATGGGGAAAAGAGAACAAGTATCAGAATCTAAATCTAAACCATAAGCATTAACAACAAATGCCACGTGGCAACAAAACCACGTGGAAACACCAAGGGAGATCAATGACTATATATGCATGATTCAAACAAATATAAAAGAACTTCAAAACCAGTCATAATTGAAAATTATATACCCACCACACATGTAAAAGCAACATTTTTGCACCAAAAGAAAGACACAATTTTTTTCATTAGAATCAAATGATCACCACAAGACCATATACAAAGCACATTATTTAGCTTTCTCTTATTGGAAATACACAATGCTATATAAATGTCCTAGCTTGCACAATCAGCTAGAGATCTTCCGATCCAAATCCATCTCCAACTTCTTTAGGTTCCACTCTTTCTCATACTCCAACTCAACCTTCTGCCTCTCTATATCCTTAGCCATCTCCTCCCCCTCCTCACGTAACTGAAAAATTAGATTCTCCACGCTTACCATTTGCACATAAAAATGACATGTGTCTATTTTTTTAATAATATGTGAGATGCACATGAGTTTTTAATAAAATTTATTCTAACTTTGTTTATGCTATTAAAAAAAATATGTACATCTCACATGTTCAACGGACATATGTCACTTTTATAGACTAGATTGAAGGAAATTTATCTAACCAAATTTGAAGAAAAACTTTGTCTGGGGCACTCTAACTTCTCTAATTTTGTATGCTTTAGTGTAATCGTTTTATGTACTTCTCATGATTTCTCGCTCGATCCAATTATCTTGTCGTACTTTATATTAATTAGAGGGACTAGTCTTGACCAAAGTTAGATAATTGTAAATTTTAATAAACTGAAACAAAAAACGAGATTAAAATTTTGAACTGAAACAATCTTCAATCAGCAGAATTATAATTAATTAGCGTCGGCCACTACAACTGGCATATGAACCAGAAATTTGGCGCTCGAGTAAATTTAACTCCATCTCCAACTCCAACGTCCTCTTTCTCTCATTCTCCAACTCAACCCTCTGCCTCTCAATAACCTGAGCCATCTGCTCCTCATTGCTCACCTCCCCACCTTCCTCCCCAAGCCACTGAACAATCATAGTGCTCACCGTTGACCATCGCTCATCCAATCTCCTCTTCAACGCCACCAGACGCTCCAACGTGACTTCAGTTAATATAGATTCATCGCCAAACCGAAATTTTTTCACAACTGATGAGTCACCACCCTCAGCGCCATTGTTATTGGTCGTCAACCGCGAAATTACCTTAACCTTCTTTTCCTTGAAAATTTGTTCAAGACTAGGCAGCCCCTGCAAGACATTCTTTACAAGAAAATCCGAACCCTTGCAATTCTTGAAGAAGGAATGCTTCAACAATGTCTCTGCCGAGGGCCTCTTTGATGGATCTTGATGGAGACACGAAGCCACCATGTCATTGAAAGCCTTGGATAACTTCTTGAGCTTTGAAGAAGAGCGTCCGGATCCGTGGGCCAATTCTAATGCAGTGACTCCAAAGCACCAGATATCAAACTTCAAGCCGTAACCATATTTTTGCGCCGGTGACATACCATTAGTGCCCGGAGCATCAGTGAACATCAAAGAGGATGACGCAAGCTTGACGGATCCATCTGAGTCAATGAGGATTTTACGGGGGTTGATGTCTCTGTGAAGGAGTCCTTGGCTGTGAAGAAAAGACAAGCCGGTGAGGGTTTGTTTGAGAAGCATGGCGATGCATGGCTCGGATAAGCCGTGTGGGAAAGAAGAAGATATTATGGATCCTACAGAACCAGAGGACATTAATGGCATCGCCACCAAAAGGTGACGTCCGGTAACATGTGTGAAGGAGTCACAGTAAGGGGTGAGGATGTTGGGGTGGGAAAGAAAGGACATGGTCCGGACTTGACGTTCAACATTAACTATATGCGCCGGCCGGGATCGATCAAGATCCACGGCTTTCATTGCCACCAACATGGAGTTCTTTGGAAAGCACATTACCTTGTACACAACACCGGTAAAACCGATACCAATTTCATCAAGAAAGATGTACGTCTTGGACTTGGAGAAGGTTGTGGCCGATGGGGTTTGGGCCTTTTCATTCTGATCTTCTTCTTCTTCGTGAGCCATGCATGAAACTAATCACCTGAACTTGGATTTGTTTTACTGCATTGGTTTGATTCTTCGTTGAAAAGAAACTGTTATGAAAAGAAGAAAAGAACGAGGAAAAAGAAAGTAGGGATTTTATTTAGCAGTTTTCTTGTGAGAGTTGAAAAGGAGAAACTGTTTAGACAGAGCGCGCGTGGTTATATGCTTTGAGCGGAAGACGATGCATGAAAGCGCTCCAAAAAGAACATTTTTCTCTTAAAAGCAAGCATGGGTACTAGCATTTTTCTTTTTAAAAAATGTAGCCAAAACTAATAAAAGTTTGATTATTATTGATTAAAAACCGTCATTCGTGTACATCCCTAGTTGACCGTGTGCTGAGGTACGAATCAAAAATTTATGCAAAGCAATAAGAAATTAGCAAAAGAACTTACACGAGTCAGCCGGCGAGAAATAACTATGATGTTTGAATTAGTATAGTGTATGAGAGAAAATTGAATGGAAAAAGGTTTTTAGGAGAGAGAGCGTAATGCTATATTGACTTCCATTTATTTACACAATTTTTTCACAATACTCATAGGTGGTTTTTGAAACAGTTGTACGTGCACTTGTGAGGTTTGTGTCCCACCACATTGTTAAAGTGTAAAGAAAAAGAGTACGTAATTTACCCTTGTTTGACTCTCTTGGTATTTCTCTTCCCAACAATTGGTATTAGAGCCTAAAAAGCGTTGTTTCTCTTGAAGAACGTGTGACACTTTTTTTTTTTTTTGCCTAATCAAATAAGGGAAACTGGGTTACATGGGATCAAACAACAACAAAAAGGTGGGCACCCTAACAATAAAGCCCAAACGAAAACTGCAGCACAAATACAGAGGAAGATACAAGAAAAAGTCCAAAAAGACCAAATAGTAAGCAATGGTTTTATTCACGGTTCAAGAGAAACCATAAACAAGCCAAGCCTATTGAAAGGCCACACAAGGCAGTGCAGATAAGCAAAATAACTCAGTGAAGAGTTCTATGCAGTAAAGGCAATAGTCACGGTTAAATAATTGTTGCAGAGATAGCATTGCAGAAAACCGTAAAGGAGCTGTTGAAGGACGACCACCGAAAACAAAAAACTCTCACACAAGATCGATCCACATCGGGACAAGGAGATTGTTACCCACAGGAAATATGAAAAACAGTACAACCAAACAAAAAGAAAATACAATACAGGAAAACAACGGTAAAACAACAACATGGGTGAGTAGATCGGGTTTTTTTGAAACCCGATCTATATGGTCAGTTGAAGGCGTGGCTGATGACGATGGGCTGAGCAGCGAGGATAGGGGACGATGGGCTGGACGACGCTGTGTGGTCGGCAGAAGGTGTGGCTGATCGGTGACGGTAGTGAGGAACGGCGACGGGCGGTGCTGTTGCACAAGAAAACGACAAAAAATATAGAAAACCCAAACAAATTGGCAAGGAAACAAGAGAAAAACGGAGGAGAGGGGGGGAGAGAGAGAGGAAATTGCCTTTTCCTTCTCCTCAAAAGGGCCGCACAAGGCGGAGGAGAGGGCCTCACTAGGGAGGCGGCTGGGAAAGAACCCTAGGGTTTTCCAAAGCTTCTCTCTCTAAAACAAGAGAGATAAGGGATTTATGAAAGAATGAAATTCCGTGTGACACTCTTGTATGAGGGAGAGTTTGGTAATGTGAAAAAGATTCACAAGTGAGGGGAGATTTGTTGTACATGCATTGAACCTAAGCTTATTATTAGCTTAGGCTTTTGGTCTAGAAGTGGTGTTCCAGTACGTATATTAACTTACTCTTGCTAGACTCCTTTAGTATTTCTCTCCCCAACAAAAACCATCATTAAATATGAGATGGATTTTATTAGATTTTTTTTAATCTATTATTGATTTGAAAAGCCACGTATAAGTGTAAAAAAATGGGTGTAAAACGGTGGGAATAAGTTAGCATTACTCAAAGTAAATACAAGAGGCTAGGGGTGGGATGTGAGGGCCGTTGACCAATAAGTTCAAATTTTTCCTTATGAAGTAACATTTTTTTTTTTTTAAGGAGTTTGTAGGGCCACGACCCACCCTGACCTGTGGTGGGCTTAGAATTGATTAAGAAAATAGAATTAATGGGGGAAAACAAAAACAAGTATAGAATCTAAATCTCAACCGTAAGCATTAACAACAAAAGGCACCTTTAATATTACACTAGCAACAAAACCAGCTTAATTTCACAGTGACATGGAAGTTTCATATCTTAAAGGAATTAGATCAATGACTATATATGCATGATCAAAACAAATATAAAAGAACTTCAAAACCAGTCATAATTGAAAATTATATATCCACCACAGGCATGTAAAAGCAACATTTTTGCACCAAAAGAAAGACACAAATTTTTATTAGAATCAAATGATCACCAAAAGGCTATACAAAGCACATGATTTAGCTTTCTCTTATTAGAAATACACAATGCTCGATCAATCAGCTAGAGATCTTCCAAATCCATCTCCAACTTCTTTAAGTTCCACTCTTTCTCGTACTCCAACTCAACCCTCTGCCTCTCTATAACCTTAGCCTTCTCCTCCTTCTCACGTAACTGAAAAATCAGATTCTCCACTCTTACCATTTGCAGATACAAGCTAAGCTTCAAGTCATCCAGATCCAGATCCTCCATCATCGCTTCCCTTCTTCTATTCTCAGCCTGATCACTATGATCAATTAACTCGCCTGTCTCACCCAACTCACCTCTCTTGTCTTCAATTATTGTAGTGGACTCGGTTGGGAAGACTGGGTCGAGTTCAAACCTTTCCTCGTTGAAGTTCCACCCACTGATAATCCTTCTAGCTGAGTCACTAGGCATCTTCTGCTCCCTCCCCATCTCCAAATCAATCAGATTGCTCACCGTTTCCCTTTGCTCACCCAAGCCCCTCCTCAACGCCACCAGACCCTCCACCATAGCTGAGTCGTCACTAGGCGGCAACCCCTGCAAGACATTCTTAACAAGAAAATCTGAACCCCTGCAATTCTCGAAGAAGGAATGCTTCAACAATGTCTCTGCGGAGGGCCTCTTTGATGGGTCTTGATGGAGGCAAGAAGCCACCATGTCTTTGAAAGCCTCGGAGAAGTTGTTGTGCTTTGAAGGAGGGAGGCGAGACAAAGGAGGGCGTCCGCGGGCCAATTCTAACGCAGTGATTCCAAAGGACCATATATCAACCTTCAAGCTGTAATTACCATTATTTTGCGAGTTAATTACCTCCGGTGCCATCCAATAAGGCGCGCCCGCAACGTCATGAGTGAGCATCAAAGAGGATGATGCAAGCTTGACGGATCCATTTGAGTCAATCAGGATGTTACTTGCCTTGATATCTCCGTGAAGGAAATCTTGGCTGTGAAAATTGGACAAGGCGCTTAGAGTTTGTTTGAGAACAATTGCAATGCATGGCTCGGATAAGCCGTCTGGGAAAGAAGAGGACATTATGGATTGTAAAGAACCAGCGGAATTAATTGGCGTCACCAGCCAAAGATTAGCGTTTTTGGGTCCAACATTTTCCAAATCCGGCCGTGATTGATCAAGATCGGTGGCTTTGATTGCCATGACCATGGAGTTCATGGGCAAGCATATGGCCTTGTAAACATCGTGATCTCTATCTTCATCAGGAATCTTTTTAGGCTCTTCTTCTTCGTGAGCCATGAAACTAACCACGTTGATCTTGGATGGGTTTGTTAGATTTGTTTTACTGGGTTTTATTGTTGAATATGGCGGGCCAATGAGAGCAAGACGATGATATATATATTTATATATTATGAAAAGAAAGGAGGGATGTTAGTGGTTTTCTTGTGAGAGTTGAGAAGGAGAAACTGCTTGAGCGCGCGGTTATATACTTATATATGTTTTGAGCTTTTCTCTGTATTCATTTATGCAGTTATTCAAGATGAACTCTTTTTTATTTTTTATTTTGGTTGGTTTAAGAGCTTATTCTTTAGAAATAAATGAGTGAAAAAAGATATATATTAAAAGATGGAATTGTTAGTTAGAAGGTACTTTAATGAGGTTCCATATCTTAAAAGTAAGATCAATTATGACTACGATTACTCGAGCTCTATCACTTTAAAGTAGCTCATATCCACTCTAGCTAGCTAATTGTCTCAGTCTCTATTCCTAGCTAAGTGTTACTACTATCCCTCTGGTACTCCATTTTTTTGCTTCAGTGTAAACGTACGTCTACTCTTCTCATGATTCCTCCGTCAATGCAATTATCTTGTACTTAATTTATATTGCAGGGACTAGCTTTGAAATAGTTAGATAATTGTAAATTTTAATAATTACAAAAAGTTCTGTCAAACATATTCTTCTTTTTTCAGGCCACCAAATATTGACATTTATTAATGTCAATTTCCTTAATTAATCATTGAAGTTAAAAAACTCCAATTAGCAAAATATTGTTCTTCTATCAAACACCAGAAATCTGAAGCCTGAGAAGTGGGAAATGGAAACTTGTTTTATTAGAATCAAATGATCGATCACCACAACTACAAGACTATTACAATGCAGCTATCTCTATTGTAACACCAGATAGACAAAAATTATCTCCCTCCATAGTCCATACGAAGGCATGCAACAGAGTTGTACTAGAAAGAAAATTTTCAGCTTTCTCTTGTTAGAAAAGAAATACACATTGCTAATTAAATGTCCTTCTAATTCATTCATCACCGCTGCCATCGGCGCCGCCTTTTCTTCTTAACTTGTATCACAGTTTCACCTTCACCGCCAAACAACCTCTTGGCTTGTTTCACAACTGAATCGTCGTCGGTGGACTCGGTTTGGAAGATTGGGTCGAGTTCAAACCTTTCCTCGTTGAAGCTCCACCCACTTATCATCCTTGTCTCTTTTACACTCTGCCTCGCTGATGAGTCACCACCCTCATCATCATCATCATCGCCATGCTTAGCAATCTTGCTTTTCTTGAACCTTTCTTCAACACTAGGCAGCCCCTGCAACACATTCTCTACAAGAAAATCCAAACCCCCGCAATTCTTGAAGAAGGAATGCTTCAATATTGTCTCTGCCGAGGGCCTCATTGATGGATCTTGATGGAGACACGAAGCCACCATGTGTTTGAAAGCCTTGGAGAAATTCTTGTGCTTTGAATGAGGGAGGTGATCATGATGAGACAAAGGAGGGCTTCCGTGGGACAATTCTAACGCAGTGATTCCAAAGGACCATATATGAAACGTGAAGGAGCAATCATCTTCGTCTTCGTTTCTTATCTCCGGCGCCATCCAATAAGACGTTCTTGATTCATCGGACATTGAGGGCCTTCCTAAATCTGCAAGCTTCACGGACCCATTTGAGTCAATGAGGATGTTACTGGCCTTGATGTATATTTGAATGTCTACTTCATTGTAAAGATAGGACACGGCGCTTAGAATTTCTTTAAGAATTATGGCGATGCATGGCTCGGAGAAGCCGTTTGGGAAAGAAGAAGTCATTATGGATTGTAAAGAACCAGCGGACATGAATGGCATCACCACCCAAAGGCGATCATCAACCATGAAAGAACAGAGGGGGTTGAGGACGTTTGGGTGGGAGAAATGGGTCAAAAACGATATTGGGATTGTCACTAAGTGGCGGTACCACGACCCTGATTGACAGGATTGATGGATTTGATTGCCACCACCATGTTCATGGGCTCGCATATGGCCTTGTAAACAACAGAGTTAGAACCACTACCAACTTCATCAAGAATCTTGTACGAGTTTGCGTCCAATGGGTATTGGAGTACCACTTTATGCTCTTCTTCGTGAGCCATGGAATCGCCTACTGATCTTGGATGGGTTTGCTAGAGTTGTTTTGCTGGGTTTAATTCTTGGATAAGGTCGGCTAATGAGAGCAAGACGATGAATCATATATATGTATGCATGTGTGTGTGTGTGTGTGTGTTATGAAGAAAAGGATGAGGAAAAAGAAGGTAAGAGTGCGGTTATATATTTTGACCCGAGAGAGAGAGAGGCCCATATTCACATAAGAGCCTATCCATCATAAAATTGGGCTCAGCCAAGGCCATATCGATCAACAAGTAAATAAAAGGGATAAATATAAAATTGGTCTATCTAGTTGGTCTAATTTACAAATTATTTTATGTGGTATAAAAAACAATTTATAGGTCCCTAGGGTAAATCAAAATAATATTTTACTCTCTAAACTCATTTTTCGTTAAATGACTTAACGGAAACCGTTTCATTGCCACGTCACATCCAATAAAAATGTGACACATGTTTTTTTATTTCTGATTTTAAAAAATGACAGGTAACCTTTTCCATGTCATCTTGAGGCGCCAGCACACTCTCCATGTCAAATTAAATAAACATAATCCCTCTATATCCCCACTTGTGCCGTCGTCATTTTTATCTTCCCCACCGATTCATGGTCCATCTCCAGGCGAGCTGTTGGGTTTTGTAGCACGACTGAAATCGCCGCCAGAGAATCGCTAGAAACATTACGATGGTAAGCCACCTTGCTTAAGAGCTGTTTTACTTCCGGTTTTAAGATTTTTGGCATATTTGATCTTTGAGTTACTCTGAGATTTTTGGGCATCTGGGTTTTTAGAGTAGTGTGTTTTTGGGCAGTCTTTCTATGAAAATTTGGATTTGTTTTTGGGCATTGAAGCCTATTCGAAAATTGTTTATAGGCTTTAGAAACAATCTCTCCCTCTCTCTCTGTGTCGTTTTTTGTTTTGTTTTTGTTTTTGTTCTATGGCAAGCAGTGGTGGAGCCACGTTGGTCTTTGGCGCCCCCAAAGATTTAAAAATTAAAAAAAAAAAAAAAAATTCACTGTCCAATGGCAAGCACAATTGTGCTGTTCACTAGTAGGCACAATGATGAACATCATATATCATTTTTGGAGTAATATCTTTATTTGAAACTTTAAATGTTAGAAGTTTATAGGGCTTAGGTTTATTTACCATAGAATTGACGTGGAGAGTGTGTGCTTGCACCTCAGGATGACATGGAAAAGGTTACCTGTCATTTAAAAAAAAAAAAAAAGTGTTGCATTTTTATTGGATGTGACGTGGCAATAAAACGGTTTTCATTAAGTCATTAACAGAAAATGAGTTCATGGAGTAAAATGTTATTTTGGCATACCCTAGAAATCTATAAATAATTTTTTATACCACAGGGAGTGATTTGTAAATTAGGCCAGCCACGATGGCTAATTTTGCATTTATCCCTAAATAAAAATGCAACACCCTTTCATGGTTGCAAAATGCAAATCCCTCAACTCTCATTATCCCAACAAGTCGTGGAGAAGTTAACCAAATGAATAATACGAGAACAGACATGCACGGCTCGCACCCTTCCTAGTAGTATAATTAGGGTGGTTTGCAGGATTTTTCCGTGCTAAAATCGTGTCAGAATAATGGAAGCCAGAGCCGTAGTTAAATTCACTTATGAGTGTTTATGTTCAATGTTTACTTTGTTTTCCTTTTCAGCATTTGGATTTTGTGCAGTATTGGTGCTAATTGACTATACAAGGATTAATTAGCAGCAAGAACAGCGTAATTAATATGCCTAACAGCATAGTACTTACATGGTAATTGGAGTTAGGTTCTGATATTGTGGAAGGGAGTCGGCACTTGTTCCACAAGGTATAAATCATAGTTTTCTAAAATTTTTTTGTTGAATAGGTTCATACTTATTTATATGGCTGATGAACTTTCGGCTAGGGCTATACAAGCGGTTGGGGTTATAGCTATTAGCCGCAACCGAATAAGGTGGTTATTGAATTTTAATAACCACAACCGCTCCACTTAGATGGTTAGCGATTATTTTATAACTGGCGATTAGCAGTTAGTAAAATCAATAACTGGCGATTTTATAACCATAATTGTAATAATCTGTGAGTTTTTTCTTTATTTTCTCAACAACTACAAGCAGGCAGACTATAAATTAAAAAATAAATAGACAAAAACTCACCCGATCGTAATCATCAGCCATTTAGCCTGTGAGACAAAGAGAGAGAGAGAGAGAGACGATGAGAGAGAGGAGAGACAGAGGCGACGAGAAAGAGGAGATACAGAGAGTCCGAGAGAGAGGGACGGCATCGCATGAGACTTGAGTAGTGATCAGAGAGAGTCTGAAACTAAGAGAATATGATGAAACCTTAATCTGTATAAATCAGGCTGAGTGAGTGAGTGCTTGTTTTCCTCCAAAATGACGCCATTTTGGAGAAAAACACCAAAAGGGCGTCATTTTGATGTTATATTTTAAATATAAAATATATATTTATATTATTATATATTAAGGGTGGGCGGTTAGTGGTTATAACCGCTTTTCCTTACCCCTAAAACCACTAACCGCCCCTCCCTAGGCGGTTATCGATTTTTGAACTTTTCTTTTCTTGCCAAGGTACATATAGTTTTGACATATACAAGAAAATGTTGTTAGAAAGGGCCTGTCTATCTTCGAAATTGATGGTTGTGCAACCTTTTATGTTTAATGTTAATCCAGCAAGTTTTTATTCAGTCAATGTATCTATTGTTTGTGTAGTCTCCTAGCCTGTTGCATGCATGATATATGAGAGATCTCACCATGGCCTAAACTTTGGCCTTCATGGACACTGACCTACTATGTATACCTTTAGAGTTGCGAGCACTAAGTTGAGTACACAAACCTTTAAGCTGTTGCTATTAATTCCTGATAATTCATATGGTTCAACTAACAACCTGGTTACTTGGTCCCAGAAAGGAAAATAGAAGAAAGACAATAGTTATAGTTACTTTGACTCACCTTTAGGGAAATGTGAAATGTTGAATTCAATTGCTAGTTCTACCGGTTGTAGTATATGGTTGCGTTAATTAATGGGTTTAAGAGAAGATGAAAGAATTCTCTTGAAAAAATTTGACTGATCGTGTCTGTTCTCACAGTTTGCCGGCCACTCACTTAATTCTTACCGGAAAACACATGAAATTGAATCCTTAAAACTTCAGGGAAAAATCTTCTCTTTTTTATTACTGTTCTCGTTTCTCTCTTACAATTTTTTTTGGAAAAATTAGATCTCTCCCTCCATTTACAGATTTTCAGCATTTATACTTCCTTTCCTCGAGTTTCACACCACAACAGCTTTGGAGATCGACACGTGTCGCTTGGGGATTGGGGACTGACCGACAGAGCGGTTCGCTTGACTTCGGTATGGTTGCGCCGAACCTTTCTCGACGAATCCTCTTTGTAGAGATCATGTGCGGCTTAAGTTTTGGCGAAGGCATCAGGGCTCGCTATAGAGGCACAAACCCGGCGACCCGGCGTACGAGCCTCGCAGATTGTGCCACGATCGACGATCTGGGACCGTGGGTCTTCACATCTCCAATCTGTAGGGTCATTTATGCCGGGGATTGGGCTTTCGGGTCGTATGTGGGCTGGGCCTGTTCCAGCATGGGACTCTTTGGGTTCGGTGGGCTTTCTCCTGTGCCGGACCCTGATCCAACAGTGTCCATTATTAAATTTTGGTAGATGGTTTTGTAGCAGTTGTTTCTTTAGCCTCACCCTTAGGTCAATGTGATTATTGAATTCAATTGCTAGTTGCATAAGTTGCAAGATATGATTCGGTTAAATGGGTTTGACTGTTTGGTTAAAATTGCTAAAATCCCTCAAATGCTAGCAAAAAAAAAAAAAAAAAGACCCTAAATTTTTTTAATAAGAAAAAAATACCCTTATAAATTCGGAAAAAAATGAACAAATAAAAAATTAGTCTATATGGTTAGCCTAAATTACAAATCGCTCCTGCGGTATAAAATATAATTTAGAGGCCAAAATAACAATTTAGTATCCATATTAATAATAATATAAATATACCCCATGGGCTAGGGTGGAGCCTCTGAGTAGGCCACCCCCTCCCACAAACCTCATCTAAAATAACTTTTTAGTTTTATATTTTTCTTCGGATGCAGAAGTGGTCGACATGAGCACATTTGGTAGATATAAGATGCTGGAATTTTTGCAACATATGTGGATAAATATTTTTCTTCGTGCTCCATCACTACTGCACAAAAAGAGGAAATGGGGAAATGGAAGAAGAGGCTAATTAAGGATTATACAATTATCATGCCACCAAATCAAGTTTACTGTATATATGCAAAAGCTTATTATGATATCAGACCCTCAGGGGAAACAGAGACTGATAGAGCAGGCTAATATATATATTTCCATACAGACCTCCCAGGAAGCATTGAATTTAGCACAAAGAGAAAGGCACAAAATTTTCAGCTGCCATATAATTAAAACAGTAGTGCAATGCTAAATATTGTTCTTCAATCGGCACCATCATTATTACTATCAAACACCCGAAATCACGGCAACTTGTTTTATTAGAATCAAATGATCTCTCTATCCTAATTCATATACAAATTAAGAAGCACATTATCCAACTCCATACAAAGGCAACAGTAGTGTTTTACCAAGACAATTACAGAAAATTTTCAGCTCTCTCTTATTGGAAGAAAGAAATATACAAATGCTAAATGTCCTTCTTCTTCAATCATCCGACTTACCTCCCATCCCATGTCTTCGATTAATTATAGTTTCACCCTTGAATCGTCGTCGGTGGACTCGGTTTGGAAGACTGGGTCGATTTCAAACCTTTCCTCATTGAAACTCCACCCACTGATCATCCTTGTCTCTTTTATACTCTGCCTCGCTGATGAGTCACCACCCTCATGCTTGTTAATCTTGCTTTCCTTGAACCTTTCTTCAACACTAGGCAGCCCCTGCAACACATTCTCTACAAGAAAATCCAAACCACCGCAATTCTCGAAGAAGGAATGGTTCAACAATGTCTCTGCCGAGGGCCTCTTTGATGGATCTTGATGGAGACACGAAGCCACCATGTCTTTGAAAGCCTTGGAGAAATTCTTGTGGTTTGAAGGAGGGAGATGATGATGAGACAAAGGAGGGCGTCCGTGGGCCAATTCTAATGCAGTGATTCCAAAGGACCATATATCAGCCTTTAAGACGTAACCATTGATTTGCAAGTTTCTTACCTCCGGCGCCACCCAATAAGACGTTCTTGATATGTCGGACATTGAGGGCATTTCAAAATCTGCAAGCTTCACGGACCCATTTGAGTCAATGAGGATGTTACGGGGCTTGATGTATTTGTGAACGTCTGCCTTCTTGTCAAGATAGGACAGGGCGCTTAGAATTTCTTTGAGAATTACTGCGATGCATGGCTCGGAGAAGCCGTTTGGGAAAGAAGAAGACATTATGGATTGTAAAGAACCGGCGGACATGAATGGCATCACCACCCAAAGGCGATCATCAACTGTGAAGGAACAGAGAGGGTTGAGGATGTTTGGGTGGGAGTGGGACAAAAGCGATATTGGCTTTGATAATAGCCAGTGCAACCAGAATGATTGACCAGGATCGACGGCTTTGATTGCCACCACCATGGGGTACATGGGCATGCATATGGCCTTGTAAACAATAGAGCTAGCACCACTACCAACTTCATCAAGAATCTCGTACGATTTTGAGTCCAATGGGTATTGGAGTACCTCTTTAGGCTCTTCTTTTTCGTGAGCCATGGAATCGCCTACTGATCTTGGATGGGTTTGTTAGATTTGTTTTGCTGGGTTTAATTCTTGGATAAGGCGGGCTAATGAGAGCAAGACGATCGATGATATATGAAAAGGATGAGGAATAAGAAAGTAGGATTTGAGGGGATTTCTTGTGAGAGTTGAGAAGGAGAAACTCTAAAGAGGGCGCGGTTATATATTTTGAGCAGAGAGAGAGGCCCACATTCACATAAGTGCCCATCCATCATAAAATTGGGCTCTGATTCTGTCAGCCTATGCCATATCAACAAGTTAAAATCCCTCAACTGTCATTATCCCAACAAGTCGTGGAGAAGCTAGCCAGCAGCTGGAACATCATGTTAGGTGCAACATATAGAATGATCACAAATTTGACGAACATATGCTAATTTAGGAAAGAAAAATGCTCCACTGATCCCCTGAGGTTTCATATCTTAAAGTAAGATCAACTATGACTATGATTACTCGAGCTCTATCTCTACAAAGTACCTCATATCCATCATCCATGCTAGCTAGCTTGTCTCAGTTTCTCTCTCTCTATATATATATGCCTAGCTAGGTGTTAGTACTATCCCTCTGGTACTCTTCTCATGATTCCTCACTCAATGCAATTAACTTCTACTTTATATATTCTTCTTTTTTCAGGCCACCGTACCAAATATTGACATTTATTAATGTTAAATTAATCATTGAAGTTAAAACACTTCAATGCAAAATATTGTTCTTCAATCGGCATCATGATCATTACTATCAAACACCAGAAATTGATATGAAGAGTACTGAAAAACGGAAACTTTCTTTTATTAGAATCAAATGATCACCACGTACAAGAAAAGCTATTACCATATATGCAATGCATTGCAACTCTCGATTGTGACACCACAGAGACAATAGGGCCATTCATGTATAAAGCAAATTATCTCACTCCATACTAAGACATAAAACAGAGTTGTACCAAAAGAAAGAAAGAAAAATTTTCAGCTCTCTTATTAGAAATACCCAATGCCTAATTAATTGTCCTTAATTTCTAATTCAACCGCTGCCATTTGCACTTCCAAGGAGTCTTACGACCTGTCTTGTCTTCAATGATTACAGTTTCACCATCATCGCCAAACAACCTCTTAACTTGTTTCACAACTGAATCGTCGGTGGACTCGGTTTGGAAGACTGGGTCGAGTTCAAACCTTTCCTCATTGAAACTCCACCCACTGATCGTCCCTGTCTCTTTTACACTCTGCCTCGCTGATGAGTCACCACCCTCATCATCACCATCGCCATTCTTGCTTTCGTTAAACCTTTCTTCCACACTAGGCAGCCCCTGCAACACATTCTCTACAAGAAAATCCGAACCCCCGGAATTCTCGAAGAACGAATGGTTCAACAATGCCTCTGCCGAGGGCCTCTTTGGTGGGTCTTGATGGAGACAAGAAGCCACCATGTCTCTGAAAGCCTTGGAGAACTGCTCGTGCTTCTCATTCTTGGGCCCATTTGACAGAGGAGGGCGTCCGTAGGCCAATTCCAATGCAGTGATCCCAAAGGCCCATATATCAACCTTTACTCCGTAACCAATTTGCGAGTTCAATAACTCCGGGGCCATCCAATAAGGCGTGGCCGCAGCATTGGACGATGACGACATTCCAAAGTGGTCTGTGAGCTTCACGGACCCATTTGAGTCGATGAGTATGTTACTGGGCTTGATGCCTTTGTGAAACTCTCCTTCTTTGTGAAGATAGGACAAGGCGCTTAGAGTTTCTTTGAGAATTATGGCGATGCATGGCTCGGATAGGCCATGTGGGAAGGAAGAAGATATTATGGATTGTAAAGAACCGGCGGACATGAATGGCATCACCACCCAAAGGAGTTGATTAACTATGAGGGTACAGTGAGCGTTGAGGATGTTTGGGTGGGACAAAAGCTTTTCCTTTGGTTGCCACCACCATGATCGATCAAGATCGACGGTTTTGATTGCCACCACCGTGGAGTCCATGGCAAAGCATTTGGCCTTGTAAACAACAGAGCTAACACCATTACCAATTTCATCAAGAATCTCGTACGAGGTTGATGAGTCCAATGGGTATTGGACCTCTTTAGGCTCTTCTTCTTTTTTTGTTAGCTCTTGCTCTTCTTCTATTTTTGTAGGCTCTTGCTCTTCTTCTTTTTTTGTTGGCTCTTGCTCTTCTTCTATTTTTGCAGGCTCTTGCTCTTCTTCTACTTTTGCAGGCTCTTGCTTTTCTTCTACTTTTGTAGGCTCTTGCTCTTCTTCTACTTTTGCAGGCTCTTGCCTTTCTTCTACTTTTGTAGGCTCTTGCTTTTCTTCTACTTTTGTAGGTTCTTGCTCTTCTTCTATTTTTGTAGGCTCTTGCTGTTCTTCGTGAGCCATGGAATCACGTAACTGATGATCTTGGATGGGTTTGTTAGATTTGTTTTACTGGGTTTATTTCTTGGCTAAGGCGGGCTATTGAGAGCAAGAAGAAGAAGATGATGATGATATATATATATATATATATATATATATATATATATATATATATATATATATGAAGAAAAAGAAAGTAGGATTTCAGCGGTCTTCATGCGAGAGTTCAGAAGGAGAATCTGTTAGATGGCGCGGTTATATGCGAGAGCTCCAACTGCTTTTTTGTGTATATCTGATCTTTGTAAAAACAACGGACAGTTGAGATTTAACTGTTACTAGTTTTTATGCCAAACGACATCGTGTAGGGCTTTGAAAATACGGTAAATAACCCACATTCACGTAAGAGCCCATCTGCCATAAAATTGGATTGGGGAGTAATTTTGGGCTCTGATCCTGAACCATTTTGCGTCTTGATGGACTTTTCAGGCCCAATTGGGAATAACGATAGAGCTTCAAAAAGCTATCGCCAACGATAAGGAACCGAAAACGAAGAAGAGCTCTGGTTCTTCGCGGGGCTCTCCGAGGCCTGTCAATGGCGGTCCTCGCAAGCTCTTCCACTGCTTCTTTATCCCCTCATTTTGCTATCTCTAACATCGTCTACAAGAACCCTTACTGGTCCTCCAAGGCCTCCACTCCTCAGGTACTCTTTCCCACTCTGTTTCAAATTCCAGTTTCCACTTCTCATTTGGTTTCCAAGAGAACTGATGAAGAGAGAAAATAAAATCGGTTTTTTGATTTCATGTTTTGTTTCGTTTCGTTGGCGTGGATTGTGGAGTTAATGTTCGAGAGATGATGTGATTGTGTGGATTGGTGTAGTGCTTGTGATGTCATGTGTGGTGTGCCCAACTTTTGGCTTTGTTTATGGGCTAAGTCTTATGGATGTTTGGCTAAGTTGAAGTTGTTGTCAGCTTGAATTGGGTCTAATTTGATTAACTCTGCTGGATGAAGCATGGTATTCTAAGACGTAAGAGCTTGAGTGAAGCAACAACCTGATTAAGCGTGTTTTTTGAATTGAAAGTAGCTTAAGAGTTAAAGTCATAAATGAAGCATTGACCTTGATAACGTACATTTCATGGAAGAAAAAAAGGAACAAGAAAAAGGACTTTTTTGAATATATATATATATATTGTGGAGAAATTTGGTGAACTGGAATGTAATTTGATTCAAGTTCGGTGTATTTTCTTGGAGGGGAGCTGGCTTTTAGGATTTCTCTTATTTTATCTTGAGCACACCACTTTTATATTGGAGCAACAATTGCCACTGCCTACCCTATTGTTTACTAAGAACAATGGAGGACTTAATGAGTTTCGAATTGAATACTGATTGTTCTTCAATTCTGGATGGTTATTGTGTAATTCTCATTCGGAGGTCTATTTCTCATAAATGTGAGTGAATTCTGACCAAGCCTCTGTTACAAAGAATTGTACTCACCACTTGTACATTTCTTCTTGGGTGCTGAAATATATCTATAGTCCTTCAGCTGCTAATGCACGAGTAAGCCTAGGGGATGGGAGGGGAACTAGCATGTAACTATAGTTCTACTTGATAGGCCTACCTATTGTTGTTTTGGATGCTGTGCTGTCAGGAAAACATTGTGCTGTTGATGCCAATGAGCTCTAGCTCGAAAGGCAACTCCTCTTCCACAAGAAAGGGTGGAGGGTGAGTTGTGGATTCAAGACCCATTGGGTATGTGTATAATCTACCAATGAGAAAAGAAAATTTTATGTACAACGAGCATGCTCCAATTTCCAAGAACTGAATTTGCCTCCACCAGCGCTGCTGGTGGATTGGCCTAGTCATTTTCTTTTTCTTAGAAAGTACACTGGTGTGGCATAGTTAAAAGGATGAATCTGATTCTGATGAGCACATCTTGCAGAATTGAAAATTTGGATAAATAGAATTAAAACTTTTTGCTCTGCAATGGAACATAAGCACTCATAGGTGAGTCATGTGCTTCACTACTAAATTTTTTGATTGGAAGAATTATTTTGGCCTCATATTTTACTGCACCTGAGGCACAGCTTGGATTGTTCACTCCCTGTGACTCGCATTGCCCAGAAAGATTACTGGTCAATGGATCCTTACTGTAATGTTACATTATAGTACTGTTTACATTGTTAATGTTATGTTATAGAACTGTATGCCTTCTTTTTTTTTTTTTCTTCCTATTTTGCCTTATACTCTATGTTGGTACAAGGCCTCAGAAACTCAGTGTATCCTGAGAGATACTGCTGTATGGATGTGTGCATGTGAAAAATTTTAATGTAGTCAAGAGCTCGAAATATATTACAATTTCACTTGGACTCTTTTCAGATGCTGCCATGGAAATCTTCGCCCACAAGGATTGTAGAAGCTCGATTGTGGAGTCCCTTAATGAGTAGAAGGACAAATGCCACCAATGTGCTAAGAAATAGGGGTAATACTGATGGAGCTTCGAAACATAATTTATTGGTTCAGTCGATGAGGTTCAATAAAATTTTATCTTTGAAATGTGATTTTCTTTCAATAACTCATGGACGCCTTCTCAAATTTGGGACTTACTCTGGTGGTCTTCCAAAAGTGATTTACTGTTTGGAAAAATTTAGACAGCATGTCTCTATTCCTTCTGTCTGTGTGATCGCTGGAATGATGCTGGTCATGTCAGTTTCTGTTTCTGTTAGCAGAAGTCCATCCTGTAAGTATTTTCAAGGAATTTACATAATATTCAACGGATGGATCCTTTACTTTATATTTCATCCTAATACTTATTGTCATTGTGCAGGGGCTCTCACTGAAGAGAATCTCCTATTCTTGGAGGCATGGAGAACAATTGATCGTGCATATGTTGACAAAAATTTTAATGGACAAAGTTGGTTTCGATACAGAGAAAATGCACTGCGCAATGAACCAATGAATACACGAGAACAGACATGTACGGCTTCACCCTTTCTAGTAGTATAATTAGGGTAGTTTGCGGGATTTTTCCATGCTAAAATCGTGTTAGAATAAGGGAAGCCAAAACCATAGTTAAATTCACTTATGTGTGTTTATTTTTCAATGTTGACTTTGATTTCCTTTTTAGTATTTGGATATTGTGCAGTATTGGTGCTAATTGACTATACAAGTATTACCAGCGAGAACAGCATAATATGCCTAACAGTATGGTACTTGCATGGTAATTGGAGTTAGGTTCTGAATATGTAGAAGGGAGTCAGCCCTTGTTCCACAAGGGATAAATCATAGTTTTCTAAAATATTTTTGTTGAATAGGTTCATGCTTATTTATATGGCTGTTGTACTTTTGGCTATTTAAATGGTTAGACATGAGTGTCCATCCACTCATGGCTGTTGTCAATACTTGAGTAATGTAGACAGGCAGTGGACTTCTCTTTTCTTGCCAAGGTACATATAGTTGTGACATATACAAGAAAATGTTGTAAGAAAGGGCCTGTCTCTCTTTGAAATTGATGGTTGTGCTACCTTTTATGTTCAATGTTAATCCAGCAAGTTTTTATTCTGTCAATGTATCTATTGATTGTGTAGTCTCCTGTTGCATGCATGATGAGAGATCTCACCATGGCCTAAACTTTGGCCTTAATGGACACTGACCTACTATGTATACCTTTAAAATTGCGAGCACTAAGTTGAGTACATAAATCTTTAAGATGTTGCTATTCCTGATAATTCATATAGTTCAACTAATAACCTGGTTGCTTGGTCCCAGAAAGGAAAATAGAAGAAAGACAATAGTTATCGTTTCTTTGACTCACCTTTAGGGAAATGTGAAATGTTGAATTCAATTTCTAGTTCTACTGGTTGTAGTATATGGTTGTGTTAAATGGGTTTAAGAGAAGATGAAAGAATTCTCTTGAAAAAATGTGACTGATCGTGTACATTATTAAATTTTGGTAGATGGTTTTGTAGCAGTTGTTTCTTCTACCTCTCCTTTAGGTCAATGTGATTGTTGAATTCAATTGCTAGTTCCACAAGTTGCAAGATATGATTCGGTTAAATGGGTTTGAGAGAAGATGATGAATTCTCTTGAAAAAATGTGATTGGTCATGTACATTGTTGCAATGTGGTAGATAGTTTTGTGATAAACCTGTGTTTGATTGTTGCATTTCAATGCGGGTAACATTTAAGCCTGTTCTATGATTTAATTGCCACTAGGTAAGAGTAGTGTTTGTGTCTTCCCTATGTACTGCCTCTCTAAATCCTATGGTGTATCTGCATTTAGATATGGCGATAAAGAAGATGCTTGCCACACTGGATGATCCTTTTACTCGTTTTCTGGAGCCTGAGAAGTTCAAGAGTTTGCGGGTATGATGTTGTTTTCTTCATGCCATCCCATTTTTTGGCTTGAGTGACAGACTCCCATGTACAAAATTTAAGCGAACTGTCGGACTGTATACTTCAGTGGGGTTTGGATACAGATAGTAATTCTCCCTAAATCTGTTATATCTTCTTTGAAGGCAGTCTGGAACTCAAGGTGCTCTTACAGGTGTAGGGCTGTCAATTGGCTACCCTAGTCAATTGGATGGACCAGCTGCTGGACTTCTTGTTATTTCAGCTGCTCCGGGAGGTCCTGCAAATAGGGCTAGCATTTTAACTGGGGATGTCATTGTAGCAATTGATGATACAAGTACAGAAACCATGGGCATATATGATGCAGCAGAGCGGTTGCAGTGAGTTTCTTACATTTCAAACCTCTTACCCTGTCAAATCTGTTCTTGGTGTTTCAATAAATAACATAGGCTCTATTAAAGGAAATGCAATGCGACCTTGGTGTTGCAACTGATCAAGGAAGTCCCTTTATTTGGTTAACACACTGCCATGCACAAAAAGAGAAAAAGTAGACAGAATATTTCATGGTGTTTTCTTGTGCTTTACTGTTTGGTTGCTTCTCCTTGATGTGGTTTGCAAATTGAAATGTACCAGGTGACAGTTCAAAAGTGGCCTAAATTTCATGTCATATTGTCCAGAATGGCAATATTGATAAATGCCCATAAGGTGCCTGGATATTAGTTTTGGAGTACTTTCAAAATGAATATTCAAATTCCAAATGATTAACTCCTTTGAACAAGGTATTCTGTGTAGTTTATGCGACATCTCACTGTGTGTCTACAATTATTAACAGATTAGGTCCCATTTTTTGCTTAGAAAATATTATGTGTCCTTTAACTTTCTGGAAGCTGTAAAGAATTAAGTACCTCCAGTTTGTTTTAAATCTTGAATCATCAATCTATTCTTGATTTTCAAAAACATTATTTGATCAGATCCATAGTGGTTGATAATTGTAACTGATTTGAGATTATCTTGTATATTGGGCTACAGGATAGCCTTGATTCATTCTAGAAATCACCAAGTGGTGAAATTTCAGATTCAAATGCATAGGTGTGGATAAATCTAAACATCTACTTCAGGTTGTTTTTATTAATTAAAAAATGAAAATATGGAAGTTTCATTATTAAGGGTTGAGACCGTCATTATGCTACTAACAAACTCAGACAGCTAAAAATCTGGCAACTTACTTGCACACACTTTAAATGAAGATATTTGTGATGATTATTTTACATCTTGTTTCACCATATTAGTGTTGTTAGTGCATAAGTAAACACGATTTTTGTTTTAATAGAAGTTCTTTTAGAAGCTTAACTTTTCTTTTCCTCCAAGTTTTTCACCTTTTCATTTATTCACTGGTCTGCCCGAATGTTTTGATTAAATTGCAGGGGACCTGAAGGAACTTCGGTGGAATTGACCATTCGTAGTGGACCTGAAATAAAGCAAGTAGCTTTGACGTAAGTTCACTCCCCCCCCCCCCCCCCCCCCCCTCTCTCTCTCTCTCTCTCTCGGATTCATTTAATTTAATGAATAAAGGAAAATTTGTTTTGTTTGTGGGGGAAATTAACTCTGTATATCACATAATAGTTTTAAAAGATGTATATATTGTTACTTTACTTCATTAATCTAATTCACTTTGATATGGAAATTTATATCATCATAATTTTTTTCAAAAATGCTGTTGGGCTGCCTGGGAAGAACATTTGGAATCAAACCTATGGTTTAACCAAACCCCTCCCCACCTATTGGCCCCTACTGCTGAGGTGGTGAGCTTATTAATTGTCATTTGAGCTGGAAAAGATCTGCAATTTTCTTTGTGCATTTTTTTAATCGTTTTTTTTTTTTTTCACCAAATAAAAAGGATGTTGAATAACCAACTACTGCCTTCCAGGAGGGAGAAAGTTTCACTGAATCCTGTGAAATCAAGACTATGCAAAGTGCCTGGTTCAGGGAAAGATTCTCCTAGCATTGGTTATATCAAATTAACATCTTTCAACCAAAATGCATCTGGTAAGTAAAACTATTTGTTATTCAAAGTTTCACTTCAATCAGTTGCTACTCAGATAACAAATATCTTCATGCATAGGAGCTTAGTTTCTTAATTCTCGTTTAGATACTGAAATCTTCAAAACCTTTTTTCCTAAGAAAATTATCAATCTTGTCTCATTTTGGTTGGCCACAAAATTTTTGTTGCAGACTTCTAAAGCTAGGGTCAAATTTTCTGTTGAATAATGAGCCAAGATAACAGATTCACTCACGGACACAGATAACATACTTAAGGGCAGTACTGCAGATAGTTAAATTTCAAGTTGCATTGTAATTGTGTGGGATCAAATGTCTTTCTAGTTGTGTAAAATTCTTTGGAGTTATTTGACTATATGTACTATTTATATTCTTTTTAGATTTCAAATTATAAATTCCTGCAATTTATCCTGAAAGCTTGCATCCCTTGTAGGCGCTGTCAAGGAAGCTGTTGATTCTTTAAAGAGTAGTAGTGTTAATGCCTTTGTGTTGGACCTTCGAGATAATAGGTGATTAGCTTTAAACGCTCCCCACTTTTAGCAATGCTTTTTGGCAGGCTTTCTTAAAGCTTAAATTTGATGCAGTGGTGGTCTTTTCCCAGAAGGAATCGAGACTGCCAAGATTTGGTAAGCTATACCTGAGGATTAATGGTAAAGAATTTCCATTTGTATTGCACGTGCTCAATTTCCTTCTGGTGCCTTATCCACATCAATTGGTATTATTTTGCTGACGCTAATGGGGGACAAGAACGATGAGAAGTTTGGCTGCACAGTTAATGGTGTCCTGGCTAACTCATGTATTTCATATTTATTGAGTTTTCGGTTACAATTTTTTCTCGTAAAACTAAATTATTGTTTTCACTGGATTGTAGTCATGCTGCATAGATTTTACTCCATTAGTAAGCTAATTTCCTTTGGTTACGTCTCAAACACTATACATAGGATCTCATTTGGGCAAACAAATAAAAGGTTTGGACTTCATATGAGTCTATACACATGGATCGCATCCTTGACAATGCAATAAACAAACATTTACATATATGAGTTCCACAGTATATCCACACTGAATGTATGGTTGTTTTTCTCTTTTGTTCAAAAGATAGGACTTCTTGCATGCAGTTGGTGCATCATAACTGTGCAACTTTTTCGATTACCACTTAGTAGTATGTGTTACTTATTTAAAAGATTTGAGAAGCGATTATTTTCTGTGAAGTTCAAACTTCGGTGGATCACTGTACTGTAATTACATCTTTAGGAGCACCTTTTGCTATCTGGTTCTTAGTCCTCAGTAAATGAAGTCGGTACTTCATTTCATCTGTCCCAATTTATTCATAACAAGTTCTCATATTACCTACTGCCGTTCAGGTTGGACAAAGGTGTGATTGTGTATATCTGTGACAGTCGTGGTGTTCGAGATATATATGACACAGATGGAAGCAGTGCAATAGCAGCTTCAGAACCCTTAGCCGTGCTGGTAAACTTTTGTCTATCAACAATACAACTGTGTCATGATAATCCTTAATTTTGAGAGATATATTGGCAAATGTCTGCATATGCTATACACTTATGGAATTTCAGAGTCATGGTACCAAGGTTTGCTTATATTCTCAATTTCTTCTCTGTGTTCATTGCTCAGTAGTGGGCTACTATTTATTTTTTTTTCTTTTTCTTTCTTTCTGTCTTTCTTTCCTTTTTTTAAGAAAGAAAAAAAAATCTGAAATATTATGTCTAATGGGAAAATACACTTAGTCCCTTCAAACTTACATCCCTTTGGCACTCATACGTCCAAACTTTAAAAAGTGACATTCGACCGCTTCTAACTATCACTCCTTTCTATACGTGGCTTTTTTGGATAAACTCTCCCAAAATGCCCCCTTCACTGAAGTAGCTTTGCCAATAGACAATTCCAATGCTGAGGTCAAACCTAGAATTTTACGAAGACAAGACCACACAATCCATCAACCAAAATAAAAACCCATTGTCCAAACTAAAAGCCTTATCTACATATCACACTTCCCAGCAGTAGGTTTCCAATTTCCATACTTTACTATAGAATCTCGTCATACATTTCCATGACTGTAATTAATTTCTGGATTTGTTCTAGTCCCTTATTTTCAATTTTCCTTTTGTATCATTTGGGTATGTGCGTTTGTGGGTTGGAACTTTATCTTCTAAGCATTTAATCATCCAATTTATTGTGAAAAAAGGCTGATAATACCCTCTACTAAGCTTCCATTAGGTGAACAAAGGAACTGCCAGTGCAAGTGAAATTTTAGCCGGTGCGCTGAAAGACAACAAACGTGCTGTGTTGTTTGGAGAACCCACATATGGGAAAGGGTAATGACTTTTACTTCAGACGCAAAATGTGAATACGATCATAAATTCCTGACGAGGCTGACATGAGTTATCTATTCCCCCTCTGCAGCAAGATTCAGTCGGTTTTTGAGCTATCTGATGGCTCTGGCTTGGCTGTTACTGTAGCTCGTTATGAGACACCTGCTCACACAGATATTGATAAGGTCTGTTACTGCCACTCTCACTCTCTCTCTCTCTCTCTCTCATATCTATGGTTCCTTCAACTTGTCTCTTTACAGGTTGGTGTAATTCCTGACCATCTCTCTCTCTCTCTCTCTCTCTCTATGCTTCCTTCAACTTGTCTATTTACAGGTTGGTGTAATTCCTGACCATCCTTTACCCATCTCATTTCCCAAGGACGAGGAGGGATTTTGTAGCTGCCTCCAGGACCCTGCATCTGCTTGCTATGTGAACAGAGTCCAGCTATTTGCGAGATGACAGAATATTTGGATATTACCATTGCACATTGCTTTGGGGAACATGATGGAATTCTTTGTAAAATGTACTTTTAACTCAAGTTGGGAGGGTTCATTCAATTATAAAGTGTAAATTTAACAAGGGTAGAAAAGGAAAAGCCGTCTTTGTTTGGTGATAATCTAAGGAAAAGAAAGAATAGCTAGTCAATATTGAGGAATGTTTATTTCCATGGCTACCAATCTGTTGGAACTGACGTGGTTCTTTTCATTTTAAATGAGAGTCAGTTCCATATTGATTCTTTTTTTTTTTTTGGTTGATTATCGTATTACGCAATCTTCTCATTCTTGAGATAATGGAAAAATGTACACGATTGAATAGTGTGGCACCGAGCTAAAATACATAAGCAATTAATGAAAATGGTGCATATCTAATATCTAATTTCTAATAGCAGAAACTAAAAGAATGTAAACTCTAGAGTGGCTAAAGTTGTGAAAAGTAGCATTTAAGGGTGGCTAACACTGTGATAAGTGTCCTCAAGAGGTAGCTCAATCGGCTAGACCACGCTTAATGAAGTGGAAGTCACTAGTTCAAATCCCCCTCTCCCTCTTATGCGGACATGCCAAAAAAAAAAAAAAACCCACTGTGATAAGTGGCACAGCTTTTCATAGGATGACACAAATTGTATTCTAGTTTTTATTATTGAAAATTTAGCTGCCTTGATGATTAAATGAAAAGTTTAATTAGAGTGCTTTATATAATGAATGATTGTGATATGCGGATTGAATTTATTAATGGGTAATATGAGCAAAGTTATGTATTACTTTAGGGGGCTAAATAGAATTTTCCTAAAAAAAAAAAAAAAAAAAAAACAGAGAAACAAAAGCTATGAATATATGTAAGCTATATATATATATGAAGTGCTTGAGCAACTCTAATTTACCTTTGTTCTACCACCACTTTTTCTTTTTAAAGTAAATGTCAAATTCTACACCATGTACGGAACCAAATTGTAACGGATCATAGGAGATTATAGTTGGACTATCTGCAATGAGATTAACAAAAGAACCTTCAGAGAAGGCCCCATCACCTCACAGGAACAGATTGGCTCGATCACCAAAACCCATCATTAGGATGTTAGATATGCAAATTGGCTCCAATGAATTTTGATTTCTTGACCTTCGCTTAACTGATTCAACTTGGAAGCAGATAAGTAAGAAGAGGAACCAATTCGCCCCTAAATTTAGTGACTCAATCTCAGTACTTGCAGGCAAAACCAATCAAATCCATGCTCGAGTGCAAGGATGCTTAGTAGGAATCACTACAGCATCTTAGTCCAAGAACCCAAAAATGGGAAAACAGCAATCAACAATCTCAAGAGCAGAGGTGTGTCATTTTTTCTCTCCCTGCGACTCAACTTTCCCTTCTGCGTTGTTGTCTGCCGTGACCCTCCAGACATTCGGTATGCTCTCCGTGCAAATCCAGATCTATCTAGGTCATCCCAACCACCAAAATTTGGTGCATCTTGGTCACCATTAGAAACCGGACCATCATTTCCTGCTACCCACGATTGATATCCCATCTTTCCCTTTCTGGTTTCTCGACTTTCATCTTGTTCTTCTGCATCAGTTTCAACACTACTCACAGTGCTGGCAGATGGTTTCCTCCTCATCCTCGACTTGCGTTTTGGCCTGCTTCGTTTCCTCCCCCACAACTTCTCAAATGCCAGAGACAAGACTGACTGACCAAGGGGAAGCACTAATGCCATAAGAACAGCTTTTGGGCCTGAAGCTAGCAGCCAAGATAAGATAATGGGTGGAAGTGTCCAGCCATAGGATCTGAACACCTGCACTGACCAAAAAGCCAATTTATTGAAATGTTAAACCCATCGGACGAAGTAAAGCCTGAAGCAGGAGTGAACCAATACAAATTTTGCTCTCAGAAAATATTATTGCAGGGTGAATATCTGTCTTGGACAATGGTAACTAAATTTTAGTCATTGAGATGTCATAATAGATCCTTGTTGAGAGTTCATTCTATCAAAATGCTTATATACTGGAAAGCAACAATATTACATACTTCACTTGTGGAAAAATAAATTGCATAAATGATATTAATAACAAATGGGAAGTACAAGAAGAACTATAACCTAGAGGTGTAGTAAAAAAGACTGTCCATTTGATTAACAAGGGATTCATCATTGACTAAATTTCAATCTGCAGAATAAATGAAGTACTAGTCAGGTAGTCTGCTGCACAAAAGCTATACAGAGAAAAATAAACCCAAAGCACCTAAAAGGCATCATTAAAATAAGCTAAGCTGGTGTTATCAAAGGCAATAGACAGCACCAAAGTAAAGGACAAAGTATTGCTCGACAATCCAGACAACTGCTTGTGTAGGTGAAACAAGGCACTGATTCTTCAACATAACCAAGAAAAATGTAGGAATTTAAGTAGGCAGCAAACTTCTTTAAGACCTAATAATCATAGTGTTCTGTAAATTTCTCTTCATTAAACAAGTTGATAAATCCACCGGCTAGTTTTAAAAACCTCTCTCGTTAATAAATATGTTTTCCCTTCAACAAATTGTGAGAATGGTGGCTGAGGTATCCAATGAAATAGAACAAAAACCAAAGTTCTCTCTTAACCAAGGCACTTGATAGTTTGCCTCAGCTGAGGCAATCCCCACCACGATGCCTTGCATTGCTGAGTGCCCTCAGCTAACAATTGCACAGAAGATCAACTCCACCAATCTTATCATACATTTGAGAATATAACCGACATATAAAGCATACTCAATATCAAAATATTTAGCGCATTCGAGTACCCAAATCTTGTAGTAGAAAAGATAATAGCTGCCCCAGTAATGTCCTAAATCTATGTCCCAGCGTTTTGCTAAACACTACTAGAGAAGCTAAATTGAAGGGTAAGAACTTGCAATTTAAGCTTCACAGTAGCCTCTATATTTTGAATGTCAAAAAGGGTACCCACGCATATAGAGAATCAACGAGAAGCTCACACGAAAATGACCCATTCATTCTCTTAAATAACGAAACCGAGCTAAAACAATCAGCTTTTTATTGAATAAGAGATGGGTTTAATATCAAAATTGTACCTTGAAAATCCAGAAACTGTCAAAGACTTCCTCGAAGATCCCACCAGACCCTTCCTCCATCTCCGGCGAGGAAGAAGACTCGTCGGACCACCACCGCCTCTTCTCCTTCTTCTTTCTGCCTCTGCTTCCTCCAAAGCCAAATTCAGAATCTTGGTCTTCTCCTTCGTTTTTGTCATCCTCGAAGTTGAATCCCTGTGAGGAGCGGGCGGTTTCGGCATTGGAGTTCCAGGGACGGTACCTGGTAGAGAACGAGCGGCGAGAATGAGAGGCCGGATAAGGGGTTTTGGGTCGCGTTGGATGGCGATAAGGAGGTCGAGGATGCGTGAAGATGGAGCAAGGGTGGTGTGTGAGGAGCTGGGCTTCCATTTGGCCACGTCCTTTAGTCTCTTCTCCTCCATTCAACTTCCATCATTTTTGGAGTATGGACTAGTTTCCTTTACTAGTCCCGAAGAGTAGCAGGAAAATATTGGCTAAAAATAAAATAAATAAATAATTTTTTTTTGACATAATAAATAAATGATAGATCAACCACATTAATTCTTGTGTTTTATTTTATTTATCCCTTTTATTTTCCTTTAGCGTTAGTAATTAAGCCTACAGAAACAAGACCAAACGAATCACACCACAAATGCTCAATAGATAATCTTGGGTAACCCCTCCCTTGATCTGTTTTCTTTTTCATTGGCATGACTAATTTTTGTGAAAATCTATGATAAAAATATTAGTATTAGTCGTCTTGAGTCCTATTAATGTTCTGATAGAGTTAAGCCACGCTATAGTTTAGTTGGATTTGAGAAAGTGCCTTGCCGTCTGCAGTTCTCATCGTCTATACCTTTTTGGTATGACTTCTAGTAAGCAAATATACTTTGGTTACATTCAGGGAATACATATAGTTAGTCTCTCGGCCTTCCTTTTTATTTAGAAAAAAATATATGTTTTCATCTAAAACATTACAATTTATATAATCTCACCCTCATAACACACAAACGGTGGCGATTAACACACACACACCAACAAAAAAAAAAAAAAACCAGTGGCGGTTGCTTTTAATACGTTCAAGAAACGACCACGTCTCTTCGACATACAAACGGCACCGTTTAGCGAATCGCCTCTTAAGCCCTAAAAGTCTTGAATCGTATCCACCAGATAAGGAGGACCTGAGACAGAGAGAGACATAGACGAGGCCGATGCCCATGGATTTCTTCGGAGACATGGACGACCAGCCGTCGACGATGGCGATGGACGTTGACGACGTGGACCCTCTCGAGATCTACGGCGAAGGCGTAATCTCTGTCGACAACAAGGTCGCCGACGCCGATTTCTTCAACTCCTTCGAGGACGACTTCGACGACTCCGACATTAACTGAACCTTTTCATCATCATCATGTATGCCCTTATTTTCTAGGTTTTTTTTTGTCTCCGTTAGAATCCTCCTGTGTTAAACGTGGAACGTGCATATTAGGAACGATATGTTTGACTGGTTGGATCTTTTCTTATATGGTTGAACTAGAAATTATATGAGGTTTCGACCATGCTGAATGATTGATTGGCTCTTTTTTGTGGCTTTTATGGTTTTAGATTTTTTTTTCCCAGAATTAAGCTCTGGTTAGTTGAGTGAGGGATTATGAATATAAATTAGCATATGTGTGGTTGATCGGCTCCTTCTTATTGTCGCACTTTGGTGTTTATTAGGTATATGTAAAGAGGATTGTCGTCAGTTTGGTTGCTGGGAAAAGGAAAAGAAAATTCACTCCGGAATCGGTACTGTTTTCCTTTTATATTGTTTTTGGATGTGCATTATGATTTCGAATAGAGTAAAAGTGAAGTCGTAAGGATAGATGATTGTATTTTTGGCTTAGTTGAGTGAGGGATTATGAATATAAATTAGTTTTTATTTTTACGTTTATCAATCCTCTGTTTTGCTTGGAAATATTAATTTCAGCATTGGTTTTGGCCCTAGTATGCTGTTGAGCTGAGGAGAATTCTCTTCGTCTTTGAAGCACACCTTTCTCTGCGTTTTGGTTGATCTTTGAGTTGGTTAATTATCAACTTAAGTAAACCTGTCTCTAAGCATCTAACTGGTGTGGGAACTGTCTCAGATATCTGTCACATTATAAAATGCACATGGATATACACATTTGATAATGTTTCTCAAGATAATTATCTCTTTACTCAAATGCTACTTCCTCCCTCTGTAGCAAGGTGGAGGGTGAGTCATGAGTTCAAGTCCCACCGAGTGCTTGTGTATCTTACCAATTATTAGAAGAAAAAAACATTTGTGTCGTCTTCTTTTCTATGTAATTGGCAATTCAATTTAGGTGTTGGTGGTCATGGTTGAATTTTAGTGATTGCTGCTCAAATTGGAAGGCTTGGTTATGGATTTTCTTTGTGGAGCTTAGTTGTAATTTCCAAAGATTATGTCGAGAAAAGTTATAGGTGTTTGGTATGGATTTGCTGTAGGTGTTTGATATATGTAGGGTTCATTCTGTTGTGATGATGGGATGAAATACTGCAGGAAATAAGGAGAATATCCAGAAAACCTCTCTATCTAGGTTTAAGCATGATTGTGGTTGTACTTTGAACGTTTTGGTCCGTATGGAAGGACCGGTGAAATTATTTAAGTGGTGTGTGATGTATTTAACCAAAGGTGAGGACCTCATGTCCTAGAGCATGGGATCTGTAATTCTTGTGTTATTTAGATTGCAGTTTGATTCTTGTGTTGTTTAGATTGCAATTGGTAGGGCAGGTTGTTGGTATGTTGTAATGGACGAGTAATGTTTGAAATTACATATTTATTTCATACCTATCTCACAATATTGACATGGCACTTTGAACCAATTCTTAGATTTATTTTTTACAAGTGATCCAAGGGTTTATTGGAACCGCCATGTCAGTATTGTAAAATAATTGTATGATAGAAATGGGTGTGCATCTATTTATATTAAGTCACATAAGAGTGGTCCAAGACACTAGATTGTTAGAAGCTAGTTTTGTTGAATGAAGGGGAACACATGATGTCTGGACATGTTTACCTGGTTACTTAGAGATGTTGATCTACTTTGCATCAGACTTGGTTCTAAATTGGGTGAGTTTCGGATGGCGGTGGGAGTAAGAGTGCTTGCCAATTTTGTGTGACGATATATACAAGAAGAAAAAGAGAGAGCAAGTTCAAGTAATTATCATTGCCGTGTAAATGGGCTTTGGACGCCTACACTTAAGAAACTTCTGTTTTTAATTCAATATATTTATTTTTTTATTTTTTATTTTTGAAAAAAGTAAAATTTTGTTGGAGTTCTGCTACAAGTACCGTACAATTTACTACAAGTCTTGTACAAATTAAATATTTTGTTGGAGTTTTACTAAATTTATGTACAATGATCGGTTGTTTGTGTACCCATAAAGATGGTAACTAACTTAGGATAGTGAAATTGGGGTCTAATAATGGTTATGGTACCAAATAAAGCGATGTAGCCTACAACATTACATTAAACAAATACTGATTGAGAAGATAATAATGGTTGGGCCGTCTACATATGAGTTTGACATTGTTGATGTTAGAACATCCTCCCATGGCTCGTACATTTATGCTCAAACATATTCAATCTCTTCACAGTTTGGCCGAAGGTTAGAAGCTTTTTGCAGCATTTGAACTGCCTTCAACTCTATTACAACTTCTTTCACTGTAGGTCGTTTCTTCCCATTTAAGTTAGCACATTTTCGCAAGGTGCATGACTGCAATGATATCTTCTTTCTTGCCTTCTTTCAAAACTCGACTACTAAGAATTTCAAACAAATTGTTCTCTTCCAACGATTGAATGAAATATGTTGCTAGACTTTGGACTTCTTGTGTCTTTGTCGAAGAGATCGCTTTTTTGTCAATTAACTGCTCAACAAACTTTTATGTTTTTTTACTTGTATATATGTGTGTATAGGTAATACATCAAGTTAATTAATTTGGAAACACTACAAGTAGCACTTCAAATTACCTCCAATTAATTACCATAGCTAATTCATTTTGGGAGCATTACATGTGTACCCCTTTTAATGGGGGGGTGCTCCTGGCCCAAAATGGTAGCATGTATTCCAATAAGGTGTCGCATTAATGACCATGAGAGTGTATAGTTTCCACATGAAAAATATCATTGATTTGCTTGTCTTATAAATGTGGTTGTGATATGCGAGTCCGTTCTAGGGTGACTATTCAATGTATCACCAACAACAAAATTAGATCCTTGAACATGGAGCTTTCTGCTATCTTATACTATCATTAGAATTGGATATGGTTAATCCATGTTCTTAGATGATTTTTGAAATTACAACGTAAACAAAAAATTATTTAGCCTATAAAATGGCATCAAACAAATACTGATTCATGTAGGTTGATAAGGTAATAATGGTTGGACATCTCCGGATGAGGTTGACATTGTTGATTTGGGTTCAGCATCCGATGGCTCGTACATTTCTGCTCGATCATATTCAAGCTCTTCATAGTTTTGTTGAAGGTTATGAGCTTTTTGTCGCATTTGTACTATCTCCAACTCCTTTGTGACTTCTGTCATCGTAGGCCGTTTCTTCCTGTTTAAGTACAAGCACCTTTTTGCAAGGTTCGCGACCGCAATGATCTCTTCTTTTTTACCTTCCTTCAAAACTCGACTATCAAGAATATCAAACAAATTGTTCTCCTCCACGGATTGAATGAAATATGTGGCTAAACTTTTGGATTCTTGCATCCTTGTTGAAGAGATTGCTTTTTCACCAGTTAACAACTCAACAAGGACAACGCCGAAACTATAAACATCACTCTTTTCTGTAAATTGGCTTGACTGGAAATACTCAGGGTCCAAATATCCAAAAGTGCCATGCACTAGTGTGGTTAAGTGAGTTTGATCAACAATGATGGATCTTGAAGTCCCAAAGCCAGCTACTTTAGCTCTGTATTTTTCATCTAAGAGTATGTTTGTAGACATAATATCTCGATGATAAATGGGCGAGGAATCTGCTGAGTGTAAGTAAGAGAGAGCTTCTACTACTTCAGTTGCAATTCGCAAGCGCATATCCCATATTAGTGGAAACTCCTCAATTTGTCCATTAACATATTGGAAAGCGTTCCGTTAGGAATGTATTCATAAACTAGAAGAATGCATAAAGCGTTCCGTTAAGTTTTACTTTTAAAGAGTTCTAAAAATGTTTTCACTTCGTCACCAAATCCGTGTATCATTTATTTTTGTGTTTATATTGGGTTAATAACAACTTGGGGTCTAAATCATAATTTTCAAACCCAAATGAAGTGTATTTTCTAATTCAATAATATGTTCACTTGTCCTGTCGTTACTCAGTTCTATCACTTGATTGAAATGTTTCACCAAGACTGAAATTCCTCTTCTGTTATGTATCAAGCAGTATCATTAAAAATGTCAAACACACTAAAGTGCAAGGGCCTGATAAAGCCACAACACGCGAAGCTCAAATGCATGAGCTTACCTGATCAAAATCAAGTAAAGTGCCCATATTTCGAAATACAAATTTAGTCATTTTTATTTTGATTGAGTTATTAATATGAGTTATTGTTATTAACAAAAAAAAATAATATTAAAATAAAAAATAAAATATTAATTAAAATAATACATTAATAATTTAATAATATAAAAATTAATAATTTAATAATATAATATTTTTTTTTTAAAAAAAAAGTTTAAGTTATATAAAAAAATGAGTAAAAAATAAAAAATAAAAAGAAGGTAGACCAAAAAACTTTTCTTTGATTTGAACTAACTCAACCAAAAATACTTCAATTCTCAAATTAAAAGAGAATAGAAGAAATCATACTTTCATACAATATCTTAATTGAATTATATGTAATGATCAATTAGATCTATTAGATAGGCATACAATCCTACAAGATCTTGGTCTTTGAATACTCGGTAGCATTCAAATTTTTCTTCTCCCTTCATTTTGAAAAACTACAGTAATTGGTTGTCTATATATGAAACCCTGAGCCTGAGGATGGGTAACTCAGATAGGATAGTAAAATTGGAGTCTAATAATGCTTATGGTACCAAATAAAGCAATGTAGCTTATAACATTACATTAAACAAATATTGATTCATACAGACTGAGAAGATAATAATGGTTGGACGTTTATAGATGAGGTTGACATTGTTGATGAAGGAGCAGCATCCCATGGCTTGTACATTTCTACTCGGACACATTCAAGCTCTTCATAGTTTTGTTGAAGGTTAGGAGCTTTTCACAATGTTTAAACTGCCTCCAACTCCTTTGTGACTTCTTTCATTGTAGGTCTTTTCTTCCCATTTAAGTTCAAGCACCTTTTTGCAAGGTTCGCGACCGCAATGATCTCTTCTTTTTTACCTTCCTTCAAAACTTGACTATCAACAATATCAAACAAATTGTTCTCCTCCATAGATTGAATGAAATATGTGGCTAAACTTCTAGATTCTTGTGTCCTTGTTGAAGAGATTGCTTTTTCTCCAGTTACCAATTCAGCAAGGACAACACCAAAACTATAAACATCACTTTTTTCTGTAAACTGACTTGACTGAAAATACTCAGGGTCCAAGTATCCAAAAGTGCCATGCACTAGTGTTGTTAAGTGAGTTTGATCAACAGCTATGGTTCTTGACGTCCCAAAATCAGCTACTTTAGCTCTATATTTATCATCTAAGAGTATATTTGTAGACTTAATATCTCGATGGTAAATGGGCGTAGAAGCTGCTGAGTGCAAGTAGAAGAGAGCTCCTGCAACTTCTGTTGCAATTCGTAAGCGCATATCCCATGTTAGTGGAAACTCCTCAACTTGGCCATTGACATATTGGAAAAGAGTTCCGTTAGGAACATATTCATAAACTAGCAGAGGGACTTCTGTCTCCAAACAACACCCAATTAACTTAACCACATTCCTGTGGTTAATTTGTGAAAGAATGACAACTTCATTAATAAATTCTCCGAGTTTTCCTTCGTCAATTACCTTGGACTTTTTCACAGCAACGATTCTTCCATCTGCTAACATACCTTTATAAACAGTGCCTTGTCCTCCCTGGCCAAGTATTCTATTCACATTAAAACGATCAGTGGCCTTCTCCAGATCTTTTGAATTAAACAATTTGGTGTTTTCAACATTGGCTTCATGTGAAGATAATTGTTGTTGTAACAATAAACCACCATTTCGTTTGAAGAACTTGTTCTTTTGTTTAATTCTCCTCCTTTTCTTTACCACTTTGTAGGACCACCAACCACCAATAAGTAGAACCATCGATCCAAGGCTGCTGCAAATACCTGCTTAACACAATGTCATAGAGAAATATTATTCATTGCAGTAAAATGTTATAGTAATAGTTTTGATTGATAATATTGACTTAAAATAGAAAGACATATAGAGATATTCTCTTAATACTAGAAATTAGTATGAAAAACTCTCATGTGACAAAAAGTATGTTAATATATTTTGACTATTAAAGTATTCAAAAAGAGGAGATGGTAAAATTCAAAAAGAGGAGATGGTAAAAGTGGGCTATTGGCTGAGGAAGATGATTAAAAATAAAAAATAAAAGAGCATGAAAGTTTAAAGGTTTGCATTAGAATCCCTTACCTGCATTTTTTAAGATTGAAACCATTATTTTAAATGAAAGGTCATGATTTTGTAATGTCATCAATTTTGAATTTTTTGTTTTTTAAAAAAAAACTTATAGGAATTGATTTCTTTAACCAACACCTAAAGAGGTTGTGTGCACCACCCCTTAATATTTTTGGAGTGATATGCTATCCCAAAGAGGTGGTCAACCACCCTCATATGAGCCTTGTAAATTGGCCCAACCACTCCCTCAAGACTTGAGGGGGTGAGTGACAAACCACGCTTCCAAGGTTTAAGGGAGTTGGTTGGCTTCTGATCATGAGTTTTTGGGGTGATTTGGCCACCCCGAAACCCTTTAGGTGGTGGTCAACCACTTTCTTTGAGTGGCTAGTTAAAGAATCTAATTCTTGCAATTTTTTTTTTTTTTTTTTGCCTCAAAATGATTGCTTGGCAAAATCTGAGTGTCCATTTAAACCATTTTAAGAAGCATGCAGGATCTTGCAATTTTTGAGAATTTCGAGAAATTCTGATCCAAAAGGTGCCAATATATCTCAAAGATAATAGTAAGTGAATCTTAGGGATATATTTATTTAAAATTGATTGCATAGAAAATGCACGATAAAATATATTAAAAAAAAAAAGAAAAAAAAATAAGAAAAGAAAAGAAAAGAAGAAGTGATTTGATTCTCTACACGCTTGGAAATACTTCAAAGATTGGAATATAAGCACTTTACAAGGAGTATAACCGAGTGGCATAAGTCTTAGAAACGTAATGGTCATGATGAGCCTATTTTGATCCTTTTATTTTTTTTCAAAATATGTGCTCAATTTTTTATTTTTATTTTTTCTCAAAACATGATTTAAAATTAGCAAAAAAAAAAAAAAAAAAAAAAAAAGGAAAAAAAAAAGTAAACATACCTATCGTGGCCGCTTTTCCTTTACGCGGAGGAGACTTGGTGGAGTCACTCGTCCTACAAGCGTAATACCCATAACCATTTTCACAGTACTGGACACTCCCAGTGGCTGTATTGTAAAGGGAACAAGGCTTCGAGCGCTCGCATTCGTTAATATCTTACATGTACGGAGACAAACAATGTAAGTATCTAATAAATCAAAAGCAAAATTCATAGTTATTAATTATTAAATCCTCAATTATTTAAAAAGAATTTAAAAAATAAGAAATTTAATTATTTAAATTAATATTATAACATTTTTGTGGGTAACAAATTCCTACTTATCAATAAGAAAAGTCTAACAATATCATTGATTATTCCAAAAGTCTAAATTGATAAAAATAAGAAATTTAATCATATAACATGTGCCTAGATGTGTGGCTATTTACTACGTACGGACCATGCTCTTCTCAATTTCACGATCATGATTTAAAATCGATGAATCTAATGGTTTACATGATTTCACATTATTTAAATTTGTAAAAGATGTGTTAACATTGACTATATATAGGGTTAAATGGCATCAACTTTAAATTATTATTTTTTCTAATTAAATCAATTTCATTTAAAATTGAGAGAATCATATTCTATTAGCACAAGCTAGGATAACAAGTGGTTGGAAAAAGCAAGGTCTTGTTTTTAAAAGGGACCATCCACCCATGGTAATAGGTTAATATGTAGTTCTTCCATCTAGCTAGTTCTTATCAATAAATTTTGTACTTATCTGAAAGAAGAAAAAAAATTAAAAAAGAAAAAGGAAAAAGAAAAAAAAAAAAAAAGTATGAAGCTTCCCTTTGTCTAATTAAATTTCAAAATGATCTATCAAAATGAAATTTTATTATATCATCAAAATTATCAATATTATTTTTTCCCAGGTTCATATCGGTGGCCACACGTGTAATTCAACACTACATAGGTTTATACTTGTGGTCTGCGCACAAGGCACATGTATGTACAAGTGTTAATTCAAAGAACCAGCCAATTAAATAACACAAATAAAAACGAAAAAGAAAAGAAGAATTAAAGAGATGGATAGAATAGTACTAGAAAGAAGTTTACCTTGGCATCCATCAAGAAGATAGGGATTTCCTTCAAAGCCATTTTCGCAAGAACATGTATAAGTGGAGTTTGGAGTCCAGTTATCCCTCAACGAAGAAGTATAATTGTAAGTAATATTAGAACAATTGTAGCTTGGGAACGTATTATTATAAGCGGTGGAGGCGGAGGCATTAATATAGGATATTGGAAGTGAGTGGAATGATGCTTCAGGAATCTTCCATTCCAACACCACAGGAACGTGTGACATAACGGAGCTTCTATTAATTGAACGTTTCTGAAACCACTTTTCTTCTACCAAGAATGCAGACTTGCATTCTATGAGGTACATGTTTTTATTTGTTGACCCCATACTTATGTTGAAGGCATCGAGATATGAAGGAATTGTGGTTTGGCAGCAGTTGATGCCGTTGCAACTACTTGCATTTACCACTTCACTGAAAGTATCATAGCCACAAATTGATAGGCAACCAACCGTAAGAATTGAAGAACTACGAAATTTACCATTATCAGTAGTATTTGGACCATATACGTACACCATTGAGGCAAAGTTGTCGCAGCCGGTGGCGATGAATCTGTTCTGGGACTGGGAGAAGATGAACGGGCTTGTTGCTAACTTCGTATCTAATTTGCTCCATGAACTATTATCTCCTTCTCCTTCAGCAACACACATAACAAGTGTAGGATAGTTGACGCGAACTGTGCCTCCTAATAATGAAATGTTGAGCACCTCCAAGTCGAGCTTCTTCAAAACAGGTTTGGGAGACGCCCAAGAGTTGTTATAATTGCAAACTACTTCAAACCACTCATCAACGTAGCAACCTGCAGCTCCCATTCCAAAAGGAAATGGGATATCGCTAACATTCCCGCAGCTTCTTTGACATGAACTACTATTACTTGCTAAATCCACTGCTTGTACAAATATTGCATCAATTGAAAACAATAGCAAAATGATCTGAAATACCATTTGCACCCCTATCTCTCTCTTTCTTTCTTTCTAGGATATTGATGAATTGGCGTGTGAATGAAGCAGCTAAGCCCAAGCCCCTGCTTTTTATAATTAACGCCATGCAATATTATCGTCCTTTTCTATAAGTCGCCAAGAAATTGTATGGAAGTTACCAACAAGACTTCGACCAAGTCGTCTTAATTAATTTATTACAAAAAAAAAAAGAAAAACAAACATAGTCGTCAGTACGCTAGCTTCTGACTTGTCTTCTGCATGTTAACTTTTCAGTGTTCTCCACATAGTCTAGTTCTTTGTTTGCTTTCATTGTCTTTTTCGAGTCAAGTCATTTTCTGATCTAGAAAGGAATGATAAGGACTTTGGAAAAGTCCCAAAACATGCCTAATATGAGACTTTTATGCATTTCAATCTACATTTAATTGTTTTCCAAAGAATATTCATGCGGCTTCAAACTTACATAGAACGTAAGGCTCATATTTAAAAAATGGAGTATTTTAAGAGGTAAACATTTAAAAAAAAAAAAAAATGGAGTATTGCCGCAAGAATGAGAAATATGGACCGAGTATTTTACTTTTAAATACAACATTAATTCCCAAACATAAAAAAATGACTATAAGATATGGACCGAGTATACAACAATAATTAAAGCAAACACATCTTCCTTCAACGCTTCAACACCTCTGAATGAGATGTGCTACCAACCACAAATGGCCGACTCAGTTCTTTTCAATATTCTCTCAAATTTTCAACTTACCTCTTAAATTATGAAAAATTATCAATGATGAAAATACTTTTAATAAAATAAAAAAAAAAATAAAAAAAAAATAAAATAAAAAGTGGTTAAATTTAAAAATATAAAAAAATTTCGTTTTCTTTTAAATTAAAAATTATTGTTTTTTTTTTTTTTTTTTGAATTTATAGAACTATTTTTGTCTTCTTGAGAAATCAGTTCTCGTGAATATCGATCTTTCAAACTTTAAAATAGGACAATGTACTTTTTGAATTACAAAAAATTGTTAATTAATGTTTCCCCACGATGAAATTACCCTTAATAAAATAAAACCAATTTTTTTTTTTTTTTTTAAAAAAAATTAAAACTAAAAATTATGAGAAAAAAAGGGGTAGCCAAATTTTAAAATATGAAAGAAAAAACAATAAAAAAAATTCATTTTTTTTTTAAATTTTGAATTTATAAGAATATTTTTATCTTATTAAAAAATTTGTAGAGTAATTTTTTTTTTTTTTTTTTTGGTAGTCTTGAGGAGATAATGACATATTTTTTTTTATAGTTTAGAGAATATATTATTTCAATTAAAGGTTTAGAATAGACATTGTCATTTCAGTAATAACTTGAACATAATAGGTGAACATTTTCCTTTATAATATATCAAAATTTATTTGTTAATGAAATACTTTCTTATTCATATAATTAATACCACACGGCTATGAGCCACCCATTTTTGAGCTTTGGAAATTGGTTCAGCGAGATGACAAGAAGATTTAAGAAGGGAAATATGTGCCACCAATTTTGGAATGTTGACGAGGTCAACATTTTAAAAGTCACATTACAGTTGAGAGGACACCAGAAGAACATTAAAAAAACATTTAACATTTTCCTATATATATATATATATATATATATATATATAGGAAATCTCTCCCTCTCACTGATAAACACTAGCCCATGGTGCCTTTTTTTTTTTAAATGGCGGAGTATTCTTCTAAGGCAGTGTTATTTTGTGTACCCGATGTTGGGTAAATTCAGGATTAATGCAAAGCGCTTCCATCACATGGATCAAGTAAAACTTTTACTTTTGCCATAGAGTATAACTTCAAGAAATTGTTTAAACTCAAGAGGATTCTATACTATAAAGATGGTTAAAGATATAAAAATTCTATCATTTCTCGCCAACCTCCTCCAAAGCATCTAATTGTTACAAAAAAGACCATGTCAACTTTTTCCGTCTCTTTGGACGGACGGAAACCCAATCACATGCAAAACATGTGATTTTTTCAGTCAAAAATACCCTTAGGGTAATGTAAAAATAAAAAATAAAAAAAAATAAAAAAAAAAATCTTAAAAAAGGTTAAATAGAAAATAAAAATAAATTTTAAAAAATAAACAGTAAACAAAAACAAAAAAATAAAACAAATCAAAAGTCATGTGCGACACATGTGCTGGGTTTCCGTCTAAAGAGGCAGAAAAAGTTGACTGATAATCTTTTCGCCATATGTAGTTAGATACTTTTTGAACATTAGACGCTACAATAGAAAATGATGTATACTTTGAAAGATTAAAGCATATTTTTTCCAAAAGAAAAAAATCACGCATTTACACGTTAGTATGTTACGAACATCACGATATTCCAACATTTCATTCAATTTTTCCACAAACTCATCAATAGTTTGTCCCCAGCAATTATTGAAAAGAAAGGACTGTTCTAATTTTTCCACAAGCTCATCAATAGCATGTTCCCAGCATTTAGTAAAAAGAAGGACCATTCTAATTGGACTGAGCCAAGTTGACTTCCAAGTCTCCCCTCAAGTTTTGGGGATTATGATTCTTTGCATTTATTTTAAACAAACGGTAGATTTTCAAATTACATAATTTAGATCATTTTTAAGTATTAACACGCTTTGAAAACGTCACCTATTAAAAATGTAGCATGTTATTATGAAGGTAGCTAAAAAAAATTCTTGGATCTTGGATTTATATACATACCTTGGCCAAGGAGTACGACATCGTAAATACCTCTTTGGAAAACATGCTTTGGCCAAAGAAGACGATCAGATTTAAGGTTGAAGAGACTAGATCTACAAACTAGATTTAAAGTAACTTGTCAAAAACAAAAATTTGAGGAGTCTACAGAGAAGACACTGAGTACTGTTACCGTGAAAAGGGAGAAGAGAGATCTAGATCTAGATCTTTTTTCATTTTTAAATTATTCTTAGTGTTGTCTAGGAGAAAAGAGAAATGAATTAAGGCCATCTCTCTCTCTAGATTACCACTACTGTCAAGCCACTAAAATAAAAAGTTTTATTGAAATTTGATATAATGAATTTTTATATTTGAAAGTTCACTTTAGCACACTTAATTTTTTTTTTTTTAAAAAAATTTTTTCTCTCATTTCTCTCTCTCCCCCCACAAAGTAAAGATAAAAAATAATAAAAACAATATTTTTTTTAACAATTTAAATAGAAAGTTGAATAAATATGTATGTTGAAGATTGTGCATAAAATATTAAAGTTTTATTTTGAGTAGCTAAAATAATTATCATTGCTGAAGATGCTATAAATCTAAAATAAATAAATAAATGTATAAAATAACAATCATTTTTGGCTTAATATACAATTTAAATCTCCTATTTAATGTACTACGTAATATAATTCAATAATAAAAAAAGTCTTTTAGTTTTCCCATGATGTGTTTTGGTATATTTTTTTAGGGAAAATGTATAATAAATTTCTGAGTTAACCCTTCAAAATTTAAATCTCCCTAAGGTTTTTTTTTTTGAAAATTTAATCCCTAAGTCAATGGAAATGACAATAAAATCTTTGGCGTTAAAATTTTTTAGGGAAAAATATAAAAAAGCCCCACAAACTACCAGCCGTTTTCGATTTAGCCCCCTAATGTTCCAAAAGTGATAAAGTAGCCCCCCAAACTACCAAATTATTGCATTTTGGCCACTCCGTTAGTCAAAACCGTCAGTTTGGACGGAAACTGCAAAACGACGTCGTTTGTTACGGGTAAGTTACTACAATGCCCTTTTGAGAAAAATATAAAAAAGCCCCCCAAACTACCAACCGTTTTCATTTTAGCCCCCTAATGTTCAGAAAGTGATAAAGTAGCCCCCTAACTACCAAACAGTTGCAATTTGGCTACTCCGTTAGTCATTACTGTCAAATATGATGGAAAATTCAAAACTACGTCGTTTTGACAATGGTAAGTTACTAAAATGCGCTTTTAGAAAAAAAAAATCATATTAAAACAAGCACGCTAAATGGCGCCGTTTTGCTTGAAATTAGGGTTTCCTTACACTTACCAAAACGACGCCGTTTTGATAAGTATTAGGAATAAAAAGAAAAAACCTTAGACACCACGCAGAAAAAACCCCCAACCCCAGTTTATCTCTCTCCCCCAAACCGCCGACCACCACATCGTTCTATCTCCGGCAACCTTCTCCCTCAAGTGAAAAAAACGCAACGCCCCTCTCTCTCTTTCTCTCAAAACGACTGCCCCTGCCACCACCATCCATCACCGCCGGCCACACCATCCACTAGCTACGAAGCGCCACCGAAAAATTCTTACCCATTGTAGAAATCAAACAAAAAAATCACGTTCGTAGATAAACAACACCGATCCGACAGCTATACCATGAAATACAATAAAAAGATTGAGGTATGGGTAAGATTTACAGGCTGTCGGAGATAGACGACGTGGTGGCCGGCGGTTTTGGGGAGAAAGATAAACTGGGGTTGGGGGTTTTTTCATGGGTCACCTGCGTGGGGTCTAGGGTTTTTTCTTTTAATTCCTAACACTTACCAAAGTGGCATCATTTTGGTAAGTGTAAGGAAACCCTAATTTCAAGCAAAACGGCGCCGTTTTGCTTGCTTGTTTTAATATGATATTTTTTTTCCAAAAATGGCATTTTGGTAACTTACCATTGCCAAAACGATGTAGTTTTAAATTTTTCATCATATTTGACGGTAATGAATAACGGAGTGGCCAAATTGCAATTGTTTGGTAGTTTGGGGGCTAGTTTATCACTTTCTGAATATTAGGGGGCTAAAATGAAAACGACTGGTAGTTTGGGGGGCTTTTTTATATTTTTCCCAAAAGGGCATTGTAGTAACTTACCTGTAACAAACGACGTCGTTTTGCAGTTTCCGTCCAAACTGACGGTTTTGACTAATGGAGTGGCCAAAATGCAATAGTTTGGTAGTTTAGGGGGCTACTTTATCACTTTTGGAACATTAGGGGACTAAATCGAAAACGGCTGGTAGTTTGGGGGGTTTTTTTATATTTTTCCCAATTTTTTAATAGAAGTTAGGTAACTCAAAATGCATTGTTTTACCCAATTAAAATATTAATTTTTTATTAATTTAATTTAAAAAATTAAATCTAAAAACAAAAAAGCCATTAATGGTGCACAAGGATTTAATCATCGTGCACGAGGATTTAATCAGGTGGCATTAAATCCTCAAATTAGATTATCTTGGATCTTGGATAATCTAATTTGATTATCGTCAAATTTAATTACAATCGAATCAATTAGATTTAATTATCATCAAATTTGATTACGAAAAATTACAATTAATCACAATCAAATCACCTAATATATTCTAACAACATAATGGTTAAATTGCTCAGAAAAAAAGTGGCAAAGAAAAATCAAATCCTCTTTCACATGTTTTATTGAAAACAAGAAGCAGAGCACGATTTTATGGTCAACCAGTTTGAGTCTGAAAAGTAATAATGCATGCCTACCGTCTGCTTTACGGTAGGGTGCATTGATTAAAGTCTGATTCGTCAAACATTCCAGAGCTAGGGTGCATTGTAGCCATGCAACCTATAAACCTTAATTTCCACCATTCACATTGGTAACCCAAAATTTTGCAACGTACACCGCAAGAATATATATGCTTTTAATGTTGCTATTGGAGGGGTCTTGATCAGGAGGTTTAATCTATAAAAGAAATTGGATGAATGGCCTAGATCATCATCAACTTAATTGGCTACTTTAATTGTCTTTGTCAAACTTGCAATAAATTAGTCGAAATCACTCGAAAATGAAAGTTAGCGTGTGGGGCTTCATCTTATTAATTCGGCTTTGTCACAAAATTTTAAGGGTGGTATCCTCATGAGGCCTTTTAGTAATTGATTGTTACGGATATATAATATAAGACGTACACGCCCAAAAAGTAACAATTGTGGAGCATCCATATATATGGGATCATTTTCATGGTAATTTATGAGAGTTCAATCATGGCTGTTACATTCATGCACATCAAGCACAAATTAGTCAAGACAAAGACGTACAACTTGGTCTTGTTGGCAACTTCCATACAATTTCTTGGCGACTTTTAGAAAGAAGATAATGGCGTTATAAAAAGCGGGCCCCGGGGGCTTGGGCTTTGCTGCTTCACTCACACGCCAATTCATCAACATCCTAGAAAGAAAGAAAGAGAGATGATGGTGCAACTTCAAATGGTATTTCAGATAATTTATGAGAGCTCAATCATGATTGCTACGTTCATGCGCAACAAGCATAAACTAGTCCAGACAAAGACGTACAACTTGGTCTTGTTGGCAACTTCCATACAATTTCTTGGCGACTTTTAGAAGGAAGATAATGACGTTATAAAAAGCGGGCCCCGAGGGCTTGGGCTTTGCTGCTTCACTCACACGCCAATTCATCAACATCCAAGAAAGAAAGAAAGAGAGAGATGATGGTGCAACTGCAAATGGTATTTCAGATAATTTATGAGAGCTCAATCATGATTGCTACGTTCATGCGCAACAAACACAAACTAGTCCAGACAAAGACGTACAACTTGGTCTTGTTGGCAACTTCCATACAATTTCTTGGCGACTTTTAGAAAGAAGATAATGGCGTTATAAAAAGCGGGCCCCGGGGGCTTGGGCTTTGTTGCTTCACTCACACGCCAATTCATCAACATCCTAGAAAGAAAGAAAGAGAGAGATGATGGTGCAATTGCAAATGGTATTTCATATAATTTATGAGAGCTCAATCATGATTGCTACGTTCATGCGCAACAAGCATAAACTAGTCCAGTCAAAGACGTACAACTTGGTCTTGTTGGCAACTTCCATACAATTTCTTGGCGACTTTTAGAAGGAAGATAATGGCGTTATAAAAAGCGGGCCCCGAGGGCTTGGGCTTTGCTGCTTCACTCACACACCAATTCATCAACATCCTAGAAAGAAAGAAAGAGAGAGATGATGGTGCAACTGCAAATGGTATTTTAGATAATTTTGCTATTGTTTTCAATTGATGCAATATTTGTACAAGCAGCTGCGGGTTTAGCAATTAATGGTTCATGTGAAGCAAGTTGTGGGGGTGTTAACATCATAATAGGATCCTTTTTAGTCCAAAATGGACTTTGGACTGGAGAATATCTAGTTCATGGCTAAAATTTCTTCTTAGAAATCTTAAAGCCACAAATAGGGCATCTGTCCACTAACCAAAAATAATAATAAAATATTATTTTAGATTTAAATAAAAATAAAAAATAAAATTATAAAATATTAAGGGGTAATGGGGTGGCCAGACCACCCTAGTTGAGGGATGGGGTGGCTGCCCTTGGCGGTGGTCCGGCTACCCCCAAGGGCCAAATCTTACAAAAAAAAAAAAAAAAAAAAAAAAAAAAATCATTTGGACCTTGGGAGTGGTCAAATCTAAAAAAATAAAAAATAAAAAATAAAATTTGTTTGGACCTTAGGGGTGGTCCGGCCATCCCCGAGGGCCAAACGGAATTTTTTTTTTTTTTTTTTTTTAGATTTGGCCCTTGGGGGTGGCCGGACCACCCCCAAGGGCCATGGGGTGGCCGAAGCCACCCCAGCCCCCAACTGGGGTGGTGCGGCCACTTCTTAATATTTTATAATTTTGTTTTTTATTTTTATTTAAATCTAAAATAATATTTTATTATTATTTTTGGTTAGTGAACATGTGTCATATTTGTGGCTTTAGGATTTTTAAAAAGAAATTCTAGCCATGAACTTGATATTCTTCGGTTCATTTTGGACTGGAGAGGATCCTATTCCGTTAACATCAATACCCTTTTGGAATGGGAGATGGTTACTTCGTTGATCCATGGTTTGAAGTAGTTTGCAATAATAGCAACTCTTGGGCCTCTCCCGAGCCTGTTTTGAAGAAGCTTGACCTCGAGGTGCTCAACATTTCATTAGAAACTTATACTTCAGGAAGCAGTACAGTTCTCGTCAATTATCCGAGTAACAAGAGTAAAATGTAGCTATTTGGTCTTTTATTCGATGAATGTAAGTTATAAACTAAACCACCTAAATCATTGTTTTTTTCTTTCTTTATCCAATACATTATCCTTTAAAACTGTCCATATATATGGAAATTTTTCAAAATGCAGTCCGACGTTTCTGATCCTAATGAATATGACCACTATGCTTATTATTAAAGTTTGTTAAATATAGGAAATGAACCAGAAGAAAGATGTCTCTTTTGAATTAGGATATGATTTGAATATGTTATATTAATATGCATGTTTGGATTGTGTAGATATTAAAGTTGAGGTGGGGTAGCTGAGATATGTTTGGATCCCCTGATAAGTGTCAAGAAAGAAAAGAGTAAAAGGAAAGATCAAAAACAAGAATATAAAAAGAAACAGTACTAGGATGTTAATTAATAACTGGTGGAATAGAATCCATTTTGATCATATTGTCGTTCAGAGAGTTAAAGTTATGATATCCAACAATTGTCCCAATGTAATGACATCTAGTGGCTCTGACAGAGGAGACCTACGCGTTGATAGCTTGTGAGAGACTTGTTGCATTGTCGGCCTGGACTGCTGACTGGCATTTAGACAAGCAAATGCTATCTTTGCAATGGAGAGCACTTCCTCGGTTACTCGACCCCTTGGAGGTGAGAGGTGTTGGTCCAACACTTCCTTCAGTGTGATTTGATGGGAAACTGTCCATGATGATGATGATGATGACGATATGGAGGAGATGAAGCTGCCTGGATGCCTTCCCATTATCACTTCCAATGCTACCATCCCAAAGCTGTAAACATCGCACTTCTCGTTCACTTCCGTCGTGTAAGCAAGCTCTGCAAAGAAGATATTAGCAAATGGTATATATAGATATGATATTGTCCACTTTTGGTCAAGCCCGCACGGTTTTATTATTGGGTTTATCCCAAAATGCTTCATATCATTTAGAGAGAGCATACTTTATGAGTGAGTAGCGACTAGTGAGGACAAAGCTTACCTGGAGCCGAATACCCGAGGGTGCCTGCATATGATGTGCAATTGGATGAGTTAGGCTTTAAAATCCTTGCTGTGCCGAAGTCAGAGACGTGGGCTTCATTGTCCATATCCAGCAGTCGTGGTGCAGAGACGTGGGCTTTATTGCTTGATATGTCTCGATGAATAACAGGAGGTGAGCAGTCGTGGTGCATGTAGGATAAAGCTCTGGCAACACCTCTTACAACTTTCACCCTCCTAATCCAGTCCAATTCCATTGCCTTAACCTCACTGCTCAATATCTTTCTCAAGCTTCCCCCTTTCAAGAACTCATACACCAAATATGAGTATCTTGCATGAGAACAAAACCCGTAAAGCTTTACAATATTCCGGTGTCTTACTTCTGTTAAAGCAGTAATCTCACTGGTAAAGGCTTTTAGGTTAGCCACTATGCCATCCTCTGATTGGTGAAGTTTCTTCACAGCAACAACTTAACCGTTTGGCAGCTCAGCTCTATAAACTCTTCCACATCCCCCCTCTCCAATGCTATATCTTGAGTTGAATGCCTCTGTCGCTTCAACAATGCTTTGATGTGCTATTTTCCCATCATAGCTCCATATCACAAACATATTTTCATTTTCTGCATCCCTTGGCTCATCATCTATCTTTCTCACTTTTTTGAAACCAACACAGTATATTCCTGCAATGATATATAAAATAAATAGGGTGCCCAAAAGAGAGACTGTAATCAAAATCGCGGCTCGGAGGCTCATCTTTCCACCAGGTCTTTTGCTCAACAAAGAGGGGCAAGCCTGCAAACCAGTGTTGTTGCCACACAAGTCTCTGTTCTGTTCTAGTGCTGCTATTTGTGCCCTGCTGAAAGCTTTGTTGTTAGGAAGAGGGCCCTCCAAATTATTGTATGATATGTCCACAGATGTCAAGCTTAACATTTCATTAAAAGTGGATGGGATTGAGGCAGACAGAAAGTTGTGGGACAGGTTTAACAATGCTAAGTAGTGTAAATATCCAAGCTCCCATGGAAGCTTTCCTGAGAGCAAATTGTGGCTAAGATCAAGATTGTTGAGACTGCGTATATTGGCAATCTGTGGGGTGATACTTCCCCAAAACCTGTTGATGCTCAAATTCAATTCTGTGAGTTTTGAGCACTGTGCTAATTGTTTGGGAATTGATTCGCTTAGATTGTTTGCTGCCAAGTTAAGTTGACCAAGACTGGAGAGCTTTCCAATTCCGTGGGAATATTGCCTGAAAGTTTATTATTATTCAATTTAAGAAGGAATAATAAATTCAAGGCCCCAAATTCCTTTGGAATGTTTCCTACTAGGTGATTTTCGGATAGGTCAAGCACTTCTAGTTTATTTGCTTTACCAAGATCATGCGGTATTGTACCTGAAATTCTATTGTTTGAGATCCTCAAGCTTGTTAGGCTTTTGGATTGCCGCCAGTTGTTCGAAAGTTCACCATAAAGCTTGTTATAACTCAGATTGATGTATTTCAGTCTTGGATATATGCCGAAATCTTTCGACAGGTTCCCTTCAAGCTAATTTCTGTGCATTTGAACTCTGACCAAGTTGGTACAGTTTTCTAAACTCTTTGGAATAGGACCGTAGAAGTTGTTTTCATGTACAGCCAATTGTTCAAGTGCCCCATTGGCGCATATATTTTGTGGTAAATAGCCAGACAAGAAGTTATCAGCCACTAGAAAACCTACCAAAGATGTAAGATTATACATTTCTGTAGGAATGGAGCCACTGAGTTTGTTCATAAACAACACTAAGTAAGCCAGGGAGGTAAGTTTTCCCATTTCTGGAGGGATATGGCCAGATAGATGATTCACACACAGGAACAACGTTGTAAGGTTGTTCAAGTTTCCTAGTACTGGAGGGATGTGGCCAGAAAATTGATTGACACTCAGATCCAACAGTGCGAGCCTGGTCAAATTGCCTACTTCTGGAGGTATGCGGCCAGATAGATGATTATTAAAACTCAGATTCATAACTACGAGCTTTGTCAAGTTTCCTATAGAAGCAGGGATTGAACCTAGGAGATTGTTTTTTTCCAAATGTAGCTCCATTAGAGAAACAAGATTTCCCATTTCCTGAGGTATAGATCCATTTATTTCATTCTCATGCAAATAAAGGTATTGAAGACTCATCAGCAGACACATCTCAGATGGAATATTTCCAGAGAGACGATTGAGACTCAAGTCTAGGTAAGTGAGCTTGGAAAGATTACTGATATTGGGTGGAATGGTTCCATAAAAAGAGTTGTTAGAAAGCTCGAGGCTAACAAGGTCGGGGAAGGATAAGAAGTTGAGACATTGAAGCGTACCTCTCAAACCACTACTTGTGATGTTTATATGCGTGACACTTCCAGGCTCATTGCATGTGATTCCATCCCACTTGCAGGGGTTATTAGATGAAGAAGCGGAAGAATTGTGGGAAGGAAGAAGGGTCCAGGAAGGGAGGAGCATTTGAGTTGAATTGTCAAGACTGTCTTTCCATCTCAGAAGTGCCTCTGCTTCTTCTTTTCTCTGAGTCACAGAGGAAGAAGCTAATGCAGAAGAAACATGGCTAAAAGAGATGAAGATGATGATGGATAACAAGACCCTGAGTGGAGTGAGCAGGTTAGAGAGTGGTTGCTTAGGCAAAACTGACATGACTTTAGCTGTGGGTTGAGATTGGTTTGCTGATGAAAAGGCTTGCTCCCTGCACTGCTCAGGGTACTTATAGACAAGAAAATTCGTACACAGTTTATCGTATGCATATATTCAGGGGTGTTTGGCAACCGGGATGCGCCCACCTAGTTACTGTGCCCTCTCGGTAATGGTGCCTTCCAACACATGACTCATCAAACCCAATTTTTAAAATGACCTTTTTACCCATTTATTTGTTTTTCCAGTGCACACTCTTCTTCTACACGCAAGTCTTCTCCTTCTGCAAGCCCTCCACGCCATTTCCCTTCCAAAGCCTCTTCCTATTTCTCAAGGTTCACTTTGTCCAGGTTAATATTTCTCTTTCTTTTTATTTTCCTTTTTCTCTCCCTCTCTGGATATTTATTTTAGAAAACCTTTCCCTTTCCCGCTCTCCCTCCCTCGCTCACCCTCTCTGTCACTCCGGCCAATGGACACCGGACACCGGCGTCGCTTACCCCTCTCTCACCCCAGCGTAAGGTTCCGGCAACCCTATCTATCACTCCACCGGTATTGAAGAAGGCTCTCTTTCTCTCCTCCACCGGTGGTTTGTGTCTCTCTCCAAAATTGCAGATGCAAACTTCCACCGTGGTTTCTTTTCTGTCTCTCTCCAAAATTGCAGATGCAAACTTTTTATGTGGGTTGCTTTAGTTTTTCATTTCCTTGTAAGTTTGTGTAACTTTGGTACGTGTGTGTGAATTCAATAAAAAATTTGTGTATACAGAGAGAGTCTGGGAATAGTCTTTATACACAAATTGTTTATTTTTCTTGTCTATCACACAAAAGCTGGCCAGATTAGAACATTTCTTGGGACAGCTTGTTGAAAAATACCCACAGAGCAAAACAAAAAAGAAAAGCGTTTTGTTCCTGAACCTTCTGCTGGTTCAAAAGTAACGCCATTTTTCTTGGAGTTTTTGTTTTGGCTTTGAAGGATCTTCATGTTTCAAGGAAAAAAAAAATCAAAAAGTGAAGGATGGAGCGCAGGGGGATGCCTGTTTCGGTGATTTGGGCATTCTCAGGAAAAAAAAAAAAAAAAAGTGGCCAGAGAAAGATAAGGGTAATATAGTCAAAGTGTGTAAAATATTAATGTTAAAAGTTCAAAGTTTGATGGTCAAAAGGTCAAAAGGTGAACAGGGTCTAGGACATCCCTTTGCCAAACGAAGCCGAACCATTCTCCTTGGCTATTTCCGGGGCGGTTGTTGGTACATCTATTTTGGAATCAATCCGTTCACACATGGGCACAGATCAAATCTGTAAATGGTATTGAAATTGCATGATGGGTGTTCATTGTATTTTCTTCATAGACAAAGTGCACCACTAAATGGTTGCCATTTAACTTATCACTGGAGTGAGAATTTCCTCTGTATTTGATGATTCCATTACAAGATTGATGGCCGTGGGTCCATTAAATTGGAATTTGATGATGCCAATTTGAACCACACAGTTTCCTCTCTACAGTAGTCAATACAATAGAGTTGAAAATCATCGAGTGTTGTGTGTGGGTTGGTTATCCTATCTTAATCAATAGAGACGTTTGTATTGACTTGTAGAAAAAGAAAAAGGAGAATATGCTCCTCCCTTTCAAGGGTGGAAAAGGGAGGTTGAGGAGCAGGTACGTATACGTGGGTATACGTAACTTAGAATTATTAAATGTTCTCATATATGATCAGCATCCTCGTTTTCATAGATAGTGGCTAAATTTTAAATGTCAATTTTCCAAATTCCAAATGTAGAAATATAGATAAACAAGAATATAGGTAATTAACTGGAAAGAGAGCTATTATGGTTAAAAAGAATTTGCATAGTAATATTGTTAAAAATAGCATATAATTGTTGAAACTCGGAAGAAAAAAAATATATATAATATATGATTAACATACTGCAGCTGCTACAAGTAGAACGCCTTAAATCCTCAGCTCTCTTTGGTAATAAAAACAAGTTGAGATTATGCCACATCCATACTCAATTATGTAAGGATATAATAGGGTTTAGGGTTTTGATTAGAAAAAAAAAATGTAAGGATATAATAGTGGAGATATAATAATAGTGGGTTCAGTGGTATAACTAAATAATAATTCGGCCTAATTGTAATACGTTTTCTGTTAGAAGTTGGAAATGTGTAACTGAATGTTGGCCGTATAAATATAAGCAGCCCAGTTGATTAGAGGGTATGAAAGAAGTTAGGTCATTCTTGTAGTTCCAATTCTGGAGACTGAGTTGTTCTCGAGTTTAGCTATTCCTTGTTCATCATATCTCATCAATAGAGATTTACATATCCAATTACCAATTGCAATCCAATCTTTCATATTCAACCATTATTTCAATTACAAATTTATATCAATTTCCATCTATATCTCAAATTACATTGAAATATGTTACAATAATTTATTACAAATAAGGGGTATAGTACTAGTAGATTGGATTAAATCTCTATTGCATGTGTTTGATAACATCTCAATTATACTCTGTACATATCTGATAGAAGATACATGTATAACCATGCTGCAGGCCTTGGGGACATCACAAGCTTCTTAGCTGATTTACAAACTATTGGGGACATCACAAGCTTCTTAGCTGATTTACAAACTATCTTGTTGGTCGGATTGCAACTTCGTGGCAGTTTGGTAATTGGATTTAACATTCTGAAGGAGAAAAAGAAAAAGAAATTCAAACCATTTAAATTCAATCACCAATAATGATCTATAGGCTGAAAGTATGAAAAAAGAAAAAAAGAAAAAAAGAAACACAATAGTTGCATACAATTTGAAGAAATATGATCTATCAATCTAATGAATCAACAATTTCTCAACAGAACTGATCCAATTTGCTATAACTACCTTAGCAACCTTGAATAGAACCAGAAGAACAATAAAGTACATGTGAAGCATATAATTACTTAGACAGATGAAACATACCTCTAGCAATGTGATGTAAAAAAATCCTCCATATGCTGCATAAGTGCAGTCCCATCTCTAATTGAACGGTATATATTTATTTCAGTTTGTAAAATCTTTTCAATAAGTTCCTTCTCGCCCTTCATCTGTATAAAACGCTCTCAATCAGAATTTGGTTCAGAAATCAAAATGGTGCGACTGGAAATATGAACTCATAAAATAAGATTTTCAGCAGTATAGAAATTGTTGCTAAAGAATATATATAGCTAATGTAATGAATCAATAGGTAAAACTCACTGAATCTCTCATGTCAGCTCAACTCAGCCTCCCTAGATATTAGACTTCGTGTGCTGATCACAATAACATACTCAAAAGAATTTTAATTGCAGTGGCATTGAACCATGAATTCAGATGTACTTAACATTAGTAATTCCTATTCAATGAATTCCTTTCTTTTTTATCAACCAAAAGGCATAATGAAAACTCAGGTCTAAAAAGTCATTCTTCAGGCCTTGATCTCTGAAACACTAGTATCACTCATTACAACTGTTTGAAAGAAAAGAATTTATTTAACAAAGTCCAACTCAATTTTAGAAGTAAGAAAAGGCTTGGATTAAATGCTAACCCTAGTTTCATTTTTTGATATGTTAAAAAAAATCAAAATGAAACTATAGTTAGCATTTAAAGGTCCCAGACACGACCATTTTGTAAAGTACTTGGTTTAACTGCTTTTGGTAAACAATAGAAGATCTTCTTCTTCTTCTTTTTTCTTTTTTTTTTTTTTTTTTTTTTTCGGTAGGTTAGTAAACAACAGATACAGAATTAGAATTTCAAGTTTACATCTGTGTGCCAATAAATACAGTTCGGAAGAAAACCAAGTCCCCACAAGGTACCCAATAAATACATCATTTTATGCAGAAATCAAATGGTCATTCGTAAATTAGGCTTCAATTTTGAGCCACTCTTTGCAGATGAATTTTTCGAAACTATTAGATTGACAGTGGTTTAAAGTGACCTAAACATTAGTTCATATTAACATGAACTTTGATGAGTTCATATTAACATGAACTTATAATCACTCTTTTGACTCCACACATAAGTTAAAATGCACACATGCCTCTTATAACCAGAAATTTGGGATTTTCGTTGCCTCGTCCTCCTAATGGAAGTTGGCGAGGACATAAGATCTCAATCTTTTCTCATTCTTTCTAATTGCACAATTGATATGAAAGTAGCATAGAAATCAAGACCATGACTTCTGATATTATGCCCATTCATGTCAATCTAATAAGAAATGTGTTCTATTAGACTTTTATATGGACATTCTCAGTTATAGAAGTGTGCTTTCTCTTTAGCCTTTCATTCCAACTGTGGCAAAAGCAACAGCAGTCACAACAAAATACTTTAGCCTTCTGCCTCACGATCATGGTAGTCAAACTCTTTATTGGATCTCTAATAAATAAGGAACATACTACACTGCATTTGAAAACCATTTCAACTGGATGTCATCTTTGGGCAGCAGTACTTCCTTACTTTATAAGAAAAACAAAAGGAATGTACAGATAAGGTGGCCGGTTCTCCGTTCAACAACCAACTCAACCAGCTTGTTCATAAATAAATTTATTGTAGTTAAAGAAGTACCATAAATATACTAATACAATATAATATAGTTTATAGGCCATTAGTTTGTTGTATGGAATTAATAATCTAAATCTTATAAGTAGATCTAGAAAGTACAAGATTTGTTGTTTCTCCTCTTACCCAATTCCCTAGGTATTTTGTAGAAAAAAAATGGGTCTTGTCCCACATCGGCCAATGAGCGGGAGATGGTTGAGTTTATAAGCACCACATGCCATCTTCCAGTTAGCAATTGCCTGGATGGGATACCTTGGTGGGTTCTGCATATGAACCATTCTCTCATATTCAACTTTGTTAGTGTCATTTCTCCCCTTACCCAATTCCCTTGGTATCGTGTAGAGAAAAATGGGGCTTGTTCCACATTGGCCAAGGAGTGGGAAATGGATGAGTTTATAAGCACCACAGGTCCGCTTCCAGTCATCAATTGCTTGGATGGGATATTTTTGTGGGTCCTGCTTACGAACCATTTTCTCCTATTCAGTTCTATTAGTGCCATTCTCCCCTTACCCAATTATGTTGGTATTGCATAGAAAAAAATAGAACTTGTTCCACATCAGCCAAGGAGCGGGAGATGGATGAGTTTATAAGCACCATGGGTCCTCTTCCAGTCAGCAGTTGCCTCGATGAGGTACCTTTGTGGGTTATACTTATGAACCATTCTCCTATTCAGCTCCGTTAATTCCAGTTATCTCTTACCCAATTCCCTTGGTATGGCTTAGAAAAAAAAAAGTACAAGATTTGTTGAGTATTTCAAGACCAAAAAAATGCCAAATTTATATTTTAAAAAGTTGATAGATTTGATAAAATTAGATGGTTGCACTCTGTTCTTTTGCCAGTTCAATCTTGTTAAACCAGTAAACTGTTCCTGTTCAATTCAATTCAATATGATTTTTTTTTTTTTTTTAATAAGTAATCAAAATATATCATTACAAGCATAAGGCGCCCTCAAGTACAAATGAAGTATACAAGAGAAAGCAGCTAGCTAAAAGGAGCAAAAAGAACAAAGAAAATCAATATAACTAATTGTTAAAGGATAAACATAAGCAGCTGATTCAACTGATAGAGCAGTTTTGAGGGGTGAATTGGAACAGAAGGGAGACCAATTCATGGTTCAACAGGTTAACCAGTCAATACGGTCATTGTTTAGCATGCTCCATTTGTATTCCTTTTTCTTTTTCTTTTTTTTTGGGGGGGGGGGGGGGGGGGGGGGGCGATTGAGGGGTTAAGTTTAATCTGTATTTTAGTTGTGCCTAATTGATGTCAAGGTGACGCTAGCAAAAATATATTAATAATACTGTCACCAACTTGCTGCAAAAATGTTGGTAGATATCATGATATGTCAGTAGACATATAGTGCATTCAAAAACATTAATATATACATACCTTATATACGTACAGCATATAATTCGTTGATGGATATTAAAGAACCAGACATGCAGAACATGATAAGTACACTGGAAAAGAGAATAAATAAGAAGAAACGTACAACTTCACTGACAATAACATCTGGCGTGGACTCTCCTAGTACATCAACCTGGTAACTATCGCCTGAAAGCTCCATGTTTTCCTGGATAGCATGTACTACACTAATTAGCTAATAATGCAAGCCACTAGTTAGCTAATTAGCTGCGTTATTTTTCTGGGTAGCATGTGCCAATTAGCTACTAATTAGTATCTGTTTTGTATCATTCAGCTATCACGCTGACTTTTGTATAATGGGAAACCAATTTACAGCATAGATACTGCCAAGTACTCATTTGGTAAAAACCAATTTTTATTAAATGCTAAAATAATAACCATTGCTGACCGAGTAAACAAGGCCAGTTGAGTTATTCTCAAAAATGACATTTATATATTTGTTGCTGACAGAGTTTCCTGGAATCAAATCAATTAGTTAGTCAATGTTTCAAGCTTATACATCAACAAACTAGTGAGGACACCATTTATTTTATTCCATCCATAAGAATAAAGTTAAAACACAAATAGCAAATACCAAAATTATCCATGAAGATAACAAATTATAGAGCTTCTTGTGTTTTCTATACATTATAAAACTCTAAAGAAAAATAATAATTGGGCAGTATATAGACGAAAACAAACTACCTACCGCTACCAGGGCTTCTGTTAGATCTCCAGCTGCTAGATAAACAGGTTGAGCTACATGGCAATAAACCATCAAGCGGGGGACTGTTGGTATAATATCTCTGTGGTTTATGACTCGCCAGCTATCTTTAACTTTCTGCAAATGTAAGTACTGAAGGTTGTGTAAGCATTCACCAAAAATGTAATAACAGACAAATATAAGAGGCAGATGCATAAAGAGCATCACAATATTCTTGCCAAGAAAAAAACAAAAAAATAATACAGTGTTTTGCGTGTGTGTATCTCTGATGTAGATCAACTAAGCAACAACTTCATGGATACGTTTGAGCAGAAGAAGGGTGTCTAGGGAGGGGTACATGTGATTTAACAAGTACCCAAGAGTTGGATTGATACTCGATTGAGGGCTGCTTGAGCAAGACCGTTCGTTCGATCGAGAGGAAGAGATGCTACTGGTAGAAATGCTCGAGAAGTTTGATCGATGGTTCGATTGATTGAAAATGCGATCTTTTGTTCGATTGATCCTTGATCAAACTTGCGATAAGGGTAGTTTTGCACTTCTTTTTTCAGGGTTGTGAACCTACTTCTATTTAAGCTTAATAAGGATGGCCTGGCAGACCATAAGTTGTATTTCTCAGTTTTCTCAATAAGAAACACTAAAAGAGTGATTTTTCTTCAATTTTCCTACACTTCCTTGATTTTATTAGGATTTGTGGAAGAGTTATGAGTTTGTGTGCTTGTACATTCTGCTTTCCACTTTGTCACGCTGCATCAGTGTCGTATTTTTGCATGAGGAACTAATTGAGCCATTTTACTAGTCAACTCAGTGACTAGTTTGCTCGACATTCATAAACCAGAACTTAAGAGACTGGATCCAGAGCTCCAAACAGCTTTTGAAAATCTAAATGAATGACTAGTTGCTCTAGCATATAATAAGTCTCCTCAGCATGCAACAAAAATAATAAAATCCAAAGCCAGAGATCTGAACCAAACTCTGTCAAAATTACAGGACAAGAAATTAATGGAAGAGTATGAAAGAGTGATCATTGCAGAGAAGATGAAGCAATTTTCTGCACTGTAACGTACTGAAACCCTACTCGAATAAAGAACCAAAGGTGAATGTTGAACTAAGAAGGAAATAGAAAAATATATAAAAGGGTGAGAAGATAATGAAATGAAAAATAAACAGATCAACTAATGTTTTTAATAGTCACATAATATCAGCAACATGGAAGATGGAAGTGAAAAGAGAATAGAAAAATAAAGAACTAGAGGAATCTCAAAGCCCTTGACCATAGTGTCATATATCTGCAGTATTATAATATGGGTTACCACCCTTACAAGATGCAACAAACATGTTACATATTACATTACTAACTAGTAAAATCACCAATGAAAAAGCAGAAAAGGGTTGTATGAACTATAGCTCTCATGCTTTCCATCAGAAGATAATCTCATGATATAGGCCAGCTTGCCCTTCAGTTCATGCCGAATTTAGTTCGAAAGATGCAGACCAAGAACTAATTTTCTGCTTGCATCTTGCCATACATATTTCCCTGTTATTATTAGTTGTTCCAAGCCGGAATACTGTTCATATTATTGTAGCATGATATTGATCACACAACTGTAGCTTTTGGTAACTGTGGCATTTGGTTTAACCAGGGTAATTTTTTGCTTTTCATTTTGCTTTAAGTTATAATATAGGACTGAGATTAAGCCTGGTAAAAGGTTTGGGATTAACTTATATTGGGGTTTTATAAGTTCCGATATAATAAGTTGTAGCCTTTGGGGAAGCAGACTTTGATGCAGTACAACCGAATTAAGAAGAAGAACAGAGGAAGGGGAGAAAAGAAAGGGGACTGAGTCGCACAGTTCAAAGAGAATGAGAGTTTGGCAGTCTCCCCACCAAATAAGAGGAAGAAGAGGAGTCACACCTCAAAAGATCAAAATCTATTTTCATCAAATTCCAATTTGTCTCCATTGGGGTACAAAAGCACACATATATAGACTCAATGACTAAACCCTAACCCTAATATAACTTTGGGCAAAACCCATTTATTGAATTACAAAAAATAAAAATAAAAACACCCTTAACTATTTTTTTTTTTTTTTACTTGTCCACACAAGGTAAAGGGAGTAGGAGATTTGAACTAGTGACCTCCGCTTCATGAGGCGTGGTACACAGCCGACTGAGCTACCCCTTGGGAACAATACCCTTAACTATTAAAGAATTAAGTAAAACATAAATTAAAAGCTAATAACCTAAAGAATAAAAGAAGCATCTCTCATCCTGCATCATTTTCCCTTGCTTCAACAAAACTAGACCTCGATTTTTTTTGAAATGTGGAAAATAGGAACATAAAATTTTGGGTTGAAGCCCAACTTCTCAGGACTTAAAAAAGGGTAGAATAAACTGAAGCGTTCAAACTCCCTTTTTTGGTTTTAAAAAACATAATTCATTTTCATCAAATTTAAATTTATATAAACTCATTGTCTAAACCCTAACCCAAATTTGACTATGGGCAAAACTCATTTATTGAAACATAAACTCAATACTAATAACCTAAATAAAACTGAAAGACCCAATTATTCATCTCTCATCCTGCATCAGACTTGTTACTGAATTTCTTTTTAAATTACATTGAAGTTCTTCCCTTTGGCCGAACATTTGGGGTTTTCTTGGCTGATTATTATGGCCTTGCAATCAGGCTTGCTCTGTCTTCCTTCTTATAGTTATGTAACAGATCTTTTCAGCAAGTAGTCTGGAAGTGGGGGAAGGAAGAAGTGGAAGGTTTGTGCAGATGATGCTACGTGCGGAAGACAGGGAGAGGAAGAGAACACGTGGCTGAAGACTGTTGTTAAATAGCTATACAGCTGGCATCCTTATGTCTAACGGTCTGGATTCTGTATATGGGTTGGTTGAGATTTGGTTAAGTGACGTGGGGTTTTCTTAGTTAGTTGGTTGTAACGGTCCAGTAGTAATTGTCTACATCTGGGCTCATTTTAGTGGTTTTACTTTTATAAAAGGCGAAGGCTTATTAATGAGAACTATTCAGACGTTTTGGCTCTCAACTGTTCTTAGAAGTAGTTAAAATCTCTTAGCTAGTTTCCTTAGTTTCGTTAACTCTGTAGAAGTAGAATGTAACAAGTTAATTTTCTACACACTTGCTGCATCACCTCAGCACAAACAATGGAGCCATAGAGTAAAATTCTATGAAAAAGCAAAAAATTGCGAGAAAAATTTGAAGATAATATCAATTTTTATCACCTCGTTATAAAGTTCTGCAAATTTTTTGTTACCAACTCTAGGAGATCCAAAGTTATACATAGTCACAAAGATTGCCCCACGCCTGATACACAAAAAAGAAGAAAATAGATAATCAAGTTTCACTGCCATTACTCTCAAACACATTTCACTAAAAAGTACAAAGAAACAAGTTTCTAAATCTACAAAGATCTAGTAACTTCTATCAAATTCTAATCATAAACAAAATGTATTATTAGCCTTCTAAAGTTCGTAAGTATTATTTCAGACAAACCTGAAATGTCAACAGATTTAATTTCCTGATACGACAACCAATTAACATTTACTGGGGATGATAACAATCATTTTTTGAAGAACTTAACACTATCAACTTTCTAGAAGGCAAGCTGCACTTATTAAATACATAGGCAGAGTTCTGGCATTTTTCTACATTTGCAACAATGTGATAACACTCTCTATCTTCCAGCATCGTGAGTATGTACCAGGCTTTACAATCCATGACAATTAGTAAGTGATGCTTCCTAATGTTGACACAGTTTTTTCACTTTTCATAAAAATCTTTGGAGACATGGATTTCAAAAGATAATACAAATTCAGATATAATTATTCGTGCAGAAATATTATCAGAACAAAATAACCACCTTTATGACAGACATGATACTTTAATAAAACTGGAAACCATCCAAGGCGTCTAACCAAGAAAAAGATCTCTCGGCAGAACCAAGAAAGCCAGCTGTCCAAAGGGAGATCTCCCAGACAATGTCAAATAAGCCGATACTTGGGTCAATAACGTAAACAGCACCAAAAAACTAAGGGGTTAAAGTGGCCAATACAACAAGCATACCAGAGATCTATGCCTTGTGCACACAAGTGATTGTTTGTAATGGGAGCAGGGCCTAGAAAGTCGGTGGAGGCTCAGCTTTAGATCTAAGTAGTCCTCTATGACAGGATCCTCAAAATATTCTCATAATAGTTTCCATAATCATAATGATTGCATATTATTGCATTCTCTTTTTTTTAAAGCATTATTATGTAATAATTGCATGATTGCAAGCTTCTCACTAGGTATGTAATTCTGTAATAATTACCTTTCTAGAATAAGTTGCAATCCTCTCTATAAAATGATGTAGATGCTGTATGGCAGTTCAACCAGTGAAAACATCAACATTTGGAGGTTGATCCCCTCAAAGTGATTAATGGGAGAGAAAGAATTGACCGAAGCTTTAAAAATAGTGAGAGGACGGTGACGAAGTTAAAGGCCCTCTTATTCAATACCCTTTTTTCAGTGGATGGTTGCCCATGATTGTTTTCATATTTCTAGTTTTTATAACTTTTTTTTAATCTTTTTTTCTCTTTCTGGTTAGGTTTTTCTCTTGTATACTTCTTGTGTACTTGAGTGCATCCTTTTGGTTTTTAATGAATAAGATAAGAATCATTTGTCTTTGTGAACATAAGTAATATTATACAAAATGAGTCGATAATAATAAAATAAAACATTTACTTAAGAGAGACTTATATAAAGACCACCCACGATACACACCAAAGAAGTGTTGGGTGAAGACAAGCTTGGTTGGGTTCTTTCCAAGAGATGCTTCTTCGATGTTTGATCTTTCTACAATGTTTTTCTTCCCCATGCTAGTATTCCATTTCCTTGGAGGAGTACTTGGTGGAATAAGGTTCCCATTAGAGTGTCAATATTTGCTTCGTCAAACGCTTTAGGGAAAATCCTCACCGTGAATAACATAAGAAAGCGACATGTCATAGTGGTTAATTGGTGTTGTATGTACAAGAGAGATGGAGAGTTAGTGGACCACTTTTTGCTACATTTGAGATTGCTACTGCTCTATGGAATACTATTTTCGGTCGTGTAGGGCTAGCTTGAGTTATGCCTAGAAGAGTGGTTGACCTTTTCACTTGCTGGAAAAGGCAATTGGGTAATATTCAGAATGCTACAGTGTGAAAGATGATTTCGTCTTGCCTAATGTGGTGTCTTTGGAGGAAAAGAAATGACCGAAGTTTTGAAGCCAGTGAGTGGACAGTGGTGAAATTAAATGCTTTTCTTCAAGATACTTACCACTGGGCAGCTGCCTTTGACTTTGATATTTCTAGTTTTCATGTTTTTCTTGATCCTTTTTCTTCTTCTGGTTAATTGTTTCTCTTGTATATTTCTTGTGTACTTGGGTTGCGCAATTATGCTTCTTATTGAAATTGCGTTTACTTATCAAAAAAAAATTTCTTCTAACCATCCCAATCAATTAAACTTTTTAAACTAAGAAGCTACCAAAACTAGAAGTTAGACAATTTGTTAGAAAAACCAGAGCTTACACGGGAAGGTTGGATTAAGTTTAAGGAAACATCAAACCTTTCATAAGCTTCGTTCAAAGCTTTTTACAGTAATTCTTGCCTACATAAATTTTGCATGTAAAACACACTCGCTTCATATTTAATGTAATCAAGGATTAAGAAAAATGACTTCATAAGTAGAAAGAAAAAGAACTTACTTAGCTAACTGACTAGAGGAAAGCTCAAGAGCAAGAAGGGTGGCTAATGCACCACCTAAACTATGACCAGTCACATACACATGCCATTTGAGCAACGGCTCAGCAAGATCATCTCTGTCACACAAATAAAAAAGGGCATGCTGACATAATTTGGCATGTTAAAAAATAGCCACAATGCATGACAAGAGTGTCTAAGTTATCCAACATAGCCTGAGGAAATATCTATATATCATACTGCTACAGGTCTAGCCAAAACAGGAATAGCCTATCCATCTATAAAAAGGATAATCTAAAATTAGTCATAAGAAAAAATTTTACTTTTTTTTTTTTCTTTTCCTTTCTATGCCAGGCAATAGTTAGTTCTCAGTTGTCAACAATAGTAGTTGAAGATGGTGATCAAGCTAAGAGCTACATGTTCAAACCAAAAACTAATTTGGGGAAAATATGAATAAAAAAACACACATATTGTTTGAAAATATAACATTTTTCTAATATCCAAGATATTATGGCTTATATTAGATCAGAAGCTACTTGAAGCATTTCATTGATTTAAAACTATTGAAATATGTCAAACATGTCATGTAAATGAAACTTCAAGAGAACATTTCTGACATAAACGTGAAGTTGAGTAACCTATCAAATTTTTACAATATAAACCATTTAACATATTTCTCTCATGCAACATAAAGATGTTAGCTTTACGCTCAGAATAAAGTTGAATAAGAGAACAACTTACATATACAACCAATTGCAAGTTTAATTAGAGAAATTATCCTTGTCCTGACCGAATCATATGCACTTAGAAAACCACTGTGAACCTGAAATAATTAAACCACCATCACTTATACCAAAGTAAACAACAGTCGTAAACACTTGGTGCATCTGATGAATAATTAACACAATTCAATCTACCATTCGTTTACATACTTGAATTTCTTGCTTGAAGTCTCCACCTATCCTTTCAGGATTTAGCCTGCATATGTGATATAAGAATCAGCGTAAGAAAACATAGATAATAGGTGATACTTTTCATGGAATTACCTCAACAACAAAAAAAATTGTCAGATAAATCAATCAGAAGCCTCAGTGCTAGGGTAACATTATTACAAAAAAAAAAAAATGTTTGTTAGATATGACAAAAAAAAAAAAAAAAAAAGATGATTCTGGTAGGAATTGAAGAAGCACAACAAGATGTGTTTTCTGCTCTAAATATTACAAGTATTATTCAGCTAATGACAATACTGCAATGGGCAATCTCTCAATTGCAGCCCACATTCACCAATAATGTAGTAAGGGCACTGTTTTCAAGAAATGCAGACAATAAAACTAGATACATTGACAGAAAAAGGCTCTTAAAAGGAACAAAATTAACAAACCACTTAACAATTTGTAGCCTGGGTAGATAATATATTACCCAGCAGGAACAAGCATCAGATCAGTTCTCAAGTCCTTCCATCGTGCCTGGAAAAATAAGTAAATGAGCAATTTGAACTGAGAGCCAAATAACCCAACTCCACTGAGGAGAACAACGGGATATAACCTACTTGTTCTGTTCCTCTGAAAGCGACTACTAATCTTCTCCTTGCAGAATCACGCCAAATAGCAACCTGCAACCCCTATATTTTAGTGATTTACAATATACATTTCTTAAATTCAAATGATGAAATTTCACCACATATTAGGGTTGAAGTAACATTACTTTCAGTGTACTTTGGGGCGCCTTACGCTTTTAATAAAGTCCATTGATTACTTATCAAAAAAAAGGGTTGAGGTAACATATTCCATTCTATTGAGTTCAGAGAAATATTACAAGAAAAGTGAACTCCCTGCTGAGGAATAAAAGCTCACCTGTGTGTCTGTGGATGCATTGTCTAAGAAACATATTTTCTCAAACTCGGACTTAATAAAACTAGGATGGCCCAGTGAAGTGGCAAGCATTGCCCAAGCTTCCATGGCACTTTCTGCAGTTAAAAAAAGTGCTTTCATCTCCTCAGCTCTCCTTTCATCCACCACTGGCCCATTGCTTGAGCTGGAAAGCTTCTCACTTTCGGAATATCCTACTTCATTATTATCTTCCAGTTTGGTAAAAGCCTCTTCTTTTGTTTCACTCTTTCCTTGAGGACGTCCATCCTTCTTTAATTGAGAAACTGTTGCGTTAAGAAGCATTAATGCCCCTAAAACAGAATCAGTTTGCCTCATTATATCCTGTGTCAATTTTTTAATATCTGGTATTGAAGACTGAATTGCGCTAATGCCAAGTGAGCCAATTTTTTTATCAATCTCACTATCTGGATCTTCTGAAGTTGCAAGCCCTGATTCAATATAACCTGCTTCGGCAATTTTTTGTGACTGTAAGCCAATTCTACTTAATAAGTCAAATCCATCCCACTTTAGTGTCTCAGGAACAGAGATACCAAGTTTCTGAACAACATTTTGATTGATAACATGAGCAAAGTCCCTCCAAAAAAGTTTATCTGAATGCACCGAATTGCCAACTGGAGTCACTGGTTCCAAGGCATCTCCATTCTCCATACCACCATTATCTGCACGAAAATCCTCTAATTTGCTCTCTTCGTTGTAGCCTGTGCCGTTAAAAGATCCTTCTGAATCTTTATCCATTTGTGAAGCCATGTCTGACACGATAGAATCATTTACCTTCCCCAGTCCTCCTGAGTCATACTTGTCAATACTTGAAAACTGACCCTTCCAAAGCTTTGCATCATTGAATGCCTTCAATTGCGCAAAAGCATATTTTACGAACTGACTTGCTTGTACAGACTCAGAGCCCACAACCATTTTCAGAGCAGACTCAAAACCTTGTTTCCGAAGAAATTCCAGAACAAAAGGGACCTTCCACCATTTTTTATCCTCATCAATTTCATCGAAAGTTTTGTACTTAACCTGAAACCTCACCATTATCAAGGATAAGCTAGAGAAATATTAAGTAAAGCTTACGGGGTCACAAAAACAGCAGATGAAGGCTAAAGAGTAAGATCAACGAAGAAGATCCTCATTCAGCATTTAATTATATGGTAAGTAAAACAATTGTTTTGATAAGACTGAGCTTGAAGAAGTTCCAAAAATGTTTGGAAATCTCCTCCTGCGTGGGGTTTTCTTTGGCGGAGTTTTTCGGGCCAAGTCCCACAGTGCAGGTTAATTCTCATCCCTCACCTGAAGTGTTGGTTGCTTCATCATCGGCTCTAGTTGTAAAGGAAGATGGGATGGAAGGAGTTTTTCCCATCCCTTTGGGTGGTTGCTCCTCCGTCACTCCAGCTGCTGACAAGGGTGAGGATTTCAGGTTGACTGGTTTGATCCAATCTCAGAAGTGGCTGGAAGGCTTTGGTCCGTCTTCGGTGATAGTTGTGTGGAATCTAGGAGACGATTTTTGGGATTGGGAGGACGGAGACTTCCCTTACCCTTTGGGTGCTTTTCCCCCCGCCATGCCCTTGGATTGGGATTTGGATTGTGATAAGGATGTTTGTCCTATGGTGGGGGTCTCGTGTGAGGGGTTTAAGGATTCGACTTTGGCGCCCCTATCAGCCATTGAAGAGAAGTAAAGAGCGCGCATTCTAAGACAGTCGAAGGGAGCTAATGAACTTAGAATGCTCCACTAACTATGACATTGCATGCACATTCTCTTGGTGTGGGAAAAGCAAGGCTCACATGCTTGCGTGGGCTGATTCAACTTAAGCTTATTCATCCACAACAACCAAGAATATGCCTGGAAATCTATCCTCCAATGCAGCATAAACACAGCAATTATCGTACCAGAATTGAACCACTATCACCAACCCCCCCCCCCCCCCCCCCCCCATCTTGAAACAAACAAATCGAGAAAATAGGTCCCACTCCTGATGTTCTCCCACAAATTCATACCATAGGGTCCTCTTACCTCTTCCGAAGTCCACTCACCCAAGATTTTCCCATATTTCGCAACTGTGACCCACCTCCAAACCATTTCCCTAGCAATGCTTGATTAAAGGGTTGTTGGCTGGATTTTCCAGCAAGACACACTCCAAGGGCAGTATATTAAACAAGGAAAACACAAGAGAATAAGAAGATCAACTTGCTGCAGAAATTCTGCAGAAAATGACCAAAAAAGGCAAGAGAAAAAACAGGGGAAAAACAGGGAGAGGAAGAACAATTTTCTGCAAGGGACTTGGCTCTTTCTTCTATTTTTCTTCTTCTTCTTACGTTACAAAATTCTGAAGCTACACACTACAAAAAGACAAGAGAAACCTTTTACAAAAATAAGTTCTTGAACCACACGTGACTTCACAACAAACACACATTTTCACCTACTACAAACTAGAGTTTAATAAACACAACCAAAGATAAAAGTTGACAAGTCAAAGCACATTAGTTTGTAACATTCTCCCCCTTAATGTGCTGTTTTTGAACTCCCAATGCTTCTCTCAGTTGCTGGAATTTCTCCTTTGGCAATGCTTTGGTGAAAATGTCAGCTACTTGCTCCTCTGACTTGCAAAACCTTAGCTCCACTTCACCTTCTTCAATTGCTTCTCTAATAAAATGATGCTTGATTGCAATATGTCTGGTCCTGCTATGGTAAACTGGATTCTTTGCCATTGCTATGGCTGATTTGTTGTCACAATGCAAGTGTACAGCCTCTTCTTGCCTCTCACCAATATCTTCAAGTATTCTTCTCAACCAAATTGCTTGAGATGTGGCTAATGCTGCTGAAACATATTCAGCTTCTGCTGAAGATTGAGCAACTGATTGTTGCTTCTTTAAGGACCAAGAAAACACACCTGATCCAAGTGAAAAAGCATAACCTGAGGTGCTTTTCATATCATCAACACAGCCACCCCAATCACTATCACAAAAGCCAAGCAACTTCACCATGGAATTTCTGCAATACCTTATTCCATAACTTGTGGTGCCTTGAATGTATCTAAGCACCCTTTTTGCTGCTGCAAAATGAAAATGGCTTGGAGAATGCATGAACCTTGATAGCAAGCTTGCAGCAAACATAACATCAGGCCTTGTAGCGGTGAGATATAGCAAGTTTCCAACCAAACTTCTATAGAGAGTAGCATCCACCTTTTTTCCTCCATCTTCTTTCTTTAATTTTTCATTTAATGCAAGTGGTGTAGCCATTGGTTTGCAACCAACCATTCTGAATTTTCTCAAAAATTTTTCAGCATACATTCTTTGTGAAATGAACACCTCTTCTTTGTCTTGATAAACTTCAATACCAAGAAAATAATGTAGCAGCCCCATATCACTCATCTCATACTTGTTCACCATATCTTTCTTGAATTCTTCAATCATTTTAGCATTGCTTCCGGTTAATATCAAATCATCAACATATAATGCAACAATAAGCAAATCAACATTACCTTGATGCTTTACATACAAGGTTGGCTCACTCTTGCTCCTTTTGAAACCACTTTCATTGAAGTAATTGTCAATATGGCTATACCATGCTCTAGGAGCTTGTTTTAGCCCATACAAAGCTTTTCTTAGCTTATACACTTTCTCTTCTTCACCTTGGATTATAAATCCTTGAGGTTGTTCAACATACACCTCTTCTTTCAACTCTCCATTCAAGAAGGCTGATTTGACATCAAGTTGGTACAATAACCAACCCTTTTGTGCTGCTAAAGAAATTAAAGCTCTCACTGTATCCAAGCGAGCTACTGGAGCAAAAGTTTCATGAAAGTCAACTCCGGGCTGCTGTGAGTACCCTTTTGCAACTAGCCTTGCTTTGTTTCTTTGAACCGACCCATCTACATTATACTTCACTTTGTAAATCCATTTCACACCAATGATTTCTTTGTCTTGAGGCCTTTCAACCAACTTCCATGTTCTGTTTTTTTCAATAACTTCAATTTCATCTTCCATAGCTTTTCTCCAACTCTCTTCTTTCATTGCTTCTTCAAAGTTTTCAGGTTCAACAACACAAAAGTTGCACCTTGCATAAATATCATCCAAATTCCTCAATCTCATTGGACTTGAGCTTGGAGAAGTTGAGCTTGAGCTTGGAGATGATGGTGAGCTTGGTGATGGAGTCGAACTTGATGATGGGTGAGTGCTATCATCATTACTTGCACTTCCTTGGGCTGGACTTTGCTGTAAAACAGTCACCGGAACCAATTGTTCTTCAACTTGGCCTTCCTCCCAATTCCATTTAGCTTTCTCATCAAATAAGATATCTCGGCTGATGATTACTTTGTTGGTTTTCAAGTTGTACAGCCTATAGCCCTTTGACATTGAGCTATAGCCAACAAATATACACTTCTCACTTGTCTCATCCAGCTTGTATCTTTTCTCCTTTGGAATTTGAGCATAGCAAATACAACCAAACACTTTGAGATGCTTGATTGATGGCTTTCTTCCACTCCAAGCTTCAAATGGTGTTTTATCCCACACGGCCTTGGTTGGACATCTATTCAACAAATAAACAGCTGTGTATACAGCTTCAGCCCAAAATGCTTTTGGTAAGCCTTTTTCATGCAACATAGACTTGGCCATCTCCATGACAGTTTGATTTTTCCTCTCGGATACCCCATTTTGTTGTGGAGTATAAGAAACTGTCAACTGCCTCTCCACACCTTCATCTTCACAGAATTTATGAAATTGATTTGAAGTATATTCCTTCCCTCTATCACTTCTCAAGACTTTAATAAAACAACCACTTTGCTTTTCAACAAGGCATTTAAACTTTTTAAAGATGTTAAACACTTCAGATTTTTGTCTCATGAAATAAACCCAAGTCATGTGACTATAATCATCAATAAAAAGAATGAAATACCTGTTTTGAGAATGAGAAGGAGTTTGCATAGGCCCACAAACGTCAGTATGCACCAACTCTAGCATCTTCTTAGCCCTCCATGCTACTCCTTTGGAAAATGGTTGTCGATGATGCTTCCCAAGAGCACAACCTTCACAAACTTCATTCTTTTCATTAATAATAGGAAGCCCTTGCACCATATTTTTCTGATGTAGTAGCTTGAGACTTTGAAAATTCAGATGACCAAATCTTTTATGCCACAACCATGATTCATCAATTACACTAGCTTTTAAAGCCATGTTTTTTGCATATTTGAAAGTGAGTGGAAAGCTTCTATTTGGAGCCATTTTAACTTCAGCCACAACCAATTTTTCTCTTCCTTCATCATAAACTGTACAAGTACGGCCTTCAAAATGAAGAACATAATCATGCTCCATAAGTTGTCCAATGCTAAGCAAGTTTTGATCAAGCTCCGGACCAAATAAAACTTCACGAATTTTCTTCAGCCCTCTCTTGGTTTCAACTCCAACATTGCCTTTCCCTTTAACATCTACCACAGCACCATTTCCCATCTTCACTTTAGAATGGAATGAAGTGTCTATGTCAAGGAAAATTTCCTTCTCCGGTGTCATATGATTGCTACAACCACTATCTAAGAACCATGTATCATTTTTCTTCTCGGAAACATGTTGACAAGCATAGAACAAGTTCCCTTCACTTTCTTTCTCCTCGGTGAAATTAGCTTGTTGATTATTCTTCAAGAATCTACAATCCTTTTGCATGTGGCCAAACTTTTTGCAATTAAAACATTGAGGCTTTCCTTTGAACCAACAATCTTTTTCAACATGACTGCTCTTCTTGCAAATATTACATCTTTGTGAAGAGCCTTCCACACTTGGTTTTCTTTCATAGCTACCTCTACCTCTTCCTCTTGGACTTCTTCCTCTTCCTCTTGCTCTAAAACTTCTACCTCCTCTAGTTGAGTCCCCTTCACCTTGTTCATGACTTAATGCTCTCTTTTCATAATTTTTTGAATTAACAGTGAGCTTAGATTGAAATGCACTCTCTATTGACTTTTCGGAGTGTCGTTCCAACCTTTGCTCATGAGCTTTCAATGAACCCAACAACTCTTGGACACCTAAACTAGAGAGGTCTTTTGTTTCTTCAATTACAGCCACCATAGGATCAAATTTTTCATGCAAGCTTATCAATATTTTTTCCACAATTCTACTATCAATCATATTTTCACCATAAGCTTTCATTTGATTTACCAACTCCAAAAATCTAGTGGAATAATCTTTCACACTTTCATTTTCTTTCATTCTCATATTTTCAAAATCTCTTCTAAGAGTTTGGAGTTTGATGGCTCTTACCTTTTTATCTCCTTGAAATTCTTCTTGGAGAATATCCCAAGCCTCCTTAGCTCTTGTTGCTCCCATAATTCTTGGAAAAATAGTTTCTGAAACTCCCCTTTGAATCATCCCAAGAGCTCCTGCATCTTTGCTTTTGTTCTCCTTCAATTCCTTTTTTTGAGCTTCAGTCAAGGTTGATGTAGATTCAGGTATTTCATATCCTGATTCTACCATCTCCCATAAATCTATGGAGACAAACAAGGTCTTCATCTTTATAGACCAGAAATCATAGTTTTCACCAGAGAAAATTGGTACCTGGACATTGCTCCAATTCATGCTTGTGCTGGCCATGTATTCTCCTTCAACTTATCCTCCTCTTTCTCTTCAAATTTCTGCCCAAAACTCTTCTTAGAACCAAGCTCTGATACCAAATTCTGTTGGCTGGATTTTCCAGCAAGACACACTCCAAGGGCAGTATATTAAACAAGGAAAACACAAGAGAATAAGAAGATCAACTTGCTGCAGAAATTCTGCAGAAAATGACCAAAAAAGGCAAGAGAAAAAACAGGGGAAAAACAGGGAGAGGAAGAACAATTTTCTGCAAGGGACTTGGCTCTTTCTTCTATTTTTCTTCTTCTTCTTACGTTACAAAATTCTGAAGCTACACACTACAAAAAGACAAGAGAAACCTTTTACAAAAGTAAGTTCTTGAACCACACGTGGCTTCACAACAAACACACATTTTCACCTACTACAAATTAGAGTTTAATAAACACAACCAAAGATAAAAGTTGACAAGTCAAAGCACATTAGTTTGTAACAAGGGTTTCAGTTTGTGAATAGCCAATCCAACAGCCTTTATCTGAGACCATTTCACATTCTAATCAACTAAATGATATTTAATTCATCTACTAATAAAAAAAAAATTGATATTTAATTCATCCCTAATGCCTACAACAAGAAATCCCTTTTGTAACTTCTCCAAACTCTTGGCTACTTAAACAGGAATATTTATAAAAAATAAAAATAAAAAAATATAAAATATAAAGGAAAAAATATAAAAAAAAAAACCCTTTCAAATTACCAGCCATTTTCGATTTAGCCCCTTAATATTTTAAAAGTGATAAAATAGTTCCCCAAACTACCAAACAATTACAATTTGGCCACTCTGTTAGTCATTACCATCAAATAGGATAAAAAATTCAAAACTACGTCATTTTGGTAAGTTAAGTTACTAAAATGCCATTTTGAGAAAAAAAATATATATATTTTTAAAACAAGCAAACAAAACGGCGCCGTTTTGCTTTAAATTAGGTTTCCTTATCCTTCCCGCCCTTTTGGTTAGTGGTAGGAATTAAAACAAAAATCCCCTACCACACCGCCCAGCAGCTATTCTCCCTCGTGACAACCTGCAATTTTTTTAGGGTTCTCTTACTCAACCCATTAAACTCAAACTGCCCAACCTCCATGCGAAAGCATAAAACCTTCTCATTGCCCCCTAAAAAATTTGCAGTTTGTCGTGAGGGGATTGCTCTCTGTTTTCTCTATGGGGGTTGGGGAGAGAGGGGATTGCTCTCTGTTTTCTCTCTCTCTTTTCTCACATTTCGCTTTCTTTCTTTCTTTCTTTTCCTCCTTTTTCTTTCTCCTGCTTTGGGGTTCTTTTTGTTTTCCGGCTTTCTTTTCATCTCAAACAGGTCACACCTCCTAAATTCTCCATCTATGGCTTTCCCACTTGCTCAATGCTCTGTTTTGTGATGTTTCATTGCAGAGCACCCCAATGGCCATGGCCATTGGTAACAAAAACGGTGTCGTTGTTAGTAATGAAGTGAATATGAATCAGAAATGAAATGGGTTTCTTTCTTTAATCCTCTTCTTGGCCTCCTGCATATTTAGAAATAATATAAAGAAAATGGTTTTTGTGGTGTGAGCATGCATGCCCACAAAGAAAATTATTTACACAAATAATTTGTGTAACTAATGGGTTGGGTAAGGGAACCCTAAAAAAATTGCAGGTTGTCGAGAGGGAGAAGAGCTGTTGGGCGGTGGGGTAGGGGATTTTTGTTTTAATTCCTACCACTAACCAAAACGGTTAGGGTAAGGGAACCCTAATTTCAAGCAAAACGGCGCGGTTTTTCCTGGTTGTTTTTTTTTTAAAAATAATAATAATAAAAAAAAAAAAATCATAAAAAGGCATTTTAGTAACTCACCCGTAACAAAACGACATTATTTTGCATTTTTCATCCAAATTGACGGTGTTGACTAACGGAGTGGCCAAAATGCAACTATTTGGTAGTTTGGGGGCTACATTATCACTTTTGGAACATTAGAGAGCTAAATCGAAAACGGCTAGTAGTTTGGGGGGCTTTTCCAAAAATAAAAAAATAAAACCAGGAAATAAGGATAATGGGCAGAGTGCTTTTGATCAGTGTCACTCTCCCACCTCTTGAAATATACAATTCTATCACTTTGCTAATCTCTTCTCCACCTTCAAATAGTAGCACTCTACGCCTCTTGTGCCTTAAACAACAACCCTATAGGTAATCCCAAGTAAAGACACAAGTAGTTTACCTATGTTATACCACAACACCCCTGGCAATCATCCAATGAGTGAAAGAACTTCTAAGACATGAACAAGCCTGTTTCTTTCAAGAGATCTTGATTCATATCAAATTTGATAGCAGTCAATTTTCTCTCGTAAGACTAGAATAACATATAATTGACATGGTATGCATATTTGTTAGGAGATAAAGCAATTATGAAGTTTTTACCAAGAGCACATTAATATACATAGTTGAATACAACTCTAGCCCAAAAGCCTAAGCTAATAGGCTAAGGTCTACTTTAGGTATATTAAGTACTCTTTTCTTTTATATTTTCTCAATGTGGGACACAACACTCACAAGTGCACTCACAACAATCTCCCCCTCACTTGTTAGTCTCTTCACATTGACTCAACTTCCCATCGCTTGTGAGTCTTTTTACATTTTCAAGAGTATCTCAAGTCAAGAGTTGCGGATGGAGACACAACTCTAAACCCGAGTTGCGGGTGGAGACACAACTTTAAACCCGACGTGTCCAGACACCCGTCTCAGGAAGGTAACCATGGCTCTAATACCATTTGTTGAGAGATAAAGCGGTTACAGAGTTTTTACAAAGAGGACATTAATATACATAGTTGAACGCAACTCTAGCCCAAAAGCCTAATGGGCTAAGGTCCACTTTAGGTATATTAAGCACTATTTTCTTTCATATTTTCTCAATATGAGACATAACACTCACAAGTGCACTCACAACAATATCAAATCAATAGTATGTCTTTCGCACTGTAAGTCAAAAGGCACCATGTCATCCAAATATAACCAAATATTTTAGGTTTATAAGAACTTCTTCAGCTTTTTTTTTTTTTTTTTTTTTTTTTTTTTTTTTTCTCTTTTGCAGTATGGACCCTGATCAAACTAAGTTTGCATTCTCCTAACAATAAGAAAGGTATTTGAAAGTCCTTTGTGCTTTCAATGAGATTGATTTACTTACTAAAAAAAGGGGTATTTGAAAGTCCTTCTGGCCCCTAGAACTGATAACTTACTGTAAATTTTCTTGTGTACCATGGAAACTTACCTCCAGCTGTATCTTTCCACCACCACCAATTCCTTCCAACTCCACTATTATTTCATGTGAATTGCCTAGCAAAGGACATGTTTGTTGTTAGATCGTATTAGAAGGAAATTTTGCAGCCTTGCATCCAACTAACTTGCTGAACATTGGTAAGCTTGTTATCAAAGAAATTGAGTATTTTTGTTCTCGTAACAAAAGAAAAAAAAAAAAAAAGTGTAAATATCTATAATATTTTTTAATTGTACAACAATTTCGGACAAAAATATGACTTGTCTGAAAAAAGAAAGTTTAAATATCTATAATATTTTTAATTGACTGTTCAAGTGACTACACAACTACAATAAGGAACATAACACATTTTCTAAACATTGGGATGCACAATTCCAACCCAATTAATTAAACAATAGGGCGAGATTGACAATATATTAATTCTAGCCATCAACATATGCCAGTGTTAGGTTAGATTCTCACCATCACAGAGGCAATCCAGACTAATGCCCGCATTACCCATGCGCTTATGTGGAGTAACAAGGTTTGCATCCCAAGCTGCAACCTAAATTTTTAACACCAGAAGTTAGAAAACAAGAAGCAAAGTTGTGAAGTAACTACACAGGTAAACTTCAACAACAATATAATCGTAAAATACATTCTTTTGACTACTTAATCAAAGCCTAAACTTATAACTCATGTACACATGACATAGTTTCCCTGTGCGTGTATAATGACATAATGTATTCATCAAATTTATAAGGTGATTCATATTTCTCTAACAAGTACCACAATATGATAATGATAATGATAATGATAATGAGGGTGATTATGACAGTTACGAAATTGCAGAATTTTAATTCATATCCTGTCTCAAGTTGTATGTCTACCTTAGAAAATCCAACTCTTTAACAGGACATTACTTAATACATCGTCTTCAAAATAGAAAGTGTTTTTTTTTTTTTTTGGTTGGGGAGAGCCAAAATAAAAATAAATAAATAAAAATTTGTTGATTACCAAAATTACCTTCCTTCATTTGAACTCAATTAAAGCAAACAGAAAAAGAGTACTTAATAGTTTTCAAAATAAATGGTAAGAGGTAACTCCCCCGTTGTTGATCATGATCAAATTAATGCAGCAAAATTCATATGATCACTGTCTCCTCAAAATTATATATATAAAACTCTGCTCCTCAATTGTGCAGTTCCTATTTTAATTCTACAGCATCTTATAAATTACTTCATCCAAGCAGGATCCTCAAGTTTGACCATCCCATACGCATATAAAGCGAGCAGTGAAGCTGATATTAAGACCCCCATTCTTGATGTTATGAAATATTGGATATCAGATGTAATGAACAGGCCAATAAGTCTCTGTTCAAAGATGACTTCTCAAGAATAGTTGCTCCATTTAAGCTTGAAACTTTTAACGTTATTCTTTTTCCAATGGACTACATATTTCGCGAACCAAACAAAACCTTAGTTTTAATTTTTATTAGGAAACACATCAAGAATGGGTCACTTAAAAGACAGAAACTTTTGTCTAAGGATAACAAATACTAAAATACGTTTCTTTCATCCCTCTGAAGTTTCAAAGATGAACTATAACAAAATAACTCAATGGCATGAAATGAATAACGCAATTGCATCAAATTAAGGATGATATGGGAGATTTTCATCAGGCAAAAACAGGAATTATGTAAAACAATTCTATTACTAGGCTTCAAATATTAAGAAATGCTAAAAGAATGTATGTTTTCTATCACTTTTTATAAGGAAAAATCTTTAGATTTTGTTCCTATATGATGAATTGCTGTAATTTTGTTATTATTTTTCAAGAGAACAGCTTAAAAAAGGAAGAACTGTTACTTACGAAGAATCTTTGATGATTTTGATAACGTAAAACTCATTCCTGTAATTCTGTCATCCTTTTTTCAGACAACCACTTAAAAGAAAGAAACACCCCACTTCTTTTGAGTGCTTACTCTGTCACCTCTAATTTTCACATGTTTAAGACAATCGCTAAAAAGAAAGGGACAAATTATAAGAAAAAGAAGAAGAAAATGGTGGAGAGTTAGATATGCAGTCAAGTGCATTTTATATGGGTAAATAATATTATCAATGAGCACGGATACAAACCTGGAGAAGTTTTGTTGGAGGCTGCTTGATATTAAAAGTGAAGTCTTCATTCCATGTAGGCTCTTTTGTCCTGTAATCATGTAATTGAAGATATAATCAAACGTAAGTAAGCGTTCAATCCAAAGTAATCTTCCACGACTTTCCTACATCTGTTAAATTTGACATTAATGTCCCATGAGTTACAACTCATGAAACATGTATTTCAACTCAAGGCTCTAATTATTACAATATTCTTACACATTCGAAGGAGTGACAAATGTGAAGAGCTAGTTTGATTCTTCTGTCAGTAGTTAAGAATATACTCCCATCTACAAGTTGATTTTACAAAGCCACAAGCGCCCTTACAAATTTCTGATAAGCAATAGCAAATGAGTAAAATATAGAAATTATACAAGCTTCAAAATTCCTCCGGTTCCTTCACCATCACCAAGTGAAAGGGTAAAAATTTATTTTTTTTATAAGTAATAACCAATCTTATTAAAATGAGAGGGTAAAAATATATAGCATTGAAGGAAAGCTTTTTTGACTTATAACTTACAAAAAGGTGTAATGAGGGTTTTCAAAAGATATAAAAATGAACACACATAAATGAGAGAATATAACCGCAAAATCACACTCTCCCTTTAATTTCAGTATGAAATCACAGATATAAAAGGAATCTAAGTAGAATAAATCAACATTAAAAATTAAATAAATAAAAATATAAAATATAAAACCTTTTTGCAACACGTACACTACTGCATAAAACAGCATATAGTGTGAATCATAACTTTCTAAAATCTCACCTCTGTGGCATTTCCCAACATTATCTAGATATTTGTCTAACTTAAATTAGACAAACTCTAGATACTATATATGTTCGAGTGAGAAGCAATATCAGTAAAATCACATATACATACAAAAGATACAAATGCACAACATTTCAACAATATTACCAAAATTTTTTAAGCAAGGAACAGCCATGATCCATGAAGAATTATCTAAAGTTTCTTGTTTTCCAAAAATTCATAAAATATGAATAACTTACCCCCATTTGACCTTGCTTTTGGCAACCTGTCCATCCAATATTTGCATGACCACATATGGATCACTTGTTCCCTCCTCGTCCTTAAACCAACTCAAAGCACCAAATATATGAAGTGTAGGTGACAAAAATGGGTGGTGCTACTCATGGAGGTGAAAAAAAAAAAGTTACAAATATCCTCTATACATGAGAGGTTTTTTTTTTTTTTTTTTTTTGATAGGTAATATCAACTCAAAAGCACAAAGGGGCGCAAAGAAGATAACCTACCCACGGATCCATGGCAGGTAAATCCAAACCCTTCTTTAACTTTATGAACAGTTGGCCATCATATATCTCACGTACAAACAACCTGCATCTTTTCAATTTCCTTCTGGTGCCTTATCCACATCAATTGGTATTATTTTGCTGACGCTAATATAATGGGGGACAAGAACGATGAGAAGTTTGGCTGCACAGTTAATGGTGTCCTGGCTAACTTATGTATTTCATATTTATTGAGTTTTCGGTTACAATTTTTTCTCGTAATCGCATCCTTGACAATGGAATAAACAAACATTTACATATATGAGTTCCACAGTATATCCACACTGTGAATGTATGTTTGTTTTTCTCTTTTAGTCAAAAGATAGGACTTCTTGCATGCAGTTGGTGCATCATAACTCTGCAACTTTTTCAATTACCACTTAGTAGAATGTGTTACTTATTTAAAAGATTTGAGAAGCGATTATTTTCTGTGAAGTTCAAACTTCGGGGGATCACTGGACTGTAATTACATCTTTAGGAGCACCTTTTGCTATCTGGTTCTTAGTCCTCAGTAAATGAAGTCGGTACTTCATTTCATCTGTTCCAATTTATTCATAACAAGTTCTCATATTACCTACTGCCGTTCAGGTTGGACAAAGGTGTGATTGTGTATATCTGTGACAGTCGTGGTGTTCGAGATATATATGACACAGATGGAAGCAGTGCAATAGCAGCTTCAGAACCCTTAGCCGCGCTGGTAAACTTTTGTCTATCAACAATACAACTGTGTCATGATAATCCTTAATTTGAGAGATATATTGGCAAATGTCTGCATATGCTATACACTTACGGAATTTCAGAGTCATGGTACCAAGGTTTGCTTATATTCTCAATTTCTTCTGTGTGTGTTCACTGCTCAGTAGTGGGCTACCATTTATTTTATTTTTATTTTTCTTTCTGTCTTTCTTTCCCTTTTTTAATTAAAAGAAAAAAAAAATCTGAAATATTATGTCTAATGGGAAAATACACTTAGCCCCTCGAACTTACATTCTTTTGGCACTTATACTTTCAAACTTTAAAAAGTGACATTCGACCGCTTCTAACTATAACTCCTTTCTATACGTGGCTTTTTTTGGATAGACTCTCCCAAAATGCCCCCTTTACTGAAGTAGCTTTGCCAATAGACAATTCCAATGCTAAGGTCAAACCTAGAATTTTACGAAGACAAGACCACACAATCCATCAACCAAAATAAAAACCCATTGTCCAGACTAAAAGCCTTATCTACATATCACACTTCCCAGCAGTAGGTTTCCAATTTCCATACTTTTACTATAGAATCTCGTCATGCATTTCCATTACTGTAATTAATTTCTGGATTTTTCTAGTCCCTTATTTTCAATTTTCCATTTGTATCATTTGGGTATGTGCGTTTTTGTGGGTTGGAACTTTATCTTCTAACCATTTAATCATCCAATTTATTGTGAAAAAAGGCTGATAATACCCTCTATTGAGCTTCCATTAGGTGAACAAAGGAACCGCCAGTGCAAGTGAAATTTTAGCCGGTGCGCTGAAAGACAACAAACGTGCTATGTTGTTTGGAAAACCCACATATGAGAAAGGGTAATGACTTTTACTTAATAAGCAAAATGTGAATGTGGTCATAAATTCCTGACGAGGCTGACATAAGTTATTTATCCCCCTCTGCAGCAAGATTCAATCGGTTTTTGAGCTATCTGATGGCTCTGGCTTGGCTGTTACTATAGCTCGTTATGAGACACATGTTCACACAGATATTGATAAGGTCTGTTACTGCCTCTCTCTCTCTCTCTCTCTCTCTATGGTTCCTTCAACTTGTCTCTTTACAGGTTTGTGTAATTCCTGACCATATCTCTCTCTCTCTCTCTATGCTTCCTTCAACTTGTCTATTTACAGGTTGGTGTAATTCCTGACCATCCTTTACCCATCTCATTTCCCAAGTACGAGGAGGGATTTTGTAGCTGCCTCCAGGACCCTGCATTTGCTTGCTATGAACAGAGTCCAGTTATTTGCGAGATGACAGAATATTTGGATATTAACATTGCAAATTGCTTTGGGGAACATAACGGAATTCTTTGTAAAATGTACTTTTAACTCAATTAGGGTGGGTTCATTCAATTATAAAGTATAAATTTAACAAGGGTAGAAAAGGAAAAGCAGTCTTTGTTTGGTGATAATCTAAGGAAAAAAAAAAAAAGAATAGCTAGTCAATATTGAAGAATGCTTATTCCCATGGATATCAATCTGTTGGAACTGTTGTGGTTTTCATATATATATATATAAAAGCCGAGTTTTGACGTAGGGAATGCTTAGAATTGCGACACGTGTCCTCCTAACTCTATTTCCCACATCTCTCTCTCTCTCTCCCTCTATCTCAACTTAAATGTCTTAAACTTTTTTCAGAAAAATGTCTTCAACTAATTCAATGGTTTAAGACATTTAATTAATTGTGCTAACTCTTACTCTCCCATAATTTGTGTTTCAACCGTTTTTGTCTCTCTCTCTCTTTCTCTCTCTCTCTCCCTCTATCTCCTCTTAAATGTCTTAAACTAATTCTATGGTTTAAGATAATTAATTGTGCTAACTCTCACTCTCCCATAATTTGTGTTTCAACCGGTTTTTTTTTTTTTTCTCTCTCTCTCTCTCCCTCTATCTCCATTTAATTGTCTTAAATCTCTTTCCCATAATTTGTGTTTCAATCGTTTTTTTTTTAAAAAATTAATTCTGCTAACTCTCTCCCATAATTTGTGTTTCAACCGTTTTTTTGTCTCTCTCTCTTTCTCTCTCTCTCTCTCTCCCTCTATCTCCACTTAATTGTCTTAAATCTCTCTCTTTCTCCCTCTATCTCAATTTAAATGTCGTAAACTAATTCTATGGTTTAAGACAATTAATTGTGCTAACTTTCATTCTCCCATAATTTGTGTTTCAATCATTTTTTTTTTAAAAAAATTAATTGTGCTAACTCTCTCTCATAATTTGTGTTTCAACCGTTTTTTTTTTTTTTTTCTCTCTCTCTCTCTCCCTCTATCTCCACTTAATTATCTTAAATCTCTCTCATAATTTGTGTTTCAATAGTTTTTTTTTTTAATTAATTGGGAATGCTTAGAATTGCGACACGTGTCCTCCTAACTCTATTTCCCACATCTCTCTCTCTCTCTCCCTCTATCTCAACTTAAATGTCTTAAACTTTTTTCAGAAAAATGTCTTCAACTAATTCAATGGTTTAAGACATTTAATTAATTGTGCTAACTCTTACTCTCCCATAATTTGTGTTTCAACCGTTTTTGTCTCTCTCTCTCTCTCTCTCTCTCTCTCTCCCTCTATCTCCTCTTAAATGTCTTAAACTAATTCTATGGTTTAAGATAATTAATTGTGCTAACTCTCACTCTCCCATAATTTGTGTTTCAACCGGTTTTTTTTTTCTCTCTCTCTCTCTCTCCCTCTATCTCCATTTAATTGTCTTAAATCTCTTTCCCATAATTTGTGTTTCAATCGTTTTTTTTTTTTAAAATTAATTCTGCTAACTCTCTCCCATAATTTGTGTTTCAACCGTTTTTTTGTCTCTCTCTCTTTCTCTCTCTCTCTCTCTCCCTCTATCTCCACTTAATTGTCTTAAATCTCTCTCTTTCTCCCTCTATCTCAATTTAAATGTCGTAAACTAATTCTATGGTTTAAGACAATTAATTGTGCTAACTTTCATTCTCCCATAATTTGTGTTTCAATCATTTTTTTTTAAAAAAAAATTAATTGTGCTAACTCTCTCCCATAATTTGTGTTTCAACCCTTTTTTTTTTTTTTTTCTCTCTCTCTCTCTCCCTCTATCTCCACTTAATTATCTTAAATCTCTCTCATAATTTGTGTTTCAATAGTTTTTTTTTTTAATTAATTGTGCTAACTCTCTCCCATAATTTGTGTTTCAATCGTTTTTTGTCTCTCTCTCTCTCTCTCTTTCTCTATCCTCACTTAATTGTCTTAAATCTCTCTCCCATAATTTTATATCTGAATTCCTTTTTTTTTTTTTTTTTTTTTACTTAATTGTGATAATTCTCACTCTCCCATAATCTCTCTCTCTCTTATAATTTATGTTTCAACCGTTTTTTTTTAATATAATTTTATATTTGAACATTTTCTTCTCTCTCTAAACTAATTATATGGTTTAAGTGTCTTAACTATTTCTCTCTCCCATAATTTTGTCTCTCTCTCTCTCCCATAATTTTCTCCACTTAAATATCTTAAATCTCTCTCTCTCTCTCTCTCTCTCTCTCTCTCTCCCATAATTTATGTTTGAACCAATTTTTTGATTTTTTATTTGTAATGCATTGAGTTGTCTTAATCAAGAATACAAAAGGTTTTCAAATTCTCTATTTCTCTTTCTTTATTTAATTTTCTTTTTATCTTCTCTTGCTTTATGTTTATATCTTAATGTGAGATATATTATTATATATATATATTCATCATCATCATAATGCATTGAATTGTCTTAATGAAGAAAACAAAAAGTTTTCAAATTATCTATTTCTCTCTCTTTATTTGATTTTCTTTTTATCTTCTCTTCCTTTATGTTTATATCTCAATATGAGACAATTAAAATATATGAGTTTTATTTGTAATATATTTAATTGTCTTAATAAAGAAAACAAAAGGTTCCCAAATTCTTTCTTTCTCTCTCTGTTTATTTTTCTTTGTCTCTTCTCTTGCTTTCTATTTATATCTCAATGTTCCTCTGTCAATTTCACACTCAAATCAGGAAAAAGACAAGACTACAAGAGAGAGGTAGAGAGAGTTTCTAATCGTTGTTTCTCAATGATTTCTTTTCTTTATTTTATTTTTTTGCAAGAATAGTTCTTTTAAATTTTCCAATCGTTGTTTCTCAATGATAAATTATATTATTCTCAATGAAGAGTAGAATAGTTATTTTCAATTATATTAGTATTTTCATTTTATTGGTTTTTTTTATCTTTATTTTCGGTGCTTATGTTCTTCCATTTTTGTTTTTGTCCCTTATATTTTTTTCTAATTTTTTTTTTCTTCTCTTACTTTCTATTTATATCTCAATGTTCCTTTTGTAAATTTTACAATCAATTTAGAAAAAAGACAAGAGAGAGAGAGAGAGAGAAAGAGATTTGCATTGCTGCTTCTCAATAAAAAATTATACTATAGTTATTTTTTATATATATATTTTTTTTTCTAGAACAGTTCTTTTCAATTTTTCTATCGTTGTTTCTTAATGAAAAATTATACTACAGTTTTTTTTTTTTTTTAATCTAGAATAGTTATTTTCAATTAGTATTTTTTTTTCCTTTTTTTTTTTATCTTTATTTCTGGTGCTTATGTTCTTCCTTTTTTTTTTTGTCCCTTATTTTTTTCTTCTAATTTATATATTATTTTTGATTCAAATGATTACTTTTCTTTGGTAAATTTTACATTGAACTCAAGAAATAATAATGAGAGAGAGTTTTTTATCGTTATTTTTGGTTGATAATTTTTTAGTTTGTACATGTTGTTGTTCATTGAGTGATTTAATTTTTTTTATCTGTTTACATGCTTAATTAATGGATGACATTGGTTTTTAAGGTTTCATTGGAATCGAGAAACGTATACAGTAGAAAAAGACAATTCTTTCAATTATATTAAAATTTTATTTTTAGTTTTTTATTTTATCTTTATTTAATGTATTTATGTTCTTCCATTGTTATCCCTTAAATTTTCTACTAATTTATATATTATTTATTCAAATTGAATATTTTTCTTTTGTAAATTTCACATTGAATTAGGAAATGATAGTGAAAGAGTTTCCTATCATTATTTTTGGTACGGTGTAGGATGCTTTTTTAGATTATGTCAATGTTCATTGTGTAGATTTTTTCGTCTTTGTTTTCCTGTATGTCTTAAAATTAGTTTCATTTACTTTATATATGTGAAGGATGGCTGTTAAAAAAAAAAAAAAATTGGTTATGTTCTTCCATTTTTTTCCCTTAAATTTTATACTAATTTATATATTATTTTTTCAAATTGATTAGTTTTCTTTTGTAAATTTCACGTTGAATTAAGGGAAATGATAGTGAAAAAAATTCCTATCATTATTTTTGGTACGATGTATAATTAGATTATGTCAATATTCCTGCCAATGTTTTTTATCTCTTTCATTTTTAAAAAGAAAAATTAAACTATCAACATTTTTTTGTTTACAAAATTAGTAAACATAACTGTAATCAAATATCAATATGCTCATATATTTTAGAACACTTCTTTATTTTTGTTAGTGTAATAGAAAAATTTCTCAAAAAAATTGTTTATGAGGAGAAAGTTCAACTCTTGAAAGACAAAAGTTTACCATAATGGATTGTGTAGTGGAGGAGAAGTGGTGTCATTGTTAGAATATAATGATTAATCAATCATTTTGTATAATTGATTAATCTATGTTTTTATTTTGAATTTTTTTTTCCTTTATATTTCATTTTAAACTACATATATGGGAACAAATATTTAATATGTTTCAGTTTATAAGAACTAAAATTTATGAATTTTTAAATTTATTAGATATGTATTGAGTAAAACTATGGTTTAAAAGGATCTTATGAATATTTGTCATTTTTAGTAGCTAATTAGTTAATTAAGAGAATAAAATAAAAATTATTGTTGATAATCTTTTAAAGAATTTTTTAGTAAATTACAAAATAAAAAAATAAAAAAAACCCGGCGCGTAGCACGGGCTCTAAGCTAGTTTTTATTTTAAATGAGAGTCAGTTCCACATTGATTCTTTTTTTTTTTTTTTTTTTAACGTATTACGCAATCTTCTCATTCTTGAGATAATGGAAAAATGTACACGATTGAATAGTGTGGCTCCGAGCTAAAATACATAAGCAATTAATGAAAATGTCACATATCTAATATCTAATTTCTAATAGCAGAAACTAAAAGAATGTAAACTCTAGAATGGCTAAAATTGTGAAAAGTAGCATCTAAGGGTGGCTAACACTGTGATAAGTGGCACAGCTTTTCATAGGATGACACAAATTGTATTCTAGTTTTTATTATTGAAAATTTAGCTGCCTTGATGATTAAATGAAAAGTTTAATGAGAGTGCTTTATATAGTGAATGATTGTGATATGTGGATTGAATTTATTAATGGGTAATATGAGCAAAGTTATGTATTACTTTAGGGGGTTAAATAGAATTTTCCAATAAAATAAAAAAATTAAAAAAAAAATAAAAACAGAGAAACAGAAGAGAAACAAAAGCTATAAATATATGTAAGCTATATATGAAGTGCTTGAGCAACTCTAATTTACCTTTGTTCCACCATCACTTTTTCTTTTTAAAGTAAATGTCAAATTCTACACCATGTACGGAACCAAATTGTAACGGATCATAGGAGATTATGGTTGGACTATCTGCAATGAGATTAACAAAAGAACCTTCAGAGAAAGCCCCATCACCTCACAGGAACAGATTGGCTCGATCACCAAAACCCATCATTAGGATGTTAGATACGCAAATTGGCTCCAATGAATTTTGATTTCTTGACCTTCGCTTAACTGATTCAACTTGGAAGCAGATAAGTAAGAAGAGGAACCAATTGGCCCCTAAATTCAGTGACTCAATCTCAGTACTTGCAGGCAAAACAAATCAAATCCATGCTCGAGTGCAAGGATGCTTAGTAGGAATCACTACAGCATCTTAGTCCAAGAACCCAAAAATGGGAAAACAGCAATCAACAATCTCAAGAGCAGAGGTGTGTCACTTTTTCTCTCCCTGCGACTCAACTTTCCCTTCTCCGTTGTTGTCTGCCGTGACCCTCCAGACATTCGGTATGCTCTCCGTGCAAATCCAGATCTATCTAGGTCATCCCAACCACCAAAATTTGGTGCATCTTGGCCACCATTAGAAACCGGACCATCATTTCCTGCTACCCACGATTGATATCCCATCTTTCCCTTTCTGGTTTCTCAACTTTCATCTTGTTCTTCTGCATCAGTTTCAACACTACTCACAGTGCTGGCAGATGGTTTCCTCCTCATCCTGGACTTGCGTTTTGGCCTGCTTCGTTTCCTCCCCCACAACTTCTCAAATGCCAGAGACACGACTGACTGACCAAGGGGAAGCACTAATGCCATAAGAACAGCTTTTGGGCCTGAAGCTAGCAGCCAAGATAAGATAATGGGTGGAAGTGTCCAGCCATAGGATCTGAACACCTGCACTGACCAAAAACAAATTTATTGAAATGTTAAACCCATCGGACGAAGTAAAGCCTGAAGCAGGAGTGAACCAGTACAAATTTCGCTCTCAGAAAATATTATTGCATGGTGAATACCTGTCTTGGACAATGGTAACTAAATTTTAGTCATTGAAATGTCATAATAGATCCTTGTTGAGAGTTCATTCTATCAAAATGCTTATATACTGGAAAGCAACAATATTACATACTTCACTCGTGGAAAAATATATTGCATAAATGATATTAATAACAAATAGGAAGTACAAGACGAACTAGAAACTAGTGGTGTAGTAAAAAAGACTGTCCATTTGATTAACAAGGGATTCGTCATTGACTAAATTTCAATCAGCAGAATAAATGAAGTACCAGTCAGGTAGTCTGCTGCACAAAAGCTATACAGAGAAAAATAAACCCAAAGCACCTAAAGGGCATCATTAAAATAAGCTAAGCTGGTGTTATCAAAGACAATAGACAGCACCAAGGTAAAGGACAGAGTATTGCTCGACAATCCAGACACCTGCTTGTGTAGGCGAAACAAGGCACTGATTCTTCAACATAACCAAGAAAAATGTAGGAATTTAAATAGGCAGCAAACTTCTTTAAGACCTAATAATCATAGTGTTCTGTAAATTTCTCTTCATTAAACAAGTTGATAAATCCACCGGCCAGTTTTAAAAACCTCTCTCGTTAATAAACATGTTTTCCCTTCAACAAATTGTGAGAATGGTGGCTGAGGTATCCAATGAAATAGAACAAAAGCCAAAGTTCTCTCTTAACCAAGGCACTTGATAGTTTGCCTCAGCTGAGGCAATCCCCACCACGATGCCTTGCATTGCTGAGTGCCCTCAGCTAACAATTGCACAGAAGATCAACTCCACCAATCTTATCACATATTTTAGAATATAACCGACATATAAAGCATACTCAATATCAAAATATTTAGCGCATTCGAGTACCCAAATCTTGTAGTAGAAAAGATAATAGCTGCCCCAGTAATGTCCTAAATCTATGTCCCAGCGTTTTGCTAAACACTACTAGAGAAGCTAAATTGAAGGGTAAGAACTTGCAATATCAAAATTGTACCTTGAAAATCCAGAAACTGTCAAAGACTTCCTCGAAGACCCCACCAGACCCTTCCTCCATCTCCGGCGAGGAAGAAGACTCGTCGGACCACCACCGCCTCTTCTCCTTCTTCTTCTTTCTGCCTCTGCTTCCTCCAAAGCCAAATTCAGGATCTTGGTCTTCTCCTTCGTCTTTGTCATCCTCGAAGTTGAATCCCTGTGAGGAACGGGCGGTTTCGGCATTGGAGTTCCAGGGACGGTACTGGTAGAGAACGAGCGGCGAGAATGAGAGGCCGGATAAGGGGTTTTGGGTCGCGTTGGATAGCGATAAGGAGGTCGAGGATGCGTGAAGATGGAGCAGGGGTGGTGTGTGAGGAGCTGGGCTTCCATTTGGCCACGTCCTTTAGTTTCTTCTCCTCCATTCAACTTCCATCATTTTTGGAGTATGGACTAGTTTCCCTTACTAGTCCCAAAGAGTAGCAGGAAAATGTTAGCTAAAAATAAAATAAATGAATAAATAATTTTTTTTGACATAATAAATAAATGATAGATCAACCACATTAATTCTTGTGTTTTATTTTATTTATCCCTTTTATTTTCCTTTAGCGTTAGTAATTAAGCCTACAGAAACAAGACCAAACGAATCACACCACAAATGCTCAATAGATAATCTTGGGTAACCCCTCCCTTGATCTGTTTTCTTTTTCATTGGCATGACTAATTTTTGTGAAAATCTATGATAAAAATATTAGTATTAGTCGTCTTGAGTCCTATTAATGTTCTGATAGAGTTAAGCCACGCTATAGTTTAGTTGGATTTGAGAAAGTGCCTTGCCGTCTGCAGTTCTCATCGTCTATACTTTTTTGGTGTGACTTCTAGTAAGCAAATATACTTTGGTTACATTCAGGGAATACATATAGTTAGTCTCTCGGCCTTCCTTTTTATTTAGAAAAAAATATATGTTTTCATCTAAAACATTACAATTTATATAATCTCACCCTCATAACACACAAACGGTGGCGATTAACACACACACACCAACAAAAAAAAAAAAAAACCAGTGGCGGTTGCTTTTAATACGTTCAAGAAACGACCACGTCTCTTCGACATACAAACGGCACCGTTTAGCGAATCGCCTCTTAAGCCCTAAAAGTCTTGAATCGTATCCACCAGATAAGGAGGACCTGAGACAGAGAGAGACATAGACGAGGCCGATGCCCATGGATTTCTTCGGAGACATGGACGACCAGCCATCGACGATGGCGATGGACGTTGACGACGTGGACCCTCTCGAGATCTACGGCGAAGGCGTAATCTCTGTCGACAACAAGGTCGCCGACGCCGATTTCTTCAACTCCTTCGAGGACGACTTCGACGACTCCGACATTAACTGAACCTTTTCATCATCATCATGTATGCCCTTATTTTCTAGGTTTTTTTTTGTCTCCGTTAGAATCCTCCTGTGTTAAACGTGGAACGTGCATATTAGGAACGATGTGTTTGACTGGTTGGATCTTTTCTTATATGGTTGAACTAGAAATTATATGAGGTTTCGACCATGCTGAATGATTGATTGGCTCTTTTTTGTGGCTTTTATGGTTTTAGATTTTTTTTTTCCCAGAATTAAGCTCTGGTTAGTTGAGTGAGGGATTATGAATATAAATTAGCATATGTGTGGTTGATCGGCTCCTTCTTATTGTCGCACTTTGGTGTTTATTAGGTATATGTAAAGAGGGTTGTCGTCAGTTTGGTTGCTGGGAAAAGGAAAAGAAAATTCACTCCGGAATCGGTACTGTTTTCCTTTTATATTGTTTTTGGATGTGCATTATGATTTCGAATAGAGTAAAAGTGAAGTCGTAAGGATAGATGGTTGTATTTTTGGCTTAGTTGAGTGAGGGATTATGAATATAAATTAGTTTTTATTTTTACGTTTATCAATCCTCTATTTTGCTTGGAAATATTAATTTCAGCATTGGTTTTGGCCCTAGTATGCTGTTGAGCTGAGGAGAATTCTCTTCGTCTTTGAAGCACACCTTTCTCTGCGTTTTGGTTGATCTTTGAGTCGGTTAATTATCAACTTAAGTAAACCTGTCTCTAAGCATCTAACTGGTGTGGGAACTGTCTCAGATATCTGTCACATTATAAAATGCACATGGATATACACATTTGATAATGTTTCTCAAGATAATTATCTCTTTACTCAAATGCTACTTCCTCCCTCTGTAGCAAGGTGGAGGGTGAGTCATGAGTTCAAGTCCCACCGAGTGCTTGTGTATCTTACCAATTATTAGAAGAAAAAAACATTTGTGTCGTCTTCTTTTCTATGTAATTGGCAATTCAATTTAGGTGTTGGTGGTCATGGTTGAATTTTAGTGATTGCTGCTCAAATTGGAAGGCTTGGTTATGGATTTTCTTTGTGGAGCTTAGTTGTAATTTCCAAAGATTATGTCGAGAAAAGTTATAGGTGTTTGGTATGGATTTGCTGTAGGTGTTTGATATATGTAGGGTTCATTATGTTGTGATGATGGGATGAAATACTGCAGGAAATAAGGAGAATATCCAGAAAACCTCTCTATCTAGGTTTAAGCATGATTGTGGTTGTACTTTGAACGTTTTGGTCCGTATGGAAGGACCGGTGAAATTATTTAAGTGGTGTGTGATGTATTTAACCAAAGGTGAGGACCTCATGTCCTAGAGCATGGGATCTGTAATTCTTGTGTTATTTAGATTGCAGTTTGATTCTTGTGTTGTTTAGATTGCAATTGGTAGGGCAGGTTGTTGGTATGTTGTAATGGACGAGTAATGTTTGAAATTACATATTTATTTCATACCTATCTCACAATATTGACATGGCACTCTGAACCAATTCTTAGATTTATTTTTTACAAGTGATCCAAGGGTTTATTGGAACCGCCATGTCAGTATTGTAAAATAATTGTATGATAGAAATGGGTGTGCATCTATTTATATTAAGTCACATAAGAGTGGTCCAAGACACTAGATTGTTAGAAGCTAGTTTTGTTGAATGAAGGGGAACACATGATGTCTGGACATGTTTACCTGGTTACTTAGAGATGTTGATCTACTTTGCATCAGACTTGGTTCTAAATTGGGTGAGTTTCGGATGGCGGTGGGAGTAAGAGTGCTTGCCAATTTTGTGCGACGATATATACAAGAAGAAAAAGAGAGAGCAAGTTCAAGTAATTATCATTGCCGTGTAAATGGGCTTTGGACGCCTACACTTAAGAAACTTCTGTTTTTAATTCAATATATTTATTTTTTTATTTTTTATTTTTGAAAAAAGTAAAATTTTGTTGGAGTTCTGCTACAAGTACCGTACAATTTACTACAAGTCTTGTACAAATTAAATATTTTGTTGGAGTTTTACTAAATTTATGTACAATGATCGGTTGTTTGTGTACCCATAAAGATGGTAACAAACTTAGGATAGTGAAATTGGGGTCTAATAATGGTTATGGTACCAAATAAAGCGATGTAGCCTACAACATTACATTAAACAAATACTGATTGAGAAGATAATAATGGTTGGGCCGTCTACATATGAGTTTGACATTGTTGATGTTAGAACATCCTCCCATGGCTCGTACATTTATGCTCAAACATATTCAATCTCTTCACAGTTTGGCCGAAGGTTAGAAGCTTTTTGCAGCATTTGAACTGCCTTCAACTCTATTACAACTTCTTTCACTGTAGGTCGTTTCTTCCCATTTAAGTTAGCACATTTTCGCAAGGTGCATGACTGCAATGATATCTTCTTTCTTGCCTTCTTTCAAAACTCGACTACTAAGAATTTCAAACAAATTGTTCTCTTCCAACGATTGAATGAAATATGTTGCTAGACTTTGGACTTCTTGTGTCTTTGTTGAAGAGATCGCTTTTTCGCCAATTAACTGCTCAACAAACTTTTATGTTTTTTTACTTGTATATATGTGTGTATAGGTAATACATCAAGTTAATTAATTTGGAAACACTACAAGTAGCACTTCAAATTACCTCCAATTAATTACCATAGCTAATTCATTTTGGGAGCGTTACATGTGTACCCCTTTTAATGGGGGAGGCTCCTGGCCCAAAATGGTAGCATGTATTCCAATAAGGTGTCGCATTAATGACCATGAGAGTGTATAGTTTCCACATGAAAAATATCATTGATTTGCTTGTCTTATAAATGTGGTTGTGATATGCGAGTCCGTTCTAGGGTGACTATTCAATGTATCACCAACAACAAAATTAGATCCTTGAACATGGAGCTTTCTGCTATCTTATACTATCATTAGAATTGGATATGGTTAATCCATGTTCTTAGATGATTTTTGAAATTACAACGTAAACAGAAAATTATTTAGCCTATAAAATGGCATCAAACAAATACTGATTCATGTAGATTGATAAGGTAATAATGGTTGGACATCTCCGGATGAGGTTGACATTGTTGATTTGGGTTCAGCATCCGATGGCCCGTACATTTCTGCTCGATCATATTCAAGCTCTTCATAGTTTTGTTGAAGGTTATGAGCTTTTTGTCGCATGTGTACTATCTCCAACTCCTTTGTGACTTCTTTCATCGTAAGCCGTTTCTTCCTGTTTAAGTACAAGCACCTTTTTGCAAGGTTCGCGACCGCAATGATCTCTTCTTTTTTACCTTCCTTCAAAACTCGACTATCAAGAATATCAAACAAATTGTTCTCCTCCACGGATTGAATGAAATATGTGGCTAAACTTTTGGATTCTTGCATCCTTGTTGAAGAGATTGCTTTTTCACCAGTTAACAACTCAGCAAGGACAACGCCGAAACTATAAACATCACTCTTTTCTGTAAATTGGCTTGACTGGAAATACTCAGGGTCCAAATATCCAAAAGTGCCATGCACTAGTGTGGTTAAGTGAGTTTGATCAACAATGATGGATCTTGAAGTCCCAAAGCCAGCTACTTTAGCTCTGTATTTTTCATCTAAGAGTATGTTTGTAGACATAATATCTCGATGATAAATGGGCGAGGAATCTGCTGAGTGTAAATAAGAGAGAGCTCCTACTACTTCAGTTGCAATTCGCAAGCGCATATCTCATGTTAGTGGAAACTCCTCAATTTGTCCATTAACATATTGGAAAGCGTTCCGTTAGGAATGTATTCATAAACTAGAAGAATGCATAAAGCGTTCCATTAAGTTTTACTTTTAAAGAGTTCTAAAAATGTTTTCACTTCGTCACCAAATCCGTGTATTATTTATTTTTGTGTTTATATTGGGTTAATAACAACTTGGGGTCTAAATCATAATTTTCAAACCCAAATGAAGTGTATTTTCTAATTCAATAATATGTTCACTTGTCCTGTCGTTACTCAGTTCTATCACTTGATTGAAATGTTTCACCAAGACTGAAATTCCTCTTCTGTTATGTATCAAGCAGTATCATTAAAAATGTCAAACACACTAAAGTGCAAGGGCCTGATAAAGCCACAACACGCGAAGCTCAAATGCATGAGCTTACCTGATCAAAATCAAGTAAAGTGCCCATATTTCGAAATACAAATTTAGTCATTTTTATTTTGATTGAGTTATTAATATGAGTTATTGTTATTAACAAAAAAAAATAATATTAAAATAAAAAATAAAATATTAATTAAAATAATACATTAATAATTTAATAATATAAAAATTAATGATTTAATAATATAATATTTTTTTTTAAAAAAAAAAGTTTAAGTTATATAAAAAAATGAGTAAAAAATAAAAAATAAAAAATAAAAAGAAGGTAGACCAAAAAACTTTTCTTTGATTTGAACTAACTCAACCAAAAATACTTCAATTCTCAAATTAAAAGAGAATAGAAGAAATCATACTTTCATACAATATCTTAATTGAATTATATGTAATGATCAATTAGATCTATTAGACAGGCATACAATCCTACAAGATCTTGGTCTTTGAATACTCGGTAGCATTCAAATTTTTCTTCTCCTTTCATTTTGAAAAACTACAGTAATTGGTTGTCTATATATGAAACCCTGAGGCTGAGGATGGGTAACTCAGATAGGATAGTAAAATTGGAGTCTAATAATGCTTATGGTACCAAATAAAGCAATGTAGATTATAACATTACATTAAACAAATACTGATTCATACAGACTGAGAAGATAATAATGGTTGGACGTTTATAGATGAGGTTGACATTGTTGATGAAGGAGCAGCATCCCATGGCTTGTACATTTCTACTCGGACACATTCAAGCTCTTCATAGTTTTGTTGAAGGTTAGGAGCTTTTCGCAATGTTTGAACTGCCTCCAACTCCTTTGTGACTTCTTTCATTGTAGGTCTTTTCTTCCCATTTAAGTTCAAGCACCTTTTTGCAAGGTTCGCGACCGCAATGATCTCTTCTTTTTTACCTTCCTTCAAAACTTGACTATCAACAATATCAAACAAATTGTTCTCCTCCATAGATTGAATGAAATATGTGGCTAAACTTCTAGATTCTTGTGTCCTTGTTGAAGAGATTGCTTTTTCTCCAGTTACCAATTCAGCAAGGACAACACCGAAACTATAAACATCACTTTTTTCTGTAAACTGACTTGACTGAAAATACTCAGGGTCCAAGTATCCAAAAGTGCCATGCACTAGTGTTGTTAAGTGAGTTTGATCAACAGCTATGGTTCTTGACGTCCCAAAATCAGGTACTTTAGCTCTATATTTATCATCTAAGAGTATATTTGTAGACTTAATATCTCGATGGTAAATGGGCGTAGAAGCTGCTGAGTGTAAGTAGAAGAGAGCTCCTGCAACTTCTGTTGCAATTCGTAAGCGCATATCCCATGTTAGTGGAAACTCCTCAACTTGGCCATTGACATATTGGAAAAGAGTTCCGTTAGGAACATATTCATAAACTAGCAGAGGGACTTCTGTCTCCAAACAACACCCAATTAACTTAACCACATTCCTGTGGTTAATCTGTGAAAGAATGACAACTTCATTAATAAATTCTCCGAGTTTTCCTTCGTCAATTACCTTGGACTTTTTCACAGCAACGATTCTTCCATCTGCTAACATACCTTTATAAACAGTGCCTTGTCCTCCCTGGCCAAGTATTCTATTCACATTAAAACGATCAGTGGCCTTCTCCAGATCTTTTGAATTAAACAATTTGGTGTTTTCAACATTGGCTTCATGTGAAGATAATTGTTGTTGTAACAATAAACCACCATTTCGTTTGAAGAACTTGTTCTTTTGTTTAATCCTCCTCCTTTTCTTTACCACTTTGTAGGACCACCATCCACCAATAAGTAGAACCATCGATCCAAGGCTGCTGCAAATACCTGCTTAACACAATGTCATAGAGAAATATTATTCATTGCAGTAAAATGTTATAGTAATAGTTTTGATTGATAATATTGACTTAAAATAGAAAGACATATAGAGATATTCTCTTAATACTAGAAATTAGTATGAAAAACTCTCATGTGACAAAAAGTATGTTAATATATTTTGACTATTAAAGTATTCAAAAAGAGGAGATGGTAAAATTCAAAAAGAGGAGATGGTAAAAGTGGGCTATTGGCTGAGGAAGATGATTAAAAATAAAAAATAAAAGAGCATGAAAGTTTAAAGGTTTGCATTAGAATCCCTTACCTGCATTTTTTAAGATTGAAACCATTATTTTAAATGAAAGGTCATGATTTTGTAATGTCATCAATTTTGAATTTTTTGTTTTAAAAAAAAAAACTTATAGGAATTGATTTCTTTAACCAACACCTAAAGAGGTTGTGTGCACCACCCCTTAATATTTTTGGAGTGATATGCTATCCCAAAGAGGTGGTCAACCACCCTCATATGAGCCTTGTAAATTGGCCCAACCACTCCCTCAAGACTTGAGGGGGTGAGTGACAAACCACGCTTCCAAGGTTTAAGGGAGTTGGTTGGCTTCTGATCATGAGTTTTTGGGGTGATTTGGCCACCCCGAAACCCTTTAGGTGGTGGTCAACAACTTTCTTTGAGTGGCTAGTTAAAGAATCTAATTCTTGCAATTTTTTTTTTTTTTTTGTCTCAAAATCATTGCTTGGTAAAATCTGAGTGTCCATTTAAACCATTTTAAGAAGCATGCAGGATCTTGCAATTTTTGAGAATTTCGAGAAATTCTGATCCAAAAGGTGCCAATATATCTCAAAGATAATACTAAGTGAATCTTAGGGATATATTTATTTAAAATTGATTGCATAGAAAATGCACGATAAAATATATTAAAAAAAAAGAAAAAAAAAAAAGAAAAGAAAAGAAAAGAAGAAGTGATTTGATTCTCTACACGCTTGGAAATACTTCAAAGATTGGAATATAAGCACTTTACAAGGAGTATAACCGAGTGGCATAAGTCTTAGAAACGTAATGGTCATGATGAGCCTATTTTGATCCTTTTATTTTTTTTTCAAAATATGTGCTCAATTTTTTATTTTTTATTTTTCTCAAAACATGATTTAAAATTAGCAAAAAAAAAAAAAAAAAAAAAAAGGAAAAAAAAAAGTAAACATACCTATCGTGGCCGCTTTTCCTTTACGCGGAGGAGACTTGGTGGAGTCACTCGTCCTACAAGCGTAATACCCATAACCATTTTCACAGTACTGGACACTCCCAGTGGCTGTATTGTAAAGGGAACAAGGCTTCGAGCGCTCGCATTCGTTAATATCTTACATGTACGGAGACAAACAATGTTAGTATCTAATAAATCAAAAGCAAAATTCATAGTTATTAATTATTAAATCCTCAATTATTTAAAAAGAATTTAAAAAATAAGAAATTTAATTATTTAAATTAATATTATAACATTTTTGTGGGTAACAAATTCCTACTTATCAATAAGAAAAGTCTAACAATATCATTGATTATTCCAAAAGTCTAAATTGATAAAAACAAGAAATTTAATCATATAACATGTGCCTAGATGTGTGGCTATTTACTACGTACGGACCATGCTCTTCTCAATTTCACGATCATGATTTAAAATCGATGAATCTAATGGTTTACATGATTTCACATTATTTGAATTTGCAAAAGATGTGTTAACATTGACTATATATAGGGTTAAATGGCATCAACTTTAAATTATTATTTTTTCTAATTAAATCAATTTCATTTAAAATTGAGAGAATCATATTCTATTAGCACAAGTTAGGATAACAAGTGGTTGGAAAAAGCAAGGTCTTGTTTTTAAAAGGGACCATCCACCCATGGTAATAGGTTAATATGTAGTTCTTTCATCTAGCTAGTTCTTATCAATAAATTTTGTACTTATCTGAAAGAAAAAAAAAATTAAAAAAGAAAAAGGAAAAAAAAGAAAGACTTGTAAGAAAATTGATAAAACATAAAATAGGAAGGAAAAAAAAATTAAGTATGAAGCTTCCCTTTGTCTAATTAAATTTCAAAATGATCTATCAAAATGAAATTTTATTATATATATCATCAAAATTATCAATATTATTTTTTCCCAGGTTCATACTGGTGGCCACACGTGTAATTCAACACTACACAGGTTTATACTTGTGGTCTGCGCACAAGGCACATGTATGTACAAGTGTTAATTCATAGAACCAGCCATTTAAATAACACAAATAAAAACGAAAAAGAAAAGAAGAATTAAAGAGATGGATAGAATAGTAGAAAGAAGTTTACCTTGGCATCCATCAAGAAGATAGGGATTTCCTTCAAAGCCATTTTCGCAAGAACATGTATAAGTCAACTTCCGGTAACCACTCGTCGGAGAAAGAGAAAAATATTGAGTAATATTAGAACAAATGTAGCTTGGGAACGTATTATTATAAGCGGTGGAGGCGGAGGCATTACTATAGGATATTGGAAGTGAGTAGAATGATGCTTCGGGAATCCTCCATTCCAACACCACAGGAACGCTCGACATAACAGAGCTCATATTAATTGAACCACGTTCCTGGAACCACTTTTCTTCTATCAGGAATGCAGACTTGCATCCGTGGTTAAAGTCGGAAATTACTAGCCTCATACTTGTCTTGAAGGCATTGAGATATGCAGGAATTGTGGTTTGGCAGCAGCCGATGCCGTTGCAACTACTTGCATTTACCACTTCACTGTAAATACCGGCACAAATTGATATGCACCCACCCATAAGTATTGAATTACTACGAAATGTACCATTATCAATAGTATTTGGACCATTATCAATAATATTTCGACCATCATCGAACGTCATTGAGGCAAAGTTGTCGCAGCCGATGGCGATGAATCTGTTCTGGGACTGGGAGAAGATGAAAGGGCTTGCTGCTAACTCCGTATTATATTTGCTCCATGAACGATTACCACGTCCTTCATCAGCACACATAACAAATGTAGGATAGTTGACGTGAACTGTGCCTCCTAATAATGAAATGTTGAGCACCTCCAAGTCGAGCTTCTTCAAAACAGGTTTGGGAGGGCTAAATGAGTCATTGCAAACTACTTCAAACAACTCATCAACGAAGCAACCTGCAGCTCCTATTCCGAAAGGAAATGGGATATCGTTAACATTCCCACAGCTTCTTTGACATGAACTACTATTACTTGCTAAATCCGCTGCTTGTACAAATATTATTGCATCAATTGAACACAATAGCAAAATGATCTGAAATACCATTTGCACTTGCCCCACCATCTGATCTCTCTTTTTCTTTCTTTGTAGGATATTGATGAATTGGCGCGTGAATGAAGCACAAAAGCCCAAGCCCCTGCTTTTTTTAACGCCAATATTATCGTCCCTTTCTATAAGTCGCCAAGAAATTGTATGGAAGTTGCCAACAAGACTTCGACCAAGTCGTCTTAAATTATTACAAAAAAAAGAAAAAAAGAAAAAAAAAGTCGTCAGTACGCTAGCTTCTGACTTGTCTTCTGCATGTTAACTTTTCCGTGTTCTCCGCATAGACTAGTTCTTTGTTTGCCAAAGAATATTCAGGCGGCTTCAAACTTGCGTAGAACGTAGCGTAGACGGTAGGCATGCATTATTAATTACTTTTCAGACTCAAACTGGTTGACCATAAAATCGTCCTCTGCTTCTTGTTTTGTTGTTTTCAATAAAAAATGTGAAAGAGGATTTTATTTTTCTTTTCCACTTTTTTCTGAGCAGTTTAACCATTATATTGTCAGAATATATTAGAGAATTTGATTTAGAGATTTAATTGTAATTAATTGTAATTTCAAGTAATCAGATTTGATGATAATCAAATCAGATTATCTACCCTCAATTCTCCTATAAATATGAGTACTTTGTATTGTAACAATATCAAGAAATAAGTTTAGCCAATTAAGTTGATGATCGATCTAGGCCATTCATCCAATTTCTTTTACAGATTAAACCTCCTGATCAAGACCCCTCCAACAGCAACATTAAAAGCATATATATTCTTGCGGTGTACGTTGCTAAATTCTGGGATTACCAATGTGAATGGTGGAAATTAAGGTTTATAGGTTGCATGTCTACAATGCACCCTAGCTCTGGAATGTTTGACGAATCAGACTTTAAAAGAAGCAGATTATATATATATATATATATGAATGCATTCATGCATTTGGTGGATGACCATTTAGTTCCATCTCTTGGAATTCTACACATTCATATCATCTTTTAGAATTTTTATAAAATTCATGTAATACATTGATGTAGCATTTTGATTCATGTACTACCCTTTCATATTCACCATTTCATATTCCTCAACCTCCCATTATAATTCTATGTCTATAAAATGGAGTATTGAGTAGTATGTAAAATACACAATAATAGAGAAAAATCAGACATATATAGTTCCTGATAACGTAGTTTCACATATTGCAATTTATTTGTCTTATTTTGTTATTTTCTTTGATTTTACAACACTCAGCACGAAACTCTAACCAATTTTTGTGTTCTTTTGATCTTCAACATCAAAAGCTGTTTGTGAGGTATTCTCAATTCATTGTAAGTTTCTTTAATATTTAGTAATCTTATTATCTATTTTACATTGGGCTTAACAAAATAGCTAAAAGCTAATATTGTAGCAAAAAATGCTCTACATTAAGCTTAACAAACTAAATTATTTAGTAATCTTATTATCTATTTTACATTGGGCTTAACAAAATAGCTAAAAGCTAATATTGTAGCAAAAAATGCTTTACATTAAGCTTAACAAACTAGATAAAGATTTGCTAAGCTACTCCAATACTCAACAAATTTGTTGAACATTGTAGCTTAACAATCTATAATTTATAATGTTTAATTTATTCGGCTTTGTTGCTAAATTTTTAGTGTAGTGCCTTCTAATTGATATTGTTTAAAGCATAACATTTACAATAACCTCACTAAAATAACTTTTTTTTTCGTTAACTTTTCCGTGTTTTCCAGTTAGACTAGAGTGTGCAGCTTCATTTTCGAGTGATTTCCATGGGTTTTTTTGAAAGTTTGATAAACATAAAACAGCCAATTAAGTTGATGATATTGGCCATTCATCCAATTTCAAGATTAGATTATTCAAGATAGAGGTGATTCAGACCCCCTAAAAGTCATTGCATTGATTGACGAAAACATCTAATCTCCAAGTCTTCGGTCTTATAAAAGAAAAAGAATGACCTCGTTTGGTAAAACTTTAGACGATTCCCTCGTCCTATCACCCTATTAAGATGGGAGATTCTTTACTCTATAAATTAACTCAGTGCCATACGAATTCTTCCTTTTTCTTTAATTAATTGCAAAGCCCCATGCCCATAAATGATGTTTTCACTCTTCTAATTTTGCGCCTCCCCCCCCCCCCCCCCCCCCCCCGGGGTTCCTTTTCACTTTTTTCATTATTTTTATCCCCAATATTAGGTAAATTTTTATTTTTTATTTTTAAATAAAACTCATTTCATTTTGTCTCACTCTCACCTCAAAGGATGAAAACCTTTTTTTTTAACCAAAACATTAAAAATTGTCTTTGTCTTCTGTGCATGAACCTAGTAGCCACTAGTAGGGGTGTAAACGAGCCGAGCTTGGGCGAGCTTCCCTTGTTCAAGCTTGGCTCGTTTAAATTTTACTCGAGCTCGAGCTCGAGTCGAGCTCAAGGGCGAGCCAAAAAAATCGAGCTCGAGCTAATAATAAGTCGAGCCGAGCCAGCTCGCGAGCTGGCTCTTATATTTAATATTTTTGTTTTAATTTTTTTTTTTAATTTCAAGTACTCTTAAACGACTTAAGAAGTTAGTTTGCATATGAGTATTTGCTTAGCCTAGCTAGTCGAGTATGGAGCCTGAGTCAATACAGCAAGGCATTTGGTTTCAAAGAGAGAGGATATGCATCATTTTATAGATAAGCAAACTTAGAGATTGATGTTTTCTTAACAATGTGGGACAAGTTAACAGGTTGCATTCAGACTGCATTGGGACAACGCCCCCTACAAAAAAATATTTTTTTAACGTCTCTCTCTCAATCCCCCTCACCAGTCATAACGGATCTTCCACCTGAACTCTCATTTCCCACTCTCTCACTCTCACTCACCAGACATGTAGTGATAGTGTTTGGGTCTGTTTGATTCATCAATAGTTTATGCCTTTTGCAATCTCCCTCAATAGTTTCTGCTTGATTCTTCTTCCTTTCATTTGGATCTGCTCTAATTGAATCGAGGTCTTTTTAATGATTGCTCTCTCTCTTTCATCACGAAGGGTCTAGAATTTTTCATTCTCTAACGCTTAAATATAAATGCAATTTTAAGGTTTTAATAATTATGAGATTTATAATTAATTATCTATTACTTAGTTTATACATATATATACACACACACTCGAGCTTATACGAGCTGTTCACGAGCTTAGCCGAGTCGAGCCGAGCTTGCTTCGTTTAATATTCGAGCCAGGATTTGTGTTCATGAAGTGCTTCATTTAATATTCGAGTCGAGCACGAGCCGAGCTTATGCGAGCCGAGCCCGAGCTTGCTCGCGAGACGCTTCGCTCACTTAACAGCCCTAGCCACTAGCCAGTATTGATCTCCCCTAAATCCCACGCGGATTGTGGACGGTGCACAACTGCGACTTTTTGGTAGCCTCCAATAACTCTGCAAATTTACTCTACATTTTAATTAAAAAATCAATTTTATTTTTTTTATTTTTTTAATTACGTTTTTAAAAATCACATTTTTAAATCGTTGTTTTTAAATCACAATACTTTTTAAAATCGCAAATCCAAATGAACCCTAAATCACCTACATCTAGCTCAATATTTTGCTATTCACTTTTACTATTCTATTTAAATATTATTTTTCAATGATATCTTTATTCTTACTATAATAATCATATCATTCATTGAAAATTTGTCTTTTTCAATGGTCATATTTTTTTAATTTTTTTTTTAACCGTCATATAGAAATAATGAAATAGAGAAAACAAAAAAATTGAGAGGAAAGAGAATGTTCCGTATTTTCTTTATGCATTACTTTTACGCATTTGGTGAGTTGATAGCGCTGTCCACACTCAAAATATTTCAACAACTTGGTGGGCCTAATAAAGAGCATTTTGGACCAATTTGAACATTTTGGCTAGTCGAAATAAACTTTTAGCTATTTTAGCTAACTTGATGATAATGTTTTATATATATCCACAATAGCAATTAGAACATTATTAGCAGCTTCACCAAAATAATTAAAAGTACATTTTTTTTTTTTTTTAACTACTCATTTTTTTAGAACACCCCCAACAACTTCATTATTGTAACAATCAACTTTTACTATTCTATTTAAATATTATTTTTCAAATATTTGTTTATTTTTCTCTAACTATTAATAGATGAGAGAGAAAAAAAAAAACAAAAATGGAATGAGAGAAATTACTTTTTTATTAAATAGATGAGTAAACAATACTCACTATTAAAATGGTGAGTACTCTTCACTTACCAATTTTTTCTCATTAAAATGGTAAGCCTGAAAATGGGAGTTTTTAGCCACTTTTACTGTATTGCCTCACCAAATATAACCCAAAAATGGTTTTGGTGAGGCTACACCAAATTTACTAGCCAAAAATAGCTAAAAAAAAAAAAATCATATTTCTTTATTTTAGTTATTCACTTTTTTTCAAAGCACCCATCAGCCTTAGCATTTTAGTTATACACTTTCATTATTCTATTTAAATATTATTTTTCAAACATTTCTTTACTTTCTCTAGCATTCATATTTTTAAATAATTTTCTTTTCCTAATTGTCATATTTTTGGAAATTTGTCTCATTATAATGTCATATTTTTGAAAAATTTTGTTTTCTTGAGTCATTTTTTTTACTATTTATCTTGTCGTAACAATTATATTTTGTAAAATTTGTCTTTCCTAACATTCATATTTTTCAAAAATATATTCATTTTCCCAACGGTTTCAATATAAATAATACAATTTCTCCTCAAATTTTCATTGAAATATACTATATGTGAAAAAAGAAATAAAAAAATGGAAGAGAGGAGTTTTATTGATTTTTTATTGGTTTGTGAGTAAATAGTGCTCATCAAAGTTGCTTAGCACTGAGAACACTTTTACATTGGACTTAACAAAATAGCTAAAAGCTAACATTGTAGCAAAAAATACTCTACATTAGGCTTAACACAACTATCTAAAAATGGATTTGCTTAGCTGTTTCAGTACTTTAGCAAATTTATTGAACATTGTAACTTAAGAATCTATAATTTATATTGTTTAATTTATTCAGCTTTGTTACTAAATTTTTAATGTGGTGCCTTCTAATTGATATTGTTTAAAGCATAACATTTACAATAACCTCACCAAACTAACTTCTTCTTTTTTTTTTTTTTTTTTTTTAACTTTAACGTGTTTTCCACTTAGACTAGAGTGTGCAGCTTCATTTTCGAGTGATTTCCACAGATTTTTTTGAAAGTTTGATAAACATAAAACAACCAATTATGTTGATGATATTGGCCATTCATCCAATTTCAATATTAAATTATATTCAAGATAGAGGTGATTCAGACCCCCTAAAAGTCATTGCATTAATTGACGAAAAGTCTAATCTCAAGTCTTCGTCAACATCGATCCTATTAAAACAAAAAGAAAAAGAACGACCTCATTTGATAAAACTTTAGACGATTCCCTCATCCTATCAAGATGGTGGATTCTTTACTTTATAAATTAACTCAGTGCCATACTGATTCTTCCTTCCTCTTTTGCAAAGCCCATGCCCATAAATGATGTTTTCACTCTTTTAATTTTGCACCTCCCCGGCGTTCCTTTTCACTTTTTTCATTATTTTTAACCCCAATATTAGGTAGATATTTATTTTTTATTTTGAAATAGAACTCTTTGATTTTATCATATGTTTAGAAATCCTAAAAGAAGAACTATAGTGAACTGCTTCTTCGGATCCTCCACATTTTTTTTTCTATCTGGGCCGGATCTTCTAGAAACTAGTAGAAAAATTATTCTCTCCGAATTTGCTAAAAAGGATGAAATATCCTAAAAGTTAATGAACTTGCATAGCAACTCCTTTCCTTCTCCCTTTTCCGCTTTCCTTATTTTCAATTTTTTTAAAAATCAAATCAACATCTTTTCAGAACTTTTCTTTTTTCTGCATAAAAATCAATATCTTATTTTATTATTATTAAAAAAAATCACAATAAATTTATCTGTGAGCATGTGAAGCTCAACTGCCAAGAAAGTTGGGCGAACAGTTTGTAGGTAGGTCAATGGGAGTTTTTAAGTGGAAAAAATTATTGAGGCTGGTGGACCCGATGTCTTCATAGGGTAAATCCATGTCAATAATCCATGTTACGCGTGCATTGACCTTTTAGGCACGGAAACGCCACCTCCGCTTCTTCGCAATTTCCCTCGGACCTTGATACAGACACACGCCGCGTGCTCTTTTACTTCATTTCGCAAACATCCTCCAAGAAAAAAGATAATTATCCTCGACCACATAAATGGTCATAGACAATAACTAATGACCCTTTACGACCACAAATCCTCGATATTGCCACTTGATGGTCATCGTCAAAAACCGCCTTCATCGTGAGCTACACGTTGTTGCTATTAGCCACGACGACTGTCTTCATGAATATATAGCTCTCATATTAGCGATAATTTAATATATAGTTTCCATATTAGTCACAGAAACAGCTGGCTGTTTCATCACTAATAGCCTATGCACTGCAGTACAACATCTTTAATTAACGAGCTATTTAAAATTTATTTTTAACTAAAATTTAATTAAATTCTAAAAAAAATAATCTCTATCAAGCTTTCTATTCCTCTCTTTATTTTAGCACTTATCAAACCTCTCTCCACATTTAGAAAGCAAATTCTTTCTCCAATACTCTATTTTTGATATTTTTATATTTTTCCTCATACTTTATTTCTCTCATCACTTTTATGGGTTTGTGGGGTGGGGTGCTTTTGAAAATAAAAAATAAATGAAGATAGTATAAATTTTTATTTGAATAAAATAGAGTAAAATTTAGAGAGCTTATTATTTAATGCTTTTGTCTTTTGCATAGCTGTTAGTTAAATTAGAAAATTTGAGTTTTTAGCCAAATTTTAATTAATTAATTAATAAAGAGTTTATTGATAACGCTCTTAGCGTCAATTATTTGTGGTTGCATTTAAGGTCACAAACAATTAATTTTTTTTTAAAAAAAAAACTATTTTAATTAGTAAAGGGAATATTCATATATAAGTTTATAAAATATTTACAATGTTTCACTATTTAATTGATATTTCACAAGATATCATTGTAACGATTACTATATTGCCCAACATAATATATATATATATAGTGGGTTTATCTTGATAAAAAAAATTCAAATGGTAATAAAGTAATTCTATAAGTCTCTCTATCATTCTCCTTCCATAGGCCAATTCCATGTGGCACATGAAATCAGAGGATGAGGAAGAGGTGTCTAAAATTAGTCGGGTTGAGTATGGTAAAAGTGCGAAAGGAAGAATAAGGTGAGAGATATGAGGGGTTTCACAAGATGGAAGGAAGGAGACACATAAAATTTAGGGATACAACTGAAATGAGAAGGGAAGAGTGTTGACAGGGGGCGTAACGCTTGATGAAGGGAAAATGAAGGGCGTGGATGAAAGTAGCATAAAGGAGTTGTCGTAGCTAACAGCAATTAATGTGGCAGCTGGTGGTCAAGGTTGTTTAGACATTCCAAGAATTGTTCTAGCATTACAAGGGTTAAATGAATTAATGGTTGCTCGAATATTTTGACATGTCCACACAATAGAAGATGAAAGTGAATTCGAACTAGTGATCTTTGATTCATTAAGCGTGGTCCACATCTGATTGAGCTACCCCCTTGGAGACGTTGTTCGAGTATTATAGAAAGCCACAAAAGTGGATTGGTGGTATTTGGTAGTAAATCTTTTACGAAGAGAAGAGATGAATACCAAGTTAATAACAACTTGGGGTCAAAATTAGAATTTACAAACCTAAATGAACTTTATTTTCTAACTCAGAAATCTGTTTACATGCATGTCGTGTCGTTCATCTTCTATTATGCATCAAGCAGTATCATTAAAAATGTCTGATAGATCCCACAACAAGAAGCTCAAATGCATGAGCTTACCTTATCAAAATCAAGTAAAGTTCCCATTTCGAAATACACGTGAAGTCATTTTTGTTCTTTGGATCTATTGGATAGGCATAGGCATACCATCCTGCAAGATCTTGATCTTTGAATCCTCAGTAGCTAGCATTCATATATTTCATCTCCCTTCATTTTGAAAAATTTACTAGAATAATTGGGTGTCTATATATGGAACCCTGAGGATGGGTAACTGAGATAGGAGAGTAAAATTTGGGTCTAATAATGCGTATGGTACCAAATAAAGCGATGTAGCCTAGCTATAACATTACATCAAATAAATACTGATTCATACAGATTGAGAAGATAATAATGGTTGGATGTCTCCGGATGAGGTTGACATTGTTGATGATGGAACAACATCCCATGGCTCATACATTGCTGCTCGGACATATTCAAGCTCTTCGTAGTCTTGTTGAAGGTTAGGAGCTTTTTGCAACATTTGAACTGCCTCCAACTCCTTTGCGACTTCTTTCATCGTAGGTCGTTTCTTCCCGTTTAAGTACAAGCACCTTTTTGCAAGGTTCGCGACCACAAGGATCTCTTCTTTTTTACCTTCCTTCAAAACTCGACTATCAAGAATATCAAACAAATTATTCTCCTCCACGGATTGAATGAAATATGTGGCTAAACTTTTGGATTCTTGCGTCCTTGTTGAAGAGATTGCTTTTTCGCCAGTTAACAGCTCAGCAAGGACAACACCGAAACTATAAACATCACTCTTTTCTGTAAATTGGCTTGACTGGAAATACTCAGGGTCCAAATATCCAAAAGTGCCATGCACTAGGGTTGTTAAGTGAGTTTGATCAACAGTGATGGATCTTGAAGTCCCAAAGTCAGCTACTTTAGCTCTGTATTTTTCATCTAAGAGTATGTTTGTAGACTTAATATCCCGATGATAAATGGGCAAGGAAGCTGCTGAGTGTAAGTAAAAGAGAGCTCCTGCTACTTCAGTTGCAATTCGCAAGCGCATATCCCATGTTAGTGGAAACTCCTCAATTTGTCCGTTAACATATTGGAAAAGTGTTCCGTTAGGAATGTATTCATAAACTAGAAGAGGAATTTCGGTCTCCAAACAACAACCAATCAGCTTAACCACATTCCTGTGGTTAATTTGTGAAAGAATGACAACTTCATTAATGAATTCTTTGAGTTTTCCTTCATCAATTACTTTGGACTTTTTCACAGCAACAATTCTTCCATCCGCTAACATACCTTTGTAAACAGTGCCTTGTCCTCCTTTGCCAAGTATTCTATTCACATTAAAACGGTCAGTGGCCTTCTCCAAATCTTTTGAATTAAACAATTTGGTGTTCTCAACATTGGCTTCATGTGAAGATAATTGTTGTTTTAACAATAGACCACCATTTCGTTTGAAGAACATGTTCTTCTGTTTAATCATCCTCCTTTTCTTTATCAATTTGTAGGACCACCATCCACCAACAAGCATAACCAATAACCCAAGACCGCCACTGATAAGACCTGCTTAACACAATGTAACATGCAAGATTGATCATTGCAGTAAAAGGTTATAGCAATAGATTTGATTGAGAACATTGACTTTAGACATATGCTAGAAATTAGCCTGACAAACAGCATGTGACAAAAAATATGTTAATGTATTTTGACTATTGAAGTATTCCGAAAGAAGGAGATGGTAAAAAATGGGCTATTGATGGAGGAAAATGATTAAACACACAAAGGTTTAAAGGTTTGCATTAGACTTCCATACCTACAATTTAAAAAAATATTGAAACAATTATTTTAAATTAACCGTCATCTATTTTGAATATTAAAAAAATAAAGAAAAAAAAAACTTAGAGGAAATGATTTCAAAAAGCATAATATATAGCAATTCGATCTCCTAAAAGAATGTACATCCAAAACAAGTGGGTCCAATTGAAAGAAGGAAAGTGAAAGAAAATCAGTCAAAATATGAGATTTATATTTATATTGTGTGGGTGGTTTGTTGGCTCACTTTTTCAAAAGAAAAATAAAATGAGAAGCCTTCATTAATTTCAATAGTTTGATATGAGTAAACATACCTATCACGAGCATAACTCGAGGTTTCTTACTGTAACACATGTAATCCCCATAAGTATTTACACAGTTTCCATTATTGAAACAACGGTTCTTTGGGTCCTCGCATTCGTTAATATCTGACATGTAACGAGACAAACACGGTTAGTATATATATATATATATATATATATGCACCAAAATTCAAATCTTTCAATTAATATTATGATAATTTTTATGACCTATGTGCTTTTTGTGCCCATTTTAGTCTTTTTTTTTTTTTTAAAAAAAAAAAAAAAAAAAAAAACCTTCTTTGAGTCTCGATTAGGGCTAATTTTAAACAATTCTGAAATAATTTAGGCTGGGGGCTTGTTTTAATTTTTCTTTTTAAATCCTAGTGTTTTGAAAATATACTAATTTTACATTACTTTTGAAAACAATGTAACATAACGTATATCTAATCCTGTAATCCAAAACAACCTCATTTTGATATTAAACACCAAGCATGCATGGACAAAGCAAGGTCTAAGTAACACATTATTAGTTATCATAAAATAAAAAATTAATAAAAGTAATAAATTTAATCATGCAAATTACTATATATTATAACTGGGACATTAACATTCATATGAGGAAACGTGATTTTTGGCTACAAATTAATGAAGTATAAAGCTTTCACTTTGTCAAACTAAATTTCTCACAAATGATCTACCAAAATGAAATTTTATTAGATCATCAAATTTTATCAAAATTGTGTGTTTATTTATTTTTTATTTTCAGGATCATATTGATCATGGCCACACCTGTAAATTTTTCATGGCATAAGGCACGTCTAGGTAGTACTGACGTTGCTGTGATCGATGCATGGTGTTAATTTGAGCACGTTGTGAATCTTATACCTAGCTAATAATATATTCTAACAAATCTAGCCTATGATACAATTATCATACAAGTGTTGCGAATTTAATTCATAGAACTTTATAATTAATTAACACATAAACGAAAAGGAAAATAAGAATTAAAGAGATAAATAAAGTGCTACAAAAACTTTAATTACCTTTACATCCTCCAAGAAGATAGGGATTTCCTTCAAAGCCTCTCCTGCAATAACATGAAACAGTTGAGCTATTTGGGTTACTCGCTGAAGTAGAACTAGTATAACAATCGTACACGGGATCGAGCTTCCGACTATAATTGTGCCAATTGGCCATTGGAAGGGGCATGGTTAATGATGCATTTGGAATCCCCCAATCCAACTCTATAGGAACGTACGTCGACATATTTGAGGCGACGAATATGTTTCCGTACCGGGAGAAGATGAAAGAGCTGTTTTCTAACTTCATATTTTCTGTGAAATTTGAACCATCATTACAAATAGAAAGTGTCGGATAATTGACGATAACTGTACTCCTTGTATAATAAGTTTCTAATGAAATGTTGAGCACCTCCAAGTCGAGCTTCTTCAAAACAGGTTTGGGAGCCCGAGAGTCGTTATTATTGCAAACTACTTCAAACCGTTGATCAAGGTAGCAACCAGCTCCTATTCCAAAAGGGTATGGAATGCTAACTTTCCCACAGTGTTCTTCACATGAACTATTAATTGCTAAATCCGCTGCTTGTACAAATATTGCATAAATGGAACACAATAACAAAATGATTTGAAATACCATTTGCACTCCCATCTCTCTCTCTCTTTCTTTCTAGGATATTGATGAATTGGCGTGCATGTGAAGCAGCAAAGCCCAAGCCACGCTTTTTATAATTAAAGCCATGCAATATTATCGTCATTTTCTAAAAGTCGCCAAGAAATTGTATGGAAGTTGCCAACAAGACTTATACCAAGTTCATGAACCAAGCTAGCTAGCAGCCATGACTGACCTCTCATAATTAAATTACTAGCTAGGAAAATGATCCCATATGGATGGCCCACACAATTGTGACTTTTTGGGCGCGTGACTCTTATATATCCGCAACATGCTTTAAACGGGTTGAGATCCATTCTAATTGGGGAGAAATTGAAGATTCTTCAATTGTTAATCGCAACCTTTTATTTTAAATTCAATGGTCTATAAAATGCCAGCTGCTTTTGTATAACCGAAGCATTAAATGCTGGTTTTTGTTTTATCGAGGTTTAAATGATTTTATAAACCATTGGATTTAAAATGAAGGGTCACGATTAACAATTGAAGAATCTCCAATTTCTCTCCAATTGGAAGGGATCCGAATCCGCTTTAAACAATCAATTACTAGAAGGTCTCACGCATGAGGATACCACCCTTAAAATTTGGTAACAATCAATTAGACGGCCCTAGTGCGCTAACTTCTGACTTGTCTTCTGTTAACTTTTCCGTGTTCTCCACATAGACTAGAGTGTGCAGTTTCATTTCCGAGTGATCATTAATTTCAACTGATTTTCTCAAGTTTGACAAATATCAAATACATCCAAGTTGATGATCTAGGCCATTCATCCAATATCAAGATTGAATTATGTTAGGCTATGTGGAGCATGATTTGTATCCGGCCTAGTTTGCATCCGACCCGGTTCGAAGTTGGACACGCTAACGAAATTTTTTGACCCACTTTGGCGTTTTGACTCAGTTAAGGGTCGTGTTTAAACTCGTTTATGACTTTAGGGTTTTTTACGAATGTAATTGACGCATGGTGTATTGTCTCTCAAAAAATAATGAAACTTCATTGAACTTCTATATAGGTAACTCTTAGTTGTGAACAAGGTAAAAATCTATGTTTGTAATTGCTTGTTTTTGCGTTCTTCCTATTTTTCGCATCTCATCGATTCTGAAAAATATGATAGATTTCTTAACCAATTATATCAAGATAGAGGATATTGCAAAAAGCCTAACAGTCATTGCATTGACTTTTAGTTTTGGTCACGTACGAAACTTTCCATCTCCTTGTCTTCACAAAAATCTTATTGGAAAAAGATTATTCTCGACACCATAGATCGATGATCATAGACAATAATAACCAATTATATCAAGATAGAGGATATTGCAAAAAGCTAAAAGTCATTGCATTGACTTTTAGTTTTGGTCACGTACAAAACTTTCCATCTCCTTGTCTTCGCAAAAATCCTATTGGAAAAAGATTATTCTCGACGCCATAGATCAATGATCATAGACAATAATAACCAATTATATCAAGATAGAGGATATTGCAAAAAGCCTAAAAGTCATTGTATTGACTTTTAGTTTTGGTCACGTACAAAACTTTCCATCTCCTTGTCTTCACAAAAATCCTATTGGAAAAAGATTATTCTCGACGCCATAGCTTTCATATCAGTGTTGGAAAGATAAACGGTTTGAAAGTTTTTACCGAGAATACATTAATATACATATTTGAACAACGTACCACTCCAGCCTATTGTTGCTCCTTAAACCTTCTGATGAAGACCCCTCCAATAGCAACATTAAAAGCATATTCTTGCGGTGTTGCAAAATTTTGGTTACCAATGTGAACGGTGGAAATTAAGGTTTATAGGTTGCATAGCTACAATGCACCCTCCGGAATGTTTGACGAATCAGACTTTAAAAGAAGCAAATTATATATCAAGAACATTAATTAAGGAGAAAAAAGAAATAAAACGAAAATATCTTGTAACTTTGAAAGTTTGACGAATATTCATGATTGATTGATTCTATATTGGCAAATGTTCACTCTTTTGATGCTGCAGCCGGCCGAGTTCAGAACTTTGACCACGTCCTAAGTTCCAAAGTACTATAACCTAATTTTTTATTTTGTTCTTTGTTTGCTTTCATTGACCTTTTCAAGTCAAGTCATTTTCTGATCTAGAAAGGAATGATAAGGACTTTGGACAAGTCCCAAAACATGCCTATTAAGAGACTTTTAAGCATTTCAATCTACATTTGTTTCCCAAAGAATATTCAGTCGGCTTGAATTGTAATTAATTGTAATTTCAAGTAATCAGATTTAATTGTAATTAATTGTAATTTCAAGTAATCAAATTTGATGATAATTGATGGTAATCATTCAGATTATCTTCCCCCAATTCTCCTATAAATATGAGTACTTTGTATTGTAACAATATCAAAAAATAAGAGTAAAATATAGCAATTTGAGCCTGTTTAGGTGTGTGTTTGAGGAGCCTAAAAGTGTGTTTAACACTAAAAAAGTTCGTTTGAAAAAAAAAAAAGAAGTACTAGTTTGGTAAAAATAATTGAAAGCACTTTTAATGGTCCAAAAAGCCTAAAAATGGTCAAAACACACTTTTGGCAAAATCTTAAAAATAAAGTTTTTGCCCAAAAGCGCTTTTTGACTCAAAAGCTCTATTTCTCAAACACAATCCTAAACACGCTCTAAGTCATAAACTGAACCACATAAATCATTGTTATTTTCTTTATCCAGTACAGTAATATCCTTTGAAACTGTCCATATATATAGATGAAAAATATGTGTTACAAACATTAATTTTCTAGCCATTAATTTACTATTACTTATTATATTTTTTACCTTTGGGTCTTAAACCAAATTTATGATGAAATGAAATTAATTTTAATTGTCTTATGGTTTGACCATTGCTTAGAGGAAAAACGGCTTAGGCCTTTATTATCAAATGTTTTACGGTTTTTTATGTTATGACCGTTTGGTCATAAAATACTTTAATGCATTGGTTTTATCTTAATGCTCCTAACCGTTGGTGACTTTGCTTAATTAGAAAACTCGCCAACACTTTTATATATATACATACATATATATATATTGAGCTACTAGAAAATAAAAATAAAAAATAAAAATCACTTATTTTCTATCTAAGACTATGGCCGTATAGTATGTTGTAGAACACTTGTTTTCCAAGCATAAAGCCATATGCTATATATATGAGTAGCTTTTCTATAAAAATTATTTGATGTCCCTCATTCACTTTGACGATTGGGTTGTTCTATTACTCTTCGTTATTAGAAGTACATCCTTAGCGAAGGTAGACGCTATAATCTAATCATGGGAGATTGCGTGTCAAGAATTCCGATCCCACCGAGTAATATACTCCGGAAGGCACGAATCAACCTTTAAGGACAACGCTATTGCGTGATTCTATAGCATTGTGAGATCTTTCCATACTCTACTTTTCATCTCTTCTATTTTATTTATTTTATTGTTAATATTCAGATTGTAATTATTTTATATCAATGAGAATTTGTGCACCATCAAAAATTATTTCCAACATGCTTTACATGTAGTATTAATTGCTAAATCCGTTGCTTGTACAAATATTGCATGAATTGAACACAATAGCAAAATGATCTGAAACACCATTTTCACCACCATCGATGACGGGATTGTGAAGCAGATATAAGCCCAATTAAGCGCTGGCCGCTTTATACAACGCCATTATCTTCCTTCTAAAAGTCGCCAACAAATTCTATGGAAGTTGCCAAGAAGGCCAAGTTTTCTTTGCCTGGACTACTTTCTTCATTCTGTGCATGAACATAATATAACAGCAGCCATGATTAAACTCTCATAAATTACCAGGAAAATGATCCCATATGGATGGTCCACAATTGTGACTTTTTGGGCTCGTCTTATATATCTGCAACATGCTTTAAACAATTAATTACTACAAGGCCTCTTGTCATGAGGATATGATCGCCCTTAAAATTTGGTAACAAAGCCGAATAAGATGAAGGCCTCATGTCATTTTCGTGATATTTCAACTGATTTTTTGCAAGTTTGACATAGATCAAACAGCCAATTAAGTTGATGATCTACAACATCCATCCAATTTCAAGATTGAATTATATGAAGATAGAGGTGATTCCGTCCCCCAATAGGATATCGCAAAAAGCCTAGTAGTAACTTTGAAAGTTTGACGAATATTCATGATTGATTGATTCTATAATATTGACAAATGCGCACTCTTTTGATGTTGTAGCAGCCGGAGTTTCTAAGTCCTTGTTTAGAACTTTGACCATGTCCTAACTTCCTAATTATAATCTAATCTTTTATTTTGTTCTTTGTTTGCTTTCATTGTCTTTTTCAAGTCGAGCCATTTTCTGATCTAGAAAGGAATGATAAGGAGTTTTGACAAGTCCCAAAACATGCCGAATAAGAGACTTTTATGCATTTCAATCTACATTTCTTTCCCAAAGAATGTTCAGGCCGCTTGAAACTTGCTTAGAACATAAAGCAGATGGTAGGAATGCATTATTAATTACTTTTCAAACTCAAACTGGTTGACCATAAAATCCTGCTCTGCTTCTTGTTTTGTTGTTTTCAATAAAAAATGTGAAAGAGGATTTGATTTTTTTTTTTTTTTTCAGAGAAATTTAACCATTACGTTTTTAGAATATATTATGGGATTTGATTGTAATTAATTGAACTTTATAGTAATCACATTCGATGAGATAATTAAATCTAATTGATTCAATTGTAATTAAATTTGATGATAATCAAATTATATTATCTATTCCCAAATTTCTATAAATATGAATCTTTTGTATTGTAACAATATCAAAGAATAAGAGTAAAATGTAGCAATTTGGTCTTTTATCTAGTAGACAATGTAATAAATCAAGCCATGTAAATCCTTGTTTCTTATATTCTTTATTTTGCTTTGTCTTCAATTTCTTTTACAATTATCTTTTGTTGGGTGGCAAAGGCCAAGCCCCGCTTTTTATAACGCCATTAATTATCTTCCTTCTAAAAGTCTCCAAGAAAATTCTATGGAAGTTGCCAACAAGACCAAGTTGTCTTTGTCGATCTGAACTAGTTTGTGCTTGCTGTACTTGAACGTATGTAGCAGGTTAGCAGCCATGATTGAACTCTCATAAATTACCAAGAAAATGATCCCATATGGATGGTCCTCAATTGTGACTTTTTGGGCGCATCTTATTATCTTATAGACCCCTCCAATAGCAACACTAAAAGCATATTCTTGCGGTGTTGCAAAATTTTGGGTTACCTTTAAAAGAAGCAGATTATATATCAATTAAGAACATTAATTAAGGAGAAAAATCAAAACGAAAATATCTAGTAACTTTGAAAGTTTGACGAATATTCATGATTGATTGATTCTATATTGACAAATGTGCACTCTTTTGATGCTGCAGCCGGCAGAGTTCAGAACTTTGACCACGTACTAAGTTCCAAAGTAATATAACCTAATCTTTTATTTTGTTCTTTGTTTGCTTTCATTGACCTTTTCAAGTAAAGTCATTTTCTGATCCTGAAAGGAATGATAAGGACTTTGGACAAGTCCCAAAACATGCCTATTAAGAAACTTTTATGCATTTCAATCTACATTTGTTTCCCAAAGAATATTCAGGCGGCTTGAATTGTAATTAATTGTAATTTCAAGTAATCAGATTTGATGATAATTGATGGTTGTTGAAGAAGGAAATATCAGCAACGGTCATAAATTAAATGAGAAAATAAATCCACAACGTTAACATCCCATCTACGTGAATGATTTCCTTGTATAGAAGATCACAACATCAATTCTCAACGGCTATGTAAACCAAAATTTCTGTATAAATACATGTTCATGTAATTCGATTATCATCAAGTAAATATACAAGTATTTTCTTCTATTGGTTTTTTTCATGGTATCAGAGCATGCAAAAACTCTGTTTCTGTAAGTGAAAAACAGAGTCTCATTTTTTTCTTACCTGCTGCACTTAGTTTCTCTCTCTGTTGCAGTATCTCAGAAATACCTTGCCCGATTACTTTGGGGGCTAGTCTCACTCTTTTTCGCCGGTCAGAAAACATTCGGGTCGTCAGTGGTCCTCGTTGGTCAGAGGCCACCATTTTTCAACATCACGAGAGCGACCCAGTGGTGGTTGTTTGGTCAGAGGTCACCAATCCACGCCCCAAGGATTTTCCCATTCCGATCCTTGCTCAGAGGTCCTCCCCGCTCCAACCCGCACTCAACCCGTGCTTATTGGTGTTGCGGCAGCCGGTCCTCCCACTCCCGTCGCACACCCACACCGTAGCCACCAACCCACAAGCAGAATTTTTCTTCCATATAATTTTTTTTTGGCCTGCTCCGGTTTGCCCATTCAGATTCACCCAGATTTCATCTCTGCTTGAGCACGTTCTGTACTCCTTTGTGCGTTCTGTAACAGCACCAAAGAGGAAGTAGATCCCCTTTTCAGCTTTTAGGTAGTTCTTGCTTTATCTCTTTTCTTTTCCTTCTTTTTTAAGTATTTTTTTTTGGTTGGATCAGACCTATCTCATAAGTAGAACCATTTATCCACTTACTTACTAAGCCCAAAACCTGTAGCTTCTTATTTTCTTTTTCTTTTTCCAAGCCCACTTATTATCTATAGAAGCCCACAATCCAATTTGCCTCCCTGTTATACTACATGTAGTTTAGGCTGGTCACACATCACCCTAAGCTACAAGTAGTTTAGTGTCACACCACCCCAAAAAAAAAAAAAAAAAAAAAAAAAAAAAAAAAAAACAATCATGGTTGAAACTACAACTCCCACATCCTCTACAGTGTCTATACCTCCTTGCCAAGATCCCAATCATCATTTATACCTCCACCATTCCGATCACCCTGGTGTGGTACTAGCATCTCAGTCTCTTAATGGAGACAATTATCAAACTTGGAGCCGGGCAATCATTATGGCTCTCAGCGCCAAGAACAAGCTCGGATTCATTGACGGGACCATCTCTCCACCAGTAGCCTCCTCCGACGATTTTCCACAATGGAGTCGTTGCAACAATATGGTAAAATCTTGGTTATTAAATTCCATTTCTAATGACATTTGCACTAGTGTTATTTATTGCAACCTTGCAAGCGACATTTGGTCGGATCTTAAAGAGCGATTTTCTCAAGTGAATGGTCCTCGCATGTTTCAACTCGAGCAAGATATCAGCACCCTTGTTCAAGGCACTATGCCTATTGCCACATACTTCACAAAACTCAAAGGGTTATGGGATGAACTATCAGCACTTCAGCCCACCTCCCCTTGCACCTGTGGCGCACTAAAGGAAGGTCTCAAACTACAGCAATGTCAGCGTACTATCAAATTTCTCATGGGTCTCAATGAGTCATATGCAGCTGTTCGGGGACATATCCTCTTGATAGAACCATTGCCTGCAGTAAGTCGTGCATATGCCTTGGTCCTTCAAGAGGAACGCCAACGTAGCATTACCATCCCACCCACCATTGAGGGCATTGCCCTGGCTGCAAAAGGCAATCTACCACCACGAAGGGACAATCGATCTATTTTTCAGAAGAAGGAAAGACCGAAATGCACTTATTGCGGTCGTGATGGCCACACTACTGAGCGGTGCTACCAACTTAACGGATTCCCTCCTACTCGTCGCAAGATTGACTCAGGCTCAGGCTCTAGCCTTAAGCCCCGTGCTCATCAAGTTTCCACTACCAGCAGTTTTCCTTTTACACCTGATCAATGCCAACAGCTCCTTGCAATTTTGAATAATGTCACTCCACAACAGTCCATGGCCCACCAAGCAGGTAGTACCGAACCATCTCTCTCAGGTATGTCTTCTGTTTTATCTGATAATTCATTATGGATTCTTGATAGTGGTGCTACTGATCATATGGTCTGTTCTCCCACTGCCTTGACCCAGTCATATCCTGTCCATGGTCGTACTGTCCAATTACCTGATGGCTCATATGCTTCCGTAACTCACATTGGATCTGTGACTTTCTCCCCATCACTCATTCTTCATAATGTCCTTTGTGTTCCTACTTTTAATTTTAACCTAATCTCTGTACGTACACTATGTCGGACATTGCATTGTCTCATTATTTTTTCTTCTGATTTTTGTCTCATCCAGGACCTTCGCTCGATGAAGATGATTGGTCTGGGCACTGAGCGGGATGGCCTGTATCACTTCACTAACACGAGACCCTCACGGTGTCAGGTGGCAAAGTCAACCTCACAGCTTTGGCATCGCCGATTAGGTCACCTCTCCAATAAAGTTTTGTCATATCTTTCCAATAATGTATCTGAAATTTGTAGTTCAAATTCAGAACAATGTTTTATTTGTCCTCTAGCAAAGCAAACACGTATACCGTTTCCAACTAGTCATATTTCTTCTATTGCACCTTTTGCATTAATACATGTTGACATTTGGGGTGGTTACCGCACATCTTCAATTAATGGGGCACATTATTTTCTGACCATTGTTGATGACTACACCCGATGTATATGGGTATATTTGATGCAACATAAATCTGAGGCTCGTTCTCTTCTCCAATCCTTCATTAACCTTGTCGAGAACCAATTCTCGACTACCATCAAAACTATTCGTAGTGACAATGGCCCTGAATTTATTATTCCATCCTTTTATTCAAGCAAAGGAATCATCCATCAGACTAGTTGTGTCTCTACTCCCCAACATAATGGAGTTGTTGAACGCAAGCATCGTCATCTTCTCAACATGTCCCGAGCCTTACTCTTTCAAGCCCACTTACCCACACGTTTCTGGGGAGATGCTATCCTTACTGCTACCTATTTGATCAATAGAACGCCTACCCCCCTCCTATCTGGAAAATCTCCATATGAGAAGTTACACAACTCGAAACCTCAATACAATCACTTGCGAGTTTTCGGTTGTTTATGCTTTGCTTCCACTCATTCACAAAATCCATCAAAATTTGACCCTCGTGCCATACGATGTGTCTTCCTCGGTTATCCTTATGGTCAGAAAGGATACCGTCTATATGATCTTGAACATCACAAAACTTTCATATCTCGTGATGTCATTTTTCATGAAGATCATTTTCCTTTTGCCAAAACTCCCACTGAGCAATCTCTACAGGTCTTACCTATCCCTTTTGACATTCCTGATAATGTCACAAACCCTTTGTCACCTGTTGTTGAAGCTCAAGTTGCCCCTTCCACCATCCTGACTTCCGCTTCTCCTTGTCCAGTCACTCGGCGATCCACTCGGTCGACCCAGCCACCTGCATACTTACGTGATTTTCATCTTGCACAGGCTTTACCGTCTCGTCCTACTCAATCGTCTGAATCAGCGTTGGTGCGTTCGTCAGGTAACCCTTACTCCCTTGATTCCTTTTTATCTTACACATGTCTCTCTAACCACCATCGTGCCTTTACCACTGCTATTTCCCTTGCACAAGAGCCAAAGTCCTTTTTGCAAGCCATGCAAGATTCCAAATGGCGTGATGCTATGCGTGCTGAGGTGGATGCTCTTGAGTCGACTCAGACATGGACTATAACTCCTCTTCCACTCGGAAAGAAACCCATTGGCTGCAAATGGGTTTACAAAATCAAATATCACCCAGATCGTTCAGTGGAACGGTATAAAGCTCGCTTAGTGGCTAAGGGTTACAACCAACAAGCAGGCCTTGATTATACAGAGACCTTTGCTCCTGTCGCTAAGATGGTAACTGTTCGCTCTCTCCTTGCACTTGCTGCCTCATGCGGATGGCACTTGCATCAACTTGATGTAAACAATGCCTTCCTTCATGGTGACCTTCACGAAGAAGTCTACATGCACCTTCCTCCTGGTTTCGGACGAAAGGGGGAGACTAGAGTTTGCAAACTCAATAAATCTTTGTATGGGCTTAAACAAGCGTCAAGACAATGGTATGCAAAACTCTCTTCCACTCTCATTAATGCAGGATATAAACAATCCAAGGCCGACTACTCACTATTCGTCCGATCCCACGAAGGTAACTTCACAGCTATTCTTGTATATGTAGATGATATTATATTGGCAGGCAATAACTTGGAGCAGATTCAGAAGCTTAAGAAACATTTGGGGGACCATTTCAAACTCAAAGATTTGGGCATCCTAAAGTATTTTTTGGGTATCGAAGTGGCTCGTTCAAAGAAAGGCATCTTTCTATCACAAAGAAAGTATGCTCTTGAAATACTTGAAGACACAGGCTTCCTCGGTGCTAAACCCAGCACTTTTCCCATGGAGCAAAATCTGGCACTCAGTAAACATGATGGAGACCTCATTGCGAATCCCTCGTCATATCGTCGACTAGTTGGTAAGTTGATTTATTTAACGATTACTAGACCAGATTTGGCATATGCAGTGCAGGTGTTGAGTCAGTTTATGGACAAGCCACGAACATCTCATTTAGATGCAGCACATAGAGTATTACGCTACATCAAGCAGTCTCCAGGACAAGGAATTCTCTTATCGGCCACAAGCAACATTCAATTGCATGCATTCTGTGATGCAGATTAGGCACGATGTAGAGACACTCGACGTTCAGTCACTAGATATTGTATACTTCTTGGAAGCTCACCAATATCTTGGAAAACAAAGAAGCAGACAACAGTATCCCGTTCTTCAGCTGAGGCAGAATACAGAGCTATGGCCTCAACCTGCTGTGAAATTACCTGGTTAAAACAATTGTTGGCAGACCTCTATATCCCACATCCACAACAAGCAAAATTGTATTGCAACAACAAGGCGGCCATCCACATCGCCTCGAATCCCGTCTTTCATGAAAGAACAAAACATATAGAAATTGATTGTCACCTCATTCGGGAAAAGTTGCAGGATGGCATAATTCAGACTTTTCACATACCTACCACTCAACAACCCGCTGATCTATTTACTAAGGCTTTGGGTTCAAAACAATTCAATCACCTACTTGACAAGTTGGGTGTTATGAATATCCACTCCAACTTGAGGGGGAGTGTTGAAGAAGGAAATATCAGCAACGGTCATAAATTAAATGAGAAAATAAATCCACAACGTTAACATCCCATCTACGTGAATGATTTCCTTGTATAGAAGATCACAACATCAATTCTCAACGGCTATGTAAACCAAAATTTCTGTATAAATACATGTTCATGTAATTCGATTATCATCAAGTAAATATACAAGTATTTTCTTCTATTGGTTTTTTTCAATGGTAATCAATCAGATTATCTACCCCCAATTCTCCTATAAATATGAGTGCTTTGTATTGTAACAATATCAAAAATAAGAGTAAAATGTAGAAATTTGAGCCTGTTTGGGTGTGTGTTTGAGGGCCTAAAAGTGTATTTAACACTAAAAAAGTTCGTTTGAAAAAAAAAGTACCGGTTTGGTAAAAATAATTGAAAGCACTTTTAAGAGTCCAAAAAGCCTAAAAATGGTCAAAACACACTTTTGATAAAATCTTAAAAATAAAGTTTTTGCCCAAAAGCGTTTTTTGACTCAAAAGCTCTATTTCTCAAACACAATCCTAAACACGCTCTAAGTCATAAACTGAACCACATAAATCATTGTTATTTTCTTTATCCAGTACAGTAATATCCTTTGAAACTGTCCATATATATAGATGAAAAATATGTGTTACAAACATTAATTTTCTAGCCATTAATTTTCTATTACTTATTATATTTTTTTACCTTTGGGTCTTAAACCAGATTTATGATGAAGTGAAATTAATTTTAATTGTCTTATGGTTTGACCATTGCTTAGAGGAAAAACAGCTTAGGCCTTTATTATCAAATGTTTTACGGTTTTTTATGTTATGACCGTTTGGTCATAAAATACTTTAATGCATTGGTTTTATCTTAATGCTCCTAACCGTTGATGACTTTGCTTTATTAAAAAATTCGCCAACACTTATATATATATATATATATATATATATATATATATATATATTGAGCTACTAGAAAATAAAAATAAATAAAAATCACTTATTTTCTATCTAAGACTATGGCAGTATAGTATGTTGCAAAACACTTGTTTTCGAGGCATAAAGCCATATGCTATATATATGAGTAGTTTTTCTATAAAAATTATTTGATGTCCCTCATTCACTTTGATGATTAGGTTGTTTTATTACTCTTTGTTATTGAAAATGCGTCCTTAACAAAGGTAGACACTATAATCTAATCCTGAGAGGTTGCGTGTCAAGAATTCCGATCGCAAAGAGTAATATACATAAAAGTCTCTTATTCAGCATGTTTTGGGACTTGTCAAAAGTCCTTATCATTCCTTTCTAGATCAAAAAATGACTTGACTTGAAAAAGACAATGAAAGCAAACAAAGAACAAAATGAACGACTACATTCCTTTCTAGATCAGAAAATGACTTGACTTGAAAAAGACAATGAAAGCAAACAATGAACAAAATGAAAGACTAGATAATTAATTAGGAACCTTATTTTATTTTTTTATTTTTTTTTGAAAAAAATTAATTAGGAAGTTACGACATGGTCAAAGTTCTGAACAAGGACTTAGAAACTCTGCCTGCTACAGCATCAAAAGAGTGCGCAATATTTGTCAATACAGAACTATTCAATCATGATCGTCAAACTTTCAAAGTTTCTGTTAGGCTTTTTGCGATATCCTATTGGGGGACGGAATCACCTCTATCTTCATATAATTCAATCTTGAAATTGGATGGATGCCGTAGATCATCAACTTGGCTGTTTGATTTTTGTCAAACTTGCAAAAATTCTCAGTCGAAATCACATGAAAATGAAAGTAAGCGTGGGGCTTAGCTTCTTCGTCTTATTCGACTTTGTTACGAAATTTTAAGGGTGGTATCCTCATGAGCAGGGAGGGAGCGAGGAAGTTTTATAGGAGGGGACCAAAGCAACTTTTTTTTTTTTTTTTTTTTTTTTTTTATCAGCGCGTAATGAACTAGTACTTTTTTTTTTTTGAAAGTATTTTTTTTCTTCTTTTTCTAATCATTGGTACTTAAATACAATGATGAATTGAGATTAGAATTGTGTCAGACTCTCTAATTAAATGTTTAAATTCTAACAAACAATATTCTCAATATTTAATAACCATAATATCCAAATTACAGGACCACTTAGATTAGGAATTGAGCTTAGAGCAGAGACGGAGGGAGGAGGGGAACGGCTAGGGCCATGGTCCCCCACCCACCCCCCTACTTCCTCAAAAAAGATATTATCAATTATTCAAATAGCTATAGCTAGCTTCCAAAAAGTCTCTATAATTAATACACGTTTGCAATGACGTTGCTTACACACACAGAGAGAGGGAGGGGGGACCGCCTGAGGCCATGGTCCCCCCCACTTCCTCAAAAAAGATATTGCCGATTATTCAAATTGCTATAGCTAGCTTCCAAAAAGTCTCTATAATTAATACACGTTTGCAATGACGTTGCTTACACACAGAGACAGAGGGAGGGGGGACCGCCTGAGGCCATGGTCCCCCCCACTTCCTCAAAAAAGATATTGCCGATTATTCAAATTGCTATAGCTAGCTTCCAAAAAGTCTCTATAATTAATACACGTTTGCAATGACGTTGCTTACACACAGAGACAGAGGGAGGGGGGACTGCCTGGGGCCATGGTCCCCCCCCCCCTCCCCCACTTCCTCAAAAAAGATATTGCCGATTATTCAAATTGCTATAGCTAGCTTCCAAAAAGTCTCTATAATTAATACACGTTTGCAATGACGTTGCTTACACACAGAGAGAGAGGGAGGGGGGACCGCCTGAGGCCATGGTCCCCCCCACTTCCTCAAAAAAGATATTGCCGATTATTCAAATTGCTATAGCTAGCTTCCAAAAAGTCTCTATAATTAATACACGTTTGCAATGACGTTGCTTACACACAGAGACAGAGGGAGGGGGGACCGCCTGGGGCCATGGTCCCCCCCCCCCCTCCCCCACTTTCTCAAAAAAGATATTGCCAATTATTCAAATTGCTATAGCTAGCTTCCAAAAAGTCTCTATAATTAATACACGTTTGCAATGACGTTGCTTACACACACAGAGAGAGGGAGGGGGGACCGCCTGAGGCCATGGTCCCCCCCACTTCCTCAAAAAAGATATTGCCGATTATTCAAATTGCTATAGCTAGCTTCCAAAAAGTCTCTATAATTAATACACGTTTGCAATGACGTTGCTTACACACAGAGACAGAGGGAGGGGGGACCGCCTGAGGCCATGGTCCCCCCCACTTCCTCAAAAAAGATATTACCGATTATTCAAATTGCTATAGCTAGCTTCCAAAAAGTCTCTATAATTAATACACGTTTGCAATGACGTTGCTTACACACAGAGACAGAGAGAGGGGGGACCGCCTGAGGCCATGGTCCCCCCCACTTCCTCAAAAAAGATATTGCCGATTATTCAAATAGCTATAGCTAGCTTCCAAAAAGTCTCTATAATTAATACACGTTTGCAATGACATTGCTTACACACAGATACAAAGGGAGGGGGGACCGCCTGAGGCCATGGTCCCCCCCCCCCCCCCTCCCCCACTTCCTCAAAAAAGATATTGCCGATTATTCAAATTGCTATAGCTAGCTTCCAAAAAGTCTCTGTAATTAATACACGTTTGCAATGATGTTGCTTACACACAGAGACAGAGGGAGGGGGGACCGCCTGAGGCCATGGTCCCCCCCACTTCCTCAAAAAAGATATTGCTGATTATTCAAATTGCTATAGCTAGCTTCCAAAAAGTCTCTATAATTAATACACGTTTGCAATGACGTTGCTTACACACAGAGACAGAGGGAGGGGGGACCGCCTGGGGCCATGGTCCCCCCCCCCCTCCCCCACTTCCTCAAAAAAGATATTGCCGATTATTCAAATTGCTATAGCTAGCTTCCAAAAAGTCTCTATAATTAATACACGTTTGCAATGACGTTGCTTACACACACAGACAGAGGGAGTGGGGACCGCCTGAGGCCATGGTCCCCCCCACTTCCTCAAAAAAGATATTGCCGATTATTCAAATTGCTATAGCTAGCTTCCAAAAAGTCTCTATAATTAATACACGTTTGCAATGACGTTGCTTACACACAGAGACAGAGGGAGGGGGGACCGCCTGAGGCCATGGTCCCCCCCACTTCCTCAAAAAAGATATTGCCGATTATTCAAATTGCTATAGCTAGCTTCCAAAAAGTCTCTATAATTAATACACGTTTGCAATGACATTGCTTACACACAGATACAAAGGGAGGGGGGACCGCCTGGGGCCATGGTCCCCCCCCCCCCCCTCCCCCACTTCCTCAAAAAAGATATTGCCGATTATTCAAATTGCTATAGCTAGCTTCCAAAAAGTCTCTATAATTAATACACGTTTGCAATGACGTTGCTTACACACAGAGACAGAGGGAGGGGGGACCGCCTGGGGCCATGGTCCCCCTCATCCCCCCCACTTCCTAAAAAAATATATTACCGATTATTCAAATTGCTATAGCTAGCTTCCAAAAAGTCTCTATAATTAATACATGTTTGCAATGACATTGCTTACACACAGAGACAGAGGGAGGGGGGACCGCCTGGGGCCATGGTCCCCCCCCCCCCTCCTCCCCCACTTCCTCAAAAAAGATATTGCCGATTATTCAAATTGCTATAGCTAGCTTCCAAAAAGTCTCTATAATTAATACACGTTTGCAATGACGTTGCTTACACACAGAGACAGAGGGAGGGGGGACCGCCTGGGGCCATGGTCCCCCCCCTCCCCCCCCCCCCCCCCACTTCCTAAAAAAAGATATTACCCCCCCCCCCCCCCCCACTTCCTAAAAAAAGATATTACCGATTATTCAAATTGCTATAGTTAGCTTCCAAAAAGTCTCTATAATTAATACACGTTTGCAATGACGTTGCATACACACAGAGACAGAGGGAGGGGGGACCGCCTGGGGCCATGCTCCCCCCCCCCCCCCCCCCCCCACTTCCTCAAAAAAGATAGGGGGAACTTCAGAAAACCCTCCTGAAGTTCCAGCCGATTTGAAAAGACCCCCCTGAATTTCCAAAACTCCCATTTAAGCCCTCTGAATTTCCATTTTCTCTCACTTTGGACCCCTTTAACATTAAACTACGTCGTTTTGAATGTTTTATACCCATTTTACCCTTCCCCAAAACTACGTCGTTTTGTGTCCTAAAATTACCCAGCCTAAAACGACGTCGTTTTAGGCATTAATTTTTATTTTTTTAAAAAAAGAAAAAATTTAAAATTTAAAAAAAAAAAAAATTTAAAAAAAAAAAAAAAAAAAAAAAAACGAAAAAAACTGGGGTGGCTCTGCCACTCCCCTGGACGGTCTGGGGGTGGCCGGACCACCCCCTTGGCCATGGGGGTGGTCCGGCCACCCCCAAAAGGGTAAAAAAAAAAAAAAAAAATGGTGGGGCGGGGGTGGTGCATATGGGGTGGCCGGACCACCCCCAAGGGACTGGGGGTGGTTTCGGCCACCCCATACGGCCGGTATGGGGTGGCCGAAACCACCCCAGCCCCTTGGGGGTGGTCCGGCCACCTCCAAAAACACCCCATCCCTTTTTTTTTTTTTTTTTTTTTTGGGGCCAAGGGGTTGGCCGGACCACCCCCTTGGCCATGGGGGTGGTTCGACCATCCCCAGATCGGCCACAGCCACCCCTTTGGCCAAAAATGGGGTGATCCGGCCACCCCATTTTGGCCAAGGGGGTGGCTGAAGCCACCCCCGTTTTTTTTTTTTTTAAATTTTTTTTTATATATATATTTTACTTTTTTTAATTAAAAAAAAAAAAAATTATGCTTAAAACGACGTCGTTTTGGGCTGGATATGTGTTGTGATTTTAGGACACAAAACGACATAGTTTTGAGGAACGACGTAGTTTAATATTAAAGAGGTCCAAAGTGAGAGAAAACCAAAGTTCAGGGGGTCTAAGTGAGAGCTTTGGAAATTCAGGGGGGTCTTTTCAAATCGGCTGGAACTTCAGGGGGGTTTTCTGAAGTTTCCCCAAAAAGATATTACCGATTATTCAAATTGCTATAGCTAGCTTCCAAAAAGTCTCTATAATTAATACATGTTTGCAATGACGTTGCTTACACACAGAGACAGAGAGAGGGGGGACCGCCTGGGGCCATGGTCCCCCCCCCCCCACACTTCACTACAAAAAAAAAAAAAAAAAAAGAAAAAGAAAGGCAATTTTGTGACATGTCAAATAGTACTCTTTTTTTGCCACTTCAATAATGTTGATGTGCCAATTTTTTTTTAACGTGCCACAACATTTACTGACGTGTTGAATATAACACGTCAAGATTTACTGACGTGTCAAATATTGACACGTCAGTAAATTTGAATTCAATTTTATTTTAAAACTTTTTATTTAAATAACTTAATAATTTAATATTTACTGACGTGTCAAAATTAGACACGTCAGTAAATATTGACATGTTACTTTGACACGTCAATAAATTATTGACGTGTCAAAGTGGCACGTCAATAATTTTTGACGTGTCACTTTCACACGTCAGTATATATATATAAAATAAACATGATAAAAAAAATTTATAAAAAAAAAAAAAAAAATTCCTGACGTGCCATATGTGGCACGTCAGAATTTTAGATTTTTTTTTTTCGATAATTTTTTTGGTTTTTTTTTTTATATCATTTTTATTTTATATTATATATATTTCACCTAACTTTTGTTTTTTATTAGGAAGGATTTTAAATGAAAATGAGACTCAAAATCTTTCCAGATCTTTATTAAATAATTATATTGTTTCTTTTGGCCTTCTGATCCAGATTTCTTTGATTTATTATTCTCCATTCGCTTAGTGTAGAAATTAAAAAAATTAAAATCTGTTTTCTGCTTTATGTCTTTTTTTTTTGCACGAACGAGAAAAATGTTATATATCATTTAGGTTTGAACCATGCACGTTAATAAATTTTTATTTAATATTAGATCAGTGTGGGTTAACCACATCTTACTTATTGAGTGAATTAATATCTCCATTCATCTTATTTACTCTTGTAACACCCCTACTCCAAGTGGTATGATATTGTCCGCTTTGGGTCAAGCCCGCACGGTTTTATTATTGGGTTTACCCCCAAAAGGCCTCATACCATTTAGAGAGAGTATATTCCATATAAACACATCATCTTTTCCATGCACAGGCAATGTAGGACGTCACAATCACCCCTTCTTAGGACCCTCATGGGCTTGTGCACGCTCCCCCCATCTCAGGCTCGGCTATGGCTCTAATACCATATGTAACACCCCTACTCCAAATGGTACGATATTGTCCGATTTTGATCAAGCCTGCACGGTTTTATTATTGGGTTTGCCCCCAAAAGGTCTCATACAATTTAGAGAGAGTATATTTCATATAAACACATCATATTTTTTATGCCCAGGCAATGTGGGACGTCAGAATTTGTGACGTCCCACATCGCCTGGGTATGGAGATGAAGATGTGCTTAAATGTATACTACACCCTTAATGATAACATCACGTTTTAAAGCCGTGATGGTCATGATCCCATCAGAACTCTGTAGTTAAACGTGCTTCTGCTGGAATAGTACCAGGATGGGTAACCTCCTGGGAAGTCTGGTTCGAGGGGAGTTAAAAGCGAACAATATTGTGTCATTGGGGTGAGATGTTACATATGGTATTAGAGTCATAACCCAGCCTGAGATGAGAGGATCTTGCACAAGCCCATGAGGGTCCTAAGAGGTGGTGATTGTGACGTCCCACATTGTTGGGCATGGAAAAGATGATGTGTTTATATGGAATATACTCTCTCTAAATGGTATGAGGCCTTTTGGGGGTAAACTCAATAATAAAACCGTGTGGGCTTGACCCAAAGCGGACAATATCATACTACTTGGAGTATGAGTGTTACATATGGTATCAGAGTCATTGCCCAGCCTGAGATGGGGGGAGCGTGCACAAACCCATGAAGGTCGCTAGTGGGCGCTCGCTGGGGCGGACGACAAGAATGGGCTAATCCCATGAAGGTCGCTAGTGGGCGCTCGCTGGGGCGGACGACAAGAATGGGCTAATCCCATGAAGGTCGCCAGCGAGGACTCTAGGTCCTAAAAGGGGGTGATTGTGACATCCCACATCGCCGGGTATAGAGATGGAGATGTGCTTAAATGTATACTACACCCTTAATGACAACAACGCGTTTTAAAGCCGTGATGATCATGATCCCATCAAAACTCCGCAGTTAAGCGTGCTTCTACTGGAGTAGTACCGGGATGAGTGACCTCCTGGGAAGTCTAGTTCAAGGGGAGCCAAAAGCAGACAATATTGTGTGTCATTGGGGTGGGATGTTGCAACTCTTGTTAATAATTTTCACCATCACCTTATTATTTAGTTTGAATTTGCCAAAAAAAAAAAAAATAGTTATTAGAAATTCTGACGTGCCATTTTTGGCACGTCAGAAATTCTTTTATCTTTTTTTTTTTCTTTATATATATATAAATTCCTGACGTGCCTATGTGGCACGTCAGGATGTGCCTTGGGAAGGCCGGCCAGCAGGCTTATCGCCCATGCCTTCTATTTTTTTTTTAATATATATATATATATATATATGTTTCTGACGTGCTAACACTAGCACGTCAAAAAAAAAAAAAAATAGCGGGACATTCAACTTAATTTTCCCTCTTCTTTCCCTCTTTTATTATTTATTCTTTCCCATCTACTTTTCTTATTTAATTCCAAATCTTCTTTCTCTCCCTCAATCTCCCTCTTCTCTTTCAATCTTTTTGAATCTCCCTCTTCTCTTTCAATCTTTCTGAATCTCCCTCTTCTCTCTCAATCTCTCTGCACGGCAGCAGAGCTAGAAGAAAAGCAGATCAAGAAGAAAAAAACACAAAAGGAGAAGAGAAGATCGAAGAAAAAAAAAAAAGAAGAAGAGAAGATCAGAAGAGAAGCAGAAGAAAAAGAAAAAAAGATAAAAAGAGAAGATCAGAAGAGAAGCAGAAGAAAAAAAAAAAAAAAAAAAAAAAAAAAGGAGAAGAGAAGAGGATCGAAGAAGAGAGATTTTTCATTTGAAGAAGCTCTGATTTGGTTTATTTTGATTTGATTTGAGAGATTTTTGATTTTTGATTTGAAGAGAAAAAGATCGAAGAAGGATAAGGTTTATTTTTTAATTTGGGTTTTTGATTTTTTGAAGATTTTTTGGGTTTGGGTTTTTGTAAATGGAGGAAAGAAGAGAGAGAGAGAGAGAGAGAGTGAAAATGGAGGAAGGAAGAGGATCAGGGAGAGAGCTAGCCGTGGGGGGAGAAGAAACGTACTGTTCTAGAATTAAAAAAATATTTTTAATTGAAAAAAAAAATCCAGAAAAAATTTTTAAAAAAGAAATTTTTTTTTTTTTTCAATTAAAAACATTTACTAACATGCCAAAATTTGACACGTCAGAAAATTTTTCTAACATGCCAATTTTGACATGTCAGAAATTTTTCATTTCTGACACCCACAGCTGTAACGCCCGAAACACGTCAAAACCGACCTGTCATAAGGATTTTCTGACGTGTCAGACCACCTGACACGTCAGGAATCGTAAGTCAGCAAAAATTTATTTTTTTGTAGTGCTTCCTCAAAAAAGATATTACTGATTATTCAAATTGCTATAGCTAGCTTTCAAAAAGTCTCTATAATTAATACATATTTGCAATGATGTTGCTTACACACAGAGATGGAGGGACGGGGGACCAGCTAGTAAGGAGTAAAAAAATATCTTTTTTACTCCTCAAAAAAGATATTTTAAGGAGTAAAAAAAAAAAAAAAAAAAAATTATACTGGTCCCCCCCCAAACTAAATTGATAGGTCCCGGTCCCCCCAACTCTCCTCCATCGGTTGGTTCTTACTTCTTAGGTTAATCCTGGGGTTTTCTTTTGGTTAATTTTTCTACTGTTTGGCTTGGAAATTTGGTTAAGACTTTGAAAAGTTGATTTTTTTTTTTTTCCCCCTTCATAGATTGGCTGTCTGCTTGGAAACTTGGAAATTCCTATTGCTACTTAGAAATTTATGTGTTTTTTGTTGGTTATTATTTTCTTTATGTATGTATGTAAATCTTGGATCTTTTCTCTATGAAAATAACAACAACAAAAAAACACATAAATTTACATACATACATAAAGATAATAACAACAACAAAAAACACATAAATTTCTAAGTAGCAATAGGAATTTCCAAGTTTCCAAGCCGACAGCCAATCTATGAAGGAAAAAATAAAAAAAAAATCAACTTTTCAGATTCTTAACCAAATTTCCAAGCCAAACAATAGAAAAATTAACCAAAAGAAAACCCCAGGATTAAACTAAGAAGTATGAACCAACCAGTAGAGGAGAGTTGGAGGGACCGGGACCTATCAATTTTTTTTTGGGCGGGGGGGGGGGGGGGGGGTTTGGGGGGACAGCATAATTTTTCTTTTTTTTTCACTCTTTAAAATATCTTTTTTGAGGAAGTGGGGGGAGACCATTACCATGGCCCCAGCCGGTCCCCCGCCCCCCCTCCCTTCGTCTCTGTGTGTGAGCAACGTCATTGTAAGCGTGTATTAATTATAGAGACTTTTTGGAAGCTAACTATTGCAATTTGAATAATCAGTAATATCTTTTTTGAGGAAGTGGCGGGGGGGGGGGACCATGGACCCAGCCGGTCCCCCCCTCCCTCAGTCTCTAGACTCATGAGGCTTCTAGTAATTGATTGTTTAAAGCATGTTGCAGATACATAAGAAGCTCCCAAAAAGTCACAATTGTTATAATATACTGAAAATATAATATATTTTCTGTATATTCCATTACGGACGGAGCTAGGAAATTTTATGGGATGGGGCCACCCAAAAATTTGTTTTCAGAATTTTTTATTAAAAAAAAACTCTCTTGGTTTTTTTTTATGAACTAAAGACTACCGTAAGGGCAAAAAAAAAAAATTGAGTATTTGAAAGGAAGGGCCAAAAATTAAAAATAATAATAAATAAAATTAAAAAAACCTTAATGGGTATGGCTCAAAAAAAATTAAGAATAGAGCCAAAAGTCTTTATTGGATATGGCCAAAAAATCTAAAAATATGGCCAATTTTTTTTTTTTTTTTTTTTTTACTTTTATAATTTTTTTTCCTTTTTTTTTTTTTTTGGGGGGGGGAAAGACAATGGCCTACCCCGGGTCCCCCCTCCCTCCGTCTCTGTTAATTCCATAATTATGTTGATATCAAATATTCTCTTATTTATGGGTTGATTGTAATCAAATCAAGGGGATTTTATTACATACTTGTATTTAGACATTACCCTATAAATATTGACTTTTGTTTTGTAAACAAAAAAAAGAAAATGAGCCCACTTGGGCGGTTATCAGATTGGCACACTGAACCTGACCTGCACGTGGTGCACGTGATGTTGTCGTTTTGGGTTGATTCCGGCTGATCTAGAACGAGCGGCAAAAGTTATGGCGAATAGCATGACAACCGAAGTAATTGATGGAATGTGGTGGCGTATGGTAGAACCGGCAGAAGCTTTCGGCAAAGCATGGTGGCTGGAGGCGGTGCGTGATTATTGAGGGCCACAAGAAAGTGGCTCTAATACCATGCTGAAATAGCTCTGATTCCATGCCGAAATATATTTTCATTATATTCAATAATTATGTTGATATCAAATATTCTCTTATTTATGGGCTGATTGTAAAAAAATCCCTTTTAATCAAACTTCAAAAGGGGCCAATGATAGGCCAAAATCCAAAAAGGTGGCCTGATTACAATCAACCCATAAATAGAGAATATTTGATATCAACATAATTATGGAATATACGAAAAATATATTATATTTTTTTATATATTTTAACAACAATCATGTGGGTCATCCATATGGGATCATTTTCCTGGTAATCAATTTGAAGACATTCGTTAAATTTAGCCTTTGCAATACCTAAAAAGACCAAAATATCCCTGATTTTTTTTTTAATTTTTTTAATTTGAAATTAAGGGTAAATTTAGAATTTTATAAAAAAGTCAGGGGTATAAACGTCATTGTTTCACTATTAACGTTTAAAATCTGACAGAGGAATTCAAATTGATTACAATTGAAAGTTCAGGAATTCAAATTTAGAGGTTTTGAAGTTTTGGAACTTGTCAAATCACGCAATAATTCAATGGTTTAAAGTGAAGTTACCCCTTTTAGTGGAGTTTAATGTTATATAGCAAAAGAAAAGATAATTGTAAAAGAAATTAAAGACAAAGCGGAATACAGGATATAAGAAACAAAGATTTACATGGTTTGATTTATGACTTATGTCTATTAGATAAAAGACCAAATTGCTACATTTTACTCTTATTCCTTGATATTGTTACAATACAAAAGATTCATATTATAAAAAAAAATGTTAAATATCTTATTCACCCATTTGATTTAAATTCTTTATTTTTTGACCCCTAGGGTTTACTTTTTATCATATGAGGTCCCTCTGGTTTACTTAAAGACGATGATGGTTCATCCATCAAAATTTCGTTTAAAATTTGACGGAACACCACGTCAGCACCAATCACTGTTTAACACGTGTCCATATAATTAATTAATTAAAAATATTAATTTTTAAAAAAAATTAAAACATTAAAAAATTATATTTAATTAAAATTTTAAAAAATAAAATAAAATTGGGCGATGGCCGTAGCCACCCCTTTGGCCAAACCACCCCCAAATTGAAAAAAAAAAAAAAAAAAAAAAAATATATATATATATATATATATATATATATATATATATATATATATATATATATATTCATGGGCCCATGGGGGTGTCCGAACGACCCCAATGGCCAAAGGGGGAGGCTACGGCCACCCCCCAATTTTTTTTTTAAAAAAATTATTATTTTTAATTAATTAATTATATGGGATACGTGTCAAACTATGATTGCTGTTGACATGGTATTTCGTCAAATTTTGGATAGAATTTTGACGGAGAGATCATCTTCGTCTTTAAGCAAACTAGAGAGACTTCCTGTAATAAAAAGTAAATCTTATGGGCCAAAAAATAAAGTTAAACCACATAAGTGAGTAAGGTATTTAACTCTATAAAAAATTGGGGGTAGATAATCTAATTTGATTATCCTCAAATTTAATTACAATCGAATCAATTAGATTTAATTATCATCAAATCTTATTACGAAAAATTACTATTAATTACAATCAAATCCCCTAATATATTTTAACAACATAATGGTTAAATTGCTCAGAAAAAAAGTGGCAAAGAAAAATCAAATCCTCTTTCACATGTTTTATTGAAAACAAGAAGCAGAGGACAATTTTATGGTGAACCAGTTTGAGTCTGAAAACACTTAATGCATGCCTACTGTCTGCTTTATGGTAGGGTGCATTGATTAAAGTCTGATTCGTCAAACATTCCAGAGCTAGAGTGCATTGTAGCCATGCAACCTATAAACCTTAATTTCCACCATTCACATTGGTAACCCAAAATTTTGCAACGTACAACCACAAGAATATATATGCTTTTAATGTTGCTATTAGAGGGGTCTTGATCAGGAGGTTTAATCTGTAAAAGAAATTGGGTGAATGGCCTAGATCATCATCAACTTAATTGGCTACTTTAATTATCTTAGTCAAACTTGCAATAAATCAGTCGAAATTACTCGAAAATGAAACTTAGCGTGTGGGGCTTCATCTTATTAATTCGGGAATAACTTCCATTCGGTCAAGGCAAAAAGGGGGGATTTTCTGCCCACCACTCATAAGTTGATACCTCATCTTAGCACACAAATTCAAAATGAGAACAAAACACCATATTATTCCTCCCACATTCACCTGCCGCCCAACTCCGCCTGACGCCGCCACCCCGAAAACGCCACTTCCACCCCTTAGGGGTGGCGCTTAGCCACCCCAGCCACCATGGGGTGGCCGCGCCGGCCACCCTGTGGCCTGGGGGTGGCCGCGCAGGCCAACCCATATGGCCTGGCGGCCACCCCAGCCAGATCTGGGGTGGCCTGCGAGCCACCTTGTGGCCACCCCGTGGCCTGGGAGTGGCCGCGCGGGCCACCCCATATGGCCTGGGGTGGCCGCGCAAGCCACCCCAGCCAGATCTGGGGTGGCCTACGAGCCACCCCGTGGCCATGGGGTGGCCGCGCGGCCACCCCAGCCAGATCTGGGGTGGCCGACGAGCCACCCCGTGGCCATGGGGTGGCCGCGCCAGCCACACTGTGGCCTGGGGGTGATCGGCGCGTCCACCCCGTGGCTGGGGTTGCTCGCCGGCCACCCCAGCTCCTCCCCTTGTGGCTGCTCACGTGGCCTAGCTCCTCCCCTTTGGCTGCTCTCATGTGTTTCGTTCCCACTTTAATTTTTTGCATTTTTTTCTTGTATTGGTGACGTGTCACGTGTTGATTGGTGGGCAACAAACCGATGGTTTTTGCCAAGACCGTATAGTAGCAGCTCTCTATTAATTCAGCTTTGTCATGAAATTTTAAGGGTGGTATCCTCGTGAGGCCTTTTAGTAATTGATTGTTACAGATATATAATATAAGACATACACGCCCAAAAAGTAACAATTGTGGAGCATCCATATATATGGGATCATTTTCCTGGTAATTTATGAGAGTTCAATCATGGCTGCTATGTTCATGCACAGCAAGCACAAACTAGTCCAGACAAAGACGTACAACTTGGTCTTGTTGGCAACTTACATACAATTTCTTGGCGACTTTTAGAAGGAAGATAATGGGGTTATAAAAAGCGGGCCCCGGGGCTTGGGCTTTGCTTCTTCACTCGCACGCCAATTCATCAATATCCTAGAAAGAAAAAAAGAGAGAGAGATGGTGGTGCAATTGCAAATGGTATTTCAGATAATTTTGTTATTGTTTTCAATTGATGCAATATTTGTACAAGCAGTTGTGGGTTTAGCAATTAATGGTTCATGTGAAGCAAGCTGTGGGGGTGTTAACATCGGAATAAGATACTCTCAAGTCCAAAATGGACTAGAGAATATCCAGTTCATGACTAGGATTTCTTCTTAGAAATCTTAAAGCCACAAATAGGAGACATGTCCACTAACTAAAAATAATAATAAAATATTATTTTAGATTTAAATAAAAATAAAAAACAAAATTATAAAATATTAAGGGGTAGCCGAAGCCACCCCATGGCCCTTAGGGGTGGCCGGGCCACCCCCAATGGCCAAATCTAAAAAAATAAAATAAAATAAAATTTGCTTGGCCCTTGGGCGTGGCCGACCACCCCCGTTGGGCCTGGGGGTGCCGAACCTGGGGGTGGCTTCGGCCACCCCAGACTGCCCCAACTGGGGTGGTACAGCCATCCCTTAATATTTTACAATTTATTTTTTTTTATTTAAATCTAAAATAATATTTTATTATTATTTTTTATTAGTGAACAGGTGTTCTATTTGTGGCTTTAGAATTTCTAAGAATAAATCCTAACCATGAACTGGATATTCTTTAGTCCATTTTGGATTGGAGAGAATTCTATTCCGTTAACATCACATACCCTTTTGGAATGGGAAATGGTTGCTTCGTTGATCCATGGTTTGAAGTAGTTTGCAATAATTGCAACTCGTGGGCCTCTCCCAAACCTATTTTAAAGAAGCTCGACCTCGAGGTGCTCAACATTTCATTAGAAACTTATGCTTCAGGAAGCAGTATAGTTCTTGTCAATTATCCGAGTAATAAGAGTAAAATGTAGCTATTTGGTCTTTTATTCGGTGAATGTAAGTTATAAACTGAACCACCTAAATCATTGTTTTTTATTTTCTTTATCCAATACATTATCCTTTAAAACTGTCCATATATATGGAAATTTCTCAAAATGCAGCCCGACGTTTCTGATCCTAATGAATATGACCACTATCCTTATTATTAAAGTTTGTTAAATATAGGAAATGAACCAGAAGAAAGATGTCTCATCTTTTGAATTAGGATATGATTTGAAGATGTTATATTAATATGCATGTTCGGATTGTGTAGATATTAAAGTTGAAGTGGGGTAGCTGAGATGTGTTTGGATCCCCTGATAAGTGTCAAGAAAGAAAAGAGTAGAAGGAAAGATCAAAAACAAGAATATAAAAAGAAACAGCACTAGGATGTTAATTAATAACTGGTGGAATAGAATGCATTTTGATCATATTGTTGTTCAGAGAGTTAAAGTTGTGATATCCAACAATTGTCCCAATGTAATGACATCTAGTGGCTCTGACAGAGGAGGCCTACGTGTTGATAGCTTGTGAGAGACTTGTTGCATTGTCGGCCTGGACTGCTGACTGGCATTTAAGCAAGCAAATGCTATCTTTGCAATGGAGAGCACTTCCTCGGTTACTCGACCCCTTGGAGGTGAGAGGCGTTGGTCTAACACTTCCTTCAGTGTGATTTGACGGGAAACTGTTGATGATGATGATGACGATGACGATGACGATATGGAGGAGATGAAGCTGCCTGGATGCCTTCCCATTATCACTTCCAATGCTACCATCGCAAAGCTGTAAACATCGCACTTCTCGTTCACTTTCGTTGTGTAAGCAAGCTCTGCAAAGAAGATATTAGCAAATGGTATATATAGATATGATATTGTCCGCTTTGGGTCAAGCCCGCACGGTTTTATTATTAAGTTTATCCCAAAATGCTTCATACCATTTAGAGAGAGCATACTTTATGAGTGAGTAGCGACTAGTGAGGACAAAGCTTACCTGGAGCTGAATACCCGAGGTGCCTGCATATGATGTGCAATTGGATGAGTTAGGCTTTAAAATCCTTGCTGTGCCGAAGTCAGAGACGTGGGCTTCATTGTCCAAATCCAACAGTATGTTATTGCTTGATATGTCTCGATGAATAACAGGAGGTGAGCAGTCGTGGTGCATGAAGGATAAAGCTCTGGCAACACCTCTTACAACTTTCACCCTCCTAATCCAGTCCAATTCCATTGCCTTAACCTCACTGCTCAATATCTTTCTCAAGCTTCCCCCTTCTAAGAACTCATACACCAAATATGAGTATCTTGCATGTGAACAAAACTCGTAAAGCTTTACAATATTCCGGTGTCTTACTTCTGTTAAAGCAGTAATCTCACTAGTAAAGTCTTTTAGGTTAGCCACTATGCCATCCTCTGATTGGTGAAGTTTCTTCATAGCAACAACTTGACCGTTTGGCAGCTCAGCTCTATAAACTCTTCCACATCCTCCCTCTCCAATGCTATATCTTGAGTTGAATGCCTCTGTCGCTTCAACAATGCTTTGATGTGCTATTTTCCCATCGTAGCTCCATATCACAAACATATTTTCATTTTCTGCATCCCTTGGCTCATCATCTATCTTTCTCACTTTTTTGAAACTGACACAGTATATTCCTGCAATGATATATAAAAGAAATAGGGTGCCCAAAAGAGAGACTGATCAAAATCGCGGCTCGGAGGCTCATCTTTCCACCTGGTCTTTTGCTCAACAAAGAGGGGCAAGCCTGCAAACCAGTGTTGTTGCCATACAAGCCTCTGTTATGTTCTAGTGCTGCTATTTGTGCCCTGCTGAAAGCTTTGTTGTTAGGAAGAGGGCCCTCCAAATTATTGTATGATATGTCCACGGATGTCAAGCTTAACATTTCATTAAAAGTGGATGGGATCGAGGCAGACAGGGAGTTGTGGGACAGGTTTAACAATGCTAAGTAGTGTAAATATCCAAGCTCCCATGGAAGCTTTCCTGTGAGCAAATTGTGGCTAAGATCAAGATTGTTGAGACTGCGTATATTGGCAATCTGTGGGGTGATACTTCCCCAAAACCTGTTCATGCTCAAATTCAAATCTGTGAGTTTTGAGCACTGTGCTAATTGTTTGGGAATTGATCCACTTATATTGTTTGCTGCCAAGTTAAGTTGACTAAGACTAGAGAGCCTTCCAACTTCTGTGGGAATATTGCCTGAAAGTTTATTATTATTCAGTTTAAGAAGGAATAATAAATTCAAGGCCCCCAATTCCTTTGGAATGTTTCCTACTAGGTGATTTTCGGAAAGGTCAAGCACTTCTAGTTTATTTGCTTTACCAAGATCATGTGGTATTGTATCTGAAATTATATTGTTTGAGATCCTCAAGCTTGTTAAGCTTTTGGATTGCCCCCAGTTGTTCGAAAGTTCACCATAAAGCTTGTTATAACTCAGATTGATGTATTTCAGTCTTGGATATATGCTGAAATCTTTCGACATGTTCCCTTCAAGCTGATTTCTGTGCATTTGAACTCTGACCAAGTTGGTACAATTTTCTAAACTCTTTGGAATAGGACCGTAGAAGTTGTTTTCATGTACAACCAATTGTTCAAGCGCCCCATTGGCGCATATATTTTGTGGTAAATAGCCAGACAAGAAGTTATCAGCCACTAGAAAACCTACCAAAGATGTAAGATTATACATTTCTGTAGGAATGGAGCCACTGAGTTTGTTCATAAACAACACTAAGCTAGCCAGGGATGTAAGTTTTCCCATTTCTGGAGGGATGCGGCCAGATAGATGATTCACACACAGGAACAACGTTGTAAGGTTGTTCAAGTTTCCTAGTACTGGAGGGATGTGGCCAGAAAATTGATTTGACACTCAGATCCAACAGTGCGAGCCTGGTCAAATTGCCTACTTCTGAAGGTATGCGGCCAGATAGATGATTATTAAAACTCAGATTCATAACTACGAGCTTTGTCAAGTTTCCTATAGAAGCAGGGATTGAACCTAGGAGATTGTTTTTTCCCAAATGTAGCTCCATTAGAGAAACAAGATTTCCCATTTCCTGAGGTATAGATCCATTTATTTTATTCTCATGCAAATAAAGGTATTGAAGAGTCATCAGCAAGCACATCTCTGATGGAATATTTCCAGAGAGACGATTGAGACTCAAGTCTAGGTGAGTGAGCTTGGAAAGATTACTGATATGGGGTGGAATGGTTCCATAAAAAGAGTTGTTAGAAAGATCGAGGCTGACAAGGTAGGGGAAGGATAAGAAGTTGAGACATTGAAGCGTACCTCTCAAACCACTACTTGTGATGTTTATATGTGTGACACTTCCAGGCTCATTGCATGTGATTCCAACCCACTTGCAAGAATTGTGGGAAGGAAGAAGGGTCCAGGAAGGGAGGAGCATTTGAGTTGTATTCTCAAAACTGTCTTTCCATCTCAGAAGAGCCTCTGCTTCTTCTTTTCTCCGAGTCACAAAGGAAGAAGCTAGTGCAGAAGAAACATGGCTAAAAGAGATGAAGATGGTGATGGATAACAAGACCCTGAGAGGAGCGAGCAGGTTAGAGAGTGGTTGCTTAGGCAAAACTGACATGCCTTTAGCTGTGGGGTGAGATTGGTTTGCTGATGAAAAGGCTTGATCCCTGCCCTGCACAGGGTACTTATAGACAAGAAAACTCGTATGCATATCTTCATGACCATTCTCCTTGGCCATTTTCAGAGCGGTTGTTGGTACATCTATTTTGGAATCAATCCATTCACACATGGGCACAGCTCAAATCTGGTATTGAAATTACATGATGGGTGTTCATTGTATTTTCTTCATAGACAAAGTGCACCACTAAATGGTTGCCATTTAGTTTATCATTGGAGTCAGAATTTCCTCTGTATTTGATGATTCCATCACAATATTGATGACCGTGGGTCCATTAAATTGAAATTTGATGATCCCAATTTGAACCACATAGTTTCCTCTCTACTGAAGTCAATACAATAGGGTTGAAAAGCATCGAGTGTGGGTTGGTTATCCTTAATCAATAGAGACGCTTGTATTGACTTGTAGAAAAAGAAAAAGGAGCATATGCTCGTCCCCTTCAACAAATTCTTGTTTATAAAAAGGAGAATTTGCTACCCACAAACAAAGAAATTGCTACCCACATTTATGAAATTGCAATATTAATCTGCCATAGTCATACAAGAAATTCTTTCCCGTATATCTTCCCTAAAAAGAAAAAAATAAAATAAAATAAAATAAGAGGAGTAATTCTATTTAGTATACTCCATACAACTGCCACACAATTGGGATGACGTGACAGGAAAAATCAGTTCATGTAATGTTGTTTAGTTGTATGACAATTTCTGATGCAACGCAACTCAGTGGGTTGCAGTGAATAATAAGAAGAAAAGAACAGATAGATAATTCTAGATCTTAAGTCTATCAAAGATCTAAGAATTCTTTTCAAAACGATATAAGGTTTGAAGGAAAACAATGATGAAACTCAACTCTGAGTATTCTCATTCATCAAAACTTATTCATAAACAACTGCATTCATAAGCTTGTATTTATAGGCTCCCAAACCCTAACCCTAATTATACTACGAAATAAAGTCGAATTGAAAAGCTACGATGTCCGTTCGAACGGGGGACATAAAGCCGTTCAAACGGGAATTGACTTAAAACATAAAAATACGAAAAATAACATAGGCGTTCGAATAGGCTTCGGTCGAGGCTCTTTGGTTTACTCCCATTCGGACGGTGGTATCTCCCCGTCCAGACGGGCTGCAAATTCATATCAATTTCCATCTATATCTCAAATTACATAGAAATGTTACAATAATTTATTGCAAACAAGGGGTATAGTACTAGTAGATTCGATTAAATTTCTATTGCATGAGTTTGATAACGTCTCAATTATACTCTGTACATATCTGATAGAAGATACATGCATAACCATGCTGCAGGCCTTGGGGACATCACAAGCTTCTTAGCTGATTTACAAACTATCTTGCTGGTCGGATTGCAACTTCATGGCAGTTTGGTAATTGGATTTAACATTCTGAAGGAGAAAAATAAAGAGAAATTCAAACTATTTAAATTCAATCACCAATAATGATCTATAGGCTGAAAGTATGAGAAAAAAAAACACAAAAAACAATAGTTCCATACAACCTGAAGAAATATGATCTATCAATCTAATGAATCAACAATTTATCAACAGAACTGATCCAATTTGCTATGCTGTAACTACCTTAGCAACCTTGAAGAGAACCAGAAGAACAATAAAGTACATGTGAAGCATATAATTACTTAGATAGATGAAACATACCTCTAGCAATGTGATGTAATAAAAATCCTCCATATGCTGCATAAGTGCAGTCCCATCTCTAATTGAACGGTATATATTTATTTCAGTTTGTAAAATCTTTTCAATAAGTTCCTTCTCACCCTTCATCTGTATAAAACGCTCTCAATCAGAATTTAGTTCAGAAATCAAAATGGTGCAACTGGAAATATGAACTCATAAAATAAGATTTTCAGCAGTATAGAAATTGTTGCTGAAGAATATATATAGCTAATGTAATGAATCAATAGGTAAAACTCGCTGAATCTCTCATGTCAGCTCAACTCAGCCTCCCTAGATATTAGACTTCGTGTGCTGATCACAATAACATACTCAAAAGAATTTTAATTGCAGTGGCATTGAACCATGAATTCAGATGTACTTAGCATTAGTAATTCCTATTCAACGAATTCCTTTCTTTTTTATCAACCAAAAGGCATAATGAAAACTCAGGTCTAAAAAGTCATTCTTCGGGATTTGATCTCTGAAACACAAGTATCACTCATTACAACTGTTTGAAAGAAAAGAATTTATTTAACGAAGTCCAACTAAATTTTAGAAGTAAGAAAAGGCTTGGATTAAATGCTAACCCTAGTTTCATTTTTTGATAATTAAAAAAAAAAAAAAAATGAAACTATAGTTAGCATTTAAAGGTCCCAGACACGAACATTTTGTAAAGTACTTGGTTTAACTGCTTTTGGTAAACAATAGAAGATCTTCTTTTATTTTATTTTATTTTATTTTTTTTATTTATTTTTGTGTAGGTTAGTAAACAACAGATACAGAATAAGAATTTCAAGTTTACATTTTTTATTTTATTTATTTATTTTTGTGTAGGTTAGTAAACAACAGATACAGAATAAGAATTTCAAGTTTACATCTGTGTGATGCCAATAAATACAGTTTGGAAGAAAACCAAGTCCCCACAAGGTACCCAATAAATACATCATTTTATGCAAAGATCAAATGGTCATTCGTAAATTAGGCTTCAATTTTGAGCCACTCTTTGCAGATGAATTTTTCAGAACTATTAGATTGACAGTGGTTTAAAGTGACCTAAACATTAGTTCATATTAACATGAACTTTGATGAGTTCATATTAACATGATCGAAGTTATAATCACTCTTTCGACTCCACACATAAGTTAAAATGCACACATGCATCTTATAACCAGAAATTTGGGGTTTTCGTTGCCTCGTCCTCCTAATGGAAGTTGGCGAGGACATGAGATCTCAATCTTTTCTCATTCTTTCTAATTGCACAATTGATATGAAAGTAGCAGAGAAATCAAGACCATGACTTCTGATATTATGCCCATCCATGTCAATCTAATAAGAAATGTGTTCTATTAGACTTTTATTTGGACATTCTCAGTTATAGAAGTGTGCTTTCTCTTTAGCCTTTCATTCCAACTGTGGCAAAAGCAACAGCAGTCAACAAAATACTTTAGCCTTCAGCCTCACGATCATAGTAGTCAAACTCTTTATTGGATCTCTAATAAATAAGGAACATACTACACTGCATTTGAAAACCATTTCAACTGGATGTCATCTTTGGGCAGCAGTACTTCCTTACTTTATAAGAAAAACAAAACGAATGTACAGATAAGGTGGCCGGTTCTCTGTTCAACCACCAACTCAACCAGCTTGTTTCATAAATAAATTTATTGTAGTTAAAGAAGTACCATAAATATACTAATACAATATAATATAGTTTATAGGCCATTAGTTTCTTGTATGGAATTAATAATCTAAATCTTATAAGTAGATCTATAAAGTACAAGATTTGTTGTTTCTCCCCTTACCCAATTCCCTAGGTATTTTGTAAAAAAAAAAAAATGGGTCTTGTCCCACATCGGCCAATGAGCAGGAGATGGATGAGTTTATAAGCACCACATGCCATCTTCCCGTTAGCAATTGCCTAGATGGGATACCTTAGTGGGTTCTGCATATGAACCATTCTCTCCTATTCAACTTCGTTAGTGTCATTTCTCCCCTTATCCAATTCCCATGGTATCGTGTAGAGAAAAATGGGGCTTGTTCCACATTGGCCAAGGAGCGGGAAATGGATGAGTTTATAAGCACCCACCACAGGTCCTCTTCCAGTCATCAATTGCTTGGAAGGGGTATTTTTGTGGGTCCTGCTTACGAACCATTTTCTCCTAGGAGCGGGAGATGGATGAGTTTATAAGCACCACCAGTCCTCTTCCAGTCAGCAATTGCCTCGATGAGGTACCTTTGTGGGTTATACTTATGAACCATTCTCCTATTCAGCTCCGTTAATTCCATTTATCTCTTACCCAATTCCCTTGGTATGGCTTAGAAAAAAAAGAACAAAAAAAGGTACAAGATTTGTTGAGTATTTCAAGACCAAAAAAATGCCAAATTTATATCTTCAAAAGGTGATAGATTTGATAAAATTAGACAGTTGCACCCTGTTCTTTCGCCAGTTCAATCTTGTTAAACCAGTGAACTGTTCCTGTTCAATTCAATTCAGTATGATTTTTTTTTTTTTTTTTTTAATAAGTAATCAAAATATATCATTACAAGCATAAGGCACCCTCAAGTACAAATGAAGTATACAAGAGAAAGCAGCTAGCTAAAAGGAGCAAAAAGAACAAAGAAAATCAATATAACTAATTGTCAAAGGATAAACATAAGCAGTTGATTCAACTGAGAGCAGTTTAAGGGGTGAATTGGAACAGAAAGGAGACCAATTCATGGTTCAACAGGTTGAACCAGTCAATACGGTCATTGTTTAGCATGCTCCATTTGTATTCCTTTTTCTTTTCTTTTTCTTTTTTTTTTTTTTTTTGGGGGGGGGGGTGTGGGGGAATTGGGGGGTTAAGTTTAATCTGTATTTTAGTTGTGCCTAATTGATGTCATGGTGACGCTAGCAAAAATATATTAATAATACTGTCACCAACTTGCTGCAAAAATGTTGGTAGCTATCATGATATGTCAGTAGACATATAGTGCATTCAAAAACATTAATATATACATACCCTATATACGTACAGCATATAATTCGTTGATGGATATTAAAGAACCAGACATGCAGACCATGATAAGTACACTGGAAAAGAGAATAAATAAGAAGAAACGTACAACTTCACTGACAATAACATCTGGCATGGACTCTCCAAGTACATCACCCTGGTAACCATCGCCTGAAAGCTCCATGTTTTCCTGGATAGCATGTACTACACTAATTAGCTAATAATGCAAGCCACTAGTTAGCTAATTAGCTGCGTTATTTTTCCAGGTAGCATGTGCCAATTAGCTACTAATTAGTATCTGTTTTGTATCATTCAGCTATCACACTGACTTTTGTATAATGGGAAACCAATTTACAGCATAGATACTGCCAATAATAACCATTGCTGACCAAGTAAACAAGGCCAGTTGAGTTATTCTCAAAAATGACATTTACATATTTGTTGCTGACAGAGTTTCCTGGAATCAAATCAATTAGTTAGTCAATGTTTCAAGCTTGTACATCAACAAACTAGTGAGGACACCATTTATTTTATTCCATCCATAAGAATAAAGTTAAAACACAAATGGCAAATACCAAAATTATCCATGAAGATAACAAATTATAGAGCTTCTTGTGTTTTCTATACATTATAAAACTCTAAAGAAAAATAATAATTGGCCAGTATATAGACCAAAACAAACTACCTACCGCTACCAGGGCTTCTGTTAGATCTCCAGCTGCTAGATAAACAGGTTGAGCTACATGGCAATAACCCATCAAGCGGGGGACTGTTGGTATAATATCTCTGTGGTTTATGACTCGCCAGCTATCTTTAACTTTCTGCAAATGTAAGTACTGAAGGTTGTGTAAGCATTCACCAAAAATGTAATAACAGACAAATATAAGAGGCAGATGCATAAAGAGCATCACAATATTCTTGCCAAGAAAAAAACAAAAAAATAATACAGTGTTTTGCGTGTGTGTGTCTGATGTAGATCAACTAAGCAACAACTTCATGGAAACGTTTGAGCACAAGAAGGGTGTCTAGGGAGGGGGGGTACTTGTGATTTAACAAGTACCCAAGAGTTGGATTGATACTTGATTGAGGGCTGCTTGAGCAAGACAGTTCGTTCGATCAGAGGAAGAGATGCTACTGGTAGAAATGCTCAAGAAGTTCGATCGATGGTTGGATTGATTGAAAATGCGATCTTTTGTTTGATTGATCCTTGATCAAACTTGCGATAATGGTAGTTTTGCACTTCTTTTTTCAGGGTTGTGACCCTACTTCTATTTAAGCTTTAATAAGAAACACTAAAAGAGTGATTTTAGGGACCTGGCAGACCATAAGTTGTATTTGTCAGTTTTCTCAATAAGAAACACTAAAAGAGTGATTTTTCTTCAATTTTCCTACACTTCCTTGATTTTATTAGGATTTGTGGAAGAGTTATGAGTTTTTGTGCTTGTACATTCTGCTTTCCACTTTGTCACACTGCATCAGTGTCGTATTTTTGCTTGAGGAACTAATTGAGCCATTTTACTAGTCAACTCAGTGACTAGTTTGCTCGACATTCATAAACCAGAACTTAAGAGACTGGATCCAGAGCTCCAAACAGCTTTTGAAAATCTAAATGAATGACTAGTTGCTCTAGCATATAATAAGTCTCCTCAGCATGCAACAAAAATAATAAAATCCAAAGCCAGAGATCTGAACCAAACTGTGTCAGAATTACAGGAACAGAAATTATTGGAAGAGTATGAAAGAGTGATCATTGCAGAGAAGATGAAGTAATTTTCTGCACTGTAACGTACTGAAACCCTACTCGAATAAAGAAACAAAGGTGAATGATAACTAAGAAGGAAATAGAAAAATATATAAAAATGTGAGAAGATAATGAAATGAAAAATAAACAGATCAACTAATGTTTTTAATAGTCACATAATATCAGCAACATGGAAGATGGAAGTGAAAAGAGAATAGAAAAATAAAGAACTAGAGGAATCCCAAAGCCCTTGACCATAGTGTCATATATCTGCAGTATTATAATATGGGTTACCACCATTACAAGATGCAATAACATGTTAGATATTATATTACTAACTAGTAAAATCACCAATGAAAAAGCAGAAAAGGGTTGTATGACCTAGAGCTCTCATGCTTTCCATCAGAAGATAAACCTAATGATATAGGCCATCTTGCCCTTCAGTTCATGCCAAATTTAGTTCGAAAGATGCAGACCAAGAACTAATTTTCTGCTTGCATCTTGCCATACATATTTCCCTGTTATTATTAGTTGTTCCAAGCCGGAATACTGTTCAGATTATTGTAGCATGATATTGATCCCACAACTGTAGCTTTTGGTAACTGTGGCATTTGGTTTAACCAGGGTAATTTTTCCTTTTCATTTTGCTTTAAGTTATAATGTTGGACTGAGATTAAGCCTGGTAAAAGGTTTGGGATTAACTTATATTGGGGTTTTATAAGTTCCGATATAATAAGTTGTAGCCTTTGGGGAAGCAGACTTTGATGCAGGACAACCGACTTAAGAAGAAGAAGAACAGAGGAAGGGGAGAAAAGAAAGGGGACTGAGTCGCACAGTTCAAAGAGAATGAGAGTTTGGCAGTCTCCCCACCAAATAAGAGGAAGAAGAGGAGTCACACCTCAAAAAATCAAAATCTATTTTCATCAAATTCCAATTTGTCTCCATTGGGGTCCAAAAGCACACATATATAGACTCAACGACTAAACCCTAACCCTAATATAACTTTGGGCAAAACCCATTTATTGAATTACAAAAACAAAACACCCTTAACTTTTTTTTTTTTTTTTTTTTTGACATGTCCACACAATGGAAGGGGGGTAGAGAATTCGAACTAGTGACTTTCGCTTCATGAGACGTGGTACACACCCGATTGAGCTACCCATTGGAGACAACATCCTTAACTATTAAAGAATTAAGTAAAACATAAATTAAAAGCTAATAACCTAAAGAATAAAAGAAGCATCTCTCATCCTACATCATTTTCCCCTGCTTCAACAAAACTAGACCTCGATTTTTTTTGAAATGTGGAAAATAGGAACATAAAATTTTGGGTCGAAGCCCAACTTCTCTGGACTTAAAAAAGGGTAGAATAAACTGAAGCATTCAAACTCCTTTTTTTGGTTTTAAAAAACAAAATTTGTTTTCATCAAATTTAAATTTATATAAACTCATTGACTAAACCCTAACCCAAATTTGACTTTGGGCAAAACTCATTTATTGAGCATAAACTTAATACTAATAACCTAAATAAAACTGAAAGACCCAATTATTCATCTCTCATCCTGCATCAGACTTGTTACTAAATTTCTTTTTAAATTACATTGAAGTTCTTCCCTTTGGCCGAACATTTGGGGTTTTCTTGGCTGATTATTATGGCCTTGTAATCATGCTTGCTCGGTCTTCCTTCTTATAGTTATGTAACAGATCTTTTTCAGCAAGTAGTCTGGAAGTGGGGGGAAGGAAGTAGTGGAAGGTTTGTGGAGATGATGCTACGTGCGGAACACAGGGAGAGGAAGAGAACACGTGGCTGAAGACTGTTGTTAAATAGCTATACAGCTGGCATCCTTATGTCTAACGGGCTGGATTCTGTAGATGGGTTGGTTGAGATGTGGTTAAGTGACGTGGGGTTTTCTTAGTTAGTTGGTTGTAACGGTCCAGTAGTAATTGTCTACATCTGGGCTCATTTTAGTGGTTTTACTTGTATAAAAGGTGAAGGCTTGTTAATGAGAACTATTCAGACGTTTTGGCTCCCAATTGTTCTTAGAAGTAGCTAAAATCTCTTAGTTTCCTTAGTTTCGTTAACTCTGTAGAAGTAGAGTGTAACAAGTTAATTTTCTACACGCTTGCTGCATCACCCCAGCACAAACAATGGAGCCATAGAGTAAAATTCTATGAAAAAGCAAAAAATTGAGAGAAAAATTTGAAGATAATATCAATTTTTATCACCTCGTTATAAAGTTCTGCAAATTTTTTGTTACCAACTCTAGGAGAGCCAAAGTTATACATAGTCACAAAGATTGCCCCACGCCTGATACACAAAAAAGAAGAAAATAGATAATCAAGTTCCACTGCCATTACTCTCAAAACAAATTTCACTAAAAAGTAAAAAGAAACAAGTTTCTTAATCTACAAAGATCTAGTAACTTCTATCAAATTCTAATCATAAACTAAATGTATTATTAGCCTTCTATAGTTCGTAAGTATTATTTCAGACAAACCTGAAATGTCAACAGATTTAATTTCCTGATACGACAACCAATTAACATTTACTGGGGATATATTAATCATTTTTTGCAGAACTTAACACTATCAACTTTCTAGAAGGCAAGCTGCACTTATTAAATACATAGGCAGAGTTCTGGCATTTTTCTACATTTGCAACAATATGATAACACTCTCTATCTTCCAGCATCGTGAGTATGTACCAGGCTTTACTATCCATGACAATTAGTAAGTCATGCTTCCTAATGTTGACACAGTTTTTTCACTTTTCATAAAAATCTTTGGAGACATGGATTTCAAAAGATAATACAAATTCAAAAGATAATACAGTTTTTTCTTTTCCTTTCTATGCCAGGCAATAGTTAGTTCTCAGTTGTCAACAATAGTAGTTGAAGATGGTGATCAAGCTAAGAGCTACATGTTCAAACCAAAAACTAATTTGGGGAAAATATGAATAAAAAAACACACATATTGTTTGAAAATATAACATTTTTCTAATATCCAAGATATTATGGCTTATATTAGATCAGAAGCTACTTGAAGCATTTCATTGATTTAAAACAATTGAAATATGTCAAACATGTCATGTAAATGAAACTTCAAGAGAACATTTCTGACATAAACGTGAAGTTGAGTAACCTATCAAATTTTTACAATATAAACCATTTAACATATTTCTCTCATGCAACATAAAGATGTTAGCTTTACGCTCAGAATAAAGTTGAATAAGAGAACAACTTACATATACAACCAATTGCAAGTTTAATTAGAGAAATTATCCTTGTCCTGACCGAATCATATGCACTTAGAAAACCACTGTGAACCTGAAATAATTAAACCACCATCACTTATACCAAAGTAAACAACAGTCGTAAACACTTGGTGCATCTGATGAATAATTAACACAATTCAATCTACCATTCATTTACATACTTGAATTTCTTGCTTGAAGTCTCCACCTATCCTTTCAGGATTTAGCCTGCATATGTGATATAAGAATCAGCGTAAGAAAACATAGATAATAGGTGGTACTTTTCATGGAATTACCTCAACAACAAAAAAAATTGTCAGATAAATCAATCAGAAGCCTCAGTGCTAGGGTAACATTATTACAAAAAAAAAACGTTTGTTAGATATGACAAAAAAAAAAAAAAAAAGATGATTCTGGTAGGAATTGAAGAAGCACAACAAGATGTGTTTTCTGCTCTAAATATGACAAGTATTATTCAGCTAATGACAATACTGCAATGGGCAATCTCTCAATTGCAGCCCACATTCACCAATGTAGTAAGGGCACTGTTTTCAAGAAATGCAGACAATAAAACTAGATACATTGACAGAAAAAGGCTCTTAAAAGGAACAAAATTAACAAACCACTTAACAATTTGTAGCCTGGGTAGATAATATATTACCCAGCAGGAACAAGCATCAGATCAGTTCTCAAGTCCTTCCATCGTGCCTGGAAAAATAAGTAAATGAGCAATTTGAACTGAGAGCCAAATAACCCAACTCCACTGAGGAGAACAACGGGATATAACCTACTTGTTCTGTTCCTCTGAAAGCGACTACTAATCTTCTCCTTGCAGAATCACGCCAAATAGCAACCTGCAACCGCTATATTTTAGTGATTTACAATATACATTTCTTAAATTCAAATGATGAAATTTCACCACTTATTAGGGTTGAAGTAACATTACTTTCAGTGTACTTTGGGGCGCCTTACGCTTTTAATAAAGTCCATTGATTACTTATCAAATAAAAAGGGTTGAGGTAACATATTCCATTCTATTGAGTTCAGAGAAATATTACAAGAAAAGTGAACTCCCTGCTGAGGAATAAAAACTCACCTGTGTGTCTGTGGATGCATTGTCTAAGAAACATATTTTCTCAAACTCGGACTTAATAAAACTAGGATGGCCCAGTGAAGTGGCAAGCATTGCCCAAGCTTCCATGGCACTTTCTGCAGTTAAAAAAAGTGCTTTCATCTCCTCAGCTCTCTTTTCATCCACCACTGGCCCATTGCTTGAGCTGGAAAGCTTCTCACTTTCGGAATATCCTACTTCATTATTATCTTCCAGTTTGGTAAAAGCCTCTTCTTTTGTTTCACTCTTTCCTTGAGGACGTCCATCCTTCTTTAATTGAGAAACTGTTGCATTAAGAAGCATTAATGCCCCTAAAACAGAATCAGTTTGCCTCATTATATCCTGTGTCAATTTTTTAATATCTGGTATTGAAGACTGAATTGCGCTAATGCCAAGTGAGCCAATTTTTTTATCAATCTCACTATCTGGACCTTCTGAAGTTGCAAGCCCTGATTCAATATAACCTGCTTCGGCAATTTTTTGTGACTGTAAGCCAATTCTACTTAATAAGTCAAATCCATCCCACTTTAGTGTCTCAGGAACAGAGATACCAAGTTTCTGAACAACATTTTGATTGATAACATGAGCAAAGTCCCTCCAAAAAAGTTTATCTGAATGCACCGAATTGCCAACTGGAGTCACTGGTTCCAAGGCATCTCCATTCTCCATACCACCATTATCTGCACGAAAATCCTCTAATTTGCTCTCTTCGTTGTAGCCTGTGCCGTTAAAAGATCCTTCTGAATCTTTATCCATTTGTGAAGCCATGTCTGACACGATAGAATCATTTACCTTCCCCAGTCCTCCTGAGTCATACTTGTCAATACTTGAAAACTGACCCTTCCAAAGCTTTGCATCATTGAATGCCTTCAATTGCGCAAAAGCATATTTTACGAACTGACTTGCTTGTACAGACTCAGAGCCCACAACCATTTTCAGAGCAGACTCAAAACCTTGTTTCCGAAGAAATTCCAGAACAAAAGGGACCTTCCACCATTTTTTATCCTCATCAATTTCATCGAAAGTTTTGTACTTAACCTGAAACCTCACCATTATCAAGGATAAGCTAGAGAAATATTAAGTAAAGCTTACGGGGTCACAAAAACAGCAGATGAAGGCTAAAGAGTAAGATCAACGAAGAAGATCCTCATTCAGCATTTAATTATATGGTAAGTAAAACAATTGTTTTGATAAGACTGAGCTTGAAGAAGTTCCAAAAATGTTTGGAAATCTCCTCCTGCGTGGGGTTTTCTTTGGCGGGGTTTTTCGGGCCAAGTCCCACAGTGCAGGTTAATTCTCATCCCTCACCTGAAGTGTTGGTTGCTTCATCATCGGCTCTAGTTGTAAAGGAAGATGGGATGGAAGGAGTTTTTCCCATCCCTTTGGGTGGTTGCTCCTCCGTCACTCCAGCTTCTGACAAGGGTGAGGATTTCAGGTTGACTGGTTTGATCCAATCTCAGAAGTGGCTGGAAGGCTTTGGTCCGTCTTCGGTGATAGTTGTGTGGAATCTAGGAGACGATTTTTGGGATGGGGAGGACGGAGACTTCCCTTACCCTTTGGGTGCTTTTCCCCCCGCCATGCCCTTGGATTGGGATTTGGATTGTGATAAGGATGTTTGTCCTATGGTGGGGGTCTCGTGTGAGGGGTTTAAGGATTCGACTTTGGCGCCCCTATCAGCCATTGAAGAGAAGTAAAGAGCGCGCATTCTAAGACAGTCGAAGGGAGCTATTGAACTTAGAATGCTCCACTAACTATGACATTGCATGCACATCCCCTAGGTGTGGGAAAAGGGAGGCTCACATGATAAGTGCTTGCGTGGGCTGATTCAACTTAAGCTTATTCATCCACAACAACCAGGAATATGCCTGGAAATCTATCCTCCAATGCAGCATAAACACAGCAATTATCGTACCAGAATTGAACCACCATCACCACACACCCCCCCCCCCCCCCCCCCCCCCCCCATCTTGAAACAAACAAATCGAGAAAATAGGTCCCACTCCTGATGTTCTCTCACAAATTCATACCATAGGGTCCTCTTACCTCTTCCGAAGTCCACTCACCCAAGATTTTCCCATATTTCGCAACTGTGACCCACCTCCAAACCATTTCCCTAGCAATGCTTGATTAAAGGGTTTCAGTTTGTGAATAGCCAATCCAACAGCCTTTATCTGAGACCATTTCACATTCTAATCAACTAAATGATATTTAATTCATCTACTAATCAAAAAAAAATTGATATTTAATTCATCCCTAATGCCTCCAACAAGAAATCCCTTTTGTAACTTCTCCAAACTCTTGGCTACTTAAACAGGAATATTAATAAAAAATAAAAAATATAAAGGATAAAATATAAAAAAAAAAAAAAAAAAAAAAAAACCCCTCCAAACTACCGGCCATTTTCGATTTAGTCCCATAATATTTTAAAAGTGATAAAGTAGCTCCCTAAATTACCAAACAATTGCAATTTGGCCATTCTATTAGTCATTACCGTCAAATAAGATAAAAAATTCAAAACTACGTCATTTCAGTAAGGTTAAGTTACTAAAATGCCATTTTGAGAAAAAAATATATATATTTTTAAAACAAGCAAACAAAACGGCGCCGTTTTGCTTTAAATTCGGTTTCCTTATCCTTACCGCCGTTTTGGTTAGTGGTAGGAATTAAAACAAAAATCCCCTACCACACCGCCCAGCAGCTCTTCTCCCTCGTGACAACCTGCAATTTTTTTAGGGTTCTCTTACTCAACCCATTAAACTCAAACTGCCCAACCTCCATGCGAAAGCATAAAACCTTCTCATTGCCCCCTAAAAAATTTGCAGGTTGTCGTGAGGGGATTGCTCTCTGTTTTCTCTCTCTCTTCTCACATTTCGCTTTCTTTCTTTCTTTCTTTTCCTCCTTTTTCTTTCTCCTGTTTTGGGGTTCTTTTTGTTTTCCGGCTTTCTTTTCATCTCAAACAGGTCACACCTCCTAAATTCTCCATCTATGGCTTTCCCACTTGCTCAATGCTCTGTTTTGTGATGTTTCATTGCAGAGCACCCCACTGGCCATGGCCATGGCCATTGGTAACAAAAACGGTGTCGTTGTTAGTAATGAAGTGAATATGAATCAGAAATGAAATGGGTTTCTTTCTTTAATCCTCTTCTTGGCCTCCTGCATATTTAGAAATAATATAAAGAAAATGGTTTTTGTGGTGTGAGCATGCACGCCCACAAAGAAAATTATTTACACAAATAATTTGTGTAACTAATGGGTTGGGTAAGGGAATCCTAAAAAAATTGCAGGTTGTCGTGAGAGAGAAGAGCTGTTGGGCGGTGGGGTAGGGGATTTTTGTTTTAATTCCTACCACTAACCAAAACGGTTAGGGTAAGGGAACCCTAATTTCAAGTAAAATGGCGCCGTTTTGCTTGGTTGTTTTTTTAAAAAAAAAAAAAAAAAAATTCATAAAAAGGCATTTTAGTAACTCACCCGTAACAAAACGACGTTGTTTTGCATTTTTCATCCAAATTGACGGTGTTGACTAACGGAGTGGCCAAAATGCAACTATTTGGTAGTTTGGGGGCTACTTTATCACTTTTGGAACATTAGAGAGCTAAATCGAAAACGGCTGGTAGTTTAGGGGGCTTTTTTTATATTTTTTCCAAAAATAAAAAAATAAAACCAGGAAATAAGGATAATGGGCAGAGTGCTTTTGATCAGCGTCACTCTCCCACCTCTTGAAATATACAATTCTTTCACTTTGCTAATCTCTTCTCCACCTTCAAATAGTAGCACTCTACACCTCTTGTGCCTTAAACAACAACCCTATAGGTAATCCCAAGTAAAGACACAACACCCCTGGCAATCATCCAATGAGTGAAAGAACTTCTAAGACATGAACAAGCCTGTTTCTCTCAAGAGATCTTGATTCATATCAAATCTGATAGCAGTCAATTTTCTCTCGTAAGACTAGAATAACATCTAATTGACATGGTATGCATATTTGTTAGGAGATAAAGCAGTTATGGAGTTTTTACCAAAAGCACATTAATATACATAGTTGAATACAACTCTAGCCCAAAAGCCTAAGCTAATAGGCTAAGGTCCACTTTAAGTATATTAAGCACTCTTTTCTTTTATATTTTCTCAATGTGGGATACAACACTCACAAGTGCACTCACAACAATCTCCCCCTTACTTGTTAGTCTCTTCACATTGACCCAACTTCCTATCGCTTGTGAGTCTTTTTTACATTTCCAAGAGTATCTCAAGTCAAGAGTTACGGATGGAGATACAACTCTAAACCCGAGTTACCCGAGTTGTGGGTGGAGACACAACTCTAAACCCGACGTGTCCAGACACCCGTCTCAGGAAGGTAACCATGGCTCTAATACCATTTGTTGAGAGATAAAGCGGTTACAGAGTTTTTACAAAGAGGACATTAATATATATAGTTGAAAGCAACTCTAGCCCAAAAGCCTAAGCTAATGGGTTAAGGTCCACTTTAAGTATATTAAGCACTATTTTCTTTTATATTTTCTCAATGTGGGACATAACACTCACAAGTGCACTCACAACAATATCAAATCAATAGTATGTCTTTCGCACTGTAAGTCAAAAGGCACTATGTCATCCAAATATAACCAAATATTTTAGGTTTATAAGAACTTCTTCAGCTTCTTTTTTTTTTTTTTCTCTTTTGCAGTATGGACCCTGATCAAACTAAGTTTGCATTCTCCTAACAATAAGAAAGGTATTTGAAAGTCCTTTGTGCTTTCAATGAGATTGATTTACTTACTAAAAAAAGGGGTATTTGAAAGTCCTTCTGGCCCCTAGAACTGATAACTTACTGTAAATTTTCTTGTATACCATGGAAACTTACCTCCAGCTGTATCTTTCCACCACCACCAATTCCTTACAACTCCACTATTATTTCATGTGAATTGCCTAGCAAAGGACATGTTTGTTGTTAGATCGTATTAGAAGGAAATTTTGCAGCCTTGCATCCAACTAACTTGCTGAACATTGGTAAGCTTGTTATCAAAGAAATTGAGTATTTTTGTTCTCGTAACAAAAGAAAAAAAAAAAAAAAGTGTAAATATCTATAATATTTTTTAATTGTACAACAATTTCGGACAAAAATATGACTTGTCTGAAAAAAGAAAGTTTAAATATCTATAATATTTTTAATTGACTGTTTACGAAATTGCAGAATTTTAATTCATATCCTGTCCCAAGTTGTATGTCTACCTTAGAAAATCCAACTCTTTAACGGGACATTACTTAATACATCGTCTTCAAAATAGAAAGTGTTTTTTTTTTTTTTTTGGTTGGGGAGAGCCAAAATAAAAATAAATAAATAAATAAAAATTTGTTGATTACCAAAATTACCTTCCTTCATTTGAACTCAATTAAAGCAAACAGAAAAAGAGTACTTAATAGTTTTCAAAATAAATGGTAAGAGGTAACTCCCCCGTTGTTGATCATGATCAAATTAATGCAGCAAAATTCATATGATTACTGTCTCCTCAAAATTATATATATAAAACTCTGCTCCTCAATTGTGCAGTTCCTATTTTAATTCTACAGCATCTTATAAATTACTTCATCCAAGCAGGATCCTCAAGTTTGACCATCCCATACGCATATAAAGCGAGCAGTGAAGCTGATATTAAGAACCCCATTCTTGATGTTATGAAATATTGGATATCAGATGTAATGAACAGGAATAAGTCTCTGTTCAAAGATGACTTCTCAAGAATTGTTGCTCCATTTAAGCTTGAAACTTTTAACGTTATGTGAACAATATACAACATAGTACAAGAGACACATATGCAAACAAATAATGCAAATCTGATAAGAGGAAATTACATTCAGACATGTTAATGTCAAATTTAACCCAACATTTTAAACAAAAAATTAAAAAAATATATAAAAAATGCACTACTAAGCTACTCAATAGGGATAACCACTAGCCAAATCAGTTGGTCTAACAGTGTTTGTTCAAGAAAATAGAAGTGAATTAGTAAATTACTTTAGAATAGAGGCTAAACCCGGTTTGCAAGATAGGTATTCTGAATGGAATTTAAATTATCTGATATGAAGATTCAAGACAAATTTCACAGGAAAAAACAATGGTGCAGAACTAGAATTTCGAGTTTTGACACTGTATTTTCTAGAGATGAAAAAGAAACTTAGGCCTTGTTTGATTTGCGGAATAGACCCTAGAAAGGAATAGCTAATCCTACGGTATAGCTATTCCTTTGTTTGGTTACACACTATTTCTGGAAATAGTTTATACTCATGGAACTACTAATCTCACACATAGAGGATTAGTTAAGCCACTAATTTAATCCTTAAGGAATGGAATACATTTTTCAAAAATACCCATATAATTTTTTATTTGTGAGGACCACCCCCAAGACGTCTGGGGGTGGTGCAACCACCCCCGGAGCTCCTTTGGGGTGGTCGCAGCCACCCCGCGGGTCGTTGGGGGTGGCCGCGAAGTGGCAGCTTCTGTGGGTGGCCGACCACCCCAATTTATTTCAGGTTTTTTTTTTTTTAATATGAGTTTGAAAAAAAAAATGGTTTTTTCGTAATTTTGATTTAATTCCAATTTTTGCATGTGTTTTATTACCAAACTATGGAATATGAATAACTATTTTATTTTATACTCTTCTATTCTCAGTAGTAGCTATTCTTTTTCCAATGGACTACATATTTCGCGAACCAAACAAAACCTTAGTTTTAATTTTTATTAGGAAACACATCAAGAATGGATCACTTAAAAGACAGAAACTTTTGTCTAAGGATAACAAATACTAAAATACGTTTCTTTCATCCCTCTGAAGTTTCAAAAATGAACTATAACAAAATAACTCAACGGCCTGAAATGAGTAACTCAATTGCATCAAATTAAGGATGATATGGGAGATTTTCATCAGGCAAAAACAGGAATTATGTAAAAAAATTCTATTACTAGGCTTCAAATATTAAGAAATGCTAAAAGAATATATGTTTTCTATCACTTTTTATAAGGAAAAATCTTTAGATTTTGTTCCTATATGATCAATTGCTGTAATTTTGTCATTCTTTTTCAAGAGAACAGCTTAAAAGAGGAAGAACTGTTAGTTACAAAGAATCTTTGATGATTTTTTTGATAACGTAAAACTCATTTCTGTAATTCTGTCATCCTTTTTCAGACAACCACTTAAAAGAAAGAAACACTCCACTTCTTTTGAGTGGTTACTCTGTCACCTCTAATTTTCACATGTTTAAGACACTCGCTAAAAAGAAAGGGAATAATTATAAGAAAAAAATATTGGTGGAGAGTTAGATATATATGTAGTCAAGTGCATTTTATATGGGTAAATAATATTATCAATGAGCACGGATACAAACCTGGAGAAGTTTTGTTGGAGGCTGCTTGATATTAAAAGTGAAGTCTTCATTCCATGTAGGCTCTTTTGTCCTGTAATCATGTAATACTTGAAGATATAATCAAACGTAAGTAAGCGTTCAATCCAAAGTAGTCTTCCACGACTTTCCTACATCTGTTAAATTTGACATTTATGTCCCATGAGTTACAACTCATGAAACATGTATTTCAACTCAAGGCTCTAATTATTACAGTATTCTTACACATTCGAAGGAGTGACAAATGTGAAGAGCTAGTTTGATTCTTCTGTCAGTAGTTAAGAATGTACTCCCATCTACAAGTTGATTTTACAAAGCCACAAGCGCCCTTACAAATTTCTGATAAGCAATAGCAAATGAGTAAAATATAGTAATTATACAAGCTTCAAAATTCCTCCGGTTCCTTCACCATCACCAAGTGAAAGGGTAAAAATATTTTTTTTTTATAAGTAATAACCAATCTTATTAAAATGAGAGGGTAAAAATATATAGCATTGAAGGAAAGCTTTTTTTGACTTATAACTTACAAAAAGGTGTAATGAGGGTTTTCAAAAGATATAAAAATGAACACACATAAATGAGAGAATATAACCGCAAAATCACACTCTCCCTTTAATTTCAGTATGAAATCACAGATATAAAAGGAATCTAAGTAGAATAAATCAACATTAAAAATTAAATAAATAAAAATATAAAATATAAAACCTTTTTGCAACACGTACACTGCATAAAACAGCATATAGTGTGAATCATAACTTTCTAAAATCTCACCTCTGTGGCATTTCCCAACATTATCTAGATATTTGTCTAACTTAAATTAGACAAACTCTAGATACTATATATGTTCGAGTGAGAAGCAATATCAGTAAAATCACATATACATACAAAAGATACAAATGCACAACATTTCAACAATATTACCAAAATTTTTTAAGCAAGGAACAGCCATGATCCATGAAGAATTATCTAAAGTTTCTTGTTTTCCAAAAATTCATAAAATATGAATAACTTACCCCCATTTGACCTTGCTTTTGGCAACCTGTCCATCCAATATTTGCATGACCACATATGGATCACTTGTTCCCTCCTCGTCCTTAAACCAACTCAAAGCACCAAATATATGAAGTGTAGGTGACAAAAATGGGTGGTGCTACTCATGGAGGTGAAAAAAAAAAAGTTACAAATATCCTCTATACATGAGAGGTTTTTTTTTTTTTTTTTTTTTGATAGGTAATATCAACTCAAAAGCACAAAGGGGCGCAAAGAAGATAACCTACCCACGGATCCATGGCAGGTAAATCCAAACCCTTCTTTAACTTTATGAACAGTTGGCCATCATATATCTCACGTACAAACAACCTGCATCTTTTCAATTTCCTTCTGGTGCCTTATCCACATCAATTGGTATTATTTTGCTGACGCTAATATAATGGGGGACAAGAACGATGAGAAGTTTGGCTGCACAGTTAATGGTGTCCTGGCTAACTTATGTATTTCATATTTATTGAGTTTTCGGTTACAATTTTTTCTCGTAATCGCATCCTTGACAATGCAATAAACAAACATTTACATATATGAGTTCCACAGTATATCCACACTGTGAATGTATGTTTGTTTTTCTCTTTTAGTCAAAAGATAGGACTTCTTGCATGCAGTTGGTGCATCATAACTGTGCAACTTTTTCAATTACCACTTAGTAGAATGTGTTACTTATTTAAAAGATTTGAGAAGCGATTATTTTCTGTGAAGTTCAAACTTCGGGGGATCACTGGACTGTAATTACATCTTTAGGAGCACCTTTTGCTATCTGGTTCTTAGTCCTCAGTAAATGAAGTCGGTACTTCATTTCATCTGTTCCAATTTATTCATAACAAGTTCTCATATTACCTACTGCCGTTCAGGTTGGACAAAGGTGTGATTGTGTATATCTGTGACAGTCGTGGTGTTCGAGATATATATGACACAGATGGAAGCAGTGCAATAGCAGCTTCAGAACCCTTAGCCGCGCTGGTAAACTTTTGTCTATCAACAATACAACTGTGTCATGATAATCCTTAATTTGAGAGATATATTGGCAAATGTCTGCATATGCTATACACTTACGGAATTTCAGAGTCATGGTACCAAGGTTTGCTTATATTCTCAATTTCTTCTGTGTGTGTTCACTGCTCAGTAGTGGGCTACCATTTATTTTATTTTTATTTTTCTTTCTGTCTTTCTTTCCCTTTTTTAATTAAAAGAAAAAAAAAATCTGAAATATTATGTCTAATGGGAAAATACACTTAGCCCCTCGAACTTACATTCTTTTGGCACTTATACTTTCAAACTTTAAAAAGTGACATTCGACCGCTTCTAACTATAACTCCTTTCTATACGTGGCTTTTTTTGGATAGACTCTCCCAAAATGCCCCCTTTACTGAAGTAGCTTTGCCAATAGACAATTCCAATGCTAAGGTCAAACCTAGAATTTTACGAAGACAAGACCACACAATCCATCAACAAAAATAAAAACCCATTGTCCAGACTAAAAGCCGTATCTACATATCACACTTCCCAGCAGTAGGTTTCCAATTTCCATACTTTTACTATAGAATCTCGTCATGCATTTCCATTACTGTAATTAATTTCTGGATTTTTCTAGTCCCTTATTTTCAATTTTCCATTTGTATCATTTGGGTATGTGCGTTTTTGTGGGTTGGAACTTTATCTTCTAACCATTTAATCATCCAATTTATTGTGAAAAAAGGCTGATAATACCCTCTATTGAGCTTCCATTAGGTGAACAAAGGAACCGCCAGTGCAAGTGAAATTTTAGCCGGTGCGCTGAAAGACAACAAACGTGCTATGTTGTTTGGAAAACCCACATATGAGAAAGGGTAATGACTTTTACTTAATAAGCAAAATGTGAATGTGGTCATAAATTCCTGACGAGGCTGACATAAGTTATTTATCCCCCTCTGCAGCAAGATTCAATCGGTTTTTGAGCTATCTGATGGCTCTGGCTTGGCTGTTACTATAGCTCGTTATGAGACACCTGTTCACACAGATATTGATAAGGTCTGTTACTGCCTCTCTCTCTCTCTCTCTCTCTCTCTATGGTTCCTTCAACTTGTCTCTTTACAGGTTTGTGTAATTCCTGACCATCTCTCTCTCTCTCTCTCTCTCTATGCTTCCTTCAACTTGTCTATTTACAGGTTGGTGTAATTCCTGACCATCCTTTACCCATCTCATTTCCCAAGTACGAGGAGGGATTTTGTAGCTGCCTCCAGGACCCTGCATTTGCTTGCTATGAACAGAGTCCAGTTATTTGCGAGATGACAGAATATTTGGATATTAACATTTGCAAATTGCTTTGGGGAACATAACGGAATTCTTTGTAAAATGTACTTTTAACTCAATTAGGGTGGGTTCATTCAATTATAAAGTATAAATTTAACAAGGGTAGAAAAGGAAAAGCAGTCTTTGTTTGGTGATAATCTAAGGAAAAAAAAAAAAAAGAATAGCTAGTCAATATTGAAGAATGCTTATTCCCATGGATATCAATCTGTTGGAACTGTTGTGGTTTTTTTTTATTTTAAATGAGAGTCAATTCCACATTGATTCTTTTTTTTTTTTTTTTTTTTTTAACGTATTACGCAATCTTCTCATTCTTGAGATAATGGAAAAATGTACACGATTGAATAGTGTGGCTCCGAGCTAAAATACATAAGCAATTAATGAAAATGTCGCATATCTAATATCTAATTTCTAATAGCAGAAACTAAAAGAATGTAAACTCTAGAATGGCTAAAATTGTGAAAAGTAGCATCTAAGGGTGGCTAACACTGTGATAAGTGGCACAGCTTTTCATAGGATGACACAAATTGTATTCTAGTTTTTATTATTGAAAATTTAGCTGCCTTGATGATTAAATGAAAAGTTTAATGAGAGTGCTTTATATAGTGAATGATTGTGATATGTGGATTGAATTTATTAATGGGTAATATGAGCAAAGTTATGTATTACTTTAGGGGGTTAAATAGAATTTTCCAATAAAATAAAAAAATTAAAAAAAAAATAAAAACAGAGAAACAGAAGAGAAACAAAAGCTATAAATATATGTAAGCTATATATGAAGTGCTTGAGCAACTCTAATTTACCTTTGTTCCACCATCACTTTTTCTTTTTAAAGTAAATGTCAAATTCTACACCATGTACGGAACCAAATTGTAACGGATCATAGGAGATTATGGTTGGACTATCTGCAATGAGATTAACAAAAGAACCTTCAGAGAAAGCCCCATCACCTCACAGGAACAGATTGGCTCGATCACCAAAACCCATCATTAGGATGTTAGATACGCAAATTGGCTCCAATGAATTTTGATTTCTTGACCTTCGCTTAACTGATTCAACTTGGAAGCAGATAAGTAAGAAGAGGAACCAATTGGCCCCTAAATTCAGTGACTCAATCTCAGTACTTGCAGGCAAAACAAATCAAATCCATGCTCGAGTGCAAGGATGCTTAGTAGGAATCACTACAGCATCTTAGTCCAAGAACCCAAAAATGGGAAAACAGCAATCAACAATCTCAAGAGCAGAGGTGTGTCACTTTTTCTCTCCCTGCGACTCAACTTTCCCTTCTCCGTTGTTGTCTGCCGTGACCCTCCAGACATTCGGTATGCTCTCCGTGCAAATCCAGATCTATCTAGGTCATCCCAACCACCAAAATTTGGTGCATCTTGGCCACCATTAGAAACCGGACCATCATTTCCTGCTACCCACGATTGATATCCCATCTTTCCCTTTCTGGTTTCTCGACTTTCATCTTGTTCTTCTGCATCAGTTTCAACACTACTCACAGTGCTGGCAGATGGTTTCCTCCTCATCCTGGACTTGCGTTTTGGCCTGCTTCGTTTCCTCCCCCACAACTTCTCAAATGCCAGAGACACGACTGACTGACCAAGGGGAAGCACTAATGCCATAAGAACAGCTTTTGGGCCTGAAGCTAGCAGCCAAGATAAGATAATGGGTGGAAGTGTCCAGCCATAGGATCTGAACACCTGCACTGACCAAAAACAAATTTATTGAAATGTTAAACCCATCGGACGAAGTAAAGCCTGAAGCAGGAGTGAACCAGTACAAATTTCGCTCTCAGAAAATATTATTGCATGGTGAATATCTGTCTTGGACAATGGTAACTAAATTTTAGTCATTGAAATGTCATAATAGATCCTTGTTGAGAGTTCATTCTATCAAAATGCTTATATACTGGAAAGCAACAATATTACATACTTCACTCGTGGAAAAATATATTGCATAAATGATATTAATAACAAATAGGAAGTACAAGACGAACTAGAAACTAGTGGTGTAGTAAAAAAGACTGTCCATTTGATTAACAAGGGATTCGTCATTGACTAAATTTCAATCAGCAGAATAAATGAAGTACTAGTCAGGTAGTCTGCTGCACAAAAGCTATACAGAGAAAAATAAACCCAAAGCACCTAAAGGGCATCATTAAAATAAGCTAAGCTGGTGTTATCAAAGACAATAGACAGCACCAAGGTAAAGGACAGAGTATTGCTCGACAATCCAGACACCTGCTTGTGTAGGCGAAACAAGGCACTGATTCTTCAACATAACCAAGAAAAATGTAGGAATTTAAATAGGCAGCAAACTTCTTTAAGACCTAATAATCATAGTGTTCTGTAAATTTCTCTTCATTAAACAAGTTGATAAATCCACCGGCCAGTTTTAAAAACCTCTCTCGTTAATAAACATGTTTTCCCTTCAACAAATTGTGAGAATGGTGGCTGAGGTATCCAATGAAATAGAACAAAAGCCAAAGTTCTCTCTTAACCAAGGCACTTGATAGTTTGCCTCAGCCGAGGCAATCCCCACCACGATGCCTTGCATTGCTGAGTGCCCTCAGCTAACAATTGCACAGAAGATCAACTCCACCAATCTTATCACATATTTTAGAATATAACCGACATATAAAGCATACTCAATATCAAAATATTTAGCGCATTCGAGTACCCAAATCTTGTAGTAGAAAAGATAATAGCTGCCCCAGTAATGTCCTAAATCTATGTCCCAGCGTTTTGCTAAACACTACTAGAGAAGCTAAATTGAAGGGTAAGAACTTGCAATATCAAAATTGTACCTTGAAAATCCAGAAACTGTCAAAGACTTCCTCGAAGATCCCACCAGACCCTTCCTCCATCTCCGGCGAGGAAGAAGACTCGTCGGACCACCACCGCCTCTTCTCCTTCTTCTTCTTTCTGCCTCTGCTTCCTCCAAAGCCAAATTCAGAATCTTGGTCTTCTCCTTCGTCTTTGTCATCCTCGAAGTTGAATCCCTGTGAGGAACGGGCGGTTTCGGCATTGGAGTTCCAGGGACGGTACTGGTAGAGAACGAGCGGCGAGAATGAGAGGCCGGATAAGGGGTTTTGGGTCGCGTTGGATAGCGATAAGGAGGTCGAGGATGCGGCCACGTCCTTTAGTTTCTTCTCCTCCATTCAACTTCCATCATTTTTGGAGTATGGACTAGTTTCCCTTACTAGTCCCAAAGAGTAGCAGGAAAATGTTAGCTAAAAATAAAATAAATGAATAAATAATTTTTTTTGACATAATAAATAAATGATAGATCAACCACATTAATTCTTGTGTTTTATTTTATTTATCCCTTTTATTTTCCTTTAGCGTTAGTAATTAAGCCTACATAAACAAGACCAAACGAATCACACCACAAATGCTCAATAGATAATTTTGGGTAACCCCTCTCTTGATCTGTTTTTTTTCATTGGCGGGATTAATTTTTGTGGGAATCTATGATGAAAATATTAGTATTTGCCGTCTTGAATTTCATTAATATTCTGATAGGGTTAGGTCACTTTATAGGTCAGTCGAACTTGAGGGAGTGTCTTACTGCCGGTTCTCATCGTTTAGGCCTTTTTTTTGTGTAACTTCTGGTAAGCAAGGACTATTTTGGTCACATTCAAAAAATACATATAGTTAGTTTCTCTGGCCTTCCTTTTTATTTAGAAAAAAATATATGTTTTCATCTAAAACATTACAATTTATATAATCTCACCCTCATAACACACAAACGGTGGCGATTAACACGCACACACCAAGAAAAAAAAAAAAACCAGTGGCGGTTGCTTTTAATACGTTCAAGAAACGACCACGTCTCTTCGACATACAAACGGCACCGTTTAGCGAATCGCCTCTTAAGCCCTAAAAGTCTTGAATCGTATCCACCAGATAAGGAGGACCTGAGACAGAAAGAGACATAGACGAGGCCGATGCCCATGGATTTCTTCGGAGACATGGACGACCAGCCGTCGACGATGGCGATGGACGTTGACGACGTGGACCCTCTTGAGATCTACGGCGAAGGCGTAATCTCTGTCGACAACAAGGTCGCCGACGCCGATTTCTTCAACTCCTTCGAGGACGACTTCGACGACTCCGACATTAACTGAACCTTTTCATCATCATCATGTATGCCCTTATTTTCTAGGTTTTTTTTGTCTTCGTTAGAATCCTCCTGTGTTAAACGTGGAACGTGCATATTAGGAACGATGTGTTTGACTGGTTGGATCTTTTCTTATATGGTTGAACTAGAAATTATATGAGGTTTCGACTATGCGGAATGATTGATTGGCTCCTTTTTGTGGTTTTTAGGGTTTTAGATTTTTTTTTTTTTTTTTAAATTTTAGAATTAAGCTCTGGTTAGTTGCTGAGAAATTGATCAAAAGAACCGGGAAATTAATATGTATGTGGCTGATCGGCACCTTCTTTTAGTCGCACTTCGGTGTTTATTGGGTTTATGTAAAGAGGGTTGTCCTCCGTTTGGTTGCTGGGAAAAGGAAAAGAAAATTCACTCCGGAATCGGTACTGTTTTCCTTTTATATTGTTTTTGGATATGCCTTATGATTTCGAGTAGAGTAAAAGTGAAGTCTTAAGGATAGATGGTTGTATTTTTGGCTTAGTTGAGTGAGGGATTATGAATATAAATTAGTTTTTATTTTTACGTTTATCAATCCTCTATTTTGCTTGGAAATAATGTCAGCATTGGTTTTGGCCCTAGTATGCTGTTGATCTGAAGAGAATTCTCTTCGTCTTTGAAGCACACCTTTAATTTTCTGTGTTTTGGTTGATCTTTGATTCGGTGGATGTTTAATTATCAACTTAGGTAAACTTGTCTCTAAGCATCTAACTGGTGTGGAAACTGTCTCAGATATCTGTCACATTATAAAATGCACATGGATATCCACATTTGATAATGTTTCTCAAGATAATTATCTCCTTACTCAAATGGTACTTCCTCCCTCTGTAGCAAGGTGGAGGGTGAACCATGAGTTCAAGTCCCACCGAGTGCTTGTGTATCTTACAATTATTAGAAAAATAAATAAATAAAAAATTGTGTCATCTTCTCTTCTATGTAATTGGCAATTCAATTTAGGTGTTGGTGGTGATGGTTGAATTTTAGTGATTGCTGCTCGAATTGGAAGGCTTGGTTATGGATTTTCTTTGTGGAGCTTAGTTGTAATTTCCAAAGATTATGTCGAGAAAAGTTATAGGCGTTTGGTATGGATTTGCTGTAGGTGTTTGATATATGTAGGGTTCACTCTGTCATGATGATGGGATGAAATACTGCAAGAAATAAGGCGAATATCCAGAAAACCTCTCTATCTAGGTTTAAGCACGATTGTGGTACTGGTTTGAACTTTTTGGTCCGTATTGAAGGACCGGTGAATGGTTTATTTTCCTGCAATTATGGTAGTGGTGTGTGATGTATTTAACCAAAAGTGAGGACCTCATTTCCTTGAGCATGGGATCTGTAATTCTTGTGTTATTTAGATTGCAATTGGTAGGGCAGGTTGTTGTATGTTTTAATGGACGAGTAATGCTTGAAATTACATTTTTATCTCATAACTATCTTACAATATTGACTTGGCACTCTGACCCAATTCTTGGATTTATTTTTTACAAGTGATCCAAGGGTTTATTGGAACCACATGTAAAATAATTGTATTATAGAAATTTAGTTCTTAGCTCAAGCTAGGGTGTTTATCTATTTATATTAAGTCACATAAGAGTGATCCAAGACACTAGATTGTTAGAAGCTAGTTTTGTTGAATGGGTACATAGCTGGGAGCATGAAGATGAACACATGATGTGTGGACATGCTAACCTGGTTACTAAGAGATGTTGATCTACTTTGCATCAGCCTTGGTTCTAAATTGGGTGAGTTTCGGATGGCGGTGGGAGTAAGAGTGCTTGCCAATTTTGTGTGACAATATATACAAGAAGAAAAAGATAGAGCAAGTTCAAGTAATTATCATTGCCCTGTAAATGGGCTTTGGACGCCTACACTTTGTAAACTTTTGTTTTTAATTCAATATATATATATATATATATATATTTGAAAAAAGTAATATTTTGTTGGAGTTTTACCAAATTTACGTACAATGATCGGTTGTTTGTGTGCCCATAAATATGGTAAGCAACTTAGGATAATGAAATTGGGGTCTAATAATGGTTGTGGTACCAAATAAAGCGATGTAGCCTAGAACATTACATTAAACAAATACTGATTTATATTGATTGAGAATTTAATAATGGTTGGGCCGTCTACATATGAGTTTGACATTGTTGATGTTAGAACATCATCCCATGGCTCGTATATTTATGCTCAAACATATTCAATCTCTTCATAGTTTGGCTGAAGGTTAGAAGCTTTTTGCAGCATTTAAACTGCCTTCAACTCTATTGCAACTTCTTTCACTGTAGGCCATTTCTTCCCATTTAAGTTAGCACCTTTTCGCAAGGTGCGTGACTGCAATGATATCTTCTTTTTTGCCTTCTCTCAAAATTCGACTACTAAGAATTTCAAACAAATTGTTCTCTTCCAACGATTGAATGAAATATGTTGCTAGACTTTTGACTTCTTGTGTCTTTGTTGAATAGATCACTTTTTCGCCAATTAACAACACAATAAACTTTTATGTTTTTCTATTTGTATATATGTGTGTATAGGTAATTCATCAAGTTAATTAATTTGGAAACACTACAAGTAGCACTTCAAATTACCTCCAATTAATGACCATAGCTAATTCATTTTGGGAGCGTTACATGTGTGCCCCTTTTAATGGGGGAGGTTCTTGGCCCAAAATGGTAGCATGAATTCCAATAAGGTGTCACATTAATGACCAAAAGAGTGTATAGTTTCCACATGAAAAATATCATTAATTTGCTTATCTTATAAATGTGGTTGTGATATGCGAGTCCATTGCTAGGGTGACTATTCAATGTATCACCAACAACAAAAATAGATCCTTGAACATGGAGCTTTCTGCTATCTTATACTATCAATAGAATTGGATATGGTTAATCCATGTTCGCAGATGATTTTGAAATTACAACGTAAACAGAAAATTATTTAGCCTATAAAATGGCATCAAACAAATACTGATTCATGCAGATTGAGAATGTAATAATGGTTGGGCGTCTATAGATGAGGTTGACATTGTCGATTTGGGTTCAGCATCCCATGGCTCGTACATTTCTACTCGATCATATTCAAGCTTTTCATAGTTTTGTTGAAGGTTAGGAGTTTTTGGTGGCATTTGTACCATCTCCAACTCTATTACGACTTCTTTCATTGTAGGCCGTTTCTTTCCATTTAAGTCCAAGCACCTTTTCGCAAGGTTCGCGACCACAATAATATCTTCTTTCTTACCTTCCTTCAAAACTCGACTATCAATAATATCAAACAAATTGTTCTCCTCCACTGATTGAATGAAATATGTGACTAAACTTCTGAGTTCATGTGTTCTTGTTGAAGAGATCGCTTTTTCGTCAATTAATAGCTTAGCAAGGACAACATCGAAACTATAAACATCACTCTTTTTTGTAAACTAACTTGACTGGAAATACTCAGGGTCCAAATATCTAAAAGTGTCATGCACTAGTATAGTTAAGTGAGTTTGATCAACAGTGATGGATCTTGATGTCCCAAAGTCAGCTACTTTAGCTTTGTACTTATCATCTAAGAGTATGTTTGTAGACTTAATGTCTCGATGATAAATGGGCAAGGAAGCTGCTGAGTATAAGTAGAAAAGAGCTCTGCTACTTCAATTGCAATTCGTAAGCGCATATCCCATGTCAGTGGAAACTCTTCAGTTTGGCCATTGACATATTGGAAGAGAGTTTCATTGGGAATGTATTCATAAACTAGCAAAGGAACTTCAGTTTCCAAACAACAACCAATTAGCTTAACAACATTCATGTGGTTAATTTGTGAAAGAATGACAACTTCATTAATAAATTCTTCAAGTTTTGCTTCATCAATTACTCCGGACTTTTTCACAGTAACGATTCTACCATTTGCCAACATACCTGTGTAAACAGTGTCTTATCCTCCTTGACCAAGTATTTTATTTACATTAAAACGATCAGTGGCCTTCTCCAAATCTTTTGAATTAAACAATTTGGTGGTATCAACATTGGCTTCATTTGAAGATAATTGTTGTTGTAATAATTAATAAACCACCATTTCTTTTGAAAAAACTTGTTCTTCTATTTAATCCTTCTCCTTTTCTTTATTACTTTGTATGACCACCACCCACCAAGAAGTTGAACCAATAGCCCAAGGCTACTACTAACACCTGCTTAACGCAATGTAATAGGAAGATATTATTCATTACAATAAAATGTTATAGCAATAGCTTTGATTGAGAATGTTGATTTAAGATAGAGAGACATCTTCTCCTAATGCTAAAAATTAGTCTAACAACAAACAGCTGAAAAGAGGCAAGGAGCCATGGGAATGGGAAAGGTTCAGTACTTTCTTATTGTAGATGTTGAAGGCAATGTTCTGAAAGTACGATAGACCAAACACAAGTGCAAGCGGGAGGGTCTTGGTATTACTCTTGGGCTCAGATAAAGTACTTTCACTGTATGCGGGAGGGTCTTGGATTGGCTTCTGATGCTGCTCTGGGGATTTGGGATCTGGGTTTTGAAGAAAATCCAGTTGGGCATGCATTGATTCTGCTCAAATGGCCGATTGTGGGGCCTGAATCTCGGATCTGAGAAGGAAGGCCAAGTGGGTAGCCATGACTTTTGCTTAAGTTGGAGACCCATGCGTGGCTAGGGGTGGAGCATGGCCACCCCATAGCGCCACCCCAGCCACCCATGGGGTGGCCTCGCGCCACCCCCAGATGGGCGGGGGTGGTGGCTTGCCGTGGTGCCGCCTCCTTGGTGGCTTTTCCTTGAAAAAAAAAAAAAAAAAAAAAATTAAATTTTTAATTTAAATTTGATATATAATTAAGTGTAGTTGTGTTTATTTTAGGATTTTGATATTGAGATATTGTGAACCCTTAGATTAATCTAAGGGCCAGGAATGAGAAATATGACACTCATATTTCCCACTAGGGAGGAGATCCGGATCCATTGAATTCCATGATTATATTTCCCTTTAGAACCGCTAGTTTCATTCATTTTATGAGCTGTCTTTCCTTAGATAGAGGGTCATTAATGGCTAGCTTCCTTTTTCCTGGTTTGTTGACTCGGTTATTTTCCTTTTTCGTGATTTCAGGTATGACTATTAGAATGATAGGTCCAAGGGGTTGTTGGGTCAAGTAGTGATGGTCTTGGACTTTGGTAGCATAACCATCTGGTCTAAAAATCAAATCCCTTGGGTGAATCAACTCATTGGAGCCATACTCCTAGCGAAAGACAAAATTAACCGACTAGTGGGGTGAGAGTGCGTTACACAAATTTAAAGTTTATCCGTCAGGAAAAGATATATAAAGTGACCCTACCTTAAAGGAATTTCTTACCACATTGTCATTGATCATAACCACTAGACCTCACCACATGTCGAGGCTTTCTCTAATAAATTTTCTAATAGCCTTTGGATGGCTCAACTTGCTTTAGCCGCCTTTGCTGCGGGATCTTAGGTAGATTAGCGTCGGTTCGCCCTCTTACTACCAGCAACTTAAGCTTCAAGATGAGCATACTCTATTTCGATGTTCACCAGGTTCAGTGCTTTCACTCGTGTGCTTTTATATATAACACATGTGAAGTAAGCTCAATATTTCTTGCAGTTGTTTGATAAAAATGTCTCAACCAAGATGAATGGACTGCTTTGTTATATACATTGAATCTCTTCACCAATATTCAAATTATCCAATATGCTTTAATTTTCAAATAATTCCTTTCTTAATTTTTCAACTTTGGATATACGCTATTTTTCTGTGGTCCAACCTCAATTTCTTTGGTCCATTTTTTGGTACTCATTTTTGTGTGTTAAACATCAATGTAGATTCACAGGAGAAAATTAAAGTATTTAAATGAGTCGCGCAAGTTGTGGGACATCCCCCCAGAAAAATGATCGTGATGGAGTATAATGGATCATGGCAGCCAATAGGACAATGCCGATCGAAATTAAGACGGGTGATGGGCAAGAGTGTCAGGAGTGGGGCTTTCCTCAGGATATCTGACGACTAGAAGAAGGTACTAGTCAACACGAAGGAGGATTTATAGAGCTCATTGATGATATGTGAAACGTTACGATATTTTTAATTTACAATTATATGTACATATATAGCAGCTATTTTACTTATTTTGTGAAACGATTAGTTGATGGTGAAAATATAATGTAGGGTTCCTAATTTCTTAACATGTAACTTATGCAGACACAGTTCTATATCCCGTCTGGCTTGGACATTGAGGCAATAAAAAAGGACGCATTCTGTGACATGGGCGAGAAGCTAAGGCGTTGGAGACATGACTTGAAAAAGAAACTCGATATTTAGCGCGGTGAGACTCCTGTGACAGTGAAGCGGAGGATGTGGGAGTACCTTCGAGGGTACAATAGCGCAGACATGGATATTGTTGGAAAAATAGTGTGATCCATCCTCTCAAGTAGGTCACTAAGTTAATTTCAATTATGTAGTTTCAGTAATTGTAAATATTGTGAAGATGGTTCACATATTAATAATGTATATATGTTGTGTACGCATAGGACTATGCTCAGCATATGAGAGAGACATGAGCATTGAATAACACACCACATTGCACCGGCTCGCAGAGCTTCTCAATGTTATCAAATGAAGAGGTATGTTTGTCATTTACCATTTATATAAATGTCTATGTCATCATTAATATGCATACTAACATATGTTTGTGTTGTGGGTTTTTAATTGCAGGTACTTATTTCGGGCAGGGCTCCTACGCGAGCGAAGGCTTACATCAAGACCCACTGAAAGAAAGACGGTAGCTATCCAAATCGGAAGGTCGAGGAGAGAGTTGTATGTTGCTTACACCATTTATCTTTCATTTTTATTTGCGTATAGAAAACTTATTTAGGATTAACACTTAAATAACAATGATTGGGTGTAATGTAACATATAGGTAAGGATGAAGGAGCTATTGGAAAATGATCTTACATAATTGGTAGATGGGCCCTCTAAGACTATTCAGTGGGCACCGAACGACGCATACGCCCAGGCGTATGGCTCTAAGCCTGAATATGTGGGTCATGTTCGAAGGGTTAGTAAGAATATTCTCCCTGCGCACAACTACATCCACTCGTATTATACACCGTCCCAAGCACGTTCACAGAACCCCAGAAGCTCGAATATCTCGCAAATGATTGAAAGAGCACTCAAAGTTGAAAGGGAGCAGCATGGGACACATATGGCTGCACAGTTAGCCAGCAGAGGGTTGAGATTAATGCGGAGGTGACCTAGCAGGTTACCGCCCAGATGGCTGCACAGATTGCTCAGCAGATGGCGGCGTATGAGGCCCGGGTTCGTGTGCTTTTGGGCTCGAGACATGTCACCTCCAAGCCGGAGGTGACTAATGTTAGGGATCCGCACGACGTAGACTCCCCAGCCCGTGTCATTGTGAGGTCCTCAGTAGATAGCCGATCAAGTAAAACTATATTAGTTTTTATTTTGTTAGTAATTTGTCATTAGTAATTTTGTTTGGTAATCATATTTTGTTCGTATGTTTTTGCCACACATGCATGTGTATAACACATTTATACCATAATATGTGTAAATGATGTAAGGGTAGAAGCGAAGGATGGTGATCAACATGAAAACCAACAACAGACCCCGATTGAACAAAAGTCTCGTTTATCAAGACTATGTACCACTGGTTCAGCAAGCCCATACGTATACATATGACTTAATAAGAAGTTATTATCGAATATTCATAAATAGCGTATATACTTAACTTAAACTACTTGAAAATTAGGAATACTGTGTTGTGGTTGTGGAAATGCTTGATACGCATAGATCATATATATGCTTCGTAATTTCAGATCATTTTCACATTTTGAATGAATTATCATTGAAACTATGTATATACCCTGAGGTGTGTGTTGGTAGTGTAGATATAACATTGAAGTTGTTTATCTGACGTTTATACACGTCACTAAACTTGAATATTGTTGAGTATGACCTTCGTATACTTTGACGTTGCTAATCGCTTAAGACTTGATGATTGCTGATTGATTGTTCGAGTGTTTATTTGCTGATTGATTGTTGTTTAATCATTTGCAATGAGTACGGAGAAAAATAGCGGTCATGATGGTGTGGACTCGGCTTTTTGTTGGGGTGTTTGTACAACATGTATTCGTGAATCACTTAAGTTGTATTTCCTATTTTTGTTGATATATATATATATATATATATATATATATATATAGAGAGAGAGAGAGAGAGAGAGAGAGAGAGAGAGTTGGATTTATAGACAATGATGTATATATGTATGTTTTGTGGACATCATCTTGATTGATAGCCCGGATACGATTCTAGAAATGATGTATTTTGATGGATAGCTATTGATAGTTATTGTTATCAGGTGTACGCATAAAATTTCGGAGAAATTTATTAAAAAAAAAAAAAAAAAAAATTCCTGCATGGCTTAGTAATGTGTCATAAACTGACACGTTACTAAACTTTAGTAACGTGTCAATTTCTCACATGTTACTAAACACTAATGTGTCAGATTCTAACATGTTACTAATTGAAATTTAGTAACAACCAAATCAGTAACACGCTGCACACGTTACTAACCACACGTTACTAACATTTTGTAACGTGTCAAGACACGTTACTAAAGTGCTGTTACTAATCATAAGGTTTTTTGTAGTGGTATTAGACAATGAAGACTACGTGTCTTCAAAGAAAGAAATTATTGTCAATAAGGAAGAAAATTATTAGGATTTAGAAATTATTGTCAATAATATTAAGTGTTCTCGAGCTTAAACATATCCCTCGTGATTCAAACCATAATAAAGCCAATAGCCATCAGAATTATGAATTGAAGTGGACGAGGTTCATTCACGAAGGCGGTCATATAGAAGAAGGCTAGAGGTTCTTGAACCACTGCGGTGGGAGGTAAACATGTCGTTTTTTGGGGTTACAAGATTGGGTTGTTAGAGTTACAAATTAAGGTTTTGTAAGTGAAACAATATTTAATGTAAGTATTTTATAGTTGATGCATTTTAGGGTTAGTTGGCTCCTTGAGTGGTTTTACTTATAAAGAGTTTTTCAAAATGTTTTCACTTCGTCACCAAATCCGTGTATCATTTATTTTTGTGTTTATATTGGGTTAATAACAACTTGGGGTCTAAATCATAATTTTCAAACCCAAATGAAGTTTATTTTCTAATTCAATAATCTGTTCACTTGTCCTGTCGTTACTCAGTTCTATCACTTGATTGAAATGTTTCACCAAGACTGAAATTCCTCTTTTGTTATGTATCAAGCAGTATCATCTCTCTCCCTGTGTCTCTCTTTCTTTCTAGGATGATGAACGGACGTGTGAAATAGCAAAGCCCAAGCCCCCGCTTGATTTCATAAGCGATTATCTTCCTTCTGGTAGTCGCCAAGAAGACCAAGTTGCCTTCTGTGCATGAAGCCAGCAACCATGGTTGACCCAAATGGATGGTCCACAATTGTGGCTTTTTGGGCACGTCGTATATATTCGTAACATGCGTTAAACAATCAATTAGAAGGCCTCATGATCTGGGCCATTCATCAATTTCAAGATTTAATTAAATCAAGATATAGGATATCGTAAAGTTAATTAAAGGCCTAATTAAAAGTCATTTAATGACTTTTAGTCACAAAAACGTCCATCTCCGCGTCTTCACAAGCATCCTATTGGAAAAAGATTATTCTCGACCATGTGTACATGCATGATCATAGACAATAATTATAACCCTTTTACAACCACAATCTCCTTGCTATTGGTCACAAATAAGTAATTAAAAGATAACGATGGACGACTTAATTGTCTATGCTAATTACCTTTGGGTCAAACCCGAAGCTCATGCCCTGTATGGAGGCACATGATCAAAAGGAGGGTACCTGATGGCTTTAGTACTGTGGCTATAGTATTTGACATAGAGTTTGGTCTAGTAGTCAAAATCGAAGTGTTGAATTCGAATGATTTTGCTTTGCCATTAATGCTCGAACTATAGTGAAAATCCTGAGGTAGAAAAGAGAGCTACTCATATGGCAAAATACTTAGTAAAGTACCTTAAGGCCTAATTTGACACAGACAACAAAATTGATTCTTATAAAAATAGACATAGAGATTTCTGCTACCTTATACTATCATAAGACAATTGAATATGGTTAATCCATGTTCTTAGAAGATTCTCGAAATGACTACTAGAAAACAAAGTACACAACAAATTATGTAGCCTACAACATGACATTAAACAAATATTGATTCATACTGATTGAGAAGGTAATAATGGTTGGGCGTCCACAGATGAAGTTGTTGATGAAGGAGCAGCATCCCATGGCTCGTACATTTCTGCTTGGACATATTCAAGCTCTTCATAGTTTTGTTGAAGGTTAGGAGCTTTTTGCAATGTTTGAACTGCCTCCAACTCCTTTGTGACTTCTTTCATTGTAGGTCTTTTCTTCCCATTTAAGTTCAAGCACCTTTTTGCAAGGTTCGCGACCACAATGATCTCTTCTTTTTTACCTTCCTTCAAAACTCGACTATCAAGAACATCAAACAAATTATTCTCCTCCACGGATTGAATGAAATATGTGGCTAAACTTTTGGATTCTTGCGTCCTTGTTGAAGAGATTGCTTTTTCGCCAGTTAACAGCTCAGCAAGGACAACGCCGAAACTATAAACATCACTCTTTTCTGTAAATTGGCTTGACTGTAAATACTCAGGGTCCAAGTATCCAAAAGTGCCATGCACTAGGGTTGTTAAGTGAGTTTGATCAACTGTGATGGATCTTGAAGTCCCAAAGTCAGCTACTTTAGCTCTGTATTTTTCATCTAAGAGTATGTTTGTAGACTTAATATCCCGATGATAAATGGGCGAGGAAGCTAATGAGTGTAAGTAATAGAGAGCTCCTGCTACTTCAGTTGCAATTCGCAAGCGCATATCCCATGTTAGTGGAAACTCCTCAATTTGTCCGTTAACATATTGGAAAAGCGTTCCGTTAGGAATGTATTCATAAACTAGAAGAGGAACTTCGGTCTCCAAACAACAACCAATCAGCTTAACCACATTCCTGTGGTTAATTTGTGAAAGAATGACAACTTCATTAATAAATTCTCCGAGTTTTCCTTCGTCAATTACCTTGGACTTTTTCACAGCAACGATTCTTCCATCTGCTAACATACCTTTGTAAACAGTGCCTTGTCCTCCTTGGCCAAGTATTCTATTCACATTAAAACGATCAGTGGCCTTCTCCAGATCTTTTGAATTAAACAATTTTGTGTTTTCAACATTGGCTTCATGTGAAGATAATTGTTGTTGTAACAATAAACCACCATTTCGTTTGAAGAACTTGTTCTTTTGTTTAATCCTCCTCCTTTTCTTTATCACTTTGTAGGACCACCATCCACCAATAAGTAGAACCATCGGTCCAAGGCTGCTGCAAATACCTGCTTAACACAATGTCATAGAGAAATATTATTCATTGCAGTAAAATGTTATAGTAATAGTTTCCATTGATAATATTGACCTAAATTAATAGAAAGACATATAGACATATTCTCTTAATGCTAGAAATTAGTATGAAAAACTCTCATGTGACAAAAAGTATGCTAATATATTTTGACTATTAAAGTATTCAAAAAGAGGAGATGGTAAAAGTGGGCTACTGGCCGAGGAAGATGATTAAAAATAAAAAATAAAAGAGCATGAAAGTTTAAAGGTTTGCATTAAAATCCCTTACCTGCATTTTTTAAGATTGTAACCATTATTTTAAATGAAAGGTCATGATTTTGTAATGTCATCAATTTTGAATTTTTTGTTTTGTTTTTTTTTGTTTTTTTTTTTTTAAAAAAAAAAACCCTTATAGGAATTGATTTCTTTAGCCAAAACCTAAAGAGGTTGTGTGCACCACCCCTAATATTTTTGGAGTGATATGCAATCCCAATGAGGTGGTCAACCACCCTCATATGAGCCTTGTAAATTGGCCCAACCACTCCCTCAAGACTTGAGGTGGTGAGTGACAAACCACTCTTCCAAGGTTTATAGGAGTTGGTTGGCTTCTGATCATGAGTTTTTGGGATGATTTGGCCACCCCAAAACCCTTTAGGTGGTGGTCAACCACTTTCTTTGAGTGGCTAGCTAAAGAATCTAATTCTTGCATTTTTTTATTTTTTATTTTTTGCCTCAAAATGATTGACTGGACAAAATCTGAGTGTCCATTTAAACCATTTTGAGAAGCAGGATCTTGCAATTTTTTAGAATTTCGAGAAATTCTGATCCAAAAGGTTCCAATATATCTCAAAGATAACAGTAAGTGAATCTTAGGGATATATTTATTTGGAAAAATTACAGTTTACCCCTCAAAATTAACAGCGTTTTTCAATTCGAACATCAAAGTTTCAATTTTTTGCAATCCACCCCCACAAAGTTCAAATTTTTTTCAATTCGACCAATATTATCTCAAAATTTCCATATTACCCCTAATTTTTATTTTTTTTTTTTTTATGAAAAAAAAAAAAAAAATTTGGGTGCAAAAATGGCAGGATGGAATTTTTTTTTTAATTTTTTATAAAAAAATTAAAAAAAATAAAAATTATGGGCAATATGGAAAGTTTTGGATACATTGGTCAAATTGCAAAAATTTGAAACTTTGAGGAGGTGGATTGCAAAAATTGAAACTTTGGTGTTCGAATTGAAAAACGTTGTCAACTTTGGGGGAATAAACTGTAATTTTTTCTATTTATTTAAAACTGATTGCATAGAAAATGTACGATAAAAAATATTTTTTTTTAAAAAAAAAAAAGAAAAAAAAAAAAGAAGAAGAAGAAGTGATTTGATTCTCTACACGCTTGGAAATACTTCAAAGGTTGGAATATAAGCACTTTACAAGGAGTATAACCGAGTGGCATAAGTCTTAGAAACGTAATGGTCATGATGAGCCTATTTTGATCCTTTTATTTTTTTATTTTGAAAATATGTGCTCAATTTTTTTTTTTTTTTTCTCAAAACATGTTTAAAATAAAAAATAAAAAATAAGCATACCTATCGTGGCCGCATTTCCATTAGACTTGGTGGGGCGAGTCCTACAACGGTGAGACCCATGAGTATTTTCACAGTAGTACTGGACACTCCCGGCTGAATTGTACAGGGAACAAGGGTTTGAGCGCTCGCATTCGTTAATATCTTACATGTATGGAGACAAACAATAGATGTTAGTATCTAATAAATCAAAAGCAAAATTCATAGTTATTAATTATTAAATCCTCAATTATTTAAAAAGAATTTAAAAAATAAGAAATTTAATTATTTAAATTAATATTATAACATTTTTGTGGGTAACAAATTCCTACTGATCAATAAGAAAAGTCTAACAATATCATTGATTATTCCAAAAGTCTAATTTGATAAAAATAAGAAATTTAATCATATAACATGTGCCTAGATGTGTGGCTATTTACTACAGACAATGATCTTCTCAATTTCACGATCATGATTTAAAATCGGTGAATCTAATGGTTTACATGATTTCACATTATTTGAATTTGTAAAAGATGTGTTAACATTGACTATATATGCGGTTAAATGACATCAACTTTAGATTATTATTTTTTCTAATTAAATCAATTTCATTTAAAATTGAAAGAATCATGTTCTATTAGCGCAAGCTAGGATAACAAGTGGTTGGAAAAAGCAAGGTCTTGTTTTTAAAAGGGACCATCCACCCATGGTAATAGGTTAATATGTGGTTCTTTCGTCTAGCTAGTTCTTATCAATAAATTTTGTACTTATCTGAAAGAAAAAAAAAATTAAAAAAGAAAAAGGAAGAAAAAAAGGCTTGTAAGATACTTGATAAAACATAAAATAGGAAGGAAAAAAAATTTAAGTATGAAGCTTCCCTTTGTCTAATTAAATTTCAAAATGATCTATCAAAATGAAATTTTATTATATCATCAAAATTATCAATATATTTTTTTTCCCAGGTTCATATTGGTGGCCACACGTGTAATTCGACACTACACAGGTTTATACTTGTGGTCTGCGTACAAGGCACATGTATGTACAAGTGTTAATTCATAGAACCAGCCATTTAAATAACACAAATAAAAACGAAAAAGAAAAGAAGAATTAAAGAGATGGATAGAATAGTAGAAAGAAGTTTACCTTGGCATCCATCAAGAAGATAGGGATTTCCTTCAAAGCCATTTGCGCAAGAACATGTATAAGTCGAGGCCAAGTTATAATAATAATAAGAAGAAGAAGGACGGTAAATAATATTAGAACAATTGTAGGTTGGGAACGTATTATTATAAGCGGTGGAGGTGGAGGCATTAATATAGGATTTTGGAAGTGAGTAGAATGATGTATTAGGAATCCTCCATTCCAACACCACAGGAACCTGCGACATAATGGAGCTACCATTAATTGAACGTTTTTGGAACCACTTTTCTTCCACCAAGAATGCAGACTTGCATCTTTCGTAATTGTAACCGCTTTTATTTGTTGGCTCCATACTTGTATTGAAGGCATCGAGATATGTAGGAATTGTGGCTTGGCAGCAGTTGATGCCATTGCAACTACTTGCATTTACCAATTCAATGATAGTACGGTCACAAATTGATCTGCACCCAGCCTGAACTGCTTGACCGCTAGTAAATGAACCATTATCAGTAGTATTTGGACCATACACGTTCACCATTGAGGCCAAGATGTCGCAGCCGATGGCGATGAATCTGTTCTGGGACTGGGAGAAGATGAAAGGGCTTGTTGCTAACTCCGTATTTAATTTGCTCCATAAACCATTATCACGTCCTTCATCAGCACACGCAACAAATGTAGGATAGTTGACACGAACTGTGCCTTCTAATAATGAAATGTTGAGCACCTCCAAGTCGAACTTCTTCAAAACAGGTTTGGGAGAGGACCTCCCAAACCGAGAATTGTTATTATTGCAAACTACTTCAAACCACTCATCAACGTAGCAACCTGCAGCTCCTATTCCAAAAGGGAATGGGATATCGCTAACATTCCCACAGCTTCTGTGACATGAACTACTATTACTTGCTAAATCCACTGCTTGTACAAATATTGCATCAATTGAAAACAATAGCAAAATGATCTGAAATACCATTTGCACCCCCATTTCTCTCTCTCTCTCTTTCTTTCTAGGATATTGATGAATTGGCGTGCATGTGAAGCAGCAAAGCCCAGCCCCCGCTTTTTATAATTAACGCCATGCGATATTATCGTCCTTTTCTATAAGTCACCAAGAAATTGTATGGAAGTTACCAACAAGACTTCGACCAAGTCGTCTTAATTAGTTTATTACAAAAAAAAAAAAAAAACAAACAAACAAACAAACAAAATTGTCAGAACGCTAACTTTTGACTTGTCTGCTGCATTCTCCTCATAGACTAGTTCTTTGTTTGCTTTCATTGTCTTTTTCAAGTCAAGTCATTTTCTGATCTAGAAAGGAATGATAAGGACTTTGGACAAGTCCCAAAACATGCCTAATAAGAGACTTTTATGCATTTCAATCTACATTTAATTGTTTTCCAAAGAATATTCAGGCGGCTTGAAACTTGCTCAGAACATAAAGCAGACGGTAGGCATGCATTATTAATTACTTTTCAGACTCAAACTGGTTGACCATAAAATCGTCCTCTGCTTCTTGTTTTGCTGTTTTCAATAAAAAATGTGAAAGAGGATTTGATTTTTCTTTTCCACTTTTTTCTGAGCAGTTTAACCATTATATTGTCAGAATATGTTAGGGAATTTGATTTAGAGATTTAATTGTAATTAATTGTAATTTCAAGTAATCAGATTTGATGATAATTGATGGTAATCAAATCAGATTATCTACCCTCCATTTTCTTATAAATATGAGTACTTTGTATTGTAACAATATCAAGAAATAAGTCTAAGGTTTACTTTTTATCACAAGAGGTCACTCTGATTTGCTTAAAAACGACGATGATTCATTTGTCAAAATTTTGTTTAAAATTTAACGAAACACCACGTCAGCACCAATCATGGTTTGACACGTGTCCATCTAATTAATTAATTAAAAATATTAATTTTTTTTTAAAAAAATTAAAAACATTAAAAAATTATATTTATTTAAAATTAAAAATAAAATAAAAAATTGGGCGATGGCCATAGCCACTCCTTTGGCCATCAGCCACCCCCACCCTCTTCGGCCATTTTCTAGGAAAATTTTCCGGAAGGCCCTTGGGGGTGGCCGAACCACCCCCAAATTAAAAAAAAAAAAATTTTAAAAAAAAATCATGGGCCCGTGGGGGTGTCCGAACGACCCCCATGGCCAAAGGAGGTGGCTGGCCAAAGGGGATGGCTAGCCACCCCCAAATGGCCAAAGGGGGAGGCTACGGCCACCCCCAATTTTTTATTTTATTTTTTAAAAAAATATGACGTGGCACCCAAAAACTCACGTACTACGTCACGTAGTACTCACGCATAAGGGTAACATGGCATTCCGTTAAAAAACTTAATGAAATCTGAACGGAGGTACTAAGTGGGTTTATTGCATTACCACATGTACCATTTGCGATATTTTTTAAAACACATGTGACTATTTGATTTTGGTACAAACAACAGGTACTGATATAATATTTAACCCTAAAGAAAATAAGAAATTATAAGTTACGTGGCTCGGTCTATGATTTACGTTCACCGAATAAAAGACCAAATGACTACATTTAATTCTTATTCCTTGATATTGTTACAATACAAAAGACTCATATTTATAAAAGAATTGGGAGTAGATAATCTAATTTGATTATCGTCAAATCTAATTATAATTGAATCAATTAGATTTAATTATCATCAAATATGATTACAAAAAATTATAATTAATTAGAATCAAATTCCCTAAAATATTTTGACAATATAATGGTTAAACTGCTCAGAAAAAAGTGGAAAAGAAAAATCAAATCCTCTTTCACATTTTTTATTGAAAACAACAAAACAAGAAGCAGAGGACGATTTTATGGTCAACCAGTTTGAGTTTGAAAAGTAATAATGCATGCCTACCGTCTGCTTTACGTTCTACGCAAGTTTGAAGCCGCCTGAATATTCTTTGGAAAACAATTAAATGTAGATTGAAATGCATAAAAGTCTCTTATTAGGCATGTTTTGGGAAATTTCCAAAGTCTTTATCATTCCTTTTGAGATCAGAAAATGACCTGACTTGAAAAAGACAATGAAAGCAAACAAGGAACAAAATGAAAGACTAGATAATTAAATAGGAACCTTTTTTTTTTTTTTTTTATGAAAAAAATTAATTAGGAAGTTAGGAAGTGGTCAAAGTTCTGAACAAGGACTTAGAAACTCTGCCTGCTACAGCATCAAAAGAGTGTGCATTTGTCAATACAGAACTATTCAATCATGATCGTCAAACTTTCAAAGTTACTATTAGGCTTTTTGCGATATCCTATTGGGGGACGGAATCACCTCTATCTTCATATAATTCAATCTTGAAATTGGATGGATGCCGTAGATCATCAACTTGGCTGTTTGATCTTTGTCAAACTTGCAAAAATTCTAAGTCGAAATCACGCGAAAATGAAAGTAATTGTGGGGCTTAGCTTCTTCATCTTATTCGGCTTTGTTACTAAATTTTAAGGGTGGTATCCTCATGCAGGGACGGAGCTAGGAAGTTTTATGGGAGGGGATCAAAGCAAATTTTTTTTTTTTTTTTTACAGCGTGTAATGAACTAGTACTTTTTTCTATTTTTTCCTTCTTTTTCTAATCATTGGTACTTAAATACAATGAGGAATTGAGCTTAGAATTGTGTCATACTCTCCAATTAAATGTTTAAATTCTAACAAACAATATTCTCAATATTTAATAACCATAATATCCAAATTACAAGACCACTTAGATTAGAAATTGAGCTTAGAGCAAAGACAGAGGGAGGGGGGACCGGCTGGGGCCATGGTCTCCCCGCCCTCCAACTTCCTAAAAAAGATACTATCAAATTATTCAAATTGCTATAGCTAGCTTCCAAAAAGTCTCTATAATTAATACACGTTTGCAATGACGTTGCTTACACACAGAGACGAAGGGAGGGGAAATTTTCCAAAGTCCTTATCATTCCTTTCGAGATCAGAAAATGACCTAACTTGAAAAAGACAATGAAAGCAAACAAGGAACAAAATGAAAGACTAGATAATTAAATAGGAACCTTTTTTTTTTTTTTTTATGAAAAAAATCAATAGGAAGTTAGGAAGTGGTCAAAGTTCTGAACAAGGACTTAGAAACTCTGCCTGCTACAACATCAAAAGAGTGTGCATTTGTCAATACAGAACTATTCAATCATGATCGTCAAACTTTCAAAGTTACTAGTAGGCTTTTTGCGATATCCTATTGGGGGACGGAATCACCTCTATCTTCATATAATTCAATCTTGAAATTGGATGGATGCCGTAGATCATCAACTTGGCTGTTTGATCTTTGTCAAACTTGCAAAAATTCTAAGTCGAAATCACGCGAAAATGAAAGTAAGTGTGGGGCTTAGCTTCTTCATCTTATTCGGCTTTGTTACTAAATTTTAAGGGTGGTATCCTCATGCAGGGATGGAGCTAGGAAGTTTTATGGGAGGGGATCAAAGCAATTTTTTTTTTTTTTTTTTTACAGCGTGTAATGAACTAGTACTTTTTTCTATTTTTTCCTTCTTTTTCTAATCATTGGTACTTAAATACAATGAGGAATTGAGCTTAGAATTGTGTCATACTCTCCAATTAAATGTTTAAATTCTAACAAACAATATTCTCAATATTTAATAACCATAATATCCAAATTACAAGACCACTTAGATTAGAAATTGAGCTTAGAGCAAAGACAGAGGGAGGGGGGACCGGCTGGGGCCATGGTCTCCCCGCCCTCCAACTTCCTAAAAAAGATACTATCAAATTATTCAAATTGCTATAGCTAGCTTCCAAAAAGTCTCTATAATTAATACACGTTTGCAATGACGTTGCTTACACACAGAGACGAAGGGATAATTAATACACGTTTGTAATGACGTTGCTTACACACAGAGACGAAGGGAGGGGGGATTGGCTGGGGCAATGATCCCTCCCCCCCCCCCCCCCCCCCCAAATTCCTAAAAAAAGATATTACCGATTATTCAAATTGCTATAGCTAGCTTCCAGAAAGTCTCTATAATTAATACACGTTTGCAATGACGTTGCTTACACATAGAGACGGAGGGAGGGGGGACCGGCTAGGGCCATGGTCCCCCCCACTTCCTCAAAAAATATATTTTAAGGAGTAAAAATAAATAAATAAAAATTTATACTGGTCCCCCTCCCCCCCCAAACTAAATTGATAGGTCTCGGTCCCCCCAACTCTCCTCCACCGGTTGGTTCTTACTTCGTAAGTTAATCCTGAAGTTTTCTTTTGGTTAATTTTTCTATTGTTTTGCTTAGATATTTGGTTAAGAATTTGAAAAGTTAAAATTTTTTTTTTTCCCTTCACTGTCGACTTGGAAAATTGGAAATTCCTGATGCCACTTGGTAATTTATGTGTTTTTTGTTGTTATTATTTTCTTTATGTATGTATGTAAATCTTGGATCTTTTCTCTATGAAAATAACAACAACAAAAAACACATAAATTTACATACATACATGAAGAAAATAACAACAACAAAAAACACATAAATTTCCAAGTAGCAACAGGGATTTCCAGGTTTCCAAGCTAACAGCCAATCTATGAAGGAAAAAAAAAAAAAAAAAAATCAACTTTTCATATTCTTAACCAAATTTCCAAACCAGACAATAGAAAAATTAACCAAAAGAAAACCCCAGGATTAACCTAAGAAGTAAAAACCAACCAGTAAAGGAGAGTTGGTGGGACTAGGACCTATCAATTTATTTTGAGGGATGGACCAGTATAATTTTTTTTTGACCCCTTAAAATATCTTTTTTGAGGAAGTGGGGGGGACCATGGCCCCAACCGATCCCCCCTCCCTCCGTCTCTGTGTGTAAGCAACGTCATTGCAAACGTGTATTAATTATAGAGACTTTTTGAAAGTTAGCTATTGCAATTTGAATAATCGATAATATCTTTTTTGAGGAAGTGGGGGGACCATAGCCCCAGCCGGCCCCCCCCCCCCCCCCCCCCCCCCCCTTTCGTCTTTGCTCTTGAGGCTTCTAGTAATTGATTGTTTAAAGCATGTTGCAGATACATAAGAAGCTCCCAAAAAGTCACAATTGTTACAATATATTGAAAATATAATATATTTTCTGTATATTCCATTACGGACGGAGCCAGGAAATTTTATGGGATGGGGCCACCCAAAAAAAAATTTCAGTTCTTAAGAATTTTTTATTAAAAAAAAAAAATTATTTTAGTTATTTTTTATGAACTAAAGACTACCGCAAGAGCCAAAAAAATTAAGTATTTGAAAGTAAAGGCCAAAAAAAAAAAAAAAAAAAAAAAACTTTGTGGGTATGGCCCAAAAAAATTAAGAATAGAGCCAAAAGTTTTTATTGGATATGGCCAAAAAATCTAAAAATATGGCCAATTTTTTTTTAGGAGGGCCAAATGACTAAACTTAAAACTTTACTTTACTCTCTTTTTTTTTTTTTTTTTTTTTTTTTTTCATATATGGGGGGGGGGGGGGGGGAGACCATGGCCTACCCCGGTCCCCCCCTCCCTCCGTCTCTGTTAATTCTATAATTATGTTGATATTAAATATTCTCTTATTTATGGGCGGATTGTAATCAAATCATAGGGATTTGATTACATACTTGTATTTAGACATTACCCTATAAATATTGACTTTTGTATTGTAAACAAAAAAAGAAAATAAGCCCACTTGGGCAGTTATCAGATTGGCACACTGAACCTGATCGGCGCATGGTGCATGTGATGTTGTCGTTTTGGGTTGATTCCGGCTGATCTAGAACAAGCGGCAAAAGTTATGGCGAATAGTGTGACAATCGGAGTGATTGATGGAATGTGGTGGCGTGTGGTAGAACCGGCAGAAGCTTTCAGTGAAGCGTGGTGGCCGGAGGCGGTGCATGATTATTGAGGGCCACAAGAAAGTGGCTCTAATACCATGCTAAAATAGCTTTGATACCATGCCGAAATATATTTTCATTATATTCTATAATTATGTTGATATCAAAATATTATCTTATTTATGGGCTGATTGTAATCAGATCCCCTTAAGCCAAACTTCAAAAGGGGCCGACGATATGCCAAAATCTAAAAATAGGCCTGATTACAATCAACCCATAAATAGAGAAGGACAAAGTTTTCCTCCAAACTAGGTTGGAGGAAATTCCTCCAACCTAGTCTTTAAAATTGACATGTGTCCTCAAACATGTGCTTCTCACATGTTTTTTTTAATACCCTAATTTCCCCAAACCATAATTAACTCCACCCTTAGTTTCTCTCTCTCTCTCTCTCTCTCTCTCTCTCTCTCACACATTCTTCTCTCTCTCTCTCTCTCACACGTTCTCTCTCTCTCTCTCCTTCCCCTCCCGCACGAGACCAAGCTGTCTTTCCAACCCAAAAAATCTCTCCATGGAGAGTTTCAAAGCAACAGAAGAGCACGACACTCCTTCATCAACCCTCGCGTCGTCGAAGCCCTTGATGGTGAGAGTTTTCTAAGCTTTAGAATTTTTTTTCTATTTTCTGTTTTCTCTAATTTTCTGGGTTTGGAACGGCTAAATCAATTTTAAAACAAAAGTTTTTTTTTTTTTTAGCTGCTTTGTCTATAATTTCATCTTATGATATTTATGGCTTTAGAATCAATCCTGACCTCTATTTACTTGAGTTGGAACAGAGGAGTTTGTGTGGAACTCCTCTTTTGTTGAGGTCAGTTCTTATGGAACTCTGTTGTTGAGGTGTTTGAGTTGTTTATGAAGTCTTCTTCCTTAAAAGTCTATTCAATACAATTGCAGAGAGTCACCAATATGCTTTGTAGATAAAAGAATTTTGACAAATTTTTTTATTTTTTTTTTATTTTTGAGAATATGTGATTTAAAGATAAAAGAATCTTGATTTTTTTTTTTTTCCAGAGAAGTTGTTTGTTAGGAAGAGAAAAAGAATTAGCAAGCATATCTTTGTAATATTTGTAAATATGCATGTTCATTTAACCAATTTGCTTACACTTTTTTTTTAAAAAAAAATTTATTTCGTACTGAATATTAAATGCACTATTTTCATTGTAGATATTGGATACTAATGAAAGATATGCATTGGACAATGAATTAAATGAACAAGAACATGTTCATGGTCTCTTAAGCAAATTAAACACCCCAAGTAAACAAAGCAGAGAAATTGCTGAAGTGCCGAAAATTGGTATGAAATTTGATTGTGATGATAGTGCATATGAATTTTACAAAGAATATGCTCACCGAATAGGCTTCAGTGCAAGAAAACAATTTGTGAAGCGATCCAATTTAGGAATTGTTCAAAGGAGAACATTTTGTTGCTCAAAAGAAGGTAAACGAGTTGTTGATAAACGGAAAGAACAAGTATCTTTTCATCACCCAATTTCACGTGTGGGGTGTTTAGCACAAATGACTTGTCAACTTCAAAAGGATGGTATGTTAGAAGTTGTTTCTTTTTATGAGCAACATAATCATGCGTTTGTTCAGACTCCCATGAAACACATGTTAAGGTCGAAAAGAAAGATTACACTTGCTCAAAAAGCTATTGCAGATGATGCCGAGAAGTCTGGAATATCAATCAAACAAACTATAGATTTGTTGAGCATGCAAGCTGGAGGTCGTGAAAATCTTGGTTTTTTGGATGTTGACTATAAGAATTATATACATTCTAATAGGAGGAGGGCTTTGAAGAAAGGGGATGGCCGTGCTGTGATGGAGTACTTTCGTAATATGCAATTAGAAGATCCATCTTATTTTTATTCAATACAACTAGATGACAATGATCTTATCATGAATATTTTTTGGGCAGATGCTAGATCAGTGGTTGATTATGGACACTTTGGTGATGTGATATGCTTTGACACAACTTATCGTACAAATACGTATGGTCGACCTTTTGCACCATTCATTGGGGTTAATCATCACAAACAAACAATTATCTTTGGTGCAGCATTACTTTATGATGAAACTGTAGATTCATTTAAGTGGTTATTTGAAACTTTTTTAAGTGCAATGTCGGGAAAGCAGCCAACAACTATACTTACAGATCAATCTGCTGCAATGGCCAAAGCAATAAATGAGGTGTTTCCTAAATCAAATCATCGTTTATGTGTATGGCATATTTATCAAAATGCTGCTAAGCATCTGAGCCATGTATTTCATTCATCAAAGCAGTTTGCAAATGATTTTGGCAATTGTGTATATGATTATGAAGATGAAGATGAATGGCTACTTTCATGGGATAATATGCTTAAGAAGTATAATCTTACGAATAATAAATGGCTGAATGGGATATTTGATGTAAAAGAGAAATGGGCTATGGTATATGGTCGACATATGTTTACTGCTGATATGAAAAGCACCCAACGCAGTGAGTCCATGAACAATGTGTTGAAGAAGTACTTGAAAGCGAAATATAATCTTTTGCGATTTTTGGAACAGTACTCTAGACTCTTGGCTGACAAACGACATCAAGAACTACAAGCAGAGTTCAAAATGAGTCAAACAACACCTATTTTAAAAGTTGATGTTGAGATGTTGAGACATGCTGTAAAGTTATACACCCCAGAAGTGTTCCAAATGTTTCAAGATGAATACATGAAGATGGGCGATTGTACTATTTACAAGGCTAGTAAATCTGATAATATAACAGAGTACAAAGTTAAATATAGGCAGAGACCTCAAGAACACTTGGTTAAGTTTGAGGCCTCAACAACTATGGTCCAATGCAGTTGCATGAAGCTTAACTTTGTAGGAATTCTATGCGTCCATGCTTTAAAAGTTCTTGACAAAAAAAATATTAAGAAGCTTCCAATCAATTATATATTGAAAAGATGGACAAAGGATGGAAAGGTTGGTGCTATCAAGGACTATCGTGGGATTAATATTAAAGTTAACTCTCAAGAGTCAATTGGAAAGCGTTACTCCCATTTAAGTCACAATTTTCGTGAAATTTCTACACTTGCAGCAGAGAGTGTGACAATGTATGAATGTGCCAATAGATGTTCTAAAAAATTATTAAAGTATTTGCAAGAAATGAGAAAAAAATGCTATTCTGAGGGTGTGGAGTGTCAATTAGAGGTCCAAGGTGAAGCTAATAGTAGTTCTGATGAGGATGTAGCTTTGCAAGCCATACTTGGGATTAAAACAAAATCTTCTGTTGGACGTCCAAAAAGAAGGTTGAAAGGTGCATTAGAACGACGGAAAAATGTTAAATCTCAAGACAAAATAGTATATGCCTCAAGTTGTGTTAGCAACTTACAGCAAGAGGTTTGCGGGGCAAGACAAGTTCAATCACTTGAATATCTAAGTAAAGTAAGATATTTTACGTTCTTCTATATTACAATAATTTTTATAGGTCCATCAATGTATTTTGGATTATGTTCATAATTACTTAATGCTATATATAGGAGCACTCTATTGATGACAATACTCAGAGAGAGGATGGCAATGACAGACAAGAATTCCAGTTGTTTGATAGCTTAACTCAGGTATAATTCTAAGAAATAACTATCTCTTTTTTTTTTCTTTTTTCTTTTTTTTTTTTTCGAATTTCTTGCTAGTCATTTACTTTTAATATGTAAAATTAAAGTGAAAATTTACAAAAAAAAAAAAAAAAATTATATGCAGGAATCTGTGATGTGTAATAACTTGGTTGGAGAAGAACTAGAAGACCATATAGTTGGACATAACTTCCAAGAGAGCAGCCTCCGACAAGTTGAGCGGCATCTAGAATACAAGGAAGAATAAACTAGAAAAAATGAGATAACTTGATAGTTTTGGAATGTTTTCTTTGGTAGTTTTGTAGCAATGTTTCCTTTGGAGTGAAATTGACTTGTTGCTTGGAGGTTTAAACATTAAGGATATGTTTCAACATTATTATTTAATTTATTTCTCTTTTTTCTTCGCTTTGCAATAATATGAAATGTACCAAATCTTTGTGGCTCATTTTTTACAAAGTCAGTTATCTTTAGTTAAGAACTTGTATTTTTATTTATTCATGTGTTTACATTTGTGTTCTATTATTTATATTAGTGGTGTCATCTATTTGGTTTTTTTTTAAAAAATCAACTCTCCCACTCTGTCGAGTAATGACTTGCACCTTCACAAGTCACTGTGGGTTCCATTCTTTTTGCTGGATTTTGTGGTTTATTTTTAACCACAAAGTCCTTTCTCTTTTTATTTTACTTCTCAGTGAGATATTTTTTTACTTTAGTTCATGAAGAAGCACTTCACTGACTACCATTTATTTCAAGCATTGTCGACTTTGTGCGGCTTTGTGTAAAGGCAGCAGCTTCGTAAAAGAACACATTATGGCTTTTGAAGAACAAACAACACATACCATGACCGAAAAAACTTAAAATTCTAAACATAAAAAGTGAAGGGATGACAGAAGAACAAGATAATTGCCTTGGTCAAACTATCAAGGCATCCCTTCTCGAAAACAAGAGCCTGAACCGAATTGTAGTCGGCTATGCAACTGTCTGCACCAGATAGCTGTAAATGCAATCTTCCCGTGGACTATTAGGGGCAGGTTCTAAATTTCAGCAAACAATTGATAATAATAACTCTACTATGCATTTTAGCAAGCAATTGATGTGCAAAAAAAAAATTCTTAAACTTCAACTGCCATTCATGCATTTCAACAAACACGTTCATACAACACTTTTTTGTTAAAAGAAAAAAAAGAAAAAAAAGAACTCTCAAATCCCCGTCAGGTAAATTTCTCTCAATACAAACAACAACTGTATAAAATCATCCCCACACTTCCACAGCAACCCTGAATCTTCTTGCTTTGTCACGGTGGCGAATCTCCATCTAGATCTAGTCACAAAATCTCAAAAATTGATCACAGAAACCATATCTGAGAGATGGGTTGACGTCGATTGCTCCTTCAGATTGGTCAAATTTGAAAAGTCGGCAAATGAAGACGTTGATGCTTTGAGGACGCGAGGGCAATGAAGACGTTGAGGCTTCGACGATGCGAGAGTTGATGAAGGAGTGTCGTGCTCTTATGTTGCTTTGAAACTCTCCATGGAGAGATTTTTTGGGTTGGAAAGACAGCTTGGTCTCGTGTGGGAGGGGAAGGAGAGAGAGAGAACATGAGAGAGAGAGAGAGAGAGAGAGAGAAGAACGTGAGAGTGAGAGAGAGAGAAACTAACCGTGGAGTTAACTATGGTTGGGGGAAATTAGGGTATTAAAAAAAACATGTGAGAAGCACATGTTTGAGGACACATGTCAATTTTAAAGACTAGGTTGGAGGAATTTCCTCCAACCTAGTTTGGAGGAAAACTTTGTCCTAATAAATATTACTATATTAATTTAGGTGCCATCTGTGGCATATATTTGGTATACCTAGTGTGTACATATGTTGTAATAAAAACTATGTTTCTATTTTATACCACCTCAAGGTATTTCAGTCAGTTCAATTGTGTTGTGTAAGTTATTCTTAGGTCATAGAAGAAGAAAAAAAACATACTCCGCTGTAAGATTGTATTTTCTAAAGTTGCAGCGTCACGACTTTGATATTTGCTAGTTCAAATATCGGGGCATTACAGAGATGATGGTGCAACTGCAAATGGTATTTCAGATAATTTTGCAATTGTTTTCAATTGATGCAATATTTGTACAAGCAGCTGCGGGTTTAGCAATTAATGGTTCATGTGAAGCAAGTTGTGGGGGTGTTAACATCGGAATAGGATCCTCTCCAGTCCAAAATGGACTTTGGACTGGAGAATATCCAGTTCATGGCTAGAATTTCTTCTTAGAAATCCTAAAGCCACAAATAAGACACATGTCCACTATCCAAAAATAATAATAAAATATTATTTTAGATGTAAATAAAAATAAAAAACAAAATTATAAAATATTAAGGGGTGGTTGGCCACCCCATTAGGGGTGGCCGGACCACCCTAGTTGAGGGCTGGGGTGGCTGCCCTTGGGGGTGGTCCGGCCACCCCCAAGAGCCAAATCTTAAAATAAAAAATAAAAAATAAAAAATTCATTTGGCCCTCGAGAGTGGCCAAATCTAAAAAAATAAAAAATAAAAATTCATTTGGCCTTGGGGGTGGTCAAATCTAAAAAAATAAAAATAAAAAATAAAAAATTGTTTGGCCTTTTGGGGTGGCCAGACCACTGCCGTTGGGCCTGGGGGTGGCTTCGGCCACCCCAAACCGGTCATCTGGGGTGGCCGAAGCTACCCCAGCCCCCAACTGGGGTGGTCTGGCCACCCCTTAATATTTTATAATTTTGTTTTTTTATTTTATTTAAATCTAAAATAATATATATATATATATATATATATATATATATATATATATATATAGTGAATAGGACACATATATATATATATTTAGTGGATATGTGTCCTATTTGTGGCTTTAGAATTTCTAAGAAGAAATCCTAGTCATGAACTTGATTGGAGAGGATCCTATTCCGTTAACATCACATACCATTTTGGAATGGGAGATGGTTGCTTCGTTGATCCATGGTTTGAAGTAGTTTGCAATAATAGCGACTCTTGGGCCTCTCCCAAGCCTGTTTTGAAGAAGATCAACCTCGAGGTGGTCAACATTTCATTAGAAACTTATACTTCAGGAAGCAGTACAGTTCTCGTCAATTATCCGATCGAGTAACAAGTGTAAAATGTAGCTATTTCATCTTTTATTCGGTGAATGTAAGTTATAAACTGAACCACCTAAATCATTGTTTTTTATTTTCTTTATCCAATACATTATCCTTTAAAACTGTCCATATATATGGAAATTTCTCAAAATGCAGTCCGACGTTTCTGATCCTAATGAATATGACCACTATGCTTATTATTAAAGTTTGTTAAATATAGGAAATGAACCAGAAGAAAGATGTCTCTTTTGAATTAGGATATGATTTGAAGATGTTATATTAATATGCATGTTTGGATTGTGTAGATATTAAAGTTGAAGTGGGGTAGCTGAGATATGTTTGGATCCCCTGATAAGTGTCAAGAAAGAAAAGAGTAGAAGGAAAGATCAAAAACAAGAATATAAAAAGAAACAGTACTAGGATGTCAATTAATAACTGGTGGAATAGAATGCATTTTGATCATATTGTTGTTCAGAGAGTTAAAGTTGTGATATCCAACAATTGTCCTAATGTAATGACGTCTAGTGGCTCTGACAGAGGAGGCCTACGCATTGATACCTTGTGAGAGACTTGTCGCATTGTCGGACTCGACTGCTGCCTGGCATTTAGGCAAGCAAATGCTATCTTTGCAATGGAGAGCACTTCCTCGGTTACTCGACCCCTTGGAGGTGAGAGGCGTTGGTCCAACACTTCCTTCAATGTGATTTGATGGGAAACTGTCGATGATGATGATGACGACGATATGGAGGAGATGAAGTTGCCTGGATGCCTTCCCATTATCACTTCCAATGCTAGCATCTCAAAGCTATAAACATCGCACTTCTCGTTCACTCCCGTTGTGTAAGCAAGCTCTGCAAAGAAGATATTAGCAAATGGTATATATGGATATGATATTGTTCGCTTTGGGTCAAGCTCGCACGGTTTTATTATTGGGTTTATCCCAAAATGCTTCATACCATTTAAAGAGAGCATATATGCTTTATGAGTGAGTAGCGACCAGTGAGGACAAAGCTTCCCTGGAGCTGAATACCCGAAGGTGCCTGCATATGATGTGCAATTGGATGAGTTAGGCTTTAAAATCCTTGCTGTGCCGAAGTCAGAGACGTGGGCTTCATTGTCCAAATCCAGCAGTATGTTATTGCTTGATATGTCTCGATGAATAACAGGAGGTGAGCAGTCGTGGTGCATATAGGATAAAGCTCTGGCAACACCTCTTACAACTTTCACCCTCCTAATCCAGTCCAATTCCATTGCCTTAACCTCACTGCTCAATATCTTTCTCAAGCTTCCCCCTTCCAAGAACTCATACACCAAATATGAGTATCTTGCATGTGAACAAAACCCGTAAAGCTTTACAATATTCAGATGTCTTACTTCTGTTAAAGCAGTAATCTCACTGTTAAAGGCTTTTAGGTTAGCCACTATGCCATCCTCTGATTGGTGAAGTTTCTTCACAGCAACAACTTGACCGTTTGGCAGCTCAGCTCTATAAACTCTTCCACATCCCCCCTCTCCAATGCTATATCTTGAGTTGAATGCCTCTGTCGCTTCAACAATGTTTTGATGTGCTATTTTCCCATTATAACTCCATATCACAAACATATTTTCATTTTCTGCATCCCTTGGCTCATCATCTATCTTTCTCCCTTTTTTGAAACCAACACAGTATATTCCTGCAATGATATATAAAAGAAATAGGGTGCCCAAAAGAGAGACTGTGATCAAAATCGCGGCTCGAAGGCTCATCTTTCCACCAGGTCTTTTGCTCAACAAAGAGGGGCAAGCCTGCAAACCAGTGTTGTTGCCACACAAGCCTCTGTTATGTTCTAGGGTTACTATTTGTGCCCTGCTGAAAGCTTTGTTGTTAGGAAGAGGACCCTCCAAATTATTGTATGATATGTCCACGGATGTCAAGCTTAACATTTCACTATAAGTAGATGGGATCGAGGCAGACAGAAAATTGTGGGACAGGTTTAACAATGCTAAGTAGTGTAAATCTCCAAGCTCCCATGGAAGCTTTCCTGTGAGCAAATTGTGGCTAAGATCAAGATTGTTGAGACTGCGTATATTGGCAATCTGTGGGGTGATACTTCCCCAAAACCTGTTCATGCTCAAATTCAAATCTGTGAGTTTTGAGCACTGTGCTAATTGTTTGGGAAGTGATCCGCTTAGATTGTTTGCTGCCAAGTTAAGTTGACTAAGACTGGAGAGCTTTCCAACTTCCGTGGGAATATTGCCTGAAAGTTTATTATTATTCAGTTTAAGAAGGAATAATAAATTCAAGGCCCCCAATTCCTTTGGAATGTTTCCTACTAGGTGATTTTCGGATAGGTCAAGCACTTCTAGTTTATTTGCTTTACCAAGATCATGTGGTATTGTACCTGAAAGTCTATTGTTTGAGATCCTCAAGCTTGTTAGGCTTTTGGATTGCCCCCAGTTGTTCGAAAGTTCACCATAAAGCTTGTTATAACTCAGATTGATGTATTTCAGTCTTGGATATATGCCGAAATCTTTCGACATGTTCCCTTCAAGCTGATTTCTGTGCATTTGAACTCTGACTAAGTTGGTACAGTTTTCTAAACTCTTTGGAATAGGACCGAAGAAGTTGTTTTCATGTACAACCAATTGTTCAAGTGCCCCATTGGCGCATATATTTTGTGGTAAATAGCCAGACAAGAAGTTCTCAGCCACTAGAAAACCTCCCAAAAATGTAAGATTATAGATTTCTGTAGGAATGGAGCCACTGAGTTTGTTCGTAAACAAAACTAGGTTAGGCAGGGATGTGGCCAGATAACTGATTCACACACAGGAACATCGTTGTAAGGTTGTTCAAGTTTCCTAGTACAGGAGGGATGTGGCCAGAAAATTGATTGATACTCAGATCCAAGTATGTGAGCTTGGTCAAATTGCCTACTTCTGAAGGTATGCGGCCAGATAGATTATTAACACCCAGATTCATAAGTACGAGATTTGTCAAGTTTCCTATAGAAGCAGGGATTGAACCTACGAGATTGTTTTTTGGCAAATGTAGCTCCATTCGAGAATGAAGATTTCCCATTTCCCGAGGTATAGATCCATTTATCTCATTCTCATTCTCATCCAAATAAAGGTATTGAAGACTCATCAGCAGACACATCTCAGATGGAATATTTCCAGAGAGACGATTGAGACTCAAGTCTAGGTGAGTGAGCTTGGAAAGATTACTGATATGGGGTGGAATGGTTCCATAAAAAGAGTTGTTAGAAAGCTCGAGGCTAACAAGGTCGGGGAAGGATAAGAAGTTGAGACATTCAAGCGTACCTCTCAAACCACTGCTTGTGATGTTTATATGCGTGACACTTCCAGGCTCATTGCATGTGATTCCATCCCACTTGCAGGGGTTATTAGAAGAAGAAGTGGAAGAATTGTGGGAAGGAAGAAGGGTCCAGGAAGGGAGGAGCATTTGAGTTGAATTGTCAAAACTGTCTTTCCATCTCAGAAGAGCCTCTGCTTCTTCTTTTCTCCGAGTCAAAGAGGAAGAAGCTAGAGCAGAAGAATCATGGCTAAAAGAGATGAAGATGATGATGGGTAACAAGACCCTGAGTGGAGTGAGCAGGTTAGAGAGTGGTTGCTTAGGCAAAACTGACATGACTTTAGCTGTGGGGTGAGATTGGTTTGCTGATGAAAAGGCTTGATCCCTGCACTGCACAGGGTACTTACAGACAAGAAAATTCGTACACAGTTTATCGTATGCATATATTCATGACCATTCTCCTTGGCTATTTCCGGAGCGGTTGCTGGTACATCTATTTTGGAATCAATCCGTTCACACATGGGCACAGATCAAATCTGTAAATGGTATTGAAATTGCATGATGAGTTTTCATTGTATTTTCTTCATAGACAAAGTGCACCACTAAATGGTTGCCATTTAGCTTATCACTGGAGTGAGAATTTCCTCTGTATTTGATGATTCCATCCCAAGATTGATGGCCGTGGGTCCATTAAATTGGAATTTGATGATGCCAATTTGAACCACATAGTTTCCTCTCTACAGTAGTCAATACAATAGAGTTGAAAATCATCGAGTGTGGAGTGTGGGTTGGTTATCCTATCTTAATCAATAGAGACGTTTGTATTGACTTGTAGAAAAAGAAAAAGGAGAATATGCTCCTCCCTTTCAAGGGTGGAAAAGGGAGGTTGAGGAGCAGGTACGTATACGTGGGTATACGTAACTTAGAATTATTAAATGTTCTCATATATGATCAGCATCCTCGTTTTCATAGATAGTGGCTAAATTTTAAATGTCAATTTTCCAAATTCCAAATGTAGAAATATAGATAAACAAGAATATAGGTAATTAACTGGAAAGAGAGCTATTATGGTTAAAAAGAATTTGCATAGTAATATTGTTAAAAATAGCATATAATTGTTGAAACTCGGAAGAAAAAAAAATATATCATATATGATCAACATACTGCAGCTGCTACAAGTAGAACGCCTTAAATCCTCAGCTCTCTTTGGTAATAAAAACAAGTTGAGATTATGCCACATCCATACTCAATTATGTAAGGATATAATAGGGTTTAGGGTTTTGATTAGAAAAAAAAAATGTAAGGATATAATAGTGGATATATAATAATAGTGGGTTCAGTGGTATAACTAAATAATAATTCGGCCTAATTGTAATACGTTTTCTGTTAGAAGTTAGAAATGTGTAACTGAATGTTGGCCGTATAAATATAAGCAGCCCAGTTGATTAGAGGGTATGAAAGAAGTTAGGTCATTCTTATAGTTCCAATTCTGGAGACTGAGTTCTTCTCGAGTTTAGCTATTCCTTGTTCATCATATCTCATCAATAGAGATTTACATATCCAATTACCAATTGCAATCCAATCTTTCATATTCAACCATTATTTCAATTACAAATTTATATCAATTTCCATCTATATCTCAAATTACATAGAAATATGTTACAATAATTTATTACAAATAAGGGGTATAGTACTAGTAGATTGGATTAAATCTCTATTGCATGTGTTTGATAACATCTCAATTATACTCTGTACATATCTGATAGAAGATACATGTATAACCATGCTGCAGGCCTTGGGGACATCACAAGCTTCTTAATTAGCTGATTTACAAACTATCTTGTTGGTCGGATTGCAACTTCGTGGCAGTTTGGTAATTGGATTTAACATTCTGCAGGAGAAAAAGAAAAAGAAATTCAAACCATTTAAATTCAATCACCAATAATGATCTATAGGCTGAAAGTATGAGAAAAAAAAAACAAAACAAAACAAAAAACAATAGTTCCATACAACCTGAAGAAATATGATCTATCAATCTAATGGATCAACAATTTCTCAACAGAACTGATCCAATTTGCTATAACTACCTTAGCAACCTTGAAGAGAACCAGAAGAACAATAAAGTACATGTGAAGCATATAATTACTTAGATAGATGAAACATACCTCTAGCAATGTGATGTAATAAAAATCCTCCATATGCTGCATAAGTGCAGTCCCATCTCTAATTGAACGGTATATATTTATTTCAGTTTGTAAAATCTTTTCAATAAGTTCCTTCTCACCCTTCATCTGTATAAAACGCTCTCAATCAGAATTTACTTCAGAAATCAAAATGGTGCAACTGGAAATAAGAACTCATAAAATAAGATTTTCAGCAGTATAGAAATTGTTGCTGAAGAATATATATAGCTAATGTAATGAATCAATGGGTAAAACTCATTGAATCTCTCATGTCAGCTCAACTCAGCCTCCCTAGATATTAGACTTCGTGTGCTGATCGCAATAACATACTCAAAAGAATTTTAATTGCAGTGGCATTGAACCGTGAATTCAGATGTACTTAACATTCAGTAATTCCTATTCAATGAATTCCTTTATTTTTTATCAACCAAAAGGCATAATGAAAACTCAGGTCTAAAAAGTCATTCTTCAGGCCGTGATCTCTGAACACTAGTATCACCCATTACAACTGTTTGAAAGAAAAGAATTTATTTAACAAAGTCCAACTAAATTTTAGAAGAAAGGCTTGGATTAAATTCTAACCCTAGTTTCATTTTTTGATAAAGTAAAATAAATAAATAAATAAATAAAAATTAAAAAAAAAAATGAAACTATAGTTAGCATTTAAAGGTCCCAGACACGAACATTTTGTAGAGTACCTTTTGGTAAACAATAGAATATCTTTCTTTCTTTTTTTTTCTTTTTTTTTTTTTCTGTTTTTGGGGGGTAGGTTAGTAAACAACAGATACAGAATAAGAATTTCAAGTTTACATCTGTGTGATGCCAATAAATACAGTTAGGAAGAAAACCAAGTCCCCACAAGGTAGGAAGAAAACCAAGTCCCCACAAGGTACCCAATAAATACATCATTTTATGCAGAGATCAAATGGTCATTCGTAAATTAGGCTTCAATTTTGATCCACTCTTTGCAAATGAATTTTTCAGAACTTTAGATTGACAGTGGTTTGAAGTGACCTAAACAATAGTTCATATTAACATGCACGAACTTATAATCACTCTTTCGCCTCCACACATTAGTTAAAATGCACACATGCATCTTCTAACCAGAAATTTGGGATTTACGTTGCCTCGTCCTCCTCCTAATGGAAGGTGGCGAGGACATAAGATCTCAATCTTTTCTCATTCTTTCTAATTGCACAATTGATATGAAAGTAGCAGAGAATCAAGACCATGACTTCTGATATTATGCCCATTCATTTCAATCTAATAAGAAATGTGTTCTATTAGACTTTTATTTGGACATTCTCAGTTATAGAAGTGTGCTTTCTCTTTAGCCTTTCATTGCAACTGTGGCAAAAGCAACAGCAGTCACAACAAAATACTTTAGCCTTCAGCCACACGATCATAGTAGTCAAACTCTTTATTGGATCTCTAATAAATAAGGAACATACTACACTGCATTTGAAAACCATTTCAACTGGATGTCATCTTCGGGCAGCAGTACTTCCTTATTTTGTAAGAAAAACAAAACGAATGTACAGATAAGGTGGCCGGTTCTCCGTTCAACCACCAACTCAACCAGCTTGTTCAACCAGCTTGCTCTTTGAAACATTATTACAAACAGAAAGTGTCGGATAATTGACGATAAGTGTACTGATTCGTGACTTAGGAGTGTCTAATGAAATGTTGAGCACCTCGAGGCCGAGGCTCATCAAGAAAGGTTTGGGAGGACCCGAAGACACACTATAATTGCAAACTACTTCAAACCAGTGATGAAGGTAGCAAGCAGCTCCTATTCCAAAAGGGTATGGAATGCTAACATTTCCACAGCGTTCTTGACATGAACTATTAATTGCTAAATCCGCTGCTTGTACAAATATTGCATAAATGGAACACAATAACAAAATGATCTGGAATACCATTTGCACTTGCACCACCATCTCTCTCTCTCTCTATGATGATGATGGGATTGTGAAGCAGCTATAAGCCCAAGCCCCCGCCTTTTACAACGCCATTACCATCCTTTTAAAAGTAGCCCAGAAGACAAGGGTCGATCTGTACGTAACAAAACTCATTTCATTTTTGTCTCACTCTCACCTCAAAGGATGAAAATCATGGTTTAACCAAAACATTAAAAAAAAAATATCTCTTGAAAAAAATTGTCTTCGTCTTCTGTGCATGAACCTAGCAGCCAGTATTGATCTCTCCTAAATTACAGGGGAAAATGCTCCCATGTGGATTGTCGATGGTGCACGACTGTGACTTTTTGGGCGCCTCCAATTACTCTGTAAATTTACTCTATATATTAATTAAAAAATCACTTTATTTATTTATTTTTTTAATTATAGTTTTAAATATCATATTTTTAAATCACACTTTTTGAAATCGCGAATCCAAACGAACTCTAAATCACCTATATCTAGCTCAATATTTTGTTATTCACTTTTACTATTGTATTTAAATATTATTTTCAATGATATCTTTATTCTTTCTATAATAATTATACCGTTGAAAATTCGTTTTTTTTAGTGGTCATATTTTTTAAAATTTGTATTTTTTTTTTTCCTTTTTCTTAGCCGTCATATAGGAATAATGAAATAGAGAAAACAAAAAGATTGAGATGAAAGAGAATGCTTTGTATTTTTTTTTTTTTTTTATTCTTTACTTTTACATTTGTTGAGTTGATTGCATTGTTGACACTCACAAAATATTTCAACAATTTGGTGAGCCTAATACAGAGTATTTTGGAACCATTTGAACATTTTGGCTAGTCAAAATAAACTTTTAGCTATTTTAGCTAACTTGATGAGAATGCTTTATATCCCCAATAGCAATTAGAACATTATTAGCAACCTCACCATATTTTACTTACTAAAATAATCAAAAGTAAACTTTTTTCTATTTTAACTACTCATTTTTTTAGAGTATCCCCAAAAGCTTCACTATTGTAACAATTAACTTTTACTATTCCATTTAAATTTTATTTTTCGAATATTTGTTTATTTTTCTTTGATTATTAAAAGATGAGAGAGAAACAAAAAATAGAAAGGGAATGAAAGAAATTACTTTCTTATTTAATAGGTAAGTGAACAGTACTCACTATTAATGGTGAGTACTGTTCACTCACCATTTTTTTCTCATTACAATGGCAAGACTGAAAATTGAATTGGAGTTTTTAGCCACTTGTACCAAATTGTCTCACCAAATATAACTAAAAAATTGTTTTGGTGAGACTGCTCCAAATTTGCTAGCCAAAAATAGCAAAGAAAAGATAAAAAAAAAATCATATTTCTTTATTTTAGCTATTCACTTTTTTCAAAGCACCTATCAACCTTAGCATTTTAGTTATACACTTTCATTATTCTATTTAAATATTATTTTTCAAATATTTCTTTACTTTCTCTAACATTCATATTTTTCAATATTTTTCTTTTCCTAACGGCTATTTTTTTGAAAATTTTTGTTTTCTTGACAGTCATATTTTTTACTATTTATCTTATCCTAATGGTTATATTTTTTTAAAATTTGTCTTTTCCTAACATTCTTATTTTTCAAAATATATATATATATTGAAAAATAAGAATGTTAGGAAAAGACAAATTTTAGAAAATATAACATTTTCCCGACTTTTTCATACAAATAAGACAATTTCTCCTCAAATTTTCATTGAAATGGAGTATATGTGAAAAAAGAAATAAAAAATGGAAGAGGAGTTTTATTGATTTTTTATTGGTTTGTGAGTGAACAATGCTAAGCAACTTTGTTTAGCACTGTTCACTCAAAGCGCTTTTACGTTGACTTAACAAAATAGCTAAAACCAAACATTAATTGTAGCAAAAAAATGCTCCACATTAGGCTTAACATACTGGTTAAAGATTTGTTGAGCTGCTTCAGTTCTAAGCAAATTTATTGAGCATTGTAGCTTAACAATCTATAATTTATATGTTAAAAAATTAAATAATAAATATGATTCTCTTTCTTTTTTGGGAATAAGAAAAGTAGATAAAGAAAAAATAAAATAAAATAGAAGTGAATAGTTAAAATGTTGAATCAGATGTATATATTTTGAAAAAGTTGTAGCTAAAATAGAAAAATATGTTTTTTAGCTAAACATGTGTTAAGTCAGATGTGACTGCTCTGAACCGAACCAAAATCATCAATTTAGTGAGTTTGATGGAGAAAATTTTTTGTTGTAGCATTTTACCTTACCATAAAGTGTGGGGCTTCATTTTTTTTTTTTTAAAATTAAAAATGGCAGATGGGGCGACCAACTGTGATTGTTTTATTTGGGCGTAACTATAGTAACATATGCCCACTGGAAACTACTCAGAATGAGCCTAGATGATGGAAACCGCAAATGTTGTTTCAAAACCAATTGAACCATAACCTAACTCAACTCTATCAAAACATAAATAATTCTCGAGGCAAGTAGTTTATTCGGCTTTGCTATTAAATTTTTAGTGCGGTGCCTTCTAATTGATATTGTTTAAAAAAGCATAACATTTACAATAACCACACCAAAATTACTTTTTTTGTTAACTACTTTTCCGTCTTTTCCCCTTGGACTAGAGTGCGCGGTTTCATTTTCGAGTGATTTCCGCAGATTTTTTTGCAAGTTTGATAAACATAAAACAGCCAATTAAGTTTGACATATATAGGCCATTCATCCAATTTCAAGATTGAATTATATCAACTATCAAGATAGAGGTGATTCATCACACCCCCTAAAAGTCATTGCATTGACTGACGAAAACGTTTAAACTCCAAGTCTTCGTGAACATTGATCCTAAAAAAAAAAAAAATGAATAAAATAGAAAGTAAATAGTTAAAATATTTATTCGGCTTTGTTATTAAATTTTTAGTGCGGTTCCTTCTAATTGATATTGTTTAAAAAAGCATGAGATTTAGAATAACCTCACCAAAATAACTTTTTCTGTTAAGTACTTTTCCGTCTTTTCCGCTTGGACTAGAGTATGCGGTTTCGAGTGATTTCCACAGATTTTTTTGCAAGTTTGATAAACATAAAACAGCCAATTAAGTTTGACATTGGCCATTCATCCAATTTCAAGATTGAATTATATCAACTATCAAGATAGAGGTGATTCATCATACCCCCTAAGAGTCATTGCATTGACTGACGAATACGTTTAAACTCCAAGTCGTTGTGAACATCCGCAGTGTTTGCCAAGAGGCTGGACCGGGCCTCTTCCTCAATCCCAAAAAAAAAAAAAATACCTTCACCTCAAAATTAATCTTAACATTCTTACTTTTTATACCACATCAATTATTTTTATTATAATTATTTTTATTATAATTATTCAAATAACAAAATCACTATAAAACAAATTTTTTACATTTTTTCATATAAAATATATTTCTTTTCACTTTTTCCCACAAAACATTTTCACTAAAACCAATCAAACACATATTTCCAAAAAAGCACAATAGTGTCGGCCCTGGGTCTAGCTTCTTGGCAAACACTAACATCGATCCTATAAAAAAAAATAAAAACAAAAACAAAAACAAAAACAAAAAAGAACAACCTCATTTGGTAAAACTTTAGACGATTCCCTCGTCCTATGAAGATAGGAATTTTATTTTTTTTTAATTTCTTATTCATTATTAAATTTGTATAAATGCAAAGCAGGTTTCATCAAGGATTCAAGATGGGGATTCTTTACTTCATATATTAACTTGGTGCCATACGGATTCTTCCTTTTTCTTTAATTAATTGCAAAGCCCCATGCCCATAATATTGATGTTTTTCACTCTTTTAATTTTGCACCCCCGGCGATCCTTTTCACTTTTTTCATTATTTTAACCCCAATATTAGGTAGATTTTTATTTTCTATTTTGAAATAAAACTCTTTGATTTTATCATATGTTTAGAAATCCTAAAAGAAGAACTATAGTGAACTATTTCTTCGGATCCTCCACAATTTTTTTCTATCTGGGCCGGATCCTCTAGAAACGAGTAGAAAAATTATTCTCTATGAATTTGCTAAAAAGGATGAAATATCCTAAAAGTTAATGAACTTGCATAGCAACTCGATCCTTTCCTTCTCCCTTTTCTGCTTTCCTTATTTTCAATTTTTTTTAAAATCAAATCAATATCTTTTCAGAACTTTTCTTTTTTCTTCATAAAAATATATTTTATTATTATTAAAAAAAAAATCACAATAAATTATCTGTGAGCATGTGAAGCTCAACTGCTAAGAAAGTAGGGCGAACAGTCTGCAGGGAGGGAGGTCAGATGGGAATTTTTAAGTGGAAAAGTTATTGAGTTGAGCCTGTACCCGACGTCTTCATAGGGTAAATCCATGTCAGTCATCCATGTCACACGTGCATTGACTTTTTCACAATAATCATTGTAACGATTACAATATTGCCCAACAGAATATATATATATATATATATATATATATATATATATAGTGAGTTCATTATCCTGATAAAAAAAATAAATAAATAATCAATGACTTAATAGAATAATTCTATAAATCACTTTATCATTCTCCTCCCATGTGCCGATTCTATGGCACATGAAATCGGGGGATGGGGAGAGGATGAGGAAAAGGTGTCTAAAATCAGTCGGGTTGAGTATGGTAAAACCGTGAAAGGAAGAATAGGGTGAGAGATATGGAAAGTTTTAGAAGATGGAAGGAAGTAGACAAAAAGTTTAGGGATACAACTGAAATGAGAAGGGAATAGTGTTGACAGGGGGCGTAACGCTTGATGAAGGGAAAATGAAGGGCGTGGATGAAAGTAGCATAAAAGATCGTAGTTAGCAGCAATTAATGTGGCAGGTGGTCAAGGTTGTTTAGACATTCCAAGAATTGTTCCAACAAACCCAAATAAACCCTAAATCACCTACATCTAGCTTATACTTTTACTATTTTATTTAAATATTATTTTTCAATGATATCTTTATTCTTACTATAATAATCATACCATTCATTGCAAATTTGTCTTTTTTAATGGTCATATTTTTTTAAAATTTGTTTTTATTTTTTTTAACCGTCATATAGAAATAATGAAATAGAGAAAACAAAAAAATTGAGAGGAAAGAGAATGCTTCGTATTTTCTTTATGCTTTACTTTTACATTTGGTGAGTTTTTTTTTTTTTTTTTTTTTTTTTTGGGTTGGTTTACATTTGGTTGAGTTGATAGCACTGTTCACACTCAAAATATTCCAACAATTTGGTGAGCCTAATATAGAGCATTTTGGACCAATTTGAACATTTTGGCTACTCAAAATAAACTTTTAGCTATTTTAGCTAACTTGATGAGATTGCTTTATATCCCCGGCCAATAGCAATTAGAACATTATTAGTAGCTTCACCAAAATAATCAAAAGTACATATTTTTTTTTTTTAACTACTCACTATTTTAGAACACTCCCAACAATCTCACTATTGTAACAATCAACTTTTACTATTCCATTTAAATATTATTTTTCAAATATTTGTTTATTTTTCTCTAACTATTAATGGATGAGAGAGAAACAAAAAACAAAAATGGAATGAGAGAAATTACTTTTTTATTCAATAGGTGAGTAAACAATACTCACTATTAAAATGGTGAGTACTCTTCACTTACCAATTTTTTCTCATTAAAATGGTAAGGCTGAAAATGGGAGTTTTTAGCCACTTTTAGCATATTAATTACTTCACTAAATATAACCAAAAAGTGGTTTTGATGAGGCTACAACAAATTTACTAGCCAAAAATAGCTAAAAAATAAAGAAGTCACATTTCTTTATTTTAGCTATCCACTTTTTTTCAAAGTACCCATAGCCTTAACATTTTAGTTGTACACTTTCATTATTCTATTTAAATATTATTTTTCAAAATTTCTTTACTTTCTCTAACATTCATATTTTTAAATATTTTTCTTTTCCTAACAGTCATATTTTTGGAAATTTGTCTCATTATAATGTCATATTTTTGAAAATTTTTGTTTTCATGATAGTCATTTTTTTACTATTTATCTTATCGTAACAATTATATTTTGTAAAATTTGTATTTTCCTAACATTCATATTTTTCAAAAATATATACATTATCCCAACGGTTGCAATATAAATAATACAATATCTCCTCAAATTTTCATTGAAATAGAGTATATGTGAAAAAAGAAATAAAAAAAAATGGAAGAGACGAGTGTTAATGATTTTTTATTGGTTTGTGAGTAAATAGTGCTCATCAAAGTTGCTTAGCACTAAGAACACTTTTACATTGGGCTTAACAAAATAGCTAAAAGCTAACATTGCAGCAAAAAATGATCTACATTAGACTTAACAAACTATCTAAAGATTTGCTGAAGATTTGCTGAGCTGCTCTAATACTTAATAAATTTGTTGAACATTGTAACTTAACAGTCTATAATTTATATTGTTTAATTTATTCGGCTTTGTTACTAAATTGTTAGTGTGGTGTCTTCTAATTGATATTGTTTAAAGCATAACATTTACAATAACCTCACCAAAATTATTATTATTATTATTATTTTGTTAACTTTTCAATGTTTTCCACTTAGACTAGAGTCGAGTGATTTCCACAGATTTTTTGAAAGTTTGATAAACATAAAACAGCCAATTAAGTTGATGATTTTGGCCATTCATCCAATTTCAAGATTAAATTATACTCAAGATAGAGGTGACTCAGACCCCTAAAAGTTATTGCATTGACGAAAACGTCTAATTTCCAAGTCTTCGTCAACATCGATCCTATATGCTTAAAAAAAAAATAAAAAATAAAAAAAAAAAAAAGGAAAAAGAAAAAGAAAAAGGACGACCTCATTTGGTAAAACTTTAGACGATTCCCTCGTCCTATAAAGATGGGGGATTCTTTACTGTAGAAATTAACTCAGTGCCATACGGATTCTTCCTTTTTCTTTAATTAATTGCAAAGCCCCATGCCCATAATGATGTTTTCACTCTTTTAATTTTGCACGCCCGGCGATCCTTTTCACTTTTTTCATTATTTTTAACCCTAATATTAGGTAGATTTTTATTTTTTATTTTGAAATAAAACTCTTTTGATTTTATCATATGTTTAGAAATCCTAAAAGAAGAACTATAGTGAACTATTTCTTCGGATCCTCCACAATTTTTTTCTATCTGGGCCAGATCCTCTAGAAACGAGTAGAAAAATTATTCTCTCCGAATTTGCTAAAAAGGATGAAATATCCTAAAAGTTAATAAACTTGCATAGCAACTCCTTTCCTTCTCCCTTTTCCGCTTTCCTTAATTTCAATTTTTTCCAAAAATCAAATCCATATCTTTTCAGAACTTTTTTTTTTTTTTCTTAAAAATAGTATCTTATTTTATTTTTTATATTACATCAATTATATTTTATTATTTTTTTAAAAAATCACAATAAATTTATTTGTGAGCATGTGAAGCTCTACCGCCAAGAAAGTTGGGCGAACAATCTGCAGGGAGGGAGGTCAGAAGGGAATTTTTAAGTGGAAAAGTTATTGAGGCTGGTGGACCGGACTACTATGTTTGGCAAAAGAATGGCTTAAGAAGTGAATCGGTATTATAACAAATTTGATTGATGTGAGAGAAAAAGTAAGAATATTTTGTATAAAAAAGTAAAAAAAAATTATTTTGTAGTAATTTTTTTTTTTTAAATAGTAATAAAAAGTTATTAATGTGATGTAAAAAGTAAAAATAATGGAGTTGATTTTGATATAAATTTTTTGAATTTTTGGGTCTGGTCCGGACATTCTTTTGCCAAACACAGCCGACGTTTTCATTTTTTTTTTTTTCACAAGTCCACATAAAAAGAGGGAGAAAAATTTAAACTAATGACTTTCATTTTATGAGACATAGTCTTCAACTATTTGAACTACTCCTCAAAAATCTCAGCCCACGCCTTCGTATGGTAAATCCATGTCGGTAATCCATGCTATGCGTGCACTGACTTTTTAGTCATGGAAACGCCCCACCTCCGCTTCTTCGCAATTTCGCGAACATCCTATCGGAAAAAATTATCCTCGACCACATACATGCATGGTCATAGACAGTAACTAAGGACCATTTACGACCACAAATCCTCGATATTGCCCAGTTGATTTGATGGTCAACATCAAAAACCACCTTCATCGTGAGCTACACGTTGTTGCTATTAGCCGCGACGACTACTGTGTCTTCATGAATATATAGCTCCCAAGCCTCCCATATTAGCGATAATTTAATATATAGTTTCCATCTTAGTCAAAGAAACAGCTGGCTGGTTTCATCACTAATAGCCTATGCATTACAACATCTTTAATTAACAACCTATTTAAAATTGGGAAAACTTCAGAAAGCCCCCCTGAACTTTCAGTAATTTTGACAAACCCCCCTCTGAATTTCTAAAATTTTTACTTAGGCTCCCTAAACTTCCGTTTTCTCTCACTTTGAATCCTTTTAACGTTAAAGTCAAACAATTTGACTTTTTATACCCATTTTACCCTCCCCCAAAACTATGTCGTTTTGTGTCCTAAAACTACAACACCTACCTAGCCCAAAACGACGTCGTTTTAGACATTAATTTTTTTTTTAAAAAAAAAGAAAAGCAAAATAAATAAATTTAAAAAAATAATAATAATCGAGGGTGGCTTCAGCCACCCCTTGGCCAAAATGGGGTGGCTGGACCACCCCATTTTTGGCCCCTGGCCGATCTGGGGGTGGTCGAACCACCCCCATGGCCAAGGGGGTGGTCCAGCCACCCTCAGACCGGCAAGGGGGTGGCCCCTTGGCCATGGGGGTCGGCCACGGGGGTCGGCCACCCCATTTTGGCCAAGGGGGTGGCTTCCCGATTTCGTGTTTTTTTTTTTTTTTTTTTTTAATTTTAATTTTATTTTAATATTATGCTCAAAACAACGTAGTTTTGGGTTAGGTGGTAATGTAATTTTGAAGCCCAAAACGGTGTAGTTTTGGAGTCCAAAACGACGTAGTTTTGGTTGAGTGTAAAATGGGTATAAAAAGTTAAAAGGGTCCAAAGTGAGAGAAAACGAAAGTTTAGGGGGCCTAAGTGAGAGTTTTGTAAATTCAGGAAGGTTTATCAAAATCGATGGAAGTTCAGGGGGGCTTTCTGAAGTTTCCACTTTAAATTTTATTTTTAACTAAAATTTAATTAAATTCTAAAAAAAATAAACTCCATCAAGCTCTCTATTCCCCCTGTATTTTAGGGCTTGTCAAACCTTTCTCTACATTTAGAAAACAAATTCTTTCCCCAATACTTCATTTTTTTTATGTTTGGGGAAACTTCACTAAGGACCCTCAAACTTCTACTGTTTTGAAATACCCCCCCTGAATTTCAAAATCTCTCAATTTAGTCCCCTAAACTTTCAATTGCTCTCAATTTGGACCCTTCCGTTAATTTTAGCCGTTAAAAATTCAAAAAAAAAAACAAAATATCCCTGATTTTTGTTTTTTTTTGTTTTAATAAAAAAACGTTTTAGAAGTTAGAATTTTATATAAAAGTCAGGGGTATAAACGTCATGTGACATTTAAAATCTGACGGAGTGGTCCAAATTGAAAGCAATTGAAAGTTCAGGGGACTAAATTGAGAGATTTTGAAGTTCAGGAGGAGTATTTCAAAACAGGTGGAAGTTTGATAGTCCTTAGTGAAGTTTCCCCTTTATGTTTTTATATTTTTTTTCTTATACTTTATCTCTCTCACTTTTATGGGTTTGTGGGGGTGCTTTTGAGAATAAAAAATAAATGACATAGAATAAAATTTTATTTAAATAAAATAGAGTAAAATTTAGAGAGTATATTATTTAAGGTTAAATACAATTCTAGTACCTATAGTTTGCACCGAAATCAAATAGCCACCTAAGTTTTCAAAAATATCACAAATGATACATGTGGTAAGCTAATAAACCCACTTGATACTTCTGTCAAGATTCCGTTAAGTTTTTTAACAGAACACTACATCATCCTTACACTTGGACGCCACATGGCGTGGTACTTGGATTTTTGGGTGCCACGTCATATTTTATTTTATTTTTTTTAAAAAAAATCCAAAAACAAAAAAACAAAAAACCAAAAAAAAAAAACGTTGGGTGGCCGAACCACCCCATAGGGGGTGGCCGGCCACCCCCTATGGGGCCACCCCAACATTTTTTTTTAATTTTTTTAAAAATAAAATAAAATATGATGTGGCACCCAAAAATCTAGGTACCACGCCATGTGGCGCCCACGTATACAAGTGATGTGGCGTTCCATTAAAAAACTTAACGGAATCTTGACAAAGATACCAAGTGAGTTTATTGGCTTACTACATGTACCATTGGTGATATTTTTGAAAACATAGGTGGCTATTTGATTTTGGTGCACACCACAGGTACTAGAATAGTATTTACCATATTATTTAATACTTTTGTCTTTTGCATAGCTATTAGTTAAACTAGAAAAATTGGGTTTTTAGCCAAATTTTAATTAATTAATAAAGAGTTTATTAATAACGCTCTTAGCGACAATTCTTTGTGGTTGTAAATTGTAATTGTCATCGCATTTAAGGTCCCAAACAATCAATTTTTTAAAAATACTATTTTAATTAGTAAACGAAATATTCATATATAAGTTTATCAAATATTTACAATGTTTCACTATTTAATTGATATTTCACAATATATCATTGTAACGATTACAATTAATATTGCCCAACATGAGATATATATATATATATATATATATATATATATATATATATATATATATATATATAGATACACACACACTACAGTGGGTTTATCTTGAAAAAAAAAATAAAAAAATCAATGGCTTAATAGAGTAATTCTATAAATCACTCTATCATTCTCCTCCCATATGCTGATCCCATGTGGCACATGAAATCGGAGGATGGAAGGAGGATGAGGAAGATGTGTCTAAAATTAGTCGGGTTGAGTATGGTAAAAGCGTGAAAGGAAGAATAGGGTGAGAGATATGGGGAGTTCCGATCAGAAGATGGAAGGAAGGAGACACAGAAAATTTAGGGATACAACTGAAAGGAGAAGGGAAGAGTGTTGAAAGGGGGCGCAAAGCTTGATGAAGGGAAAATGAAGGGCGTGGATGAAAGTAGCGTAAAAGAGTTGTCGTAGCTAGCAGCAATTAATGTAGCAGGTGTTCAAGGTTCTCAAAATGCAGTCCGATGTTTCTGATCGTAATGAATATGACCACTATGCTTATTATTAAAGTTTGTTAAATATAGGAAATGAACTTTAGAATTAGGATATGATTTGAAGATGTTATATTAATATGCATGTTTGGATTGTGTAGATATTAAAGTTGAAGTGGGGTAGCTGAGATATGTTTGGAATCCCTGATAAGTGTCAAGAAAGAAATTAAAGAGTAGAAGGAAAGATCAAAAACAAGAATATAAAAAGAAACAGTACAAACAAGAATATAAAAAGAAACAGTACTAAGATGTTAATTAATAACTGGTGGAATAGAATGCATTTTGATCATATTGTCGTTCAGAGAGTTAAAGTTGTGATATCCAACAATTGTCCTAATGTAATGACGTCTAGTGGCTCTGACAGAGGAGGCCTATTTGTTGATAGCTTGTGAGAGACTTGTTGCATTGTCGGCCTGGACTGCTGACTGGCATTTAGGCAAGCAAATGCTATCTTTGCAATGGAGAGCACTTCCTCGATTACTCGACCCCTTGGAGGTGAGAGGTGTTGGTCCAACACTTCCTTCAATGTGATTTGATGGGAAACTGTCGATGATGATGATGACGACGATATGGAGGAGATGAAGTTGCCTGGATGCCTTCCCATTATCACTTCCAATGCTACCATCCCAAAGCTGTAAACATCGCACTTCTCATTCACTTCCGTTGTGTAAGCAAGCTCTGCAAAGAAGATATTAGCAAATGGTATATATGGATATGATATTGTTCGCTTTAGGTCAAGCATGCACGGTTTTATTATTGGGTTTATCTCAAAATGCTTCATACCATTTAAAGAGAGCATGCTTTATGAGTGAGTAGCGACTAGTGAGGACAAAGCTTACCTGGAGCTGAATACCCGAGGGTGCCTGCATATGATGTGCAATTGGATGAGTTAGGCTTTAAAATCCTTGCTGTGCCGAAGTCAGAGACGTGGGCTTCATTGTCCAAATCCAGCAGTATGTTATTGCTTGATATGTCTCGATGAATAACAGGAGGTGAGCAGTCGTGGTGCATATAGGATAAAGCTCTGGCAACACCTCTTACAACTTTCACCCTCCTAATCCAGTCCAATTCCATTGCCTTAACCTCACTGCTCAATATATTTCTCAAGCTTCCCCCTTCCAAGAACTCATACACCAAATATGAGTATCTTGCATGTGAACAAAACCCATAAAGCTTTACAATATTCAGATGTCTTACTTCTGTTAAAGCAGTAATCTCACTGTTAAAGGCTTTTAGGTTAGCCACTATGCCATCCTCTGATTGGTGAAGTTTCTTCACAGCAACAACTAGACCATTTGGTAGCTCAGCTCTATAAACTCTTCCACATCCCCCCTCTCCAATGCTATATCTTGAGTTGAATGCGTCTGTTGCTTCAACAATGCTTTGATGTGCTATTTTCCCATCATAGCTCCATATCACAAACATATTTTCATTTTCTGCATCCCTTGGCTCATCATCTATCTTTCTCCCTTTTTTGAAACCAACACAATATATTCCTGCAATGATATATAAAAGAAATAGGGCGCCCAAAAGAGAGACTGTGATCAAAATCGCGGCTCGGAGGCTCATCTTTCCACCAGGTCTTTTGCTCAACAAAGAGGGGCAAGCCTGCAAACCAGTGTTGTTGCCACACAAGGCTCTGTTATGTTCTAGTGCTACTATTTGTGCCCTGCTGAAAGCTTTGTTGTTAGGAAGAGGACCCTCCAAATTATTGTATGATATGTCCACGGATGTCAAGCTTAACATTTCACTATAAGTGGATGGGATCGAGGCAGACAGAAAGTTGTGGGACAGGTTTAACAAAGCTAAGTAGTGTAAATATCCAAGCTCCCATGGAAGCTTTCCTGTGAGCAAATTGTGGCTAAGATCAAGATTGTTGAGACTGCGTATATTGGCAATCTGTGGGGTGATACTTCCCCAAAACCTGTTCATGCTCAAATTCAAATCTGTGAGTTTTGAGCACTGTGCTAATTGTTTGGGAAGTGATCTGCTTAGATTGTTTGCTGCCAAGTTAAGTTGACTAAGACTGGAGAGCTTTCCAACTTCCGTGGGAATATTGCCTGAAAGTTTATTATTATTCAGTTTAAGAAGGAATAATAAATTCAAGGCCCCCAATTCTTTTGGAATGTTTCCTACTAGGTGATTTTCGGATAGGTCAAGCACTTCTAGTTTATTTGCTTTACCAAGATCATGTGGTATTGTACCTGAAATTCTATTGTTTGAGATCCTCAAGCTTGTTAGGCTTTTGGATTGCCCCCAGTTGTTCGAAAGTTCACCATAAAGCTTGTTATAACTCAGATTGATGTATTTCAGTCTTGGATATATGCCGAAATCTTTCGACATGTTCCCTTCAAGCTGATTTCTGTGCATTTGAACTCTAACTAAGTTGGTACAGTTTTCTAAACTCTTTGGAATAGGACCGAAGAAGTTGTTTTCATGTACAGCCAATTGTTCAAGTGCCCCATTGGCGCATATATTTTGTGGTAAATAGCCAGACAAGAAGTTCTCAGCCACTAGAAAACCTCCCAAAGATGTAAGATTATAGATTTCTGTAGGAATGGAGCCACTGAGTTTGTTCATAAACAAAACTAGGTTAGGCAGGGATGTGAGTTTTCCTATTTCAGGAGGGATGTGGCCAGATAACTGATTGACACATAGGAACAACGTTGTAAGGTTGTTCAAGTTTCCTAGTACAGGAGGGATGTGGCCAGAAAATTGATTGATACTCAGATCCAAGTATGTGAGCTTGGTCAAATTGCCTACTTCTGGAGGTATGCGGCCAGATAGATTATTAACACCCAGATTCATAAGTACGAGATTTGTCAAGTTTCCTATAGAAGCAGGGATTGAACCTACGAGATTGTTTTTTGGCAAATGTAGCTCCATTAGAGAATGAAGATTTCCCATTTCCCGAGGTATAGATCCATTTATCTCATTCTCATCCAAATAAAGGTACTGAAGACTCATCAGCAGACACATCTCAGATGGAATATTTCCAGAGAGCCGATTGAGACTCAAGTCTAGGTGAGTGAGCTTGGAAAGATTACTGATATGGGGTGGAATGGTTCCATAAAAAGAGTTGTTAGAAAGCTCGAGGCTAACAAGGTCGGGGAAGGATAAGAAGTTGAGACATTCAAGCGTACCTCTCAAACCACTGCTTGTGATGTTTATATGCGTGACACTTCCAGGCTCATTGCATGTGATTCCATCCCACTTGCAGGGGTTATTAGAAGAAGAAGCAGAAAAATTGTGGGAAGGAAGAAGGGTCCAGGAAGGGAGGAGCATTTGAGTTGAATTGTCAAGACTGTCTTTCCATCTCAGAAGAGCCTCTGCTTCTTCTTTTCTCCAAGTCAAAGAGGAAGAAGCTAGAGCAGAAGAATCATGGCTAAAAGAGATGAAGATGATGATGGGTAACAAGACCCTAAGTGGAGTGAGCAGGTTAGAGAGTGGTTGCTTAGGCAAAACTGACATGACTTTAGCTATGGGGTGAGATTGGTTTGCTGATGAAAAGGCTTGATTCCTGCACTGCACAGGGTACTTATAGACAAGAAAATTCGTACACAGTTTATCGTATGCATATATTCATGACCATTCTCCTTGGCTATTTCCGGAGCGGTTGTTGGTACATCTATTTTGGAATCAATCCGTTCACACATGGGCACTGATCAAATCTGTAAATGGTATTGAAATTGCATGATGGGTGTTCATTGTATTTTCTTCATAGACAAAGTGCACCACTAAATGGTTGCCATTTAGCTTATCACTGGAGTGAGAATTTCCTCTGTATTTGATGATTCCATCACAAGATGGATGGCCGTGGGTCCATTAAATTGGAATTTGATGATGGCAATTTGAACCACATAGTTTCCTCTCTACAGTAGTCAATACAATAGAGTTGAAAATCATCGAGTGTGGAGTGTGGGTTGGTTATCCTATCTTAATCAATAGAGACGTTTGTATTGACTTGTAGAAAAAGAAAAAGGAGAATATGCTCCTCCCTTTCAAGGGTGGAAAAGGGAGGTTGAGGGGCAGGTACGTATACGTGGGTATACGTAACTTAGAATTATTAAATGTTCTCATATATGATCAGCATCCTCGTTTTCATAGATAGTGGCTAAATTTTTAATGTCAATTTTCCAAATTCCAAATGTAGAAATATAGATAAACAAAAATATAGATAATTAACTGGAAAGAGAGCTATTATGGTTAAAAGGAATTTGCATAGTGATATTGTTAAAAATAGCATATAATTGTTGAAACTCGGAAGAAAAAAAAAATATATAATATATGATCAATATACTGCAGCTGCTACAAGTAGAACGCCTTAAATCCTCAGCTCTCTTTGGTAATAAAAACAAATTGAGATTATGCCACATCCTTGCTCAATTATGTAAGGATATAATAGGGTTTAGGGTTTTGATTAGAATAAAAAAAATGTAAAGATATAATAGTGGAGATATAATAATAGTGGGTTCAGTGGTATAACTAAATAATAATTCGGCCTAATTGTAATACGTTTTCTGTTAGAATGGTTGTTAGAAGTTAGAAATGTGTAACTGAATGTTGGCTGTATAAATATAAGCAGCCCAGTTCATTAGAGGGTATGAAAGAAGTTAGGTCATTCTTGTAGTTCCAATTCTGGAGACTGAGTTGTTCTCGAGTTCAGCTATTCCTTGTTCATCATATCTCATCCATAGAGATTTACATATCCAATTACCAATTACAATCCAATATTTCATATTCAACCATTATTTCAATTACAAATTTACATCAATTTCCATCTATATCTCAAATTACATATTTTACAATAATTTATTACAAATAAGGGGTATAGTACTAGTAGATTGGATTAAATCTCTATTGCATGTGTTTGATAACATCTCAATTATACTCTGGCCTATTCAACTTCGTTAGTGTCATTTCTCCCCTTACCCAATTCCCTTGGTATCGTGTAGAGAAAAATGGGGCTTGTTCCACATTGGCCAAGGAGCAGCAAATGGATGAGTTTATAAGCACCAAAGGTCCTCTTCCAGTCATCAATTGCTTGGATGGGTTATTTTTGTGGGTCCTGCTTACGAACCATTTTCTCCTATTTAGTTCCATTAGTGCCATTCTCCCCTTACCCAATTATGTTGGTATTGCATAGAAAAAAATAGAGTTTGTTCCACATCGGCCAAGGAGCGGGAGACGGATGAGTTTATAAGCACCACGGGTCCTCTTTCAGTCAGCAGTTGCCTCGATGAGGTACGTTTGTGGGTTATACTTATGAACCATTCTCCTATTCAACTCCGTTAATCCCATTTATCTCTTACCCAATTCCCTTGGTATGGCTTAGAAAAAAAAAAAAGTACAAGATTTGTTGAGTATTTCAAGACCAAAAGAATGCCAAATTTATATTTTAAAAAGTTGATAGATTTGATAAAATTAGACGGTTGCACCCTGTTCTTTTGCCAGTTCAATCTTGTTAAACCAGTGAACTGTTCCTGTTCAATTCAATTCAGTATGTTTTTTTTTAATAAGTAATCAAAATATATCATTACAAGCATAAGGCGCCCTTAAGTACAAATGAAGTATACAAGAGAAAGCAGCTAGCTAAAAGGAGCAAAAAGAACAAAGAAAATCAATATAAATAATTGTCAAAGGATAAACATAAGCAGCTGATTCAACTGATAGAGCAATTTAAGGGGTGAATTGGAACAGAAAGGAGACCAATTCATGGTTCAACAGGTTGAACCAGTCAATACGGTCATTGTTTAGCATGCTCCATTTGTATTCCTTTTTTTTTTGGGGGGGGAGGGGGGATTAAGTTTAATCTGTATTTTAGTTGTGCCTAATTGATGTCATGGTGATGCTAGCAAAAATATATTAATAATACTGTCACCAACTTGCTGCAAAAATGTTGGTAGATATCATGATATGTCAATAGACATATAGTGCATTCAAAAACATTAATATATACATACCCTATATACGTACAGCATATAATTCGTTGATGGATATTAAAGAACAAGACATGCAGAACATGACAAGTACACTGGAAAAGAGAATAAATAAGAAGAAACGTACAACTTCACTGACAATAACATCTGGCGTGGACTCTCCAAGTACATCACCCAGGTAACCATCGCCTGAAAGCTCCATGTTTTCCTGGATAGCATGTACTACACTAATTAGCTAATAATGCAAGCCACTAGTTAGCTAATTAGCTGCGTTATTTTTCCGGGTAGCATGTGCCAATTAGCTACTAATTAGTATCTGTTTTGTATCATTCACTTACTTTTGTATAATGGGAAACCAATTTACAGCATAGATACTGCCAAGTACTCATTTGGTAAAAACCAATTTTTATTAAATGCTAAAATAATAACCATTGCTGACCAAGTAAACAAGGCCAGTTGAGTTATTCTCAAAAATGACATTTACATATTTGTTGCTTACAGAGTTTTCTGGAATCAAATCAATTAGTTAGTCAATGTTTCAAGCTTGTACATCAACAAACAAGTGAGGACACCATTTATTTTATTCCATCCATAAGAATAAGTTAAAACACAAATAGCAAATACCAAAATTATCCATGAAGATAACAAATTATAGAGCTTCTTGTGTTTTCTATACATTATAAAACTCTAAAGAAAAATAATAATTGGCCAGTATATAGACCAAAACAAACTACCTACCGCTACCAGGGCTTCTGTTAGATCTCCAGCAGCTAGATAAACAGGTTGAGCTACATGGCAATAACCCATCAAGCGGGGGACTGTTGGTATAATATCTCTGTGGTTTATGACTCGCCAGCTATCTTTAACTTTCTGCAAATGTAAGTACTGAAGGTTGTGTAAGCATTCACCAAAAATGTAATAAAAGACAAATATAAGAGGCAGATGCATAAAGAGCATCACACTATTCTTACCAAGAAAAAAAAAAAAAAATAATACAGTGTTTTGCATGTGTGTGTGTGTCTGATGTAGATCAACTAAGCAACAACTTCATGGAAACGTTTAAGCAGAAGAAGGGTGTCTAGGGAGGGGTACTTGTGATTTAACAAGTACCCAAGAGTTGGATTGATACTTGATTGAGGGCTGCTCGAGCAAGACAGTTCGTTCGATCGAGAGGAAGAGATGCTACTGGTAGAAATGCTCGAGAAGTTTGATCGATGGTTCGATTGATTGAAAATGCGATCTTTTGTTTGATCCTTGATCAAACTTGCGATAAGGGTAGTTTTGCACTTCTTTTTTCAGGGTTGTGACCCTACTTCTATTTAAGCTTAATAAGGATGGCCTGGCAGACCATAAGTTGTATTTCTCAGTTTTCTCAATAAGAAACACTAAAAGAGTGATTTTTCTTCAATTTTCCTACACTTCCTTGATTTTATTAGGATTTGTGGAAGAGTTATGAGTTTGTGTGCTTGTACATTCGGGTTTCCACTTTGTCACGCTGCATCAGTAGTGTCGTATTTTTGCATGAGGAACTAATTGAGCCATTTTACTAGTCAACTCAGTGACTAGTTTGCTCGACATTCATAAACCAGAACTTAAGAGACTGGATCCAGAGCTCCAAACAGCTTTTGAAAATCTAAATGAATGACTAGTTGCTCTAGCATATAATAAGTCTCCTCAGCATGCAACAAAAATAATAAAATCCAAAGCCAGAGATCTGAACCAAACTCTGTCAGAATTACAGGAACAGAAATTAATGCAAGAGTATGAAAGAGTGATCATTGCAGAGACGATGAAGCAATTTTCTGCACTGTAACGTAGTGAAACCCTACTCGAATAAAGAAACAAAGGTGAATGATGAACTAGGAAATAGAAAAATATATAAAAATGTGAGAAGATAATGAAATGAAAAATAAACAGATCAACTAATGTTTTTAATAGTCACATAATGTCAGCAACATGGAAGATGGAAGTGAAAAGAGAATAGAAAAATAAAAGAACTAGAGGAATCCCAAAGCCCTTGACCATAGTGTCATATATCTGCAGTATTATAATATGGGTTACCACCCTTACAAGATGCAACAAACATGTTACATATTATATTACTAACTAGTAAAATCACCAATGAAAAAGCAGAAAAGGGTTGTATGAACTATAGCTCTCATGCTTTCCATCAGAAGATAACCTCATGATATAGGCCAGCTTGCCCTTCAGTTCATGCCGAATTTAGTTCGAAAGATGCAGACCAAGAACTAATTTTCTGCTTGCATCTTGCCATGCATATTTCCCTGTTATTATTAGTTGTTCCAAGCTGGAATACTGTTCATATTATTGTAGCATGATATTGATCACACAACTGTAGCTTTTGGTAACTGTGGCATTTGGTTTAACCAGGGTAATTTTTCCTTTTCATTTTGCTTTAAGTTATAATGTTGGACTGAGATTAAGCCTGGTAAAAGGTTTGGGATTAACTTATATTGGGGTTTTATAAGTTCCGATATAATAAGTTGTAGCCTTTGGGGAAGCAGACTTTGATGCAGGACAACCGAATTAAGAAGAAGAAGAACAGAGGAAGGGGAGAAAAGAAAGGGGACTGAGTCACACAGTTCAAAGAGAATGAGAGTTTGGCAGTCTCCCCACCAAATAAGAGGAAGAAGAGGAGTCACGCCTCAAAAAATCAAAATCTCTTTTCATCAAACTCTAATTTGTCTCCATTGGGGTACAAAAGCACACATATATATAGACTCAATGACTAAACCCTAATCCTAATATAACTTTGGGCAAAACCCATTTATTGAATTACATATCCACACAAGGGAAGGGAGATGAGAGATTCAAACTAGTGACCTCCGTTTCATGAGGCGTGGTACACAGCCGATTGAGTTACCCCTTGGGGACAACACCCTTAACTATTAAAGAATTAAGTAAAACATAAATAATAACCTAAAGAATAAAAGAAGCATCTCTCATCCTGCATCATTTTCCCCTGCTTCAACAAAATTAGACCTCGATTTTTTTTGAAATGTGGCAAAATAGGAACATAAAATTTTGGGTCGAAGCCCAACTTCTCAGGAATTAAAAAAGGGTAGAATAAACTGAAGCGTTCAAACTCCTTTTTTTGGTTTTAAAAAACAAAATTCGTTTTCATCAAATTTAAATTTATATAAACTCATTGATTAAACCCTAACCCAAATTTGACTTTGGGCAAAACTCATTTATTGAAACATAAACTTAATACTAATGACCTAAATAAAACTGAAAGACCCAATTATTCATCTCTCATCCTGCATCAGACTTGTTATTGAATTTCTTTTTAGATTACATTGAAGTTCAGACCTTTGGCCGAACATTTGGGGTTTTCTTGGCTGATTATTATGGCCTTGCAATCAGGCTTGCTCGGTCTTCCTTCTTATAGTTACGTAACAGATCTTTTCAGCAAGTAGTCTGGAAGTGGGGGGAAGGAAGAAGTGGAAGGTTTGTGGAGATGATGCTACGTGTGGAAGACAGGGAGAGGAAGAGAACACATGGCTGAAGACTGTTATTAAATAGCTATACAGCTGGCATCCTTATGTCTAACGGGCTGGATTCTGTAGATGGGTTGGTTGAGATGTGGTTAAGTGATGTGGGGTTTTCTTAGTTAGTTGGTTGTAACGGTCCAGTAGTAATTGTCTACATCTACTTATCAAAAAAAGTAATTGTCTACATCTGGGCTCATTTTAGTGGTTTTACTTGTATAAAAGGCGAAGGCTTGTTAATGAGAACTATTCAGACGTTTTGGCTCTCAATTGTTCTTAGAAGTAGTTAAAATCTCTTAGTTTCCTTAGTTTCGTTAACTCTGTAGAAGTAGAGTGCTGTAACAAGTTAATTTTCTACACACTTGCTGCATCACCTCAGCACAAACAATGGAGCCATAGAGTAAAATTCTATGAAAAAGCAAAAAATTGCGAGAAAAATTTGAAGATAATATCAATTTTTATCACCTCGTTATAAAGTTCTGCAAATTTTTTGTTACCAACTCTAGGAGATCCAAAGTTATACATAGTCACAAAGATTGCCCCACGCCTGATACACAAAAAAGAAGAAAATAGATAATCAGTTTCACTGCCATTACTCTCAAACACATTTCACTAAAAAGTACAAAGAAACAAGTTTCTAAACCTACAAAGATCTAGTATCTTCTATCAAATTCTAATCATAAACTAAATGTATTATTAGCCTTCTATAGTTCGTAAGTATTATTTCAGACAAACCTGAAATATCAACAGATTTAATTTCCTGATGCGACAACCAATTAACATTTACTGGGGATGATATTAATCATTTTTTGAAGAACTTAACACTATCAACTTTCTAGAAGGCAAGCTGCACTTATTAAATACATAGGCAGAGTTCTGGCATTTTTCTACATTTGCAACAATATGATAACACTCTCTATCTTCCAGCCTCGTGAGTATGTACCAGGCTTTACTATCCATGACAATTAGTAAGTCATGCTTCCTAATGTTGACGCAGTTTTTTCACTTTTCATAAAAATCTTTGGAGACATGGATTTCAAAAGATAATACAAATTCAGATATAATTATTCGTGCAGAAATATTATCAGAACAAAATAACCACCTTTATGACAGACATGATACTTCAATAAAACTGGAAACCATCCAAGGCGTCTAACCAAGAAAAAGATCTCTCGGCAGAACCAAGAAAGCCAGCTGTCCAAAGGGAGATCTCCCAGACAATGTCAAATAAGCCGATACTTGGGTCAATAACGTAAACAGCACCAAAAAACTAAGGGGTTAAAGTGGCCAATACAACAAGCATACCCGAGATCTATGCCTTGTGCACACAAGTGATTGTTTGTAATGGGAGCAGGGCCTAGAAAGTCGGTGGAGGTTCAGCTTTAGATCTAAGTAGTCCTCTATGACAGGATCCTCAAAATATTCTCATAATAGTTTCCATAATCATAATGATTGCATATTATTGCATTTTTTTTTTTTTAAAGCATTATTCTGTAATAATTGCATGATTGCAAGCTTCTCACTAGGTATGTAATTCTGTAATAATTACCTTTCTAGAATAAGTTGCAATCCTCTCTATAAAATGATGTAGATGCTGTATGGCAGTTCAATCAGTGAAAACATCAACATTTGGAGGTTGATCCTCTCGAAGTGATTAATGGAAGAGAAAGAATTGACCGAAGCTTTAAAAATAGTGAGAGGACGGTGGCGAAGTTAAAGGCCCTCTTATTCAATACCCTTTTTTCAGTGGATGGTTGCCCATGATTGTTTTCATATTTCTAGCTTTTATAACTTTTTCTTAATCTTTTTTTCTCTTTCTGGTTAGGTTTTTCTCTTGTATACTTCTTGTGTACTTGAGTGCATCCTTTTGGTTTTTAATGAATAAGATAAGAATCATCTGTCTTTGTGAACATAAGTAATATTATACAGAATGAGTCGATAATAATAAAATAAAACATTTACTTAAGAGAGACTTATATAAAGACCACCCACGATACACACCAAAGAAGTGTTGGGTGAACACAAGCTTGGTTGGGTTCTTTCCAAGAGATGCTTCTTCGATGTTCGATCTTTCTACAATGTTTTTCTTCCCCATGCTAGTATTCCATTTCCTTGGAGGAGTACTTGGTGGAATAAGGTTCCCATTAGAGTGTCAATATTTGCTTCGTCAAACGCTTTAGGGAAAATCCTCACCATGAATAACATAAGCGACATGTCATAGTGGTTAATTGGTGTTGTATGTACAAGAGAGATGGAGAGTCAGTGGACCACTTTTTGCTACATTTGAGATTGCTACTGCTCTATGGAATACTATTTTCGGTCGTGTAGGGCTAGCTTGAGTTATGCCTAGAAGAGTGGTCGACCTTTTCACTTGCTGGAAAAGGCAATTGGGTAATATTCAGAATGCTACAGTGTGGAAGATGATTTCGTCTTGCCTAATGTGGTGCCTTTGGAGGAAAAGAAATGACCGGAGTTTTGAAGCCAGTGAGTGGACTGTGGTGAAACTAAAGGCTTTTCTTCAAGATACTTACCACTGGGCAGCTGCCTTTGACTTTGATATTTCTAGTTTTCATGTTTTTCTTGATCCTTTTTCTTCTTCTGGTTAATTGTTTCTCTTGTATATTTCTTGTGTACTTGGGTTGCGCAATTATGCTTCTTATTGAAATTGCGTTTACTTATCAAAAAAAAATTTCTTCTAACCATCCTAACCAATTAAACTTTTTAAACTAAGAAGCTACCAAAACTAGAAGTTAGACAATTTGTTAGAAAAACCAGAGCTTACACGGGAAGGTTGGATTAAGTTTAAGGAAACATCAAACCTTTCATAAGCTTCGTTCAAAGCTTTTTACAGTAATTCTTGCCTACATAAATTTTGCATGTAAAACACACTCGCTTCATATTTAATGTAATCAAGGATTAAGAAAAATGACTTCATAAGTAGAAAGAAAAAGAACTTACTTAGCTAACTGACTAGAGGAAAGCTCAAGAGCAAGAAGGGTGGCTAATGCACCACCTAAACTATGACCAGTCACATACACATGCCATTTGAGCAACGGCTCAGCAAGATCATCTCTGTCACACAAATAAAAAAGGGCATGCTGACATAATTTGGCATGTTAAAAAATAGCCACAATGCATGACAAGAGTGTCTAAGTTATCCAACATAGCCTGAGGAAATATCTATATATCATACTGCTACATGTCTAGCCAAAACAGGAATAGCCTATCCATCTATAAAAAGGATAATCTAAAATTAGTCATAAGAAAAAATTTTACTTTTTTTTTTTTCTTTTCCTTTCTATGCCAGGCAATAGTTAGTTCTCAGTTGTCAACAATAGTAGTTGAAGATGGTGATCAAGCTAAGAGCTACATGTTCAAACCAAAAACTAATTTGGGGAGAATATGAATAAAAAAACACACATATTGTTTGAAAATATAACATTTTTCTAATATCCAAGATATTATGGCTTATATTAGATCAGAAGCTACTTGAAGCATTCATTGATTTAAAACAATTGAAATATGTCAAACATGTCATGTAAATGAAACTTCAAGAGAACATTTCTGACATAAACGTGAAGTTGAGTAACCTATCAAATTTTTACAATATAAACCATTTAACATATTTCTCTCATGCAACATAAAGATGTTAGCTTTACGCTCAGAATAAAGTTGAATAAGAGAACAACTTACATATACAACCAATTGCAAGTTTAATTAGAGAAATTATCCTTGTCCTGACCGAATCATATGCACTTAGAAAACCACTGTGAACCTGAAATAATTAAACCACCATCACTTATACTAAAGTAAACAACAGTCGTAAACACATGGTGCATCTGATGAATAATTAACACAATTCAATCTACCATTCGTTTACATACTTGAATTTCTTGCTTGAAGTCTCCACCTATCCTTTCAGGATTTAGCCTGCATATGTGATATAAGAATCAGCGTAAGAAAACATAGATAATAGGTGATACTTTTCATGGAATTACCTCAACAACAAAAAAAATTGTCAGATAAATCAATCAGAAGCCTCAGTGCTAGGGTAACATTATTACAAAAAAAAAAAAAATGTTTGTTAGATAAGACAAAAAAAAAAAAAAAAAAAAAAAAGATGATTCTGGTAGGAAGAAGCACAACAAGATGTGTTTTCTGCTCTAAATATTACAAGTATTATTCAGCTAATGACAATACTGCAATGGGCAATCTCTCAATTGCAGCCCACATTCACCAATGTAGTAAGGGCACTGTTTTCAAGAAATGCAGACAATAAAACTAGATACATTGACAGAAAAAGGCTCTTAAAAGGAACAAAATTAACAAACCACTTAACAATTTGTAGCCTGGGTAGATAATATATTACCCAGCAGGAACAAGCATCAGATCAGTTCTCAAGTCCTTCCATCGTGCCTGGAAAAATAAGTAAATGAGCAATTTGAACTGAGAGCCAAATAACCCAACTCCACTGAGGAGAACAACGGGATATAACCTACTTGTTCTGTTCCTCTGAAAGCGACTACTAATCTTCTCCTTGCAGAATCACGCCAAATAGCAACCTGCAACCCCTATATTTTAGTGATTTACAATATACATTTCTTAAATTCAAATGATGAAATTTCACCACTTATTAGGGTTGAAGTAACATTACTTTCATTGTACTTTGGGGCGCCTTACGCTTTTAATAAAGTCCATTGATTACTTATCAAAAAAAAGGGTTGAGGTAACATATTCCATTCCATTGAGTTCAGAGAAATATTACAAGAAAAGTGAACTCCCTGCTGAGGAATAAAAGCTCACCTGTGTGTCTGTGGATGCATTGTCTAAGAAACATATTTTCTCAAACTCGGACTTAATAAAACTAGGATGGCCCAGTGAAGTGGCAAGCATTGCCCAAGCTTCCATGGCACTTTCTGCAGTTAAAAAAAGTGCTTTCATCTCCTCAGCTCTCCTTTCATCCACCACTGGCCCATTGCTTGAGCTGGAAAGCTTCTCACTTTCGGAATATCCTACTTCATTATTATCTTCCAGTTTGGTAAAAGCCTCTTCTTTTGTTTCACTCTTTCCTTGAGGACGTCCATCCTTCTTTAATTGAGAAACTGTTGCGTTAAGAAGCATTAATGCCCCTAAAACAGAATCAGTTTGCCTCATTATATCCTGTGTCAATTTTTTAATATCTGGTATTGAAGACTGAATTGCGCTAATGCCAAGTGAGCCAATTTTTTTATCAATCTCACTATCTGGACCTTCTGAAGTTGCAAGCCCTGATTCAATATAACCTACTTCGGCAATTTTTTGTGACTGTAAGCCAATTCTACTTAATAAGTCAAATCCATCCCACTTTAGTGTCTCAGGAACAGAGATACCAAGTTTCTGAACAACATTTTGATTGATAACATCAGCAAAGTCCCTCCAAAAAAGTTTATCTGAATGCACCGAATTGCCAACTGGAGTCACTGGTTCCAAGGCATCTCCATTCTCCATACCACCATTATCTGCACGAAAATCCTCTAATTTGCTCTCTTCGTTGTAGCCTGTGCCGTTAAAAGATCCTTCTGAATCTTTATCCATTTGTGAAGCCATGTCTGACACGATAGAATCATTTACCTTCCCCAGTCCTCCTGAGTCATACTTGTCAATACTTGAAAACTGACCCTTCCAAAGCTTTGCATCATTGAATGCCTTCAATTGCGCAAAAGCATATTTTACGAACTGACTTGCTTGTACAGACTCAGAGCCCACAACCATTTTCAGAGCAGACTCAAAACCTTGTTTCCGAAGAAATTCCAGAACAAAAGGGACCTTCCACCATTTTTTATCCTCATCAATTTCATCGAAAGTTTTGTACTTAACCTGAAACCTCACCATTATCAAGGATAAGCTAGAGAAATATTAAGTAAAGCTTACAGGGTCACAAAAACAGCAGATGAAGGCTAAAGAGTAAGATCAACGAAGAAGATCCTCATTCAGCATTTAATTATATGGTAAGTAAAACAATTGTTTTGATAAGACTGAGCTTGAAGAAGTTCCAAAAATGTTTGGAAATCTCCTCCTGCGTGGGGTTTTCTTTGGCGGGGTTTTTCGGGCCAAGTCCCACAGTGCAGGTTAATTCTCATCCCTCACCTGAAGTGTTGGTTGCTTCATCATCGGCTCTAGTTGTAAAGGAAGACGGGATGGAAGGAGTTTTTCCCATCCCTTTGGGTGGTTGCTCCTCCGTCACTCCAGCTGCTGACAAGGGTGAGGATTTCAGGTTGACTGGTTTGATCCAATCTCAGAAGTGGCTGGAAGGCTTTGGTCCGTCTTCGGTGATAGTTGTGTGGAATCTAGGAGACGATTTTTGGGATTGGGAGGACGGAGACTTCCCTTACCCTTTGGGTGCTTTTCCCCCCGCCATGCCCTTGGATTGGGATTTGGATTGTGATAAGGATGTTTGTCCTATGGTGGGGGTCTCGTGTGAGGGGTTTAAGGATTCGACTTTGGCGCCCCTATCAGCCATTGAAGAGAAGTAAAGAGCGCGCATTCTAAGACAGTTGAAGGGAGCTATTGAACTTAGAATGCTCCACTAACTATGACATTGCATGCACATCCTCTTGGTGTGGGAAAAGCAAGGCTCACATGCTTGCGTGGGCTGATTCAACTTAAGCTTATTCATCCACAACAACCAAGAATATGCCTGGAAATCTATCCTCCAATGCAGCATAAACACAGCAATTATCGTACCAGAATTGAACCACCATCACCAACCCCCCCCCATCTTGAAACAAACAAATCGAGAAAATAGGTCCCACTCCTGATGTTCTCCCACAAATTCATACCATAGGGTCCTCTTACCTCTTCCGAAGTCCACTCACCCAAGATTTTCCCATATTTCGCAACTGTGACCCACCTCCAAACCATTTCCCTAGCAATGCTTGATTAAAGGGTTTCAGTTTGTGAATAGCCAATCCAACAGCCTTTATCTGAGACCATTTCACATTCTAATCAACTAAATGATATTTAATTCATCTACTAATAAAAAAAAAATTGATATTTAATTCATCCCTAATGCCTCCAACAAGAAATCCCTTTTGTAACTTCTCCAAACTCTTGGCTACTTAAACAGGAATATTTATAAAAAATAAAAAATAAAATATATAAAATGTAAAGTAAAAAATATTAAAAAAAAAAACCCCTCCAAATTATCAGTCATTTTCGATTTAACCCCCTAATATTTTAAAAGTGATAAAATAGTTTCCCAAACTACCAAATAATTCAATTTGGCCACTCTGTTAGTCATTACCGTCAAATAGAATAAAAAATTTAAAATTACGTCATTTCGGTAAGGTTAAGTTACTAAAATGCCATTTTGAGAAAAAAATATATATATTTTTAAAACAAGCAAACAAAACGGCGCCGTTTTGCTTTAAATTAGGTTTCCTTATCCTTCCCGCCGTTTTGGTTAGTGGTAGGAATTAAAACAAAAATCCCCTACCACGCCGCCCAGCAGCTATTCTCCCTCGTGACAACCTGCAAATTTTTTAGGGTTCTCTTACTCAACCCATTAAACTCAAACTGCCCAACCTCCATGCGAAAGCATAAAACCTTCTCATTGCCCCCTAAAAAATTTGCAGGTTGTCGTGAGGGGATTGCTCTCTGTTTTCTCTATGGGGGTTGGGGAGAGAGGGGATTGCTCTCTGTTTTCTCTCTCTCTTTTCTCACATTTCGCTTTCTTTCTTTCTTTCTTTTCCTCCTTTTTCTTTCTCCTGTTTTGGGGTTCTTTTTGTTTTCCGGCTTTCTTTTCATCTCAAACAGGTCACACCTCCTAAATTCTCCATCTATGGCTTTCCCACTTGCTCAATGCTCTGTTTTGTGATGTTTCATTGCAGAGCACCCCAATGGCCATGGCCATTGGTAACAAAAACGGTGTCGTTGTTAGTAATGAAGTGAATATGAATCAGAAATGAAATGGGTTTCTTTCTTTAATCCTCTTCTTGGCCTCCTGCATATTTAGAAATAATATAAAGAAAATGGTTTTTGTGGTGTGAGCATGCATGCCCACAAAGAAAATTATTTACACAAATAATTTGTGTAACTAATGGGTTGGGTAAGGGAACCCTAAAAAAATTGCAGGTTGTCGTGAGGAAGAAGAGCTGTTGGGCGGTTGGGTAGGGGATTTTTGTTTTAATTCCTACCACTAACCAAAACGGTTAGGGTAGGGGAACCCTAATTTCAAGCAAAACGGTGCCATTTTGCCTGATTGTTTTTTTTAAAAAAAATAATAATAATAAAATATAAAATAAAATAAAAAATTAAAAAAAAAATCATAAAAAGGCATTTTAGTAACTCACCCGTAACAAAACGACATTATTTTGCATTTTTCATCCAAATTGACGGTGTTGACTAACGGAGTGGCCAAAATGCAACTATTTGGTAGTTTGGGGGCTACTTTATCACTTTTGGAACATTAGAGAGCTAAATCGAAAACGGCTGGTAATTTGGGAGGCTTTTCCAAAAATAAAAAAATAAAACCAGGAAATAAGGATAATGGGCAGAGTGCTTTTGATCAGTGTCACTCTCCCACCTCTTGAAATATACAATTCTATCACTTTGCTAATCTCTTCTCCACCTTCAAATAGTAGCACTCTACGCCTCTTGTGCCTTAAACAACAACCCTATAGGTAATCCCAAGTAAAGACACAAGTAGTTTACCTATGTTATACCACAACACCCCTGGCAATCATCCAATGAGTGAAAGAACTTCTAAGACATGAACAAGCCTGTTTCTTTCAAGAGATCTTGATTCATATCAAATCTGATAGCACTCAATTTTCTCTCGTAAGACTAGAATAACATCTAATTGACATGGTATGCATATTTGTTAGGAGATAAAGCAGTTATGAAGTTTTTACCAAGAGCACATTAATATACATAGTTGAACACAACTTTAACCCAAAAACCTAAGCTAATAGGCTAAGGTCTACTTTACGTATATTAAGTACTCTTTTCTTTTATATTTTCTCAATATGGGACACAACACTCACAAGTGCACTCACAACAATCTCCCCCTCACTTGTTAGTCTCTTCACATTGACCCAACTTCCCATCGCTTGTGAGTCTTTTTACATTTTCAAGAGTATCTCAAGTCAGGATGGAGACACAACTTGGAGACACAACTCTAAACCCGAGTTGCGGGTGGAGACACAACTCTAAACCCGTCTCAGGAAGGTAACCATGGCTCTAATACCATTTGTTGAGAGATAAAGCGGTTACAGAGTTTTTACAAAGAGGATATTAATATACATAGTTGAACGCAACTCTAGCCCAAAAGCTTAAGCTAATGGGCTAAGGTCCACTTTAGGTATATTAAGCACTCTTTTCTTTTATATTTTCTCAATGTGGGACATAACACTCACAAATGCACTCACAACAATATCAAATCAATAGTATGTCTTTCGCACTATAAGTCAAAAGGCACTATGTCATCCAAATATAACCAAATATTTTAGGTTTATATAAGAACTTCTTCAGCTTCTTTTTTTTTTTTTTCTTCTTCTTCTTTTTTTCTTTTTTTCTTTTCTTTTTCTTTTTTTTTTTTTTTTTTTTTTCTTTTTTGCAGTATGGACCCTGATCAAACTAAGTTTGCATTCTCCTAACAATAAGAAAGGTATTTGAAAGTCCTTTGTGCTTTCAATGAGATTGATTTACTTACTAAAAAAAGGGGTATTTGAAAGTCCTTCTGGCCCCTAGAACTGATAACTTACTGTAAATTTTCTTGTATACCATGGAAACTTACCTCCAGCTGTATCTTTCCACCACCACCAATTCCTTCCAACTCCACTATTATTTCATGTGAATTGCCTAGCAAAGGACATGTTTGTTGTTAGATCGTATTAGAAGGAAATTTTGCAGCCTTACATCCAACTAACTTGCTGAACATTGGTAAGCTTGTTATCAAAGAAATTGAGTATTTTTGTTCTCGTAACAAAAGAAAAAAAAAAAAAAAAAAGTGTAAATATCTATAATATTTTTTAATTGTACAACAATTTCGGACAAAAATATGACTTGTCTGAAAAAAGAAAGTTTAAATATCTATAATATTTTTAATTGACTGTTCAAGTGACTACACAACTACAATAAGGAACATAACACATTTTCTAAACATTGGGATGCACAATTCCAACCCAATTAATTAAACAATAGGGCGAGACTGACAATATATTAATTCTAACCATCAACATATGCCAGTGTTAGGTTAGATTCTCACCATCACAGAGGCAATCCAGACTAATGCCCGCATTACCCATGCGCTTATGTGGAGTAACAAGGTTTGCATCCCAAGCTGCAACCTAAATTTTTAACACCAGAAGTTAGAAAACAAGAAGCAAAGTTGTGAAGTAACTACACAGGTAAACTTCAACAACAATATAATCGCAAAATAGATTCTTTTGACTACTTAATCAAAGCCTAAACTTATAACTCATGTACACATGACATAGTTTCCCTGTGCGTGTATAATGACATAATGTATTCATCAAATTTATAAGGTGATTCATATTTCTCTAACAAGTACCACAATATGATAATGATAATGATAATGAGGGTGATTATGACAGTTACGAAATTGCAGAATTTTAATTCATATCCTGTCCCAAGTTGTATGTCTACCTTAGAAAATCCAACTCTTTAACGGGACATTACTTAATACATCGTCTTCAAAATAGAAAGTGTTTTTTTTTTTTTTTTGGTTGGGGAGAGCCAAAATAAAAATAAATAAATAAATAAATAAATAAAAATTTGTTGATTACCAAAATTACCTTCCTTCATTTGAACTCAATTAAAGCAAACAGAAAAAGAGTACTTAATAGTTTTCAAAATAAATGGTAAGAGGAAACTCCCCCGTTGTTGATCATGATCAAATTAATGCAGCAAAATTCATATGATTACTGTCTCCTCAAAATTATATATATAAAACTCTGCTCCTCAATTGTGCAGTTCCTATTTTAATTCTACAGCATCTTATAAATTACTTCATCCAAGCAGGATCCTCAAGTTTGACCATCCCATACGCATATAAAGCGAGCAGTGAAGCTGATATTAAGAACCCCATTCTTGATGTTATGAAATATTGGATATCAGATGTAATGAACAGGAATAAGTCTCTGTTCAAAGATGACTTCTCAAGAATTGTTGCTCCATTTAAGCTTGAAACTTTTAACGTTATGTGAACAATATACAACATAGTACAAGAGACACATATGCAAACAAATAATGCAAATCTGATAAGAGGAAATTACATTCAGACATGTTAATGTCAAATTTAACCCAACATTTTAAACAAAAAATTAAAAAAATATATAAAAAATGCACTACTAAGCTACTCAATAGGGATAACCACTAGCCAAATCAGTTGGTCTAACAGTGTTTGTTCAAGAAAATAGAAGTGAATTAGTAAATTACTTTAGAATAGAGGCTAAACCCGGTTTGCAAGATAGGTATTCTGAATGGAATTTAAATTATCTGATATGAAGATTCAAGACAAATTTCACAGGAAAAAACAATGGTGCAGAACTAGAATTTCGAGTTTTGACACTGTATTTTCTAGAGATGAAAAAGAAACTTAGGCCTTGTTTGATTTGCGGAATAGACCTTAGAAAGGAATAGCTAATCCTACGGTATAGCTATTCCTTTGTTTGGTTACACACTATTTCTGGAAATAGTTTATACTCATGGAACTACTAATCTCACACATAGAGGATTAGTTAAGCCACTAATCTAATCCTTAAGGAATGGAATACATTTTTCAAAAATACCCATATAATTTTTTATTTGTGAGGACCACCCCCAAGACGTCTGGGGGTGGTGCAACCACCCCCGGAGCTCCTTTGGGGTGGTCGCAGCCACCCCGCGGGTCGTCGGGGGTGGCCGCGAAGTGGCAGCTTCTGTGGGTGGCCGACCACCCCAATTTATTTCAGGTTTTTTTTTTTTTAATATGAGTTTGAAAAAAAAAAATGGTTTTTTCGTAATTTTGATTTAATTCCAATTTTTGCATGTGTTTTATTACCAAACTATGGAATATGAATAACTATTTTATTTTATACTCTTCTATTCTCAGTAGTAGCTATTATTTTTCCAATGGACTACATATTTCGCGAACCAAACAAAACCTTAGTTTTAATTTTTATTAGGAAACACATCAAGAATGGATCACTTAAAAGACAGAAACTTTTGTCTAAGGATAACAAATACTAAAATACGTTTCTTTCATCCCTCTGAAGTTTCAAAAATGAACTATAACAAAATAACTCAACGGCCTGAAATGAGTAACTCAATTGCATCAAATTAAGGATGATATGGGAGATTTTCATCAGGCAAAAACAGGAATTATGTAAAAAAATTCTATTACTAGGCTTCAAATATTAAGAAATGCTAAAAGAATATATGTTTTCTATCACTTTTTATAAGGAAAAATCTTTAGATTTTGTTCCTATATGATCAATTGCTGTAATTTTGTCATTCTTTTTCAAGAGAACAGCTTAAAAGAGGAAGAACTGTTAGTTACAAAGAATCTTTGATGATTTTTTTGATAACGTAAAACTCATTTCTGTAATTCTGTCATCCTTTTTCAGACAACCACTTAAAAGAAAGAAACACTCCACTTCTTTTGAGTGGTTACTCTGTCACCTCTAATTTTCACATGTTTAAGACACTCGCTAAAAAGAAAGGGAATAATTATAAGAAAAAAATATTGGTGGAGAGTTAGATATATATGTAGTCAAGTGCATTTTATATGGGTAAATAATATTATCAATGAGCACGGATACAAACCTGGAGAAGTTTTGTTGGAGGCTGCTTGATATTAAAAGTGAAGTCTTCATTCCATGTAGGCTCTTTTGTCCTGTAATCATGTAATACTTGAAGATATAATCAAACGTAAGTAAGCGTTCAATCCAAAGTAGTCTTCCACGACTTTCCTACATCTGTTAAATTTGACATTTATGTCCCATGAGTTACAACTCATGAAACATGTATTTCAACTCAAGGCTCTAATTATTACAGTATTCTTACACATTCGGAGGAGTGACAAATGTGAAGAGCTAGTTTGATTCTTCTGTCAGTAGTTAAGAATGTACTCCCATCTACAAGTTGATTTTACAAAGCCACAAGCGCCCTTACAAATTTCTGATAAGCAATAGCAAATGAGTAAAATATAGTAATTATACAAGCTTCAAAATTCCTCCGGTTCCTTCACCATCACCAAGTGAAAGGGTAAAATTTTTTTTTTTTTTATAAGTAATAACCAATCTTATTAAAATGAGAGGGTAAAAATATATAGCATTGAAGGAAAGCTTTTTTGACTTATAACTTACAAAAAGGTGTAATGAGGGTTTTCAAAAGATATAAAAATGAACACACGTAAATGAGAGAATATAACCGCAAAATCACACTCTCCCTTTAATTTCAGTATGAAATCACAGATATAAAAGGAATCTAAGTAGAATAAATCAACATTAAAAATTAAATAAATAAAAATATAAAATATAAAACCTTTTTGCAACACACTGCATAAAACAGCATATAGTGTGAATCATAACTTTCTAAAATCTCACCTCTGTGGCATTTCCCAACATTATCTAGATATTTGTCTAACTTAAATTAGACAAACTCTAGATACTATATATGTTCGAGTGAGAAGCAATATCAGTAAAATAACATATACATACAAAAGATACAAATGCACAACATTTCAACAATATTACCAAAATTTTTTAAGCAAGGAACAGCCATGATCCATGAAGAATTATCTAAAGTTTCTTGTTTTCCAAAAATTCATAAAATATGAATAACTTACCCCCATTTGACCTTGCTTTTGGCAACCTGTCCATCCAATATTTGCATGACCACATATGGATCACTTGTTCCCTCCTCGCGCGTCCTTAAACCAACTCAAAGCACCAAATATATGAAGTGTAGGTGACAAAAATGGGTGGTGCTACTCATGGAGGTGAAAAAAAAAAAACTACAAATATCCTCTATACATGAGAGGTTTTTTTTTTTTTTTTGTTTTGATAGGTAATATCAACTCAAAAGCACAAAGGGGCGCAAAGAAGATAACCTACCCACGGATCCATGGCAGGTAAATCCAAACCCTTCTTTAACTTTATGAACAGTTGGCCATCATATATCTCACGTACAAACAACCTGCATCTTTTCAATTTCCTTCTGGTGCCTTATCCACATCAATTGGTATTATTTTGCTGACGCTAATATAATGGGGGACAAGAACGATGAGAAGTTTGGCTGCACAGTTAATGGTGTCCTGGCTAACTTATGTATTTCATATTTATTGAGTTTTCGGTTACAATTTTTTCTCGTAATCGCATCCTTGACAATGCAATAAACAAACATTTACATATATGAGTTCCACAGTATATCCACACTGTGAATGTATGTTTGTTTTTCTCTTTTAGTCAAAAGATAGGACTTCTTGCATGCAGTTGGTGCATCATAACTGTGCAACTTTTTCAATTACCACTTAGTAGAATGTGTTACTTATTTAAAAGATTTGAGAAGCGATTATTGTCTGTGAAGTTCAAACTTCGGGGGATCACTGGACTGTAATTACATCTTTAGGAGCACCTTTTGCTATCTGGTTCTTAGTCCTCAGTAAATGAAGTCGGTACTTCATTTCATCTGTTCCAATTTATTCATAACAAGTTCTCATATTACCTACTGCCGTTCAGGTTGGACAAAGGTGTGATTGTGTATATCTGTGACAGTCGTGGTGTTCGAGATATATATGACACAGATGGAAGCAGTGCAATAGCAGCTTCAGAACCCTTAGCCGCGCTGGTAAACTTTTGTCTATCAACAATACAACTGTGTCATGATAATCCTTAATTTGAGAGATATATTGGCAAATGTCTGCATATGCTATACACTTACGGAATTTCAGAGTCATGGTACCAAGGTTTGCTTATATTCTCAATTTCTTCTGTGTGTGTTCACTGCTCAGTAGTGGGCTACCATTTATTTTATTTTTATTTTTCTTTCTGTCTTTCTTTCCTTTTTTTAATTAAAAGAAAAAAAAAAATCTGAAATATTATGTTTAATGGGAAAATACACTTAGCCCCTCAAACTTACGTTCCTTTGGCACTTATACTTTCAAACTTTAAAAAGTGACATTCGACCGCTTGTAACTATAACTCCTTTCTATACGTGGCTTTTTTCGGATAGACTCTCCCAAAATGCCCCATTTACTGAAGTAGCTTTGCCAATAGACAATTCCAATGCTAAGGTCAAACCTAGAATTTTACGAAGACAAGACCACACAATCCATCAACCAAAATAAAAACCCATTGTCCAAACTAAAAGCCTTATCTACATATCACACTTCCCAGCAGTAGGTTTCAAATTTCCATACTTTTACTATAGAATCTCGTCATGCATTTCCATTACTGTAATTAATTTCTGGATTTTTCTAGTCCCTTATTTTCAATTTTCCATTTGTATCATTTGGGTATGTGCGTTTGTGGGTTGGAACTTTATCTTCTAACCATTTAATCATCCAATTTATTGTGAAAAAAGGCTGATAATACCCTCTACTGAGCTTCCATTAGGTGAACAAAGGAACCGCCAGTGCAAGTGAAATTTTAGCCGGTGCGCTGAAAGACAACAAACGTGCTGTGTTGTTTGGAAAACCCACATATGGGAAAGGGTAATGACTTTTACTTCATAAGTAAAATGTGAATGTAATCATAAATTCCTGACGAGGCTGACATAAGTTATTTATCCCCCTCTGCAGCAAGATTCAATCGGTTTTTGAGCTATCTGATGGCTCTGGCTTGGCTGTTACTATAGCTCGTTATGAGACACCTGTTCACACAGATATTGATAAGGTCTGTTACTGCCTCTCTCTCTCTCTCTCTCTCTCTCTCTCTCTATGGTTCCTTCAACTTGTCTCTTTACAGGTTTGTGTAATTCCTGACCATCTCTCTCTCTCTCTCTCTATGCTTCCTTCAACTTGTCTATTTACAGGTTGGTGTAATTCCTGACCATCCTTTACCCATCTCATTTCCCAAGTACGAGGAGGGATTTTGTAGCTGCCTCCAGGACCCTGCATTTGCTTGCTATGAACAAAGTCCAGTTATTTGCGAGATGACAGAATATTTGGATATTAACATTGCAAATTGCTTTGGGGAACATGACGGAATTCTTTGTAAAATGTACTTTTAACTCAATTAGGGAGGGTTCATTCAATTATAAAGTATAAATTTAACAAGGGTAGAAAAGGAAAAGCAGGCTTTGTTTGGTGATAATCTAAGGAAAAAAAAAAGAATAGCTAGTCAATATTGAGGAATGCTTATTCCCATGGATACCAATCTGTTGGAACTGTTGTGGTTCTTTTTATTTTAAATGAGAGTCAGTTCCACATTGATTCTTTTTATTATTATTATTATTATTATTATTATCATCATATTACGCAATCTTCTCATTCTTGAGATAATGGAAAAATGTACACGATTGAATAGTGTGGCTCCGAGCTAAAATACATAAGCAATTAATGAAAATGTCGCATATCTAACATCTAATTTCTAATAGCAGAAACTAAAAGAATGTAAACTCTAGAGTGGCTAAAATTGTGAAAAGTAGCATCTAAGGGTGGCTAACACTGATAAGTGGCACAGCTTTTCATAGGATGACACAAATTGTATTCTAGTTTTTATTATTGAAAATTTAGCTGCCTTGATGATTAAATGAAAAGTTTAATGAGAGTGCTTTATATAGTGAATGATTGTGATATGTGGATTGAATTTATTAATGGGTAATATGAGCAAAGTTATGTATTACTTTAGGGGGTTAAATAGAATTTTCCAATAAAATAAAAAAATAAAAATAAATAAAAACAGAGAAACAAAAGCTATAAATATATGTAAGCTATATATGAAGTGCTTGAGCAACTCTAATTTACCTTTGTTCCACCATCACTTTTTCTTTTTAAAGTAAATGTCAAATTCTACACCATGTACGGAACCAAATTGTAACGGATCATAGGAGATTATGGTTGGACTATCTGCAATGAGATTAACAAAAGAACCTTCAGAGAAAGCCCCATCACCTCACAGGAACAGATTGGCTCGATCACCAAAACCCATCATTAGGATGTTAGATACGCAAATTGGCTCCAATGAATTTTGATTTCTTGACCTTCGCTTAACTGATTCAACTTGGAAGCAGATAAGTAAGAAGAGGAACCAATTGGCCCCTAAATTCAGTGACTCAATCTCAGTACTTGCAGGCAAAACAAATCAAATCCATGCTCGAGTGCAAGGATGCTTAGTAGGAATCACTACAGCATCTTAGTCCAAGAACCCAAAAATGGGAAAACAGCAATCAACAATCTCAAGAGCAGAGGTGTGTCACTTTTTCTCTCCCTGCGACTCAACTTTCCCTTCTCCGTTGTTGTCTGCCGTGACCCTCCAGACATTCGGTATGCTCTCCGTGCAAATCCAGATCTATCTAGGTCATCCCAACCACCAAAATTTGGTGCATCTTGGCCACCATTAGAAACCGGACCATCATTTCCTGCTACCCACGATTGATATCCCATCTTTCCCTTTCTGGTTTCTCAACTTTCATCTTGTTCTTCTGCATCAGTTTCAACACTACTCACAGTGCTGGCAGATGGTTTCCTCCTCATCCTGGACTTGCGTTTTGGCCTGCTTTGTTTCCTCCCCCACAACTTCTCAAATGCCAGAGACACGACTGACTGACCAAGGGGAAGCACTAATGCCATAAGAACAGCTTTTGGGCCTGAAGCTAGCAGCCAAGATAAGATAATGGGTGGAAGTGTCCAGCCATAGGATCTGAACACCTGCACTGACCAAAAACAAATTTATTGAAATGTTAAACCCATCGGACGAAGTAAAGCCTGAAGCAGGAGTGAACCAGTACAAATTTCGCTCTCAGAAAATATTATTGCATGGTGAATATCTGTCTTGGACAATGGTAACTAAATTTTAGTCATTGAAATGTCATAATAGATCCTTGTTGAGAGTTCATTCTATCAAAATGCTTATATACTGGAAAGCAACAATATTACATACTTCACTCGTGGAAAAATATATTGCATAAATGATATTAATAACAAATAGGAAGTACAAGAAGAACTAGAAACTAGTGGTGTAGTAAAAAAGACTGTCCATTTGATTAACAAGGGATTCGTCATTGACTAAATTTCAATCAGCAGAATAAATGAAGTACTAGTCAGGTAGTCTGCTGCACAAAAGCTATACAGAGAAAAATAAACCCAAAGCACCTAAAGGGCATCATTAAAATAAGCTAAGCTGGTGTTATCAAAGACAATAGACAGCACCAAGGTAAAGGACAGAGTATTGCTCGACAATCCAGACACCTGCTTGTGTAGGCGAAACAAGGCACTGATTCTTCAACATAACCAAGAAAAATGTAGGAATTTAAATAGGCAGCAAACTTCTTTAAGACCTAATAATCATAGTGTTCTGTAAATTTCTCTTCATTAAACAAGTTGATAAATCCACCGGCCAGTTTTAAAAACCTCTCTTGTTAATAAACATGTTTTCCCTTCAACAAATTGTGAGAATGGTGGCTGAGGTATCCAATGAAATAGAACAAAAACCAAAGTTCTCTCTTAACCAAGGCACTTGATAGTTTGCCTCAGCTGAGGCAATCCCCACCACGATGCCTTGCATTGCTGAGTGCCCTCAGCTAACAATTGCACAGAAGATCAACTCCACCAATCTTATCACATATTTTAGAATATAACCGACATATAAAGCATACTCAATATCAAAATATTTAGCGCATTCGAGTACCCAAATCTTGTAGTAGAAAAGATAATAGCTGCCCCAGTAATGTCCTAAATCTATGTCCCAGCGTTTTGCTAAACACTACTAGAGAAGCTAAATTGAAGGGTAAGAACTTGCAATATCAAAATTGTACCTTGAAAATCCAGAAACTGTCAAAGACTTCCTCGAAGATCCCACCAGACCCTTCCTCCATCTCCGGCGAGGAAGAAGACTCGTCGGACCACCACCGCCTCTTCTCCTTCTTCTTCTTTCTGCCTCTGCTTCCTCCAAAGCCAAATTCAGAATCTTGGTCTTCTCCTTCGTCTTTGTCATCCTCGAAGTTGAATCCCTGTGAGGAACGGGCGGTTTCGGCATTGGAGTTCCAGGGACGGTACTGGTAGAGAACGAGCGGCGAGAATGAGAGGCCGGATAAGGGGTTTTGGGTCGCGTTGGATAGCGATAAGGAGGTCGAGGATGCGTGAAGATGGAGCAGGGGTGGTGTGTGAGGAGCTGGGCTTCCATTTTGCCACGTCCTTTAGTTTCTTCTCCTCCATTCAACTTCCATCATTTTTGGAGTATGGACTAGTTTCCCTTACTAGTCCCAAAGAGTAGCAGGAAAATGTTAGCTAAAAATAAAATAAATAAATAAATAATTTTTTTTGACATAATAAATAAATGATAGATCAACCACATTAATTCTTGTGTTTTATTTTATTTATCCCTTTTATTTTCCTTTAGCGTTAGTAATTAAGCCTACATAAACAAGACCAAACGAATCACACCACAAATGCTCAATAGATAATTTTGGGTAACCCCTCTCTTGATCTGTTTTTTTTCATTGGCGGGATTAATTTTTGTGGGAATCTATGATGAAAATATTAGTATTTGCCGTCTTGAATTTCATTAATATTCTGATAGGGTTAGGTCACTTTATAGGTCAGTCGAACTTGAGGGAGTGTCTTATTGCCGGTTCTCATCGTTTAGGCCTTTTTTTGTGTAACTTCTGGTAAGCAAGGACTATTTTGGTCACATTCAAAAAATACATATAGTTAGTTTCTCTGGCCTTCCTTTTTATTTAGAAAAAAATATATGTTTTCATCTAAAACATTACAATTTATATAATCTCACCCTCATAACACACAAACGGTGGCGATTAACACGCACACACCAAGAAAAAAAAAAAAACCAGTTGCGGTTGCTTTTAATACGTTCAAGAAACGACCACGTCTCTTAGACATACAAACGGCACCGTTTAGCGAATCGCCTCTTAAGCCCTAAAAGTCTTGAATCGTATCCACCAGATAAGGAGGACCTGAGACAGAGAGAGACATAGACGAGGCCGATGCCCATGGATTTCTTCGGAGACATGGACGACCAGCCGTCGACGATGGCGATGGACGTGGACGACGTGGACCCTCTCGAGATCTACGGGGAAGGCGTAATCTCTGTCGACAACAAGGTCGCCGACGCCGATTTCTTCAACTCCTTCGAGGACGACTTCGACGACTCCGACATTAACTGAACCTTTTCATAATCATCATGTATGCCCTTATTTTCTAGGTTTTTTTTGTCGCCGTTAGAATCCTCCTGTGTTAAACGTGGAACGTGCATATTAGGAACGATGTGTTTGACTGGTTGGATCTTTTCTTATATGGTTGAACTAGAAATTATATGAGGTTTCGACTATGCGGAATGATTGATTGGCTCCTTTTTGTGGTTTTTAGGGTTTTAGATTTTATTTTTTATTTTTTAATTTTAGAATTAAGCTCTGGTTAGTTGCTGAGAAATTGATCAAAAGAACCGGGAAATTAATATGTATGTGGCTGATCGGCACCTTCTTTTAGTCGCACTTCGGTGTTTATTGGGTTTATGTAAAGAGGGTTGTCCTCCGTTTGGTTGCTGGGAAAAGGAAAAGAAAATTCACTCCGGAATCGGTACTGTTTTCCTTTTATATTGTTTTTGGATATGCCTTATGATTTCGAGTAGAGTAAAAGTGAAGTCTTAAGGATAGATGGTTGTATTTTTGGCTTAGTTGAGTGAGGGATTATGAATATAAATTAGTTTTTATTTTTACGTTTATCAATCCTCTATTTTGCTTGGAAATAATGTCAGCATTGGTTTTGGCCCTAGTATGCTGTTGATCTGAAGAGAATTCTCTTCGTCTTTGAAGCACACCTTTAATTCTCTGCGTTTTGGTTGATCTTTGATTCGGTGGATGTTTAATTATCAACTTAGGTAAACTTGTCTCTAAGCATCTAACTGGTGTGGAAACTGTCTCAGATATCTGTCACATTATAAAATGCACATGGATATCCACATTTGATAATGTTTCTCAAGATAATTATCTCCTTACTCAAATGGTACTTCCTCCCTCTGTAGCAAGGTGGAGGGTGAACCATGAGTTCAAGTCCCACCGAGTGCTTGTGTATCTTACAATTATTAGAAAAATAAATAAATAAAAAATTGTGTCATCTTCTCTTCTATGTAATTGGCAATTCAATTTAGGTGTTGGTGGTGATGGTTGAATTTTAGTGATTGCTGCTCGAATTGGAAGGCTTGGTTATGGATTTTCTTTGTGGAGCTTAGTTGTAATTTCCAAAGATTATGTCGAGAAAAGTTATAGGCGTTTGGTATGGATTTGCTGTAGGTGTTTGATATATGTAGGGTTCACTCTGTCGTGATGATGGGATGAAATACTGCAAGAAATAAGGAGAATATCCAGAAAACCTCTCTATCTAGGTTTAGGCACGATTGTGGTGCTGGTTTGAACTTTTTGGTCCGTATTGAAGGACCGGTGAATGGTTTATTTTCCTGCAATTATGGTAGTGGTGTGTGATGTATTTAACCAAAAGTGAGGACCTCATTTCCTTGAGCATGGGATCTGTAATTCTTGTGTTATTTAGATTGCAATTGGTAGGGCAGGTTGTTGTATGTTTTAATGGACGAGTAATGCTTGAAATTACATTTTTATCTCATAACTATCTTACAATATTGACATGGCACTCTGACCCAATTCTTGGATTTATTTTTTACAAGTGATCCAAGGGTTTATTGGAACCACATGTAAAATAATTGTATTATAGAAATTTAGTTCTTAGCTCAAGCTAGGGTGTTTATCTATTTATATTAAGTCACATAAGAGTGATCCAAGACACTAGATTGTTAGAAGCTAGTTTTGTTGAATGGGTACATAGCTTGGTGCGGGGAGCATGAAGATGAACACATGATGTGTGGACATGCTAACCTGGTTACTAAGAGATGTTGATCTACTTTGCATCAGACTTGGTTCTAAATTGGGTGAGTTTCGGATGGCGGTGGGAGTAAGAGTGCTTGCCAATTTTGTGTGACAATATATACAAGAAGAAAAAGATAGAGCAAGTTCAAGTAATTATCATTGCCCTGTAAATGGGCTTTGGACGCCTACACTTTGTAAACTTTTGTTTTTAATTCAATATATATATATATATATATTTGAAAAAAGTAATATTTTGTTGGAGTTTTACTAAATTTACGTACAATGATCGGTTGTTTGTGTGCCCATAAATATGGTAAGCAACTTAGGATAATGAAATTGGGGTCTAATAATGGTTGTGGTACCAAATAAAGCGATGTAGCCTAGAACATTACATTAAACAAATACTGATTTATATTGATTGAGAATTTAATAATGGTTGGGCCGTCTACATATGAGTTTGACATTGTTGATGTTAGAACATCATCCCATGGCTCGTATATTTATGCTCAAACATATTCAATCTCTTCATAGTTTGGCTGAAGGTTAGAAGCTTTTTGCAGCATTTAAACTGCCTTCAACTCTATTGCAACTTCTTTCACTGTAGGCCATTTCTTCCCATTTAAGTTAGCACCTTTTCGCAAGGTGCGTGACTGCAATGATATCTTCTTTTTTGCCTTCTCTCAAAATTCGACTACTAAGAATTTCAAACAAATTGTTCTCTTCCAACGATTGAATGAAATATGTTGCTAGACTTTTGACTTCTTGTGTCTTTGTTGAATAGATCACTTTTTCGCCAATTAACAACACAATAAACTTTTATGTTTTTCTATTTGTATATATGTGTGTATAGGTAATTCATCAAGTTAATTAATTTGGAAACACTACAAGTAGCACTTCAAATTACCTCCAATTAATGACCATAGCTAATTCATTTTGGGAGCGTTACATGTGTGCCCCTTTTAATGGGGGAGGCTCTTGGCCCAAAATGGTAGCATGGATTCCAATAAGGTGTCACATTAATGACCAAAAGAGTGTATAGTTTCCACATGAAAAATATCATTGATTTGCTTATCTTATAAATGTGGTTGTGATATGCGAGTCCATTGCTAGGGTGACTATTCAATGTATCACCAACAACAAAAATAGATCCTTGAACATGGAGCTTTCTGCTATCTTATACTATTAATAGAATTGGATATGGTTAATCCATGTTCGCAGATGATTTTGAAATTACAACGTAAACAGAAAATTATTTAGCCTATAAAATGGCATCAAACAAATACTGATTCATGCAGATTGAGAATGTAATAATGGTTGGGCGTCTATAGATGAGGTTGACATTGTCGATTTGGGTTCAGCATCCCATGGCTCGTACATTTCTACTCGATCATATTCAAGCTCTTCATAGTTTTGTTGAAGGTTAGGAGTTTTTTGTGGCATTTGTACCATCTCCAACTCTATTACGACTTCTTTCATTGTAGGCCGTTTCTTTCCGTTTAAGTCCAAGCACCTTTTCGCAAGGTTCGCGACCACAATAATATCTTCTTTCTTACCTTCCTTCAAAACTCGACTATCAATAATATCAAACAAATTGTTCTCCTCCACTGATTGAATGAAATATGTGACTAAACTTCTGAGTTCATGTGTTCTTGTTGAAGAGATCGCTTTTTTGTCAATTAATAGCTTAGCAAGGACAACATCGAAACTATAAACATCACTCTTTTTTGTAAACTAACTTGATTGGAAATACTCAGGGTCCAAATATCTAAAAGTGTCATGCACTAGTATAGTTAAGTGAGTTTGATCAACAGTGATGGATCTTGATGTCCCAAAGTCAGCTACTTTAGCTTTGTACTTATCATCTAAGAGTATGTTTGTAGACTTAATGTCTCGATGATAAATGGGTGAGGAAGCTGCTGAGTATAAGTAGAAAAGAGCTCTGCTACTTCAATTGCAATTCGTAAGCGCATATCCCATGTCAGTGGAAACTCTTCAGTTTGGCCATTGACATATTGGAAGAGAGTTTCATTGGGAATGTATTCATAAACTAGCAAAGGAACTTCAGTTTCCAAACAACAACCAATTAGCTTAACAACATTCATGTGGTTAATTTGTGAAAGAATGACAACTTCATTAATAAATTCTTCAAGTTTTGCTTCATCAATTACTCCGGACTTTTTCACAGTAACGATTCTACCATCTGCCAACATACCTGTGTAAACAGTGTCTTATCCTCCTTGACCAAGTATTTTATTTACATTAAAACGATCAGTGGCCTTCTCCAAATCTTTTGAATTAAACAATTTGTTGGTATCAACATTGGCTTCATTTGAAGATAATTGTTGTTGTAATAATTAATAAACCACCATTTCTTTTGAAAAACTTGTTCTTCTATTTAATCCTTCTCCTTTTCTTTATTACTTTGTATGACCACCACCCACCAAGAAGTAGAACCAATAGCCCAAGGCTACTACTAACACCTGCTTAACGCAATGTAATAGGAAGATATTATTCATTACAATAAAATGTACGTTATAGCAATAGCTTTGATTGAGAATGTTGATTTAAGATAGAGAGACATCTTCTCCTAATGCTAAAAATTAGTCTAACAACAAACAGCTGAAAAGAGGCAAGGAGCCATGGGAATGGGAAAGGTTCAGTACTTTCTTATTGTAGATGTTGAAGGCAATGTTCTGAAAGTACGATAGACCAAACACAAGTGCAAGCGGGAGGGTCTTGGTATTACTCTTGGGCTCAGATAAAGTACTTTCACTGTATGCGGGAGGGTCTTGGATTGGCTTCTGATGCTGCTCTGGGGATTTGGGATCTGGGTTTTGAAGAAAATCCAGTTGGGCATGCATTGATTCTGCTCAAATGGCCGATTGTGGGGCCTGAATCTCGGATCTGAGAAGGAAGGCCAAGTGGGTAGCCATGACTTTTGCTTAAGTTGGAGACCCATGCGTGGCTAGGGGTGGAGCATGGCCACCCCATAGCGCCACCCCAGCCACCCATGGGGTGGCCTCGCGCCACCCCCAGATGGGCGGGGGTGGTGGCTTGCCGTGGTGCCGCCTCCTTGGTGGCTTTTCCTTGAAAAAAAAAAAAAAAAAATTAAATTAAATTTTTAATTTAAATTTGATATATAATTAAGTGTAGTTGTGTTTATTTTAGGATTTTGATATTGAGATATTGTGAACCCTTAGATTAATCTAAGGGCCAGGAATGAGAAATATGACACTCATATTTCCCACTAGGGAGGAGATCCGGATCCATTGAATTCCATGATTATATTTCCCTTTAGAACCGCTAGTTTCATTCATTTTATGAGCTGTCTTTCCTTAGATAGAGGGTCATTAGAATGGTCCAAGGGGTTGTTGGGTCAAGTAGTGATGGTCTTGGACTTTGGTAGCATAACCATCTGGTCTAAAAATCAAATCCCTTGGGTGAATCAACTCATTGGAGCCATACTCCTAGCGAAAGACAAAATTAACCGACTAGTGGGGTGAGAGTGCGTTACACAGATTTAAAGTTTATCCGTCAGGAAAAGATATATAAAGTGACCCTACCTTAAAAGAATTTCTTATCACATTGTCATTGATCATAACCACTAGACCTCACCACATGTCGAGGCTTTCTCTAATAAATTTTCTAATAGCCTTTGGATGGCTCAACTTGCTTTAGCCGCCTTTGCTGCGGGATCTTAGGTAGATTAGCGTCGGTTCGCCCTCTTACTACCAGCAACTTAAGCTTCAAGATGAGCATACTCTATTTCGATGTTCACCAGGTTCAGTGCTTTCACTCGTGTGCTTTTATATATAACACATGTGAAGTAAGCTCAATATTTCTTGCAGTTGTTTGATAAAAATGTCTCAACCAAGATGAATGGACTGCTTTGTTATATACATTGAATCTCTTCACCAATATTCAAATTATCCAGTATGCTTTAATTTTCAAATAATTCCTTTCTTAATTTTTCAACTTTGGATATACGCTATTTTTCTGTGGTCCAACCTCAATTTCTTTGGTCCATTTTTTTGTACTCATTTTTGTGTGTTAAACATCAATGTAGATTCACAGGAGAAAATTAAAGTATTTAAATGAGTCGCGCAAGTTGTGGGACATCCCCCCAGAAAAATGATCGTGATGGAGTATAATGGATCATGGCAGCCAATAGGACAATGCCGATCGAAATTAAGACGGGTGATGGGCAAGAGTGTCAGGAGTGGGGCTTTCCTCAGGATATCTGACGACTAGAAGAAGGTACTAGTCAACACGAAGGAGGATTTATAGAGCTCATTGATGATATGTGAAACGTTACGATATTTTTAATTTACAATTATATGTACATATATAGCAGCTATTTTACTTATTTTGTGAAACGATTAGTTGATGGTGAAAATATAATGTAGGGTTCCTAATTTCTTAACATGTAACTTATGCAGACACAGTTCTATATCCCGTCTGGCTTGGACATTGAGGCAATAAAAAAGGACGCATTCTGTGACATGGGCGAGAAGCTAAGGCGTTGGAGACATGACTTGAAAAAGAAACTCGATATTTAGCGCGGTGAGACTCCTGTGACAGTGAAGCGGAGGATGTGGGAGTACCTTCGAGGGTACAATAGCGCAGACATGGATATTGTTGGAAAAATAGTGTGATCCATCCTCTCAAGTAGGTCACTAAGTTAATTTCAATTATGTAGTTTCAGTAATTGTAAATATTGTGAAGATGGTTCACATATTAATAATGTATATATGTTGTGTACGCATAGGACTATGCTCAGCATATGAGAGAGACATGAGCATTGAATAACACACCACATTGCACCGGCTCGCAGAGCTTCTCAATGTTATCAAATGAAGAGGTATGTTTGTCATTTACCATTTATATAAATGTCTATGTCATCATTAATATGCATACTAACATATGTTTGTGTTGTGGGTTTTTAATTGCAGGTACTTATTTCGGGCAGGGCTCCTACACGAGCGAAGGCTTACATCAAGACCCACTGAAAGAAAGACGGTAGCTATCCAAATCGGAAGGTCGAGGAGAGAGTTGTATGTTGCTTACACCATTTATCTTTCATTTTTATTTGCGTATAGAAAACTTATTTAGGATTAACACTTAAATAACAATGATTGGGTGTAATGTAACATATAGGTAAGGATGGAGGAGCTATTGGAAAATGATCTTACATAATTGGTAGATGGGCCCTCTAAGACTATTCAGTGGGCACCGAACGACGCATACGCCCAGGCGTATGGCTCTAAGCCTGAATATGTGGGTCGTGTTCGAAGGGTTAGTAAGAATATTCTCCCTGCGCACAACTACATCCACTCGTATTATACACCGTCCCAAGCACGTTCACAGAACCCCAGAAGCTCGAATATCTCGCAAATGATTGAAAGAGCACTCAAAGTTGAAAGGGAGCAGCATGGGACACATATGGCTGCACAGTTAGCCAGCAGAGGGTTGAGATTAATGCGGAGGTGACCTAGCAGGTTACCGCCCAGATGGCTGCACAGATTGCTCAGCAGATGGCGGCGTATGAGGCCCGGGTTCGTGTGCTTTTGGGCTCGAGACATGTCACCTCCAAGCCGGAGGTGACTAATGTTAGGGATCCGCACGACGTAGACTCCCCAGCCCGTGTCATTGTGAGGTCCTCAGTAGATAGCCGATCAAGTAAAACTATATTAGTTTTTATTTTGTTAGTAATTTGTCATTAGTAATTTTGTTTGGTAATCATATTTTGTTCGTATGTTTTTGCCACACATGCATGTGTATAACACATTTATACCATAATATGTGTAAATGATGTAAGGGTAGAAGCGAAGGATGGTGATCAACATGAAAACCAACAACAGACCCCGATTGAACAAAAATCTCGTTTATCAAGACTATGTACCACTGGTTCAGCAAGCCCATACGTATACATATGACTTAATAAGAAGTTATTATCGAATATTCATAAATAGCGTATATACTTAACTTAAACTACTTGAAAATTAGGAATACTGTGTTGTGGTTGTGGAAATGCTTGATACGCATAGATCATATATATGCTTCATAATTTCAGATCATTTTCACATTTTGAATGAATTATCATTGAAACTATGTATATACCCTGAGGTGTGTGTTGGTAGTGTAGATATAACATTGAAGTTGTTTATCTGACGTTTATACACGTCACTAAACTTGAATATTGTTGAGTATGACCTTCGTATACTTTGACGTTGCTAATCGCTTAAGACTTGATGATTGCTGATTCATTGTTCGAGTGTTTATTTGCTGATTGATTATTGTTTAATCATTTGCAGTGAGTACGGAGAAAAATAGCGGTCATGATGGTGTGGACTCGGCTTTTTGTTGGGGTGTTTGTACAACATGTATTCGTGAATCACTTAAGTTGTATTTCCTATTTTTGTTGATATATATATATATATATATATATATATATATATAGAGAGAGAGAGAGAGAGAGAGAGAGAGAGAGAGTTGGATTTATAGACAATGATGTATATATGTATGTTTTGTGGACATCATCTTGATTGATAGCCCGGATACGATTCTAGAAATGATGTATTTTGATGGATAGCTATTGATAGTTATTGTTATCAGGTGTACGCATAAAATTTCGGAGAAATTTATTAAAAAAAAAAAAAAAAAATTCCTGCATGGCTTAGTAATGTGTCATAAACTGACACGTTACTAAACTTTAGTAACGTGTCAATTTCTCACATGTTACTAAACACTAATGTGTCAGATTCTAACATGTTACTAATTGAAATTTAGTAACAACCAAATCAGTAACACGCTGCACACGTTACTAACCACACGTTACTAACATTTTGTAACGTGTCAAGACACGTTACTAAAGTGCTGTTACTAATCATAAGGTTTTTTGTAGTGGTATTAGACAATGAAGACTACGTGTCTTCAAAGAAAGAAATTATTGTCAATAAGGAAGAAAATTATTAGGATTTAGAAATTATTGTCAATAATATTAAGTGTTCTCGAGCTTAAACATATCCCTCGTGATTCAAACCATAATAAAGCCAATAGCCATCAGAATTATGAATTGAAGTGGACGAGGTTCATTCACGAAGGCGGTCATATAGAAGAAGGCTAGAGGTTCTTGAACCACTGCGGTGGGAGGTAAACATGTCGTTTTTTGGGGTTACAAGATTGGGTTGTTAGAGTTACAAATTAAGGTTTTGTAAGTGAAACAATATTTAATGTAAGTATTTTATAGTTGATGCATTTTAGGGTTAGTTGGCTCCTTGAGTGGTTTTACTTATAAAGAGTTTTTCAAAATGTTTTCACTTCGTCACCAAATCCGTGTATCATTTATTTTTGTGTTTATATTGGGTTAATAACAACTTGGGGTCTAAATCATAATTTTCAAACCCAAATGAAGTTTATTTTCTAATTCAATAATCTGTTCACTTGTCCTGTCGTTACTCAGTTCTATCACTTGATTGAAATGTTTCACCAAGACTGAAATTCCTCTTTTGTTATGTATCAAGCAGTATCATCTCTCTCCCTGTGTCTCTCTTTCTTTCTAGGATGATGAATGAACGTGTGAAATAGCAAAGCCCAAGCCCCCGCTTGATTTCATAAGCAATTATCTTCCTTCTGGTAGTCGCCAAGAAGACCAAGTTGCCTTCTGTGCATGAAGCCAGCAACCATGGTTGACCCAAATGGATGGTCCACAATTGTGGCTTTTTGGGCACGTCATATATATTCGTAACATGCGTTAAACAATCAATTAGAAGGCCTCATGATCTAGGCCATTCATCAATTTCAAGATTTAATTAAATCAAGATATAGGATATCGAAAAGTTAATTAAAGGCCTAATTAAAAGTCATTGTAATGACTTTTAGTCACAAAAACGTCCATCTCCGCGTCTTCACAAGCATCCTATTGGAAAAAGATTATTCTCGACCATGTGTACATGCATGATCATAGACAATAATTATAACCCTTTTACAACCACAATCTCCTTGCTATTGGTCACAAATAAGTAATTAAAAGATAACGATGGACGACTTAATTGTCTATGCTAATTACCTTTGGGTCAAACCCGAAGCTCATGCCCTGTATGGAGGCACATGATCAAAAGGAGGGTACCTGATGGCTTTAGTACTGTGGCTATAGTATTTGACATAGAGTTTGGTCTAGTAGTCAAAATCGAAGTGTTGAATTCGAATGATTTTGCTTTGCCATTAATGCTCGAACTATAGTGAAAATCCTGAGGTAGAAAAGAGAGCTACTCATATGGCAAAATACTTAGTAAAGTACCTTAAGGCCTAATTTGACACAGACAACAAAATTGATTCTTATAAAAATAGACATAGAGATTTCTGCTACCTTATACTATCATAAGACAATTGAATATGGTTAATCCATGTTCTTAGAAGATTCTCGAAATGACTACTAGAAAACAAAGTACACAACAAATTATGTAGCCTACAACATGACATTAAACAAATATTGATTCATACTGATTGAGAAGGTAATAATGGTTGGGCATCCACAGATGAAGTTGACATTGTTGATGAAGGAGCAGCATCCCATGGCTCGTACATTTCTGCTCGGACATATTCAAGCTCTTCATAGTTTTGTTGAAGGTTAGGAGCTTTTTGCAATGTTTGAACTGCCTCCAACTCCTTTGTGACTTCTTTCATTGTAGGTCTTTTCTTCCCATTTAAGTTCAAGCACCTTTTTGCAAGGTTCGCGACCACAATGATCTCTTCTTTTTTACCTTCCTTCAAAACTCGACTATCAAGAACATCAAACAAATTATTCTCCTCCACGGATTGAATGAAATATGTGGCTAAACTTTTGGATTCTTGCGTCCTTGTTGAAGAGATTGCTTTTTCGCCAGTTAACAGCTCAGCAAGGACAACGCCGAAACTATAAACATCACTCTTTTCTGTAAATTGGCTTGACTGTAAATACTCAGGGTCCAAGTATCCAAAAGTGCCATGCACTAGGGTTGTTAAGTGAGTTTGATCAACTGTGATGGATCTTGAAGTCCCAAAGTCAGCTACTTTAGCTCTGTATTTTTCATCTAAGAGTATGTTTGTAGACTTAATATCCCGATGATAAATGGGCGAGGAAGCTAATGAGTGTAAGTAATAGAGAGCTCCTGCTACTTCAGTTGCAATTCGCAAGCGCATATCCCATGTTAGTGGAAACTCCTCAATTTGTCCGTTAACATATTGGAAAAGCGTTCCGTTAGGAATGTATTCATAAACTAGAAGAGGAACTTCGGTCTCCAAACAACAACCAATCAGCTTAACCACATTTCTGTGGTTAATTTGTGAAAGAATGACAACTTCATTAATAAATTCTCCGAGTTTTCCTTCGTCAATTACCTTGGACTTTTTCACAGCAACGATTCTTCCATCTGCTAACATACCTTTGTAAACAGTGCCTTGTCCTCCTTGGCCAAGTATTCTATTCACATTAAAACGATCAGTGGCCTTCTCCAGATCTTTTGAATTAAACAATTTTGTGTTTTCAACATTGGCTTCATGTGAAGATAATTGTTGTTGTAACAATAAACCACCATTTCGTTTGAAGAACTTGTTCTTTTGTTTAATCCTCCTCCTTTTCTTTATCACTTTGTAGGACCACCATCCACCAATAAGTAGAACCATCGGTCCAAGGCTGCTGCAAATACCTGCTTAACACAATGTCATAGAGAAATATTATTCATTGCAGTAAAATGTTATAGTAATAGTTTCCATTGATAATATTGACCTAAATTAATAGAAAGACATATAGACATATTCTCTTAATGCTAGAAATTAGTATGAAAAACTCTCATGTGACAAAAAGTATGCTAATATATTTTGACTATTAAAGTATTCAAAAAGAGGAGATGGTAAAAGTGGGCTACTGGCCGAGGAAGATGATTAAAAATAAAAAATAAAAGAGCATGAAAGTTTAAAGGTTTGCATTAAAATCCCTTACCTGCATTTTTTAAGATTGTAACCATTATTTTAAATGAAAGGTCATGATTTTGTAATGTCATCAATTTTGAATTTTTTGTTTTGTTTTTTTTTTTTTTTTAAAAAAACCCTTATAGGAATTGATTTCTTTAGCCAAAACCTAAAGAGGTTGTGTGCACCACCCCTTAATATTTTTGGAGTGATATGCAATCCCAATGAGGTGGTCAACCACCCTCATATGAGCCTTGTAAATTGGCCCAACCACTCCCTCAAGACTTGAGGGGGTGAGTGACAAACCACTCTTCCAAGGTTTATAGGAGTTGGTCGGCTTCTGATCATGAGTTTTTGGGATGATTTGGCCACCCCAAAACCCTTTAGGTGGTGGTCAACCACTTTCTTTGAGTGGCTAGCTAAAGAATCTAATTCTTGCATTTTTTTATTTTTTATTTTTTGCCTCAAAATGATTGACTGGGCAAAATCTGAGTGTCCATTTAAACCATTTTGAGAAGCAGGATCTTGCAATTTTTGAGAATTTCGAGAAATTCTGATCCAAAAGGTTCCAATATATCTCAAAGATAACAGTAAGTGAATCTTAGGGATATATTTATTTGGAAAAATTACAATTTACCCCTCAAAATTGATAGCGTTTTTCAATTCGAACATCAAAGTTTCAATTTTTTGCAATCCACCCCCACAAAGTTCAAATTTTTTTCAATTCAACCAATATTATCTCAAAATTTCCATATTACCCCTAATTTTTTTTTTTTTTATGAAAAAAAAAAAAAAAAAATTTGGGTGCAAAAATGGCCAGATGGAATTTTTTTTTTAATTTTTTATAAAAAAATTAAAAAAAATAAAAATTATGGGCAATATGGAAAGTTTTGGATACATTGGTCAAATTGCAAAAATTTGAAACTTTGAGGAGGTGGATTGCAAAAATTGAAACTTTGGTGTTCGAATTGAAAAACGTTATCAACTTTGGGGGGATAAACTGTAATTTTTTTCTATTTATTTAAAACTGATTGCATAGAAAATGTACGATAAAAAATATTTTTTTTTAAAAAAAAAAAGAAAAAAAAAAGAAGAAGAAGAAGTGATTTGATTCTCTACACGCTTGGAAATACTTCAAAGGTTGGAATATAAGCACTTTACAAGGAGTATAAGTGTATAACCGAGTGGCATAAGTCTTAGAAACGTAATGGTCATGATGAGCCTATTTTGATCCTTTTATTTTTTTATTTTGAAAATATGTGCTCAATTTTTTTTTTTTTTTTCTCAAAACATGTTTAAAATAAAAAATAAAAAATAAGCATACCTATCGTGGCCGCTTTTCCATTAGACTTGGTGGGGCCAATCCTACAACGGTGAGACCCATGAGTATTTTCACAGTAGTACTGGACACTCCCGGCTGAATTGTACAGGGAACAAGGGTTTGAGCGCTCGCATTCGTTAATATCTTACATGTATGGAGACAAACAATAGATGTTAGTATCTAATAAATCAAAAGCAAAATTCATAGTTATTAATTATTAAATCCTCAATTATTTAAAAAGAATTTAAAAAATAAGAAATTTAATTATTTAAATTAATATTATAACATTTTTGTGGGTAACAAATTCCTACTGATCAATAAGAAAAGTCTAACAATATCATTGATTATTCCAAAAGTCTAATTTGATAAAAATAAGAAATTTAATCATATAACATGTGCCTAGATGTGTGGCTATTTACTACGGACAATGATCTTCTCAATTTCACGATCATGATTTAAAATCGGTGAATCTAATGGTTTACATGATTTCACATTATTTGAATTTGTAAAAGATGTGTTAACATTGACTATATATGCGATTAAATGACATCAACTTTAGATTATTATTTTTTCTAATTAAATCAATTTCATTTAAAATTGAAAGAATCATGTTCTATTAGCGCAAGCTAGGATAACAAGTGGTTGGAAAAAGCAAGGTCTTGTTTTTAAAAGGGACCATCCACCCATGGTAATAGGTTAATATGTGGTTCTTTCGTCTAGCTAGTTCTTATCAATAAATTTTGTACTTATCTGAAAGAAAAAAAAAATTAAAAAAGAAAAAGGAAGAAAAAAAGGCTTGTAAGATACTTGATAAAACATAAAATAGCTAGGAAGGAAAAAAAATTTAAGTATGAAGCTTCCCTTTGTCTAATTAAATTTCAAAATGATCTATCAAAATGAAATTTTATTATATCATCAAAATTATCAATATATTTTTTTTCCCAGGTTCATATTGGTGGCCACACGTGTAATTCGACACTACACAGGTTTATACTTGTGGTCTGCGTACAAGGCACATGTATGTACAAGTGTTAATTCATAGAACCAGCCATTTAAATAACACAAATAAAAACGAAAAAGAAAAGAAGAATTAAAGAGATGGATAGAATAGTAGAAAGAAGTTTACCTTGGCATCCATCAAGAAGATAGGGATTTCCTTCAAAGCCATTTGCGCAAGAACATGTATAAGTCGAGGCCAAGTTATAATAATAATAAGAAGAAGAAGGACGGTAAATAATATTAGAACAATTGTAGGTTGGGAACGTATTATTATAAGCGGTGGAGGTGGAGGCATTAATATAGGATTTTGGAAGTGAGTAGAATGATGTATTAGGAATCCTCCATTCCAACACCACAGGAACCTGCGACATAATGGAGCTACCATTAATTGAACGTTTTTGGAACCACTTTTCTTCCACCAAGAATGCAGACTTGCATCTTTCGTAATTGTAACCGCTTTTATTTGTTGGCTCCATACTTATATTGAAGGTATCGAGATATGTAGGAATTGTGGCTTGGCAGCAGTTGATGCCATTGCAACTACTTGCATTTACCAATTCAATGATAGTACGGTCACAAATTGATCTGCACCCAGCCTTAACTGCTTGACCACTAGTAAATGAACCATTATCAGTAGTATTTGGACCATACACGTACACCATTGAGGCCAAGATGTCGCAGCCGATGGCGATGAATCTGTTCTGGGACTGGGAGAAGATGAAAGGGCTTGTTGCTAACTCCGTATTTAATTTGCTCCATAAACCATTATCACGTCCTTCATCAGCACACGCAACAAATGTAGGATAGTTGACACGAACTGTGCCTTCTAATAATGAAATGTTGAGCACCTCCAAGTCGAACTTCTTCAAAACAGGTTTGGGAGAGGACCTCCCAAACCGAGAATTGTTATTATTGCAAACTACTTCAAACCACTCATCAACGTAGCAACCTGCAGCTCCTATTCCAAAAGGGAATGGGATATCGCTAACATTCCCACAGCTTCTGTGACATGAACTACTATTACTTGCTAAATCCACTGCTTGTACAAATATTGCATCAATTGAAAACAATAGCAAAATGATCTGAAATACCATTTGCACCCCCATTTCTCTCTCTCTCTCTTTCTTTCTAGGATATTGATGAATTGGCGTGCATGTGAAGCAGCAAAGCCCAGCCCCCGCTTTTTATAATTAACGCCATGCGATATTATCGTCCTTTTCTATAAGTCGCCAAGAAATTGTATGGAAGTTACCAACAAGACTTCGACCAAGTCGTCTTAATTAGTTTATTACAAAAAAAAAAAAAAACAAACAAACAAACAAATAAACAAACAAACAAAATTGTCAGAACGCTAACTTTTGACTTGTCTGCTGCATTCTCCTCATAGACTAGTTCTTTGTTTGCTTTCATTGTCTTTTTCAAGTCAAGTCATTTTCTGATCTAGAAAGGAATGATAAGGACTTTGGACAAGTCCCAAAACATGCCTAATAAGAGACTTTTATGCATTTCAATCTACATTTAATTGTTTTCCAAAGAATATTCAGGCGGCTTGAAACTTGCTTAGAACATAAAGCAGACGGTAGGCATGCATTATTAATTACTTTTCAGACTCAAACTGGTTGACCATAAAATCGTCCTCTGCTTCTTGTTTTGCTGTTTTCAATAAAAAATGTGAAAGAGGATTTGATTTTTCTTTTCCACTTTTTTCTGAGCAGTTTAACCATTATATTGTCAGAATATGTTAGGGAATTTGATTTAGAGATTTAATTGTAATTAATTGTAATTTCAAGTAATCAGATTTGATGATAATTGATGGTAATCAAATCAGATTATCTACCCTCCATTTTCTTATAAATATGAGTACTTTGTATTGTAACAATATCAAGAAATAAGTCTAAGGTTTACTTTTTATCACAAGAGGTCACTCTGATTTGCTTAAAAACGACGATGATTCATTTGTCAAAATTTTGTTTAAAATTTAACGAAACACCATGTCAGCACCAATCATGGTTTGACACGTGTCCATCTAATTAATTAATTAAAAATATTAATTTTTTTAAAAAAAAATTAAAAACATTAAAAAATTATATTTATTTAAAATTAAAAATAAAATAAAAAATTGGGCGATGGCCATAGCCACTCCTTTGGCCATCAGCCACCCCCACCCTCTTCGGCCATTTTCAAGGAAAATTTTCCGGAAGGCCCTTGGGGGTGGCCGAACCACCCCCAAATTAAAAAAAAAAAAATTTTAAAAAAAAATCATGGGCCCGTGGGGGTGTCCGAACGACCCCCATGGCCAAAGGAGGTGGCTGGCCAAAGGGGATGGCTAGCCACCCCCAAATGGCCAAAGGGGGAGGCTACGGCCACCCCCAATTTTTTATTTTATTTTTAAAAAAAATATGACGTGGCACCCAAAAACTCACGTACTACGTCACGTAGTACTCACGCATAAGGGTAACATGGCATTCCGTTAAAAAACTTAATGAAATCTGAACGGAGGTACTAAGTGGGTTTATTGCATTACCACATGTACCATTTGCGATATTTTTTAAAACACATGTGACTATTTGATTTTGGTACAAACAACAGGTACTGATATAGTATTTAACCCTAAAGAAAATAAGAAATTATAAGTTACGTGGCTCGGTCTATGATTTACGTTCACCGAATAAAAGACCAAATGACTACATTTAATTCTTATTCCTTGATATTGTTACAATACAAAAGACTCATATTTATAAAAGAATTGGGAGTAGATAATCTAATTTGATTATCGTCAAATCTAATTATAATTGAATCAATTAGATTTAATTATCATCAAATATGATTACAAAAAATTATAATTAATTAGAATCAAATTCCCTAAAATATTTTGACAATATAATGGTTAAACTGCTCAGAAAAAAGTGGAAAAGAAAAATCAAATCCTCTTTCACATTTTTTATTGAAAACAACAAAACAAGAAGCAGAGGACGATTTTATGGTCAACCAGTTTGAGTTTGAAAAGTAATAATGCATGCCTACCGTCTGCTTTACGTTCCACGCAAGTTTGAAGCCGCCTGAATATTCTTTGGAAAACAATTAAATGTAGATTGAAATGCATAAAAGTCTCTTATTAGGCATGTTTTGGGAAATTTCCAAAGTCCTTATCATTCCTTTTGAGATCAGAAAATGACCTGACTTGAAAAAGACAATGAAAGCAAACAAGGAACAAAATGAAAGACTAGATAATTAAATAGGAACCTTTTTTTTTTTTTTTATGAAAAAAATTAATTAGGAAGTTAGGAAGTGGTCAAAGTTCTGAACAAGGACTTAGAAACTCTGCCTGCTACAGCATCAAAAGAGTGTGCATTTGTCAATACAGAACTATTCAATCATGATCGTCAAACTTTCAAAGTTACTATTAGGCTTTTTGCGATATCCTATTGGGGGACGGAATCACCTCTATCTTCATATAATTCAATCTTGAAATTGGATGGATGCCGTAGATCATCAACTTGGCTGTTTGATCTTTGTCAAACTTGCAAAAATTCTAAGTCGAAATCACGCGAAAATGAAAGTAATTGTGGGGCTTAGCTTCTTCATCGTATTCGGCTTTGTTACTAAATTTTAAGGGTGGTATCCTCATGCAGGGACGGAGCTAGGAAGTTTTATGGGAGGGGATCAAAGCAAATTTTTTTTTTTTTTTAACAGCGTGTAATGAACTAGTACTTTTTTCTATTTTTTCCTTCTTTTTCTAATCATTGGTACTTAAATACAATGAGGAATTGAGCTTAGAATTGTGTCATACTCTCCAATTAAATGTTTAAATTCTAACAAACAATATTCTCAATATTTAATAACCATAATATCCAAATTACAAGACCACTTAGATTAGAAATTGAGCTTAGAGCAAAGACAGAGGGAGGGGGGACCGGCTGGGGCCATGGTCTCCCCGCCCTCCAACTTCCTAAAAAAGATACTATCAAATTATTCAAATTGCTATAGCTAGCTTTCAAAAAGTCTCTATAATTAATACACGTTTGCAATGACGTTGCTTACACACAGAGACGAAGGGATAATTAATACACGTTTGCAATGACGTTGCTTACACACAGAGATGAAGGGAGGGGAAATTTTCCAAAGTCCTTATCATTCCTTTCGAGATCAGAAAATGACCTAACTTGAAAAAGACAATGAAAGCAAACAAGGAACAAAATGAAAGACTAGATAATTAAATAGGAACCTTTTTTTTTTTTTTTATGAAAAAAATCAATTAGGAAGTTAGGAAGTGGTCAAAGTTCTGAACAAGGACTTAGAAACTCTGCCTGCTACAGCATCAAAAGAGTGTGCATTTGTCAATACAGAACTATTCAATCATGATCGTCAAACTTTCAAAGTTACTATTAGGCTTTTTGCGATATCCTATTGGAGGACGGAATCACCTCTATCTTCATATAATTCAATCTTGAAATTGGATGGATGCCGTAGATCATCAACTTGGCTGTTTGATCTTTGTCAAACTTGCAAAAATTCTAAGTCGAAATCACGCGAAAATGAAAGTAAGTGTGGGGCTTAGCTTCTTCATCTTATTCGGCTTTGTTACTAAATTTTAAGGGTGGTATCCTCATGCAGGGATGGAGCTAGGAAGTTTTATGGGAGGGGATCAAAGCAATTTTTTTTTTTTTTTTTTTTACAGCGTGTAATGAACTAGTACTTTTTTCTATTTTTTCCTTCTTTTTCTAATCATTGGTACTTAAATACAATGAGGAATTGAGCTTAGAATTGTGTCAGACTCTCCAATTAAATGTTTAAATTCTAACAAACAATATTCTCAATATTTAATAACCATAATATCCAAATTACAAGACCACTTAGATTAGAAATTGAGCTTAGAGCAAAGACAGAGGGAGGGGGGACCGGCTGGGGCCATGGTCTCCCCGCCCTCCAACTTCCTAAAAAAGATACTATCAAATTATTCAAATTGCTATAGCTAGCTTCCAAAAAGTCTCTATAATTAATACACGTTTGCAATGACGTTGCTTACACACAGAGACGAAGGGATAATTAATACACGTTTGCAATGACGTTGCTTACACACAGAGACGAAGGGAGGGGGGACTGGCTGGGGCAATGATCCCTCCCCCCCCCCCCCCCCCAAATTCCTCAAAAAAGATATTACCGATTATTCAAATTGCTATAGCTAGCTTCCAGAAAGTCTCTACAATTAATACACGTTTGCAATGACGTTGCTTACACATAGAGACGGAGGGAGGGGGGACCGGCTAGGGCCATGGTCCCCCCCACTTCCTCAAAAAATATATTTTAAGGAGTAAAAATAAATAAATAAAAATTTATACTGGTCCCCCTCCCCCCCCAAACTAAATTGATAGGTCTCGGTCCCCCCAACTCTCCTCCACCGGTTGGTTCTTACTTCGTAAGTTAATCCTGAAGTTTTCTTTTGGTTAATTTTTCTATTGTTTTGCTTAGATATTTGGTTAAGAATTTGAAAAGTTAAAATTTTTTTTTTTTCCCTTCACTGTCGACTTGGAAAATTGGAAATTCCTGATGCCACTTGGTAATTTATGTGTTTTTTGTTGTTATTATTTTCTTTATGTATGTATGTAAATCTTGGATCTTTTCTCTGTGAAAATAACAACAACAAAAAACACATAAATTTACATACATACATGAAGAAAATAACAACAACAAAAAACACATAAATTTCCAAGTAGCAACAGGGATTTCCAAGTTTCCAAGCTAACAGCCAATCTATGAAGGAAAAAAAAAAAAAAAAAATCAACTTTTCATATTCTTAACCAAATTTCCAAGCCAGACAATAGAAAAATTAACCAAAAGAAAACCCCAGGATTAACCTAAGAAGTAAAAACCAACCAGTAAAGGAGAGTTGGTGGGACTAGGACCTATCAATTTATTTTGAGGGATGGACCAGTATAATTTTTTTTTTGACCCCTTAAAATATCTTTTTTGAGGAAGTGGGGGGGACCATGGCCCCAACCGATCCCCCCTCCCTCCGTCTCTGTGTGTAAGCAACGTCATTGCAAACGTGTATTAATTATAGAGACTTTTTGAAAGTTAGCTATTGCAATTTGAATAATCGATAATATCTTTTTTGAGGAAGTGGGGGGACCATAGCCCCAGCCGCCCCCCCCCCCCCCCCCCCCCCCCCCCCCCCCTTTCGTCTTTGCTCTTGAGGCTTCTAGTAATTGATTGTTTAAAGCATGTTGCAGATACATAAGAAGCTCCCAAAAAGTCACAATTGTTACAATATATTGAAAATATAATATATTTTCTGTATATTCCATTACGGACGGAGCCAAGAAATTTTATGGGATGGGGCCACCCAAAAAAAATTTTCAGTTCTTAAGAATTTTTTATTAAAAAAAAAAAATTATTTTAGTTATTTTTTATGAACTAAAGACTACCGCAAGAGCCAAAAAAATTAAGTATTTGAAAGTAAAGGCCAAAAAAAAAAAAAAAAAAAAAAAACTTTGTGGGTATGGCCCAAAAAAATTAAGAATACAGCCAAAAGTTTTTATTGGATATGGCCAAAAAATCTAAAAATATGGCCAATTTTTTTTTAGGAGGGCCAAATGACTAAACTTAAAACTTTACTTTACTCTCTCTTTTTTTTTTTTTTTTTTTTTTTTTTTTTTCATATATGGGGGGGGGGGGCGGGGGGGGGGGGGGGGGGAGACCATGGCCTACCCCGGTCCCCCCCTCCCTCCGTCTCTGTTAATTCTATAATTATGTTGATATTAAATATTCTCTTATTTATGGGCGGATTGTAATCAAATCATAGGGATTTGATTACATACTTGTATTTAGACATTACCCTATAAATATTGACTTTTGTATTGTAAACAAAAAAAGAAAATAAGCCCACTTGGGCAGTTATCAGATTGGCACACTGAACCTGATCGGCGCATGGTGCATGTGATGTTGTCATTTTGGGCTGATTCCGGCTGATCTAGAACAAGCGGCAAAAGTTATGGCGAATAGTGTGACAATCGGAGTGATTGATGGAATGTGGTGGCGTGTGGTAGAACCGGCAGAAGCTTTCAGTGAAGCGTGGTGGCCGGAGGCGGTGCGTGATTATTGAGGGCCACAAGAAAGTGGCTCTAATACCATGCTAAAATAGCTTTGATACCATGCCGAAATATATTTTCATTATATTCTATAATTATGTTGATATCAAAATATTATCTTATTTATGGGCTGATTGTATCCAGATCCCCTTAAGCCAAACTTCAAAAGGGGCCGATGATATGCCAAAATCTAAAAATAGGCCTGATTACAATCAACCCATAAATAGAGAAGGACAAAGTTTTCCTCCAAACTAGGTTGGAGGAAATTCCTCCAACCTAGTCTTTAAAATTGACATGTGTCCTCAAACATGTGCTTCTCACATGTTTTTTTTAATACCCTAATTTCCCCAAACCATAGTTAACTCCACCCTTAGTTTCTCTCTCTCTCACGTTCTGTCTCTCTCTCTCTCTCTCTCTCACGTTCTTCTCTCTCTCTCTCTCACACGTTCTCTCTCTCTCTCTCCTTCCCCTCCCGCACGAGACCAAGCTGTCTTTCCAACCCAAAAAATCTCTCCATGGAGAGTTTCAAAGCAACAGAAGAGCACGACACTCCTTCATCAACCCTCGCGTCGTCGAAGCCCTTGATGGTGAGAGTTTTCTAAGCTTTAGAATTTTTTTTCTATTTTCTGTTTTCTCTAATTTTCTGGGTTTGGAACGGCTAAATCAATTTTAAAACAAAAGTTTTTTTTTTTTTAGCTGCTTTGTCTATAATTTCATCTTATGATATTTATGGCTTTAGAATCAATCCTGACCTCTATTTACTTGAGTTGGAACAGAGGAGTTTGTGTGGAACTCCTCTTTTGTTGAGGTCAGTTCTTATGGAACTCTGTTGTTGAGGTGTTTGAGTTGTTTATGAAGTCTTCTTCCTTAAAAGTCTATTCAATACAATTGCAGAGAGTCACCAATATGCTTTATAGATAAAAGAATTTTGACAAATTTTTTTTTTTTTATTTTTTTTTTTGAGAATATGTGATTTAAAGATAAAAGAATCTTGATTTTTTTTTTTCCAGAGAAGTTGTTTGTTAGGAAGAGAAAAAGAATTAGCAAGCATATCTTTGTAATATTTGTAAATATGCATGTTCATTTAACCAATTTGCTTACACTTTTTTTTTAAAAAAAAAAATTTATTTCGTACTGAATGTTAAATGCACTATTTTCATTGTAGATATTGGATACTAATGAAAGATATGCATTGGACAATGAATTAAATGAACAAGAACATGTTCATGGTCTCTTAAGCAAATTAAACACCCCAAGTAAACAAAGCAGAGAAATTGCTGAAGTGCCGAAAATTGGTATGAAATTTGATTGTGATGATAGTGCATATGAATTTTACAAAGAATATGCTCACCGAATAGGCTTCAGTGCAAGAAAACAATTTGTGAAGCGATCCAATTTAGGAATTGTTCAAAGGAGAACATTTTGTTGCTCAAAAGAAGGTAAACGAGTTGTTGATAAACGGAAAGAACAAGTATCTTTTCATCACCCAATTTCACGTGTGGGGTGTTTAGCACAAATGACTTGTCAACTTCAAAAGGATGGTATGTTAGAAGTTGTTTCTTTTTATGAGCAACATAATCATGCGTTTGTTCAGACTCCCATGAAACACATGTTAAGGTCGAAAAGAAAGATTACACTTGCTCAAAAAGCTATTGCAGATGATGCCGAGAAGTCTGGAATATCAATCAAACAAACTATAGATTTGTTGAGCATGCAAGCTGGAGGTCGTGAAAATCTTGGTTTTTTGGATGTTGACTATAAGAATTATATACATTCTAATAGGAGGAGGGCTTTGAAGAAAGGGGATGGCCGTGCTGTGATGGCGTACTTTCGTAATATGCAATTAGAAGATCCATCTTATTTTTATTCAATACAACTAGATGACAATGATCTTATCATGAATATTTTTTGGGCAGATGCTAGATCAGTGGTTGATTATGGACACTTTGGTGATGTGATATGCTTTGACACAACTTATCGTACAAATACGTATGGTCGACCTTTTGCACCATTCATTGGGGTTAATCATCACAAACAAACAATTATCTTTGGTGCAGCATTACTTTATGATGAAACTGTAGATTCATTTAAGTGGTTATTTGAAACTTTTTTAAGTGCAATGTCGGGAAAGCAGCCAACAACTATACTTACAGATCAATCTGCTGCAATGGCCAAAGCAATAAATGAGGTGTTTCCTAAATCAAATCATCGTTTATGTGTATGGCATATTTATCAAAATGCTGCTAAGCATCTGAGCCATGTATTTCATTCATCAAAGCAGTTTGCAAATGATTTTGGCAATTGTGTATATGATTATGAAGATGAAGATGAATGGCTACTTTCATGGGATAATATGCTTAAGAAGTATAATCTTACGAATAATAAATGGCTGAATGGGATATTTGATGTAAAAGAGAAATGGGCTATGGTATATGGTCGACATATGTTTACTGCTGATATGAAAAGCACCCAACGCAGTGAGTCCATGAACAATGTGTTGAAGAAGTACTTGAAAGCGAAATATAATCTTTTGCGATTTTTGGAACATTACTCTAGACTCTTGGCTGACAAACGACATCAAGAACTACAAGCAGAGTTCAAAATGAGTCAAACAACATCTATTTTAAAAGTTGATGTTGAGATGTTGAGACATGCTGTAAAGTTATACACCCCAGAAGTGTTCCAAATGTTTCAAGATGAATACATGAAGATGGGCGATTGTACTATTTACAAGGCTAGTAAATCTGATAATATAACAGAGTACAAAGTTAAATATAGGCAGAGACCTCAAGAACACCTGGTTAAGTTTGAGGCCTCAACAACTATGGTCCAATGCAGTTGCATGAAGCTTAACTTTGTAGGAATTCTATGCGTCCATGCTTTAAAAGTTCTTGACAAAAAAAATATTAAGAAGCTTCCAATCAATTATATATTGAAAAGATGGACAAAGGATGGAAAGGTTGGTGCTATCAAGGACTATCGTGGGATTGATATTAAAGTTAACTCTCAAGAGTCAATTGGAAAGCGTTACTCCCATTTAAGTCACAATTTTCGTGAAATTTCTACACTTGTAGCAGAGAGTGTGACGATGTATGAATGTGCCAATAGATGTTCTAAAAAATTATTAAAGTATTTGCAAGAAATGAGAAAAAAATGTTATTCTGAGGGTGTGGAGTGTCAATTAGAGGTCCAAGGTGAAGCTAATAGTAGTTCTGACGAGGATGTAGCTTTGCAAGCCATACTTGGGATTAAAACAAAATCTTCTGATGGACGTCCAAAAAGAAGGTTGAAAGGTGCATTAGAACGACGGAAAAATGTTAAATCTCAAAACAAAATAGTATATGCCTCAAGTTGTGTTAGCAACTTACAGCAAGAGGTTTGCGGGGCAAGACAAGTTCAATCACTTGAATATCTAAGTAAAGTAAGATATTTTACGTTCTTCTATATTACAATAATTTTTATAGGTCCATCAATGTATTTTGGATTATGTTAATAATTACTTAATGCTATATATAGGAGCACTCTATTGATGACAATACTCAGAGAGAGGATGGCAATGACAGACAAGAATTCCAGTTGTTTGATAGCTTAACTCAGGTATAATTCTAAGAAATAACTATCTCTTTTTTTTTTCTTTTTTTTTTTTTTTTTCGAATTTCTTGCTAGTCATTTACTTTTAATATGTAAAATTAAAGTGAAAATTTACAAAAAAAAAAAAAAAATTATATGCAGGAATCTGTGATGTGTAATAACTTGGTGGGAGAAGAACTAGAAGACCATATAGTTGGACATAACTTCCAAGAGAGCAGCCTCCAACAAGTTGAGCGGCATCTAGAATACAAGGAAGAATAAACTAGAAAAAATGAGATAACTTGATAGTTTTGGAATGTTTTCTTTGGTAGTTTTGTAGCAATGTTTCCTTTGGAGTGAAATTGACTTGTTGCTTGGAGGTTTAAACATTAAGGATATGTTTCAACATTATTATTTAATTTATTTCTCTTTTTTCTTCGCTTTGCAATAATATGAAATGTACCAAATCTTTGTGGCTCATTTTTTACAAAGTCAGTTATCTTTAGTTAAGAACTTGTATTTTTATTTATTCATGTGTTTACATTTGTGTTCTATTATTTATATTATTGGTGTCATCTATTTGGTTTTTAAAAAAAAAATCAACTCTCCCACTCTGTCGAGTAATGACTTGCACCTTCACAAGTCACTGTGGGTTCCATTCTTTTTGCTGGATTTTGTGGTTTATTTTTAACCACAAAGTCCTTTCTCTTTTTATTTTACTTCTCAGTGAGATATTTTTTTACTTTAGTTCATGAAGAAGCACTTCACTGACTACCATTTATTTCAAGCATTGTCGACTTTGTGCGGCTTTGTGTAAAGGCAGCAGCTTCGTAAAAGAACACATTATGGCTTTTGAAGAACAAACAACACATACCATGACCGAAAAAACTTAAAATTCTAAACATAAAAAGTGAAGGGATGACAGAAGAACAAGATAATTGCCTTGGTCAAACTATCAAGGCATCCCTTCTCTAAAACAAGAGCCTGAACCGAATTGTAGTCGGCTATGCAACTGTCTGCACCAGATAGCTGTAAATGCAATCTTCCCGTGGACTATTAGGGGCAGGTTCTAAATTTCACCAAACAATTGATAATAATAACTCTACTATGCATTTTAGCAAGCAATTGATGTGCAAAAAAAAAATTCTTAAACTTCAACTGCCATTCATGCATTTCAACAAACACGTTCATACAACACTTTTTTGTTAAAAGAAAAAAAAGAAAAAAAAGAACTCTCAAATCCCCGTCAGGTAAATTTCTCTCAATACAAACAACAACTGTATAAAATCATCCCCACACTTCCACAGCAACCCTGAATCTTCTTGCTTTGTCACGGTGGCGAATCTCCATCTAGATCTAGTCACAAAATCTCAAAAATTGATCACTGAAACCATATCTGAGAGATGGGTTGACGTCGATTGCTCCTTCAGATTGGTCAAATTTGAAAAGTCGGCAAATGAAGACGTTGATGCTTTGAGGACGCGAGGGCAATGAAGACGTTGAGGCTTCGACGATGCGAGGGTTGATGAAGGAGTGTCGTGCTCTTATGTTGCTTTGAAACTCTCCATGGAGAGATTTTTTGGGTTGGAAAGACAGCTTGGTCTCGTGTGGGAGGGGAAGGAGAGAGAGAGAACATGAGAGAGAGAGAGAGAGAGAGAGAGAGAGAAGAACGTGAGAGTGAGAGAGAGAGAGAACGTGAGAGAGAGAGAAACTAACCGTGGAGTTAACTATGATTGGGGGAAATTAGGGTATTAAAAAAAACATGTGAGAAGCACATGTTTGAGGACACATGTCAATTTTAAAGACTAGGTTGGAGGAATTTCCTCCAACCTAGTTTGGAGGAAAACTTTGTCCTAATAAATATTACTATATTAATTTAGGTGCCATCTGTGGCATATTTTTGGTATACCTAGTGTGTACATATGTTGTAATAAAAACTATGTTTCTATTTTATACCACCTCAAGGTATTTCAGTCAGTTCAATTGTGTTGTGTAAGTTATTCCTAGGTCATAGAAAAAGAAAAAAAACATACTCCGCTGTAAGATTGTATTTTCTAAAGTTGCAGCGTCACGACTTTGATATTTGCTAGTTCAAATATCGGGGCATTACAGAGATGATGGTGCAACTACAAATGGTATTTCAGATAATTTTGCTATTGTTTTCAATTGATGCAATATTTGTACAAGCAGCTGCGGGTTTAGCAATTAATGGTTCATGTGAAGCAAGCTGTGGGGGTGTTAACATCGGAATAGGATCCTCTCCAGTCCAAAATGGACTTTGGACTGGAGAATATCCAGTTCATGGCTAGAATTTCTTCTTAGAAATCCTAAAGCCACAAATAAGACACATGTCCACTATCCAAAAATAATAATAAAATATTATTTTAGATGTAAATAAAAATAAAAAACAAAATTATAAAATATTAAGGGGTGGTTGGTCACCCCATTAGGGGTGGCCGGACCACCCTAGTTGAGGGCTGGGGTGGCTGCCCTTGGGGGTGGTCCGGCCACCCCCAAGAGCCAAATCTTAAAAAAAAATAAAAAAAATAAAAAATTCATTTGGCCCTCGAGAGTGGCCAAATCTAAAAAAATAAAAAATAAAAATTCATTTGGCCTTGGGGGTGGTCAAATCTAAAAAAATAAAAAAAAATAAAAAATTGTTTGGCCTTTTGGGGTGGCCAGACCACTGCCGTTGGGCCTGGGGGTGGCTTCGGCCACCCCAAACCGGTCATCTGGGGTGGCCGAAGCTACCCCAGCCCCCAGCTGGGGTGGTCTGGCCACCCCTTAATATTTTATAATTTTGTTTTTTTATTTTATTTAAATCTAAAATAATATATATATATATATATATATATATATTTAGTGGATATGTGTCCTATTTGTGGCTTTAGAATTTCTAAGAAGAAATCCTAGTCATGAACTTGATTGGAGAGGATCCTATTCCGTTAACATCACATACCATTTTGGAATGGGAGATGGTTGCTTCGTTGATCCATGGTTTGAAGTAGTTTGCAATAATAGCGACTCTTGGGCCTCTCCCAAGCCTGTTTTGAAGAAGATCAACCTCGAGGTGCTCAACATTTCATTAGAAACTTATACTTCAGGAAGCAATACAGTTCTCGTCAATTATCCGATCGAGTAACAAGTGTAAAATGTAGCTATTTCATCTTTTATTCGGTGAATGTAAGTTATAAACTGAACCACCTAAATCATTGTTTTTTATTTTCTTTATCCAATACATTATCCTTTAAAACTGTCCATATATATGGAAATTTCTCAAAATGCAGTCCGACGTTTCTGATCCTAATGAATATGACCACTATGCTTATTATTAAAGTTTGTTAAATATAGGAAATGAACCAGAAGAAAGATGTCTCTTTTGAATTAGGATATGATTTGAAGATGTTATATTAATATGCATGTTTGGATTGTGTAGATATTAAAGTTGAAGTGGGGTAGCTGAGACATGTTTGGATCCCCTGATAAGTGTCAAGAAAGAAAAGAGTAGAAGGAAAGATCAAAAACAAGAATATAAAAAGAAACAGTACTAGGATGTCAATTAATAACTAGTGGAATAGAATGCATTTTGATCATATTGTTGTTCAGAGAGTTAAAGTTGTGATATCCAACAATTTTCCTAATGTAATGACGTCTAGTGGCTCTGACAGAGGAGGCCTACGCGTTGATACCTTGTGAGAGACTTGTCGCATTGTCGGACTCGACTGCTGCCTGGCATTTAGGCAAGCAAATGCTATCTTTGCAATGGAGAGCACTTCCTCGGTTACTCGACCCCTTGGAGGTGAGAGGCGTTGGTCCAACACTTCCTTCAATGTGATTTGATGGGAAACTGTCGATGATGATGATGACGACGATATGGAGGAGATGAAGTTGCCTGGATGCCTTCCCATTATCACTTCCAATGCTAGCATCTCAAAGCTGTAAACATCGCACTTCTCGTTCACTCCCGTTGTGTAAGCAAGCTCTGCAAAGAAGATATTAGCAAATGGTATATATGGATATGATATTGTTCGCTTTGGGTCAAGCTCGCACGGTTTTATTATTGGGTTTATCCCAAAATGCTTCACACCATTTAAAGAGAGCATATATACTTTATGAGTGAGTAGCGACCAGTGAGGACAAAGCTTCCCTGGAGCTGAATACCCGAAGGTGCCTGCATATGATGTGCAATTGGATGAGTTAGGCTTTAAAATCCTTGCTGTGCCGAAGTCAGAGACGTGGGCTTCATTGTCCAAATCCAGCAGTATGTTATTGCTTGATATGTCTCGATGAATAACAGGAGGTGAGCAGTCGTGGTGCATATAGGATAAAGCTCTGGCAACACCTCTTACAACTTTCACCCTCCTAATCCAGTCCAATTCCATTGCCTTAACCTCACTGCTCAATATCTTTCTCAAGCTTCCCCCTTCCAAGAACTCATACACCAAATATGACTATCTTGCATGTGCACAAAACCCGTAAAGCTTTACAATATTCAGATGTCTTACTTTTGTCAAAGCAGTAATCCCACTGTTAAAGGCTTTTAGGTTAGCCACTATGCCATCCTCTGATTGGTGAAGTTTCTTCACAGCAACAACTTGACCGTTTGGCAGCTCAGCTCTATAAACTCTTCCACATCCCCCCTCTCCAATGCTATATCTTGAGTTGAATGCCTCTGTCGCTTCAACAATGTTTTGATGTGCTATTTTCCCATCATAACTCCATATCACAAACATATTTTCATTTTCTGCATCCCTTGGCTCATCATCTATCTTTCTCCCTTTTTTGAAACCAACACAGTATATTCCTGCAATGATATATAAAAGAAATAGGGTGCCCAAAAGAGAGACTGTGATCAAAATCGCGGCTCGAAGGCTCATCTTTCCACCAGGTCTTTTGCTCAACAAAGAGGGGCAAGCCTGCAAACCAGTGTTGTTGCCACACAAGCCTCTGTTATGTTCTAGGGCTACTATTTGTGCCCTGCTGAAAGCTTTGTTGTTAGGAAGAGGACCCTCCAAATTATTGTATGATATGTCCACGGATGTCAAGCTTAACATTTCACTATAAGTGGATGGGATCGAGGCAGACAGAAAATTGTGGGACAGGTTTAACAATGCTAAGTAGTGTAAATATCCAAGCTCCCATGGAAGCTTTCCTGTGAGCAAATTGTGGCTAAGATCAAGATTGTTGAGACTGCGTATATTGGCAATCTGTGGGGTGATACTTCCCCAAAACCTGTTCATGCTCAAATTCAAATCTGTGAGTTTTGAGCACTGTGCTAATTGTTTGGGAAGTGATCCGCTTAGATTGTTTGCTGCCAAGTTAAGTTGACTAAGACTGGAGAGCTTTCCAACTTCCGTGGGAATATTGCCTGAAAGTTTATTATTATTCAGTTTAAGAAGGAATAATAAATTCAAGGCCCCCAATTCCTTTGGAATGTTTCCTACTAGGTGATTTTCGGATAGGTCAAGCACTTCTAGTTTATTTGCTTTACCAAGATCATGTGGTATTGTACCTGAAAGTCTATTGTTTGAGATCCTCAAGCTTGTTAGGCTTTTGGATTGCCCCCAGTTGTTCGAAAGTTCACCATAAAGCTTGTTATAACTCAGATTGATGTATTTCAGTCTTGGATATATGCCTCTTGGATATATGCCGAAATCTTTCGACATGTTCCCTTCAAGCTGATTTCTGTGCATTTGAACTCTGACTAAGTTGGTACAGTTTTCTAAACTCTTTGGAATAGGACCGAAGAAGTTGTTTTCACGTACAACCAATTGTTCAAGTGCCCCATTGGCGCATATATTTTGTGGTAAATAGCCAGACAAGAAGTTCTCAGCCACTAGAAAACCTCCCAAAAATGTAAGATTATAGATTTCTGTAGGAATGGAGCCACTGAGTTTGTTCGTAAACAAAACTAGGTTAGGCAGGGATGTGGCCAGATAACTGATTCACACATAGGAACAACGTTGTAAGGTTGTTCAAGTTTCCTAGTACAGGAGGGATGTGGCCAGAAAATTGATTGATACTCAGATCCAAGTATGTGAGCTTGGTCAAATTGCCTACTTCTGAAGGTATGCGGCCAGATAGATTATTAACACCCAGATTCATAAGTACGAGATTTGTCAAGTTTCCTATAGAAGCAGGGATTGAACCTACGAGATTGTTTTTTGGCAAATGTAGCTCCATTCGAGAATGAAGATTTCCCATTTCCCGAGGTATAGATCCATTTATCTCATTCTCATTCTCATCCAAATAAAGGTATTGAAGACTCATCAGCAGACACATCTCAGATGGAATATTTCCAGAGAGACGATTGAGACTCAAGTCTAGGTGAGTGAGCTTGGAAAGATTACTGATATGGGGTGGAATGGTTCCATAAAAAGAGTTGTTAGAAAGCTCGAGGCTAACAAGGTCGGGGAAGGATAAGAAGTTGAGACATTCAAGCGTACCTCTCAAACCACTGCTTGTGATGTTTATATGCGTGACACTTCCAGGCTCATTGCATGTGATTCCATCCCACTTGCAGGGGTTATTAGAAGAAGAAGTGGAAGAATTGTGGGAAGGAAGAAGGGTCCAGGAAGGGAGGAGCATTTGAGTTGAATTGTCAAAACTGTCTTTCCATCTCAGAAGAGCCTCTGCTTCTTCTTTTCTCCGAGTCAAAGAGGAAGAAGCTAGAGCAGAAGAATCATGGCTAAAAGAGATGAAGATGATGATGGGTAACAAGACCCTGAGTGGAGTGAGCAGGTTAGAGAGTGGTTGCTTAGGCAAAACTGACATGACTTTAGCTGTGGGGTGAGATTGGTTTGCTGATGAAAAGGCTTGATCCCTGCACTGCACAGGGTACTTACAGACAAGAAAATTCGTACACAGTTTATCGTATGCATATATTCATGACCATTCTCCTTGGCTATTTCCGGAGCGGTTGCTGGTACATCTATTTTGGAATCAATCCGTTCACACATGGGCACAGATCAAATCTGTAAATGGTATTGAAATTGCATGATGAGTTTTCATTGTATTTTCTTCATAGACAAAGTGCACCACTAAATGGTTGCCATTTAGCTTATCACTGGAGTGAGAATTTCCTCTGTATTTGATGATTCCATCCCAAGATTGATGGCCGTGGGTCCATTAAATTGGAATTTGATGATGCCAATTTGAACCACATAGTTTCCTCTCTACAGTAGTCAATACAATAGAGTTGAAAATCATCGAGTGTGGAGTGTGGGTTGGTTATCCTATCTTAATCAATAGAGACGTTTGTATTGACTTGTAGAAAAAGAAAAAGGAGAATATGCTCCTCCCTTTCAAGGGTGGAAAAGGGAGGTTGAGGAGCAGGTACGTATAAGTGGGTATACGTAACTTAGAATTATTAAATGTTCTCATATATGATCAGCATCCTCGTTTTCATAGATAGTGGCTAAATTTTAAATGTCAATTTTCCAAATTCCAAATGTAGAAATATAGATAAACAAGAATATAGGTAATTAACTGGAAAGAGAGCTATTATGGTTAAAAAGAATTTGCATAGTAATATTGTTAAAAATAGCATATAATTGTTGAAACTCGGAAGAAAAAAAAAATATATCATATATGATCAACATACTGCAGCTGCTACAAGTAGAACGCCTTAAATCCTCAGCTCTCTTTGGTAATAAAAACAAGTTGAGATTATGCCACATCCATACTCAATTATGTAAGGATATAATAGGGTTTAGGGTTTTGATTAGAAAAAAAAAATGTAAGGATATAATAGTGGATATATAATAATAGTGGGTTCAGTGGTATAACTAAATAATAATTCGGCCTAATTGTAATACGTTTTCTGTTAGAAGTTAGAAATGTGTAACTGAATGTTGGCCGTATAAATATAAGCAGCCCAGTTGATTAGAGGGTATGAAAGAAGTTAGGTCATTCTTATAGTTCCAATTCTGGAGACTGAGTTGTTCTCGAGTTTAGCTATTCCTTGTTCATCATATCTCATCAATAGAGATTTACATATCCAATTACCAATTGCAATCCAATCTTTCATATTCAACCATTATTTCAATTACAAATTTATATCAATTTCCATCTATATCTCAAATTACATAGAAATATGTTACAATAATTTATTACAAATAAGGGGTATAGTACTAGTAGATTGGATTAAATCTCTATTGCATGTGTTTGATAACATCTCAATTATACTCTGTACATATCTGATAGAAGATACATGTATAACCATGCTGCAGGCCTTGGGGACATCACAAGCTTCTTAATTAGCTGATTTACAAACTATCTTGTTGGTCGGATTGCAACTTCGTGGCAGTTTGGTAATTGGATTTAACATTCTGCAGGAGAAAAAGAAAAAGAAATTCAAACCATTTAAATTCAATCACCAATAATGATCTATAGGCTGAAAGTATGAGAAAAAAAAAACAAAACAAAACAAAAAACAATAGTTCCATACAACCTGAAGAAATATGATCTATCAATCTAACGGATCAACAATTTCTCAACAGAACTGATCCAATTTGCTATAACTACCTTAGCAACCTTGAAGAGAACCAGAAGAACAATAAAGTACATGTGAAGCATATAATTACTTAGATAGATGAAACATACCTCTAGCAATGTGATGTAATAAAAATCCTCCATATGCTGCATAAGTGCAGTCCCATCTCTAATTGAACGGTATATATTTATTTCAGTTTGTAAAATCTTTTCAATAAGTTCCTTCTCACCCTTCATCTGTATAAAACGCTCTCAATCAGAATTTAGTTCAGAAATCAAAATGGTGCAACTGGAAATAAGAACTCATAAAATAAGATTTTCAGCAGTATAGAAATTGTTGCTGAAGAATATATATAGCTAATGTAATGAATCAATGGGTAAAACTCATTGAATCTCTCATGTCAGCTCAACTCAGCCTCCCTAGATATTAGACTTCGTGTGCTGATCGCAATAACATACTCAAAAGAATTTTAATTGCAGTGGCATTGAACCGTGAATTCAGATGTACTTAACATTCAGTAATTCCTATTCAATGAATTCCTTTATTTTTTATCAACCAAAAGGCATAATGAAAACTCAGGTCTAAAAAGTCATTCTTCAGGCCGTGATCTCTGAACACTAGTATCACCCATTACAACTGTTTGAAAGAAAAGAATTTATTTAACAAAGTCCAACTAAATTTTAGAAGTAAGAAAGGCTTGGATTAAATTCTAACCCTAGTTTCATTTTTTGATAAAGTAAAATAAATAAATAAATAAATAAAAATTAAAAAAAAAAATGAAACTATAGTTAGCATTTAAAGGTCCCAGACACGAACATTTTGTAGAGTACCTTTTGGTAAACAATAGAATATCTTTCTTTTTTTTTTTCTTTTTTTTTTTTTTTTTCTGTTTTTGGGGGGTAGGTTAGTAACAACAGATACAGAATAAGAATTTCAAGTTTACATCTGTGTAATGCCAATAAATACAGTTAGGAAGAAAACCAAGTCCCCACAAGGTAGGAAGAAAACCAAGTCCCCACAAGGTACCCAATAAATACATCATTTTATGCAGAGATCAAATGGTCATTCGTAAATTAGGCTTCAATTTTGATCCACTCTTTGCAAATGAATTTTTCAGAACTTTAGATTGACAGTGGTTTGAAGTGACCTAAACAATAGTTCATATTAACATGAACTTATAATCACTCTTTCGCCTCCACACATTAGTTAAAATGCACACATGCATCTTCTAACCAGAAATTTGGGATTTACGTTGCCTCGTCCTCCTCCTAATGGAAGGTGGCGAGGACATAAGATCTCAATCTTTTCTCATTCTTTCTAATTGCACAATTGATATGAAAGTAGCAGAGAATCAAGACCATGACTTCTGATATTATGCCCATTCATTTCAATCTAATAAGAAATGTGTTCTATTAGACTTTTATTTGGACATTCTCAGTTATAGAAGTGTGCTTTCTCTTTAGCCTTTCATTGCAACTGTGGCAAAAGCAACAGCAGTCACAACAAAATACTTTAGCCTTCAGCCACACGATCATAGTAGTCAAACTCTTTATTGGATCTCTAATAAATAAGGAACATACTACACTGCATTTGAAAACCATTTCAACTGGATGTCATCTTCGGGCAGCAGTACTTCCTTATTTTGTAAGAAAAACAAAACGAATGTACAGATAAGGTGGCCGGTTCTCCGTTCAACCACCAACTCAACCAGCTTGTTCAACCAGCTTGCTCTTTGAAACATTATTACAAACAGAAAGTGTCGGATAATTGACGATAAGTGTACTGATTCGTGACTTAGGAGTGTCTAATGAAATGTTGAGCACCTCGAGGCCGAGGCTCATCAAGAAAGGTTTGGGAGGACCCGAAGACACACTATAATTGCAAACTACTTCAAACCAGTGATGAAGGTAGCAAGCAGCTCCTATTCCAAAAGGGTATGGAATGCTAACATTTCCACAGCGTTCTTGACATGAACTATTAATTGCTAAATCCGCTGCTTGTACAAATATTGCATAAATGGAACACAATAACAAAATGATCTGGAATACCATTTGCACTTGCACCACCATCTCTCTCTCTCTCTATGATGATGATGGGATTGTGAAGCAGCTATAAGTCCAAGCCCCCGCCTTTTACAACGCCATTACCATCCTTTTAAAAGTAGCCCAGAAGACAAGGGTCGATCTGTACGTAACAAAACTCATTTCATTTTTGTCTCACTCTCACCTCAAAGGATGAAAATCATGGTTTAACCAAAACATTAAAAAAAAAATATCTCTTGAAAAAAATTGTCTTCGTCTTCTGTGCATGAACCTAGCAGCCAGTATTGATCTCTCCTAAATTACAGGGGAAAATGCTCCCATGTGGATTGTCGATGGTGCACGACTGTGACTTTTTGGGCGCCTCCAATTACTCTGTAAATTTACTCTATATATTAATTAAAAAATCACTTTATTTATTTATTTTTTTAATTATAGTTTTAAATATCATATTTTTAAATCACACTTTTTTGAAATCGCGAATCCAAACGAACTCTAAATCACCTATATCTAGCTCAATATTTTGTTATTCACTTTTACTATTGTATTTAAATATTATTTTCAATGATATCTTTATTCTTCCTATAATAATTATACCGTTGAAAATTCGTTTTTTTTAGTGGTCATATTTTTTAAAATTTGTATTTTTTTTTTTTCCTTTTTCTTAGCCGTCATATAGGAATAATGAAATAGAGAAAACAAAAAGATTGAGATGAAAGAGAATGCTTTGTATTTTTTTTTTTTTTTTTATTCTTTACTTTTACATTTGTTGAGTTGATTGCATTGTTGACACTCACAAAATATTTCAACAATTTGGTGAGCCTAATACAGAGTATTTTGGAACCATTTGAACATTTTGGCTAGTCAAAATAAACTTTTAGCTATTTTAGCTAACTTGATGAGAATGCTTTATATCCCCAATAGCAATTAGAACATTATTAGCAACCTCACCAAATTTTACTTACCAAAATAATCAAAAGTAAACTTTTTTCTATTTTAACTACTCATTTTTTTAGAGTATCCCCAAAAGCTTCACTATTGTAACAATTAACTTTTACTATTCCATTTAAATTTTATTTTTCGAATATTTGTTTATTTTTCTTTGATTATTAAAAGATGAGAGAGAAACAAAAAATAGAAAGGGAATGAAAGAAATTACTTTTTTATTTAATAGGTAAGTGAACAGTACTCACTATTAATGGTGAGTACTGTTCACTCACCATTTTTTTCTCATTACAATGGCGAGACTGAAAATTGAATTGGAGTTTTTAGCCACTTGTACCAAATTGTCTCACCAAATATAACTAAAAAATTGTTTTGGTGAGACTGCTCCAAATTTGCTAGCCAAAAATAGCAAAGAAAAGATAAAAAAAAAATCATATTTCTTTATTTTAGCTATTCACTTTTTTCAAAGCACCTATCAACCTTAGCATTTTAGTTATACACTTTCATTATTCTATTTAAATATTATTTTTCAAATATTTCTTTACTTTCTCTAACATTCATATTTTTGAATATTTTTCTTTTCCTAACGGCTATTTTTTTTAAAATTTTTGTTTTCTTGACAGTCATATTTTTTACTATTTATCTTATCCTAATGGTTATATTTTTTTTAAAATTTGTCTTTTCCTAACATTCTTATTTTTCAAAATATATATATATATTGAAAAATAAGAATGTTAGGAAAAGACAAATTTTAGAAAATATAACATTTTCCCGACTTTTTCATACAAATAAGACAATTTCTCCTCAAATTTTCATTGAAATGGAGTATATGTGAAAAAAGAATTAAAAAATGGAAGAGGAGTTTTATTGATTTTTTATTGGTTTGTGAGTGAACAATGCTAAGCAACTTTGTTTAGCACTGTTCACTCAAAGCGCTTTTACGTTGACTTAACAAAATAGCTACACCAAACATTAATTGTAGCAAAAAAATGCTCCACATTAGGCTTAACACACTGGTTAAAGATTTGTTGAGCTGCTTCAGTTCTAAGCAAATTTATTGAGCATTGTAGCTTAACAATCTATAATTTATATGTTAAAAAATTAAATAATAAATATGATTCTCTTTCTTTTTTGGGAATAAGAAAAGTAGATAAAGAAAAAATAAAATAAAATAGAAGTGAATAGTTAAAATGTTGAGTCAGATGTATATATTTTGAAAAAGTTGTAGCTAAAATAGAAAAATATGTTTTTTAGCTAAATATGTGTTAAGTCAGATGTGACTGCTCTGAACCGAACCAAAATCATCAATTTAGTGAGTTTGATGGAGAAAATTTTTTGTTGTAGCATTTTACCTTACCATAAAGTGTGGGGCTTCATTTTTTTTTTTTTTTTTTAAATTAAAAATGGCAGATGGGGCGACCAACTGTGATTGTTTTATTTGGGCGTAACTATAGTAACATATGCCCACTGGAAACTACTCAGAATGAGCCTAGATGATGGAAACCGCAAATGTTGTTTCAAAACCAATTGAACCATAACCTAACCCAACTCTATCAAAACATAAATAATTCTCAAGGCAAGTAGTTTATTCGGCTTTGCTATTAAATTTTTAGTGCGGTGCCTTCTAATTGATATTGTTTAAAAATGCATAACATTTACAATAACCACACCAAAATTACTTTTTTTGTTAACTACTTTTCCGTCTTTTCCCCTTGGACTAGAGTGCGCGGTTTCATTTTCGAGTGATTTCCGCAGATTTTTTTGCAAGTTTGATAAACATAAAACAGCCAATTAAGTTTGACATATATAGGCCATTCATCCAATTTCAAGATTGAATTATATCAACTATCAAGATAGAGGTGATTCATCACACCCCCTAAAAGTCATTGCATTGACTGACGAAAACGTTTAAACTCCAAGTCTTCGTGAACATCGATCCTAAAAAAAAAAATGAATAAAATAGAAAGTAAATAGTTAAAATATTTATTCTGCTTTGTTATTAAATTTTTAGTGCGGTTCCTTCTAATTGATATTGTTTAAAAAAGCATGACATTTAGAATAACCTCACCAAAATAACTTTTTCTGTTAAGTACTTTTCCGTCTTTTCCGCTTGGACTAGAGTATGCGGTTTCGAGTGATTTCCACAGATTTTTTTGCAAGTTTGATAAACATAAAACAGCCAATTAAGTTTGACATTGGCCATTCATCCAATTTCAAGATTGAATTATATCAACTATCAAGATAGAGGTGATTCATCATACCCCCTAAAAGTCATTGCATTGACTGACGAATACGTTTAAACTCCAAGTCGTTGTGAACATCCGCAGTGTTTGCCAAGAGGCTGGACCGGGCCTCTTCCTCAATCCCAAAAAAAAAAAAAATACCTTCACCTCAAAATTAATCTTAACATTCCTACTTTTTATACCACATTAATTATTTTTATTATAATTATTCAAATAACAAAATCACTATAAAACAAATTTTTTACATTTTTTCATATAAAATATATTTCTTTTCACTTTTTCCCACAAAACATTTTCACTAAAACCAATCAAACACATATTTCCAAAAAAGCACAATAGTGTCGGCCCTGGGTCTAGCTTCTTGGCAAACACTAACATCGATCCTATAAAAAAAAATAAAAACAAAAACAAAAACAAAAAAGAACAACCTCATTTGGTAAAACTTTAGACGATTCCCTCGTCCTATGAAGATAGGAATTTTATTTTTTTTTAATTTCTTATTCATTATTAAATTTGTATAAATGCAAAGCAGGTTTCATCAAGGATTCAAGATGGGGATTCTTTACTTCATATATTAACTTGGTGCCATACGGATTCTTCCTTTTTCTTTAATTAATTGCAAAGCCCCATGCCCATAATGATGTTTTTCACTCTTTTAATTTTGCACCCCCGGCGATCCTTTTCACTTTTTTCATTATTTTAACCCCAATATTAGGTAGATTTTTATTTTCTATTTTGAAATAAAACTCTTTGATTTTATCATATGTTTAGAAATCCTAAAAGAAGAACTATAGTGAACTATTTCTTCGGATCCTCCACAATTTTTTTCTATCTGGGCCGGATCCTCTAGAAACGAGTAGAAAAATTATTCTCTATGAATTTGCTAAAAAGGATGAAATATCCTAAAAGTTAATGAACTTGCATAGCAACTCGATCCTTTCCTTCTCCCTTTTCTGCTTTCCTTATTTTCAATTTTTTTTAAAATCAAATCAATATCTTTTCAGAACTTTTCTTTTTTCTTCAAAAAAATATATTTTATTATTATTCAAAAAAAAAATCACAATAAATTATCTGTGAGCATGTGAAGCTCAACTGCCAAGAAAGTAGGGCGAACAGTCTGCAGGGAGGGAGGTCAGATGGGAATTTTTAAGTGGAAAAGTTATTGAGTTGAAGCTGGTGTACCCGACGTCTTCATAGGGTAAATCCATGTCAGTCATCCCTGTCACACGTGCATTGACTTTTTCACAATGATCATTGTGACGATTCAAGGGCCTATCATTAAAGCGTCATCGACTGACAATATTGCCCAACTGAATATATATATATATATATATATATATATATATAGTGGGTTCATTATCCTGATAAAAAAAAAAAAAAAATCAATGACTTAATAGAATAATTCTATAAATCACTTTATCATTCTCCTCCCATGTGCCGATTCTATGGCACATGAAATCGGGGGATGGGGGGAGGATGAGGAAAAGGTGTCTAAAATCAGTCGGGTTGAGTATGGTAAAACCGTGAAAGGAAGAATATGGTGAGAGATATGGAAAGTTTCAAAAGATGAAAGAAAGTAGACAGAAAGTTTAGGGATACAACTGAAATGAAAAAGGAATAGTGTTGACAGGGGGCATAACGCTTGATGAAGGGAAAATGAAGGGCGTGGATGAAAGTAGTATAAAAGATCGTAGCTAGCAGCAATTAATGTGGCAGGTGGTCAAGGTTGTTTAGACATTCCAAGAATTGTTCTAGCAAACCCAAATGAACCCTAAATCACCTACATCTAGCTTAATATTTTGTTATTTACTTTTACAATTTTATTTAAATATTATTTTTCAATGATATCTTTATTCTTACTATAATAATCATACCATTCATTGAAAATTTGTCTTTTTTTAATGGTCATATTTTTTAAAATTTGTTTTTATTTATTTTTTATTTTTTTTAACCGTCATATAGAAATAATGAAATAGAGAAAACAAAAAAATTGAGAGGAAAGAAAATGATTCGTATTTTCTTTATGCTTTACTTTTACATTTGGTGAGTTTTTTTTTTTTTTTTTTTTTTTTTTAAGGGTTGGTTTACATTTGGTGAGTTGATAGCACTGTTCACACTCAAAATATTCCAACAATTTGGTGAGCCTAATATAGAGCATTTTGGACCAATTTGAACATTTTGGCTACTCAAAATAAACTTTTAGCTATTTTAGCTAACTTGATGAGATTGCTTTATATCCCCGGCCAATAGCAATTAGAACATTATTAGTAGCTTCACCAAAATAATCAAAAGTACATTTTTTTTCTATTTTAATTACTCACTATTTTAGAACACCCCTAACAACTTTACTATTTTAACAATCAACTTTTACTATTTGATTTAAATATTATTTTTCAAAGATTTGTTTATTTTTCTCTAACTATTAAAGGATGATAGAGAAACAAAAAACAAAAATGGAATGAGAGAAATTACTTTTTTATTCAATAGGTAAGTAAACAGTACTCACTATTAAAATTGTGAGTACTCTTCACTCACCATTTGTTTTCTCATTAAAATGGTAAGGCTGAAAATGAGAGTTTTTAGCCACTTTTACCATATTAATTACTTCACTAAATATAACCAAAAAATGGTTTTGATGAGGCTACAACAAATTTACTAGCCAAAAATAGCTAAAAAATAAAGAAGTCACATTTCTTTATTTTAGCTATCCACTTTTTTTCAAAGTACCCATAGCCTTAGCATTTTAGTTGTACACTTTCATTATTCTATTTAAATATTATTTTTCAAAATTTCTTTACTTTCTCTAACATTCATATTTTTAAATATTTTTCTTTTCCTAACAGTCATATTTTTAGAAATTTGTCTCATTATAATGTCATATTTTTGAAAAATTTTGTTTTCATGATAGTCATTTTTTTACTATTTATCTTATCGTAACAATTATATTTTGTAAAATTTGTATTTTCCTAACATTCATATTTTTCAAAAATATATACATTATCCCAACAGTTGCAATATAAATAATACAATATCTCCTCAAATTTTCATTGAAATAGAGTATATGTGAAAAAAGAAATAAAAAAAAAAATGGAAGAGACGAGTGTTATTGATTTTTTATTGGTTTGTGAGCAAATAGTGCTCATCAAAGTTGCTTAGCACTAAGAACACTTTTACATTGGGCTTAACAAAATAGCTAAAAGCTAACATTGTAGCAAAAAATGATCTACATTAGACTTAACATACTATCTAAAGATTTGCTGAAGATTTGCTTAGCAGCTCCGATACTTAATAAATTTGTTGAACATTGTAACTTAACAGTCTATAATTTATATTGTTTAATTTATTCGGCTTTGTTACTAAATTGTTAGTGTGGTGCCTTCTAATTGATATTGTTTAAAGCATAACATTTACAATAACCTCACCAAAATTATTATTATTATTATTATTTTGTTAACTTTTCAATGTTTTCCACTTAGACTAGAGTCGAGTGATTTCCACAGATTTTTTGAAAGTTTGATAAACATAAAACAGCCAATTAAGTTGATGATTTTGGCCATTCATCCAATTTCAAGATTAAATTATACTCAAGATAGAGGTGACTCAGACCCCTAAAAGTCATTGCATTGACGAAAACGTCTAATTTCCAAGTCTTCGTCAACATCGATCCTATATGCTTAAAAAAAAAAAAAAAGGAAAAAGAAAAAGAAAAAGGATGACCTCATTTGGTAAAACTTTAGACGATTCCCTCGTCCTATAAAGATGGGGGATTCTTTACTGTACAAATTAACTCAGTGCCAAACGGATTCTTCCTTTTTCTTTAATTAATTGCAAAGCCCCATGCCAATAAATAATGTTTTCACTCTTTTAATTTTGCGCCCCCCCCCCCCCCCCCCCCCCCCGCCCGCGTTCCTTTTCACTTTTTTTCATTATTTTTAACCCCAATATTAGGTAGATTTTTATTTTTTATTTTGAAATAAAACTCTTTGATTTTATCATATGTTTAGAAATCCTAAAAGAAGAACTATAGTGATCTATTTCTTCGGATCCTCCACAATTTTTTTCTATCTGGGCCAGATCCTCTAGAAACGAGTAGAAAAATTATTCTCTCCGAATTTGCTAAAAAGGATGAAATATCCTAAAAGTTAATAAACTTGCATAGCAACTCCTTTCCTTCTCCCTTTTCCGCTTTCCTTATTTTCAATTTTTTCCAAAAATCAAATCCATATCTTTTCAGAACTTTTTTTTTTTTTTTTCTTCTTAAAAATAGTATCTTATTTTATTTTTTATATTACATCAATTATATTTTATTATTTTTTAAAAAAATCACAATAAATTTATTTGTGAGCATGTGAAGCTCTACTGCCAAGAAAGTTGGGCGAACAATCTGGAGGGAGGGAGGTCAGAAGGGAATTTTTAAGTGGAAAAGTTATTGAGGCTGGTGGACCGGACTACTATGTTTGGCAAATGAATGGCGTAAGAAGTGGATCGGTATTATAACAAATTTGATTGATGTGAGAGAAAAAGTAAGAATATTTTGTATAAAAAAGTAAAAAAAAAATTATTTTGTAGTAATTTTTTTATTTAAATAGTAATAAAAAGTTATTAATGTGATGTAAAAAGTAAAAATAATGGAGTTGATTTTGATATAAATTTTTTAAATTTTTGGGTCTGGTCCGGACATTCTTTTGCCAAACACAGCCGACGTTTTCATTTTTTTTTTTTTTACAAGTCCACATAAAAAGAGGGAGAAAGATTTAAACTAATGACTTTCATTTTATGAGACATAGTCTTCAACTATTTGAGCTACTCCTCGAAAATCTCAGCCCACGCCTTCGTATGGTAAATCCATGTCGGTAATCCATGCTATGCGTGCACTGACTTTTTAGTCATGGAAACGCCCCACCTCCGCTTCTTCGCAATTTCGCGAACATCCTATCGGAAAAAATTATCCTCGACCACATACATGCATGGTCATAGACAGTAACTAAGGACCATTTACGACCACAAATCCTCGATATTGCCCAGTTGATTTGATGGTCAACATCAAAAACCACCTTCATCGTGAGCTACACGTTGTTGCTATTAGCCGCGACGACTACTGTGTCTTCATGAATATATAGCTCCCAAGCCTCCCATATTAGCGATAATTTAATATATAGTTTCCATATTAGTCAAAGAAACAGCTGGCTGGTTTCATCACTAATAGCCTATGCATTACAACATCTTTAATTAACAACCTATTTAAAATTGGAAAAACTTCAGAAAGTCCCCCTAAACTTTCAGCGATTTTGACAAACCCCCCCTGAATTTCTAAAATTTTCACTTAGGCTCCCTAAACTTCCGTTTTCTCTCACTTTGAACCCTTTTAACGTTAAAGTCAAACAATTTGACTTTTTATACCCATTTTACCCTCCCCAAAACTATGTCGTTTTGTGTCCTAAAACTACAACACCTACCTAGCCCAAAACGACGTCGTTTTAGACATTAATTTTTTTTTAAAAAAAAAAAAGAAAAGCAAAATAAATAAATTAAAAAAAATAATAATAATCGAGGGTGGCCAAAATGGGGTGGCTGGACCACCCCATTTTTGGCCCCTGGCCGATCTGGGGGTGGTCGAACCACCCCCATGGCCAAGGGGGTGGTCCAGCCACCCTCAGACCGGCAAGGGGGTGGCCCCTTGGCCATGGGGGTCGGCCACCCCATTTTGGCCAAAGGGGTGGCTTCCCGATTTCGCGTTTTTTTTTTTTTTTTTTTTAATTTTAATTTTATTTTAATATTATGCTCAAAACGACGTAGTTTTGGGTTAGGTGGTAATGTAGTTTTGAAGCCCAAAACGGTGTAGTTTTGGAGTCCAAAACGACGTAGTTTTGGTTGAGGGTAAAATGGGTATAAAAAGTTAAAAGGGTTCAAAGTGAGAGAAAACGAAAGTTTAGGGGGCCTAAGTGAGAGTTTTGTAAATTCAGGAAGGTTTATCAAAATCGATGGAAGTTTAGGGGGGCTTTCTGAAGTTTCCACTTTAAATTTTATTTTTAACTAAAATTTAATTAAATTCTAAAAAAAATAAACTCCATCGAGCTCTCTATTCCTCCTGTATTTTAGGGCTTGTCAAACCTTTCTCTACATTTAGAAAACAAATTCTTTCCCCAATACTCCATTTTTTTTATGTTTGGGGAAACTTCACTAAGGACCCTCAAACTTCTACTGTTTTGAAATACCCCCCTGAATTTCAAAATCTCTCAATTTAGTCCCCTAAACTTTCAATTGCTCTCAATTTGGACCCTTCCGTTAATTTTAGCCGTTAAAAATTCAAAAAAAAAACCAAAATATCCCTGATTTTTGTTTTTTTTTTTAATAAAAAAACGTTTTAGAAGTTAGAATTTTATACAAAAGTCAGGGGTATAAACGTCATGTGACATTTAAAATCTGACGGAGTGGTCCAAATTGAAAGCAATTGAAAGTTCAGGGGACTAAATTGAGAGATTTTGAAGTTCAGGAGGGGTATTTCAAAACAGGTGGAAGTTTGATAGTCTTTAATGAAGTTTCCCCTTTATGTTTTTATATTTTTTTTCTTATACTTTATCTCTCTCACTTTTATGGGTTTGTGGGGGTGCTTTTGAGAATAAAAAATAAATGACATAGAATAAAATTTTATTTAAATAAAATAGAGTAAAATTTAGAGAGTATATTATTTAAGGTTAAATACAATTCTAGTACCTATAGTTTGCACCGAAATCAAATAGCCACCTAAGTTTTCAAAAATATCACAAATGATACATGTGGTAAGCTAATAAACCCACTTGATACTTCTGTCAAGATTCCGTTAAGTTTTTTAACAGAACACTACATCATCCTTACACTTGGACGCCACATGGCGTGGTACTTGGATTTTTGGGTGCCACGTCATATTTTATTTTATTTTTTAAAAAAAAAAATCCAAAAACAAAAAACCAAAAAAAAAAAAACGTTGGGTGGCCGAACCACCCCATAGGGGGTGGCCGGCCACCCCCTATGGGGCCACCCCAACATTTTTTTTTTATTTTTTAAAAAATAAAATAAAATATGATGTGGCACCCAAAAATCTAGGTACCACGCCATGTGGCGCCCACGTATATAAGTGATGTGGCGTTCCGTTAAAAAACTTAACGGAATCTTGACAAAGATACCAAGTGAGTTTATTGGCTTACTACATGTACCATTTGTGATATTTTTGAAAACATAGGTGGCTATTTGATTTTGGTGCACACCACAGGTACTAGAATAGTATTTAACCATATTATTTAATACTTTTGTCTTTTGCATAGCTATTAGTTAAACTAGAAAAATTGGGTTTTTAGCCAAATTTTAATTAATTAATAAAGAGTTTATTAATAACGCTCTTAGCGACAATTCTTTGTGGTTGTAAATTGTAATTGTCATCGCATTTAAGGTCCCAAACAATCAATTTTTTTTAAATACTATTTTAATTAGTAAACGAAATATTCATATATAAGTTTATCAAATATTTACAATGTTTCACTATTTAATTGATATTTCACAATATATCATTGTAACGATTACAATTAATATTGCCCAACATGAGATATATATATATATATATATATACACACTACAGTGGATTTATCTTGAAAAAAAAAATAAAAAAATCAATGGCTTAATAGAGTAATTCTATAAATCACTCTATCATTCTCCTCCCATATGCTGATCCCATGTGCCACATGAAATCGGAGGATGGAAGGAGGATGAGGAAGATGTGTCTAAAATTAGTCGGGTTGAGTATGATAAAAGCGTGAAAGGAAGAATAGGGTGAGAGATATGGGGAGTTTCGATCAGAAGATGGAAGGAAGGAGACACAGAAAATTTAGGGATACAACTGAAAGGAGAAGGGAAGAGTGTTGAAAGGGGGCGCAAAGCTTGATGAAGGGAAAATGAAGGGCGTGGATGAAAGTAGCGTAAAAGAGTTGTCGTAGCTAGCAGCAATTAATGTAGCAGGTGTTCAAGGTTCTCAAAATGCAGTCCGATGTTTCTGATCGTAATGAATATGACCACTATGCTTATTATTAAAGTTTGTTAAATATAGGAAATGAACTTTTGAATTAGGATATGATTTGAAGATGTTATATTAATATGCATGTTTGGATTGTGTAGATATTAAAGTTGAAGTGGGGTAGCTGAGATATGTTTGGAATCCCTGATAAGTGTCAAGAAAGAAATTAAAGAGTAGAAGGAAAGATCAAAAACAAGAATATAAAAAGAAACAGTACTAGGATGTTAATTAATAACTGGTGGAATAGAATGCATTTTGATCATATTGTCATTCAGAGAGTTAAAGTTGTGATATCCAACAATTGTCCTAATGTAATGACGTCTAGTGGCTCTGACAGAGGAGGCCTATTTGTTGATAGCTTGTGAGAGACTTGTTGCATTGTCGGCCTGGACTGCTGACTGGCATTTAGGCAAGCAAATGCTATCTTTGCAATGGAGAGCACTTCCTCGATTACTCGACCCCTTGGAGGTGAGAGGCGTTGGTCCAACACTTCCTTCAATGTGATTTGATGGGAAACTGTCGATGATGATGATGACGACGATATGGAGGAGATGAAGTTGCCTGGATGCCTTCCCATTATCACTTCCAATGCTACCATCCCAAAGCTGTAAACATCGCACTTCTCATTCACTTCCGTTGTGTAAGCAAGCTCTGCAAAGAAGATATTAGCAAATGGTATATATGGATATGATATTGTTCGCTTTAGGTCAAGCATGCACGGTTTTATTATTGGGTTTATCTCAAAATGCTTCATACCATTTAAAGAGAGCATGCTTTATGAGTGAGTAGCGACTAGTGAGGACAAAGCTTACCTGGAGCTGAATACCCGAGGGTGCCTGCATATGATGTGCAATTGGATGAGTTAGGCTTTAAAATCCTTGCTGTGCCGAAGTCAGAGACGTGGGCTTCATTGTCCAAATCCAGCAGTATGTTATTGCTTGATATGTCTCGATGAATAACAGGAGGTGAGCAGTCGTGGTGCATATAGGATAAAGCTCTGGCAACACCTCTTACAACTTTCACCCTCCTAATCCAGTCCAATTCCATTGCCTTAACCTCACTGCTCAATATCTTTCTTAAGCTTCCCCCTTCCAAGAACTCATACACCAAATATGAGTATCTTGCATGTGAACAAAACCCATAAAGCTTTACAATATTCAGATGTCTTACTTCTGTTAAAGCAGTAATCTCACTGTTAAAGGCTTTTAGGTTAGCCACTATGCCATCCTCTGATTGGTGAAGTTTCTTCACAGCAACAACTTGACCATTTGGCAGCTCAGCTCTATAAACTCTTCCACATCCCCCCTCTCCAATGCTATATCTTGAGTTGAATGCGTCTGTTGCTTCAACAATGCTTTGATGTGCTATTTTCCCATCATAGCTCCATATCACAAACATATTTTCATTTTCTGCATCCCTTGGCTCATCATCTATCTTTCTCCCTTTTTTGAAACCAACACAATATATTCCTGCAATGATATATAAAAGAAATAGGGTGCCCAAAAGAGAGACTGTGATCAAAATCGCGGCTCGGAGGCTCATCTTTCCACCAGGTCTTTTGCTCAACAAAGAGGGGCAAGCCTGCAAACCAGTGTTGTTGCCACACAAGGCTCTGTTATGTTCTAGTGCTACTATTTGTGCCCTGCTGAAAGCTTTGTTGTTAGGAAGAGGACCCTCCAAATTATTGTATGATATGTCCACGGATGTCAAGCTTAACATTTCACTATAAGTGGATGGGATCGAGGCAGACAGAAAGTTGTGGGACAGGTTTAACAAAGCTAAGTAGTGTAAATATCCAAGCTCCCATGGAAGCTTTCCTGTGAGCAAATTGTGGCTAAGATCAAGATTGTTGAGACTGCGTATATTGGCAATCTGTGGGGTGATACTTCCCCAAAACCTGTTCATGCTCAAATTCAAATCTGTGAGTTTTGAGCACTGTGCTAATTGTTTGGGAAGTGATCCGCTTAGATTGTTTGCTGCCAAGTTAAGTTGACTAAGACTGGAGAGCTTTCCAACTTCCGTGGGAATATTGCCTGAAAGTTTATTATTATTCAGTTTAAGAAGGAATAATAAATTCAAGGCCCCCGATTCTTTTGGAATGTTTCCTATTAGGTGATTTTCGGATAGGTCAAGCACTTCTAGTTTATTTGCTTTACCAAGATCATGTGGTATTGTACCTGAAATTCTATTGTTTGAGATCCTCAAGCTTGTTAGGCTTTTGGATTGCCCCCAGTTGTTCGAAAGTTCACCATAAAGCTTGTTATAACTCAGATTGATGTATTTCAGTCTTGGATATATGCCGAAATCTTTCGACATGTTCCCTTCAAGCTGATTTCTGTGCATTTGAACTCTGACTAAGTTGGTACAGTTTTCTAAACTCTTTGGAATAGGACCGAAGAAGTTGTTTTCATGTACAGCCAATTGTTCAAGTGCCCCATTGGCGCATATATTTTGTGGTAAATAGCCAGACAAGAAGTTCTCAGCCACTAGAAAACCTCCCAAAGATGTAAGATTATAGATTTCTGTAGGAATGGAGCCACTGAGTTTGTTCATAAACAAAACTAGGTTAGGCAGGGATGTGAGTTTTCCTATTTCAGGAGGGATGTGGCCAGATAACTGATTGACACACAGGAACAACGTTGTAAGGTTGTTCAAGTTTCCTAGTACAGGAGGGATGTGGCCAGAAAATTGATTGATACTCAGATCCAAGTATGTGAGCTTGGTCAAATTGCCTACTTCTGGAGGTATGCGGCCAGATAGATTATTAACACCCAGATTCATAAGTACGAGATTTGTCAAGTTTCCTATAGAAGCAGGGATTGAACCTACAAGATTGTTTTTTGGCAAATGTAGCTCCATTAGAGAATGAAGATTTCCCATTTCCCGAGGGATAGATCCATTTATCTCATTCTCATCCAAATAAAGGTACTGAAGACTCATCAGCAGACACATCTCAGATGGAATATTTCCAGAGAGACGATTGAGACTCAAGTCTAGGTGAGTGAGCTTGGAAAGATTACTGATATGGGGTGGAATGGTTCCATAAAAAGAGTTGTTAGAAAGCTCGAGGCTAACAAGGTTGGGGAAGGATAAGAAGTTGAGACATTCAAGCGTACCTCTCAAACCACTGCTTGTGATGTTTATATGCGTGACACTTCCAAGCTCATTGCATGTGATTCCATCCCACTTGCAGGGGTTATTAGAAGAAGAAGCAGAAAAATTGTGGGAAGGAAGAAGGGTCCAAGAAGGGAGGAGCATTTGAGTTGAATTGTCAAGACTGTCTTTCCATCTCAGAAGAGCCTCTGCTTCTTCTTTTCTCCAAGTCAAAGAGGAAGAAGCTAGAGCAGAAGAATCATGGCTAAAAGAGATGAAGATGATGATGGGTAACAAGACCCTAAGTGGAGTGAGCAGGTTACAGAGTGGTTGCTTAGGCAAAACTGACATGACTTTAGCTGTGGGGTGAGATTGGTTTGCTGATGAAAAGGCTTGATCCTTGCACTGCACAGGGTACTTATAGACATGAAAATTCGTACACAGTTTATCGTATGCATATATTCATGACCATTCTCCTTGGCTATTTCCGGAGCGGTTGTTGGTACATCTATTTTGGAATCAATCCGTTCACACATGGGCACTGATCAAATCTGTAAATGGTATTGAAATTGCATGATTCATAGACAAAGTGCACCACTAAATGGTTGCCATTTAGCTTATCACTGGAGTGAGAATTTCCTCTGTATTTGATGATTCCATCACAAGATGGATGGCCGTGGGTCCATTAAATTGGAATTTGATGATGCCAATTTGAACCACATAGTTTCCTCTCTACAGTAGTCAATACAATAGAGTTGAAAATCATCGAGTGTGGAGTGTGGGTTGGTTATCCTATCTTAATCAATAGAGACGTTTGTATTGACTTGTAGAAAAAGAAAAAGGAGAATATGCTCCTCCCTTTCAAGGGTGGAAAAGGGAGGTTGAGGGGCAGGTACGTATACGTGGGTATACGTAACTTAGAATTATTAAATGTTCTCATATATGATCAGCATCCTCGTTTTCATAGATAGTGGCTAAATTTTTAATGTCAATTTTCCAAATTCCAAATGTAGAAATATAGATAAACAAGAATATAGATAATTAACTGGAAAGAGAGCTATTATGGTTAAAAGGAATTTGCATAGTAATATTGTTAAAAATAGCATATAATTGTTGAAACTCGGAAGAAAAAAAAAATATAATATATGATCAACATACTGCAGCTGCTATGAGTAGAACGCCTTAAATCCTCAGCTCTCTTTGGTAATAAAAACAAGTTGAGATTATGCCACAGCCTTACTCAATTATGTAAGAATATAATAGGGTTTAGGGTTTTGATTAGAAAAAAAAAATGTAAAGATATAATAGTGGAGATAGAATAATAGTGGGTTCGGTGGTATAACTAAATAATAATTCGGCCTAATTGTAATACGTTTTCTGTTAGACTGGTTGTTAGAAGTTAGAAATGTGTAACTGAATGTTGGCTGTATAAATATAAGCAGCCCAGTTCATTAGAGGGTATGAAAGAAGTTAGGTCATTCTTGTAGTTCCAATTCTGGAGACTCAGTTGTTCTCGAGTTTAGCTATTCCTTGTTCATCATATCTCATCAATAGAGAATTACATATCCAATTACCAATTACAATCCAATCTTTCATATTCAACCATTATTTCAATTACAAATTTATATCAATTTCCATCTATATCTCAAATTACATAGAAATATGTTACAATAATTTATTACAAATAAGGGGTATAGCACTAGTAGATTGGATTAAATCTCTATTGCATGTGTTTGATAACATCTCAATTATACTCTGTACATATCTGATAGAAGATACATGCATAACCATGCTGCAGGCCTTGGGGACATCACAAGCTTCTTAGCTGATTTACAAACTATCTTGTTGGTCGGATTGCAACTTCGTGGCAGTTTGGTAATTGGATTTAACATTCTGAAGGAGAAAAAGAAAAAGAAATTCAAACCATTTAAATTCAATCACCAATAATGATCTATAGGCTGAAAGTATGAAAAAAGAAAAAAAGAAAAAAAGAAACACAATAGTTGCATACAATTTGAAGAAATATGATCTATCAATCTAATGAATCAACAATTTCTCAACAGAACTGATCCAATTTGCTATAACTACCTTAGCAACCTTGAATAGAACCAGAAGAACAATAAAGTACATGTGAAGCATATAATTACTTAGATAGATGAAACATACCTCTAGCAATGTGATGTAATAAAAATCCTCCATATGCTGCATAAGTGCAGTCCCATCTCTAATTGAACGGTATATATTTATTTCAGTTTGTAAAATCTTTTCAATAAGTTCCTTCTCGCCCTTCATCTGTATAAAACGATCTCAATCAGAATTTGGTTCAGAAATCAAAATGGTGCGACTGGAAATATGAACTCATAAAATAAGATTTTCAGCAGTATAGAAATTGTTGCTGAAGAATATATATAGCTAATGTAATGAATCAATAGGTAAAACTCACTGAATCTCTCATGTCAGCTCAACTCAGCCTCCCTAGATATTAGACTTCGTGTGCTGATCACAATAACATACTCAAAAGAATTTTAATTGCAGTGGCATTGAACCATGAATTCAGATGTACTTAACATTAGTAATTCCTATTCAACGAATTCCTTTCTTTTTTATCAACCAAAAGGCATAATGAAAACTCAGGTCTAAAAAGTCATTCTTCAGGCCTTGATCTCTGAAACACTAGTATCACTCATTACAACTGTTTGAAAGAAAAGAATTTATTTAACAAAGTCCAACTAAATTTTAGAAGTAAGAAAAGGCTTGGATTAAATGCTAACCCTAGTTTCATTTTTTGATATGTTAAAAAAAATCAAAATGAAACTATAGTTAGCATTTAAAGGTCCCAGACACGAACATTTTGTAAAGTACTTGGTTTAACTGCTTTTGGTAAACAATAGAAGATCTTCTTCTTCTTCTTCTTTTTTTTTTTTTTTTTTCGGTAGGTTAGTAAACAACAGATACAGAATAAGAATTTCAAGTTTACATCTGTGTGATGCCAATAAATACAGTTCGGAAGAAAACCAAGTCCCCACAAGGTACCCAATAAATACATCATTTTATGCAGAAATCAAATGGTCATTCGTAAATTAGGCTTCAATTTTGAGCCACTCTTTGCAGATAATTTTTCGAAACTATTAGATTGACAGTGGTTTAAAGTGACCTAAACATTAGTTCATATTAACATGAACTTATAATCACTCTTTCGACTCCACACATAAGTTAAAATGCACACATGCATCTTATAACCAGAAATTTGGGATTTTCGTTGCCTCGTCCTCCTAATGGAAGTTGGCGAGGACATAAGATCTCAATCTTTTCTCATTCTTTCTAATTGCACAATTGATATGAAAGTAGCATAGAAATCAAGACCATGACTTCTGATATTATGCCCATTCATGTCAATCTAATAAGAAATGTGTTCTATTAGACTTTTATATGGACATTCTCAGTTATAGAAGTGTGCTTCTCTTTAGCCTTTCATTCCAACTGTGGCAAAAGCAACAGCAGTCACAACAAAATACTTTATCCTTCAGCCTCACGATCATAGTAGTCAAACTCTTTATTGGATCTCTAATAAATAAGGAACATACTACACTGCATTTGAAAACCATTTCAACTGGATGTCATCTTTGGGCAGCAGTACTTCCTTACTTTATAAGAAAAACAAAACGAATGTACAGATAAGGTGGCCGGTTCTCCGTTCAACCACCAACTCAACCAGCTTGTTCATAAATAAATTTATTGTAGTTAAAGAAGTACCATAAATATACTAATACAATATAATATAGTTTATAGGCCATTAGTTTGTTGTGTGGAATTAATAATCTAAATCTTATAAGTAGATCTAGAAAGTACAAGATTTGTTGTTTCTCCTCTTACCCAATTCCCTAGGTATTTTGTAGAAAAAAAATGGGTCTTGTCCCACATCAGCCAATCAGCGGGAGATGGTTGAGTTTATAAGCACCACATGCCATCTTCCAGTTAGCAATTGCCTGGATGGGATACCTTGGTGGGTTCTGCATATGAACCATTCTCTCATATTCAACTTTGTTAGTGTCATTTCTCCCCGTACCCAATTCCCTTGGTATCGTGTAGAGAAAAATGGGGCTTGTTCCACATTGGCCAAGGAGTGGGAAATGGATGAGTTTATAAGCACCACAGGTCCTCTTCCAGTCATCAATTGCTTGGATGGGGTATTTTTGTGGGTCCTGCTTACGAACCATTTTCTCCTATTCAGTTCTATTAGTGCCATTCTCCCCTTACCCAATTATGTTGGTATTGCATAGAAAAAAATAGAACTTGTCCCACATCAGCCAAGGAGCGGGAGATGGATGAGTTTATAAGCACCATGGGTCCTCTTCCAGTCAGCAGTTGCCTCGATGAGGTACCTTTGTGGGTTATACTTATGGAACATTCTCCTATTCAGCTCCGTTAATTCCATTTATCTCTTACCCAATTCCCTTGGTATGGCTTAGAAAAAAAAAAGTACAAGATTTGTTGAGTATTTCAAGACCAAAAAAATGCCAAATTTATATTTTAAAAAGTTGATAGATTTGATAAAATTAGATGGTTGCACCCTGTTCTTTCGCCAGTTCAATCTTGTTAAACCAGTAAACTGTTCCTGTTCAATTCAATTCAATATGATTTTTTTTTTTTTTTTTTAATAAGTAATCAAAATATATCATTACAAGCATAAGGCGCCCTCAAGTACAAATGAAGTATACAAGAGAAAGCAGCTACCTAAAAGGAGCAAAAAAAACAAAGAAAATCAATATAACTAATTGTCAAAGGATAAACATAAGCAGCTGATTCAACTGATAGAGCAGTTTTGAGGGGTGAATTGGAACAGAAGGGAGACCAATTCATGGTTCAACAGGTTAACCAGTCAATACGGTCATTGTTTAGCATGCTCCATTTGTATTCCTTTTTCTTTTCTTTTTTTTTTGGGGGGGGGGGGGGGGGGGTGTGGAGATTGAGGGGTTAAGTTTAATCTGTATTTTAGTTGTGCCTAATTGATGTCAAGGTGACGCTAGCAAAAATATATTAATAATACTGTCACCAACTTGCTGCAAAAATGTTGGTAGATATCATGATATGTCAGTAGACATATAGTGCATTCAAAAACATTAATATATACATACCCTATATACGTACAGCATATAAGTCGTTGATGGATATTAAAGAACCAGACATGCAGAACATGATAAGTACACTGGAAAAGAGAATAAATAAGAAGAAACGTACAACTTCACTGACAATAACATCTGGCGTGGACTCTCCAAGTACATCAACCTGGTAACCATCGCCTGAAAGCTCCATGTTTTCCTGGATAGCATGTACTACACTAATTAGCTAATAATGTAAGCCACTAGTTAGCTAATTAGCTGCGTTATTTTTCTGGGTAGCATGTGCCAATTAGCTACTAATTAGTATCTGTTTTGTATCATTCAGCTATCACGCTGACTTTTGTATAATGGGAAACCAATTTACAGCATAGATACTGCCAAGTACTCATTTGGTAAAAACCAATTTTTATTAAATGCTAAAATAATAACCATTGCTGACCGAGTAAACAAGGCCAGTTGAGTTATTCTCAAAAATGACATTTACATATTTGTTGCTGACAGAGTTTCCTGGAATCAAATCAATTAGTTAGTCAATGTTTCAAGCTTGTACATCAACAAACTAGTGAGGACACCATTTATTTTATTCCATCCATAAGAATAAAGTTAAAACACAAATAGCAAATACCAAAATTATCCATGAAGATAACAAATTATAGAGCTTCTTGTGTTTTCTATACATTATAAAACTCTAAAGAAAAATAATAATTGGCCAGTATATAGACCAAAACAAACTACCTACCGCTACCAGGGCTTCTGTTAGATCTCCAGCTGCTAGATAAACAGGTTGAGCTACATGGCAATAACCCATCAAGCGGGGGACTGTTGGTATAATATCTCTGTGGTTTATGACTCGCCAGCTATCTTTAACTTTCTGCAAATGTAAGTACTGAAGGTTGTGTAAGCATTCACCAAAAATGTAATAACAGACAAATATAAGAGGCAGATGCATAAAGAGCATCACAATATTCTTGCCAAGAAAAAAACAAAAAAATAATACAGTGTTTTGCGTGTGTGTGTGTCTGATGTAGATCAACTAAGCAACAACTTCATGGATACGTTTGAGCAGAAGAAGGGTGTCTAGGGAGGGGTACTTGTGATTTAACAAGTACCCAAGAGTTGGATTGATACTCGATTGAGGGCTGCTCGAGCAAGACCGTTCGTCCGATCGAGAGGAAGAGATGCTACTGGTAGAAATGCTCGAGAAGTTCGATTGATTGAAAATGCGATCTTTTGTTTGATTGATCCTTGATCAAACTTGCGATAAGGGTAGTTTTGCACTTCTTTTTTCAGGGTTGTGACCCTACTTCTATTTGAGCTTAATAAGGATGGCCTGGCAGACCATAAGTTGTATTTCTCAGTTTTCTCAATAAGAAACACTAAAAGAGTGATTTTTCTTCAATTTTCCTACACTTCCTTGATTTTATTAGGATTTGTGGAAGAGTTATGAGTTTGTGTGCTTGTACATTCTGCTTTCCACTCAGTCACGCTGCATCAGTGTCGTATTTTTGCATGAGGAACTAATTGAGCCATTTTACTAGTCAACTCAGTGACTAGTTTGCTCGACGTTCATAAACCAGAACTTAAGAGACTGGATCCAGAGCTCCAAACAGCTTTTGAAAATCTAAATGAATGACTAGTTGCTCTAGCATATAATAAGTCTCCTCAGCATGCAACAAAAATAATAAAATCCAAAGCCAGAGATCTGAACCAAACCCTGTCAGAATTACAGGAACAGAAATTAATGGAAGAGTATGAAAGAGTGATCATTGCAGAGAAGATGAAGCAATTTTCTGCACTGTAACGTACTGAAACCCTACTCGAATAAAGAAACAAAGGTGAATGATGAACTAAGAAGGAAATAGAAAAATATATAAAAATGTGAGAAGATAATGAAATGAAAAATAAACAGATCGACTAATGTTTTTAATAGTCACATAATATCAGCAACATGGAAGATGGAAGTGAAAAGAGAATAGAAAAATAAAAGAACTAGAGGAATCCCAAAGCCCTTGACCATAGTGTCATATATCTGCAGTATTATAATATGGGTTACCACCATTACAAGATGCAACAAACATGTTACATATTATATTACTAACTAGTAAAATCACCAATGAAAAAGCAGAAAAGGGTTGCATGAACTATAGCTCTCATGCTTTCCATCAGAAGATAACCTCATGATATAGGCCAGCTTGCCCTTCAGTTCATGCCGAATTTAGTTCGAAAGATGCAGACCAAGAACTAATTTTCTGCTTGCATCTTGACATACATATTTCCCTGTTGTTATTAGTTGTTCCAAGCCGGAATACTGTTCATATTATTGTAGCGTGATATTGATCACACAACTGTAGCTTTTGGTAACTGTGGCATTTGGTTTAACCAGGGTAATTTTTCCTTTTCATTTTGCTTTAAGTTATAATATAGGACTGAGATTAAGCCTGGTAAAAGGTTTGGGATTAACTTATATTGGGGTTTTATAAGTTCCGATATAATAAGTTGTAGCCTTTGGGGAAGCAGACTTTGATGCAGGACAACCGAATTAAGAAGAAGAAGAACAGAGGAAGGGGAGAAAAGAAAGGGGACTGAGTTGCACAGTTCAAAGAGAATGAGAGTTTGGCACTCTTCCCACCAAATAAGAGGAAGAAGAGGAGTCACACCTCAAAAAATCAAAATCTATTTTCATCAAATTCCAATTTGTCTCCATTGGGGTATAAAAGCACACATATATATAGACTCAATGACTAAACCCTAACCCTAATATAACTTTGGGCAAAACCCATTTATTGAATTACAAAAAAAAAAACACCCTTAACTATTTTTTATTTTTATTTTTTTTTTGATATGTCCACACAAGGGAAGGGGGGTGGGGATTTGAACTAGTGACCTCCGCTTCATGAGGCGTGGTACATAGCCGATTGAACTACCTCTTGGGGACAACACCCTTAACTATTAAAGAATTAAGTAAAACATAAATTAAAAGCTAATAACCTAAAGAATAAAAGAAGCATCTCTCATCCTGCATCATTTTCCCCTGCTTCAACAAAACTAGACCTCGATTTTTTTTTAAATGTGGAAAATAGGAACATAAAATTTTGGGTCGAAGCCCAACTTCTCAGGACTTAAAAAGGGTAGAATAAACTGAAGCGTTCAAACTCCTTTTTTTGGTTTTAAAAAACAAAATTCATTTTCATCAAATTTAAATTTATATAAACTCATTGACTAAACCCTAACCCAAATTTGACTTTGAGCAAAACTCATTTATTGAAAACATAAACTTAATACTAATAACCTAAATAAAACTGAAAGACCCAATTATTCATCTCTCATCCTGCATCAGACTTGTTATTGAATTTCTTTTTAAATTACATTGAAGTTCTTCCCTTTGGCTGAACAGTTGGGGTTTTCTTGGCTGATTATTATGGCCTTGCAATCAGGCTTGCTCGGTCTTCCTTCTTATAGTTATGTAACAGATCTTTTCAGCAAGTAGTCTGGAAGTGGGGGGAAGGAAGAAGTGGAAGGTTTGTGGAGATGATGCTACGTGCGGAAGACAGGGAGAGGAAGAGAACACGTGGCTGAAGACTGCTATTAAATAGCTATACAGCTGGCATCCTTATGTCTAACGGGCTGGATTCTGTAGATGGGTTGGTTGAGATGTGGTTAAGTGAGGTGGGGTTTTCTTAGTTAGTTAGTTGTAACGGTCCAGTAGTAATTGTCTACATCTGGGCTCATTTTAGTGGTTTTACTTGTATAAAAGGCGAAGGCTTGTTAATGAGAACTATTCAGACGTTTTGGCTCTCAATTGTTCTTAGAAGTAGTTAAAATCTCTTAGTTTCCTTAGTTTCGTTAACTCTGTAGAACTAGAGTACTGTAACAAGTTAATTTTCTACACACTTGCTGCATCACCTCAGCACAAACAATGGAGCCATAGAGTAAAATTCTATGAAAAAGCAAAAAATTGCGAGAAAAATTTGAAGATAATATCAATTTTTATCACCTCGTTATAAAGTTCTGCAAATTTTTTGTTACCAACTCTAGGAGATCCAAAGTTATACATAGTCACAAAGATTGCCCCACGCCTGATACACAAAAAAGAAGAAAATAGATAATCAGTTACTTACTTATCAAAAAAAAGATAATCAGTTTCACTGCCATTACTCTCAAACACATTTCAGTAAAAAGTACAAAGAAACAAGTTTCTAAATCTACAAAGATCTAGTAACTTCTATCAAATTCTAATCATAAACTAAATGTATTATTAGCCTTCTATAGTTCGTAAGTATTATTTCAGACAAACCTGAAATATCAACAGATTTAATTTCCTGATACGACAACCAATTAACATTTACTGGGGATGATATTAATCATTTTTTGAAGAACTTAACACTATCAACTTTCTAGAAGGCAAGCTGCACTTATTAAATACATAGGCAGAGTTCTGGCATTTTTCTACATTTGCAACAATATGATAACACTCTCTATCTTCCAGCATCGTGAGTATGTACCAGGCTTTACTATCCATGACAATTAGTAAGTCATGCTTCCTAATGTTGACACAGTTTTTTCACTTTTCATAAAAATCTTTGGAGACATGGATTTCAAAAGATAATACAAATTCAGATATAATTATTCGTGCAGAAATATTATCAGAACAAAATAACCACTTTTATGACAGACATGATACTTTAATAAAACTGGAAACCATCCAAGGCGTCTAACCACGAAAAAGATCTCTCGGCAGCACCAAGAAAGCCAGCTGTCCAAAGGGAGATCTCCCAGACAATGTCTAATAAGCCGATACTTGGGTCAATAACGTAAACAGCGCCAAAAAACTAAGGGGTTAAAGTGGCCAATACAACAAGCATACCCGAGATCTATGCCTTGTGCACACAAGTGATTGTTTGTAATGGGAGCAGGACCTAGAAAGTCGGTGGAGGCTCAGCTTTAGATCTAAGTAGTCTATGACAGGATCCTCAAAATATTCTCATAATAATTTCCATAATCATAATGATTGCATATTATTGCATTCTCTTTTTTTTAAAGCATTATTATGTAATAATTGCATGATTGCAAGCTTCTCACTAGGTATGTAATTCTGTAATAATTACCTTTCTAGAATAAGATGCAATCCTCTCTATAAAATGATGTAAATGCTGTATGGCAGTTCAATCAGTGAAAACATCAACATTTGGAGGTTGATCCCCTTGAAGTGATTAATGGGAGAGAAAGAATTGACTGAAGCTTTAAAAATAGTGAGAGGACGGTGGCGAAGTTAAAGGCCCTCTTATTCAATACCCTTTTTTCAGTGGATGGTTGCCCATGATTGTTTTCATATTTCTAGTTTTTATAACTTTTTTTTAATCTTTTTTTCTTTTTCTGGTTAGGTTTTTCTCTTGTATACTTCTTGTGTACTTGAGTGCGTCCTTTTGGTTTTAATGAATAAGATAAGAATCATCTGCCTTTGTGAACATAAGTAATATTATACAGAATGAGTCAATAATAATAAAATAAAACATTTACTTAAGAGAGACTTATAAAAAGGCCACCCACGATACACACCAAAGAAGTGTTGGGTGAAGACAAGCTTGGTTGGGTTCTTTCCAAGAGATGGTTCTTCGATGTTCGATCTTTCTTCAATGTTCTTCTTCCCCATGCTAGTATTCCATTTCCTTGGAGGAGTACTTGGTGGAATAAGGTTCCCATTAGAGTGTCGATATTTGCTTCGTCAAACGCTTTAGGGAAAATCCTCACCGTGAATAACATAAGAAAGCGACATGTCATAGTGGTTAATTGGTGTTGTATGTGCAAGAGGGATGAGAGTCAGTAGACCACTTTTTGCTACATTTGAGATTGCCACTGCTCTATGGAATACTATTTTCGGTCGTGTAGGGCTAGCTTGAGTTATGCCTAGAAGAGTGGTCAACCATTTCACTTGCTGGAAAAGGCAATTGGGTAGTATTCAGAATGCTACAGTGTGGAAGATGATTTCGTCTTGCCTAATGTGGTGTCTTTGGAGGAAAAGAAATGACCAGAGTTTTGAAGCCAGTGAGTGGACGGTGGTGGAATTAAAGGCTTTTCTTCAAGATACTTACCACCGGGCAGCTGCCTTTGACTTTGATATTTCTAGTTTTCATGTTTTTCTTGATCCTTTTTCTTCTTCTGGTTAATTGTTTCTCTTGTATATTTCTTGTATACTTGGGTTGCGCAATTATGCTTTTTATTGAAATTGCGTTTACTTATCAAAAAAAATTTCTTCCAACCATCCCAACCATTAAACTTTTTAAACTAAGAAGCTACCAAAACTAGAAGTTAGACAATTTGTTAGAAAAACCAGAGCTTACACGGGAAGGTTGGATTAAGTTCAAGGAAACATCAAACCTTTCATAAGCTTCGTTTAAAGCTTTTTACAGTAATTCTTGCCTACATAAATTTTGCATGTAAAACACACTCGCTTCATATTTAATGTAATCAAGGATTAAGAAAAATGACTTCATGAGTAGAAAGATAAAGAACTTACTTAGCTAACTGACTAGAGGAAAGCTCAAGAGCAAGAAGGGTGGCCAATGCACCACCTAAACTATGACCAGTCACATACACATGCCATTTGAGCAACGGCTCAGCAAGATCATCTCTGTCACACAAATAAAAAAGGGCATGCTGACATAATTTGGCATGTTAAAAAATAGCCACAATGCATGACAAGAGTGTCTAAGTTATCCAACATAGCCTGAGGAAATATCTATATATCATACTGCTACATGTCTAGCCAAAACAGGAATAGCCTATCCATCTATAAAAAGGATAATCTAAAATTAGTCATAAGAAAAAAATTTTTTTTTTTTTTTCTTTTCCTTTCTATGCCAGGCAATAGTTAGTTCTCAGTTGTCAACAATAGTAGTTGAAGATGGTGATCAAGCTAAGAGCTACATGTTCAAACCAAAAACAAATTTGGGGAAAATATGAATAAAAAAACACACATATTGTTTGAAAATATAACATTTTTCTAATATCCAAGATATTATGGCTTATATTAGATCAGAAGCTACTTGAAGCATTTCATGATTTAAAACAATTGAAATATGTCAAACATGTCATGTAAATGAAACTTCAAGAGAACATTTCTGACATGAACGTGAAGTTGAGTAACCTATCAAATTTTTACAATATAAACCATTTAACATATTTCTCTCATGCAACATAAAGATGTTAGCTTTACACTCAGAATAAAGTTGAATAAGAGAACAACTTACATACAACCAATTGCAAGTTTAATTAGAGAAATTATCCTTGTCCTGACCGAATCATATGCACTTAGAAAACCACTGTGAACCTGAAATAATTAAACCACCATCACTTATACTAAAGTAAACAACAGTCGTAAACACTTGGTGCATCTGATGAATAATTAACGCAATTCAATCTACCATTCATTTACATACTTGAATTTCTTGCTTGAAGTCTCCACCTATCCTTTCAGGATTTAGCCTGCATATGTGATATAAGAATCAGCATAAGAAAACATAGATAATAGGTGATACTTTTCATGGAATTACCTCAACAACAAAAAAAAATTGTCAGATAAATCAATCAGAAGCCTCAGGGCTAGGGTAACATTATTACAAAAAAAAAAAAAAAAAAAAAAAAAAAAAAAGATGATTCTGGTAGGAAGAAGCACAACAAGATGTGTTTTCTGCTCTAAATATAACAAGTATTATTCAGCTAATGACAATACCGCAATGGGCAATCTCTCAATTGCAGCCCACATTCACCAATGTAGTAAGGGCACTGTTTTCAAGAAATGCAGACAATAAAACTAGATACATTGACAGAAAAAGGCTCTTAAAAGGAACAAAATTAACAAACCACTTAACAAGTTGTAGCCTGGGTAGATAATATATTACCCAGCAGGAACAAGCATCAGATCAGTTCTCAAGTCCTTCCATCGTGCCTGGAAAAATAAGTAAATGAGCAATTTGAACTGAGAGCCAAATAACCCAACTCCACTGAGGAGAACAACGGGATATAACCTACTTGTTCTGTTCCTCTGAAAGCAACTACTAATCTTCTCCTTGCAGAATCACGCCAAATAGCAACCTGCAACCCTCTATATTTTAGTGATTTACAATATACATTTCTTAAATTCAAATGATGAAATTTCACCACTTATTAGGGTTGAGGTAACATATTCCATTCTATTGAGTTCAGAGAAATATTACAAGAAAAGTGAACTCCCTGCTGAGGAATAAAAGCTCACCTGTGTGTCTGTGGATGCATTGTCTAAGAAACATATTTTCTCAAACTCCGACTTAATAAAACTAGGATGGCCCAGTGAAGTGGCAAGCATTGCCCAAGCTTCCATGGCACTTTCTGCAGTTAAAAAAAGTGCTTTCATCTCCTCAGCTCTCTTTTCATCCACCACTGACCCATTGCTTGAGCTGGAAAGCTTCTCACTTTCGGAATATCCTACTTCATTATTATCTTCCAGCTTCGTAAAAGCCTCTTCTTTTGTTTCACTCTTTCCTAGAGGATGTCCATCCTTCTTTAATTGAGAAACTGTTGCATTAAGAACCATTAATGCCCCTAAAACAGAATCAGTTTGCCTCATTATATCCTGTGTCAATTTTTTAATATCTGGTATTGAAGACTGAATTGCACTAATGCCAAGTGAGCCAATTTTTTTATCAAGCTCACTATCTGGACCTTCTGAAGTAGCAAGCCCTGATTCAATATAACCTGCTTCGGCAATTTTTTGTGACTGTAAGCCAATTCTACTTAATAAGTCAAATCCATCCCACTTTAGTTTCTCAGGAACAGAGATACCAAGTTTCTGAACAACATTTTGATTGATAACATCAGCAAAGCCCCTCCAAAAAAGTCTATCTGAATGCACCGAATTGCCAACTGGAGTCAATGGTTCCAAGGCATCTCCATTCTCCATACCACCATTATCTGCACGAAAATCCTCTAATTTGCTCTCTTCGTTGTAGCCTGTGCCGTTAAAAGATCCTTCTGAATCTTTATCCATTTGTGAAGCCATGTCTGACACGATAGAATCATTTACTTTCCCCAGTCCTCCTGAGTCATACTTGTCAATACTTGAAAACTGACCCTTCCAAAGTTTTGCATCATTGAATGCCTTCAATTGCCCAAAAGCATATTTTACGAACTGACTTGCTTGTACAGACTCAGAGCCCACAACCATTTTCAGAGCAGACTCAAAACCTTGTTTCCGAAGAAATTCCAGAACAAAAGGGACCTTCCACCATTTTTTATCCTCATCAATTTCATCGAAAGTTTTGTACTTAACCTGAAACCTCACCATTATCAAGGATAAGCTAGAGAAATATTAAATAAAGCTTACGGGGTCACAAAAACAGCAGATGAAGGCTAAAGAGTAAGATCAACGAAGAAGATCCTCATTCAGCATTTAATTATATGGTAAGTAAAATAATTGTTTTGATAAGACCGAGCTTGAAGAAGTTCCAAAAATGTTTGGAAATCTCCTCCTGTGTGGGGTTTTCTTTGGTGGGGTTTTTCGGGCCAAGTCCCACAGGGCAGGTTAATTCTCATCCCTCGCCTGAAGTGTTGGTTGCTTCATCATCGGCTCTAGTTGTAAAGGAAGATGGGGTGGAAGGAGTTGTTCCCATCCCTTTGGGTGGTTGCTCCTCCGTCACTCCAGCTGCTGACAAGGGTGAGGATTTCAGGTTGACTGGTTTGATCCAATCTCAGAAGTGGCTGGTAGGCTGTGGTCCGTCTTCGGTGATAGTTGTGTGGAATCTGGGAGATGATTTTTGGGATGGGGAGGAGGGAGACTTCCCTTACCCTTTGGGTGCTTTTCCCCCCGCCATTCCCTTGGATTGGGATTTGGATTGTGATAAGGATGTTTGTCCTTTACCTGGACAGCGGTGCTAGAGAAGATCCTCACGATTGATAATCTTCGAAGAAGGAATCTTATTGTGATCAATAGATGTTGCTTGTGCAAATCAGACGGGGAGACGATCGATCACCTTCTTCTCCATTGTGAGATCGCTCGCTCTTTATGGCATGCTATATTTAGCCGGTTTAGGTTGTCATGGGTTATGCCTAGTAAGGTGGTGGATTTGTTTGCTTGTTGGTGGTCGGGGGAGCGTTCTCGGAGCGCTGTGGTGTGGAAGATGGTTCCCCTATACCTAATATGATGTTTATGGTTAGAAAGGAATGCGAGATGCTTTGAGGACTCGGAGAGATCTTTGGAGGAACTCATGGCTTTCTTCTTCTACACGCTTTTCACTTGGACTACAGCTTGGCTTGCCCCTTTAGTGATTAGCTATCTTGATTTTCTTGTTCTTTTCTCTTCTCCTTTTTAAGCGTTTTCTCTTGTATACTCCCTATATACTTGAGTTGCGCCCCTCTGCGCTTTTGAAATAAACATTACTTATCAAAAAAAAAAAAGGATGTTTGTCCTATGGTGGGGGTCTCGTGTGAGGGGTTTAAGGATTCGACTTTGGCGCCCCTATCAGCCATTGAAGAGAGCCCTCCTCATGAGGTAAAGAGCGCGCATTCTAAGACGGTCGAAGGGAGCCATTGAACTTAGAATGCTCCACTAACTATGACATTGCATGCACATCCTCTAGGTGTGGGAAAAGCAAGGCTCACATGTTAAGTGCTTGCGTGTGCTGATTCAACTTAAGCTTATTCATCCACAACAACCAAGAATATGCCTGGAAATCTATCCTCCAATGCAGCATAAACACAGCAATTATCGTACCAGAATTGAACCCTCCTACCACCATCACCCCCCCCCCCCCCCCCCCCAAAAAATCTTGAAACAAACAAATCGAGCAAATAGGTCCCACTCCTGATGTTCTCCCACAAATTCATACCATAGGGTCCTCTTACCTCTTCCGAAGTCCACTCACCCAAGATTTTCCCATATTTTCACAACTGTGACCCACCTCCAAACCATTTCCCTAGCAATGCTTGATTAAAGGGTTTCAGTTTGTGAATAGCCAATCCAACAGCCTTTATCTGAGACCATATCACATTCTAATCAACTAAATGATATTTAATTCATCTACTAATCAAAAAAAAAAAAAAAAAAAAAAAAATTGATATTTAATTCATCCCTAATGCCTCCAACAAGAAATCCCTTTTGTAACTTCTCCAAACTCTTGGCTACTTAAACAGGAATATTTAAAAAAAATAAAAAAATAAAGGGAAAAATATAAAATAGCCCCCCAAACTACCAGCCGTTTTTGATTTAGCCCCCTAATGTTCCAAAAGTGATAAAGTAGCCCCCCAAACTACCAAACAATTGCAATTTGGCCACTCCGTTAGTCATTACCGTCAAATAGGATGGAAAATTCAAAACTACGTCGTTTTGGTAAGGTTTTTTTTTTTGATAAGTAAATGTATTATAAAGCAAAGGCGCAAAGGGGCGCAACCCATTTACACGGGCGGTATAAAAAGAGAGCGCCTAAGAGGGAGAGAAATGAAAAAGAAAATCAGAAAAAGCTAATCTCTAAAGGAGCTAGCCAAGCGGCCGTCCAAGAGTAAAGAGTAAATAGGAAAAAATGGGTCAATTCCTCTATAGTCCTAGTGGAATTATCAAAACATCTAGCATTTCTTTTTTTTTGGTAAGGTTAAGTTACTAAAATGCCTTTTTGAGAAAAAATATATATTTTTAAAACAAGCAAAGCAAAACGGCGGCGTTTTGCTTTAAATTAGCTTTCCTTATCCTTACCAAAACGGTGCCGTTTTGGTTAGTGGTAGGAATTAAAACAAAAATCCCCTGCGCCGTTTTGGTTAGTGGTAGGAATTAAAACAAAAATCCCCTACCCCACCGCCCAGTAGCTCTTCTCCCTCACGACAACCTGCAATTTTTTTAGGGTTCTCTTACTCAACCCATTAAACTCAAACTGCCCAACCTCCATGCGAAAGCATAAAACCTTCTCATTGCCCCCTAAAAAACTTGCAGGTTGTCGTGAGGGGATTGCTCTCTCTTTTCTCACATTTCGCTTTCTTTCTTTCTTTCTTTTCCTCTTTTTTCTTTTTCCTGTTTTGGGGTTCTTTTTGTTTTCCGGCTTTCTTCTCAAACAGGTCACACCTCCTAAATTCTCCATCTATGATTTTCCCACTTGCTCAATGCTCTGTTTTGTGATGTTTCATCGCAGAGCACCCCAATAGCCAAGGCTATTGGTAACAAAAACGGTGTCGTTGTTAGTAATGAAGTGAATATGAATCAGAAATGACATGGGTTTCTTTCTTTAATCCTCTTCTTGGCCTCCTGCATATTTAGAAATAATATAAAGAAAATGGTTTTTGTGGTGTGAGCATGCATGCCCACAAAGAAAATTATTTACACAAATAATTTGTGTAAATAATGGGTTGGGTAAGGGAACCCTAAAAATATTGCAGGTTGTCGTGAGGGAGAAGAGCTGTTGGGCGGTGGGGTAGGGGAATTTTGTTTTAATTCCTACCACTAACCAAAACGGCGCCATTTTCGTTAGGTTAAGGGAACCCTAATCTCAAGCAAAACGGCGCCGTTTGGTTAGGGTAAGGGAACCCTAATCTCAAGCAAAACGGCGCCGTTTTGCTTGGTTTTTTTTTTTAAAAAAAAAAAAAATTAAATTAAATTAAAAAAAATTCATAAAAGGGCATTTTAGTAACTTACCCATAACAAAACGACGTCGTTTTGCATTTTCCATCTAAATTGACGGTATTGACTAACGGAGTGGCCAAAATGCAACTGTTTAGTAGTTTGGGGGGCTACTTTATCACTTTTAGAACATTAGGGGGCTAAATCGAAAACGGCAGGTAGTTTATGAGGCTTTTTTATATTTTTCCCAAAAATAAAACCAGGAAATAAGTAAGGATAATGGGCAGAGTGCTTTTGATCAGTGTCACTCTCCCACCTCTTGAAATATACAATTCTTTTCACTTTGCTAATCTCTTCTCCACCTTCAAATAGTAGCACTCCACGCCTTGTGCCTTAAACAACAACCCTATAGGTAATCCCAAGTAAAGACACAGGTAGTTTACCTATGTTACACCACAACACCCCTGGCAATCATCCAATGAGTGAAAGAACTTCTAAGACATGAACAAGCCTGTTTCTTCCAAGAGATCTTGATTCATATCAAATCTGATAGCAGTCAATTTTCTCTCGTAAGACTAGAAGAACATCTAATTAACATAGTATGCATATCTGTTGGGAGATAAAGCGGTTACGGAGTTTTTACCAAGAGTACATTAATATACATAATTGAACACAACTCTAGCTCAAAAGCCTAAGCTAATGGGCTAAGGTCCACTTTAGGTATAGTAAGCACTCTTTTCTTTTATATTTTCTCAATGTGGGACACAACACTCACAAGTGCACTCAATACAATATGAAATCAACAGTATGTCTTTCACACTGTAAGTCAAAAAGCACCATGTCATCCAAATATAACCAAATATTTTAGGTTTATAAGAACTTCTTCAGCTCTTTTTTTTTTTTTTTTCTCTTTTCTTCTTTTTTTCCTTTTTTTTTTCTTTTTTGCAGTATGGACCCTGATCAAACTAAGTTTGCATTCTCCTAACAGTAAGAAAGGTATTTGAAAGTCCTTTGCGCTTTCACTGAGATTGATTTACTTATTAAAAAAAGGGGTATTTGAAAGTCCTTTTGGCCCCCAGAACTGATAATTTAATGTAAATTTTCTTGTGTACCATGGAAACTTACCTCCAGCTGTATCTTTCCACCACCACCAATTCCTTCCAACTCCACTATTATTTCATGTGAATTGCCTAGCAAAGGACATGTTTGTTGTTAGATCGTATTAGAAGGAAATTTTGCAGCCTTGCATCCAACTAATTTGCTGAACATTGGTAAGCTTGTTATCAAAGAAATTGAGTATTTTTGTTCTCGTAACAAAAGAAAAAAAAAAAGTGTAAATATCTATAATATTTTTTAATTGTACAACAATTTCGGACAAAAATATGACTTGTCTGAAAAAAGAAAGTGTAAATATCTATAATATTTTTAATAGACTGTTCAAGTGACTACACAACTACAATAAGGAACATAACACATTTTCTAAACATTGGGATGCACAATTCCAACCCAATTAATTAAACAATAGGGCGAGATTGACAATATATTAATTCTAACCATCAACATATGCCAGTGTTAGGTTAGATTCTCACCATCACAGAGGCAATCCAGACTGATGCCCGCATTACCCATGCGCTTATGTGGAGTAACAAGGTTTGCATCCCAAGCTGCAACCTAAATTTTTAACACCAGAAGTTAGAAAACAAGAAGCAAAGTTGTGAAGTAACTACACAGGTAAACTTCAACAACAATATAATCGTAAAATACATTCTTTGACTAAATCAAAGCCTAAACTTATAAATCATGTACACATGACATAGTTTCCCTGTGCGTGTATAATGTATTCATCAAATTTATAAGGTGATTCATATTTCTCTAACAAGAACCACAATATGATAATGATAGTGATAATGAGGGTCATTATGACAGTTACGAAATTGCAGATTTTTAATTCATATCCTGTCCCAAGTTGTATGTCTACCTTAGAAAATCCAACACTTTAACGGGACATTACTTAATACATCGTCTTCAAAATAGAAAGTGTTTTTTTATTTTTTTTTGTTGGGGAGAGCCAAAATAAAAAATAAATAAATAAAAATTTGATGATTACCAAAATTACCTTCCTTCATTTGAACTCAATTAAAGCAAACAGAAAAAGAGTATTTAGTTTTCAAAATAAATGGTAAGAGGTAACTCCCCCGTTGTTGATCATGATCAAATGCAGCAAAATTCATATGATTACTGTCTCCTCAAAATTATATATATAAAACTCTGCTCCTCAATTGTGCAGTTCCTATTTTAATTCTACAGCATCTTATAAATTACTTCATCCAAGCAGGATCCTCTAGTTTGACCATCCCATATGCATATAAAGCAAGCAGTGGGGCTTTTGTGCGAGCAGTTGTCGAATGGAATGTCATTTTTGTGCGGTCAGTACAGGATTGGGAGATGGATTTGATTTCTTCTTTCTTTGACCGGTTGTACTCGTACAAGATATCCATAGGCTCTATGGATTGTATTCGATGGTCTTCGTCTAAGAAAGGCAATTTCGAGGTTAAGTCTCTCTTCAAGGCCTTGTCCAAATGTGACCAAGAAGTGTTTCCTTGGAAGAGCATTTGGTGTACTAAGGTGCCTTTGCGAGTGGCTTTCTTCGGGTGGACCGCGGCCTTAGGCAAAATTTTGACTCACGACATCCTGCGGAAGAGGAACATAGTGGTAGTGGAATGGTGTTGTATGTGCAAGAAGAATGGAGAGTCGGTCGATCATCTTCTTCTCCATTGCGAGATCGCAAGTGTTCTTTGGCATACTATTTTTGATCGGTTTGGGCTGCTTTGGGTCATGCCTTGCAAGGTGAGGGGCTTGTTCGATTGTTGGTGGTCGGGAGGAAGTTCTCGAAGCGCGGCAGTGTGGAAGATGATCCCTTTATGTCTTATGTGGTGTATTTGGAATGAAAGGAATGCTAGATGCTTTGAGAACTCCACTAGGACTATAGAGGAATTGACTCATTTTTTCTTTTTTACTTTGTATTCCTGGACGGGCGCTTGGCTAGCTCCTATTGGGATTAGCTTCTCTGATTTTCTTTTTCATTTTTCTCCCTCTTAGGCGCTCTCTTATATATTTCCCGTGTATGTGGGTTGCACCCCTCTGCGCTCTTTTATATCATATTTACTTATCCAAAAAAAATATAAAGCGAGCAGTGAAGCTGATATTAAGACCCCCATTCTTGATGTTATGAAATATTGGATATCAGATGTAATGAACAGGCCAATAAGTCTCTGTTCAAAGATGACTTCTCAAGAATAGTTGCTCCATTTAAGCTTGAAACTTTTAACGTTATGTGAACAATATACAACATAGTACAAGAGACACATATGCAAACAAATAATGCAAATCTTGTCAATTGTATTGAATCCCTCTCAATGTGAGGGTTTCTCATATTATATAGGAATTGTCTAGCTAATTACAGGCCGTATCTCAGCGATTACAGCAATCTAGGAGAACAAATAAGGCAATTAAAATCTACCTATTAATTACAAGATACTATAGCTATAATACAAAAATATACCATAACTAGAAAGACTAATTATGGTTAAATATATATATATATATCGTATCTGACTGACATCCCCCCTCAAATTGATGCTGGTCGATCAAGAAGCATCAATTTGCCCACAAGGAACTGATGACGCTGTTGTGTCATAGCCTTCGTGAATACGTCAACGATCTGGAGATCAGTGGAAACATGAGGAAGAGATATAACACGAGTGTCCAAGGCTTCCCGAATAGAATGACAGTCTACCTCAATATGCTTCGTACGTTCATGATAAACAGGATTAGCAGCTATTTGAATGGTACTAGTATTATCTGCATGGAGAGGAGTAGAATCAGATTGAGAAAAACCAAGTTCAGCCAGAAGCCCACGAAGCCAAACAATCTCAGAACAAGCAGCAGACATTGCCCGGTATTCGGATTCAGTAGATGATTTAGAAACGCGAGCTTGTTTCTTACTCTTCCAATAAATCAAAGAATCACCAAGAAACATACACCAACCCGTGACAGACCGCCGAGTATCAGGACATCCGGCCCAATCCGCATCACTATAAGCAACAAGGCGAAGAGGAGAGCCGGTTGGGAAGAACAACCCACGGCTAGGTGACCCCCGAAGATAGCGAATGATACGGCGAACCGCAGCTAAATGAAGATGGCATGGAGTTTGCATAAATTGGCTAACCTGCTGGACAGCGAAGGAAATATCAGGCCGAGTAATAGTCAAATAGTTCAAGCTGCCTACCAATTGTCGAAACACAGTAGGATCAGAAAGAAGATCACCCTCCTCATTTCGATATTTCACATTAACCTCCATAGGAGTATCCACCGAAGAAGAATCCTGAAGACCAGCCAGGCGAATCAAGTCCTGGGTATATTTGTGTTGATTCAAGAATATACCTGAAGAATCGGTATGCACCTCCAACCCCAAAAAATATGCAAGAGGACCAAGGTCTTTCATATGAAAAGAAGCCTGAAGATTCTGCTTGAGATGGCCAATCAAACTGGAGTCAGTGCCAATAATGACAATATCATCCGCATACACAAGTAAAAGAACGAGACCAGTCGAAGTCTTGCAAAGAAACAAAGAGGAGTCATATTGGCTTTGGACAAAGGAGAGGTGAAGCAGCGTAGACCTGAATTTTTCAAACCATGCCCGGGGAGCCTGTTTTAAGCCATAGAGAGACCGCTTTAACTTACATACAGCTGCAGATGGAGAAGAAAACAAACCCAGAGGAGGAGTCATGTAAATATCCTCTATGAGATAGCCATGAAGAAAAACATTTTTGACGTCCATCTGGTGAAGCGGCCAGCCTTGGGAGGTGGCAATAGAAATAACCGTACGCACTGTGGTCATCTTCGCTACCGGAGCAAATGTCTCCTCATAGTCCACCCCATATTCTTGTCTATTCCCAAGAGCAACTAATCGTGCCTTATACCGATCCAGAGTCCCATCAGAGCGGAGCTTAATCGAGTAAACCCATTTACAACCGATGGCTTTAACAGTAGAAGGACAAGGAACCACCTCCCATGTCTGATTGTCCTGGAGAGCCTGAAGTTCCTCATCCATTGCTTTTCGCCAACATTCATGTTTAACAGCCTCGGAAAAACATGTAGGGATGGAAATAGAAGACAAAGTAGCATTAAAAAAAGTGTGAGAAAAACCATACCGATCAGGAGGACGTGATACTCGGGCAGATCGTCGAGGACCAGGCTTAGGAGGCGTGGGAGAACTGATCGGACCTGTCTCGGATGACAAATTAATCTCCGGAGAAGTTGTCAGAGCAGGTTCGGATGAAGGTTCAGTCTCGAGAAGGGGCAAAGTTGGTAGACGTCGAGTATACACAATTCCAGGTTTGAACCGTTCAAGGAGAGGAGTGAATTCATCAAAACATGGTAGAATACTAATTTCAGGCAATGACTCAACATGTGTAGAAAAGAAACATTGATTCTCAAAGAAAACAACATTACGCGATATACGAAATTTGTTAAAACAAGAATCATAGCAAATATAACCCTTGTGTGAAATACTATAACCCATAAATGCACATTTAACAGACTGAGCAGAGAGTTTGTGACGTTCATGAAAAGGTAAATGAACAAAACAAACACATCCAAAAGTATGCAGATTAAGATAGCTAGGATGCTGATGATACAAACGATAGTAAGGAGAATCAAAATTCAAGACCTGAGAGGGCAGTCTATTAATTAAGTAAACTGCAGTAGATAATGCCTCAACCCAAAATTTAGACGGAACGGATGACTCAAGCAATAAGGTGCGAACAACATCCAAGAGATGTCGGTTCTTTCGTTCCGCCACCCCATTTTGCTGAGGAGTATAAGGACAAGAGCGCTGAGAGACAATTCTTTTGTGGTGTAAGAAATCATGAAATTCGTGGGACATGTATTCTCCACTAGAATTAGACCTCAAAATCTTAATACCTATAGAAAATTGATTCTCAATATATGCTACAAAGGTCTTAAAAACAGACAAGACCTCAGATTTAGCCCGAAGAAAATAGACCCAAGTATAACAACTGAAATCATCTATGAATGTCACAAAATATTTATATCGAGCATGAGAAATGATAGGAGAAATGCCCCATACATCACTATGCACAATATCAAAGCATTTTGTAGCACGACTACCATGAGAAGAAAAGGAAAGGGTCTTACTCTTACCAAGTTTGCAGACAGAACAATCAAATGACAAATTTTTAGAAACTCGTTCTTTATTGTCTAACAAACCAGAATTTAACATATGAGATAAAATAACAGAGTTTGGATGACCCAAACATTTGTGCCATACTTCGTTTGGAGTGTTAACTGTCATACAAGCCAAAAATAAACAACTAGGAATTGAAAAATGCAGTGGAAATAGTCTGCCAACTTTAGGCCCCTTCGCGAGTATCTTCCCCAACACCTGATCCTGCACAAGACAACCATCACGAGAGAAATGGACATCACAGTTTTTCTCAACTAACGGGCCAACTGAAATAAGATTATTAGAAAGTCCAGGAGACACATAAACATCTCGGAATGAAGGATTGATATCTCCTACTTCATGAATAGCTAAATGACTCCCATTAGCTACTTGAATATGAGATGAACCAAGATATGGACGAACATTGCAAAGAGTATCAGATGATCTGGTCATATGATTGGATGCAGCAGAATCAATAAGCCAAGACTGATACGGAGTAGTACCGTTACCTTGGAGCCCTAAGGCGGAAAAGGCTGACATAATCATCTGCTGGACCATTTCAGGAGTAAGAACAGATGATCCGGCCGCAGAAGAGGACACTGAGGACATCACTGGAGCGGAAGAGGTGTTCACTGCAGCTTGATAGGCGGTAGCTTGGCGATTCTGAGGCCGAATGGGACATTCTTTGATAAAGTGGCCCTGTTTCTTACAGTAATTGCAAGATTTCTTTGCACAATTGGCGGCAATATGACCATACTCCTTGCAGCTGAAACACTGGACCTTGCGCATATCCTTACCCCTCCCTTTCCCATAGACTGCATAGGCTACTGGATTTGGGTTGGAATCATGCTGGAACGTAGCCTATGTGAGAAGACGCTGCTCCTTGCGAAGTAATTCTCCAAAACAAACATCCAAAGATGGAGAAGGATCCTGGTTCATTAAATTTGAGCGAGTAACCTCAAATTCAGAGCGCAATTTCATCAAGAATTGATCTCTTGCTTTGCTCATGAACAGCCTGAACAGCAGAGATAGATGCAGCAGGTACCTTCGCATAAATCATATCAGAAAATTCTCCCCACAAATTCTGAAAACCAGAAAAATACTCCTGAATGGAGAGATTGCCTTGAGTGTAACTAGCAATCTCATATTCCAACTGAAAACGACGTGCGGTATTATCCTGGTGATAAACCTTCAACAAATACTCCCACATAGTCTTTGCAGACTTATAGGGTCTCAGATTGAGTACAATAAGAGGATCGACAGACCCTAAGATCCACGACATCACACGTGCATCTTTGACCTTCCACTTAGCCAACTCCTTAGGTTCCGTAGGGGCCAGATCACTACCGTCAATATGGCCCCACAACTCTTTTCCCATAACAAACAATTGAAATTGGAATTCCCAAGTAGAATAATTTTTTCCTGTAAAACGGACCCCGAAAGACTCGCTAGAAGACATGATGAAACCAAAATAAAATCCGAAATGATAAAACCTGATAAAGGAGTAACAGGCCCACCAGATTTGTTGGACAGCAAGCCCAAGCCCACCAAACAGCACCCAAAGAGCAACCAAACAACACCTAGACAGCAACCAAACAGCACCTCACGTCTCCACCAAACAGCAACCAAAAAATATGAGCCCACAGCTACCAATCAAGCCCAAGCCCACCAAACATCACCCAAACAGCAACCAAACAGCACCCAAATAGCACCTCACGTCTTCACCAAACAGAAACAGCAACCAAAACGATCATGCGGCCACAGCAACCAAAACGATCATGCGACCACGCTGCCGTCAGCCCAAATCCTCCAGAATCGCCGACAGCCCAAAACGACCACTCCGCCGTCAGCCCCAAATACACCAGAATCGCCGACAGCCCAAAAACGACCACGCCGCCGTCAGCCCAAATCCTCCAGAATCGCCGACAGCCCAAAACGACCACGCCGCCATCAGCTCCAAATACACCAGAATCGCCGACAACCCAAAAACGACCACGCCACCATCAGCCCCTAAGATGAAATTCCAGTAAGAATAAATTCCCTACCCTCACTAGAATTATCGACAACTTCTCCCAAAGAGACCAATAGCTCAGTCCCGACCCAACACAGAAAACTTGAATCACAACCCTAATTTAGATGATTTTGGCTCTAATACCATGTCAATTGTATTGAATCCCTCTCAATGTCAGGGTTTCTCATATTATATAGGAATTGTCTAGCTAATTACAAGCCATATCTCAGCGATTACAGCAATCTAGGAGAACAAATAAGGCAACTAAAATCTACCTATTAATTACAAGATACTATAGCTATAATACAAAAATATACCATAACTAGAAAGACTAATTATGGCTAAATATATATATATATCATATCTGACTGACAAATCTGATAAGAGGAAATTACATTCAGACATGTTAATGTCAAATTTAACCCAACATTTTAAACAAAAAATTAAAAAAAAAAAAAAAAAAAAAAGGAAAAGGCACTACTAAGCTACTCAGTAGGGCTAACCACTAGCCAAATCAGTTCGTCTACCAGTGTTTGTTCAAGAAAATAGAAGTGAATTAGTAAATTACTTTTGAATAGAGGCCAAACCTGGTTTGCAAGATAGGTAATCTGAATGGAATTTAAATTATCTGATATAAAGATTCAAGATAAATTTCACAGGAAAAAACAATGGTGCAGCACTAGAATTTCAAGTTTTGAAACAGTATTTTCTAGAGATGAGAAAGAAACGGAGTTTTAATTTTTATTAGGGAACACATCAAGAATGGGTCACTTAAAAGACAGAAAAACTTTTGTCTAAGGATAACAAATACTAAAATACATTTCTTGCATCCCTCTGAAGTTTCAGAGACGAACTATAACAAAATAACTCAATGGCATGAAATGAATAACTCAATTGCATCAAATTAAGGATGATATGGGAGATTTTCATCAGGCAAAAACAGGAATTATGTAAAACAATTCTATTACTAGGCTTCAAATATTAAGAAATGCTAAAAGAATATATGTTTTCTATCACTTTTTATATGGAAAAATCTTTAGATTTTGTTCCTATATGATCAATTGCTGTAATTTTGTTATTATTTTTCAAGAGAACAGCTTAAAAAAGGAAGAACTGTTTCTTACGAAGAATCTTTGATGATTTTGATAACGTAAAACTCATTTCTGTAATTCTGTCATCTTTTTTCAGACAACCACTTAAAAGAAAGAAACACCCCACTCTTTTGAGTGCTTACTCTGTCACCTCTAATTTTCACATGTTTAAGACAATCGCTAAAAAGAAAGGGAAAAATTATAAGAAAAAGAAGAAAAAAATGGTGGAGAGTTAGATATGCAGTCAAGTGCATTTTATATGGGTAAATAATATTATCAATGAGCACGAATACAAACCTGGAGAAGTTTTGTTGGAGGCTGCTTGATATTAAAAATGAAGTCTTCATTCCATGTAGGCTCTTTTGTCCTGTAATCATGTAATTGAAGATATAATCAAACGTAAGTAAGCGTTCAATCCAAAGTAATCTTCCACGACTTCCCTACATCTGTTAAATTTGACATTTATGTCCCATGAGTCACAACTCATGAAACATGTATTTCAACTCAAGGCTCTAACTATTACAATATTCTTACAGTAGAAGGAGTGACAAATGTGAAGAGCTAGTTTGATTCTTCTGTCAATAGCTAAGAAAGTACTCCCATCTACAAGTTGATTTTACAAAGCCACAAGCGCCCTTACAAATTTCTGATAAGCAATAGCAAATGAGTAAAATATAGTAATTATACAAGCTTCAAAATTCATCTGGTTCCTTCACCATCACCAAATGAGAGGGTAAAAATATATATTTTTTTATAAGTAATAACCAGTCTTATTAAACTGAGAGGGTAAAAATATATAGCATTGAAGGAAAGCTTTTCTGACTTATAACTTACAATAAGGTGTAATGAGGGTTTTCAAAAGATATAAAAATGAACACACATAAAAGAGAGAATATAACCACTAAATCACACTCTCCCTTTAATTTCAGTATGAAATCACAGATATAAAAGGAATCTAAGTAGAATAAATCAACATTAAAAATTAAATAAATAAATGAAAAAATGAAAAAAAAAACAAAACAAAGCAAAAAAACAAACAAACAAACAAACAAACCTTTTTGCAACACACTGCATAAAACAGCATATAGTGTGAATCATCCTCAACTTTCTAAAATCTCACCTCAGCGGCATTTCCCAACATTATCTAGATATTTGTCCAACTTAAATTAGACAAACTCTAGATACTATGTTCGAGTGAGAAGCAATATCAGTAAAATCACATATACATACAAAAGATACAAATGCACAACATTTCAACATTACCAAAGTTTTTTAAGCAAGGAACAGCCATGATCCATGAAGAATTATCTAAAGTTTCTTGTTTTCCAAGAATTCATGAAAATATGAATAACTTACCCCCATTTGACCTTGCTTTTGGCAACCTGTCCATCCAATTGCATGACCACATATGGATCACTTGTTCCCTAAAAAGCATATAAAAAGTTGCCAGTAGGGAAAAAAAAAAAAAGGAATATTCGAATGTGGGAAATACAACTGTTATGATCTTAAACCAACTCAAAGCACCAAATGTATGAAGTGTAGGTGACAAAAATGGGTGGTGCTACGCATGGAGGTGAAAAAAAAAACTACAAATATCCTCTATACATGAAAGGTTAAAGAAGATAACCTACCCACGGATCCATGGCAGGTAAATCCAAACCCTTCTTTAACTTTATGAACAGTTGGCCATCATATATCTCACGTACAAACAACCTGCATGTATGAAAGTCAAATTTTTATCAGTCCTAAATTGCCAGTTTTACATTTGGACTCACTTTGTTGAATGGTATAAGTATGACTCAATTTGAATTACCAGATGGACAATATTTAAAAATGTAAAAGTGAAGAACAACTGTTTGCGTTTTGATTAATCAAGCTTATAGTAAAAACAACTTAATTTTTAAGTCTTTAACTATTGAAACAGAAAATGATCACATACTCCGAGAGATACACTGTCTTACAATCTGCAGCATCAACTTCAAACCTTCCGACATGTTCCTGAGAAAAATGAAGCCAATCGATATATAATAACACAACAGAATTGATCAAAACTAAACACTTTTAAGTGATTCTCAGCTATTTTCTCTTGTGAATGAATAATTATCTGCCCTTTTCCCAAGAACCACGTGAAAAAGAAAAAGAAAACGACCCTGAGTCTTGTGTTCTGATATCTGATTCATAAGAGGGGAAAAAAAAAAAAAAAAGCTCAACTTATATTATTGTACAAGGTTTACATAGTAAAACTTTCTGGTTTCCATCTCATCTTCTTTTCGTTCTGATTTCCAAGACATTGAAACGCAAAACGACGGTTGTTGTCTTGCTTACGTTTTTTTTTTTTTTTTTTTCTATATTTAATTGGAAACCCAGTTGAATATCAGCGAAGACATTTCGTTTTCTTTTCTCGGTCCAATATCCAATTAACTTCAAAACCAAGATTAAATTTCTGACGTTTATTTCTGTATTTTTTTTTTTCTTTTTCTTGATAAATTTGGTCTAATTCGTACACTTGGAGCTAAACGGGAGAAAGTACTGTTAAGCAAGATTCTACGTATAATGCAACAGATATTCAAACACAGCCGATCACGGCAAAGCAGAGATAGTATTGGGAATTCAAACTTTAAATTCAAATGTATAGAATAAATCTTGTATTCAGTTTTCTAGGATTTTCATTTTTGATTGTACTCCATTTAAACACACGTACATACTCAGTAAAGGTCAATCAATATTCTCTTGATTTATTGAAGTCTTACAAGTATCAGCACTCGATTTCTTTCCCTTTTCCCAAAAAAAATTCTCAGCAAACAAACAGAGCCCACCCAAAAACTAAAACCATATTTAAAGAAAAAATTAAAAAGCAGTTTAAGAATCATTTACAGGGGGACTTGTATACGCTTCGAATGCGAAACCAGCAAGAATGACAGCGAGATTGATGTCGAACGAAGGCTGCTCATTCTCCTCCTCCTGCACCGAAACCCTTTCGATTTCTGACCCGGTTTTACAGAAACAACAAACCGAGCACACTCCCCCTCTGCCTCCGAACTTTTCCCGGAAAGTGAAAACCCTCACTTTCCCGGGAATCGGTGCAGGTAACCAATGAGAGAAGCTAGGTTTTCGGAGATAGGGGAGCTTGGAGGTGATGGAGGCGAGGCAGTGATGGAATTGGAAGTTCGTGGCCATGGCCGAGACAGCCAGTGAGAGTGGGCAATGGGTGAGCTTGTGAAGTGCGTATTAGCGGAAGTGGTAGTTGTGTAATTGTGTGTGGGATAGAGGGGGGATTTTGTGGAGATGGTGGGCTTATCGTGCACTTCCACGTAAGTGGAGGGGAACCTCAGAGAAGGGTAGAGACACGGAGCCACGTGGCCAACGGTCGTTCAAGATTCTGTGACGTTACGTGGATACTGAAGGACATAATTGAAATTATACAGATATTGAATTGTAAATATAGTAGGAAATAATATAGCATTTGGAAATGCCGCATAAACTGGTTTTGCATGGATAATTTGGGTATGCATTTAGAGAAAGACATTGAAGAAGGTGAAACTGAAACAAATCAGAATTCTTTTGCATTACAATTGCATTATTGTTAAGCCATATTATATCTGCCTACTACAATGAAGAAGGTAAAAGATTGAAAACAAAAGACTAGGCCTTATTACAACCGATCGAGGAGTTTTCTTAAAAGAAATCTCAAATCTCACCCCAACACACAATTTTGCGACAACTTAGAAAAACCTAAATCCATTAATGCAGCACCACATCATAATGAGAGACAGAGAGATGTTTTTCCTTCATTTCTTGTCACCCATTCCAAGTGTGCTCTTCACATTGCCCACAGCTCCCTCAGCCATGTTCCTCACCTGTTCCCCTGTCTGTAACAAGGCAAAAATTACACTGTGAAGCTCCAAAACCAAATGACATACATACACACAATCTATCATATGTATTCTAATTAAAGGGATATAAATAGAAAACCTGCTGGAGGAAACCGGCACTTTGGTCCTTCCCTTGCTGGGCAGATTCCTTAGTTGATTGAGTTGCATCAACTGTCTTGTCTTTAGCTGATTGAGCTACATCAGTGGTCTTGTTTTTGGCTGCATTGGCTGTATCCTTTGTTCACAAACAAATAAACAGTCGACAATATTTAGCAAGCACAGTGTTAAACTGGTTATAAAAGGTAGATAAATTACTATCCTCATTGAAAAATCTTCCCTACCTGGACCTGGGATTCCCCTGCCTTCAAATTTTCTTGGATGTTCGACATCTTTGCTTCAAAAGGTAATATAAAACCCGAATTATATAATATATATAAACAAGCTTTTCTCTTGATCTCAGTGGTAGTCTATGTTGTTTGCTTGAAGCCTTGAAGTATTTATAGCACCCCAGGGATCCTTACAGGAGTGACACGTGGAAGTCATGCTTTCTGCTATCACACGTGTCGGTTGATTGAAGGTACAGAGCTTGTATTTCGGCCTTTGAAATGGGCATTGGGTGACTGACTCTGCGGTATTTTGTTATGGTCCTCCCATAATCCATGCCTATTTTGTAACTGATCATGATATCTCCATTGATACATTTGATTTTACTGATTTTATTTTTATTTTTATAATATCTTTCTAGTAAAACTATTGTAATCGTGGTTTCAAATGTGTTTTAGAAGTAGTTTAGAAGTATGTAAAATTTTTAAAACTAATATTTTTATTTTCTTTAAATTAATCAACGACAAAGGGATGTAAAAGTTAACATATTTTTATTTTTTATTTTTTTTTATAAGAATTTTTGTGTGATTGAGCAAAAAAAAAAAAATCAATGGAACAGGGTGTTCTAAAAAAATTAAAAAGACACTTTAATTATCTTTGTGTGATTGAGATTGTTCTGCTATTTCTTTGAATTTTTTTTTTTTTTTAATCTCGAAAGTCCTCTTTATTCTTTTAGTAGCTTTTTTCTTGTGGAATTTTCTTTTCAAAGAATTGTTTCAGGGGGACCATGAAACAATTAATTATCTTTCTTTGTACATTTTTATCCAACAACAGAAGAACCGTAAAAGAGGTTAGAAAGATCTTCTAGAGACAAAAATACGAGAGCTTTCTCCAAGGTGGGGAGACAAACGTATCATTCCATTATTTGCCAACATTAGAGATAGGAAAATGTTAGGTGTTCTTTTAATGTTTTTTGGGTGTTGTCCTAACTGTGATGTGACTTTTAAAATCACCGTTGAATTTAAGATTATTATTATTGTCTTTTAATCTATTTGTAATTTTAAAAGCCACATTACAATTAAAAAAACACTAGAAAAACACCTAACATTTCTTAACAATGCATGCATGTATGAAAGTCAAATTTTTATCAGTCCTAAATTGCCAGTTTTACATTTGGACTCACTTCGTTAAATGGGATAAGTATGACTCAATTTGAATTACTAAATGGACAAATGTTTAAAAATGTAAAAGTGAAGAACAACTGTTTGCGTTTGAGATTAATCAAGCTTATAACAGTAAAAACAACTTAATTTTTAAGTCTTTTACTATTGAAACAGAAAATGATCACATACTCTGAGAGCTACACTGTCTTACAATCTGCAGCATCAACTTCAAATCTTCCGACATGTTCCTGAGAAAACACTTTTAAGTGATTCTCTGCTATTTTCTCTTGTGAATGAATAATTATCTGCTCTTTTCCCAAGAACCACGTGAAAAAGAAAAAAGAAAACGACCCCCGAGTCTTGACATTGAAACTCAAAACGACGGTTGTTGTCTTGCTTATGTTTTTTTTTTTTGTATATTTAATTGGAAACCCAGTTGAATTAAGCTAAATTAGCTCATCTACGAAGACGTTTCTTGTTTTCTTTTATAGGTCCAATATCCAATTAACTTCAAAACCAAGATTAAATTTCTGAGGTTTATTTCTGTTTTTTTATTTTTCTTTTTCTTGATAAATTTGATTCTAATTCGTACACTTGGAGCTAAACGGTAGAAAGTATTGTTAAGCAAGATTCTACGTACGTATAATGCAACAGATATTAATAGACACCCGATCACAGCAAAGCAGAGATAGTATTGGGAATTCAAACTTTAAATTAAAATGTATCAAGGAGTTTCAGATTTGATTGTACCCTATTTAAACACACGTGCAAGTAACTCAATCTTCTCTTGATTTATTGAAGTCTGACAAGTATCGGCACTCAATTTCTTTCCCTTCTCCCAAAAAATTCTCAGTAAACAAACAGAGCCCACCCAAAAACTTAAAACTATATTTAAAAAGCAGTTTAAGAATCATTTACAGGGGGACTTGTATACGCTTCGAATGCGAACCCACCAAGAATGACAGCGAGATTGATATCGAACGGAGGCCGCTCGTTCTCCTCCTCCCCCTCTGCCTCCGAACTTTTCCCGGAAAGTGAAAACCCTCACTTTCCCAGGAAACGGTGCAGGTAACCAATGAGAGAAGCTAGGTTTTCGGAGATAGGGGAGCTTGGAGGAGATGGAGGCGAGGCAGTGATGGAATTAGAGGTGCGTGGCCATGGCCGAGACAGCGAGTGAGAGTGGGCAACGGGTGAGTTTGGGAAGTGCGTATTAGCGGAAGTGGTAGTTGTGTAATTGTGTGTGGGATAGAGGGGGTGATTTTGTGGAGGTGGTGTGATGGTCTTATCGTATACTTCCACGTAAGTGGAGGTAAAACACATAGAAGGACGTAGAGACATGGAGCCACGTGGCCAACGGTCGTTCTAGATTCTGTGACGTTACGTGGATACTGAAAGGACATAATTGAAATAAAAATTAATTTGGAAATGCCGCATGGACAATTGGGCATGCATTTAGAGAAAGATATTGCAGAAGGTGAAACTGAAACAAATCAGAACTCTTCTACATTACAATTGCATAATTGTTAAGCCATATTTTATCTGGCTACTACAATGAAGAAGGTAAAAGACTGAAAACAAAAGAGCTAGGCCTTATTACAACAGTGGAGTTTAATTTCTTAAAAGACATCTCAAATTTCACCCCAACACAAAATTTTGCAACAACCTAGAAAAAACCTAAAATCCATTAATACAGCACGACATCATAGTGTAGATAAAGAGCTGTTTTTCCATCATTTCTTGTCACCCATTCCAAGTGTACTCTTCACACTGCCCACAGCGCCCTGAGCCATGTTCATCACCTTTTCCCCTGTCTGTAACAAGACAAAAATTACACTGTGAAGCTCCAAACCAAGTGGCGCGCACACACAATCTATCATATATCTTCAAATTAAAGGGATATAAATAGAAAACCTGCTGGAGGAAACCGGCACTTTGGTCCGTCCCTTGCTGGACACACTCCTTAGTTGATTGAGTTGCATCAGCTGTCTTGTCTTTAGCAGATTGAGCAGTATCAGCGGTCTTGTTTTTGGCTGCATTGGCTGCATCAGCTGTCTTGTCTTTAGCAGATTGAGCTGTATCAGCGGTCTTGTTTTTGGCTGCATTGGCTGTATCCTTTGTTCACAAACAAATAAACAGTCGACAATATTTAGCAAACACACTGTTAAACTGGTTATAAAAGTAGATAAATTACTTTCCTCATTGAAAAATCTTCCATACCTGGACCTGGGATTCCCCTGCCTTCAAATTTTTTTGGATGTTCGACATCTTTGCTTCTAAAGGTAATTTAAAACCTGAATGATACAAATAAAAACAAGCTTTTCTCTTGTTCTCAGTGGTAGTCTATTTTGTTTGCTTGAAGCCTTGAAGTATTTATAGCACCCTAGGGGTCCTTAGAGGAGTGACACGTGGAAGTCATACCATTCTGCTATCACAAGTGTTGGTTGATTGGAGGTATAGAGCATGTACGTCGGCCTTTGAAATGGCCATTGGGTGACTGAATCTGCAGAGAGTCTATCTCAAAGCTTATCTCAATTTTACATAAGAGATATTTACAAAAGAGATATTTACAGAATAGATATTTACCGAAGAGATATTTACAGAATAGATCTTTACAGAAGAGATACTTAAAGATATTTAAGCTTATCTCCAAATATCTACAGAAAAGTTGTTCAAAAATATCTCCACTCTTTAGCCTATATAAGAAGCTCCTACACAAGGTACAACGGTATCTTCTCATACCCTCTCATAACTCTCTCTATTATCGAAGAAATCACGAATTGTAGCTCAATTAGTCCCCTTTAAGCATGATCTTTATCTTAGAAACTGACTTTGGCATTGGCATCGAAGTATCCACGGCATGCAGATCTCTTGTAGCAATTTGGAACAAGCGACTTATTGAAAATCTTGAAAGCGTACAGCCCACATCATGTCGAAAACGATTCTAACAATAATCAGTCTATGTGGTTGTCTTAAATTAAAAATATATCTGTGTGATATAAACAAATAATAATAATAATTCAGAGATTATCGGGATATGCCAAAATAATAATTTAGTTTTTGTAATCAAATTTTGTCAAAATACTTGACGGATTTCAATAGTATATCAGGTCATCACTAATAGAATGATGATATATGTTATTCTTAATTAAAAATAAATAAAATATAAAAATATAAAGTTATTCTTTAATATATAATATATATTTGTGGGGTGGCTACATTGGGAGTGGGGGTGACTCCCAAAGGTGACTAGGGGTGGCTTGTGGCCACCCTCACCCCATGGGGGTGGCGCACGGCCACCCCAGCTGCCTCTAGGCTGGCTCGCGGGCCACCTTTGAGGTTGAGGTAGCCTTCGGGCCACCCTTAACCTGGTTGGGGGTTGGCCACACGCCACCCCCCAGGGTGGGTGTTGAGCCACCCCAACCAGGTTTGGGGGTGGCTATTGGGCCACCCCACCTCAGGGGTGGTATGCAAGCCACCTAGGGTGGCCGAGGGTGGCCATGCGCCACCCCTGTGGGTCAGGGGTTGGCGGTGAGTCACCCCTAGCCATCCCCTATTTTTTTAAAAAAATAAATTAATTAATTTATGTATTTATATTTTTTGTTTTAATTTTTTTATTTGGGGGTATTTTTGTCTTTTAATGAGATTTAACATCTAAAAGAGAATATTCCGTCCAATTTAACATGGTTGACTAGCGGAGTAAGGGTTTTGGGCACAAAATGGTAGTTTGATAGGGTCAAGCAATAGGATTGTCAGTTCATAAGGGCAAAGTGACAATGCGTTGTAGTTAATGTGAAAAAAGTAGGGGTGTCAACCCGGTCCGGTTTCCCGGTTTTTGGCCAAAACCGGAACCGGAACCGGGGTACCCCGGTTCTTGGTTTTGGGAAACCGGAACCGGAACCGCCGGGGTCCCGGTTCCCGGCCGGTTCCGGTTTTACCCGGTCCGGTACCCGGTTTTTGAAAATAATTAGTGTTTGGGGCTTATTTTAGGTATTGGGCCTAAAATAAGCCCATTATTTTTTTCATAAGTTAGCTCATTTAAAAAAGAAACTATTAATCTTTTTGTCTAAATTAAAGAGGCTTTATTGTGATTGTTTCAAATAATTAAAAAATAAACCTAAAAAAGCATAAAAATCCTAAATAATCAATGTTTTTGCCTATATGAGCCTTAAAAATAAAAATTCAAATTTTTTAAAATACCCTAAACATAATTTTAAATTAGATACATAAATAAAACATTAAAACAATAAAAAGTATTGTTTTATATATATACTGAGTATTGCGTAATACTAAGAGTAAAAGAATTAAAATATATATATATATTATTTAATCGGTTCCGGTTTTCCCGGTTTTGACCGGGTGCCAAAAACCGGAACCGGAACCGGGTCCCGGTTTTCCGGTTTCCGGTTTCCAGGTTTTCCGGTCCCGGTTCCGGTTTCCCGGTTATTTTTGACACCCCTAGAAAAAAGTAATTGCCCCAATAAGTTAAAATACATATTAGGACACTACATATAGCGCAAAAGCTGAAGCTAATGGACTTGGATCTACTTAAGTATGCTAACTACTATTTTTCTTTATACTTTTTCTATATGAAATACAAACCTCACAAGTACACTCGCAACAAATCTACAATCTCTTCTATATTGAGCCAACTCCCCCGTCATGTGTGAGTCTTTTACAAACCAAGAATGTCACATATACTCCAAGAGCGAAGCCAAACTCTTTCGTATGAGTCAAATCAAATGCGTCAAACCAAGACACTTATATTAACAGCAGCAGAAGCTAACCATGAGCTTTGATGCCAATTATTAAGAAGAGAATCATCAAAAGAATCGAACAATAGTAAGTTAATATACATATTAGGACATCACTTATAATCCAAAAGCTTAAGCAAAAAGACTTGAATCGTTTAGATATATTAACTACTCTTTTTATTATTATTACTTTTTCAATATAAGATTCCAAACTCATAAGTACAAAGTACAAACAATTTAGTTGGCCATTTAGTGACATGCCATATCAAAGGGAAATCTAATTCAATTAAACCTCACATCAGCAATAAACATATCACAACCCAAAACTATCGCCCACCAAAATGAATTAAACTGAAAACAATTTACAGGGATGAACAATTACCACGAGGTGTCACCAAGAAACAATTTAAAAACCGCACGTTCTGAATAATTCCTCCTCTCCCATTGATCCGTGTAAGCAAGGTCCGGATCTTTGTCAATCTCTTCCACAGCCCACTTGGGCAAAGGAATACTGTACATGAGGAAACTAACCATTCAGATCTACGTATAAACTTACTAACCATCACATAACAATATCAAGGAAATAATATATAGCATTTGGCAATGCCGCATAAGTTGGTTTTGCATGGACAATTGGGTATGCATTTCGAGAAAGATATTGAAGAAGGTGAAACTGAAACAAATCAGAATTCTTTTGCATTACAATTGCATTATTGTTGAGCCATATTATATCTGCCAATTACAATGAAGAAGGTAAAAGATTGAAAACAAAAGACTAGGCCTTATTACAACCGATCGAGGAGTTTTCTTAAAAGAAATCTCAAATCTCACCCCAACACACAATTTTGCTAGAACCTAGAAAAACCTAAATCCATTAATGCAGCAAGGCATCATAGTGAGAGGCAGAGAGCTGTTTTTCCTTCATTTCTTGTCACCCATTCCAAGTGTGCTCTTCACATTGCCCACAGCGCCCTGAGCCATGTTCTTCACCTGTTCCCCTGTCTGTAACAAGACAAAAATTACTCTGTGAAGCTCCAAACCAAATGGCATACACACACAATCTATAATATATATCTTCTAATTAAAGGGATATAAATAGAAAACCTGCTGGAGGAAACCGGCACTTTGGTCCTTCCCTTGCTGGGCAGACTCCTTAGTTGATTGAGTTGCATCAGCTGTCTTGTCTTTAGCAGATTGAGTTGCATCAGCTGTCTTGTCTTTAGCTGATTGAGCTGTATCAGCGGTCTTGTTTTTGGCTGCATTGGCTGTATCCTTCGTGGATTGCATCATGTCCTCGGCCTTTCCCTTCACAAACAAATAAACAGTCAACATTAATATTTAGCAAACACACTGCTAAACTGGTTATAAAAGTAGATAAATTACTATCCTGATCATTGAAAAATCTTCCCTACCTGGACCTGGGATTCCCCTGCCTTCAAATTTTCTTGAATGTTCGACATCTTTGCTTCAAAAGGTAATATAAAACCCGAATTATATAATATATATATATATAAACAAGCTTTTCTCTTGATCTCAGTGGTAGTCTCTGTTGTTCGCTTGAAGCCTTGAAGTATTTATAGCACCCCAGGGATCCTTACAGGAGTGACACGTGGAAGTCATGCTTTCTGCTATCACACTTGTCGGTTGATTGAAGGTACAGAGCTTGTATTTCGGCCTTTGAAATGGGCATTGGGTGACTGACTCTGCGGTATTTTGTTATGGTCCTCCCATAATCCATGCCTATTTTGTAACTGATCATGATATCTCCATTGATACATTTGATTTACTGTTTTTATTTTTATTTTTATTATCTTTTTTCTGGTAAAACTATTGTAATTGTGGTTTCAAATATGTTTTAGAAGTACGTAAAATTTTTAAAACTAATATTTTATCTTCTTCGAAGTAATCAACGACAAAGGGATGTAAAAGTTAACATATTTTTAATTTTTTTTGTAATAATTTTAGTGTGATGGAGAAAAAAAAAATCAATGGAACATGCTATTCTAAAAAGATAGTGAGATACTCGAAGTAGTCATCATCAATAAATTCTAGCTATCAAGGATGAGTAAGGTGCTTCATCCAGATTCCAGAGACAACAATACGAGGGCTTTCTCCTAGGTGGGCTGACAAACGTATCATTCCATTATTCCCCACCATTAGAGATATCCGCAGCACGATCTGTGCATATTTATGTATTTTCGGAATATTCAAGGGAATAACAGATGCTTAACATTAAAGGGAAGAGAATAAACACATAATTTGAAACCATGGAGTCAAAATATGTACAGAGAGAGAGAGAGAGAGAGATTATAAAAATGTATATGATAATACAATTATAACTATAAATATGTTATGCATTATCCTGTCACGAGGAAAGAAAGAGGATTTGGGTATTGAGACAACCAACCCTATAATCCCCGCATTATAACACAACATTATACATTTATATAGCCACGGCATATAAAGGAAACAGCTATAGAAAATCGAACATGGCAGGGACCATTATTTGCCACGATATGAACATGTTCCCCACTTCCCTTTTCCCTTTTCCCCCAGTCCCCAAAGCCTAACCTAAACTCTTAGTGCATAAGGGCAACAGCACCTTCCTGCACCCGTTCCTTCACTTGTGAGCACCCTTTCCTTCCTTCATCTTCTTCACAAATGCCACAAAACGTCCCCAGTTATCCTCCTGGAATAACTGCGGGTTCATCCGCAAGTATGTGAATGCACACATCTTTCTCTTGTCTGCATTACCATCTATATTCAATGACGATGCTCGTAAGATCTGCTCGTACGCAAGTTCATCATATCGAGGCAATGCATTTTCCCCAGCAAGTGGGACTTGTGCTTTCAGGGTAGCCAATGCCACTTGTCTCACAAGCTTCTCAGGTGCACAACGGGCATTATCTGGCTGCTGCTCATGATCACGCATCTCAATGCAAGTGAAATTGAGTATAGCATCGTAGCGAGCCAACATCTGGGCAATAGGAAGGTACCCATCTCGGAATCGAGTGTTATAGTACCCTGCTGTGAGCTCAGGGGCATGGGACCGAGTCCCATAGTGCCAGTGGATGCCTGCAACCTTGACCGAAATCTTAACACCTTTGTTCTCAAAGATCGACTTGGCTGAGGCAAGTATTCTTTCGCCATGGTCTATTAGCATCTGGGAGTACCAGCTAAGAAAGAATTCACCATAAGTGCTATTCCAACCACCTTCTCTTCTGAAAAATCGGGTGTCTTCCGGCCAGTCGTTGTACTGGCCAGCATCTGTAGGGCCTGTGCTACCCCATTCTGGCTTAACGGAAGCTTCAGCTGCTGCAGCTTTTAAGCTACCCAACATATTCTGCATCATGTAATTAATATTAGAGAAGAACTAGAAATCTCTTCATATTATTGGCTCGAAGAAAGAAAAGACTGTAACTACCTTGTCATAACACTGGAAGGCACCGATTCCTGGAAATTTCCATGTCCCATTCTGCTCTGGATATGAAGGGTATCGGAGCTCCCCTGCTGGACCCATCCCAACTTGGATTTCCTAGATGGAAGGTGTTAGGGAGAGAAGCATTAAGGGAGCCAAACAAGGGTAAGTTAATATACATATTACAATACCACTTCTAGCCCAAAAGCCTAAGTTGATGGGCTTGGGTCTACTTATGTATATTAATTATTATGTTTCTTTATACTTTTTCAAAATGGGACACAAACCTTACAAGTGCACTCACAACCAATTTCTCCCTCACTTGTAAGTCTCTTCCACATTGACCCAACTCCCCTTCATGTGTGAGTCTTTTACAAACCAAGAATGCCATGCATACTCTTGGAGTGAAGCCAAACTCTTTTGCCAACATCAAAGCTAGACACTCGTATCAGCATCAACGGAAGCTAACTATGGGTTTTTATACCAATTGTTAGAGAGAGAAGTACCAAGAAAGTCAAACAATAGTAAATTAATATACATATTAGGGCATCACAGATTCACTTCTAACCCAAAAGCCTAAGTTAATGGGCATAGGTATTCTTAAGTATATTAACTACTCTTTTTCTTTGTACTTTCTCAATATGCGATACAAACCTCACAAGTGCACTCACAACATAACAAAGTACAAACAATTTAGCTAACCATTTAGTTTCATGGCATATCAAAGGGAAATATAATTCAATTAAACCTCACAGCAGCAATGAACATATCACAACCTAAAACTATCACCCGCCAAAATAAATTAAACTTAAAACAACCTATAGGGATGAACAATTACCACGATGGTATCACCAAGTACGTGCTTGAAGTTGTCTCTGAAGGCATGCATGAAATCAGCATAACACTGGACAGGTGACCGGCCCTTGAGGACTGGGAGGGTATCACAGCCAAGCGATAGATATTCATAATTCCTCCTCCCCCATTGATCCGTGTACGCAAGGTCTGGGTCTTTGTCAATCTCTTCCACGGCCCACTTGGGCAAAGGAATACTGCACACGAGGAAATGAACCATTCAGATCTACGTATAAACTTATAAACCATCACATAACAATATCAAGAAAACAATTAATTCACCTAAACATGTCCCTAATTTGTACTCACAAGTGAGGATGCAACCAACATCGTTGAAGAAAGAGAGGTAACCAAAATAATATAACATAACTAGGATACTCATTCCTATAAACAGTAATTGTCAGTCCAAGATGCAATCCTACAGGAAGGGAACTTCTACAACCGAAAGAAAAAAAAAATGAAAAACCCATCAGATTTCAATTGATTTTTTCATTTCTAAGTACTTTGAAGCAACATGCACGGAGGAAAACTCTAGAATTCCGATAATTTGATCGTATTCCAATTTCCCCATTGTTGTGTCCTCTACAAAAGTCAACCAAATCAAGTAAAAGCATAAAAACACCAACAAGAAAAAGCTAATCTGCTTTTCACATATACTGCATAAGGTCTTGTGAGCTCCCCACACCCTCCACATGTGTGGTCATAAATCCAACATGTAGAGCATGTCCAACACGCTCGCTCCGCACACAAAAACCAATTAAATACAAATTCCTTTGGAGTGCGAAAGATGAAGGCGTATCCTACTGGTATATTCATTCTACCCAAGAAGGTTATTAAGATCATTGAACATAAATTCAACAGATTTCTTTGAAGTGGGAAAGATGAAGGTGCAGCAAAAGCCGAAGTAGCGTAGGATTCCTTGTATTTTCCAAAGGAAAAAGGTTGTTTGGGTATGAAAAAGTTGGGGGAATAGAAACAAGCCTCCATTATGCAACATGTTTGGACCATTTTTGCAAGAGCTGGTTCTATATGGGTTACCTGGTTGAAGGAAAATATGCTAAAAGGAAGAAGTTTTGGTGAATAGGGATATCCCAAAACAGCACATGGAGTTGGAGAAAGCTTTTAAAATTGAAAGATGATGTTAGGGACTTCATAAAGTTTGAGGTAGAGGATGGAAAGAACATCCACTTGTGATTGGATATTTGGCATCCTGCATGGGTTTTATTTGAGAAGTATGGATTCAGAGTTATATATGATGCACATGGTGATCTGGATACTAGACTGTAACTGTCTTGAGCAATGGTGTTTGGTTATGGAAGCCTGCAATATCGGACAATCTGGTGGAGATTCAGGGCAAACTTTCGGGGGTAAACATAGGAGCGTGTGCTAAATAACCAATCTGGGTAATATGAAAAAATTAAGAAATATTTGAGTTCTGATACTTGGGAGACGATTAGAAGGATGAATCCTATTGAGGATTGGCGGCAACTTATTTGGTTCCCTAAAGCCATTCCAAGGCAGGCTTTTGTCATGTGGTTAGTTATGAAAGATTGTTTAACAATAGGGGATCAATTGGCAAAATAGTGATATACGGGTGATGTTAGTTGTGTGTTTTGCCGTAATGGTACAGAAAGCCGAGATCACCTGTTCTTCCAGTGCAGTTTCAGTGCTAGAATATGGAAAGAAGCAATGGATAGATGCAATATTAATCATCCTCCAATTGATTGGGATGATGTGGTAGGGCTGGGAGTATGTGATTGGAGAAGGAAATCTTTGGCTGTCAATATATGTAGGCTGGGGCTGAGTTCCACAGTAAATAATTTTTGGAAAAATCAAAATGAGACTAAACATGGAAGTCTGCCTAAAACAGAGGAGCAGATCTTGCAGCGATATGTTCCAAAACCATTATTAACAACTCCAAACCATCGTGGCCAAAAAACCACTAGCCCCCGACAATCAACAGAATCACCCAGAACAACAAATGGCACCAACGAGTTGCTGCATAATTTCCAAGACCATCCCAGAAAGCATCTCAAAACCTCCATTGGACAGCTATGCCTCTTAAAGCAATATCTCCTCTGTAAGGCTCCAATTGCGGGACATAATTGTATTCTCCACATTCCTTTGAATCTACCTTTCCCCACAACCCTGGTTCACAACTCCCAGAAAATTGAACTTCCAAAGAAATTGAAATGTTGATGCTTCATGGGCTGTGGAAGTTGTTCTGCGATTTTACTGTTCACGTGAGCTGGGGGGTTAAAGTTGGTTTTTTCAGTTACTGCTGATGGGAAGTATACATGTTTTAGTGGTTTCTGTCTGCTGTAGTTTGTTTTTATGAGTTTCTGTTTGCTTCTGCATATTTACTGTAGAAGTGTAGTGTAGGGGTTGTTTCTGGTTTTTTGTTGTTGTGTTGGCCCTTTGGTGGCTGTAGGTGTTATAGTCAGCTTTTTAGCTGGTTTGTCGTATTGGTTTCCAGTTGTTAATGAAAAAGCTTATTCATTTAAATAATAATAATAATAATAAGAAATAAAAGCTTATAAAAAAAAGAAAGAAATAAAAGCTTCAAGACTGTTAATTTGCAAGCTAAGTAGGAATGCAGCAGTATACTACTTGTGGCCGCAGAGGAATGACATTAGACATGGTTCTCTTCCTAAAGCTGAGGAGAAAATGCTCCAAGAGGTTATTTGGAATGTAAAAAACAGAGTTAGGGGGAAAAGAAAGTGTATTCTCTTGTTCGTTGAATTCTTGCTGTTTCGTTTAGGCAGCTCTTGTTTGCTTGTTTGTTTTTGGTTGTAATGTTTGCAATCTAAGTCTGATTTTGAGTTTTGGTGATCTAGTTAATGAAAATTCATTCATCCAAAATAATAATAATAATAATAATAATAAAAGAAGAGGACTAAACGATACGCACGTGACGGAGTCGCCGACGTTTCCGCCACATTGGTGAAAGGACATGACGGCCTGGACCTTGAGGCCGTGTCTCTTGGCCATCTCGATGAGCTCGGTGTAGCCACCCCAGTTGTACGCGCGCGGCGCGTCCCTCTCCACCAACCCCCACCACACGTCCATCATCACCCCCTCCACCCCTGCGCTCTTCAGCTTCTGCAAGCTCGCGCTCATCGCCTTACTCTGGTTCACCGTGTTGTCCATCGCCACGCTGTCCAGAGGCATCATCACGTAAACCGGGACCCCCGTCCTCTTATCCTTGGCAACCCCCTCCCTGTACTCCCTCTCCTTCGCTGGCGCTTCCACCTCCGGCGCGAATGCTCGGCCCGCCATCGATAGATCCGGCCGATTTATCTTGCTGCTATTTCTTTGATTTTTATTTTTATTTTTTCGTTCTCTTGAAAATCGTCTTCCTCTTTTAGCAACTTTCTTCTCGTGGATATTTATTTTAAAAGTACTGTTCCTTTAGTGACATACCGTGTCATTTGATGTCGACAATGTAATTGAAATGGGAGAATTCAGTTCACGGCTGGAATTTTCTGATGAGAAGTGTTTTGTTTACATGTTTTTTTTCTTTTAAGAAATTCAAGGTCAAAAACATGCCACATCATCAAGAACAACAGGCTGCTAACTTAATGTCAAACGACTCAAACTTAACATAAGCTGATTCCTTTAATTTGCCGACATAGTTTTCTCTGGAGAAACTTACTCCAATTTAATTTATAAAAATAACATGTGATTATTTTTTTATTAACATATAAAATATAAATAAATTTTTAGTAAAATTTATTTCAATTTTATTACTACTATTAAAAAAATATGTACATTTACATGTTCAAAAGACACAGAACACGTATAAATTGACAAAAATTAAGGAGCAATGCAACAAATTCAAGATCTTTCTGGGAGAGTAAGCAACAAATTCAACAGTGCAAAGACGGCATCTTTAAGCTTCTTAATATCAATGGGAGCAATGCTTCAAGAATCAAATTGACAATACTATTTAAAAATAAAAATAAAAAATTGACAATACCAAACTTACTTGAAGCAAAATAAACCTAAACCAACTAAAAATGAAAACCTCTACACTCGTATTAAATGTTTTTTCTAAGTTGCTCGCATTATTGTTGAATTCGCTAAATTAAAAGTAAAAATATATTATAGAAGTTAACTCGAACTCAAATTTAGATCTTAACTTTTAAGGATAATTTTACTTATTCCTAATGTTTTATCGCTTTTGAAATCATACCTCTAAATTTTAAAAATTTGTAATATTAAGTTTTCACGTTTTAAAAGTATATTATGATTTTTCGTTAAATATTAATTAAGAACATTGAAATACCTAAAATGCCCCTATTTAAAAATTTTGAAATGTTGAGTGGTATGTTGACACACCACCATGTGTCACGATGTACCCCGCTTACCACTTTTTTTTAATTATTTAATTAAGACAATCTTATTAGGGTATGAGGGGTGGGGGAGAACAGTCACCTATTAACTGTTTGATTTAACCATAAATCTTAATGGTAATGATGAATTACAAACTTTTAAAATATGATGACATTGCCACTTTTTAAAGTTTACAAGCATGATTACAAAAGTGATCGAAGATAAGGAAATAAGTAAAGTTATTTAAATCAATATAGTTATATATATTTTGATTGTTTGGAATTTATACGGAGCATGGATCTTTTGAAAAAACAAAAACCCTAAACCCTAAACAAGCAAACAAGTAAAACTTCAAATTTTTCTCACAAAACTGAGTTCTAAATTTTCATAAGAATTTGTACTAAAAACAAAAACAAATTAGCAACCAAACAAAGTGATCCGCCTCTTAACCAGAAAACCCGAATAGGAGAACTTGGAACACCACAAATACATCTTCAACGACAAGCCCCACAAATTTGATATAGGATTCCAGCAGGAGACCATGAAACAACTATCTTTCTCTGTATACTTTTTATCCAACAACAAGAATGTAGAAGAGTGTAGAAAGATCCTGAGACGCTCCAAGTAGTCATCATCAACAAATTTTGGCTCTCATTGCACCCACCATGGCCTACACATTCTATAATGAGGGCTGAGTAAGATGTTTCATTCAGATTCCAGAGACAAAAAAAACACCAGAGATTTCTCCAAGGTGGGGGAGACGCGTATTATTCCGTTATTCCCCGCCATTTAGAGATATCTGCACTACCATCTGTGCATGTTTATGTAATTTCGGAATATTCCCCTTATACATTTTACATAGTAAGATTCCACAAAACACATGCTCAAGGAAATAGAGTAAACAGATAGGTTGAGTCAAAATATGTACACACATGGGTCACGCTAGCGCACACACCGAGGGAAGAGTATGAGGGGGAGACAGATTGTAATAATTTAAATTTATTTGATAACACAATTATAAGTACAAATATGTTTGTATTATCCTGTCAAGAGGAAAGAAAGGAGTTATAACACAACATTATACATTTCCATAGCCACGGCATATAAAAAGAAAGAGCTATAGAAAAACAACATGGCAGAGACAATTATTTGCCACAATATGAACTTTTTTTTCCCCAAGTCCCCAAAGCCAAACCAAAATTCCTAGTGCGTAAGGGCGACAGCAGCTTCCTGCACCAAAGGCCGGCTAATATGCACGAAATGCTCGGTTTCCCGCTCCACCTGCTCCCTACACTTGTTATCACCCTTTCCTTCCTTCATCTTCTTCACAAATGCCACAAAACGTCCCCAGTTATCCGCCTGGAATAACTGCGGGTTCATCCGCAAGTACGTGAATGCACACATCTCTCTGTTCTCTGAATTCCCATCTATATCCAACGACGATGCTTGTAAGATCTGCTGGTGCGCAAATTCATCATACCGAGGCAATGCATTTTCCCCAGCAAGTGGGACTTGTGCTTTCTGGGTAGCCAACGCCACTTGTTTGACAAGCTTCTCTGGTGCACAAAGGGCATCCTGTGGCTGCTCATGATCACGCATCTCAATGCAAGTGAAATTGAATATAGCATCATGGCGTGCCAACATCTGGGCAATAGGAAGATACCCATCTCGGTTCCGAGTGTTATAGTACCCTGCTGTGAGCTCAGGGGCGTGGGACCGAGTCCCATAGTGCCAATGGATGCCAGCAACCTTGACCGAAATCTTAACACCTGTGTTGTCAAAGACCGACTTGGCTGAGGTAAGTATTCTCTCGCCATGCTCTATTAGCATCTGGGAGTACCAGCTAAGGAAGAATTCACCATAAGTGCTCTTCCAGCCACCTTCTTTTCTGAAAAATGGGGTGTCTTCTGGCCAGTTGTTGTAGTGGCCAGCATCTGTGGGGCCTGTGCTACCCCATTCAGGCTTACCGGAAGATTCAGCCGCAGCTTTTAAGCTATCCAGCATATACTGCATCATCACGTAATTAGTATTAGAGAAGAACTAGAAATCCTCATATTATTGGCTCGAAGATTAAAAAGAGACTGTAAATACCTTGTCATAACACTGGAAGGCACCGATTCCTGGAAATTTCCATGTCCCATTCTGTTCTGGGTATGAAGGGTATCGGAGCTCCCCTGCTGGACCCATCCCGACTTGGATTTCCTGAATGGAGCGAACGAAGTACAATCAATTTAGAGGACCATTTAGTTTCATGGCATATCAAAGGGAAATCTAACTCAATTAAACCTCACAGCAGCAATGAACATATCACAACCCAGAACCATCGCCCACCAAAATGAATTAAACTTAAAACAATTTACAGGGATGAACAATTACCACGATGGTATCACCAAGTACGTGCTTGAAGTTGTCTCTGAAGGCGCGCATGAAATCAGCATAACACTGGACAGGTGACCGGCCCTTAAGGACAGGGAGGGTATCACAGCCAAGTGATAGATATTCATAATTCCTCCTCCCCCATTGATCTGTGTACGCAAGGTCCGGGTCTTTGTCCATCTCTTCCATAGCCCACTTGGGCAAAGGAATACTGCACACGAGGAAACGAATTCCATTCAGATCTACGTATAAACTTATAAACCATCACATAACAATATCAAGAAAACTATTAATTCACCCAAACATGTCCCTAATTTGTGTTCACGAGTAAGGATGCAACCAATATCTAGGATACTCATTCCTATAAACAGTAATTGTCAGTCCAAGATGCAATCCTACATAAGAGAACATCTCCAACCAAAATAGAAATGTAAAAACCCATCAAATTTCATGTGGGTTTTTCATTTCTCAGTACTTTGAAGTTGAAGCAACGTGCACGTAGGTCCAACAGATCACGTAAAAGCATAAAAAAAATAAAAAGAAAAAAAGCTAATCTACTTTTCGCATATACGTAAGCTCTCGTGAGCGCTGCACACCCTCCACGTGTGCGGCCATAAATCCAACACTGAGAGCGTGTAACCCACGCACCTCACAGAAAAACCGAGTAAAATACTAAAACGAGAGATCGAAAAAAAAAAAAAAAAAAAAAAAAAAAAAAAAAAAGGAAAGGAGAGGAAGAAACGATACGCACGTGACGGAGTCGCCGACGTTTCCGCCACATTGGTGAAAGGACATGACTGCCTGGACCTTGAGGCCGTGCCTCTTGGCCATCTCGATGAGCTCGGTGTAGCCACCCCAGTTGTAGGTGCCCGGCGCGTCTCTCTCCACCAACCCCCACCACACGTCCATCATTATCCCCTCAACCCCTGCGCTCTTCAGCGCCTGCAAGCTCGCGTTCATCGCCTTCCTCCGGTTCACCGTGTTGTTCATCGTCACGCTGTCCAGGGGCATCATCACATAAACCGGCACCCCCTTCCCCTTATCGTGCGCAACCACCTCCCTGTACTCCCTCTCCGTCGCCGGCGCCTCCACCTCCGTCGCGAATGCTTGGCACGCCATCGATAGATCCATCCGGGTCGACCCTAGAACCGGCGACCGGCAAGGGCTCAACGGCGGCGATAATCCTTCGCCGATATCTGGCTTCTGGACGCTGCACCTAAGTGGCGAGGCCGGAGACTTCCACATCGACGACGCGCTCACTGTCGCCATTGACTCGCCGGATGAGGCCACAGTCTCCGCCGGAATTGGTGTTCCTGCGAGGGCTCCGATCTGGTGGGTCATGCTTAGCGCCATTCGTATAACAGAAATTGAACAAAGAAAGCGCTAGAAAGTGAGAGGAAGCGTGGGAAAGTTTTCTCTCTTTGTTGTTTGAAATAATTGAAAGTTTGATTTGTGTTTTGTAGTTGGAGCTTTGGGATTTTGAATGTGCGAGAGGAAAGGTCGGAGGAGTTCTAGGATTTATAGGCTCAGATCGGATAAGATTAAAATAATCCTTTTACAACCGTCACTCTTGCGCCACGTGTATTACCCTGCGTGGCGGAGAGAGGGCGGTCGAAAAGGCGACGGCTACGATTACTCGATGCACGTGACGATGGACGGTACAGATGTCATTGCGCGTGAAGCTTCCAGCAAAGTGTAAAAGATTGGAAGCTGGCGACACGTGTGAGAAAGAGTCTGATCACGTGTCTTGCCTTTTCGGCTCAAGACACCCAGGCGTTTTGTCTCTTTGTTTCTACGTCTCCTTTGACGTCCACGAAAGTCGAAAGGAAGATATCAGTACAGGAACGGTGAGATAGACCTGGTTGACACGTGGCGATATAGGCGGAGTGGGCTCGTGATTGGTGCCAGTCTAAGAAGGTTTCACACGTTAGTCAACATTCAATGTTGATCTGATTTTTACAGACAGCAGGCAACAGCTATTTGTTTTTTTACTGTTCTTCTCTCATTCAATCTTTGAAAAAGTTAACCAAAATAACGTTTAGACTTTTCTCTTTTTATGATGATCGGCATTTTTTTTTTTTTTTTTTCTAATTAATAAGGTAGGAATGGGCGATCAGTGTAGTTTTCCTCCTTGGGCGTTACCATTGGGGTTTTCACCCGCTGTGGAATGTCCGGTTTGAGTCATAGCTACTGCCTGGGAAGGCGAGCCCGTCACCACAACCCCATAAAGGTGTGAGCCAATAGAACCCCTTCAAAGTAGCATCTGGTTCACGCATCTACTACCGCAAGCGAATTCGAACACGCGACCACTAGGATGAAAGGAATTCTACTACCAACTCAACTACCACCCTTATGGTGATGATTGGCATTCTTGATTGATCAACCAGCGAGCGTTACATATTGTGTGTGTGTGTGTTTTTTTTTCAAGTAAGATTATTATTATTAAAGAAGACAAAAGAGGAGGGGTGTGATCTCAACCAACACTCTAAAAATAACAAGAAATTAAGTCTAAAATTAAAACAGAACATAGATATAAACATAATGCGTCCCATGATTCCTTAATCAAAAGGTGGAGGAGAGGGCATTTTTGAAGGTAATGTGTGGTGGTGTTTGAAGATTCATTGGTCGAAAGAAGAAGTGTGCGTTGCCAACTACTCGATGAGTCAATCAATGTAACACTCTGATCGATTTAGGTCAATGAATCCTAGGATATTCAACTGCAGCATTTTTCAATAGTGCAATGAAAAATAGTTTATCCCTTTTATATTTCTTTCTTTGAAATCACAAACTGAACATCATGAGTAATCAGAAATAGACATCTTATAAAATGTAAGAGTTATTACATAATTTTAAACAAAATATTGTAGGCTACATTTACCAAAGTGCCAAAGGCAGCTTCCAATTTTATTAGCGCTGGCTTCCAAAAAAATCCAACCACATCCTGCTATCGTTATGGCCTATGGGTAATATTCTAAGCATTAATTGGTTCAACTCTTCCTTGCCCTTTTACAGCAATATTTAAAACTAAACAATTGGACATGGACCCTTATTTAAAACTTCACCCATGATACCCCTACCCAAATCAAGCCTTAGAAGCCGTTTTTGGGCCTTTCTCCTCAAAAAACAATTTTGAGAAGAGGAGGAAGCAGTTCTGCTTTCTCCTCATCACCCCTTCCTCTTTTACTCTACGCTCCTACCCTCTCCCCCACCTTTTTTTTTTTTCTTTAAGTTTGTAGGTGTTCTCCGACCAGATCAACAACTTTAGCCTCTCCGCTATGTGTTCATCCACCTTCCCCCATGTTGTGCCGTTCATCTCCTACCACGGCCACTACTGCTGCTTGCTGGTTGTTTGTTTGTGTTTTTTGTTTTGAGTATGAGGTTTATTCTCTCTATACCTGCCATCATAAGTGACGAGTATTAATTAGGAGTAAGAGGTTATTTCTCACGGCCTAAATAATTAGGTGTGAGGAGTTATCTCTCACGGTCGGTTTAAATAAATTTTGTTAAGAAATTTGACTACTCATGTCTTAGATATAGTATGCTCAAAGCAGACCTACTATTTAACTGTATTTGTACATGGGTTAAAGGAAGATTAAAGCCATAGATAGCACCTGACTGTAAGAATTTTTGTTTGTATCTATGACTTTGTACCTTCATAGCATGTGAGTATGATTTTTGCAGAACTTTATGCTTTGTGCTGTAAAAGCTTTTTGCTCTACTCTGTAAAAGCTTTATGCTCGTGATCTTTAACTAATGAATTTCTCAAATTTCCCTTCAAAAAAAAAAAAAACTTTACCCTCTTTTTAGGATCCGGATCCTCTCCAATCCATTATGGACTGGACGGCATCCAGTTCATGGCTTAAAGAAATCCTAGTGCCCAAATGTGTCACGTGTCCTCCCAATAAAAAAATTAATTAATACTTATAAAATAAATAAAAACTAAAATAATAATAATAAAAAAGGATGGGTAGCCAGCTACCACCGTTGGGCCTAGGGGTGGCTTTGGGCACCCTAGACCGGCTGGTCTGAGGTGGAGTGGCCAAGGGCCAAAATGAAGAAAAAAAAACAAAAAAAAAAAACAAAAAACAAATATATATATATATATATATATATACCCCCAAAGGCCATAGGGTGGTAACGGCCACCCTAGACCGGCCCTTGGGGGTGGCCGAACCACCCCCATGGCCCACCAAATCTCAACCCTAAATATATTTTTTTTGGCCCTTGAGGGTGACCATGGGGGTGGCTTTTGGCCACCCCCAAGGGCCGGTCTGGATAGGAGGTGGCCTACTACCCATTTTTTTTTATTATTTTAGTTTTTATTTATTTTTTAAGTAGTAATTAATATTTTATTATTTTTTAATTTGGAGGACACGTGACACATTTGTGGTAAAGAAATTCTAGCCATGAACTAGATACCCTCCAATCCATTATGGACCAAAGAGGATCTAGATCCCTCTTTTTACTTAAAGGTAGATTTTCAAAATAAAAACAACTTTTAATTAAAAGAGATGCATGGTTTTAATAAAACATGCGTAAACGATATGTTTAAACTGAAAACATCAGTGTGAACGCATTTTTTTTTTTTTTTTTTTTATAAGTACATTACAAACCCGCAAAACTACAACAAACAAACAGAAAGATTATGTTCCTCTCCGCTAACAATCGTAGAAGAATTGAAAGGGGAAGAGGAAAAGGGAATGCTGCCAGAGTGAGATCTGGCTGCGGCCCAACGTGCCAAATAGTCGGCACAGAAGTTTGCACTTCGGTGAACCTTTCTAGCTTCCCAAGAGGAAGCAAAGGGAATAGAGTCTAAAATATCAGATATGACAGAAGAGATCCTCCAGTCTGGAGAAGAATCTAATTGACAAAGAGCTAGAATAACCACTTCAGAATCTCCTTCTAGTATAAAGCGATCAAGACGAAGCGAAGATGCTAAGGAAACCGCAAGACGGGCTGCCAAGGCTTCTCCCAAATTTGGAGAGCATGATGGAATGATTTGGGAGATCATTGCAATAATATGGCCTTTAGAATCACGACAAACTGCTGCTTGACATGAGAAAGAGTCCCGGATGACAGTATCAAAATTAATCTTGAACTAGAGATTTGGAGGGGTAATCCAATTTTCTGTTGAAACTTGTGTATCTGGATGCCAAGCTTGATAATGCTCAAAAGAGATTTTATTAATATAAGCTGAGACATTCCGAACATCAAAGACAGAATTGTCATGAAAAGCTTTGTTTCTGTAGAACCATAAGATGTCACATGCCACAGAGGCAAAGATTTGGAACTTATGACAGTCCTCTCGAGGGATACCGAGATATCTGCCTGGAGAAATAATCAAATTTATCCATTTCTCCATTGAAGAGAAATTGAAAGCTGTCGAGTCCAATGGCCAGAAAGAATTTCGCCAGACAACACGAACAAAAACACATTTGAAAAATAAATGATGCATGGAATCTGTGGCCACTTTACAAAGAGGACAATAAGTATCAGAAATGGAAGGAAACAATTGACTTAATCTCTCCTTAGTCGGAAGAATATTCCAAGCTATTTTCCACAAAAACAATTGGAGCCTGTCATTGAGATTAAGCTTTCATAAAGATTTCCAACAAATAGAGGAAGGATCTATATTGGACAAGCAGTCAGAAATAAAATGATAGGCTGATGAAGTCGAGAAACATCCTGAAGTGGAAGGAGTCCATAAATACTTTGTCTCGGGATCTGATGAAATGCGAATTTTAAGAATTTCATGAGCTGAAACAGGATCAAACAAAGCATGAATGGAAGAAAACTTTCAATTACAGGAAAAAGGATTAATAAGATCCTTAATTTGAAGAGATGGAAGATTGCGATTGCTGGGGAATTTGGGCATAGGCTTGAAAGAAGGAATAGTAGGGATCCAATTTGAGGACCAGATAGAATTGGAAGATGACCTTGAAACCTTTAAACAAGCTCCCACTGAAATATACGGTTTGATTTTTTGAATACCTTTCCAGAGCCAGGAGGCAGAAAAGGGATTGGGGGAGGAAACAAAATTCCCATATTTGATATATTTATTCTGAAGTTGCTTTACCTAAAGACAATCAGAGTTTGAGAGCAATTTCCATCCCAGCTTGGCTAATAGAGACAAATTAAAAGCATGCATACGACGAAATCCAAGACCTCCTACATTTTTTGGAAGACAAATAGAGCTCCATGATTTCAATGAGAGATTTTTTGCTTTATCCTTTGGAAACCCCCACCAAAAGTTTTTGAAAGACCTATCAAGGGAAGAAGACAAAGAGACAGGAAGAAGAAAAGTGCTCATAGCATAAGAAGGAATTGTAGCTGCAATCGATTTAATTAGCACTGAGCGTCCAGCTTGAGACAAAGTTTTAGCTCGCCAACCCTCTATTTTGCTAGAAACTTTATCCAAGATATCCTGAAAAGCTGCCTTTTTGGATCTACCAAAGAAGAGAGGAAGACCAAGGTATTTAGAAGTAGCCAAAGCCGACTTGTATGGAAATATTCCCTGGATACTGGTGATAGTGGAGACAGTAGTGTTTTTGCTAAAGTGGACTGAAGATTTAGAACTATTGATAGCCTATCCAGACCAAAGGCAGTATTTATCCAAGCATGATTTGATAATAACTGCTTCTGCAGAAGTAGCTTTAGCAAAAACAATAAGATCATCCGCAAACAAGAGATGCGTAATTGGGGAGCAATTACGAGCAATTTTGATTCCTTTAAGAAGATCATGAGATTCTTGGCGGAGGAGAAGCCGAGAGATGACTTCTGTGCCAAGAATAAATAAAAAGGGGGATAAAGGGTCCCCTTGACGAAGCCCTCTGGCTGGGCTGAAAAGACCAAATGGGCTTCCATTGATGAGAATGGAGAATGAGGGAGAAGTAATGCAGATTCGAATCCAGTTGATCCAAGTAGAATTAAACCCAAGCTTTGCTAGAATAGCTAGAAGAAATTTCCATTCCATTCGATCAAAGGCTTTTTCCATATCAATTTTTATAGCCATAAGTCCACTTCGCCCTTTCTTAGAGTTGAGAGAGTAGAGAAGTTCATGAGCCAAAATAGTATTATCTTGAATATTCCTGGAAGGAACAAAGGCAGATTGATTAGGAGAAATGAAGAGATGAAACAAACCTTTGAACCGATTGGCTAGGAGCTTGGAGATGATCTTGTAGATAATATTACATAAGCTAATAGGTCTAAATTGATCCACAGAAGATGCCCCCAATCGTTTGGGAATGAGAGCAATAAAAGTGTGATTTTGTTGTTTTAGGAGATGGTTTTTCCAAAAAAAATCCCATATGCTTGCAAGCACTACATCTTTCACCGTGCTCCAATATTTCTTATAAAAGAGTGCAGTAAACCCATCAGGGCCAGGAGCTTTTGTGGAACCAATACTGGATAAGATAGAGAAAATCTCTTCTTCCGAAGGAATAGCACAGATAGTATCATTATCCTCAGGAGAGATACAATTATCAAACAAAGATAATAAATCTTCATCTAAGGTAGGAACAGAAGATGAAAATAAATTCTTGAAATGAGAGGTAAAGCAATTACCAATATCAGATCTATCGGCAGTCCAGTTCCCAGAAGGCATTTTTAAGAAGTCAATTGCATTCCTCCGTCTTTTGATAATAGTTGAAGTATGGAAGACCTTCGTGTTCAAATCTTTACAAGTAAGCCAAAGTTCTCTAGATTTATTCCTCCACAGAGATTCTTCTTGAATAAGCAGATCATCCAGAGTTTTCTGAAAATTTTCTTCTAAGTCACGAGATTGAGAAGAAGGAACAGACTGCTGAATGAAATCAAGTTGCTGCAATGTCGAAGCTATCCGTTTTTGAATATTTCCGAAATGGGAAGAATTCCAAGCTTTGAAAGCTGTTTTGGTAGTTTTGAGTTTATTTGCTAGGATGAAGGGTGGAGAGCTAGTAGAATAGCGACTCCAAGCCTTAGAAATAACCGAACCACAAGAAGAGTCATAGGTCCAAAATTCTTCAAACCTAAAAGGTCTAGGTAAGAATAAATTTGAAGGAGCTGTATCCAAAATGATTGGATTGTGATCAGATGAATACACAGGGAGATGCTGAACAGAGAAGTAAGGAAATAGGTGAATCCAGTGAGAATTTGCAATTCCTCGATCAAAACGCTCCTTAATAAGTCTATGACCTTGTCGTTTATTAGACCAAGTGAAAGGATTACCAGAGAACCCTAGATCAATCATACCAAAAGAATCCAGAAAACTATGGAATGGGTCATTAGAGGAGCATGCATAAGGTCGTCCACCGTATTTTTCAGATTGAGATAAAATCATATTAAAGTCACCAATACACAACCATGGCCCAATATAATCCTTACCCGCCTCCATCAGAGAATTCCAGAAATCAGATTTATTTTTATGTACAGAAGGACCATAAATACAAGAAAGCAACCAGGGAGAATTAAAAGGATCAGAGTAGCACCAAACATTTATTGTATTAACAGTAGTCGAAATACATTCTAGATTCGTACCATGGCGCCAAGCTAACAAAAGCCCTCCCTTAGAGCCAGAGGGGGGAGCATGCACCATCAAATAAAAACCTAGTCTATTTAAGACCACAACAGCATCAGAAGGTTGTGTTTTAGTTTCAGACAAAAAAAAGATATCAGGAGAATGTATTCGAATCTTAACCCTTAAACTGCGAATTGCAGAGGCACGGGTTAACCCTCTACAATTCCATGCTAAGAACCTCATGCAGGAGGAGGAGGCCTCACTGGGCACTCCTCCAAAATCTCCAAATCCTTTGGTGAATCATCAACATGAGCAGGGAAAGAAAGAATATCCAGCTCACTTCCATATACATAGTCATTAAAAAGCCTGTGTCTTCCCCTAGATGCCCTGAAATACCGACGTGAAGGAGGAATCGAAGCTGCAGCCACAGAAGCTGTAGTGGGAATATTCCTTTCAGACATATTATTATGGGCCGAATCAGTCACTAAAGAGGCCACAAAAACATCCGGAGCAAAAGCCATGGTAGGCTGTGGCATAACATTCAACGTCTGGCCATGAGGCCCATGAAGAGGGCTAGTCATGAAATTATGGACAAATCCCTTTGGAGGAGCAGCATCTTTTAATTCAGTGAGAGATAATGCAACAATTTCCAAATTAGAAAGATATTCCAAGTAGGCTTGTTGTTCAATTTGAGATTTTTTCAGTTGTGCTAGGGGTATATCATCTTCATTGTAAACAAGTTTTGATTTCCCTTTAAGTCTAGGCAAGCTTTCAGTAGATATAGCAGCAGATGCACCTAAGGTAGATGGGTTGGATGGATATGGAAGCTTTGATGGAGCTGAGGGGGAGAAGGAAAGAGCAGCACTGTGAGGCCGAGTAAGAGAATAAGGGCGGAATCTAGATGGGTTATGGGATTTTGCTGGGGTTTTACGGGTGGTTTGAGGGCTGTTGGAGTGGGTTATTTGGTAATACATGGGTTGTGTATGAGATTGATGGGCTGGAATTATAGGAGGTGTTAAATGAAAAGGTGGAGGTGGGCTTATGAGGCTTGGGTTGTCTGAATTTTGGGCCCATGAATTGAGAAAATTTTTTAAAAAGTCTGGTTTTGAGAATTGAGTTGGAACCGTAGGTGTAAAAAGGTTTCCAGAAGTTTGAAAAGCTGATTCCAGCTGTTGGGTATTTGGTGAATATCCATATAAGAATGGAAGAAGATTTTTGGGATCATTAATGAGAGGGTAAGTACATGATGAGTCATGAGATTGCATGGGGAGATGAGTAGATTTACCTCTATCCAATAGCTGGCAGACCGACTGAAAGAGAGGGGAACTATTCCACGTTTGCTGCAATTTTTCTGGTTAAGAACAAACCAAAACAGTTGAGGACTCCACGTGTTGCTCAGTAAACTTGTTTGAGATGGCAACAGATAAATCTCTCTGGTTACTTGCTACGAGAGGCACTAACTGGCCTTGGTTTAAGCATGAAGAATCCTGGATCAGAATAGGATCTATGATTCCAGAATTGTTTCCCACCGAAGCTGCTGAAGAAACTCCAGAGTCAGAATCTTCTGATGACACCGAAGCAACCAACCTTGGGCTCACATAAGAAGCAATTCGAAGAGGTCGATCATATTTATCTGGAGGGATCAATTTTTGAGGCGCAGGACAGACTCCCTTCTTGTGCCCAATAAGCCCATATAAAACACAATAATCATCCAAACGCTCATATTTAAATGCAATCCAGTGAGGTTTTTTTCCTAGACGGGGCATAAAGAAGCCCGGAGCAAGAGGCTTGGAAGTATTGATTTCAACCTTAAAGCGGATAACTTGACGACATATGAGTCCAGAGGAATTGTTGTTATCTAGCTCCAGAAGATTTCCAATTCCTTTGCCAATTTTGAGTGCATTTTTTGTTGTCATATATTGATGAGGGAGATTGTAGACTTGCACCCAGAAAGAACAGAACAAAAGCTTCACTTCATCAATTGCCAAGATAGGAGACCAAGGTTGAAGGATCAACAGAGATCCTCGAACATTCCATGGTCCTTGGTTGATGATTCGTTTAAAATGATCTTCAGTTGAAACTGTAAACAAAAACTTATTTGGAGCCAATACCTCCATAGAAAGAGGCGCTGCAAAACTCCAAATCGCAGATATGGTTTGACGAACATGATAAGTGTTAAGGGTTTTCAAAGCTAGGAGCTTACCTATGAACACATAACCCTCCTGAGAAGAAGGATTGCCATTATGAACCTCCTGTTGATCCGGAGTATCCCAGCCCAGTGCATCAGTTTCAGCAATGAGGGCTTGCAGAGCTTCCTGGGACATTAAAGAGTTTTCCATGGTAACGCAACAAACAAACAGTGAATTGTGAGATTTGATATGAAGAGTGGAACTAATGAAGGATGGAGGAATATAGAACTGGAGAATAATATAATAGCAGGGTTAAAGGAAATAGAATAGAAGAAAAAGTAGACGAAGCCTTAAGGATTTCTGATCATAACGAAAAGAAGGTGAAGCTCTGGTGAAAGAGCGAGTGTTTTCTCTCTAGAAGAGTTTTCTTTCATAATAGATTTCCAACTACTAGTGCTCTTAGCATTTTCTTTTCACAAATTATATCACTAAATCAATATACATATTTTATGTTGGAAAAATTTTGTAGTAAAATAAATTTTCAGGAAAATTATTTCATCTTAAAATAATTTTTGGTATTTAGCTCATACGAAAAATCAATGACAGCAATGGCAACAACACCAGTAGAAAATACATTTCATAAAAATATTTTACGTCGAAACAAACAGAACTTTATTGCATTGAACTTATCGGTATCACTATTACACAACTTGGGATCATACCCTTGTGGTCTATAGTATTAAGCTCATCATTTGCTCTAAGCTTAACAATACTGATCATTCCTGGGCAATTTGATTTATTGGACAAAAAAATCAAATGACGTTTTATTCTATTTTTCTTGGTATATATTTTATATGTATGGTTGGATAAATTTTTACAACCTTCTAAAGCATAGCTCACCTCCAATCTAAAATCTTTCCATGAAATTTCATTTTGTCAGCCATGGTTAGGACTACACTTTGTTTTGTGAGGTCCATCGCCTCCAAAAAAAAATTTAAAACTATAATGGAAAATGATTTTTTTTTCTTTATTGGTCATCTCCCATTCAACTCTTGCAAATTTATCATTGAATTTATATGATATTAATGGGAAATACCAATAGCATGCCTCACAAACTGGGTCTTACAAATTTAATAGTGAATTTGCAATAGTTAAATGAGAGAGGACCAATAGCATATTTCACACTTACTATACAGTAGTACAATCATATGAATTGGACCCCCCAAATACTAATGTCTTGTCTCCCTCTCTTCAGAAGCCTTTGGATGCAAGGACTTCTAAAAAACACCTCTTCTTCCACACGACATAGCACTCCTTCAAGTTGCTTGGAGTTCTGTTTTCACCAAGTTATGAGATTGTGGTTGGTTGAATAGGAGAGCCTGTAAATTTTCCTCTTTTTTTTTCCATCTTTTTTTTTTTTTATTTATTTATTTATTATGACTTATCGTTCTAAGCATCAATCATGCATAGATCCAAAATTTCATTTTTCTATTTCACTGTTTCTTTTTGGTTGTTTCTATAAATGGGAATATGAAAATTGGCAAGTAATTAACCATCCTTAATTTGAAAATAAAGCATAGAAAGAGAGGTGTCTTCAAGAGGTAGGTCAATCGGTTGGAACCACGCCTAATAAAGCGAAAGTCACTAGTTCGAATTCCCCTCCCCCTCTTGTGCGGACATAAAAAAAAAAAAAAAAAAAAAAACATAGAAAGAGAAGTCAAGGCTTTCTTTCAATTGTAGTGGCCTCTCTGTTCCAAGTCAAAATGACATGATGCGTTAAAAGTAGTTAAGGGGAGGAAAACAGAGGAATGTAGAATGGAGCGAGCCTGTTCCATTCAATTTTAGACATGTTTGGTAGGAAACAATGACCAATCATATTCCTTTTCACCTAGCACAACATGTTTGGAAGAAACTTGTGTGTTCTATGCCATATTTAGCCGAAAACAATGAGCATTACTAGGAAAAACTGGTGGAGGGGGACCGCAGAGGACAAGTGGTGTATAAAGCGCCATGTTTTCCCTTCCAAAAATTTGAACTTTTGTGTTTGTTTGCTGGCAGCTTTCTTGTTTTGAGAGAGAGAGAGAGAGAGGGGGAGGCTTTAAAATAGACCATATACTAACATTTGAGAAAGGTACCCTTGTAAATGTGTCGGTTTCGGGATAGGTACCCTTTTGTTGAAGGTCGTTTGAGCTTTTTCTCAAAGTTGCAATATTGATGTGCCAATTTCATCTAACTTATTATTATTATTATTTTTTTTTTTTTATAACAATGATTAATTTAAGAGTTGATTAGCCTTGTCATATCAACATTATACGATAGTTGTAAGATAAAAATGTAATTTATAATGGTACTCGCAACATTTTTTTTTTAATCTCCATACGGGAGTAATATCGGGCAATTTCAACCTCCATACATGAAAACGAGTACTTTTAATTTCCAAAAAATTAATCGAGCTTTCCCTTCTTTTTTTATTTTTTTTGACATGTCCACACAAGAGGAGCGAGACCTCCGCTTCATAAGGCGTGATCCCCAGCTAATTGAGCTACCCCTTGGAGACAACTTTCCTTTCCCTTATTCTGTTTGAATCATTAATGAGCTTGAATTTTTATTTAAGCAAACATATAAAATGTGGAAATAAACAGTCAAAAAGGTGAACTTAACTTATGACCGACTCCTAAGAGCATCTCTAGCAATGATTTTCATTTTAACTACTATATATATTCATTTTAGCTACTAGTTTTTTACTACACACTCAACCAGAATATCTATTTTAAATATCTACTATAATTAAATATTATTTTATTATATGAAGAGAGAGAGAGAGAGGGGGGAGGGGGGGATATGAAGGAAAAGGAACAAACAAGCATTGATGGAGAGAGAGAGGAAGAGAGAAGGAAAAAGAAATAATAATAAAAAAAGAGTAGAATGTACTATGTAACTTTCAAAAATGAAAGTTTATTGTAGCACATTTTTTATAAAAAAAATCATTTTAAAAGCTTTGCTAGAGAAGTAAAATGCTCAAAATAGCTAAATTTAACTAAATCTCTATTTTGAAAGCATTGTTGGAGATGCTCTAACTAGGGTAGTTTATAGTTTAGTTTTAGGTTGTTACAATTGAACTCTATTGGTCCAGGTGTCTAGCAGTCGGTCTATAACGCCCCTTAATAATTATGCATTTTATAATTTATTTGGGACACTACTATCCCTTGACATTAAATATGCATCAAAAATTGTTATATACGTAAATAAATGTTTGGTTTTCATTTTTTGCTTATTTCTTGTCCATCTTGATATAAGGGATGGGTAAATTCTCTATTTAATTTGTAAGTTCCACACATTCAATTGTAGATTTTTTCTTTTTTCTTTCTTTTTTTTTTTTTTAAAAAAAAGATAGACATAAGATCATCTCATACATATATTAAAACTATATCATTCACAAAGTGCACTAAAGCTTTAAGCATAAACATCCATACATACATCTATAACTATTTACATCATGTGTTCAAATTATAACTTGATAGTTACTTTGGAGTGATAACAAAGATATAGGTATTTTCTCTAAGTCGTTACATTTTAATTACACCATTAAATGTGTTATTTTATGATTTCATGACTTAAATGACATTGTGAGAAAGTAAGTTTGAATCATGAAAGAGATATTGAATGGTTTTGGGTCAATGTGCCACACATAAGAAAGTTGCTTTAAGGAAAGAAAATTTATCTCATCACATGCTATATTATGATTAATGAAAGTTTAAATGAAATTAAAATAAAAAGAATATGTTATCTGCTTCTTTATTTCTCCATTTTGATTCCATTTATCTGTTGGGTGTCTTGGAATTCTGGGTGCTCTGTTTTATAGGTCCTCTGTTTAATTGGGTTTTCCTCGAAGCACACGAGGTTGGGAAATACTCCTTCCTTTTCTGCTAATATCCTTCAATCAATAAGTGAAGGATAACTTTACGAGTTCAAGAAGTTTTCAATTATATTGTGTTATGTCTTAAGAAAGGAAACTTATTTCATGAAAATTTATGAACTTGTATTTTAATTATCAGATGTTTTAACTTAAACGTCTTTAAATCGATTGGGCTTATTGAGTTTTTATTCATGTATTGTTTTTTTTTTTTTTTTTTTTTCCCCTTTAGAGATTTCGATGCAAATAGAATAAGCAGCCAATATATGTACAGTTAGGAGGGGGAGTAATAGTGAACAAGACTTTAAAACATGATACAATTTCTTAGAACATTCACAATGAAATAGCCAAATGTTACTTTTATCTAAAATGACTCTTCAAGTGTTTAAAAAACCTACTATATTGGATTAGCTAAAATAAAATGTAAAATAAATATTTGATTAGAAGAGCTAAAAAAAAAAGGTTAAATGTAGCAACACTTTTCAAGGGATTCATTTTATTTTTTATTGTTTCTCTCACCTATTTTCTCTTTTTCCCAAATTTTTTCTTACTTTTTCTCTCGTATGTTCTCTGTTTCCTAAAACTTTTTCCATTTTTCCTCTCACATATTATCTTTTTCCCAAAACGTTTCTCACTTTTAATAATATTTAAATGATATAGATAAAAATATAGCTAATTGGATGTAGGAGACCTTTAAAAATTCATTAGCTAGACTAGATAAAGTGCGTTTTAAAGAAGCCATTTTGCATAAAAATTTGAGAGCATTTCCAATGGAAGAGCCAAATGTTACTTTTATCTAAAATAGTTATTCAAATGTTTAAAAAAACCCTTACATTGGATTAGCAAAAATAATAAAAAATGAAGAAGAGTAAAATAGATATTTGATTGGAAGAGCTAAAAAAAAGAGCTAAATGTAGCAGCATTTTTCAAGTGAGCCATTTTATTTTTTATTGTTTCTCTCAATTTTTTTTTTCCAAATCTTTTCCTATTTTTTTTTATTGCATGTTCTATTTTTTCTAAAATTTTTCTCACTTTTAATAATATTTAAATAATATAGATAAAAATACAGTTAATCGGGTGTAGGAGACCTTTAAAAATTCATTAACTAAACTAGATAAAATTCGTTTTGAAAAGCCATTTTGCATAAAAATTTAGCTTCTCCATTGTGAATGCTATTACAAGTTAAAAATACGTTTTAAACACTTATGCAATAAAGGCTATGAAATTAACTAACTCTCGACCCTTACATATTCAAGGGTGTTACAATATGCACGCTATACCATGTAATAGATACCTAAATTTAAGATGCATTAGTAACAAAAAACAAAGAGTATAGTCCTCAAAAGATAGTTTAATCGATTGTGACTACACTTAATGAAGTGGAGGTCACTAGTTCGAATCCCCCTCTCTCTCTTAAGTGGACATGTCAAAAAAAAAAAAAAAAAAAAAACCAAAAAGTATAAAAAGGTTAAAAAAGAACAAACCGAATCATAACAATATAATATGTATTTATTTGAATGGAAAGAAAGAAAAAAAAAAACCCAATATAATATGTATAATAAGAAAATTATTATTATTATTAGATGATTAGGATGATATGCTACAATATTATAAAAAAACAATTGGAAAGAGAGAAAGAAAAAAAAGAGTAATACTATTCAAAGCATAGTTTAGACTTGCGATTACGTCGAAAATAAAGGTTTTAAAAGAAAAGAAAAAATAAACATTTTGTTTGTCTTAATTTTGTAAGTATTAAAAATATTTTTTAAGCTCCATAACTCAATCTCAAAATCAGCCATTGAATCAATATTTATTAAAACAAAAAAAAACAATAACTTATTTTTATTGTAATACCCTCTCAATTATATAACAATAAACTAAATAATATTTTTTTTTAAAAAAAAAAACCATAAACACTTAGCCGCCCTATAAGACTTTATGCGAGGCGGCTAGTCTCTTCAGGAGCAGACGCGTGGCCCGTAGAATTTCATACTTATGCTAGGGCATTTCGGTCAAATTGGGAAGCATTCACAGAATTTTAGAGAAGGAAAAAAAAGAAAGAAAGAAAGAAAGAAAAAACAACGTATCATTTCAGAAGTCCGATGCCCCTCCTTGCTGCTCTCTCCCACCTCTCCTAATCGCATCCTTTCGAACTTTCTCGGAAAGTTTCTCTCCCTCGCATCGGTTTCTCGGTATAATGCTGTGAAATTCTCAACCATGAGCTCGTCGGAAGCAAAAATGAGGGGATCTATGTATGTAGACAACGCGAACGCTCCGTCAACCTCAGGTCCACCGCCTCGCGCCCCTCAGGCTGCGCCGACCCACCCGAATTCCAAGCACAGGTGAAGAGATCACCAATTTATGCTCACTTCCTCTCTTAGATTGCCGTTTTTCCTCTAATTTCTATCAGATTCGAAGTTCTTATTTCGATGCAATCTTGGAGATTTTGGTGAAATCCACATGAGTTATGTTATTCAGCCTTATGACGATCGTTACTATTTTTAGATTACTAGTATTTAGTGCTATAATTGTGAATCATTCATTCTCGACGTGAAATTTCCACCAAATTAACCTGAATTCCATAAATATAAATATAAATCAGTTGCCGATGCTAGTTTTTTTTTTTTTTTTTTTCCTTTTGATATTCTTTTCTGCGTTTTTAATCTAGTCTGGGTGAAATTTCCGAAACTGATACATTGATAGTTATAAATCTTTAGTATTATTCTTTGTATTGCTCAAATTTCTGCATAAAACTCATTGAGTTCTGAACAATGTAGTATAGCGCTTTGTTATTCTGATGTAGTTAAATAATGTTGACTGATTGATTGACGCGTTGGACGTTTTTTCATTTCTTATTCGTTGGGACTTGTATCAATTAAAACGAATTTGAGTGTGTTTGGTGTTGCTTCTAAGTCTCTACTGTTTTCACATTTTTTCCAGTGGTGGCAATGTGTTTCGACTCTTGGCACGGAGAGAGGTTTCTCCTCGAACAAAGCACTCTTCAAAACGATTTTGGAGAGAAGCTTCTAACTCGCAAGTTGATTTATTTGGGTCAAGATGTGAAGCAATGCAAGATGCAAGAGGAGGTCTTATCTCATGGTATGGTCTGGGTTCTTCATTGTTCTTCTATTATGTTCCAGCACACACACATGCACGCACACGCACACATGCACACACACTTCATTGCAGGTAAGGAACTTTTTTTTGTTTGGTTAATTTTTTCTTTTTATAAGTACTCGACACATATTATTAAAAGTGTAAAACAGCCTTAAGGACACAAGAAGTATACAAAAGAAAGCATCTAGCTAGAAAATGCAAAAAGAACAAGGAAATCTCTATTAACTAAGTGCCACAAGAGAAACATAAGTATCTGTCCAAAGATACAAAATTTTGAACAATAAGAACTTAATCTCCTTTAAAGTCCTCTCTTAGACCTCACAACTTCTATCATTCCATTTTCTCCACAAACACCATAAAAGGCATGCAGGCACCATTTTCTACACAGCAACACTTTGTGTACTGCCGGTTGTCTACCAACAAGCATACAGATGGATTGCGCATTTAGGCATAACGTAAGACAGTCCAAAACAATTGAACACCAACAAATTTCGAATTTTCAACCTTCCCTCAAAGAGTGGCGAACAAACCTTCAACTAGCTAACCAGATAATAATTGAACTCTTTACTTGGCTCACCCCATAAATATTCAAGTCGGAGCTTCTCAATACAGTTTGCAACACTTGCCGGGAGAGGAAAGAGGGACATGAAATACGTAGGCAAGTTGGCAAGGGTGCTCTTGATAAGGGTAACCCTACCACCCTTGGACAAGTTTATCATTTCCAACTAGCTAACCGACGCTCTATCTTCTCAATAACACCGTCTTGAATATGGTTGGTTTTATAGGAGGCCCCCCAACAGTAGGCTAAGATTCTTCATCGGCAAAGAGGAAACCTCACAACTTACAATACCAGCCAGTTTTTCCACATGCTCAACATTTCCCATAGGAACCAGTTTTGACTTAGCCAGGTTAAATCTTCAAGCCCGAAGTTGCTTCATACCAAAGGAATAAGCAACGAATATGACGAACTGGATTTGCATCTCAGAAAATCAAAGTATCATTAGTAAACATAAGGCGAGAGAAAACAAACACAGCAACGCTACTCACAAAGAAACCAGACAACAATCCCCCACTCACAATAGCAAAAATCATTCTACCCAAAGCCTTCATCACAAAGACAAACAACAAGGGGGGCAAGGGGCCCCCTTTTCGCAATCCATAGGAGCTACGGAAAAAACTTGCTGGAGTGTTATTCACCAAAACCAAGAAACGCACAGAAGAAATGCAATGATGAATGATCTATCCAAGTGCACCATTTTCCCCCAAAACCACACCTTCTCAACATATACAACGGAAAGTCACAATTAACATGATCATAAGCTTTTGTTGGACGCATTTTGCATATAACACCCGGCTTACCAGATCCTAATCTACTATCAAGGCATTCATTGGCGATAAGAATAGGATCTAGGATTTGCCTACCTCTAATGAAAGCATTATGCGACTTAGAAATTATCTTCTCCAACCCCAACTTAAACCTGTTTGCTAGAATTTTAGTAATAATTTTGTAAGTGCCCCCCACAAGACTAATCAGGCGAAAATCCTTGAGGTCAACAACCCTTGGAATCTTCAGAATGAGAGCGATAAGCGAAGCATTAAGTCTCCTCTCAAACTTATCTCCAGCATGGAAGTCATGAAAAACCTTCATGAAATCCACTTTTAAAACATCCCAACATGTGCACAAAGAAGGTAATATGTGTATACACATATTAAACGTGTTATTGGTTATGTGATTTGTTGCTATAAGGATATGTGTATAATCTTCTGAGCTGTTGTCATTCTTTCAGGGTGGAGGCAGAAACATTGCGGCATCTATCAGCCAAATATTGTCCACTGTTGCCACCTCCTAGGTCGACTATAGCAGCAGCCTTCAGCCCTGATGGGAGGACGCTTGCTTCTACGCAGTTAGTTTCCATTTCTTGTCTCTCTTTAAGATTATGCCAACGGTTGGATCAATGATTTGCCTAGTGATGCTTCATTTTTCAAATTGCATTGTGTTTCTGTTCTTGCAGTGGAGACCATACTGTGAAGATTATTGATTGCCAAACTGGGAGCTGCTTAAAGGTTTTGAATGGTCACAGGAGAACCCCTTGGGTGGTAGGTTTATGTTATATGCTCTGTTCATATTTGTTTATTTTACTCACCATATAAAAGAAGAGAAAAAAGATATTTTTCATTTTTCTGCTGACAGAATATGTTGTATAATCTATTCCATTCAACTTGCTAAAGTTTACAGTTTTGCTGCTGTGATATTGTTCTGGCCTTTTGAGGAAGAAAGTTATTGCTACAACAGGCATTTCTGTAATGTGCGCACCATATGGGAATGTATCATATGGTGATTGCCTGTTAGAAAGCAATTCTTTGCCAAATGAGCTCCTTTTCACACCCATTATTAAATTGCACGCATTGTTAGATATGATGTTTATAATATTAGCGTACACCTATTCTATGAACGTGCTATGTCTGCTATGCATCTTTTCTTCTCATGTTCTTGTGGAACTTTTGCAGGTTAGGTTTCATCCATTATATCCTGAAATACTTGCAAGTGGAAGTTTAGATCATGAAGTTCGTTTGTGGGATGCAAACACTGCAGAGTGTATAGGATCACGTGATTTTTGTAATAATCTCTATGTATTTATGTATCTAGAAAATGAGAATAATATCATGCTGAAATTAGATAATCTGTGTGGTGGATATGATAGCTCTTTCCCTTTCCTCCATGCAGATCGTCCTATCGCTTCTATTGCCTTCCATGCTCAGGGGGAGCTCCTTGCTGTGGCTTCAGGTCACAAGGTGAGAATTTTTCGCCTTTGAATTTTACAGTTTTTTTAGGATGACTTGTTCTTTAATGTCTTTGGATGGTAATTTCTGTATTAGCTGTATATATGGCATTACAACCGGGGAGGGGAGACATCGTCACCAACCATTGTACTGAAAACACGCCGGTCTCTACGGGCTGTGCATTTTCACCCACATGCAGCCCCTTTTCTTCTAACTGCCGAGGTAAATTTTTCAATGGTATCATATTACTATCTGTCTTTCAGCCTTTCATGTTCTTCCATATTGCTTCTAATATTGTGCTGATTTGCAGGTCAATGACCTTGACTCATCAGATTCCTCGATGACGCTTGCAACTTCTCCAGGTTACTTGCACTATCCTCCACCCACAGTGTACTTGGCTGATGCTCATTCCAATGATCTTCCTTGTTTGGCGGATGAACTTCCTCTAATGCCTTTGCCCTTGTTGATGTGGCCTTCATTTGCTAGAGATGATGGTAGAATATCTTTGCAGCATTCTTATGGGGATGTTGGTTCAAGTGGTGCGCAACAGAGAACGGATCCTTCTGCTTCAGTGCGACTTCTGACATATTCTACTCCATCAGGGCAGTATGAACTTCTTTTGTCTCCTATTGATCCTAATAGCTCATCTGCTGTGCCAGAAGATATGGGAAATGATTCTCTAATGAGTGAAACAGATAATGCAATTTCGCAATCTGCTATAGATGCCATGGAGACTATGGAAGTGCAGCCTGAAGAGAGAAATAATCGCTTCTTCCCTTTTGGTGATCCAATGTATTGGGAATTACCTTTCCTGCAAGGGTGGTTAATTGGCCAGAGCCAGGCTGGGCAACGAACCATGGGTTCAGTCAATGCTTCAGCTCATGAGAATTTATCAGCATTTAGTGAAATGGAAAATCTTGTAGCTTCTTCAGTTATGCCCACTGGTGTTAGCCAATCTAGGGTTACTGGAAGATCTAGTTCGCGGCAGCATTCTTCACGTTCTCGCTTGATGTCCACAACTGGATCTGGTGAAGGTGCTGGCTTCAATCACATTTCACGCGATGAGGGTGATCCTCAACTTGCTGTTAGCAGAATCCAATCTGAACTTGCAACCTCACTGGCTGCAGCTGCTGCTGCAGAGTTACCTTGCACGGTTAAGCTAAGAATATGGCCGCATGATGCAAAAGATCCATGTGCTCCTCTAGATGCAGAAAAGTGCCGCTTGACCATACCACATGCTGTACTTTGTAGGTATAACCATTTTATAATGTTAAATAATAGCATTCCCCTGCTGTGCCAACCTTTTGAATTGCCTTTAGCTTATTACTATCTCTTAGCTTATTACTATCTCTGGTGAACATCCAAAAACCTATATGGGAAGTAGTACTTGTTGGTACTACTTATACTTAATCTGAAATAGCTCTTCATGGGTGCAAACTTTAGCTTGAAGATAGAGATATTGGAATTATTTTAACTTTCTTCATTTTCTTTTACCATTACAGAAATTGTTAACTGTGCTGCCTTTCTTCTTTTTATCATGTTAATGGGTAGACTATGTAATATCATTAACCAAATTTTGATGGATGTTTACATGTAAGGATTTGATTGCAGTGAAATGGGTGCTCATTTTTCACCCTGCGGGAGATTTTTAGCAGCCTGTGTTGCGTGCATGTTGCCTCATCTGGAATCTGATCCAGGATCACAAAGCCAGCTTCACCATGACATCACAGGGGCTGCAACATCCCCAACACGACACCCAATTTCAGCTCACCGAGTTCTGTATGAGCTTCGGATATATTCCCTTGAGGAGGCAACGTAAAGCTTAAACCTATATATGTTGTCAAATTATTTTCATAGTTTGATCCATCGTTTCCATGCACTTCTTCCTGATGTTCTATGTTTTTTCTTTTATCTAGATTTGGCTCCGTGCTGGCTTCTCGAGCAATACGGGCTGCCCATTGTTTAACTTCAATTCAGGTCAGTTGCTTTCTGGTACTTTTTTTGTGCGTGTGTTATTTTGGAGATTCAAGAACCTATAATGTTTGAATATAGTTTCATTTGTGTCTTGTATGATGTTGGTTATCCGTCTTCTCTAACAGATAAATGCATGTTTTCTTATTTTTTTAATAATAATTTCATTTAAATGGCCTTTCATTTTTTATTGAAAAGCATTGCTCTTTTATGAGTTTGGTAAAGTCAAATGTAAGAAATATTCTTGCTTATTTTGCAAAAGTAGTTATATGTGAAAGTGCATAAAAATCATTCTCTGCTGTATCAACTTGAATTTTGTTTTTCTTTTTAAATTTTGCAAATGCATATCTTGGGCAGTTTTCCTTCACAATCAAAGGGCCATGAAAGAGAAGTATTATAAATCCCGAAAGTTTTTTGCAACTTTTTGTACATCATTGCTCCTAGTAAAAATTAAGTTGTCTGACTTGTATGATGGTAATACTATAATTTCAATTGATGTAGTGACAGAATAATGACATAGTTATGTATACATTAAAGAAGATTTATTATATGTATCTGTTAACAGGAACTTTGCTTCATATTCTTGTATTAAATATCTATATTATTTCATATCCCCAGTTCTCTCCCACATCAGAGCACTTGTTACTTGCCTATGGTCGTCGCCATAGTTCACTTCTTAAGAGTGTTGTCATTGATGGAGAGACAACAGCACCCATTTACACGATTCTGGAGGTAATGAGTTCATATCTTTCTTTTTGTACTCTTGCCACCTATGTTTATAGAACTTCTCCCCCCAAGAATATGATGCGTAGAAAGACAATGAAAGCACAGTTGTTGGCTTCTTTCTTGTCTGGTATGCATTACTCAGGTTTATGAAATTCCCTTTATTAAAAAACTTCTTTTACTCAGGTTTACAGAGTGTCTGATATGGAACTTGTGAGAGTTATTCCTAGTGCTGAGGATGAGGTCAACGTAGCCTGCTTTCATCCTTCAGTTGGAGGTGGCCTTGTCTATGGGACTAAGGTAAACAGGTTTTGGTATTTGCATCTTTATATATGAGTATCGTGAGCCTGATATTTTCATTTTTTAAATGTTGTTTTGCTAAAAAATATTTTCATTTTTTAAATGTTGTTTTGCTGTCAAATGCAGGAAGGGAGACTTAGGCTCCTCCAATGTGATAGTTCTCATGCCATGAATTGTGCACCATCTCGCTTTCTTGATGAAAACATGCTTGAGGTATAACTAGGCTTGACATAGTTTTTCCTACTTCTCGTTCTTCTAATGAAGTTATGTGTTTACAAATTACAGACATAGATCTGGAATTCTTTGGCAAGAAAACTGGACTTTTTGCTTTTAGCACGTGGTTTGAACTTTCTTTTTTCATGTGATAAGATATCTGATTGCTTGTTACCATTTTTGGAGTTACGCTATGATTATTTTTATCTATATGCTCCTAAGATTTTATCAAAAAAAGATTTTATATGTTTTACAGTCTTCAAATTTTATGGACTTGGTAATGAAATTTGGCTTTAAGTATGATGATGTGCTTAGTAGATAAATTTTATTGGTTTATTGGTCTGAAACATAGGTTTTGCGGCCTGAATGCTGCTGCTTGTGTTCCAGTTGCATGTTAAATTTTTTTCCTTTCTTAAAATAAGTTCAAAACACTGATGGGCACTTTTCACTCATTACTGGGGACTCTTTCCCCCCTGTTTTCTCTTTATTGGTTTTTGTGTTGTTATTACAAATGGAGGTAAAGGAATAAGAGTGGGGAATCCATCGATCATCTTCTTCTTCATTGTGAAGTAGTAAGAGATTTATGAAAGTCGCTTTTTAAGTTGTTTGGCATCATTTGGGTTATGCCTAGAAGGGTGAGAGAGTTGTTGGTGAGTTGGGGAGGTCAGGAAGGGTGTCGTAATATTTTGGAAGTTTGGAGGTTGGCTCCGTTTTGTTTAATGTAGTTTATATGGAGACAACGGAATGCACGGAGCTTTGAAGATTAAGAGATCTCAGTAGTGGAGCTAAAAAAGATTATATTCAATTCCATTTACACGTGGAAAGCAGCACATAATAGTTCTTTTTTTCTTCGTCTAGTTTTTCTGATTTTTTGAACTATTCTTGTTCTCCTAAATATGGGGTTCTTTTGTATACTTCCTGTATAATAGGGTTGTACTCCTTTGTGATTGGAAAAAAAAAAAAAAAAAGAGAGAAGAAAAAGAAAAAGGAAAGGAAAGATTGGGGAATGCCAGACGTGGAAGCAGTTCGAGTCCCAGCTGCTAAGGTGAAAAATAAGTAACCAGAAAAAAAAAAATTGGCTTTGGTGATCAGTCTATATCTTTTTTCTTTGAGCGAATTTTGAACAGAGTCAAATGTTTTCTGGTGGCTGATAAGTGAAACTTGAAGTATCCTTTGTGCTTTTCAATAAATCACTTTTTTTATAAAAGAAAAAAGAAAAAAAGAAGTGAAACTTTAAGTAATGAAGGCATTCTTTATATTACTTTTAAAGCTTGTGAACTCATGTTGTATTTTTCATTAACAAAAAGGGAAAGAATGAGAATGGGCTTTGAAACATAGATAAATAAGATAAAGTAATTACACACTCATGGAGTCCCTTGAAACTGCAGAATATCTATGACTCTGTTTTTTATGTTATCTTAATTCATGGTTAGTTACGTCATTTTCCTAGTTGTCAAATAATATTAACATGCTATTACTTGGTAGAGACAGGAGCCCTGATCAGCTGAGAATTCCTGATTGTTGTGTTTACCTGGTACATACTATGCAAAATTTTGTAAGCTCTCTAATTGCATAGGCATGCCAAGACAGTTGCTTGTGTGTTGGATTTGTTAACTATGCTCGATGAATTGCTTTGCCTATCACGGATCGAACAAGTCTGTAATTTGGAGTTTCTTTTTCTTTTGGTAATTTGGATTTTACTTTTTATTGTAGGTCCCAACATATGCTTTAGAATGCTAATAGCTAGCGATCATTTCCCACATATGATCTGTACAACTCCTCTTGAATGGTATCCTTCTCTTTCCAAATTTACCTGAGTTTGAACTGCTAGCACTTCATTTATTGACTTGGTTTTTCTTTTCGTTTTGTATTTGCTTACTTTGGTGGGAATTAGTCATTAAAAAAGTATTAGTAGTTTTTTTTAATTCATAAACATAATGCTGGTAGCTATATGAGTGAATCATAGCTTGATCTGACATTGAGGTCACTGCCAGCATGTTTCTTATTTAGCTGTAGCCGAAAGGATTACTTATGTAATAAAGAAACCCCTGCTGGTATCATGAAAGATTTTATCTGCAATATTTTGCGAGGGACTTGTTTTATCACTTAAACAACCTTGAGAAGCTTGGGGACTAGATTATAAAATAAGGGCATTCTCCTCATCCTGCCTCCTATCTGTCTTCTCGTATTGCCAGCTCTTGCTTGATCTGCTGGTTTCTGGCTGGCTCTACTTGTGGCACAAAGCTGGAGTCCACCAAAGTCTCTGATTGCATCTGTAAGGACTAGAAAAACCAAAGTTCTGGGTTTAGTGTTTCACTTTATACTTGAAATCCATAAAAATTACAGTTTTTGTACTATGATGATCGAAAATTAAATTCATGGGAAGTATTGGAATCTCTTGATTTCCATAGTTCTCTGCCGATGATGATCATATATATATATATATAATGATAACTGGACTATTTTGATTGAAGTAATTTTCCCTCGCCAAACATAAAATAGAAACAGAACATGCACGGTTTCTGTCTTCAGCACCCTCCCGTTGTTTTCTATCTCTTTTTGGAGATTCAATGCCATTTTTCTATCTTGCATACCCACTATGGTACTTGGTTGAGCTCTCTCTCTAACAATTTGAAAAGTTAAAAGAAACTTGGGGTTGCTGCAAATGACTTGTGGGGGCAGACAGTGACAAGAAGCCAGCACTAGGAGCATATCTAACAAGACTTTATCTTTCTCTGATGCTAACTTTTTAAATAAAATAAAGCACTCTACAAGTATTGCAATGTGTTGGTTGCATAGAGGCTAGCTGAAATATCAGTTGAAGTAAAGCCCAGTGAAACAAAAATAAGAATTAAAACCTGCAAAGTGCCACTGAAATTAATGGAACTTGTCTCAAAGGACAATCATAAAGAAAATGGTGGAGGCGTCAGAACATTGCCAAGGTTTTACTGGAAGATATGGCTCAATATGGATCTGAGTGGCATAATGGGATATTTGTAGCCGAGTAAGTGATGGGACTAGGGCCTAATTGACTCGGTTCAATTGTGATTAATCACAATCGAGTATTGTGGTGAACCTTTGTACAATGCAGTGTAATGTAACCTCTGACAAAGCTATCCAAAAAGAAACTTCCTCTAGAGAATTAGGGATCTCTGCAAGCATGTTTCTGGAAAATTGACGTCGGGCAGAACTAGGATTGTTCTGACAGTGTATAATAGCAACAGAAACTAAGAATTGAAGATAGAAAAGAGAACTCAGGAAGAGAGAAAATAACAAATAGGGAAGAGAAAATTCCTAAGTGCTCCAAATAAGCAAACAGAGAAATAACTCTGAAAAACCTAAATTTAATTGATAGTATAAACTGAATTAAAAAACAACAAAAACTAGATGCCTTTATATAGGCTAGGCACCTCCTAAATTAACAAGGAAAAGGAAAAGCAAACATATTTGGAAAAGGAAAACAAATCCTAATAAGAAAAGGAAAACAAATCCTAATAGGAAAGGAAAATCCTAATCCTTATTGAAAAAGGAAAACTAAAACACACATGCATAATTAAAATAACAATTTTCTAAAATTCCTCCTGCATCAGTCTCTCTAGGTTGGAAAGAACTCGCCTTCGAGTTAAAATCATATTTTCCTCGATCTTTTGGATGTCCAATTAATCCCTTCCATCCTATACTTCTCAAAATCAATGCAACTTGATACCGAAAGAGAAACAATTTACAACCCATCACAACATGACTGAGAATAGTAGTTTGAAAACTTTTCTTATCGTATTGAGATATTTCAATCTTCACATGGTATTCATTTATCTTCTCCCATTCGTGCGGCATATAAATCTCCCAAAAATGATCAACTATTTCTTCCTCATTGAAAATAAAATTTTCCTCCACCTCTATATGATCTCCATCGTCAACATATGTATCATAAGTTGGTGGAGAATTCCAATCCACAAAACATTGGGAAGGATCTTTAATGTTTTCTTCATATTGAAACTCTTCATCAACAAACTTAACTCTAAAGTCTAAGTCTCCATGTCGTTTATCCCGAACACGTTGTTCCCGAAACAAAACAAGCTTGTGATACGGGTTCTCGAAATTGGATTTTGAATTGCGACCGACAATATTGCAATACATCTCCAAGTTTTGCCCCGCCAGACGCTGGGTTAACTCCACAACTTGTCTCTTCAAATCTTCACTCATCACGTCTTGTATATTGCGCTAATGGTAAGGGACTTCCTCATTCGGAACTTGTCCACGTCGACCATTACCACTAGTCATGAAAAACTAATGAAAAAATTCATCCTAAGAAGATGCCAAGCTTTGATACCAACTGACACCGGGCAGAACTAGGATTGTTCTGACAACGTATAATAGCAGCATAAACTAAGAATTCAAGATAAAAAAGGGAACTCAGGAAGAGAGAAAATAACAAATAGGAAAGAGAAAATCCCTAAACACTCCAAATAAACAAACATAGAAATAACTTTGAAAGACTTAAATTTAATTGATAGTATAAACTGAATTGAAAAACAAGATTAGATGCCTTTATATAGGCTAGGCACTTCCTAAATTAACAAGGAAAAGGAAAAGCAAACCTATTTGGAAAAGGAAAACAAATCCTAATAGGAAAAGGAAAACAAATTTTAATAGGAAAAGAAAAACACAATCCTTTTTTTTTGATAAGTAATGATGATATAAAAGAGCGCAAAGGGGCGCAACCCATATACACGGGAAGTATAAACAGAGAGCGCCTAGGAGGGAGAGAAATGAAAAAGAAAATCAGAGAAACTAATCACTAAAGGAGCTAGCCAAGCGGCCGTCCAAGAGTAAAGAGTACAGAAGAAAAAATGAATCAATTCCTCTATGGTCCTAGTAGAATTTTCAAAACATCTAGCATTTCTTTCATTCCAAATACACCACATAAGACACAGAGGGATCATCTTCCAAACAACCGCGCTTCGAGAGCGACCTCCCGACCACCAACTAGCAAAAAAGGCCCTCACCCGGCAAGGCATGACCCAGTGCAACCCGAACCGCTGAAAAATCGTGTGCCAAAGAGCACTTGCAAGCTCACAGTGGAGAAGAAGATGATCGGCTGACTCTCCGGTCTTCTTGCACATACAACACCACTCCACAACCACTATGTTCCTCCTACGTAGCATATCATGAGTCAAAATTTTGCCTAAGGCCGCTGTCCACCCGAAAAAAGGCACCCGCTGAGGCGCCTTAGTACGCCATATGCTCTTCCAAGGAAACTCCTCTTGATTAGAAATGGCCAAGGCCTTATAGAACGATTTAACCTCAAACTTGCCCTTCTTGGACGGAGCCCAGCAAATATGATCTACACTGCCTAGGGAAACCTTGCAAGAGTACAACCGATCAAAAAAAGGAGAAACCAAATCCATCTCCCAATCTTGCACCGATCGTATGAAAATGACATTCCACTCAACAACCCCATTCCTTCCAATAAAATTATCCTTCACACAATCCTTATTGAAAAAGGAAAACTAAAATACACATGCATAATTAAAATAGCAATTTTCTAAAATTCCTCCTGCATAAAAAATTCATTGTTGAGGCTAGGTTTCTGGATAATTCCAACAAGTAATATGCTTAGACCGTCTATTTTGGATGGCTGGTCCAGATCTCCATCATGTGGTGGGAAAATTTTTAAGGACACAGGTTCATCAGAGCTTGAGGGGGGGGGGGGGGGGGGGGGGGGGGTACAATATAACTGGAAATGGGCCCAGTCTGATAGAAGGGTCATGGTAGAACTTGGTGATTCGAGAAAGCAGTAGCTGATTGGAGAGGAACTCTGATTAGATTACTAGAAACAAGGATGGTCGTTGCATAAGTGAGCAAGATGAACTTGTTGCAACGGATCTAGCTATATTAAAATACTAGTTGTTCTTGAGCCAGCCCGTAGCGACAGGAGACTACCCTTATTTAGGTGTTGCGAATAGATTGTGCCCTAATGCATTGAGGATCTAGAGCTGGTGGTTGTGGCCTCTTGAACTAAAAACCCTAACACCTTAAAAGAGAGACCAACATGAAAGAAAAGGGCGGTGATTTCCCAAAAAACCCCAGTTGTGGGGGGGGGTTGTGGTTGTGGAAGGGGGCTACATCTGCGGTTGGGTTGGGAGAGCAAGACCTGGGGGAGAAGGATGGGAGGTGGCGGTGAGGGGACGAGGAAGAAAGTGTGGAGGGCAGCAGGAAGGGAAGGGGAGGATAGATCTGGTTGAGGATGACTAGATTTGGGGAAGGAGAGTTCAAATCAGAGGGAGGAGGGGGTGGAGGGTGGCGATGATGGTCGGGATGGGCAGAGGAAGAAGGAAAGGAGAATTGGGAAGGAGAGGAAAAGGGAGAAAGAGAAGAGGGGAAGGGAAGGGAAGAGAATGAGGGCTAGGAGCGGCACCTCCTCAGGCAGAGCAAAGGTGAAGGAGAGAGAGACAGAGTTCATGGGTTGCTCAGCAGGGATTCCGCATTACATTGCATTTGTGTGCATGGCTACTTTCCACTTATGTTTGTGTAGTTGAAATAACCTAACAAACTTAAGATACCTTTTCTATTCATTTTTATTCTTACAATCTCAAGACATGTCTTTTGTTCATTTTGGCTAGTATTGATACTGGTCTACCTTCTTGCCTTTTTATGAGTAATTGTTGACTGTGTTACTGTGCTTCCAGGTGAGTCAACATACTCATGTATTTATGCGGGTACTGGTTCGAGGATGGCGATCTTTGTTTACCCATGATAGTAAACTCTTAAAACCACACTATTTTTTTCCCCCTCAATGCTTGCCAAATGCTCTCTCTCATGCTAATTTTTTTTTTTTTTCCTTTTTATGTATTGTTACAAGAATCTTGTCTGTAACATTAGGAATTTGGTCTAACATGAAAATGGCCGATGGTGCCTTGCCCAATCTGCCAGAAAAATATAGTTGTATTTGTTTGTTTCACATCAAATGAAGATTGACAGAAAGAAAGGGTCTCTCTCTCTCTCTCTCTTAGTTTTAACAAGTTTCCATGGATTCTATAAGCTTGTAAAACTACAGTAAGTCTTTGTGCGCCTGTGGCTGTGTGCACGCGGGGTTGATCTCCATTGAGATTATTGTGGCTTGAGACAACTTTTGAATTTGAGGGGTAAAAACTAATTTCCAACCGCGTGGTGTGACCTCCTGAAGAAATTAGCGACCATCACTTCAATTTGGTCGACTAGATCACTGGCTCTCTTTTTATATAAATTAGTGGACCCTGAATGTTGTATGCCAATAATGTTGATAGGTCGCGTGGGGGGCACGTGACCACTTTTCTGTTCATTTTAACGTCCAACTCTGACAGAGTAATCTTTTTTAACAATTGATGATAGTTTGCCGTATCCATATGCTATATTTTGAAGTTTGGTGATGTAAATGAAAATGTTGTTATAGTTTTAGTGTCAAAGTGTATTTTCCATAAATTATTGACTAAAAACAAAAATGAATGAGGATTGATGGCTCTTTTCATGATCAATTACTATGTGATAATAACTTTAATGGCACATGCAAGACTTGTAAATAGCAGCACAATAGGGTGGTAACTTTAATGGCACGTGCAAAACTTGTAAATAGTAGCACGATAGGGTGGTTAATTGATTGAGTTTGGTATTACAAATACATTGTGTTGAATTCTTAATTTTAGCTTTTTCAAATTTTGGTTCAAAAATGTATGTGTCAAATTTTTTAAAACCTTGTTGCTCTGTTTTGCTTTTCTTTTCTGCAAATATTGGAGAAGCTACTCCTCTCTTACAGAGAAAAAAATAAATAAATAATGACTCGGCCTTTTTCATTTGGCTTGTAATTAGTTAAAATATATTAAAATATATATGTATAGTTAACATATACTTTTTTTTTTTGGTTTAACCACCAAGGTAGTAGTTGAGTTGGTAAAGCATCAGGGGATAAGATTCAACTCCTTCGTTCCTTTCTTCTTAGTGGTCACAAGTTCGAAACTGCTTGTGGTAGTAGTCCGCGAACTAGATACTACTAAAAAGGAGCTTTACTAACTTGCACTTTGGTAGAATTGTGGTGACGGACTCACCTTCCCAAGCAGTAGCCATGACTCAAACCAAACATTCTACAGCAAGTAGGAATCCCATTGGTTACGTCTTTTTCTTCTTTTTTTTTTTCTAAGAAACTAAAAGATGTTCTTGAAAATAGTCTCCAAATACTGCACACAAAAAAGGTTTGATGATGATACTATGCACATTGGTCTTTTGTTTTTTTAGAAAAAAAATAAATAAATAAATAAAAAATCAAGACTTTGGTTGAAGGATATGACCAGAATTTGTTCCCATGTACGCGACAAGTATCCACTACCTCGTCCAACTGTGCTTTACGCTGTAATTTAAACTTAGAAAATTGTTTCAACTTCAACTTTCAAGTACGCCAATTATGCATTAATCTATTTTACCAAGGTGATTTTCTATGCACCGACAATGTAATGATTATATAGTCAAAGTACAAACTTCAGGGAAGATTCTTGATGGCTCGCGAAGCCATCTTCTTACTGCTCATGATTCGTAAGCTTTGCCTCAATATGTCAATCTCCCTTTCCTTCTTGTAATCCTCATGCTCTATGGAAGCTAGCTGCGCTTTCAAGGCTTTGATGGTCTCTTCCTTGGCAACCACTTCTTTCTGTAACTCCTCTATCATGTCTTCTTCCTCTGATCTCCAATACTGTGCATCCCCTGCAGACAAAAGTGTCGAAAAGTTACTCTGATAAGCCTCCATTAACTCAAATTATTGGTAAATGCTACATGCATGGTGCTGTCACTGTACGATGTGGGAGTGAGTTTGTTTTATTCAAACTTTTAAGGAAAAAGGATCTTCCCAATCCCATAAAGTGAATCGAGATGCTGTTTTTGTTCTCTAAACGTCTTGTATGTTGTTGCATCACAAAAGATTGGGACCCAAAAGTTTTGAGAGATCCAGCAAACAATTATGCAATCGCGGAATTTACGAATTACAAGGAAGAATTATATGGGTGTCAGTTTCATCAAATGTCACACTTCAGTTATCGAGGAAATATTGTGTCCTATGTCCTGGAGAATGTCACTAACCTGCTTATCTAGGCCACTGTTGAGCTGCTTAAACTAAGAAGAACAAAATATGCATATCCACTCAATTATGCTGAAGATTACAACTAGATTGGCTATACAATATTAGACCACCTACTCTACTTTCAGTGCAAGAAAAAGTAAGAACTTTTTAAAAATAAACATCAATCAGAGAATCCTTTTAATGTCCTTGTAGTGGAATCCCACGAAAAAATATGACTTGATTTCCTGCAGACGGCTGTGCACATATGGGAACTTTTCCCTGATTAATCAGAATTCCAACTAATTTTCTTTTCTTTGTTTTGCATTATTAACTTCCATGATAGACTAGGCATTGTCATTTTAAGTTGAGTTTCCTTATTTAGGTTTTAAATCCACCAATATTTTTAGCATTAGTTGCAGAATGCAGAATAATTACCCATATATATATATATAATTAGATCAATTGTAGCAATTAGTTCTTTCCTTGTGAAGCTTTGTATTTTCTATTATGGAAAGAGGGTTGAATGTAATGAAAGAACAACTTAGAATGATGAATTATTGAGAATTATTGAAACTATTAGTTTCTGTTGTGTTTATAAGCTATATGATAACTTGCTGTTTCATAGAAAAGAAGATGTTTTTGCTTGTTTTTTTATTGCATTACCATAATCAAGTACTTCATCCTCATTTACGTATAAATTACCTTGTTCTGTTCTATCAAGAGAGAAAAGGAGTTTAAAGAGTGAAGCATATATATTAATCAGAGAAGTACTACTAAACATTCATGTGCATGCACTAGAGAGAGAGAGAGAGAGATGTTCATGTACCACGATCTGTCCTTTGAATGAGATGATCAAGCTCAGTCTTAATGGCAAGATAGAGGTGCTTCCACTTCTCCACAGCCTCATCACGCCGAGCTCTCTCCTGCCTCATTTGCTCCACCAAGAAGCTAGTACTCAACAATTCTTGCCCTTTCTCACTCACCTGCGCCTGCCCCATCCCTCTAATCTTATCTTCTTTCTCTTCCACCATCTTCCTCAGCCTCTTCACCTCCTCTCTCAGCCTCTTCCTCTCTTGCTTCCACTCCGCCTCCTTGAATGCAAACACCATCATGTCCCGCTCATGATAATTACCCTTGCTCTCCTTCTCCCTCTCATACACCATCTCCTTCACTTCCTTCTGCAGAAACACAGCCTTCTCTATCACCCCTCCAACCCTTTCGTCACACAAATTCCTCCTGTTCATCATCTTGCTCTTGCTAGCATTCACACCCATCTAGCTCTAGTACTCTTACACCGAGGGAGAAGAGCACGGATGGCATAAATTAATAGAGCTCGGTCTAATTAGGCCTCACAAGACTTAATCATTAATGCAACTATGCAAGTGTCAAAGAGGATCCCTCGTGAAGGGCAGCTTGTGATGATTTTTCATGGAGATTTGACACACATGGCCTGCAACCAAACATAAATGGGGACATGCCAAGTCACATGCGATTTTTGTCAAGGAGCGTGGGGTAGATCACGTCCAATTATTACCCAATTTATTGCCAGCTTCCAATGGAGACCCTACATTACTTTCTTCGCAATTGCATTATGGCGAATTGTACTTCAAAGCATCCTTCCACTATTCCACACTCCATACTTTTGTAGATGGACCAATAATAAATATTCCTAGCTAATGCAATCCATAATTCTAATTTTGAATATAAAATCAGAAAACAATAGGCCAGAAACAAGAGAAGAGGAGAGAACACAAAATATTTGGGTGGTTTGGCCTCAAAGGCATGTATCCACCGTTTGGAAGTGTCCAAATTAAAGGCATCACCCCAACTACTGCAAAGGGTGTTACTGTCGGGTTGTTGTTTCATTGTTTTACTAATTGTTCAGTTTAATGGTTGTTTAACTGGTTTATTATTGTGGTGCGAGTAGAAGTCTATCTTATTGACAAAACAGGTCATGTTAAGTCATATTTATCTTTTTTTATGTTGTTATTTGGACAAAATTAGGTTTATTTCTTTTAAGAGTCTTGTTGACAGCAAATTAGATTGTTGAGTCGTGAATCATACGTAAGTCCTATTCTTATGGGACTCTATTTTCTATTATATTATGTTCTTTAAATACCGCATTAGTTTGGTAAAAAGAAAGCAATCAAGAAAAGTACCAAACATTATGTTTGTAAGAAATGAGAGCACCTCTAACTGCTGCTTGTAAAAAGCCTAAAAACTCTATCAAATCTATCTTTCATCTCCTACCATATCTATCATTCTTGTTAAATTCTCACTCACATTATGTACGCAACATATGGGTGATTGGACCACTCGATTTGGTGGTTGCAGCCACCCGTTGGCATGTGAAAGGCGTAAAAAATATGACAAGGCAAGTCAAATAAGGTAGGCTCTTAATAAAGAAAATATAATCAACCTAATAAGACATGCACAGATTTTTTCTTTCAACATTTATTTTCTTATGTTTGTTGCATAATTAGGTCAAATCATAAACCAATCAAAAGACTTTTTGGGCTAATTTTAACTTATTTCCATTGCCGCCAGTGGCGGTGGTTTGATGGTCTTAGAGCATTTTTAGCAGTTTTCTTATCATTTTTCTTACATTTAAAGATTTAAACTATTTTTTATTTTTTTATGTCAAAATACACCCCAATAATTTCTCTTAATCATTTTCTATATCATTAAAATATTTATTTTTTTTAATTATATTATATACATGAGAGGAGAGATGAGAGAGAATTGTTAGAGGAGAGAGAGGAGATCAGAGAAGAGAGAGAATCATTTTTTTATATTTTAATAATAATAAGGATTGCAATAGTGGAACCCAAAACATTGGGTTTTACAGTAGCAATCTTAATGTTTAGGGTTCATTTAGAGAGTCTGTTGTAGGATTTTTTTGCGATTTTTGAAACATATTCCCTAAACTTAGGAAACAGACTCTCTATAAGGGAGTTTGCTGGGAATGCTCGGCAATATTCTCACTGAATTTGAATAATGCAAGAGCATGGGTTCGACTCTTGAATATGATAATTCTCATGCTTATTTGTATTATCCCCTTGAGTCCCATCAATGCCCTGGTGAGGCGGTCATTGAGTTATGGATTGGTTGGTATTGAGGGTGTGCCTAAGATTTTCGCCGTCTAGGTTTCTCCTAATCAGTTTTCTCCGGATTAATGTTACTATGGTCACGTCCAATTAGAATAACCACAATTGGTCTCATCTTCTAACTTAAAAAATAAAAAAAATAAAAAAATAAAAAAAAAAACTTGTTTCCATTGTGGAGTGACTCCATGAAAAAAATCAACAAATTTACATTCCCCTTTTTTCCTTGGTGTATATATATATATATATATATATATATTAATCTCATGGATATTTTATAACAACAGTAAAATTATTTAGCCATGGACTAATAATATCACATACTGAAAAACCATGGACTAGTCAGTAGTCATCTCTGTCTAGTTGTCTGTACTTAAAATTCTTGCCGGTCCACATCTGGCGGATGCCATGATGGTCGACTAGAGCAGCCAGAGCCTTGGGAAACACAACAGGAAGTATAGCTATGTTTGGGAGAGCGTGGCCCGGCACTGTAGTTGGAACGGCATTGTTTCAACTACAGTGCCAACTGACACGTGGCGTTAGAAATTAAATTTTTATCTTAATTTTTTTTTAAAAAAAATCAAAATATAAAAAAAAAAAAAAAAAAAAAAAAAGGGGTGGGGAACGCTGGGGTGGTTCCAGCCACCCTTTGGCCAAAATGGGGTGGCCGGACCACCCCATTTTTGGCCAAGGGGGTGGCTAGAGCCACCCCTGGCCGATCTGGGGGTGGTCGAACCACCCCCGTGGCCAAGGGGGTGGTCCGGCCACCCCTTAGCCCCCCCAAAAAAAAAAAAAAAAAAAAAAAAGGGAACCGGTGCCTTTGGGGGTGGCCGGACCACCCCCAAGGGGCTGGGGGTGGTTTCGACCACCCCATACGGCCCCCCTTGGCCACGGGGGTGGTTCGACCACCCCCAGATCGGTCAGGGGGTGGCTGGAGCCACCCCCTTGGCCAAAAATGGGGTGGTCCGGCCACCCCATTTTGGCCAAGGGGTGGCTGGAACCACCCCAGCGTTCCCCACCCCTTTTTTTTTAATTTTTTTTAAAAATATTTTGATATTAAAAAAAAAAAATTAAGATAAAAAATTAATTTCTGGCACCACGTGTCAGTTGGCACTGTAGCTGGAACAGTGCCGTTCCAGCTACAGTGCCGGGCCACGCTCTCCCCAAACATAGCTTATGAGGAGAGAGTATATATTTAAATATTCGTGCTGCAAAATGCAAATTATATCCTTTTTGGGAGATGGATATTTATTATTTGTTATTGTTGGAAAACAAACAAATTCCAATATATGTTTATATGTAGGAAATTTCCATTGCTAACCCATACAAATTTATTAGGGTTGTACAAATCCATTTCTGGTTATAAATCCTTGGATCCCCTTCCTGAGAACGACTTGCAGTTAATGCCTTGGAATATAATTTTGCAGTCATTTGTCCAGGACCCCCCCGGTGGTCCATTAATTTTGGCATTTTCAATCATTTGTTTGCTTATAAAACTCAATTGCATGAGTTAAATTTAGCAAGTGAGACGCAAATGTGTAAGCCCATTTCAAAAGATAGCCCACATTGGACAAATCTCTCTCTCTCTCTCTTCCCAATAATCCAACTTCATCTTATTTTCTATATCATAAAGAGATAAATCACCCTCAAGACTTATTGGGGGTAGTTTCAGCCACCACCTTTGTGCGAAGGAGGTGGCCGAAATCACCCCCAGTACCCACTGGGGGTGATTTCGGCCACCCCCTTTGTACCAAGAGGGTGGCTCGATGGCCAAGTAGTCACCTCCAAATTTTTTTTTTCTTTTTTCTTTTTTGAAAAAACTATTTTTTTTAAAAAAAAATTAATTACATGATACGTGTCAACATTTGATTAGTGCTGACGTGACATTCGGTTAATTTTTAGACAGAATTTTAACAGAGGTACTATTTCCGTCTTTATGAAAGCTACAGGTACCTCCTGTGATACAAATTAAACTCTAGGGGACAAAAAATAAAGAATCCAAAAAATAGAGTTTTTAGCATTTAACCCGAAAAAGTATTGAAAGATTTCATGTAATGCTTTATTGGGTGGATATAAATAATATAATTCACCTAGTTGCTAAATGGTAGCCTTTTCCAAAAAAAAAGAAAAAAAAGAAAAAGAAAAAAAGAAGAGTAATGCTAAAAGCTATTACGTGAAAAAGTGAGCATCTAAACGTATGTATAGCATTTTTTTTTTCTCGTTATAATTCCCCACCCTTCCAAAAAAAAGAGCTTGGGACATAAAATGTTATAGAGGACTCAGAATGTTTACAATATTTAGAATATGATTGCATGTGAAAGGCTATCCAGGCTTAAAGAAAGTGTGAAAAATATATCATAGATAAGATAGAAGAGCTTAAAATATATTTTGTAATTTGACTTGCAGACTGCCAGTTACATGACGAGATAAGAGTTATGATCTAATTATTTTCCATGTGTGCTTTTGTCCTTGCTCCTATTATTACTCCCATTTGAATGGTCGGAGCTGATATGCTCACCTACCCCCTCTTCCGATTAATTTTATAAGTTACTATTGTGTTTCTTTAAGAATTAAATAATTTTTAAAATTGTAATTTGATTAAAATTTAATAATAATTAATCGTAAGGTTAATAATGATTTTAAAAGCAACATCATTTATAAAGTGACATAAGAGTAACTTTTAACATTATTCTCCTCTTTTTTTCTCCCTTCAAAATCCCAAACTCTCTTTTACTTCAATTATCACTTTTAGCTCGAAAGAAGTAATAAATAATAATAATAATACATTTTCTTAAAAGATGTGTCTTTTAAGAAATTATAGCAAGAATAACTTTTAAAATCACATAAATATAATAATACATTTTCATGTAAACTATAATAAATACATGAAAGGTAACTCCACATAAATAAATAAATAATAATAATAATAATAATAATAATGTATAACATTGCTCTCTCCGTGAACCTTTGTGTAGCTTAATAGTCACGTGTTCCTTTCAACATTCCGTAGATTAATGAATGCCACAAATAAAGGCGACAACTTTTGGTTATGATGAAGTTGAAGAAATTCTTTAGCCTTTTGCGTTAGACTGGCACCCATATCCCTAATCCCTACGCCTTTAGCAAACAATTGATGGTGGCCTTTGGTGGGCCGTGGGCGTCGAATAATTATGACTTTTAGGCCATCCCAATACTCAATGTTGGTGGACTTTTGGGCCACACTAGATTTTTAACACTGACGTCATTTAATTTGTTACACTCCACTCCATCATGCTCTATTCATCTCACCCGGTCAAATTTCCACGTCTAATCGTGGAATATTATTACTATACATCCAACTCATTTTTTTTTAAAGACATTTGAGACATTTGTCCAAAAAGATACTATTTTGTGATGGTTTACGTGGGACACGCACATTGCCCGATTGCGAAAAATACGTGTTTATATAGAGTAAGTTATCTTTAAATAGTATGAAGTATTTTTTTTTTTGAAATGTTCACACAAGAGAAGGAGGAGGAGGGATTCGAACTAGTGACCTCTGTTTCATTAGGCGTGATCCACAGCCGATTGAGCTACCCTTTGCGAACTAGTATAAAGTATTTTAAAGTAAATCTATTAACAAAATTGTGCCGAATGACACTCAAAGCAAATAATATTATAGTACTTGGATCGAAAGTATTACATGTGATATTTATCGGAGATTTCTATTTTTAAATAAAAAAACACACGAAAAAAAAAAGAAGAAGCATAATATCTTAATATTAAATATAAAAGTAATATGAAAATATACAAAATAGAAAGAAGACAAGAAAGGTAAAATCCTATTCTGATCACAAACTTTTCATAAAGACAGAACGTTCATATCATAAGTTAAGACAATTTTGCAAAATATATTTGTGAGAAAAAAAATATATCGTTTTCAAAAATTGATATGAAAGACTTTTGATACCAAAAAAAATAATAAAAATAGAGAGAGAAAAATGGTAAATTAATATTAAACCTTTTAATATTACAATATTAAAAGGTAATATTGATACCCACAGACATTTGATACCCACAGACATGTTTTTTTTTTTTTTTTTTTTGTTTTCCTTCCTCCTTTGTCTTTTAGATAAACCTTTTAATATTACAATATTCCTAATTTTCTGACCTTACGTCAACCATATCTCTTTTCTGTCAATCTGACCGCCAATAACGCACCGAACCCCGCATCGAATAACAGCCGTCGATTGTAGAGATCGGCGCTACACATCGTCACTAGGCGACAAAGACGACGTGTCAAAAGCGCAGGGCAACAACATGATGTGAAGTATTTCCCCGACAAAACAAAAGGCGTTAAAACGAGTCTGTGGGGCCCGCATAAGAAGAAAGTATCTTCGCTTGGCCGTCGGTTTCTGGAGTGGGGCTCGATGGTCAGCTTCTCACCGGCGGGCAGGAGTAGTGCTCCTAGAGGTGGAAGAGACCTCAAGAGACGGTGTTGGTTTGGATTCCGGAAATGCCCTGGGTTTTGTGAGAGAATAACGAGAATGCCAACCTTTCACGAGCCGTGTACGGTCTAGGATGGCTCATTCATCTCATGCCATGTATCAATGTGTTTATTTATTTTTTTGTTATTTTACTTGGCAAAAGGGATGTATTATTCTCTTGAACTTAAAAGGATATCATGCAATAATCATATATAAAACCTGTGTTCCTCTGTGATATTCATCGTTCTATTTGATGTCATGTAGCTTTTTGGTAAATTAAACTTTAGCTCTCAATTAACTTTTCAATAGTGATCGGACATGGATGAGGGTGTCACTTTGGAGTTTATAGAACAGTGCAGTACTGCAGGACATGATGGGTGAAAAAGAAAAAGATTTCACATGAAATACTTTTAACAGAAAGACAAAGTCCCTGTTGTTGGTGTGGTGTGGTGTGGTGTGGGGACATTACCTTTATATTATTAAGAGATTCATGGTTGGACCGAAATAGAGCTCATGCATGGGGCATTCATTACCTTCAATAAGAATGGCATATTTATATTTTTATGTCCTTTTTGTTCTCTATTTGAAAACAAAACGGGGGAAGTGTTAAGATTTAAAATCTCTTAAACTAAGGTATTAAATTTATAAAATTAAAAACTAGGGTCTTAATATCAAAATGATAATTGATAAAATATAACAACTTTTCTTTAATACGAAAAATGAAGTAACACTTACTAGGGTATTCTAGTTTGGATGAAATTTCTCTCAACTTACTATAATAATTGCCAAATATCTTCTAACATGTTTGAATTTTTAGGTTAGTAGAATTGTAATAAATTACTGTTAAAGTAAATATATGCATCTTACATGTTATAAGACATTTGACATTTATTAGAGTGTATTGGAGAAAATTTCATTTAAACTAACTTAGAGTAAATTTCACAATAGCGAGATTAACATACCTTACGCAAACATATAGTATGGTAGTAGCATGGAGAGCTAGAGATGACATAATTGTAAATGGATTTGGTTTACATGCTATTATTAAAATAACAGTATATATGCTGTAGTTGAATCAATGGTCAATATTGAATTTTTCAAAATATCTTTTTTCATTTTCTCTCTTATTAAATGCTTATAAAAATAAGTCAACTTTAAAATTCAATCTTGACCGTTGATTCAACTATAACCATACATGCTGTTATTTTAATAACAGCATGTAAGCCGGATCCATCGTAAATGTACAATTTTTTTCTTTGAAGCATTTATAGCATCCTAGTAAAAAAAAGCCAAAATGTTAGAAGAGAGTTATAAAAAGCTATCCATTACTCTCTCTCTCCAGCTTTTATTTGCTCTTGTCTCACTCTAGAGTCTAGACTTTCAATAATTATGTCATTTCGTTAATCAATTAGCTAAATGACATTTGAAAGATGCTTAACGAGCCAAAAATACTTTTTGAAAATTGAACATCTTGTTTACAGTTTACTTGTTTTCAAACACATTAAGATGGACAAAAAAAAAAAGAAAAAAAAAAAAGAAAAAACACAATAATAAGATGGACAAAAAAGCGAAAAGCCTAAGATAACACGATGAACCGGAGAGTCGAACCATGGACATACAGACCGGACCAGTTTTCATGACACGATGTTGAAGAGACAACGGTAGCGCGGGGAAGTCCGAGGAAAATGGTCGTGCTGCGCCGAATCAGAGCACCTTCTCATTAATAAACGGAAAAATAGCAGTTAAAAGGTTTCTTAAAAAACAGTAGCTCAAAAGAATGGTAGTAACCGAAAATAAAACAAAAAGTCGTGGGGAAATCCGGAAGGAGCAAAAATAGTTGAGTTTGCGCGTTCAAGTTCTTGTTGCGTGCTCTTGATAGGGAAGCCAAAAACGTACACACAGAGAGCGAGAACCGGGGGAGAGAAAGTGCGAGAAACTCAGAGGGAAAATTGTTGCAGAGGAAGGGCTTGTTGTCGTTCCCGATCCTCTTCCCGCCATTGCTTAACCCTCTGCAACCACATTTTTCCATTTGACCTCATTTCCTCATTCATTAGCCTCCAAAACAAGATTTTCTCAAACGGCGGGAGAGCGCGGAAGCCCGTACAGCTAGGGCGTAAAAGCGGAGCAATAGCACTTGTGCCTGGTGCGACTCCAAATTCAAGGAAGGTTTGGGGCAATTGAGACCGAGATTGGATCGAGTTTGTTTGGATTGGAGGGATTTATGGTTTGGTCGCATTGGGTGGTGCTTGTTGTTGAGGGAATTTAGGGTTTATTAGCTGAGCCTCGGATCTCTGTCTCGTCAAGTTTTCGTACGCAAATGGTATTCGTCTCTCTAGCTTCTTGGCATTATCTTCCTCTCCAAGTTTTCAGTTTGTTTCTTATTTTTGTTGAATTTTATACGTCTTTTATTTGTTTGCATTAATTTATGTTATTTTTCTTAGCTTAGAATGACCAATCTATGCTTAAGTTTGAATTGTTTCTGTGATTAGTTGGCAGAAATTACGACCAAGTTTATAGCTTTGATAGGTATTGAGAAAGCTGATATATCTGTATGTTTAAAAACAAAGAAAAAGAAATGTGGTTTCTATGTGGAAATTTTTGATATATCTGTATGCTTACAAAATTAAGACATATCTTTTTTTTATTTTTTATTTTTTAATTTTAATTTTTACATTACAAAAAAAGAGTTACCCAAGTGTAAAAGTATCAGATAGTAGTCGGGGAGCTAAATGTCTACTCAGTATCAAACAGTGCTGTTTCCCCCCTTTCTTGTTGTGACAAATAATGCTATTTAGTTCTGGCATATGTTGGGTTTGATGATATGTCTTGTTTAATCGCATTGGGTAGCAGTTGGTGTGATTCTATGGTTCTTGTTGAAAGTTGTGTATATAGAACCTGCATTGTTGTTGCTGCTGCAGATATTTGGATTTGGTAAACCTTACATCAACATGGCAAGAGTGCATTGCACTAGTGTTTCCTTGAAGTGCCTAGCCATCTGTGGACTTTTCTATAAACTTAAATACTACGAACAACTGACAAAGTGATTTATTAACAGTATTAGCATTAAAAGTGCTGAGGTGCTTCATGGCAAGCTGCATCATACTTTGGTTTACCTGGTTTAAGACGATTTCCTTTGAATGTGGAACTGCATTTTTTAATTTTTTTTTTTTTTTTTTTTAAATTTTTGTTTTTGTTTTTTTTATTTTTATTTTTATAATGTATAGTGATTTCATCTAATGTGCCATAAGGGGCAAAAGTCAAGTGAGAAAATACTTCAGGACTCAGATTTTATTGTTATATTTATTTTAGCAGATTATGTAATGAGATGTTTAGAAAAGCAAACCTTTAAGAGGCTGCTCTGAAATTATTTTATCTTGCTAAAAGTCTCATTTGATAATGATTAACCATCAGTCAAATTATGGTAAGTGTTTTTGTTAATTTTGCCGAGGGAGGCAAAGGGACTCTCCAGTTTTGTATGTATTTGGATTCCTATACATTCTTGGTTGCTTTCTTTCTGCTATCCTCACATGTTGCTTTCTTGCATCCAACTCATATTTGATGCCATCGTCCATCTTGGAAATTTGCTATTTTCACAGTCTGCTCTTTTCAATAGATGTGCTGATGATGTAATTGACCACACAGGTTACTCAAGCCAATTTAGTGGTTGGATCTCTTGTTTGGGTGGAGGATCCTGAGGTATCTTGGATAGATGGTGAAGTTGTGGAAGTTAATGGTGAAGATTTAAAAACAAACTGTACGTCAGGGAGGACGGTGAGTGCTACTTCTTATAATCTATAAAGTTAGTCTTAGAACTGTGGGATTTTTGTTTATCGATAAAGAAATTTTGATTTCATTATATTGTAGTGTTTGTTGTTTCTATATTGAGTTTATTCACATGCTTAAAATCTGCATGGGATAATTGACGCTGATTTATTTGTGCATTTACTGGTTTAGTACCAACTGAGTGGTATAAGACACATTCCAGGGAAACATTTACTTGAAGTTTAAGAAATGTTTGGGGTAGCATTTATTCTCGACCAAAACTCTTAAAGGTTAGAAAAATTAATTCATAGTTGTCAAAATGCCAAGGTGAGAGATACCATATTTGAGGTGGGAGATGGATCAAAGGTTAGATTTTAGCATGATCTTTGGTGTGGGGATATGGCCCTTAAGGATGTCTTTCCAGTTTTATTTGGTATTGCTTGTGCAAAGGACACTTTTGTTGCAGCTCACTTCGAATTTTTTGGAGGTGCCATTAAGTGGTACTTGAGCTTTGCTAGAGCGGCTCATGATTGGGAGGTGGATGCCTTTGGTTCGTTCTTTAGGATGCTGTATTTAGTGAGAATGAGACGGTAAGGAGAAGTCAAGTTGTGGTGGGTCCCTTCCAAAAGAGGGTTGTATGGTGTTAAATCCTTCTATAGAGTCATGAGTTGTCATGATGGCTTCCGTTTTCCTTGGAAGAGTATTTGGCAGACTAAGGTTCCGTTGAGAGTGGCCTTTTTTTGCGTGGTTGGCGGCCCTAGGAAAGATCCTTAGCATGGATAATCTTTGGACGTGGCACATCATTATGGTTGATATGTGTTGTATGTGCAAAAGGGGTGGGGAGTCTGCACTCCGCAGACCATCTCCTTCTTTATTGTGAGGTTGTTTGTGCCATTTGAAAGGTTTTCCTTAGTCGATTTGGGTTGTCTTGGGTTATGCTTAGATGAACAATCGATTTGTATGCTTGTTGGTGAACTGCTGACAACACTTAAGAGTGCTGTTGTATAGAAGATGGTGCCTTTTGCGGTGTCTTTGGAAGGAAAGGAATGATAGAAATTTTGAGGACCACAAGAGGACTTTGGAGGAGATTAAGTATTTATTTTTCAACACTTTAAATCTTTGGACAGATGCTTATGTTTCTTCTGTGGTGATTAGTTATCATGATTTTCTTGTTTATTTTGTCTCTAATAGTTAGGTGACTTCTCCTGTATACTTTCTGTGTACATGGGGGCATCTTACGCTTTTAATGATATCTTGATTGCTTATTAAAAAAATGCCAAGGTGATATTTCACAATGGTGGCTATATATTGCTTATATTAAGATGTTGTCAGCGAGTTATCCCTTCCTTTTACTTTTCATGGCTATATTCTTTGTCATTTATTACTTTTGAAGAATTCAATTTAACTGTAAAGTTCTCCATTGCGGTTTTGTTTGTGACTAAGAAATTATCTCTGAAACGTAGGTCTAAAAAGTTCTTACATTGCCTATCATCTTTCCAGTGCAAGAGAAAAGCTACCTGAAATCTCCATTTACTAAGAGAAGCGGTTTTCATTTCTTCTCTTGGGAGGCCACTGACCTGGAAATATTCACTTTTCCATTCTTCTTATTTTACCCAAGTATTTTAGACTGAGCATATCTGCATCAAAACTATGATGGTTAAGGTTCATTTGAAGTTCTTCTCTCCGTGATATTAACAGGGATCATTGTATGTTTATGTAATACAGTGCCTGCATCTTTATATTTTGTATTTTGTATTTTTTTTGTCCTGTTGGTGGTTTTTTTTCTTCTTCATAGTTACTCTATATAAAAGATTGAGATAAAGTCTATAGTGTTACTATTTGTTTATGTTGTAGGCTGTGGCTAAAGCATCCAATGTCTATCCGAAGGATCCTGAATTTCCTCCATGTGGTGTTGATGACATGACGAGGCTGGCTTATCTGCATGAACCAGGGGTTCTGCAGAATTTAAGATGTCGCTATGATATAAATGAAATATATGTGAGTATTAATCATAAGTTTCATGTTCCCACTCTTCTCCTCCTGCTTTTATTGTGGCTATATTCATGTTGAAATGGATGGTTCTTTATTGAGATCAACTGCTTCAAGTTGTTTCCATAATAATGCATTCCTTGGTCATCTTTATATGTGTCTAAGAAGTGTGGTTGTGTATACTTATTTGTTGTTCACATCATATGTGTCAACTTATTTTTTCCCAATCTGATTTTCAGAATTATATCTCTGGCAGTTCAAGTGTGGAAAGCTAAACTTTCTGGTGGTGTTTGCAGACTTACACAGGAAACATATTGATAGCTGTCAACCCGTTTCGAAGGCTACCTCATTTATATGATAAGCATATGATGGAACAGTATAAAGGGGTGGCTATAGGTGAGCTGAGCCCACATCCTTTTGCTATTGCGGATGCTGCGTACAGGTATCTGTCCTATACTGGTGTCAAAAATTGTTGAAGTTCTTGATGATATTTAATGTGCCTAAAAAAATAAAATAATTGTAAATGCAGATTGATGATGAATGAGGGAATAAGCCAGTCAATTTTGGTTAGTGGGGAAAGTGGAGCTGGTAAAACAGAAAGTACAAAAATGCTTATGCGTTATCTTGCCTATATGGGAGGCAAAGCTGCAGCTGAGGGTCGACGGTCTGTGGAGCAGCAAGTTCTAGAGGTAAAAAAAGTATTTACTTATCCAAATAGGTGTGTCAAAGGTGATACTTCTGATGTTGCTTTCTGGGGTGTCATGACTCTTCCTTTGAAAGGGGATCTTTGAGTGATAAATTCTAGTATGTTTTCTGTTTTTCTTCTTTTTTATTTGGCAGTCCAACCCTGTTCTAGAAGCATTTGGTAATGCAAAGACGGTCAGAAACAATAATTCAAGGTGGGAAATCCATTGCTCAAGTCATTCATACTTTTTTTGTTCCTTCTACTTTTATGATCTGTTATATCGTCTATTTGATTGGTTAAATTCTGCCCTAAATGAAGTGTAACACATTTGCAGTCGATTTGGTAAGTTCGTGGAGATTCAGTTCGACCAAAGAGGCAAAATTTCTGGAGCTGCCATCAGAACATATTTACTAGAACGATCTCGTGTTTGTCAAGTGTCTGATCCTGAACGAAATTATCATTGCTTTTATATGCTTTGTGCTGCACCACCAGAGGTAAATTGGTCTCTTGCATGTGTATGGAATTCTGTTTGTGGAGAAATTAAAGTCTGCTGCCATGCTCTGGTATTGGATGTTGTAGAACAAATTCTTCTTTGAGTGAAAACTTTTTATTCAGGTTAAAACCAAAACAATGATCAATGTGCTAACTCATGAAGAGTCCCCAAACCACAGTAATATTTAACTCACGAACTTTCTTGGGCAATCAGTCAGAGACAGATGTAATCAGTCAGACAGATTTGTCGAAGCGATCAGAAAAAGATCATCTTGAGTATCTTCTAGAGGGATTTCTTATTTGAGGAGCACTAAATTGCTCCCAAGTCATTCTACTATTCTAGGCATGTAAGATATCCCATGTTTCGAGATAGTGTCATAATCTTTTCTGATACCAAAACTGCTATAGGACAGCCGTTTAATTTGGATATTAGTTTTTCTCAATATAGGTGAGCTACAAGGTTTTAGATTTTCAGGTTTGTTGATTGGAAGGCTAGCTTAAGGATTAAGGAATGTTTGGAATTGAATAATATAAGAAAAATAAGCATCAAAGGTGTCGTTTGGGGGTTGTGAACAGTTCCCGTGAATAGTAACTTGATCTTTTCTGGGTTTCTTTTGCTAATTTATTGTGGCTATGTTGGGGTTTATGAAATAGGTTTACTGGGAGAAACTATGCTTGATAAAGGTTCAGATGAGTTCTGGTTGTTGATTAAATTGAAGGAAAAATGAGAAGAGCAAGTTGAAAGAAGATATACGAAACCTCTGAATCTCACCAAAGTCTTTTAGGAGTCATCTAGAAAATTTTCATGGAGTCTCATTATTAAAAGGAGAGCAAACACGCTGAAACTTCGTTATAAACATTTCCCTCATTTGTAAGAGTTACATCAATATTTATAGACTTCTTGTGCTCCTGACCCTAGTAGGATTTAAGACTAGTACAGGAAGTTCTAGAACCAAGCTTAAAACTACGAATAACCTATGGAGCTCTTGTATTATGCCTAACTAATCTTAATCAATATTCTTTAGTTCTAAGCTTGCTTTTCCTTTTTTTGTTTTTTGTTTTTTTTTTGAGCTTCTTGTGTCCTGCATTGGTTGCTCATCTATCTGATATTTTGAGTTCAGGAGCACTTCTGAAGGCCCTCTAGGTCTTCTTATTTGTTTGTGTTATAAATTTCCTTCAGAGGTTGCATTGCTCATGTCAAGCCTTTTTAATCCCCCCGAGTGCGAGTTTTAGTCTCATTAGAATATGCTCCCCTAACAGACCTGAGAAATGATAAAAGGCTATTTTATCACCCTTTGATTGACCAAGCATCCTTGTTATCGGTATAAATTTGTAGTTTGCTTATTGAACATTCATCAAATGAAGGGTTATCTAATTCTCAAGAGGCTGGGAAATGGAAAAAGTGAAATATGTGGTATAGCTATAAAATTTCTGAATTCTTGTAGATTTTCTTAGCGCCACAATTCATGCTATAATTTGTTCTCTGTTGGATTGGTTGAACCCTAAGTTTGATTCCATTTCCTACATAGAAAAAGAGTTTCTGTGGTGGCATTTACAGCTTTTGTTATTAGAAACTATGACGCACTAACTTTAAATTTTATGTCAAGTTGGTTACCTGCTTAGTTTCTGTTTAACTCTAAATGAAATAATCAAAATTAATTGAATTTCTCACATGTTTCATTGTGTCTCTGCTATCAGGATGTTGAGAGGTACAAATTGGGCAACCCAAGAACATTCCATTATCTAAATCAATCAAATTGCTATGAGCTGGATGGAGTGGATGATTCTAAGGAGTACCTTGCAACTAGAAAAGCTATGGATGTTGTTGGGATCGGTTCTGATGAGCAGGTACTATTTCTTATTAGTTTTTTAACAGGAAATATTTATATGAGAAACTCTACTAGAATTTCTTGTTCTCAGGATGCAATATTCCGAGTTTTAGCTGCAATACTCCATTTGGGCAACGTTGAGTTTGCAAAGGGGAAAGAAATAGATTCTTCTGAACCCAAAGATGATAAATCTTGGTTCCATCTCAAAACAGCAGCTGAACTTTTCATGTATGTGATTCTTCATCACTAGTGGCAATGAAGTTATTGGTAATTTCTTAGGGGATAATTGTTTACAGTAATGTCTGGAATGTGAAATGCTAATCCATAATCTGCATTTTTTGTTTAGGTGTGATGAGAAGTCTCTTGAAGACTCATTATGCAAACGTGTGATTGTGACGCGTGATGAGAACATAACAAAATGGATTGATCCAGAGTCTGCAGCACTCAGTAGAGATGCTTTGGCAAAAATTGTTTATTCAAGGTTATTTGATTGGTAGGTTGCAATATACTTCATAGCTCCATCATGAATGATCTATTCTGTCCGTTAGTATATCTTCCTTCTTTCTTTTTGATTAAATGTTTTGAGCACTTGTTGACCCAGGCTCGTGAACAAGATTAATAATTCTATTGGTCAAGATCCTGATTCAAAAAACTTGATTGGGGTTCTCGATATTTACGGATTTGAGAGTTTCAAGACAAACAGGTGCTTAACCGGTACGCTTTTATTTTTGTTATTCATGGAGGTTAATTTGTTGCAAAGCAACAGCTGGGAATCCCAGTGATGATCTGATGGGGATGCCTAACTAGGATAGTTAAACTTTGTGGCCTTGATGACATTTGTATGTTAATTTGGTGACTCATCATATTTCTTGTTCATTTAAACAACCACTATATGTGTGGTATTTGTTTGGACGGTGGCTAATGACATGGATATGTTAATTATGAATGATTTGTTTATGTTTTGTTGTATAGATATGTAGTTACAGTTTTATGATTTGATGTTTGTCATATTTTGAGTTTGGCAGTGTGTAAATGTTAATTGGCTCTGTGCAGCTTTGAGCAATTTTGTATCAATTTGACGAATGAAAAACTGCAGCAACATTTCAACCAGGTTTGAGGATGAAACATATGCCAAGTGTTCTTTTGTATTCCTGGATCTCCTTAGTTGCTTCTAACTTAATTTAACATCAATTTGTGTTTTACAGCATATTTTCAAGATGGAGCAAGAAGAGTATACAAAAGAAGAAATCGACTGGAGTTATATAGAGTTCATTGACAACCAGGATGTTCTTGATCTCATTGAAAAGGTATGTTAGTTTCTCCGCTGCCATAAATTTTGCTTCAGCTTGCCATCCAATGTTGAAATATATTGGATTCTTTATGATTTAGGTTTTTTAGGTGTATCATTTTGTTATAATAGCAGTGTATTTGCTGCAGTTGTGTGTTTGATGAAAGGTATAGCCCAAGTTTTAATGGTTTTGAGCTCTAATGCTATGAGTTTAACCTTTGGCTTTTGAGATTGTCTCTTGGTTTGATATCGGCTTCAGGACTCTTTTATTTTTTCAGATTTTAGGTTTTAGCTCTTTAGGGTCCTTTTGTGTATCTTGCGCATACTTGAGCTGTACGCTCTGTCCTTCATGATGAAACTTGTAGTTATCATCTGTATGATATTTCTTTGGTGACAAAGTTGTTTCCTACTTTCTTTCCTTCTTCAAAATCTTCCCTTATGGTTTACTTAATTATTTATTTTTGGGATAAATGCTAAATTGGTCATTGTGGTTTGGGGTTGTGACAAATAGCTCACCAGGGTTTAAAAAGTGACCTAATACTCTATAGGGTAAGCAAAAAAAAAAAAAAAAATTCATGCCATTAGAAAAGTTAATAAAATCTGTTAATGTCCCACATCAATACCAATCATATTGTGACATGGGTTACTTATAATATAATAAATATAAAATATACATATAAAAAAAGAACAAGAAAAAAAGAAGAGAAAACAAAGGGGGTGGTTGAGAAGCCTTCTTTGCAGCTCCAGCAATGACAGGTTGCAAAAAAGTGGTGGGCAGGCCAGCTCTCTCTTGAACCATTGCTTTATCATACGAAGAAGTATGGTCCCAATATAGGAAAAGTGAACAACAACCAGAAACAAAACTCAATGATGCTTAGAAAGAAAAAAAAAAATGGAAAAAGAGACTTTAAAAGCAAATGGGGGTGGGGGGAGCTGGTTTGAGCCAGAAGAAGAACAGAGTTGCAGATTTCAACATACACATGGTTTGCTGGCAAGTGCACCAATTTGACAAATTCCAGCTTCTGCTGCTTGCACAACTTGAGCTGATTTGCTGATCCCATCACCATATCTGTTTTTTTTAATATATTTTATATTTGTTTTTTTAATATATTTTTATTTTATTATAACTGACACTTGTCACAATGTAACACATAATTGGTGTTAATGTGACACATTAACAGATTCTATCAACTTTTCTAGCGGCATAGACTTATTTATTTTTTGCTTACCCGAAAGGTCACTTTTTAAATCCGAGGGAGCTATTTGTTTCTCCAAACCACAGCGATTTAGCATTTTTCCTTTTATTATCTTTGAGTCTTAGTTACGCCCTCGTCTGCCCAATGATTGAAGGAATTTAAGCTAATGCAGTAGGTGCCAGTACTTGATACTAGCATGCTGCACTTATTTCCAATATCCATGGTTCTCCCCTACGTCCTAGTCTAAAGATTTCCTTTCTATTTTCTTCTTTTTCTTTCCACAAAAAGTTGGACATCTGATGGTTTGAGTTGTTTTTGTGGAAATGATCATTTTGTATGCTGGAATGTTTAGAGTACCATGTTACTTCCATGTATTTGACTTATGGTGGCTGTCTGGTTGCCTCTGAGTGCACATACATAATACACACACATGCATATATATGGCTGTATATTACTCCAGCCAATAAGGAGTCATATATATATATGTGTGTGTGTGTGTGTATGTATATATACATGTGTGTACACACACACACATAACGAGGCTTTATCTTATCACGACTCTATGCTGGCTGAACATTAGTTGCTTTTGTGCAATTTTATCATGCTTGTCCATCTAGTTTTCTTGTTCTTGGTCTTGTGCCTCTTTTTTTTGCTTGTTTCCCCAGTGGGCGAGTTCAATTCTTTTTCATGGTCAGATTAAGGGGACTTGGGTAGATGAATGACATACATATACTTTTGTATTTCAGAAACCTGGTGGCATCATTGCTCTTCTGGATGAGGCTTGGTATGTTATAAGAGATAAAACAGTAATGCAATTACTGTTATTCCCTTCTATCTCATTTAGTTATGAAACAATTAATTTATTTGGTCCTTGCAATACTGTTTTTCAACTTGTCCTTTATTATATATATATATATATTTTTGTGGTATCTGATGTAGCCCTTGTTATTCTTTGTAGTATGTTTCCAAGATCAACACATGAGACATTTGCAGAAAAACTCTACCAAACTCTTAAAGACAATAAACGCTTTAGCAAGCCAAAGTTGTCACGTAGTGACTTTACCATTTGTCATTATGCTGGTGATGTAAGTATCTGAAATTCATTTGGGCTTGCCCTATATTTATTTTTTAATGCGGTAAACTTTTGTTTTAGGTCACTTATCAAACTGAGCTCTTCCTGGATAAGAACAAAGACTATGTCATTGCGGAGCATCAAGCACTCCTGAGCTATTCCAAGTGCTCCTTTGTTTCAGGCTTGTTCCCACCTTTAGCTGAAGAATCTTCCAAATCATCAAAGTTGTCATCAATAGGTTCTCGGTTTAAGGTATGTTTCTATTGTATACATATGTGCAATTCAGTATAAATTCTTCCCATATTGTTTTCAGTCATCATAACCATTGTGTATTTTATATAGCAACAATTGCAAGCTTTGCTTGAGATACTGAGTGCCACTGAGCCACACTACATTCGTTGTGTAAAGCCAAATAATCTTCTCAAGCCAGCCATCTTTGAGAATAATAACATCTTACAGCAACTCCGCTGTGGGGTAGGTTTCAATCTTTTCGTCTCATGTATTTTGGCTTACTAGTCTTCCACCCCCCCCCCCCCCCCCCCCCCCCAACATTTACTTGTATTATTGGCTTAACAAATGTCATATTTCAGGGAGTCATGGAGGCAATTAGGATCAGCTGTGCTGGATATCCCACTAGGAAGACTTTCGATGATTTTTTACGTCGGTTTCGCATCCTGGCACCTGATGTTTTAGATGGAAGGTATTTTTTGGTCGTTTTATTAACTGGAGTTGGCGTTAAACTCTATAACGATCTAGGAAAAACGTTAGTCATATCTACGCTATCATTTCAAAATGACTATTCAAGTTGCAATTGGAGCTTCCTAAAATTACTTATAAAGTCCAGTTTTACCTAATAATGAACTAATGTGGTACTTAAGCACCTATGAGGTCCTTTATAGTCCACCTACTCTATGTGGGCAATTCATCTTCTCAATGTGGGACTAACTCTTTGGGGTGTCACAGATTCTTACTTTACTAACTCTAAATTCTTATTCATTTCAGCTATGATGAGGTTATTGCTTGCAAGAGGCTTCTTGAGAAGGTGAACCTTAGAGGCTATCAGGTATAAGTTCATAATTTCAGTGCTCTTTGTACTGCTTGAACATTCCAATAATAACAAATTTTGGATTTTCCTTTTCTGCATGTGGTTTGGGGATTGCCTGTGCAGAAAATGCTTGGCAGACCATCATTGCCTAGGTCTTGTGTTCTTGTTTGCATTATTGTATTGCAACTACATGCCACCATTAAAATCTACCATTTTTCTGTATTCATGCTGTTGTGGGCTGCTGTATCTCACATGATCCCATCATATCTAAGTTCACAGAAGTCAGGCTGACAATCTTTTGATCCCTTTCTTTTGCAGATTGGCAAGACGAAAGTGTTTCTTAGAGCAGGTCAAATGGCAGAACTAGATGGTTACCGAAGTGAGGTCTTAGGGAGATCGGCAAGCATCATCCAGCGAAAAATTCGCTCATTTTTGTGTTGCAAAAGCTTCATCTTATTGCGGCTATCTGCCATACAAATCCAAGCCTTGTGTAGAGGTACTGTGTGATTCAAGAGAGTATTAACTTTCCAGGTTTAGTTGCCTAACAATGGAGATTTTTGTATGAATTAATAATATGTTTTCTTTGAGCTGATGCAGGACAAGTTGCACGCCAGAAGTATGAAAGCTTGAGAAGGGAAGGCGCTTCTTTGAAAATCCAGAGACATTGTCGCATGTATCTTTCTAGGCATGCTTATAAGAATTTGTGCTCTTCAGCTGTTTGTTTACAGACTGGTATGCGTGGGATGGCTGCTCGTAATGATCTTAGGTTGAGGAAGCGGACAAGAGCTGCAATTATTATCCAGGTAAATATCAATTTTTATTCAACCATAGGAGAGTTATCTGAATGTTCTCTACATTTAGCGTTTTGTTTTATTTTTATATTTGGAACGATGTCAGCAGGATGCCTATCAATGTTAATTAATTTCTTCTCTTTCTTGTCTCATATGGGGTGCCATTTTTTATATTCCCCCTGCACTTGGCTTGCACCTTTTTGGCGTTTTCCACATCATTCTATTACGTCGATAAACAAATGAAGTTTATAAATTCTGTAAGCTGCCTAGCCAGGTTGTGTAATTAGCACTTGGATGAGTGATAGTAGTAAGTTTATCGCATTTGGTCTGGTTAGGGGAAATATCCTGAGTTTGTAAATTTTTAATAGGGGATGATATGAGAGTGTACGGTTCGCATGATGTTTGGTGCAGCGATGTGGCATTAAAACAAGTATTTTCTGATCTGTTTTTAATAGCTGAGAATAAGGACGCATCTATTAATTCTTATCTGGGGTATTCAGAAGATGGGGTGAATCTCTCTTTTATGCCTCCTATATCCTAATCTTTTGGGAAAATAAATATTCTAGAACCCCCATGTTTTTTCGAATTTTCATTATAGACCTGAGTTTTCAATTTGGCCAATTTATTACCAAGTTCACAAAGATACTAAATCTAAGACTTCTAGTCATTTTACCTCAAATAAATAATAAAAATGACATGAAAAAGATTATTATACCATTCTCATTAAAAATTTTTAAAAAAATATAAAAAGAAAAAATGGGTCCAGGGTGGCCATGAGACACCCAATTGGGGGGTGGCTGCGAGCCACCCCACGACCACGCCTATCCTCAATAAAAATTTAAAAAACAAAAAAGAAAAAAAAAAAAAAAAGTTTGGGTGGTTGTGAGCCACACCTCATTTGCCTTTGTTGTTTTTTGTTTTCTTTTTTTTAAAAAAAATTGGCCAATTTTTTTTTTAATTTTACTTTTAAAAAAAAAATTGGCCAATTTTTTTTTTTTTAATTTTACTTTTAAAATTTTAATGAGAAGGGTATAAAATTCTTATCACGTTAATTTTGTTATTTATCTGAGGAAAAAAAAAAAAAAGGCTAGAGGTTTTAGAAAATCTTTGTAGACTTGTGTATTAAATTTACCAAATTGAAAACTCAAGTCGAAAATGCAAACTTCGAAAAAGTATTTGGACTGGGGGGGGGGGGGGGGGGGGGGTTGTTGGAATATTTTCCCTAATCTCTTAGTGTGTCTAGCAGTTGAAGGCTGTCTTGGAAGTCTTAATGAAATGAAAATTTTGACGTTCATTTTTTGTTGAGGTAGCTAAGAGGGTCCAATTTGGGGCAGTTTCCTTCGAAGAGTATTCAATGTAGCAAAGTTCATAGGAAAGCCCTTTACATTTATTTATTTTCTTTGGAAAACTATTTATATGAAGATTTTAGCATGTGGCATGTGTAAATCAAGTGGAGAGTGAATTGACCATCTATTTCTTCATTGCTTGGCTTGTGAATTGTGGTCTTTTGTCTTCTTATTATTTGGGGTTCAATTCATGATGCCCAAGAAAGTAGTTAAGTGTACTTCAGTTGGAAGACGACATGGTAGTAGTTTGGTATGCACTTTTTGCCCGATATGGACTATATGGAGAAAGTAGAATAATCAAACTTTTAATGTTGAATGATTTACACTAGAGCTTAAATCTTTGGTTTTGAGATCATTGTACATGAGATTTTCTTTAGTCCTTTTTCGAACTTGTAGATGTTTTGATAGTTTTGAGTTAATCTTTTGCATATCCTCAGTACATAAGGGCTTTTATTCGTTGGAATATTTTCTTTACAAGACCTATGCATGATTGGGAGGTGGAAGTGGTCTTTGTTTTCTTTGAGTTGTATTCTCAAAAAGTAAGGCAAGGAGGCGAGGATAAAATTTGTTAAGAGTCCTAAAAAGAAAATTGTTTGAAGTTAATTCTTACTATCATGTGTTATATATTCCGGTAAGTTCCCTCTTTTTTGGAAGAGTATTTGGAAAGTTAAGGCTCCCTCTATAGGGACATTCTTTGTGTGGATGGCGGCTTTAGGAAAATTTTTAACTTCGGATAATTTATGAAAGATGAATGTTATTGTGGTGGTGTGGTGCTGTATGTGTAAGAAATGTGGAGTCTATTGATCACCTTCTTCTTCATTATGAGGTTGCAACAGAATTGTAGAGTGCGCTTTTCCAATTGTTTGGTGTTGTATGGGTTATTGTCTCGAAGGGTGAGTGAGTTGTTGGTGAGTTGGAGGGGACAATTAAAAAACCATAATTCTTTGAAAATGTGGAGGTTGGCTCCTTTGTGCTTAATATAGTGTCTTGGGAGAGTGGATCGTGAGATTGCGATGTTAGAGCTGAAGAGATGATGTTACAATCCCTTTATACATGGAGAATAGCATTGAATAGTTTGCCTATTTCTAATTTTTTTGAGTTTTTGGAATTTGTTCTTCTTTTTCTATATTTTAGGAGTTCTTTTGTATACTTCCTGTATGCTAGGGTTGTGTCCCTCTGCCTTTTTAATGAATTTGCATTACATATTAAAAAAATAAAATCTTATACCTATCAAACTAAGCATTATAGAGTAAGGAAGGAACCCACAATTATCGCTGGGGTTTCATATGAAATGAAAGGAAATATTCCATATTTTTGTTTTGTAGGGAAGTGTTAGATGTGCGATCTTCAAATTATTCGTGTAATGATTGCAATTCATGCCCTATTCTCTTTTGGTGGGGGCACAATTCAAGATTCACTCTTTAAATACTATGATTATAGCCATTTTAATATCTTTGTTTTTGACATGTACTGGCAGTAACAGTGTAATCACATATAAAAAAATTTATCGTCAAAAGTAGCTTTATTTCACCTTTACATCTGGTGTGATCCACCTCTTTTAAAAAGTTCTACTTTTTCGGTTGAGTAGCATTCTTGACCGTGCTGAGGCATTTATTTTTTCTACCCTGGTTAACTGAGAGATCCATTACATTGCATTGGGGCTTTTATCCAAGGACACAAGTATACAAGAAAAACCTTTAAATTAAAAAGAAAAAATAAAATAATATATACTAATTCCCAAAGCTCAAAACATCCAAGAATTCAGAGAAGCCTAAATGCTAGGAAAAAAAGTGGAAAAACTGAAGCGCTGAGTCATTTGTTATGCCGTTTACAATTGTATGACATGGTTTGAGTCTTCTCCTGTCTTTTAGGTATATTATGCTCCCTGATTCTATGTGAGTTCATGTCTATCACAGAGTCAATGCCGAAGATACTTGACCCGCCTTCATTATTTAAGGATAAAGAAAGCAGCAATTGCCTCACAATGTGCCTGGAGAGCAAGGGTTGCACGTAGAGAATTACGGACGCTTAAAATGGTGACGAACTTTTTCTTTGTTTCCTTGTTTGGTGAGAGCATGCTTGTTATTTAATATTTTCAAAACTCTTCTCACTAGGTGATGTTTTCTAAGGTATTTGTGTCGATATGCTATTTACCATTAAAAAGGAAAAATCTTGACAAGTTTATATATTGTAATTGGTCTGGAATGACAAGTTTGTATTTTTAAAACTCAGTTACTCTGGTGCCTTGTGCTCGCCTTGCATTCGGTGGTCATATGTGGAAAACATCTTTTTATTCTAAATGTCTGTCCACAGGCTGCTAAGGAAACTGGTGCTCTCCAAGCTGCCAAAAATAAGCTGGAAAAGCAAGTTGAAGAGCTGACCTGGCGTCTGCAGCTGGAGAAAAGAATGAGGGTAATAATTTTCTTTATTAGATCAATCCACAATATTTTAATTTTAGCTGTCAATGACAAGCAACTGGAGAATTTATTTGGATACTAGCTTTTGGTTTTGCTGTGAATGTGTTTTTTTTTCCTGCTCAATGCTTTGGCTTCCCTTTCAATTTTAAGTGTCAATGGATTCAATTTAATGTAGAATTTATTCTTCTTTGTCAATGATAAGTTGCTTATATGGTCAAAAGATGCTGTAAACCAAATTGTGAAGTGATGACTTTAACATGGTGTCCTTGTTGTCTGCAAGGTCCTTGGTTCACTTTTTGGCTATCCCCATTCTGTTAATTCTGTTCTGCATGTGCAATGTCATTGGGATTGGGGGGGGGGGGGGGGGGGGGGGGTGGTGGTGGGGGTGTTGGAACTTAAAGCTTTTGAGATTGATGGTCTCCCAATAACACGTTAATACCGTAAGAGATCTTTATCAATAATATTGATGTGCGCTTTCTTAATTAATTCCAATTACTTCTAAAAAAATAAAAAATATTGATGTACCACTGAAGCTTTTCGGATGCATCCTCTAACCTTCATAAGTGTGAAAAGGGGTGCACTTCTAATATGAACTTAGGCTACTGTCTGTGTTGCATACAAGTTGTATTTGTCAGAAAAACAACATGCTGGTTTCGGCCTTTTAAAAATGTTTCTAGATTTTGTACATTTTGTTTCTGTCAATACCGACACATTATTTACATAATTTACCTCTCCAAGGGGTTCTCTTCTACCTCTATTTTTACCTTTTGCTAAAGAAATAGTGTGTCAAATGAAACACAAGGATACTTCGAATGTGGTATTTTTTACACAGCGACTCTGTAAACTCTAAACTGTATTGTTTTTCTTGTTTCTAATTGATGTATCTATTAATTCAGGCTGATCTTGAAGAATCCAAAACACAGGAAAATAGAAAGTTGCAGTCTGCTTTAGAAGAGGGACAACTTCAATTTCAAGAAATTAAAGAACTACTTATGAAGGAACTTGAGGCTGCCAAGAAAACTGTTGAACAGGTTCCCGTTGTACATGAGGTTCCTGTTATTGACCATGAAATGTTCAGTAAGCTTACCGCTGAAAATGAAGAGCTCAAGGTAAGGTTGCAGAAATTCTGGTATGTTTATGTTGCTTCTGGAAAGACCTTATCTTGCTTCTGGAAAATAACCTTGGATTTTGATTGGAGGCAATGAAATGAGTAATTATGGATGTGGGGGGCGTGTTATAATTTTTCACATTTGATGATATTTTCCTGGCTGTGGCACTTTGTAGGCTCTGGTAAACTCTCTGGAAAAGAAAATTGATGAAACAGAGAGGAAGTACGAAGAAACAAACAGGGTTAGTGAAGAGCGGTTGAATCAAGCTTTGCAGGCAGAGTCAAAGATAATTGAGTTGAAGACTTCCATGCAAAGGTTCTTTTTATGAGTTTTCTACCTCTGTCAGTTGGTTTCAAGTGTGAATTATTGAGGAGCTGGATCAATTGGATATTTTCTTGATTGGCTTGGGTTGAGCTATTATGCTATGAATTGTGATTTATGGTTAAAAGATTATTTTAATTTTAACGATTGCTTAACTCTTTTCTCAGACTTGAAGAAAGACTATCTGACATGGAAATTGAGGACCAAATGCTGCGTCAACAAGCATTATTAAATTCACCTGTTAGAAAAATGTCAGAACATTTAGCAATTACAAGACCTCTGCAAAATGGTCATCATGTAAGTGACGAAAATAAAGCCAGTGAGAGTTACTTCTATATACTGTTTAACTATTGTTAGCTACCCTTGTTATATATTCCTGAAGGAGTCTACTTTCTACAGGAACCACAAAGTGCTGCACCAGCAAAAAAAATTGGTACAGAGTCTTTGAGGAGATCACAAATAGAAAGGCAGCATGTATGAACCTGATAAAAAAAACTAGTGAATTGTTGATTGCTAAATTAATTAATTAGTTTTTAAATTTATTTTTATTGTTGAGATTAAATGGATTAATTCTGATATTGGTGTCTGGTGCAGGAGAGCATAGATGCTCTTATCAAATGTGTTACACAAGATCTTGGGTTTAGTGAAGGAAAACCAGTTTGGGCATTTACCATATACAAATGTCTTCTTCACTGGAGGGTATTTGAAGCAGAAAGAACTAGTGTATTTGATCGCCTTATTCAGTTGATTGGCTCTGCAATAGAGGTGAGTTGATGTGCATTAGAAAATTGTTCTTTCCTTGGACAAGTAGAGATCAAAAGATTATTGAGTGTGGCAAACTGTGGGAGGGTAATCAGGTGAACATTCAACCTAGAAATCTGTTGTTTGGAATGATTCTTGATTGCTAAAATTTTCAATTTATTAGCTCAAGATATATACTTTCTTCTCTTTCTTTTTCTTTCTTTCAAAAGTTTAAAGAAAGTAGTGAATCAATAAAACAGTGGGGGCTTTAAAATGGCCCTGCTGCCCCGTGTAAAAAAAGATGAAAGGGAAAATTACTCTTACTACCTCTAAGGATCGCCTCAATTGTTGTTACATCCCCCCCCCCCCCCCCCCCCCCCCCCCCAAAAAAAAAAAAAAAAAAGCAATAGAAAAAGAAAACTAAAAAAAGTTGCAATGTCCCCCTTAAACTATTTGCTCGTTTCACTTAGCCCCCCTTCATTAAGGTTTTTTCTTAAATATGACAGAAAATGTGCGTGACCCAAAATGGCCATAATACCCTTGTAAGATTTAAAAAAGAAAAAGGCAGGAGACCCACATGAAGGAGACCCACGGCGTCCTGCAAATATATATATTTAGAAAAAAATTAAAGGCATTTTGGTATTTTATGCATTTCAGGGGTATTTTGGTGTTTTTACACATCTCACCAATTTGAATAAGGTTTAGTTAGCTTTTCCTTGCCAAACTTCTTCCGATAGATCGAATAGGTGGAAGGTTCTTTCGCGCATTTTCTGTTCAAGTTAACCAAAAGTCCAAACGGTAGGGGGTTAAGTGAAAGGGGCTAATAGTTTGAGGGGTCAATTGCAACTTTTTTAGTTTCGGGGGCACCTTACAATTGAAATGATAATTGGAGGGGGATAAATGTAGTTTCCCCAAGATGAAATTTTATTGAGTTTGTCAACTTAAATATAACATGGAGCTTGCCTTTAATATTTCTTGCAGAACCAGGATAACAACAATCTTATGGCTTATTGGTTAACCAATGCATCTACATTGTTGTTCTTGCTCCAACGGAGTTTTACAGCCAGCAATGGAACTGCAGTGCGGAAGCCTCCTGCTCCGACATCATTATTTGGGAGGATGACCCAAGTACTTAAATGATTATTTATTTATAATATTTTTTGTGTACCTTTATGTGTTTATGCATGTATGCACACATTAACATATATTCAAGATGGCAGTGTAATGGTCATACAAAAATATTTTGTGATGTTAATGTTGTTACCCAGGGTTTCCGTTCTTCTTCAGCCAATCTTTCTGTTGGTCCAATGGATATAGTGCGTCATGTTGAGGCGAAATATCCAGCTTTGCTTTTTAAGCAGCAGCTAATAGCATATGTGGAAAAGATATATGGAATTATCCGAGAGAACATGAAGAAGGACATGTTACAAATAGTTCCTTCTTGTATCCAGGTATGACAAACTCAATTTTCCAACACCACAGGTCCAAAGCTGTACAATGACTTGTTTAATGATTTTTCATATTCTTTCAGTTGCTATATGGCTTTTTAGGAATGCTTTGAGACAATTAATGCTGTATTTGTACATGATTTTAGTGTGAATTCAAAGTTAGTTTATTTGTTTTCACATCACATGATCATCATTTTTTTTTCCCTGAATCTGGATTGCTTGTCTTTGCTTCTTTTTTTTTTAAAAAAAAAAACATTATACCCGGCCATAAGCATGGCATGACTTTTGTGGTAGGTCTGTTCTAGTTTTCTGTATATTTTTGTTACATAAGATGGTGAACATGTGAGCTACCCTTGCTGTATTGATGTATCACTGATTGGCATTTAAGTGTTGAGTATTACTTGCCTAAAATGTTGCGAATGTTGTCATTTAATAATTGAGTGCTAAGGTGTGCTGTGCTAGCTATAGCTCTATATGCTTTTTAGTTTGGTTAGTTACATCTTGGACTAGCGATTTTCTAACACCAGTTGTCTGTTATCTGACATTCCAGGCACCCAGAACATCAAGAGGAAGTGTTTCAAAATCATCTGGACAGTCTAATAGCAATAGTGGCCCAGCTAGTCCCTGGCACAGAATCATTGAGAGCCTTGATGACCTTCTTTGTACATTAAAAGAAAATTTTGTATGGAATTACTTTTGACAACAAAGTAAATCATTATCCTATTTGTTGAATTTTGATGCATCATGAACTTATGGTCAACTTTGTTTCAGGTGCCTCCAGTTCTTGTTCAGAAGATATTCTCTCAACTTTTCTCATTTATCAATGTTCAGATCTTTAATAGGTAAATTGATGTTCTGTGTGTGTGTGTGTGTGTGGCTATGTTGTAAGTTATAAGCTGTCAGTATAACTTGTGGATGCATTTTTGTTCGCTGCTGCAGCCTTCTCCTTCGTCGAGAGCGCTGCACATTCAGCAATGGGGAATACGTGAAGTCTGGGTTGGCTGAATTAGAACTATGGTGTGGCCAAGCAACAGAAGAGGTACTATTTCAGTATTGTGACTAGTGTAAGGCTTCATTTTGACACTTTTTTAAGAGTAACGCTACACTTACTCCCACTTCTCCACCTATTTCCCTACACACACAGGTGGCTTTTAAAATCACTATTGGATTAAAATCCAGTAAGGATCCATCTCATATTTAATGGTGGTCTTAAAAGCTACCTATGAGTGTGGGTAAATGGGAGTAAGTGTAGCATTACTCATTTTTAAACCTCTGCCTTCCTCAATGGAGAATCCCTATATATGCCTGATTAGTATTAGCCACCTTGGATTCCCATTGATGCACTGGTAGAGCTGAGTCAGGCTATGGCTCAGTCGGATTTGAGGGAGCGCTTGTGGTTCTCACCATCTAGGCCCTTCCTGCGGCTCTCAGCGGGTAGGTGTTACTATGGTCACGCTCAGGTAGGATAGCCACAATTGATCTCCCCGGCCTAACCTTTTTGCTAAAAAAAAAAAAAAAAAAACTCTGCCTTTCCTCGTTGGCAGATCTTGGCAATAGCCTTCAATGAGCTGTGACTCAAATAACACTTCCTTCCTCATGGTATGGAGGGTGAGGTAATGGGTTCAAGACCTCAGTGAGTGGGCGTCTAACTCTTCAAAGAAAAAAATTGTATTTCTTATTGCTTGTTTGATGTTCCTGTTGTTGCAGTACGCTGGCTCATCATGGGATGAACTCAAACATGCAAGGCAGGCAGTGGGATTCTTGGTGTGTTCCTATACTGGAAGTCTTTTCAGTAACATTCTGAAATTGGTGTAATTGATTTTTCAATTGCTACTTATAAATTCTCAAATAAGATTGTCTCTTCAGTTCTTCTTTGTGTGTTACCAGTACCAGTGTCTAAAATTCTTTTTAACTTTTCATCTATAGTTTTGCTCTGTTTTGTTTTAAGGATCTTCTCCTAAAAAATTCTTTTGTTTTGCAAGTGACTTTTTGCACATATAGTCCAAAGAAAGTGCATCCTTCTTCAGAAGGATTTTCCTCTTGAATCGCCAAGTCCTTGTATGTTTTGATACATTTTGGCATGAAGCTCTTCCTAAAATCTTTGGTTTCCATCTAGAGCTTTTTAACACATTGATAATCATCGTGTGGATCTTACTCTCTCCCTCTCTTTCAAGGATTTTGTTTTCTTAAAACAAAGGAAAAAATGATGTCAAGCTTGCAACTATTATGACAGAGGTGTGGAACTGATGTTGAGTTGTTGGCTTATCAACTGCTGCATTCATTATTCTGGGGGAGAATACACATTCAAAATTTACATTGAATGTGGAGAAGTTGCTGTCATTTGCTACTTATAAGAAAATAGGTCATCGTAGTCTGCTTTGGTTAAGCTGTCCTATCATTGTTTGTAGTCTTCATTTAGAACTTAGATGAAGAGGTTAGTGTTTTGGATCAGTTTAGGATGTCTTAAAGCCTGGACTGGATCGTTGATATCTGTATTGTGAAGCATTCATCAAAAGTTGCAAAACCAAAACTAAGGAAGTTTAATCACCTTATAGTCCTGCTCCTGTTTTGTTAAATTTTGTACTTCAGTTCCTAGCACTTGTATCCTACTATAAATTGGGTAGGGTCCACATTTAATTAAACTGTACTGAACCAGATTGGGATCTGAGAAATATGACATCGAGATAATTATGTAGTTTATTTATTATTATTGTGATGTAGATGTTTGGCATTCGTGCTGTGAAAAAAGTAGTCTCTTGACTTTTTGGGTTGTCTTTATCTTTGTAATACTTTATAACCATCGTATATTCAATTAGTATATAGGCATGACTTGAAAGTTGCTACTGTTCACAGTACTTTGGAACCTTGTCTGGAACTTCCTGTATAATTGGTAGATCGAGACAAAAAAGTGGAATCTGTTGTTAGATTTACATTCTCACTATAACCATCTATAAGTCATATTAAATATTTTAGTAGGCATGATATTAAGTTTTATTTGGCATTTTTTGGGAATACATTTGTTAATGCAGTCTCATATGGTTTTGAGCCTTTTTCCTTCCCAAAAGGTCTGCTTTTGTTGGTGGTATCAAATATGGACATTATGCATTAACTACTAACTACTTTTGCTGAAATGGATATGTCCACGCCAACTTAACTTGGTTAAAATTTTCTCTGCAGGTTATACACCAAAAGTCTAGAATTTCCTACGACGACATTAAAAATGACCTCTGCCCTGTAAGTCTCTCTCTCTCTTGTGCACACAGTCGCAGGATATTATTGGCTTCATTGAGATTTGGTCTGACGAAAAGCCAAATACTAAATTGAGTGTGAAACCAGCATGTTTTGTTTATACTTGAAGTTAACAAGAGGAACAGAAAAGAAATGGAATAAAGCATGTCTTTTGAAGTTGATATAATAATGGAGCTTGTTGAACAATATTGGAGTGTTTTACTTTTGTAAAGGAATCGTAATTTTTTGGAGTTTAAAATGATAGACCGAGGCTGCATTTTTATAAATATTTTGGACATGTTTCTCTCACACATTATTGCTTGCTGTCTTCAGATCCTGAGTGTTCAGCAGCTTTACAGAATATGTACACAATACTGGGATGACAATTACAACACTCGAAGTGTATCACCAGATGTAAGTCATGAAAAACAAATTGATAAAAATATTGTTTTCGAATTGCTCCAAGATATTTTATTTCCTTTTCTATAGTTATTAATGTGGTGTTTGTGAGTATGTATTTCTGTATGTATATGTATGTGTGCACGCACACGTGTATAAACATATTAAAGTGGTGCTGTACCTGTCATTTGTGCAGGTCATTTCCAGCATGAAGATTCTAATGACAGAGGACTCCAATGATGACAATAGCAACTCTTTTTTGTTGGATGATAATTCCAGGTTTACATACAAACATTTCTAACAGTAGGAATTCTTTTCTATAGAAAATCTAAACGATACTAGAAAATATATATATATAGCATTTCATCAAAGATAAAGACTCCCTTCAAGGCTGGGAGATGAAGTTTTTTTTTTTTTTTTTTTTTTTTGTGAAAACTGTTAAAAATAATAAAGATACACACACACATGCGCAGATAGAGAGACACAAACAGACAAAAAACACCCACATATTTGAAAATGACACTCCTGTGTTTCCATTTATATTAGAATGAATCAATTGGTTGAGGGAAAAAGAAAATTTCTAGAACTGATGTCCAAACTCCCCAGTAATTATGGTTTTTGAATGCAGCATTCCTTTCTCAGTCGACGACTTTTCCTGTTCCCTTCAAGAGAAGCATTTTTCTGATGTAAAGCCTCCTGCAGAACTCTTGAAGAATCCAGCCTTCCAATTTTTACAGGATTAAGGCCGTGGTTCTTCTAGCAGTTTTTCTTGTCGTGATGCATCAAATTTTGTCAAAGATTTGACTGAAGCTTCGACTCTGGTCAATGCCACACTGTAAATTCACCCCCGGCTTTTTTTTTTTTTTTTTTTAAATCCTTTTTATATTGTTCCCCTTCATTGTGAGTCACATCCGCTGCCCCGGAGTTAAATATGATTTAAAATAGAAATGTAAAGTTTCAGTAGGCTGGTTCAGATAGTTAAAGGGGCAGGGATAGGTTTTACACTTTTGAGTGCACTTTGTTTTCTTCTGTATTTTACTTTGAATTTTTTTTTTCTTAGTAATGGGTCACTTGGAGCCAGCATTCTTTGTAGGGATGGTAGAGGGAAGAAAATTATCAATAGTGAGGTGGGAGGAGCTGATCTTAAGTGCTGTTCCAGTCCCCCACATAATGTACAAAACAACAGAATATGTCAAGATAGTGTAATTGGTTTGTAGTGTATTCATCTTTTTATGGCTTTCTTCATTTGGGAAAGGAGTTTTGTATGCTTTGTAAGTTTTCCACAGCCCAACAGTAATGTAAAGCCATTTCCAGTAAGGATGAAATATTTTGGTAGCAGAGATGGGCGAAGATCTATAACTTAACTTCTATACTGTATATGAAAGCAATATCTAAGCGGAATTATTATATTTCTGTAATTACCAAATTATTTAGCCGGGTCCTTACAGGCTAAACCATTTAATATACTAAAAAAAAGAAGGAAAAAAGAAGAAAAGATAGCTTTCTACTTTTAGGACTCTTGCCAAATCTTCACATTGCACAAGGGTAGGGGCAAGCAGGATTTTGAGTGGACTTGAAATCATAGATCCATTTTGGGCACGTGTGTGAGTCTGGAAGTAAGCCCTGTGCGCGGCCCATATTTGAAGGAACAGGATTCTCTCCAGTTAGTTATACTTGTAGGGTATTTTTGTCTTTTTACTTTTTGAGAGAACAAAAATACTTATTTACTATAACTAACTAGATATTCTCCGGTTCAAATGAACGAGAGAGGATCCTATTTCATATTTGAGTTGTGGCGGTTAATTAATATTAATTGCTTGATTAGGGCAATTGCGTGTTTGTTGTAACCAACTAAATCCGTAATAGTTAACCATTTACAACGGTAGATTTTTGCAATCTTTCATAAGCACCCCTTCAAAATCTATAAATAAAGAATTTATCCTACAATTTAATTTTTCTTATTCGTTCAAGTCAAATACACAATTTTGTAGAGAAACAGTGAAGAACAAACTTCATTATGGATGTCTACAGTTTGTAACTTTGTTGTATCCAAGAGGGGAATTGCCTATAACCCAACAACAAACACAACAAACTCTTGCGAGTGGGAGATCAAATCCAAAATGCCATTTATTATTAATTAACATGTGTGCAAAAAAAAGCATCGTGAGGTCATGTTTGGTCAATAATTGATAGAGTAGGCTGACCGAGTTAATCATTTAGCTTGGAAGCACATGCTGGTGGTCTTCCATATGGAAGATTTTCATTAAATGCGTTTGTTGACCGTTTCCTCACCAACGGTCTCACCCAACTCTTCCAACATTCATGTGATCACATGGCTTCCCAAGTTTCACACCTGATTCTCTCGCACTTGGGGGAACAGTTTGACTAACTATTATATAAAGCTATACTGCATGCCCCCGGCCATTTCGGTTAATACAGTTATTAAGTTAGTTACTTTCGTACATATATCAAGATCTCTTTTATTAATGAACAAATAAATTAGTAAATGGCTTAATTAGGAAAAATATATATTAATAATTGTATGCAGTACAGCATCATGTTTCAAGGGGATTTGAGCATGATGGTCCTTCTAATTAATAGTATCTTTTTTTATTTTAATTCTGAGATTCATTGAATTGGCAGAACCACCATTTGATGCATGGTGTAAGGCATTACACGTTCCAAAGGAAAACATAAACAAAAACAAAGCTATATATATGGTTTTGGTAAACTTAGGACCACTAAAGTACATGAAATGAGTAGATGTAATTAATACTAACCATGCATCACATGGCCGCTGCTAGTAATTATTTGTGCCTCTCTCACTGGGGAGGAGAAGGCATGCAGCCAAATAAATGTATAAAAACAAGAAAAGAAAATCTAGATCAGGTCTGGTTGGTGCCACAAGAAAGATTTTTGGTTGTGCCTACTGCCATCTATCTATCCCTGCCATAGTACTTGGATGACTTCATACAAATTGACTTCATTCATTCAAACTTCATAACCGACCTCATTATCAGAATCTAATTATCGAAAACCGTGTTGTTTATATGAATTTCGGAATGATATAGCAAGAGAATTAATGAGGCTAATCAAATGAATGATCATTTCAGATATATATTCCCCTCTTTTCTTTTCTTTTCTTTTCTTCTTCTTTTTTTTTTTTTATTAATTAATTTGTCCTTTAATTACTTGATATATATCCTTTCTTTAATCCTTCATATCACCGTTTTTTTTTTTAGTTGGTAAGATTCTTTTTTTGCAATAAGAGATTCATTCTAATCAGACTCCACAAATAAAAAAATTATATAAAAAAAAGTAGTTAAAAACCTCCATTGATAGAGGCAAATGATTGTCCGGCCGGATGTTCTTATATACGTGTGCCAAAAAATAAACCCCAATGATTGATTTGCTTTGGCATCACCTACTTTTGATAGCACTTGCCATAAGTCTAGAGTGGGTCACATGCATTTAATATAGTTCATTTTATTGTTAACCGGCTCATTTTGAAAACTTTTATTATGTAGATTAAAGTAGGACTTACAATTTTTTATACGACTTGTGAATCTAACACAAATTCAACACGAAATTAAAGGGTTAAGGTTGAGGAGTCTAATATGTTTAATTAAATTAGTCGAATTATAGTTTATTTATATAGTTTTATATCCATGTTTCGACACGACACGATCTAAACATAACACGCAACATAATGATAGGCAAATTTTTGACATAATTCGCAAACATGACATGAACTCAATACAAAACTAGAGGGTTATGATTGAGATGTTTGAACCGTTTAATTAAGTAAGTTAGATTATAGTTGACATTTATAGTCTTATACACATGCCTCGATACAACCAAAACCTAACATGCGGATAGGTATTGACACCCCTAAATTAAAGTTTATCATTTGTTTGTAGTCGAGCAAGATACAAATTGAATAGTAGATTGCAGTCAATCTCGATTATATATATATACACACACACACACACACACATATATATATATATATATATATATATATATATATATATATACTTTTGGATGTGATCTCCTAGACGAAATTTCTATATATCTTCACAGAAAGACTTACTACGTATATATATATATATATATATATATACTCTTGGATGTGATCTCCTAGACGAAATTTCTATATATCTTCACAGAAAGACTTACTACGTATACATTTGTAATAGTCATTATCAACCATAAAAGAAATCTTTTGACTTGTAGCCAAAGTGCCAAACAAGGCCGTGTCCTGTCAACATGCCTAACCCGTGCGTCCTTATTGCAATATTCGAAGTATCAACCCATTAACCTAGAGCCTATGCAATGACTGAAAAAAAGGATATAAGAATAAGCATTATATATATATATATATATATATATATATATATATATATATATATATATATAAATATATATATTGCCCTGTTAATTTGTGAATGGTGTTTGTAGTGATGACGATGGTATAGTTACAGCCTTTTACTTGATAAAAATGGTCCAATGTGAATGGTATTTGGTCGTGAAATATAAAAGATTTTATGGTTTTGTGTATGTCTTGTAGTTTCCTTGATTAGTGGGTTTCATCCCAAAACTTGATTACTTGCTTATCACATAGTGCTTTTAGTTAGCACCATGGTATATATATATATATATATATATATATATATATATATATATATATTTTCATTTCTTTTATTGCCCTGCAACCCTAGATAGGGCAAAACGATCCAAAAGGATTTGTGCAGCCGACCATGAGCAAGTGGGAATAAGTCTACTCCTTTAAATATATTGAGAAGCTCGATCAATTAAAATAGTTAACCCCCATGTTTAATTACTAAAACCCTTTTCTTTATAAATATTCTTTTTGCTCATCTTTGTCCATTTTGAACTATAATTTGAGTAATGTTACTCTTCGGATCTATTTATCATATCTCTTTTACGCGACATATATCAACCACTTAAAACAATATTGTAAAAGTAATGTTAAGGAATGTGAAAACAGAACCAATTCCACATGTATGGTCATGATATCAAACCATTGTTGCTTTCATTGCTGATCGATATGTTCTTAATTGTTATTATTATAATAAAACTTACTATATATTAAGGCTCACTTTCTTAGAACACATTGTCTACGGAGCTTCTTGGTCGAAGGTCCTTATATAACTTAATGAGTTTCCAGCTATATATCATTATCCATGCATCAAGATATCATTTAGCATCAACTTAGTATAGCTAATCAAAGAGAGATTATCCAGATAATTTCTTGGAAGCCCCACCATTTCCTCAGGAAAGCCATCTTGTTGCAACTTGCATGCATGCATATATAATTAATTGGATCTATTGTGGTTTTCGGTTGAAGAGCATGCTTGCTGAATCTGAAGCACAGCCCTCCACAAAAAGTATACTTAACCTCTAATTTGGAAAGAAATAAGGAGGAAAAACGAAAAAAAGATATATGATCCATTCTAGTTTATACATTGGAAAGATAGCTAGCTAGCTACAGGGGGGCGTCTCACAAGTTGGCTCAAAAGTGCCTTTTGCCAGACTAGCAAGCTAGCTAGTTATTAGATTTAGATACATATAAACTACCTACACACATCCCTGTTTGACCCTTAATTGAATTTGGACAGATCTCTCTTTCCTCTCAAGGGCTGGCTTGATATATATATATATATATATATATATATATATATATATATATATAAATTAAAGTGAAAAGTCTAAATCTTTAATAAACATCAAAATATCTATGCTAATCAAATTTTTATATTTGAGTTTTGTTGAGATGTTCTTTTTTTTTTAACATTAGGAAAATATATCATTATGTTTTAAAAAGAAATGACTTGTTTCAACTTATACTCAAGCATTTTAACTGGCCAACCAAGTCTCTCTCTCTCTCACACACACACTAACACGTACAATCGTGGGACATTTGGGTTGTCAATTGTGTTGGAGAGCCCACAACGATTTTGAAGTGATAATTTTACACATTCCAAAAACTAGATTCTAGAATAAATAACCTCATAAAAGAAGAGCCAAACACCCCCTCATGATTTTGTGCACAAAAATAATTTAGCTCGTGAAACAAGGGTTCCAACTTCCAAGCACGTGAGGCACCACCTTTTCCTCCCATTTTCATGATACATATCTCTATCATTGTCACCCTTACGAATTTGGCTTACATGTTATTATTAAAATAATAGTACGCATGCTATAGTTTAAGCAACGATCAAGATTAAATTTTTTTAAATTTTTTTTTATTAATCGTTACTTAAACTACAATATACATTTTTTTATTTTAATAATGACATATAAGCGGAATCCTCGGATTCTCGTCCCACTTCCCAAAACGCAATGCTGGGACTTAATAGTTAGGCCATGTTTGCCAATGGCCTTGGAACGGTACTGTTCCAGGGCCGGTACTGTAGCCTTTTTTTTAGGAAAAAATGTTTGATTGGTTTTAATGAAAATGTTTTGTGGGGAAAAGTGAAAAAATATATTTTATATGGAAAAGTGCAAAAAATTTGTTTTTTAGTGATTTTTTTATTTAAATAATAATAATAAAAATGATTGATGTGGTATAAAAATTAGAGATGTTGAAATTAATTTTGAAGTAAAAATATTTTTTTTTTAGGATTGAGGAAGGCCTAAAACAGTACCATTCCAAGGCCATCGGCAAACACAGCCAAAAACTCCTCCAAAGTGGGGTGGTGGAAAATTTGACTTTAGTGGCCCGGAAAAGAACTTTTTCCAAGGCAGGAACAAGGTGCTAGCCAATAGGTGTAGATGACGTGGCTCCAAATTCGAATTCATAGGCTTCATAATCATTAATCATGAGGTGCAACTGCGAATCAAGGAAAAAGCACAAATCACCTACTCCACGTGCATACCTATTCAAGTGGGGGTGTTTGAAATCAAAATCAAATCAAATTTGAACCCTAGCTAGCTAGCTAGAGGTCTTGGAGTAGGGATTGTTGCTTAAACTCGTTTCCCGAGGGTTAATTCTGCTGTGTTTTTTCCATATCTGGTCTTTCACGACGTCGTTTGTTTTCATAATAATGAAACAAAATCTTGGTCCTTTAAACGGGTAGTCAGGTTTCGGCTACGGTAAGTAGGCTCAAACAACGGGCCTGAGACCTATGGTTTAGGCTACGGTAAGTAGGCTCAAACAACGGGCCCAATGAAGCCATGGGAGCAAATGTTCCGGTTGCCTACATAACAATTGAGGATACCAAGTAGAGGATAACTCCCTACCACTTCATTTTAATTGTTACGTGTCCATGATATATATAGTAAGTAAAACATTCAACCAATACTTTTACCTTACAATTTTCCTCTCTTTATTTATTAAAGTCATTTAAAAATTATAAGTTGGTTCTCAAATCAAAGTAATTTTTTTTTTTTTTTTTCCTAAACAGAAGCATTGTTTTCAAGAAAATTATTGCGACAATACACCTTTATCGATACATTAGTATAAAAACTCATGGAGGTAATATGGCCAGCCCCATATATGGTCGAAGGTGGTGGCCAAATCACCCTAGGCCATTTCGGGTTGGTTTCGGCCACTTCAATGGCCTTGCCTTTTTTTTTTTTTTGGGGTTGGCCTTGGGAGGAAGGGGATGGGGAGGACATTGAAATTTTTTAGGTAGTTTAGAGGGACATTGATACAATTGGTAGTTTGGGAGGAAACATTAAACTTTTCCCTATTTTGTATTTGCATAGATAATTAAAAAAAAAAAAAAAGAAGAAGATCAGATAAAAAATAGACCATCTTATATATATGGTGCTGTTCTGTTTTACTTCACCATATATATATATATATATATATATATAAAGAAAATTCAGACAGAAACAAGTTGTTCCATTAAAACAATATCAACGATAGCCCCATAACGGAATTATCTTAAGTCTTCCCAATAAACTGTTTACAAGCCTTTGATGTAAGCTATATTGTTTTGTACTAATTTTGTCTCTTTCTGATTAAAGTCTATCGTAAATAATCATGAAAGGAATTGCCAGCACCGATATATTGAGTGGTAATAATGGGGTTAGCCCATTTATTGCAATTGTGGAGGCAACATTTGATAAATTCCTGTTGTTTTCTCTCTCTCTCTCTCTCTCTCTCTCTATATATATATATTCAGATTGTAGTGAACCTTGATGAACCTCTTAAATAGCTTGTACTGACCTGAACGTCTTAATGGGATATAGTCAGTGGCGGAACCAGACATTTCACATTAGGGGTGTTAGACATTTCATATTGGAGGTGTTACTAAAATTTTTTTGGCATCCTAAAAATTTTTTTCACCCTAAAAATTTGGTAATTCACACAATATATGCATCACAAACAAATATCTATAAAAGTTCATAAATATGTGCTCAAATTGATATATTAGAAATGTAACATGTCGGCACTATATCAAAAAGACATAAATACAAAAAAAAAAAATAGTGTCTAGAAATGCACTTTACGGTCTTTTAGAAGTACAAAATCATTGAGTATCGAATCTAAATCGAAAAATCTATTTCGATTTAGATGCCTATGGGTTTTTTCATTTCTGGATAACTAGACTCCATAGATACATACATATAGGTTTACTAACTTTTGTTCAATTTTCTAGGCAACCAAACAGAAGATAATTAAATGAAAAAAAAAATACAAATAGAAAATATAAATATGTGAGAATTAATAATCAGAGAGATCAAATCAAGACCTAATTTGGCAGCTGCATAATTGAGTTCGATCGTTCCCACCCCACGCCCAGTGCACCATACAACCTCAAGAAACAGATAAAATAAATCGAAAAATTCAAAATTAAAACTAAGTAAAACAAAGAAACTATAACAAAAATCTAACACAAAAGCAACTGAGAGTCAGATAAGAGGAGTTTTTTTTGCTTGGTGAAGATGATGGTGGCATCTAGACACGATATGAGACAAAAGATCCTCAACCCCATTTTGCTTGACAACCTTATTGAAGATAGCAATGTAGAAATTGTGTTAAGAAGTAATGGTACTACTAGTAATATTGGGGGTGCCGTGTCTTGGGTAATAGGCAGGTAAAAAGAATTTTTTATTTTTTATTTTTTATTTTGGGGTGAGAAAAAAAAAATTTTTAAAAAATCTTTGGCACCCCCAAAGAGTGCTGTGGCTCTGCCACTAGATACAATCATATATATATATAGGGCCGGCTCAATGGCTAGGCCACTGAGGCGGTCGCCTAGGGCCCCCAATTGGTAAGGTTCAAAATTTTTTTAATAAGGCCCAAAAAAAATTTTAATAAGGCCTAAAAAAATTTTAAATTTTATTTTAACTTAAGGCATAATTTTTTTTTTTTTTTTAAATAAGGCCCAAAATTTTTTCTCATAAAAATTAAAGGCTTTTAAAATAAGGCCCCAATATAATAAGTTCATTGTAAAATAAGACCAATTAACCCCAAAAAACAAGCATGCCACATCACTTTTTTTGAGCAACTAGTTAAAAGTTAAATTTAAATGTCATAAAACAACAATGAGAATGAAAATAATAATAATATTATAAAAATATAATTATATTATTAAAATAAATATTATTTAATTAATATTTAAATTTTAAAAAAAATAAGGTCCAACTTCAAAATTTCGCCTAAAGCCCCCAAATACATTGAGTCGGCCCTATATATATATATATATATATATATATATATTGTAATCTATAAATTACTTTCTTCTGTACAAATTGCTCCATTGCTCCATCGCTTTCGATATATATATATATATATATCGAAAGCGATGGAGCAATTTGTACAAAAGAAAGTAATTTATAGATTACAATGACTCGTGAATGCTAGACGTTTCTCATAGACACCACAGTCGGCAGGACCAATCTTTATTAATACGAGACTTGAAAGAAATTGTACAAGCTAGATCGGGTACGCCTCATAAAGTGGTGGTTAGAGAATTTGTTTGGATTTGTGTAGTTGTGTGTTCTGACGTTTACTGTTGGTATTGGTTTCTGCATTCTGCAGATTGTGGGTGTGTTCTGGTTTTTTTGCTGCAGAACTTGTTTAGTGTTTGTAATTGTGAGCTTTCTGGTTACTAAAATTTAATCATTCATCCAGAAACAGAGTATAGTTCCCTATTTTATGCATATGTTGTATTAATTGTATGCTTTACAAACTTATTTTTCAGTTGTTTGGTGCATGGATTTCTTTTTAACCGTATAATCATTAAATTCTTATTACAAACTCTTAATCGTTTTATTGTTTGGCTATCTTATACGTTGAAGAAGAGACTTGGTCGTAGTCTTTATATATATATATAATTTTTATGACCATTGCTTGAAAAACGTTTTTGACCTTTGGACAAGGTCTAAAGGCATTTGTTCATTAACAAGTTTTTATGGTTTTCTTCAAGCATTTTGACAGTTTGGTCATGAAGTCCTTCAAGACTATGGAATTTTTGGATACTAAAAGATTCTATTTTAAGAAGGAAAAAGTGAGATTCTTTTCCATATATTAAGCCAACCTTCTTGTCTATATATATATATATATATATATATATATTACTTCTATATATGTTTTCAATTCTGGAATTGTTCTTCTACAAGAAAAGATTTGGTTTGTTCTATTTTTCTTTGTTATTGGAAATGCGTCATCAACAAAAGTAGACGTTATAGTCTAATTCTAGAAAAATGCGTGTCAACATATCCGATTGCACCGAGTTATATACTCCGAAAATACGAATCAACCTTTAAAGACAACACTTGCATGATTCTATAACATTGAGAGACATTTTTATATTTTACTTTTCATCTATTGTAATTTATTTATTTTATTGTTAATTTTAAGATATATATTATTTTATTTCAATAAAAATTTTGTACACTATCCAAAATTATTTTCAACATTTAAGTCTTTTAACTCTATATTTGTCAAAGAGAATAGCAATAAACAAAAATAATTTTATTTTTTTATTTTTTAAACAAAAATAAATTTGCCCACTTGGTCACACTGTTCTTTCTGAATTTCAGGACACTGAAAAAGATGCATGCAATCAAAGTAGGTTTAACGTGGCAACGTGTTCAAATTGAACTTGTACTACTGTATTCAAACGGGGGCCAGGTGACAAAATTCTTGGATTTCTGGAGCTTAGCTAGGAGCCTAGGGTTAATCTTTGAAGGATCCAATCCAACCCTTGAAAAGGAGCTGCTCAACCATGTGCTCATTGGAAGCCACTGTACCAAATAGGACACAGAGTAGTATATACATTGATGGTAGGTTTGGTGGTCACAATAAGCTAATTTGGGGTTGACCAAAACAAGACCCTCTAAAATATTAAAGGCCTCATGGGCATGGATTTAGCTTCCAAATCTTGGGTCCTTTTTATTGGATAAGAATTAATGAATTATAAGTTAAGGTGAAGTTGAAAGTAGTAAACAAAAGAAGGCGGCCATGCCACAAGCTTATCATTTGAGAATGACCTCAAATCATTTTCAAATCCCAATTACATGCTGCTCTCATGGCGATGATCCCTCGCTATTTAAACCTCTCCATCCCTCTTTCCCTCTCCACACATAACTTCAAACAAATTGCATTTTATTCCCCTTCTCCACTCCTCTTTGTCGCATCTTATACCAGCTTTCCACATAGATCAAGCTTTTTCCTTCATTTTGTAAACCACTTTGCCCACCACTAACTTTTTCATCATCAACCATCTCTCTGATCGATCGACATAGATTGCATATATACTGCATATATGATGCCTAACAGTACTTGTCGCGTTAACATGTCACCAATGGTCCAGGCTTCTGATCACGACGACTTTTTTGCTCGTCGACGCATATGGGTCAACGGGCCCGTCATAGTCGGGGCCGGCCCATCCGGTTTAGCCGTTGCTGCTTGCCTTAAAAAACAAGGCGTGCCGTTCATTATTCTTGAACGAGCCAACTGCATTGCCTCTCTGTGGCAAAACCGCACGTACCATCGCCTCAAGCTTCATCTCCCCAAACAATTTTGTCAACTACCCAACTTTCCATTCCCGGAGGCGTTCCCGGAATATCCCACAAAATATCAGTTTATCGAATACCTTGAATCCTACGCTAAACACTTCCACATAAGCCCAAATTTCAATGAAACAGTACAGTCTGCTAAGTATGAACAAACTTTTGGTTTGTGGAGGGTCCAAACCACTATAGAAAGCAGTTCAAACGATCCTGGCAATCAAGTTGAGTACATTTGCCGGTGGCTCGTGGTGGCCACCGGTGAGAATGCAGAGAAAGTGGTGCCAGAGTTTGAAGGCTTGGAAGAGTTTGGTGGCGACGTCATGCATGCTTGTGACTACAAATCCGGCGAGAGTTATGGTGGGAAGCGTGTATTAGTTGTTGGTTGTGGGAATTCAGGCATGGAGGTCTCCCTTGATCTTTGCAACTACAATGCAGAACCGTCAATGGTTGCTCGAGGGCCGGTAAGTAAAAGAAATTCCCTTCAATATTGAATGTTCTATTTTTTTACTGTCAAATTATAATTGGGTTAATTTTATTTTGGCCCACAGCTTCATGTATTGCCAAGGGAAGTTCTTGGAAAATCAACTTTTGAAGTAGCAGTTTCCTTAATGAAATGGCAGCTGCCACTTTGGCTTGTCGACAAGATATTGCTGATTATTGCGCGGTTGATTCTTGGAAATGTTGAAAAATATGGTCTGAGAAGGCCATCGATAGGTCCTTTACAGCTCAAGAACACCGCAGGAAAGACCCCTGTGCTGGACATTGGTGCATTACAGAAAATTAGATCTGGTGAGATCAAGGTGGTCCGTGGAATCAAAAGGTTCTACCCCGGCGGAGTTGAACTTCCTACTGGAGAGCATTTGAAGATTGATTCTGTTATTCTGGCAACTGGGTATCGCAGCAATGTTCCTTCATGGTTAAAGGTGAGGGATATATTTGTCTCTATGAAGTTCTCCAGTTTGAATCCATGTGACAGTTATGGAAGTTGGACTATTTTTTATTTCTTTTTTCAGCTGCTGAAGTTTGGTTTATGTTAGATATATTGTTTTATCCTTTTTTTTTTTTTTAATACAAGATTTCATAACCTTTCCCTCAAAGATTTGTAGTGGTGATCTGCTTGATAGTTTTGTTTGGTTGCTTCATTGTCTAATTTATGAGCAGAATTTAATTGTTTCTCTCTCTCTCTCTCTCCCTCTCCTTTTCCTTTTGCTGATTTGGACATATTTGTCCTATAATTTTTAATTACTTCTATTTTTGGGCTGCCTGAAAGGCAGATAGGTTGTTTAATGGTTTGGCTTGTACCATGTGTCCCAATACAGGGGGAAAAAAAAAACAAATTAGAATGTTTTTCCTATGTATTCGAATAATTGGAGTCGTATTTTCTGGAGAGCAATCTCAGTGGACTAATGTTGTTCTGAATGTTTGCATTGTACAGGAAAATGAGTTCTTTTCCAAAGATGGGATTCCAAAAAATCCGTTTCCAAATGGGTGGAAAGCCAAGGCAGGGCTCTATGCAGTTGGGTTCACAAGGAAAGGCCTCTCTGGTGCATCTTTGGATGCCATTAGTGTAGCACATGACATTGCCAAGAACTGGAAAGAAGAAACAAAGCAGAAAAGGAAATCTATTAATGGGACTCTCCATAGGAGATGCATTTCACATTTCTGAAGGCTTGTACTAATTACTAATAAGAGTGATTTTTGGGCAGTTGTGTCTCTTTTTGGTTTGGAAACTGATCTGTAGTACTGAGATCCGTTTGTGTAGAGAATAATTTAGAACACAAGAAGGAACACATGGCACAGAAATTTCAGCTCTTTCCTAAAGAAATCCCAAAATGTGAAAATAATTGGTTTTTTTTTTTTTTTTGTAAAAGGAAGAATGAGGCGCATTGTATCACAGTTTAATAGCCGGAGTCAAATGGGATGTTTATATTCTATATATTAGGCCTTTATTCAGTTTCTTTGTAGGTCTATTCTCTTCTTTATTTAGTCCAGATTTTCTCTATAAATAAAGACCATTGTAATACAGTTTATAACATCTCAATACATCTTGCTTCAATAGTCAAGATGTAACCCTAACGTCTTCATCAAGTCTCCTTCTTACTCTTAACATATCTCATTATATATTTCTACATGGGAAATCCCCTCTCTGTCCACGTAGTCATTAATCCACCTGATGAGTTGTCTCTCTAAATGTGGTCCACTGTAGCAACATGACACATCTCTTCCAAACTTCAAAATGCATACATAGGAAATAGATTACAGACTATTGACACCATTGTGCCCTGCTCATGGCAAGAGTCCAGTAAGAGCAGAGAAGATATCTTATCTTGAACCGTCCAAGCCAACAGAACAGATCCCAAAATATTGGCGCAAAAAGAAAAATACTGGAAAAAGTATAAACAACGTAAACGTTTTTGCCCTGCGCGTGTGTGCCATGTGAACCCAGCCAGTCATGGCCAAATGTTATTACAATTGACTGCATTAGCTTATCATAATCCCAAAGTTTCTGACACAACCTCTTGAGATCCTTCCATTCTCAAATTCCTCTCTTTTAGGGGTCAAAATATACCAACGTTTGTTTCATTGAAAAAGTTCAATTCTCCAATGCCAAATGGACTAATTATATTCCAACACAGCATTTGAAAACAGCTTCATTTGTTGAACCTGAGAGTCATATGGGAAATTGTGAATTGGGTGTTCCAAGAAGCCTAAATTTTCTGTCACAACCTGCTAAAAGAACAATTTTTTGGAAGATATGCAGTAGAGATGACTTGCATTTGAAGCAAAGTGTGCGACTGTCTGTCATGCTAGTATATAACCAAATCCCTCTCTCCCATCCAAACATATGCAGCTAGCCTTTGGAACCTTTTTTTTTTTAACGATATTTATTTCCTCTGCCAATCATGTTTGGCAGGAAATAGTTCTCCATATTCTACAAAGTATGACAGACTTTTGTCCTTTACAAAAATGAAATTTAGAAGTGAAAGACAACCCACATGAGAACCCACTCCTTTCATTCAAACATGCAAAAAAGCTCTAACTCGATGGTCCATATAAAATAATTGAACAAAATGAAGAAAAAGTTAATGGAATCTCAAATCTGTATCAGTCCTACATAAGTATTATATTCTGCGGCTCTGTTTCCTTCAATGTGTCTTAAATCTGAAGCAAAGAAGCAAAGATTGACTGATTGAATTTTGTACCACGTCCAGACTGCAACATGAATTCTACAACTGCACCTTTGTCAATGCCCACTAGAAGTGCTAATATTCTCATAAAATCCTGCAACCTCTAACTTAGACAATATCACTGTTACCAAGAGAAGGAAACACATGGGGTGGCCGCCACCCACATCTTTTCCTTGCTCCTCATGACCAAAAGCCCATTCCTTCATTCATTCCTCAACTGCTCACTAAGGTTAGAATGTTACCTTTATATCCAATTGGTTTGCCTGCACCCGCGCTCACACAAATATATACACATGCGTATACATACATGTGTATGTATGTATGCGCATGCATTGATATCCCTGATGGTGCGGATTAGATTTGTTTGAGGGAGTCGTGTAAGCATGTCATGTTAAGCTCCATATTGGATGTATTGGTTGATCCTAACTATACAAACTATTATGGGCCATCATGTACATGTGCCTAGCTAGTCGTTTCTCAGGTCAAGATAAACAGTACTAGTAAAACAAATTAGATATGACATTAGGGATTTGATTTGAGTAAAGGAAATTGTTAATACCTCTTTGAATGTGAAAAAAAAAAAAAAAAAATTCAAACCCCAATTTCAAGTATGCAAAAAAATTAAAGTATGCAATTTGTTAATTTCTTTTTTAGAGATATTTCACTTACCTTTCCTAAACTATTAAGCATCTTCCAACCCCCTTCAACTACGTACCCTATTCTATTAAGATTTTCCGTTAAATTCTATTGGAGGAAACAAAAATGACCAAAATACCCCTTTATAAATAAAAAATTCAAAAAAAGTGAAAAGAAAAAAAAAAGAAAAAGAAAAGGAAAATGTGGTTGTGGCCCTGTGGGTCGTCCTTTTTTATTTTTCTGACTTTTTTACTTTTTTGTTTTGATTATTATTTTTTTAAAAAACTATGGGCATGGATGTATTTTTATAAATTTTATGGGGGTAGAGCGAACATTTTGCATGCTAGCCTTTTAAGTAAACCAAAAGATTAAACAGTGGGGAGTGATTGAAAGGGGTTAAAAGATCAAAACTCGACTTGGCAAATTTTTAAAGCTTAGGGAGGACATTGAGAAATCCCTTGCAGTTTAGAGGGGAGGAGAGGGGATAAGTGAAGTTTCCCCCTTTTTAGAAATTTTTTTTTTTTTTAATGAAAAACTTCTCGTGGGGTTTTGTAAGGATTAAAAATATAAAAAGATTTTCATTCCCAAGGCTTGGGATTCCATCCACACTCAGACAAATAGGCAATCTTAGAATCAGGAAAAATGTATATTAATAAAGCCCTCATTGTAAAGTAAGGCCCATATATTAAAAGATTTTTTTTTTTCCTGATAATTACCTGTCTCGGCACTTCAGGTGAACTTTCTATTCTAATTTGGCCCATATGTGAAAATGATGGGTTTGACCAAGCTAATTTCAGACACAAAATCAATGGAGATTGATGATCAATGCTTCTGGTCCTCGCAAATTGCACTTTTATGTAACAAATAACAATAACAATAACTAGCTCTGATGTTTTCGACCAAGTTTCCAAGAGAACATTGCCCACAATTCATAACCATACATGGCACTAGGCCCTTTTTTACAGAATGGAAAAAAGATGATTTCCCATGCATGAAGCACCCTGCTTTCATCTTTACCGTCCAATACATTCACTTGTTGGACAACATCTGTTTGATTTCACCATTTTGGTTGTACATTCCCACGATCTTCTTAGAGTAAGAAGGCATGTGCCTATCAGCTCTGCATGTATTCAAAGGTTCAAACATAATATTAATATACGATGCAGTATGCTGTACTATAAGCTCATTGTTCATTATAATTTACCTTTCTTTTCCCCATGTGCGGTTTACATGTAAATAGTTCCGGATGGTATGGTAATCAAGTGAGTAACGTGCAAATTCCAGGCCCTTGGGGCCAATCTGAACCAAAAGAACAAAGTAAGAATAGGGATTTTTATATAGATACGTTTCTTACCAAATGCGCCCCAAAGATAAAAACTTCACCAAGTTTAGGATAAAAGCTATAAAATTTCCAATAAACTTTGGCGCCGGCTTAGAAGGACCTCTCCCTGAGAAAAAGAAGAGAGATATTAGCTCAATAAAGTATTAGCACGTGGCACATTTCACTCAGGAACTTAATCAGCTCCATTCTTATCTACAGAGAGAAAAGGAAAAACTTAGTTGAGGTATGTTGCAGACATTTGATTTCCTTTATGTGCAGTTTTTTATCCAAAAGGTGGAGAAAACAATATTTACAACCATTAACATAATACACCAATTCAGCATTAACATTATGCTGAATTGGGCCCCAGAGTTGAGTTTAAATGTGATGCCAGAAAGAGACAGTGGAACAGTTTCTAGATAAATGAAATGTGCATTTGTTCGGAACAGAGTCCAAAATTATTATCATTCTAGCACTAAGTCCATCCCTGCACCTCCAAACACGTGTAACATGCCCAGTTAGGGAGCTTATACCACTGAGGTTGAAGTGCTACAGATTCCAATAAAAGTATTAACAAAGATGATGCAACACATACCTAACTTAGCATTATCATCTGCCTTAACAGTCTCCGTAACAAATGGTCGCCGGTCACCCTGAAGTAGTCTATTTATGTTAGTAAAATTATCTATTCTCCAATGAATTTAAATTCAACCAGAAAGGCAAAGGGTTATACGCTACTAGTTGTAGGAGTAATTTCCAGAAGGTTTTCCACCAGACTGAGCATTTCCCTTCCACGTTCATTTCTGTCATTTGAATTTTACAAAGATATAAAACTTAGCTTGTCATAGAGATGATGATATAGTAGCATCATTGTGCATGCGGGCACGAGTACACACACTGAGATGGAGACAGAGATAGAAGAGGAGAGAATCTCGGCGAGGATATTACCTTACTGTAACATACTGTGGATGCTGTGTCATGCTGAGTTCAGAATATTTTGGCACACCCATGTATCCAACCACCAGATCCTACAGTTGGAAAGACTACATTATACTACCAATGAAGTACAGAAATTCTTTTTTGCGGCCGCAGGATAAAAGTTCAGATCCAAGGTGGATTCTAAGTACATGCATGTAACTATGACTCTTGAGACAGGCTGGCAAATTTAATTAATTATCACAAGGTTATAAGGCATCTAAAGAATATTGCTGTGTTAGTTGAGTGTGGAAAAGTAACAGTTAACATCATTATATACTCAACAGAACGGAGGTGAAGGCATTGACAAATGTGGAATTGTGTAAAACACAAATAAAACAATAAAGGGTAGGAAGACCTTATTGAGTTGAATTCATTATCATCAGAATTTCGAGTGTATAACCATGAACTATGATTTGCTTTTTTATGTGTAGAAGATCGTGGGAATGTACAACCAAATGGTGGGTCATCCAACATTCTCCAATTGGTCTCACACTATCACCAACATCCATTTATTTTATTGTTCAAGCAAGCAAGGTTTTCAGAATTCTCCTAAATAAAATTTGAGATCTATTTATGATTTCAAACACCATAATTTGATTTAAGAGACTTCGGCGAAAAATGGATACTGAACTAGGCTTTATAATAGGACTTGAAACATCAACAATACAACCCTGAGGCTATTGCAATAGACCATTGTCTTTATTGAAGCCGGTAAAATGTCTAAAACTCTCTCACATTGCTCTAATCTAGCAAAGAGCAAGTACGACGAATATGAAGCATAATAGGAGATGGATAAATTCTTAACTTTATGGACCACTTAGTTAGTAGCATTCTAAAATTACAAGAGATAATGCATCTTGAGATGGAATACTTGTTAAGAAGAGTAACAAAACTCACCGCTAAGGCATTGGTGTAGTCAAAACAACTGCAGACACAACAACATTTGACTAGTAAGAATAATCTTTAATGGTGAAATAAACATGTATTTGATAAGTAAACATAACTGTGATAATTGTAAGATGTAAAATACATCTTCGAAATATAAAATTGATTGGCTGAAACAATTTTTGGAGAGTTCACAAGATTAACAATTGCAACACCTGGTGTACCACAGGTTTAAGGCAATAATATACTTGCCTGAAAGCATCCAAGTTTACTAAGGCACTACCTAGATATGTTATGTCGGGGATTGATTATTCACTGTCATTGTTTTCGTTTATTATTCCATTTATCTTTTTACCATAAGAAAACGGAGTAAATAACTAAATTTGCCATTAGGAATTGCAGGGTAGGCTTGTTTTGAGTAGACATTCATCATGAATCAGTTAAGAAAGTGATCTTGCCTGGACACTAGCTACTTAACACTTTCTAACTCAATTCAACCTTCACAAAAATAACAATGAAAAGATTTATATACATTTTCAAAGAAATGATTTCCATGGTTCTCCAGAAATCACATTTTATTTATTTATTAGTTTCTCTATTTACTTATTTTTTGCATTGGACTCTGACTATTACTTTCAAGGAATGCTAAATAATACAGAAACAAAGAAAAGGAATTTACCTATAGCATGAAGGAGCAATAACATCAACCAAATCATTTGCTGGTAGAGAGAAATAAGGAACCTGCTTTAGTTAAAATTTGAAACTGGGTGAAGCAGCATGGTTGTGATACGTCAGGCCAAATAGGAAATACAGGGACTGCTTTACCTCTTCAATATGACCATCCAAATGCTTCAAATGAACCTATTAAAGTACAAGAAAATGCATCAGAGAATACTGCAGTCAATGGTAACTCAATAAGAAATGCCCAAATTGGTGAAATATTACCATTAAGGGTATTAAATAATCAGTATTTACAATAATATTTTTAAATAGTAACAATATCTCGCTTGAGACATAAGCAGCATCAAGTGCTTATCAAACAAAAAATATCTCCTACTTACATTTAAAACAGGCTCTTTAAATGGAAACATTACCATTCAATTAAACTATCAGAAGTATTACAAACCAAAATACCATCAGGTAGTAATAAACCAGCGTACAGTCAACAATTAATAGCAAGATTATGGTAAAAGCTTTTGAGGAATACACCTTGCAGCTTGCCTTGAAGCCTAAAGAAACTGCCTCAAGGTACTACCTTGAGACAAATAACCCAAAGCTCACACCTTCTATTAGGCCGTTGCCTTACACTCTAAGTCTCTCCTAGTGAATGAAGTATGTGCCCCTATGGCAACTAAATGATTCTTGATTATATCTTCAATTCAGAAAGGATTCTCAGCACAAACCTTGTAGTCTTGCATAAACTCGTAGTGGAGAACTGTTTCTGGTTCACTACTTGCGGCCTTTAGAAACTTATCCAGTCCTTCTCGAGTTCCATTATCAACTGTTGGATAAAAATTTTAGTACCAATCCAAATTATGTTCAAGTACATCCAATGACTCACACAAAATAATATTATAAACCACAATTCATGCATAAAATATTATTTTCTTATGTTACCCACATAAACCAGCTGGGTAAGGAGCAATGTGGAATTCTAAGGAATGGTAGAATCCAAGTGTGAAACTACTTACCAAAAAACTAAAGTGAAATATGCTCCACCGCCCAGTTTCAAGGTACAAGGGAATAATATTTTGACTTTTCTACCACACAAATTTGACCCCCCAAAAAAACACTATCAGAGTGTTCTCATGTGTTGACTTTGAAATTAGCTGAACCACATATAACATGATATCACATCCATTGCAATATTTACATTATTTGTGGCGCCTTGAGTACCAGTATTTCAACTCTATAGCTAGATAAAAAAAATATATATATCAAACTGAATATAAAGATTTTAGTTACCACAATTAGTGCCTAATACATAGAGCTTGTCCAAATTCAAGTGGTGCTCCACAGATCTTAATGCTGCAGTTTAAGAAATTACTCTGCATTACAATGGTACAAGTCACAACAGAGGAAATAACTGAAAATACAAATTTCCAGATCATAGTATATGCCATACCTTGCACTTGGCAACCCACACCACAGAAAAGAAGACGCTTCACACTTGCAGCCTGTTATAAGTAGAAAATGAATACTCATGTCACTAAATTTTTGAAGAAATATACAAATTAGACTTATAAGAGCTGCCATCTAGATAATAAGCTAACTATAAACAAGTCAGACACTAAATTTTTGAAGAAATATACAAATTAGACTTATAAGAGCTGCCATCTAGATAATAAGCTAACTATAAACAAGTCAGACGCGCGCACATGTGCACACACAAATAAAAAGTAACTTCAATCTTCTCGACAGGGAATTAATTAAGCCAATATCCCTCCTCTAAGCAACACGTACACACGAATAAAAAGGAACATCAATCTTGTCAAAAGGAAATGAAATAAGTCAATTTTTACAAATGAAAGTCTAAACTACACTAACATGACTATCTAAATTAACCAGACGCAAATCCTCATGTGAAGTAAAAGCCCAGTCACCCTCTAAATACCCCTAAACAAAGTAGTAAGATATTAGTTTCTTTTTTATTAAAAAAAAATTAAAAAAATAAAAAAAAATCATAAGCATGTCATCCAGCTTCCCGAGTTTCTAACCAAACCACTTTTTTCTCCCAGACATAATAAAAACAACCAAAGTCATCATGATCTTAATCCTTGTCAAAACCAAAGTTCATGAGAATTCCTGCCTTATTCCTAGCTTAACACTCAACATCATGTTTGGAGTCAAAAGCACCACGAAATAGCAAAAGAGGCATTTCTATGTCCCTAATTAAAGAAAGTACCGGGCACCTCAATAAGTGCAAGAGTATTCAGATTAGGAGATAATGTTGGCTTAACACCTTTAGCAGCTAGAACTTCATCTGGTGTCCTATTGCAAACCAAAACAAAATATAAGCATTACATTATGAATAAAAGATAAGTAAACAAGCAAAATAAACACTCTCAATTGGATTTATACAGACACTGAGAGTATCTTAGGTCCAAGTATAAAAAAAGAGAACCAGATGCAAACCTTGCTAGGACAGGCCTAGGCATGAATCTGTCGTCTGGATCACTGTGATTAACAAAATAACACGACCACATAAGTTCATAAAAAATACATATTAAAAGGGGCATTGACAATCAATTAAAAGGTACATTAATTCTACCATATACCATAATAAATTTGTGGCACTACCTCTGTACGCAAACAACAGCTTCTACCATGCCTGATTTAAGCATTTCAATTGCGATAGTTGTTACTATCCCTGTCCATTGAGCTCCTACAATATGTATGATGTATCATTTGGATATTTCGAAAAGATTAAGAAGTGCAACACTTGCAAAATAGCTACTGTTATTACTTACAAGAACTAAAAGTGCAGTTCTCTAAAAATACATAACATTTAATACCAAAGTCCACAATTTTCATCCCTGCTAGCTGATCTCATTAGAGCACTGCATATATTTCACCAATTATTTGAATTATGGACAGATGCCCATTTTTTTAGCAGATGGTTGTCACTAGACACCACCAATGGAGAAGGGTGGCAAAAAGAAACAATGCCTTTTCAAATTATAAGATAGGAGAGAAATAATTCTCCTAGTGCAACGTCTACCAATTATTGTATAATATAAATTACAATAACAGATTAATTCAAACCCCAAACGAGCTAGCGTAAACTAGTTGTCATAACCATTACACTTGAAGTGTCAAGCAAGCTATTAGACCACCAAGATAAACTTCAGAAAAAACTTACCTTTTACAGGCTCTACTTTACGAGCATATAACAGCTCCTCATAGACCCCAAAGTACGTTTCATCTAAGGAACTTGATTTCCTCCCTCTACCATGAACTTTAGGTTCCAAGACCTGAATGGGGGAAAACAGATCAATACAGGGAGCAAGTGAAAAGAAAAAAAAGGATAAATATTCCAATATACATATACCCATATACGGCTTTTATTTGATTAGCAGGTATGCAGTATTATATCTAAAGTACACATATAAAGCAACAACTTGATTTCAATAGAATTAACCCACAAGACTATTCCACTAAATTAAGGGCTAAAGCTAAAGTTGTATAATATAGTTATAGAAATCTTAAGTATCAAGATTGTCGCGGAGCAAGTCAAGATGGTGCTTTATGCGCATGAGAGCAAAATTGTACGAAAATGATAATCAAAGAGGAAATAAATGACAGGCATATGGCTGCGTCATAATAGGCATAGCATCAGCCTAACACCATAACCCGTTTAGTAATTATTGTGTCTAAAGTGAAGGTGCTTCAGCCAAAAATAGCCCAAGAATTTCAGGGGCATGCAGCTCCTTCTTACCATTCCTTGGTGGTGCAGCAAAATGACTGAAAGAGAACATATAAAAATAAGTAAGAAACTTACTTCAATTTTAGACATTCCATCTCCCAAGAAAGCACATGCATTCTTTACATGCGCAACGTAATACGTATCACACAACCCGCATTGACTGCACAAAAATTAATCAAAGCAAAGTTCCTCTTTGAGAAAATAGAAGTTTTAAATTTATATATATCATAAATCTTTAAGATAAAAATATACTCATGAAAAATCTTCAAAATGAAAAAAATGGGGTAGTGGAAGGGAGAAAATGAAGATGAAAAGAAAAGGAAAGAATGAAAAAAAAGTTTGGAAGGAGGGATGGGGGAGTTGAACCTGCAATGATCTTTGGCCGGGTAGGTGCCTCCTGGAGGAATGGGTTTGGAGCGACTCCTCCAGTCCTCTCTGAGCTTCACTGATTTTGAAGACTTGGAATTCCCATCTGTTCCACAAAAGAAACAGGTAGTTATGCTATAAAACCCATATAGTAGAGAGAGAGAGAGAGAGGCTTTTGGGTACCTTTAGAGGAAGAGGCAGATGAAGACACAATGGAGACTGACACAGGAATCGAAGAGAGGTTTGAAATAAAGGAAGCCATAGTTGCGGAGAGAGAGAGCTGGAACTACAGCGAGTGAGAGTGGCTCTGCACCACACGTTATATGGGATTTGGTCGGAGTCGTCGGACCAAGATACTCTACTTACTCGAGTCATTCTCCCAGTAACACCAAAGACGACGGTCGTATTCTACTTTCTCTTGCCTTTTTAGTTTTTATCTGCTACTGCGAGTCAGTCAGGCAGTCCGAGCTACAACGACGGTCGTATTCTACTCGTAGTAAGAAGACGATCATATTGATATTTACATCTCATTTTTCAAAGTTGTTCTCCTAAGTCCTAACCAAAGAATTAATTATCATACACCAAATTTTATGAAAGACCATGCCACACATTTTGGAGGATGAAAGAAAAATGAGTTGATTTATAACATTACTTTCTCGTTAAAGGAATATTAGGCCCCGTTTGCCAACAGTCCGGACCGGCACTGTAGCTGGAACAGTACCGTTCCAGCTACAGTGCCATGTCATATGTGTAGGCTGTGCAGTAAAAAATCGCACACAATTTTCAATAATAAGACTTAAATTATTCATACTTCCCACACGCCAACCAACAACCGGATAATGACAACTTAAATTTTATATATATATATATATATATATATAATATTATAAAAAAAAAAAAAAACGAAGAAACAGATCGGGGTGGCTCATTGGCCAAAATGGGGTGGCCGAACCACCCCATTTTTGACCAAGGGGGTGGCGCCAAGGGGGTGGCTGGAGCCACCCCCATGGCCGGTATGGGGGTGGTCCGGCCACCCCCAAAAGGCCCAAAAAAAAAAAACAGAAGGGAGATCAGGTGCATTTGGGGGTGGCCGGACCATCCCCTTGGCCATGGGGGTTGTTCGACCACCCCCAGATTGGCCAGGGGTGGCTCCAACCACCCCCTTGGCCAAAAATGAGGTGGTCCGATCTTTCTCCTTTTTTAAAAAAAAAAAAGAAAAAAGAAAAAAAGAAAAATTTAATGTTCAGTACCATTCTCCGTGCAGCAAAAAGTCTACGCAGTAACCAATGTGGGAAGTATGAATAATTTAAGTTTTGTTATTGAAAATTGTGTGCGATTTTTGACTGCACAACCTACAGATATGACATGGCACTGTAGCTGAAACAGTATCGTTCCAACTACAGTGCCGGTCCGGGTTGTTGGCAAATGGGGCCTTAAAGTTCAACGCCTAAGCTATTTGGTATGCAACTAAAACGACTCATCTTGTACATTTGTATATAAGAAAAATGCTACAGTCACTCCTACTTAGCAATAAAAATCATTATTGAATTTAAAATCTAATAACAATCCATCCAAAATTTAGTAGTATGCACTATTGAGTGTAAGAGTGACAACTTATATAATATATATCATTTCTCCTGAACATAAATTGATCAGTTGCCCAGCTTTATAGAATCTGTGTCTAACAAGAAAGGATTCGCGTGCTTTCTTGTTCTCAAGTGCAGGAACCGCACGCACCTCTTTTTATGCTTTTTATTTTGTTACAAGAAATGATACCAAATGAAGTTTTTATGATTTTGTCCTTTAAAAATCTTCAGCTAGATGTAAGGGAAATTTTAAACAAAGGAATAAAGAATAAAAGAATAAAATTACAGATGTATAACCACATCCATCATAAGAGTCCCTTAAGTTTTCAAGGGTAATACAAGTGTAGAAAAATGATACAGAGGAGAAAACCCCTTAAACATGGTGGTAAATGCTCCCTGCACCAAAAATAAAGCAGAACAATAACACCTGAAATGCCAAAGACCATTTGTTTCACTTTGGGGACTTTAGCCCCCGAACTGTTGATCTCAAATACAAAAGATTATATAGGCATATAAAGAACTGCAAAACCTGCGATGCACCATCATCTTTCTCTTCCTTCTCTTATCCAACAAATGTCCAATTAAACTTTGATAGCAGCGAGGGACATCATTTATTGTCCTCAGTCAAATAAATGACAATTGAATCTACCAATCAATGGGAAGACCTCTCAAAACATTACTCATTTTCGTTTATAAAGAATGGCTGTATAATTGACTCAAAATATACAGATTACGACCTCTGTTGTATCACCAAACCAAGGGATGGTCTGTGGGTGAGGGATGACAAAAACAGATCTGAAAGTAGACCTTTGCCGAAAGCTTTTCTGACTTGCGTATTACAGTAGCTTGCTCGTTCTTCGTCTTGATGGCCCTCCAGGAAAGAGCTTCATGATCCATCCTAAGACCCGTTCCACCACCTAACAAAGCAAGAAATAAATTTAGTAGAAAAATAAAAGGAGAAACATAAAATTTTTAGCTTCCAATTCATAGACTTGAGAAGTGTACAATAACAAGCACACACACACAACATAGAATAAGTTGACATATAAGGAAAGATGATACCTCATCACCCTCATCTGCATATGGGGTATTCTCATGCATAGTACGAGAATCAGGTTGTTTAGCCTGAATATTCTCATTTGCCATACTTTGAGTAATCAAAAGCTCTAGTCTTTGAGTTTGAGCTTCAAGTTTACGGGACAAATCCTTGTTCAATTCCTTCGTTCATGAAAAACAGAACAGTCAAGCTTCCGATAGACAAGATTCAGATTAATACCCGAACAATGCATTGCATTTAGATGTGAGAAAAACTAAATGATTACTTATTCAATAATATAACTTTAAACCACGTTTTCTACCGGACAAGAGTAAAACATTGCTGTGGGTTGAGAGTGCATATAGAAGCCACACAGACATGACTTCTAACACATCATATGAAACAATAAAGGCAACAAAAACCAAATTTAGAAATTTGTAAGTAAAACAAACAAGAAAACCAACAATATTTTTTAAAAGAACGCATAATACAAAAGGGCTGAGTGAATGAGTCTGCTCGAGGTGGATCAATACAAGTTCAACAGATAGCAAGAAGAACACAAGGGCAAGATTAACAAAGTCAAGGAAAGCGTTTAGCATAATTAACCCAGTTCACCACCTAATTGCTATTCACTAATACATGGTACACTTCTACTTCAAGGAGAGAAAAAAAGATTCAGAAATCCAAAACTTAACATTTTTTTTCCTTAGTTGCCATTTTAAAAGTTGTTTCAAAAAATAATCACTTGAAACATTAATGTGAATTATTGGCATGAAAAAGAGAAGATATAACCATTATGAATCTAGCTTAAGACAGCTATGTGATATTGTTAACTTCTAGCCAAGAAATTTATATAGACAAGGAACAAGCTTTACCACACTTATCACAATCCAGGCTCAATGGTGTACCACTTTACCATTCCAATTTAGCTACCACAGCAACCAGCAATCAGGTAACAGATTAGTTAATAAATTACGACATACTATAAATAGAAAATAAAAGGGACTAGTGCAAAGGTAAATCTTAGGCAGACAAACACAGGTGTGTGGTTTCTAGTCTTATGTGCAGCCACTTTACACAGGAAATTCTGAAGGATAGACAAACCCTTGAGTTCAATTAATAATAAAACCCTTAAACCCTTAGTGATGTTTGAAGAACAAAGAAAGATAAGCTTAGCCAATACCAGGAACATGACAAAAGGTTTGATTAAATTGAATTATTAGAAAAAAAAAAAAAAAAAAAAAAAAAGAAAAAAAAGAAAAAAAAAAAGAAAGTATAATTCTGATCTAAGGACATAGTACCATAAAGGTTCTTCATACAGTTCAAAAAACGAAAGGGCTAAAGTCATCAAAGGAAAGATCAGACACAAACAAGCAAGCATGCACGTGCAAACAAGTTATGTAACGTCTTAAATGTACGTTAAATGAATTAATGTGCTCCCTCATGTCCTTTTTTCTTGAAACTTTGCCATGCTAACTATGCCCAGGATCATGTTTAAATCTGTCCGTGTTCTATGTCCATAACGAAGCAACTAAACTTCTAGCAGACTTTCATTGATTATCGGAGTACAGGGACTGTAGCAACAAACTTGTATGAAGGGACCCTACTGAGATGTTTGAATATTAAACTAAACATGATTTTGATGACCAATTTTAGAATAAGTCAAGATATTTAATCTAGATTTATTGGAGTTGTTCTAGCATAAATGTTACATTCTTTACCAAATATTGAACAATATGACCATCATCCAGAACGTTATAAAGAACTCTTTCTGAAGCGATTGAAGCAAGATTCAGTACCTTCCGTTTGTGATTTAATTGCTAAAGAGCAGTATATAAAGCCCAGTTCAGATTAAAAATTACCTTCAGCCTGAAACAATGAGACGACTCAGATGCCAAAGCTTGCATCAACTCTTCTTTCTCCAACGCTAACTGCAGCAACAAAAGGCCAGTGCTCTTGTTAGGTCTAAACAGCTATCTACTTCAACTACATCCAATGATTAAGAGGAGATTGACAAAGTCCAATGAAACAACTGAATTTCAAAACATAATAGTTATTATATATACTTGTACAAAAAATAGTTATTATATATCTCATGAACGACAAGGAAATGATCGAGTAATCTCTTCCTTTATCCAAGAAAAATGGTATTTATAGTTTGCATGGTCCAACCATTGGTTAAAGATATATACAATAAAGCTAGGTAGGTCCCCATAAAATCGAGTGCAGTGCTAAGCCCCATTTTATTTCTTATTGAATTAAATGATCAACTTGCTTTGCTATTGAACATTTATTTTGTTGTTTGTATTTTAATAATTTCCGCACAAAAAATTCGACGTACTATATTTTATTACGAGAATAATCCAACTACTCCTGGTCCTGGGGTTCCAGCGCATGAAAAATAAATAATAAAAAGCCTAGGACATATAGCTGAAATCATTGGTCCAGAGCTGCATGTAGCTTTTTCCCCCCGGTATCACAAATAAACTAGCAAGAAATGGACAATGTATAGAAATAAGGGTTGGATAATACCTCAGAAATTATTGCATTAATATTCTGAATCATTCTCATCTGATCAGAAGGAATATTCACAGATGAAACTTCAAGAGTTGATTGACCATTTTCAGGCAGCAAGGAAACACTGGAGGCATCACTTCCAAGAGAAGATGCAGTTTGATGCGTTTCATCGATGGAAGACTCTGGGATGGCATTGAATTGAATTAATGAGTGAACACCCAGAGAGAGAACTAATAATTTAAAAAAATAAAAAATAAAAAATAAAAATAAAAATTCATACAATTTTAATAACAATCCTGAACCCCAGTAATCGCAAGTACAACTACATAATACCACCCCAGGGCCTATTTTCAGCCGTTGAAATTTGTTATGAGTAAGGAAACAAAGTAATGACTTGGCAGCTAATATGCAAAATTATAAACAAATTTTTAAATGTAATCATTAAGAACTCTAGTTTTGAAACATGAGCTTCATCAGGGACCAGAATGACATGGCAACTCAACCTAATACCGCCATTTACCATGATTTTCTTCTATTAGGGCCATTATTTAAAGTTTTGCCAACGACAAAAAAGTGATCTTACCTAAATCTTCTGTAGATGTAGACGTATCTCTCTTATTAAGAGAAGTGTTGCTAAAATCGATAGGCTTAATGCTTGAGGAAGCTTTCCGCAGCTTAGACTGCAACAGCTTCTTCTCTGTGTCAGAGAAACGGATTAGGGGTAAACATTGCAAAGCATATATACACAAGCATATACTGGTGACAAAGTCACTTTATTCCATTGCAAATTGTAGACTAAGAAACAATAGAAACTTGATCAATTTAGTCATGTTTCAGTGTCATGACTTCTGGAAGTTAAACAATATGAAACCCAGAGCATTTTTGGAATTTTCTATTCTTCAGATCACTAGACAGTCTGCAAAGAAAGAAACAATAGAATTTGAAGAAAATTTTCAGACTTTTCATAATTGACAAACAAGCTAAAGCACAAATTCTCAATAGGGTTTTAGTGGTGAGAGTTAAATATGGAAGTTCAGACATAGAAATTGTAGATTACTGGAAGGATCCAATTACTCCCTCATCATCCCCAAGCTAGCTTCCCCCATATCCCCCCAGCCTCCCCATCGCACAAAAAACAAAACAGCACAAAAATAACCAATTTTATATTAATGAAGGCTGCTCAAACCCTACCCTTCTGATAAAATAAACTGTACATTGAACTCAAAATAAAAATTGTTATGTAAAAGATAAACAATAAAAATCCGTGAACAAAACCATATAAGCATGCTTACCTTCTTGAAGAGCTTCAATAGTTAACTGCAAATCCTGACGCTCTCTCTCTAAGCTAGACATTTTCTTTCTGCAAAATTATCCAATATGATCAATATTTTTCAACATCCCTTTACTAATTAAGAGCCAGCACTTGAAAACAGAATCCAGGATTAAATAAATTTTCTTCCATCATGAAGAGACAAACAAGTTCCCAAAGCACTATTAAAGAAAGAGAGTCCCACTTCAACATTTCACTGGAAGTAAATCAAATGATATACTCCCAATTAAAAGGAAAGATAATCAACAGAGGTACATTGCGCCATATAACTAATATCAGTTTAAATCCCAACAAGAACTTGGAATAAGTGCTACACGAGAGTATATCACTATTTGAAAATACTAAAGACACACCACAAGCAGAACAGAGCTCACCCTAAAATGACTCATCATGATGATGGTGTTTCACGTACACCATTCAATAAAACTTTTGACAAGTAAGCAAAATTTTATTAAAGGCAAAATGGCACAACCCAGAACACTTCCAAGTGAAAATTAAAGCACCTCTAAACAACTCTAATCCCTGTTTCAATATCGAAATCTCTCAAATTTCTGAAAACTTAAAAAGAAATCCAAATAATTCACACTTACATTTGGCTTATAAATTAGTAATCTGAGGATTATTTATTGATCACAGATTTCAGAATTAATTTCTAATTCATTTTTTCCCCAAGTAGTATGAATATTATGGAAATTAAAGCAAATTCATTTTCATACTTTTATCTAACACCATGCACCTCAGAAAGTCAAGGGTAGAAGGGAGCTTCTAAATTTGAAATGCCCCATACTATGATGTGAAGGGAATATCATCTAGGCGTGGGAAAGGCAAGGCTCACGCTAGTTAGTGTTTGAGGGTTTTGGGCTTTGTTGTCTTGTGGGTGTTGGGGTTGTGTGGGCTTTTTGGGTGGGTTGGGTTGTGGGTGTTTTTGTTGTTTCTTGGGTTTTGGGCATGTGGGAGCTCCCTGTGTATACGGCCTATGTGCTTAGGGGCGCCTTATGCTTTCAATAAAGTTTTACATTAGTTATCAAAAAAAATATATATAACACCACCTAACATAAGAGAAAGCCAATATGAACAGAAACCAGCAGGCAGTCATTGAAATTAGTGACATTAAAATGCATATCACAGTATTTTGTCTACAGGCAAATTAAAAGTAAAGCATACTTGTATGAAGATATTTCAGCTTGTGAGTTCTCCAATTGCCTCTCCAGCTTTAGCTCACTAGATCTTAGTCTGAGTGCCTACATAATATAATTACAGAATGATTTTAAAGAAATATTGAATAGCTAATGTGAAAAATCCAGTATACATCTTAGTACAAGTATAACCTATCTGACAGGTCACACTTACAGAAGCGTGAAGAAAGCAGCATGAAGATTAGACTAGTCTATCATCACCACTAGATTCATAAAAGTGGGCAGTTGAACCTTTTCACATTGGTTTAACAATTATGCCTTTATCCTCACTAACTAGTTTTTAGGCAGTTGAGCATTTGAAAACTTCTATCTTATAAACCCATTACTGCCATGATCTTTTTCTGATCAAAGGCAGTTGATTATATTGCCTAACCTAATGAATACATTATCCATACTGCCAAACCTAATTGTTGTACTAACCAACTCTTTCAAGCCACTAAGATTGACTGGCTTGAACCTATTACTTGCTTGTCTAACCAGCCTATCTATCCACATTACAACAGTCGGCAAATAACGGACAGACACTTCATCGAAAGCAGACTTTTAAAAGGCATGATTCCAATTGTGTATTACTATTTGTATGAAATACGCATTTCAAGGGTATAACAGAAACTACATTTTTCCTTTATAAGTATCATATGGACTGGTATTTTTTTCATGAAACGCAACATGAAAACTTAAACATACCAATAAATTTTACTACCTTCTCCTCTAAACCAATAACTTCCGAAGCCAGTAACTTGGCACGCTCATCAGCTGCATTACATTCTAGCTGTGCATTTGCATATTCAATCTTGACAGCCTCAAGTTCCACCTGCAGACATCAAAGAGCACACTTATAGAAGCAAAAGTAAAAATAAACTAGAACTTGAAAACATACTAGCCATGCAAACATCATAAAGCAGGAAACAACGAAACTTATATCCAATAATGCAATCGAATAATTTTGCCATGTGAGATTTGAGTTAGTTGATAAAAAAAACTAGAAGTAACAAGCAGCAAATTAAAGAATAATTGATACTAACCAGTTGGGCCTTGATTTCCTCCTGTAACCTTTCCATGTCAGATTTGAGCTGGTTGACAACACTTCTCTGCGGAAAACATACATAAAACAAGAGGGGATTAGACAAAAATTTAGTACCATAATCCAGGGACTGTCACAAGATTCAAGTTCAAATTACAATGCTGTTACAGAACTAAAAACCTTTTTTTGAGATTTTTAATTTTCTTTTTAAATCACCACCTGACATATACATCAAACGTGGAAAATGTACTATCAACCATGTGGTTCTGGATAATATTTTGAACTTTCGTGTACAAGTTGCGCACATGCATCTTCTCCAAATACAATCCCTGTTATCTACCAATAGAGGCAGGATAAAATTTCTGAAAACAACCTTAATGCACAGAAACTCGTAAAATCCAAAACCCCAATGTCATTATCCATATCAAGTAAGAACTTAAATCAAATCAAATGGGGAAAAAAGAAAAATAAGGAAGTACCATTAGCTTCATTTTTCCATCACGAAGTATCGTCATACAATTCTGATAGCATGTCTTTTATTTATGTTATGAATGGCAAATAGGAAGTAAAACAGAAATACAGAACAGATATTCACAATCATAGTAGACATCATGTTGAAACATAATATTAACAAGCTGTCAAAAGTAATACAATTTTAACAAGTATCATAAATTCAAAAGCCAACCTGTTGATTGTAATTATCAGTCGCAGATGAATTCTCAGCAGCTAAGGACTCTGCTAAAGCTCGTGAAGCCTCAAGAGCTCGTTGCAAAGAGAATTTTTCTTGTGTCAAATCTTCAATATGCTGCATGGCACAACAAAGGATGTCACTAAAGTAATTATTCAAGGCAACAAGCTCAGAAGGCAACATTAGTGCCTCATTCGACATATACAACAATTAGATTATTAATTGAACAGGTAACAAAATACTAGGGGATTACTTTTTGTAAATGTTTTAAGGAAACTGAAGTAATATTCATCTCAAAGGCTTTATTCAGAAGTTCAAAGAGTCTGAAGTCCATACTTATCAATCAGAGTGTCAGATTTTTGATTGATTAAGGACCTTAACAGTCCAAGCAGCATAATTAATTTCAGAAATTTCAATATTGTACTTTCAATGGCTGAATCAGATAATATTAGAATACACAAAATTGCAACACCAATACAGTTCTGGAAATGCAGAAACATAAAATAAGGGTACCTGTTCCAAAGCAGTAAAATCTTCATTTTGGTTAGCTGAATAAAAGTCTTGTTTCGTATCCATGCTATGCTCATTAATACTCGGTCTCACCAGGTCTTCCCCACTGCCAGAATAAACTGAAGAATTCATGGGTTGATCAAATACACTAGGTCCATTAGGAGTTTTCAGCTTCGAAAAAGTTCCCACACTTTCACTCTCCACTGATGCCTTCTTAAAAGAAGATGGTCCAAAAAGATCCATGTTGTACGTATTTGAACTATTGGACATATATGAGTCCTTCTCAGGTTCAGTATGTTGAAAGGGAGTTCCTGAAGAAGCTCTAGGCACATTAAGAGAATCAAGAAAAGATGGACGCGATCTCCTAGAATTGGTTTCAGTTGTGACTGAAAATAGTGGTACATGATTGGAGGAACTTCTGACATCAGAACTAAAACCTGTGGCTTCAAATGCTTGTGGAGCTGCATTGTTGACACTAGGCAAACTGCTGGCATAGCTACTAAGTTTTCTTTCCTCATAATTGGAAACCATAGAATCACTGATGTGTGCGATACCATTCATGTGTTGCCCAGCGTCATGAGCAGACCCTCTATCATTAGAGGTAGGTTGAATAGAGTCTACCACAAAACCCCAAGACATATTAGTGTGGTCAGTTCCTTACCACCAAACACTATATATAAATATATTATGTGTAGTATAAGCTCATCTTAATAGATGAAAACACTAGAAAAAGAAATGCAAACATACAAATTACCTTCATAAAATGAGGAGGATGTATGGGCACTGAGGAGCATGCTGGCATTACTGGGGTTAGCTTGTCGTAGAGTACCAACAGAATTCTGAGGTGAGACTTTTGCAGTAGATTCATGAGAATAACCGGGGTTTGTAACACTAGATTGCATCAAAGAACTTCTATTTTCTGTTGACTGGGATCCATCCCTTCCATAAAAACTAGAATGATCAGTTGCAGTCTCGAATGGAAGTTTACCTCGCACTCCAGTATATATTCCAACATCATTATTCAGCCCATCTGTCTCATGGCTATGGTTAACATCCATTGATCTAACAAATCCTGAAGCACCATAGCTCTTAAATTTTTTATCATCTGCATCTGTCTGTGCACTATCTGCAGAATGTGAATTAGAATATTTCACTGAAAACGGAGGAGTAGCAAGTGTGTTATTTAAAGAATCTTGTTCATTTTTAAAGGGAAAACCGATTGCTTTGTTATCATTGCCAGTTACTGCAGCAGAGGGTCCCATAACAGCTTGACCAGGTTCATCAGATGTGCCAGCTGCATCTGAATCTGTATGTCGTACAGGTTCAGTTGCCAAAGGCTGTTTCTGATGGGGCCTAATGTCAAAAGCATGATCTTGGCTGACAGATGTAGCCTTTTTTGCTTGTTCTGCTGCTTTTTTCTTACGGAACTCCTCCAACTGCAAGATAAGTGAAGACAAAATGTGAATTTTGACAAATAACCAACAAAAAAGAAAGTTCCTGGTAATATATTTGCAATTGTAACTCAAATTAAAAGGAAATGATCGACAGAAATTACGGAAAAAAATTTATAATAAATAAAAGAGACCTCATGTAACACTCTCATCCATCTAGAAAAAATTCTCTGAGATTACAAACAGATGCAAACACGTGTGAGTAATAGATAAAATTACCGGTTTACGTGTTGCAGAACATTGGAAATAAATAAAGCTCATATTTAACAACCAGGACCATGAAAACCTGACATTAAGCTTCGAAAATAAAGCACAAGGGCAAAAGCAATAACAAGATAGCACATAATCTAAGGTACATTCCACGAGAAGTTTCTAGATAACAACAGAAGTCCTAAGGTTTATCCAATTATATTGAAAAGTCATCATCCAGCCACCCCATATAAGACTAATCTTGTTCTGATGCACTAACATGCTCCATAAAAGGGTAGATTGTTCAAAATAGGTCTCAAATTCTGTTAAACATCAAATCACCTCTAATTTGTAGTTGAATTGCAATACAAAATTTTACATTCAAAACCTTTATATAGGCCAAGATATATCTTTGAATCTATTGCTCCATCTCAGAATTACAGGTATCACTTCTACGTATGTTCTGGCTTTGTTTGTTTACCTACTTGTTAAGGTTAAACTCCTAGTCAAAGAGCCAACATGGCCATTTTCTATTAAATATTTGGACACGGACTCCAAGAGAAATGTTAAAATCCTTAAAAACATTTTTTTTTCTTTGTATTTATAAATATTAAGTTATAGTATTTTAAGCTCTTACCGATAGTCCAGATAATAATAATAATTTTAAGCATATGATCTTATATTTCCCTATTTTCTTCAACATCTCCCCCTCCTGGGATTCAAAATATGCTTCAGGGTGAACTTCTTGAATGAATCACCATCAAATCTTTCTTCTCACAATGTCAACTCGTAGACAGTGATGCCTCTCAAAGGCTCGAGCCAGGCTCATTTTTTCATATGTTTAACATCTTACTGCAGTAAGAAACTCTATTATAGAAGCTGGCGATGATTCTTTTCATTAATTTGTGCAATAGATTAAACCATATTCCAGTAAAATAGACTTAACTACCTAGCTCTGGCATGCGGCATTATTCCTCTACCTCACACTTCTGCCGCTCAGGTGAAACAATGAGAGAACCATATTAATGATAGTTTGACTAAGCAAAGCAGACACCTGGTTGCACCTTTTGTTTTTTTCATTTTTAATAAGTAGCTATTTAGTAAGGGAAAAAAAAAAAAAAAAGAAGGGTAAAGAATGCAGGCAGTGTACTGTAGTACCTCCTCCAAAACGACAGATTGATAATAAAAAAAATCTAAAACAAACAAGACACGCTGTCATCAGTAGGCATCCACTGAAACAGCGAACTCAAAAACAAGTGCTTAATCCTACAAAGGAGCAGCTCATCTCCCTCAAGCAAAGGGTAATGCAATGCAGATTGATCGTCAAAATTTTAGCCGATACCGGTAACAAAAGATCTCTACGAATTCATATACAAGAATTCTCGCTGTGCATAACAAAGACATGTACATAGCATCATCCACCAACGCATGCATGCACAAACATATACAACGATTGATACATTGATGAAATTCCAAACCCCATTTGAAAATATACATAAACAAATCAAAAAGAAAAATAAAAAATGAAAACGGAAAACGGAAAAGTACCCGGCGCTTTCCAGCTTCCAAATGCTCCTGTTTCCGCTGCACCTGAGCCGAAGCCATTCAGACCCAAAAGCCCCCAAAAACTCCGAAAATTCACATACAATTAACCATCTCCCTCATCAGAAACCCTAATCAAGCAGCGCCAACACCAAGATTTTCAAAAATCCTCATCAAAGCCCTACGAAACAAACCCTAGAGATCAATCAACTTCGGAAATCATACAAAATTCGATGTAATCAACGGTCGGGCAACTATTTGAAATTTCGAAAACAAGAAAGAAAATGTTGCGCGGTTTCAAGCCCCAGTGCCCGATCCGATCGGAGAGGAGGAGCTGTGTGTGAAAATCTTTTGGTTCTTGCAGATCTCCTCGCTTCTCTCTCTCTCTCCCTCCCTCTGGTGTGCTTGTTTTTCAATTTTCCACTTTTTTTTTGATATTTTTTCGGTGGGTGATAAAGTTACCCTGCGTTACATGCAAGTGACGTGTCGGGAATTTGAATGCAAAGCGTAATTTGGTTTTGTTTGTTAGATCTCTTTGTATACGTGTCATTGGTTAATTCATGGTGGCTGCGTATTACCGCCACAGACTCTCTCTGTGTCAGGCAACAAGTCAATGATGGTCTAAATAAAATGTCGGTTTTTGGACATTCGGAACAAAAAGAAAACCCATTATCTACTAATTTTTTTTAATTGGTTTTTAAGCTTTCCTTTTTTGTTCTTTATAAAGCCAAAATGGTCATTTTTCTTTTTTTTTGGGAAAAATGTTAAAACCTAAAGCTGTCACTATATAGTGATTAATGTGGCTCTATTTGTCATTTTTTATAAGTTGTTAAACTCAATCATTCTTGTTGGGTGTTTTTGTTTTTGTTTCCAATAGGAAATGAATAGTTATTATTTTTCTTTTTAAAGGAATATGTATTCCTTAAAATGAGTAACCTCAATAATAAAAAAACTAACAAAACAATATAATAACAATTTTATAGGCGGGTCTATTTTACATGCCAAACATTCATTTATGCTCTATTTAATTGTTAAGTTAAGTTCTCGTTTTTTTGTTTTTTTGTTTTTAGATATCCGTTAATCAGTTGCTTATTGTCTTTGATGACATATATAAAGAATAAATAAATTCTTAAAAAATAATATTTTAATAGAATAATGAAAAGTAATCCCATGTTGCCAGGTGACCACCAGAAGAGATCAAGAAATGTTGAGAAGGACTGTTAACAATGGTAGGATAGAAGACAAAGATGGCAAAGAGGAAAAATAAAGTTCGTGCTCAATTGTAGGAGTAAACAAGAAGAAAAGAAAGATATAAGGCAATCACTCAATTATTCAAACATGTTCATTAGTATAATCATTGTCGAATTTTATTTAGTTTCTTTTTTGTTTTATCAAACATTAGTAGACGTTACATTGCATCAAGCACTAACATGAATACTAACATATGTTAAATGAGATACATGTTAAATGATAAACTGTTAACTTTGACGTTAAAATCAAATAGAAACCTATTACAAACTTGGATAGAACCAAAGACTTTATTCTTGAAGTTTAAACTCAGAGAAGAAAAGTTGAGAGCTAGCTAAATATGATTTTTACTCAAAACCTAAAACCAAGGAAGAAAAGCATACACAGGATTAACACAAGCAGCTAGCAAACATGACTAGGCAGAGGCAATAATTGAATCAATTCCTTCGGGATTTCAGATGTGCCAACAATTTGGTGTAGTCAGGAAGGTTCTCTTGGATCACAGGAATTTGCTTGAAATTCTCAACCCATGCATGCAAGCGAGGCAAGGTGGAGGGTTCTAGCACTTTTACCCCTCTCATGTCTTCCAGGGCTCTAAGCCAGTGGCACAGCCATCCATACGCTATGTCTACCAATCCAATATTGTTGCCACCAAAATATTTCTTGTCTCCCAGAGCTTTCTCTTCCAAGATCTTCAGAAATTCCACCACTTCTTTTATAGCATTCTCATCTGGCTTTTCTTCTGGAGCTTGAAAAAAAAGCACAGAGAGAGTTCGACCCTATATGATCATCGGAAGATTAAGCTCTTAGCATGAATAATATCATCACTAGGACAAATAATTTTCTGATGGTTCGGCAACCGAATTATATCACCTACATCCACCGTTAGGTAATTGTTCGAAGGACTACATGTTATTCTTATAACTTATTGAAGCACCTAAGCCAAATCAACTTTTACAAATGATTTGAATAATTTCAATTGTAATCAAATCCCTTTATTCACAGTAACTAAACCCTCATTTATAACAAAGATCTCTAACGTTATCCATAAGGAAATTATCAAACCCTTATATTCTAACAGGGGTGTAATGACTTCAAAAAAGAAGAAGACAAAAACAGGGGAGTTGCGTTTTTAAAGAGGGGAAAAACAGGAACAGAGAAAGAAATCGTTTGGGTTTGTGATTTTTTTCTATCTACTTAACTGAATTCAAAATTGTGAATATCGAGGAAAAAAAAGAGTTGAGATTATGTTAAGAATCTTAATCAAAGTGAAGCTAACTTGGCATGCTAGTACTGTATGATGATGAATGATAACATGGGATTAGCTCAAGTGGAAACAAATTAATAAACCTGCTGATGGATCATGGATTAATTCATGTGCATGATAGAAAGAATTATGCAGGTTGAAATTAATTACCTTATCATCTCCGAATTTAATCCAGAACCGAGCCAAGGCCCTCTCGTAAGAATCCTTTGGCAGCAAAGGGCTCTCAGGCCACGTTTCTTCAATGTATTCAAGGATTACAAGGGACTCGGCGATCGGCTTGCCGCCATGAACAAGCACTGGAATCTTCTTGTGAACTGGGTTGAACTGCAGAAGCATATCACTCTTGTTGCGAAGGTCTTCTTCTATGTAGTCATATTCCACACCCTTTAGCTTCAGAGCCCATATCACTCTGTAGCTATAGCCGCTAGTCCAACATCCCAGAAGTTTCACTTTTTCTTCCATTGTTGATATGAGACCAACAGGCTAAATCGGCTTAATTATAGCAATTATTTGTATTTAGTTTCTTCCCTAGTCAACACTCAACAGTCGTCGACTTTGAAAAATGTATTAAAGCAATTATAGGCTATTAACATAGCATTATTTTGTCTTCGAAAACAACGGGCGAGAAGATGAATGAAAATTCACACACACAGGGTTCAATTTGGTATTACAACAGAAGATGCAATTTATATGATGGTGGGGTCCTCAATTTGAACATTCTAATCTGATTATGTGGAATTGTGGATAGACGAAGGTGCACGAACCTATCCCATTTCTTTGAATTTTCCTTGTCTTTTTGCTCCAGAGTCTCTATCTAGCAGTAAACACAAGAAGAAAAGTTAAGAAAAAGGAAAAGTAACTGGTTAATTGTGTTCTGTCATGTAATCTCGGTTGGTTATGTGCATCTTATGTGTGTTTTGGATAACAGAGAGTCATGCAAGAGACTCTCGGATGAAAGAAATCCAAATATATTTTTTACATTCACAATATTGAATAGAAATATTAAGGAATTGATTATTGCGGTGTCCAAATTAATTAAGTGTTACATATACAGTAGTTTGTGAGAGATATGTGAAAATAAATATAAGCTTTTAGTATTATTTAAATCCAAATGGACTGTCAGACACTTGAAACATGTACCATCTCATAGAAAAGTCGAGTGAAAATCTATCATTTACAAGAATTCTCGTTGTGCATAACAAAGACATGTACATAGCATCATCCACCAACGCATGCATGCACAAACATATACAACGATTGACACATTGATGAAATTCCAAACCCCATTTGAAAATATAAATAAACAAATCAAAAAGAAAATTGAAAACGGAAAACGGAAAAGTACCCGGCGCTTTCCAGCTTCCAAATGCTCCTGTTTCCGCTGCACCTGAGCCGAAGCCATTCAGACCCAAAAGCCCCCAAAAACTCCGAAAATTCACATACAATTAACCATCTCCCTCATCAGAAACCCTAATCAAGCAGCGCCAACACCAAGATTTTCGAAAATCCTCATCAAAGCCCTACGAAACAAACCCTAGAGATCAATCAACTTCGGAAATCATACAAAATTCGGTGTAATCAACGGTCGGGCAACTATTTGAAATTTCGAAAACAAGAAAGAAAATGTTGCGCGGTTTCAAGCCCCAGTGCCCGATCCGATTGGAGAGGAGGAGCTGTGTGTGAAAATCTTTTGGTTCTTGCAGATCTCCTCGCTTCTCTCTCTCTCCCTCCCTCCCTCCTGTGTGCATGTTTTTCAATTTTACACTTTTTCGATATTTTTTCGGTGGGTGATAAAGTTACCCTGCGTTACATGCAAGTGACGTGTCGGGAATTTGAATGCAAAGCGTAATTTGGTTTTGTTTGTTAAATCTCTTTGTATACGTGTCATTGGTTAATTCATGGTGGCTGCGTATTACCGCCACAGACTCTCTCTATGACCGGCAACAAGTCAATGATGGTCTATATAAAATGTCGGTTTTTGGACATTCGGAACAAAAAGAAAACCCATTATCTACTAATTTTTTTTAGAAGAAAGTCCACATAACCCCCTCAAACTACCACTCAATTGATAATGTCCCCCCAAACTTTCAATTGTGACAATGTACCCTCCAAACTACAAAAAATTGTCAATGTTCCCCCTAATGACGAAATTACCCTTAGTAAATTTTTTTAAAAAAAAACTAAAACTTTTAGAAAAAACCTAAAACTAACCAAAAAAAAAAAAAAAATCCAAACGTTGGCCAATTTTTTCTTTTTAAATCAATTTTATAAGAAAACAATTAAAAAAATTTCGATTCTTTTTTTTTTAAAAAAAAAAAAATTGAAAATTTTCGTTTTTTTATTTTTATTTTTGTTTTATAATTTTATTTAAATAAAAATTTACGTTTAAAAAAGATAAAATTTTCGTTTAATAATAAAATGAAATTTTTTGTTTTTTAAATCTAAATAAAAAAAAAATAGTTTTTTTTTTTAAATAAAAATTTCCGTTTAAAAAAATAAAAATAAAAATTTTTGTTTAAATTTTTATTTTTAAATTAAAATTTTTCGTTTTTTAAAAAAATCAAATTTTTTTTGAATTTATAGGGGTATTTTTGTCTTATTGAGAAATTTATAAGAATATTTTTGTCTTATTGCTAGTCTTGGGGGGGACATTGACAATGTTTTGGTAGTTTTGATGGGACATTGTCATAATTAAAAGTTTGGGGGAGACATTGTCAATTGGGTGGTAGTTTGAGGGGGTATGTAGACTTTACCCTTTTTTTTAATTGGTTTTTAAGCTTTCCTTTTTAGTTCTTATAAAGCCAAAATGGTAATTTTTCTTTTTTTTTGGGAAAAATGTTAAGACCTAAAGCTGTCACTATATAGTGATTAATGTGGCTCTAATTGTCATTTTTTATAAGTTGTTAAACTCAATCATTCTTGTTGGGTGTTTTTGTTTCCAACAGGAAATGAATAGTTATTATTATTCTTTTTAAATGAATACATATTCCTTAAAACGAGTAACCTCAATAATAAAAAAACTAACAAAACAACATAATAACAATTTTATAGGCGGGTCTATTTCACTTACCAAACATTCATTTATGCTCTATTTGATTGTTAAGTTAAGTTCTCGTGTTTTTGTTTTTTATTTTTAGATACCCGTTAATAGTTGCTTATTGTCTTTGATGACATATATAAAGAATAAATCAATTCTTAAAAAAGAATATTTAAATAGAATAATGAAAATTAATCCCAAGTTGCCAGGTGACCACCAGAACAGATCAAGAAATGTTGAGAAGGGCTGTTAACAATGGTAGGATAGAAGACAAAGATGGCAAAGAGGAAAAAGAAAGTTCGTGTTCAATTGTAGGAGTAAACAAGAAGAAAAGAAAGATATAAGGCAATCATTCAATTATTCAAACATGTTCATTAGTATAATCCTCGTCGAATTTAATTTAGTTTCTTTTTGTTTTATCAATGACTTGACATTAGCAAACGTGACATTGCATCGAGCACTAACATGAATATTAACATATGTTAAATGAGATACAAGTGTTAAATGACAAATTGTTAACTTTTACGTTAAAATCAAATAAAACCTATTACAAACTTGGATAGAACCACAGACTTTATTCTTGAAAGTAAAAACTCAGAGATCAAATCCAAGAAGAAAAGTTAAGAGCTAAATATGATTTGTGCTCAAAACCTAAAACCAAGGAAGAAAAGCATACAAAGGATTAACACAAGCAGCTAGCAAACATGACTAGGCAGAGGCAATAATTGAATCAATCCCTTTGGGATTTCAGATGTGCCAACAATTTGGTGTAGTCAGGAAGGTTCTCTTGGATCACAGGAATTTGCTTGAAATTCTCAACCCATGCGTGCAAGCGAGGCAAGGTGGAGGGTTCTAGCACTTTTACCCCTCTCATGTCTTCCAGGGCTTTAAGCCAGTGGCACAGCCATCCATACGCTATGTCTACCAATCCTATATTGTTGCCACCAAAATACTTCTTGTCTCCCAGAGCTTTCTCTTCCAAGATCTTCAGAATTTCCACCACTTCTTTTATAGCATTCTCATCTGGCTTTTCTTCTGGAGCTTGAAAAAAAAGCACAGAGAGAGTTCGACCCTATATGATCATCAGAAGAATAAGCTCTTAGCATGAATAATATCATCACTAGGACAAATAATTTTTCGGATGGTTCGGCAACTGCGTTATATCACCTACATCCACCGTTAGGTAATTGTTCGAAGGACTACATTTTATTCTTATAACTTATTAAAGCACGTAAGCCAAATCAGCTTTACAAATGATTTGAATAATTTCAAATGTAATCAAATCCCTTTATTCACAGTAACTAAATCCTCATTTATCACAAAGATCTCTAACGTTATCCATAAGGAAATTATCAAACCCTTATATTCTAACAGGGGTGTAATGACTTCAAAAAAAAAAGGCAAAAACAGGGGAGTTGCTTTTTTAAAGAGGGGAAAAACAAGAACAGAGAAAGAAATCGTTTAGGTTTGTGATTTTTTTCTATCTACTTAACTGAATTCAAAATTGTGAATATCGAGGAAAAAAAAGAGTTGAGATTATGTTAAGAATCTTAATCAAAGTGAAGCTAACTTGGCATGCTAGTACTGTATGATGATGAATGATAACATGGGATTAGCTCAAGTGGAAACAGATTAATAAACCTGCTGATGGATCATGGATTAATTTATGTGCATGATAGAATGAATTATGCAGGTTGAAATTAATTACCTTATCATCTCCGAATTTAATCCAGAACCGAGCCAAGGCCCTCTCGTAAGAATCCTTTGGCAGCAAAGGGCTCTCAGGCCACGTTTCTTCGATGTATTCAAGGATTACAAGGGACTCGGCGATCGGCTTGCCGCCATGAACAAGCACTGGAATCTTCTTGTGAACCGGGTTGAACTGCAGAAGCATATCACTCTTGTTGCGAAGGTCTTCTTCTATGTAGTCATATTCCACACCCTTCAGCTTTAGAGCCCATATCACTCTGTAGAGATAGGGGCTTGGCCAAAATCCCAGAAGCTTCACTTTTTCTTCCATTGTTGATATGAGACCAACAGGCTAAATCGGCTTAATTATAGCAATTATTTGTATTTAGTTTCTTCCCTAGTCAACACTCAACAGTCGTCGACTTTGAAAAATGTATTAAAGCAATTATAGGCTATTAACATAGCATTATTTTGTCTTCGAAAACAACGGGCGAGAAGATGAATGAAAATTCACACACACAGGGTTCAATTTGGTATTACAACAGAAGATGCAATTTATATGATGGTGGGGTCCTCAATTTGAACATTCTAATCTGATTATGTGGAATTGTGGAAAGACGAAGGTGCACGAACCTATCCCCTTTCCTTGAATTTTCCTTGTCTTTTTGCTCCAGAGTCTCTAACTAGCAGTAAACACAAGAAGAAAAGTTAAGAAAAAGGAAAAGTAACTGGTTAATTGTGTTCTGTCATGTAATCTCGGTTGGTTATGTGCTTCTTATGTGTGTTTTGGATAACACAGAGTCATGCAAGAGACTCTTGGATGAAAGAAGTCCAAATATATTTTTTACATTCACAATATTGAATAGAAATATTAAGGAATTGATTATTGCGGTGTCCAAATTAATTAAGTGTTATATATATAGTAGTTTGTAAGGGATATGTGAACATAAATATGAGTTTTTAGTACTATTTAAATCCAAATGGACTATCAGACACTTGAAACATGTACTATCTCATAGAAAAGTCGTGTGAAAATCTATCACGTAAAAGGGGTAAATTCTATCCTACAGTTCTGAACAACAATTACAAACTACAGGGTAATACTAGCACTAAGAAACATCTACAAGAATATAATCATTAAACCAGCAGGGTCAAGTTCAGGGGGTCCTGTTGTTTAAACAAGTTATGAATGTAGTAAACATCTTTTGGATATAATCATAAAATTTACGCTCCTTTAATACAGTTTTTTTTTTTCTTCCTTTTTGTGGTAAAACCGATGGTCTATTAATTAATAAGGCATTGCACCATAAGGCCCATAACTAGTCAAGGCTGATCTGATACTCCCCTACTACTTGGGAGAGAGAGAGATTACGAGATTACACTGATCCCCGCAGCACACAAAAGGCATTTTAAGAAAATACCAAGCATAGACAAACTCAAAATACAAGATTAAATAGCAATCCCAGTCTTTTCATGCCCCTAAGATCACCGATAAAATTCTCCCTACAACTTAGGTTTTTACATAACCAGGTGCTGCAAAAATTGAAACAAGTGCAGTATGACTTAACGGCCACGACCACGTCCGCGCCCACGTCCACGGCCACGTCCCCGTCCCAAAGGCTTCCCTGAAATTTAGAATGGTTTTAGAAAGACTACTAGAAGAAATTCACCAGATGCCGACAAAGAATAAACAAGAGAATATCAACATGAATGGCATTGAAGGCAGAGATAACTACAGTACCAGCAGTTGGCTTCTTGGGCTTGACCCTAGGTGCCTCTTCAACCAGCAAAGTCTCAAGATTCAAGCTGTCAGGAAGGATGTAATATCGAATATTGTTACCCCTCACGCTGAGATGATCCAGAGTCACTGGATTTTTTCCCTTCAATGTAAGTTTCACTGTCTTCAAGTGTGTATTCATACTGATATCCACACCTGTATCAAGCAAGTCAATTCACCAGTCAAAACGGCTATAGCATGCGAGTGTCTGCTTTCCAGTTAAGCAATCATTCACTTCAATAAGGAATATGCGACAGTATATCTTTCACTCTAAATACACTTAATGAAACAAATGGAACTCTGCCTAGCTTAAAAGATTCACAACTGAAGGAAAACTCAGTTAATTGAAATGTGCAACAACAAAAAAACTTCATCTTTCTAAAGGAAAACTCAGATATTCAGGCACTCATACATTTGAAACAAAAACATATTGCCACAGTAGCACGTTAGTTCTGCAAAAGGTCCTTATAGTGTACAACGAGATTCAACCAAACAATCAAAATGCACCGAGAAGCACATTAACTGATTTGCTAAATATAGAAAGTTTCCATATAAAGATGCCCTCCAGAAACGATTTGTGGAGTAGTCCTTCTGCTAAATAAAGATGAAACTTTAGGCTAAAAGGACATAATTTCCAAATAAACATCGAATGAAAGTTCGAAGTTAAAGAGTATAGATGTACTGAAAAAATGGTCAACACCCTAAAAGAACAATGGTTTTGTTTTTTGTTTTTTCTTGGAGAAGGGGGGGGGGGGGGGGGGGGGGGGGGGGGTTGTCAAATACACATTGTTTTTGGCAGAGCTTCAGTGTTTAAAAAGCATAAGTTACCGGCATCTAGCTTGCTATATGAAAGGTGCTTACTGATCCAGAGAGAGAGAATTTAAGGTTCCATTAACATACTCTCCCTATAATCAAGGGCAGAAAGCAATTGACTATGGTGCTCTTGCAAATTATTATATGAAAAATGACATCCATGAATAAAATCACCAAAAGAGAGAATATAAGGTTCCTTTAAAGTGCTTAATTCCTTATGTTGGGCTAAGGGCAGTAGTCCAGGGCAATATAACAAGAAATAGAACACTCTAACTCATGGGGACAAAACATCTCTTAAAAATGTGTTTCCCAACTAAATTAGGAAATTAATAAACAAAGCATCCTACTGTCTTCCGCTCTAATCATGCAAGGACAAATAGCTATTTCAAAACTTTATCATGAAAATTCCAAGACCCAAAACATTACATACATCAATCCAACATAAAAAAGTATCCTGAGAGATCTATACTTATATGCAAACAAAAATATTTAACATAGCAGCCCTTAACATACTGGATGGTTTTTTTTTTTTTTTTTTTTTGAACTCCATACTGGAAGGATTTATGTATCCGCTGTAAGACAGATATAATATGAAAAATGATAAAAGTTCTGAATACTTCAAAGGCGGCAAAATACTATTATATGACAAGGACTTGAAGATCCTGGTGAAGGTATAGGCACAAAAAACAAGCATTAAAAATTCAAGTAATATTCTCACCTTACCAGTTTGCCTCAGACTTGTCTGGGCCACTCAAAAACTTAGACACCACAATGAACTCCTAACAAGTTTGGCTATCGTCCAGGATATCAAATTTGTCTCCAATAAGCATTCAGTACATAACTAATCCATTTATGTGACAACTCCATGAGAACTTTGAGTAATATTGAGAGAATTTCTTAGGAGTTCTTTGAGTAATATTGACAGCTCAAGCTTTTTTGGCATAATTTCTTAAAATTCTATATAAAATACTGATTTTAGGTGCACCGAGAGAACATCTAACCTCAACTTTACCAAAAGCGAAGTCAATTGTTGGAGTGACTGATATAACTATAACCAAAGAACCCTCTAAAGTTAAAGCCATCGAGACTTCAGAGAGGTTAAATCAAAATTATATCACAGAAGCGCAATTAAATCCAGTTTTTAACATGCCTAATTCTAGTTGACGAACAATTAATCTAAGATCCCTGCAAAACCAAGCAAATACCAAAATGCTAAGTTTATAGCCAACATTTCAAATGCCGAATAATGAGGCTACAAGATTCATAAGATTGAGCAACAAATTTTCCCATTATAAACCATCGAAGAATCTGTAAACCAAAACCTAGGGTTTAACAAAAACCCTAAATATACATGAAGTAATACTAATAAAAGGCAAAGAGAGAAACCTGTGATAGTTCCATGAACAACGGTGCCATTTTTGAGCTCGATCGACACGGTCTCGTTGTTCAGCTTCATCAAAAACCTGTTCATTTTCAAAATCAGATTTGTACACAAAAAAACAAAAAAAAAAAACGGCCATAAAGTTTGAGAGAGAGAGAGAGAGAGAGAGAGAGAGAGAGAGAGAGAGAGACCTGACGAGCTTCATTTTGGGCAAGGAAGAAGCCTGGGGCTAGAAGAATCTGTGTCAAGCTAAAGGTTTCCGGGAAGGCAATCTCTACTTTCTCTCTGCTTCGTGTGTCTTCTTCCTCAGCTTCTCTGCGGACTTGGCATCTTCCCCTTGCTAGGGATTTTCTTGGAGTTTCTCGGGAACAAACAGAGTCAATGATTCGAAGAACAGATTTGGCGTCAGAAAAAAATGGGTTCGGTCTTTGTGGATTGTAGAAGCTCTAGGGTTTTGGCGTAAAAATGTGTTTTGAATTGACGGCTGGGATGTGTGGGGTGCTTGGACGGCTTAGATTAAGCGAGTTGAGCATATTGGAAATGAGTCGTTCGTTTCAAGGCGTCCGAAAAATTTCATTGAGCCGAGCGAGTCGAGTTTTGGTTGTTCGAACTCGGCTCGATGAACATCAATACAGCTCGAGCTTTAGTCGAGATTGACCAATGATCACTCCGCTTGAGCTCTGTTTGGGAAAATTTTATAGACTATAGAGCCTGAGCTCAAAAAATTATGTAAAACTTTAATAGATTAGTTTGCTTGAATTAACTACAAATTAGTTTGTACCAAATTTGATACGAGACAAAAAAATTCAAACAAGTCTGAGCTAACTTTTTTAAGCAATTCTTATTCTTAATTTATTAAGAAAATGAAAATAGTTGCCAAACACACCCTAAAAGAACGAAAAGCAAGCCTAAGTTTCATCAAAATGTTAGATTATTTCATTTATTTAAGTTTTCCCTCCTATTTGAATTTACAACTTTTCCTTTGTGTGAGTACTTTACTTTCTCTCGCATTGTATAGTTAAAAGAACTTTTTGTGCTTTATAAGAAGTTATTTTTTATATTATTTCAATTATATGACAGTATATTATATATATATATATATATATATATATATATTCAAAATAGTGTAACAATAATTTTATTACTTTTTTTTAATTAAAAAAAAAAAAAACTCAATAATTTTGTAGGGTGTGGGTACGAATTTCATTGTTTAGACTTTAGAGTGAATAGCAAGTTAATTAGTCCAATCAATCTTTAATTTATTCAGAAGGTTCGTTGGGCCATAGTGCGACTGTAGTAGGCCCAATCACGTTTGAATTATGGAGATTGAGACATAGTTACCATAATTGGAAACATGAAGCTAGGCCCAATCAGGTAGGGTCTAAATTAAATAAGAGGAAAATCAGCATACACATCACAGGATCGATCCAAGCAAATAAAAAGCTAGTGATTATGACATGGAGGAAGGTCTGAAATGAATTTAGCCCTAATGCATTTCATATAGGCCAACATTTTTCCATAGTCAGGAAGGTTCTCTTTGATTACAGAAACTTCCTTAAACTCCTGAATCCAAGCATGCAAGCGAGGCAAAGCGCTCGGATTTACCACTTTCACGCCCACTGCTTCTTCCATGCCTGAAAACCAATGAGCCAGCCACCCATATGCAATGTCCACCATTCCTATGCTGTGGCCGCCAAAAAACTTCTTCTCCCCGAGGGCTTTCTCTTCCAAGATCTTCAGAACTTCCAGTGCCTCTTTTGTTGCCTTCTCTTGTTCTTCTCCAGTGGTTTGGAAAAATGCATGAAAAATGGGGGCCTAGATTTTATTTATAAGAGAATCAGAAAAACAACCAAAACGGACGATTTTTTTTTTTTTAAAATGGTAGTAGAAATAGAGTACCTTGTGCAATCCAAACTGAATCCAGAGTCGAGCCAAGGCTCTTTCATAAGCATGTTTTGGCAGCAATGGATTCTCCGGCCACATTTCTTCGATGTATTCAAGGATGACAAGGGACTCGGCGATCGGCTTGGCACCATGGACTAGCACATGCAGGGATTTTCTTGTGAAGTGGGTTGTATTGCAATAGGAGTTGACTCTTCTTATTGGGAAGGTCTTCTTCTATGTAATCGAATTTCACACCCTTGAGCTTCAGAGCCCATATCACTCTGTGACTGAATGGGCTAGCCCAGAATCCTAGTAGCTTTACTTCTTCCATTGTTGTTGAGGGATACCTGCAGGCTAAGTCATTAATTTATAGCAACAATGGTATTTTCTTTCTTGGGCAATAAGTTTCTAGCTAGTTTGGAGGGGATGGATGACAGATGAACATTTCAATAAGTTCCTTTCCCTTCTTTTTTAAATTTAAAATTAGCTACTTTTATAACTATGAAACATGAACTTGCTCCAGAATCTTCCACTATTATATTACTTCGATTATAAATCAGTTTATGTCACATGCATGTTCTTCAACTACAACACCCTATAGTCAAAGGTCAAAGTAACTTACCCTACAAGCTATCCATAGAATAACATAAAACTAGAATTTTTTTTTTCTATATCAAGTTTTCATACAAATTTTATTTGTTATTAATGTTTTGTTTACATAGTTAAAACACCAAGTTTTTTAACTAGTGTCGTCCACTTCATGAGATGTAATCCTCAGCCAATTAAACTACAATTTGAAAACAGTTAAAACACCAATTAAGTTCCAATGAATCTTCACGAACAATTTCAATTATTTCTAATATTGAGGGCAATTAAACTAAAAAGTAGCTAATAATAATCAAGAAAGGATATCATAGAAGACATCAAAAAGTATAATGATTTGAGATTTTTGCATGCGTATATAACAAGTGATCAAGGTTTCACACTCCTTAGTAGATAAACTCGTGTTTATTTCATGGATTTTGAATACATACGGGAACTTTCATCCAACAACTTTAGTTATTCTAAAAGATAGTATAATTAGTACATGCCATAAGAAGGTGTTGAAGCAAATTTCGCAGACCGAACGACAAGCTCTTGCAAAAAAAAGCAAGTCACCGAAAAAACTCTAGCCTCCGAAGGAGTATTGGAGAGTTAGAATTTGATATTTAAGTTAGTAAAGTATTCTCAGATAAAAATGGAATGGAAAGAGATTTAGGGATGAAGAGGCCATACCTATATTGTACGGCTCCCAAATTATTTACTACTGTAAAGTCCCCAAATTTATTTAACAGGCTAGGTAAATAATCTGAAGAGTTAATTACTACTACTCCTCAATAATCAGATAACTATGCAATAAACATGTATACCATTTCTTTTACAACTACAATGGAAACAAGAATGGATCACAAATAATAACCATCTACGTACTAAACCATAATATAACTTAAAACATCATAATCATAAACTTAATGAGAACATTTGAGACTACATGCGGTGCCATGGTCACAAGCAGTGGCGGAGATACATGGGGTGCCCGCCCCTACAAAATTTTTGAAAACAAATTTCTACATGTTGATTTTTTAGTGTTTTTAAGCCTTGGCCCATATTCCTAGCCCCTACTCCTCCTCCTCTTCTTCTTCTTTTTCTTTTGTCTGCTTGACCATTCACTGGGTTTGACTTATCGATCAGCCTCTGCTTACTTCTTGGCCGAGGAAGAACCATCGAAAAATAGAGGAAGACGAGAAATTTTGAAGAGTTTTTTGCTATAGGAGCGAGAGTGGCTGAGATTCATGAGATTGTAGAATTGAAAGGTTGAGATTCAAAAGTTGAGAGAATTAGAAAGAGAATGGATGACGCGTGGACAACACTAAAAGATAGTGGTTTCTAAGGGGCAACTCAATCGACTATGAATCACACCTCATGAAGTAGAAGTCATTAATTTGAATTTCACATCCCCTCTTATGTGGGTATAAAAAAGAAAAAATAAAATAAAAAAAAAAAAAGAAAAAAAAAAGACTAAGATAGTTGGTGAAAGCTGGAAGGGAATCTAATGGTTCTTTGATTTTTGGTGGACTCCATTGGGCTTGAAAATTGGCAGTTGAAGATTGGCCCATTAAATGGTGGGTTAAAGCTGATATGCAACCCTACTTTTCAAGCCCAATAGAGTCCACCATTGACCAACTTTCGATTTGTAGCATGTAGCAAAATTAACCCACAATTTTTATTTTATTTTTCTAATAAACCCACAATTTAATAGTAGGGTTAAGTTACATAAAAAAATGGTGGGTTACATTTTGTGTCGGTTTCAAAAAAAATAAAAAAAAATAAAAATATTCAATGTATCTTTTTATTATTATTTTTTTTATTATCTTTTCTTTGTGCATTTTGTTACCTTCACCTAAACGGTAGTCCCATCCCTCCAAAGAAAAGATCCTAACTCTGCCACTGGTCACAAGGACCACACAACTCTAGTACACGGGGTAAACCAGTGTACATGGACCTTACTATGAAAATGTTAGTTATAAATAAAGTTTTATATGTTCTAAAGAAGAAGAATGTGAGAAAAGTGATTTTTAAAGAAAATAAATTTGTATCTATATATAAACATAAACATGTTTTCAAAAAAGAAAGTGTTTTAAGAAAACCACTTCAAAGAAAATGAATTTAACTCAATTGTTTTATTGCATGGTGAGCATTTTTTGCTCATCCATTTTCATGTTTTATTTCGAGGTTATGAGCAAGGAATATAAAGCCAAAATGTGGAGTTAGGAGATCCATAGATGGAGAGCATTGCCATGAAATGTTTTATTTTAAACAAATGTAATTACACAACGAGGAAAATGTTTATAATTGTGGAACGTTGTTATCGTCATGATGTTATTTTAAAGATTTTGACCAAGTGTTTCCACATTCAATGAATTTTAAAATTTGATGCCATTATTTATCATGCATTTATGACAACATGCATTTAGATAATTATTATAATAAACCTTATAATGCTTTGCGCCGTTGAGAGAACAAGTTGAGAAACCTAATCCTAATGAGTTGGAGGCGTTACGGGTTGTGGCCTTTATCAACAATCTAATAAATGGCCGTAAGCGAGTGATCAATAATCTTCCATGAAGATAGCTATGTATGGTCATGTGATAATCAACCAAGTACAAGATCTAAAAGGTATTAACAAATTAATGGTTAATGGTCATGTGTATATATATGTCAATGATAAAATGTTAAGCATGTTTTGATTTAAGTACAATTGGTTAATTCATAATTGATATGGTTAATTATCTGCTACCCTTTCAACGATCGCCAGCTATATATATATATATAGTTTTATGTGTTATACATGTAAAAGGAAGAACACGTGTTCAAATTAAGGAAAGGATGTATTGTCCCTTTGGAAAACGACATGGTGTTTAAAGTGATTGAACAAAATACGGGAGAAAGAAATTTATCAAAACAAGGGTTCGTGTCACACATGTTTAATTAATTGGATATCACATGTAAAATGTTTATTTTACGACCATAATCACGTAGCCAGTTAGGAAGCAAATGAGCCAGAGGGGTACGTACATATAATATATATGAACTCATAGCACGATGGGTTTTACTTTTCTGGTTCTTATAAGATGGTAACCAAGCTTTCGCTGTCTGTGTTATGTTACTAAAAGTTACGTATTTCTATTGAGCTTGTGGTTTCATAAAGAACAATTTTAAAGCGTGTTTCTGCTACAATGATGTAACGTAATAGTAGTTGTACCACGTGGATTGTCACATTTATTTCATTGGGGGCATGGATTGCATGGATTACATGGAGATCGGATAAAAGATGCTTTTTTAATGTTGCTCTGTCTTGTTCGGTCGGCATTGTTACCAAATTCTCAGTGTGTTATCCTCATGGCCATGAATCATGATGTGTTGTCCGACAGAATATGGACCACAATAGTTGCCGTGGGCTTCTAGTCCACAATATATAAAGAGAAGCATTCACATCAGCATCGATCTACATATATATTTAGCTAAATTTAAACATTTTGAATAACGTACGTCTAATGATATTGTCAGAATTATTTGCTTGTTGAGAATGAATTTAAACCCACAAAATATTATAATATTAATTTAAATGATTAATTAATTTAATAATTAATCACTTTGAATTTTGCTTAATTTTGATTTATTAGATATATATACTAATTAACCGTGTTTATCTTGTTACATTTCAGATATTCACAAATTCGAGCGCCTACCATATATACCCTTTGTAACGCAGTAACACCATAAACAAAATTAACTGGTAATTAATATTTACAATGCGTCACTCCATTCACATGCATTTGGGAAACACAAGGGGACCTTGAAATCTCATTATAAGAAGAAAGTGTATGCAATTGAAGATTTCACTTAAACACAAGCAAGATAGTCACTACCGTACCCGGACTTTAAACTAAAGCATCAAAGGTAAATATCCATCAATATTGTTTCAGTATAAGATCGGTAATCAAAGTGTTAAAGACAAACATTACAAACCAAGGCCGAAGGTACTAAAACATTAAACACAATCAAGTACTAGAACAAAAGTCAAGCACTTACGTCAAGATCCTTATAATTAACCTCTGCTGGAATATTTCATATATAAAATATTCCAACAACCTCAACCACATGCTCATGGTCAATTTGAAGAGTTTTAGTTCAAACATAACCTCAACCACATGGTCGTGGTCAATTTGAGGAGTTTTAGTCTAAACACATTGAATGTGAGATACACGTTGTGCAAAAAGTGATGAAGTTGCTGAAGAAATGGGTACGTGGCAATTGCTCAATTATTCAAAAAAGCAAGAATAAAATGGTTGGGTAGCAATTTTGTAATTTTATATGGATATGATTAGTAATTTCATTTGGACCTAATGGAAACACAGGGGGACCTTTAGATCTCATTATAAGAAGCAAGGGTATGCAATTGAAGATTTCACTTAAACACAAGCAATATAGTCACTAGTACCGGACTTTAAACTAAAGCATCAAAGCTAACATAAATATCCATCAATATTGTTTCAGTATAAGATCCGTAATCAAAGTGTTAAAGATAAACATTACAAACCAAGGCACAAGGTACTAAAACATTAAACACAATCAAGTACTAGACCAAAAGTTGAGCACGACAAGATCCTCATAAACAACCTCAACCACATGCTCATAGTCAAATATTTGAAGAGTTTTAGTCCAAACATAACCTCAACCACATGGTCGTGGTCAATTTGAGGAGTTTTAGTCTAAACACATTGAAAGTGAGATACACGTTGTGCAAAAAGTGATGAATTTGCTGAAGAAATGGGTACGTGGCAATTGCTCAATTATTCAAAAAAGCAAGAATAAAATGGCTGGGTAGCAATTTTGTAATTTTATATGGATATGATTAGTAATTTCATTTAAAAGTTATTGTTAACATGATTAATATAAGTTGAATATAATGTGATTAATTCCGTTAGAGGTACGTAACAAAAATTTAAACAGAAATTTTGATTTATTACAATTCAAAAGTCAATGAAATATAATAAAAATTGTAAGATCCAAATTGATATTCATATTTATAAAGTCTAAAGATAATGTTTTTTTTTTAAGAAGTACCCTTTATAATTATATTGAAAATGTTAAATTGAAAAATATTTTTATTAATAAAAGGTAACACGCAAATAGTGCAAGCGTCACCTTTTGGAAGGTGATGTCCATTGTTCAAGCGGAAGGTGACGTTGGCCCTAAGAGTCACATTGTTCAAGCGTCACCTTCCAAAAGGTGACGTTTGGCCGTAAGAGTCACATTGTAATGATGTTTTCACTATACGCATGTTATCATTATTGAATCTAGTCACTATGTTTAAAGTCTTTTGCCAAGAGTCATTATGCAAACATCACTACATCAATAATGACCTTTTTTGGGCTTAAAACGTCATCTTCCAAGAGCAACTATAAATGGTTTTTTTTTGGTACTGATTTAAAAAAAGTTTGCTTTAGTTTGGACATTAAACGTAATTGTGTAATGATGTATTAATTATGAGAACTTAGAATAAAAATGAGGGTTTCATAGTCCATACTAATTAATAAAATGACACTTTCACCTCCCATAAAAATGCGGTAGAGGATGAGGATATTAACTCAAAAATCATTGTGTGTGTGTGTGTGTTTTAAACAAAAAGAATATGTAACACTCCCAAAATTATCACCTTAATTTTTTTCTTCTCATTACTGAATGTATAAGATAACACTAATTGGGTACTAATTGAAAACATAGAACCATACACGTACGTAATATAAGATAAGCAAGATGTCATAGTCTACTAAATCCAAACTTGATCGGTCCATTGTTTTTACTAACGTTTTGTGTGTCGCCTCTGATGCTTGTGGCACACCGCCTAACAAGAGGACCAGAAAAACATGCTTTTATAAGCATGAAGGTCGGTCGTTGTAGGTACTAGGTAGGAAGGAAACCAAGTCCGCAACTTGGACAATGATAGAAGTAGGCAAATGTTTCCAATTGGAATTATATGACAAACAACTAATCTAAGACCAAATAGTGAAAGGAGAAGCTGATGGAACCCACCGATTGATTGGTTTCAAGGCATGCCACGTCAACAAAACCAATTTAAGAAAATTAGAAACATGCAAGCAAGCTCCATCGCTCCACGGCTGACTGACTTGCATGTGAAAGTGTCATTTTCTAAGCCATGCTATATATAGATGCCAATGCCTCTTTCTGTTTCTCAAACCTAGCTTCTCATTTTTTCCAGCTAATTAGAGAAAGAGAAAGAGCCGTTGCCATATCATGGCTAACTGGGGATATTTGCATGGTTACTCCACCTTAGAAAATGACTATCTTCCCTTAACCATTATCTTCATCTTTCTTACTACGTTCCTTTCAATCTTTCTTCTCAAATTCAAGTCAAAATTCCATAGAAACAGTGAGCAAAGGCCACTCCCACCAGGCCCAACTCCATGGCCTATAGTTGGGAACCTCCCGGAATTGTGGAGGAACAAGCCAACATTTCGGTGGATACATGGCCTTATGAAAGAACTCAACACGGAAATCGCTTGTCTCTGTCTGGCAGGTGTTCATGTTATCCCAGTGACCTCACCGGAAATTGCCAGGGAGTTCTTGAAACAATGCGATTCAATGTTCGCATCAAGACCTCTTACAATGGCGACTGAGTATTCTAGTCGTGGATTCAAGACGATAGCTCTTGTACCATGGACAGATCAATGGAAGAAGATGAGAAAGGTGGTGGCTTCCAATATAATCAACTCCAAAACACTTCATTGGCTACTTAATAAAAGGACAGAAGAAGCTGACAATCTTGTTCGGTTCGTTCGTAACCAATCCGAGAAAAGCAACTGTGTTGTGAACGTGAGGCTTGCCATACAACAATATTGTGGAAACGCAATAAGGAAGATGGTGTTCAACAAACGATACTTTGGAAAAGGAAGTAATGATGGAGGGCCTGGAGTTGAAGAAGTAGAATATATTGAATCACTATGGAGCTTACTCAATCATATTTATGCATTTGCTTTGTCAGATTACATCCCATGCTTACGAGCGCTAGACTTAGATGGTCATGAGAAGATAGTGAGTGAGGCTATGAGAATTGTTAGCAGCTATGAAGAACCGATCATCGATGAGAGAGTCGAGCAGTGGAGAGATGGGAAGAAGAAGGAGGCTGAGGACTTGCTTGACGCTTTCATTTTGGCAAAGAATTCGAATGGGGAACCAGCTCTATCAGTAGAAGAGATCAAAGCTCAAATCACGGCAAGTTAAAATTAATTATGTCTGACCCTAATTATAAATAAATGCATGCAAATACGGATGCGGTTATTGGCAATATTCACATCTACATCCGCATGCATGATGTGGTTATCACTTTTAGAAATTTGCACTATTCAATTACTATCTACATCATGCGATTACTATATATCCTCATTCCCATGGTTATTGCAGTTATTAAATGCGGCTATTATCCATTGTTCGCATACATTTGAGGTAATGGAGCTTTTGAGCCTTCTCTAGGGCTCTATTAAAGCCTTCTTTGGGTTGCATATGCGGATAGTATTTTTGCTAACCACATATAGATATGTATATGTAGATAGCTGGTAACGAATAGTTGTTAATATCTGCCCGCATTTAAAGCCCTAGTATATATATTTACTATCCTATATATTACAAGACAATTTATAGCATGCGTAAATTTGTCTTGGGTAATTAAATTTAAATTAATGTGTCATGTGAGTGTATATATATGAGAAATGTTATTTATTACCGTCATACAATTGAAATGACATAGAGTGAAAATCAGGCATTGAATTTTCTTTTTTAAAACGTCTTTATTGATCAAATGGTTGATTTTCATTGTCACATTATTTCACTTATATGATAATCGTATAACCGTTTAGCAAATAACAACGTTCATTATATTGGCGCGCAATAGCTAGTTTTGATTAATGATTTTTTTTTCTTTTTTTGGTAAGTGTTTTGATTTAATAATTTCTAAAAACCGGCTGCTTTGGACCCTTCTTTTTCCCCTCAAAGTCTAATGATTAAAAAAATACAAAAAAAATACAAAAAAAAAAATAAAATTTGAGTCCAATCATTTTCATTAACGTTTTATCGCTTAACCTAATATAAGTTTAATTTGTCAAATATGAGTATTGACCACATAAACATTTTACAAATATTTATAAAGCTAATGTAGCAAGGTCTAATAATTTTTAAATTAACTACCTATTAAACTGTCACATCAATTTTGTGAGATATTTATGCTGTACATATTTCATGCAGGAATTAATGCTTGCATCAGTGGATAACCCGGCCAATAACGTAGAGTGGGTGCTATCAGAAATGCTGAACCAACCGGAGGTCCTCCAGAAAGCGGTAGATGAAATTGATAGGGTGGTTGGAAAAGAGAGATGGGTTCAAGAATATGATATTCCAGAGCTCAATTATGTTAAGGCTTGTGCAAGGGAAGGCTATCGTCTTCACCCAGTTGCACCATTTAACGTACCCCATGTCTCAATGCAAGACATGACTGTCGCCGGCTATTTCATACCAAAAGGAAGCCATGTCCTTTTAAGCCGGTATGGGCTTGGCCGCAATCCTCGGGTTTGGGAGGAACCATTGAAGTTCAAACCAGAGCGTCACCTAATCAAGAAGGATGAATCATCAGCAAATCTCAAGGAGGTCAATCTTACAGAAAATGAGCTGCGCTTCATTTCGTTCAGTACTGGAAGGCGGGGTTGCATGGGCGTTCAACTTGGGACGTCCATGAATGTGATGCTTTTGGCAAGGCTTCTTCAAGGGTTTTCATGGAGTTTCCCACCGAACATGGAGGAGATTGACCTCTCTGAGTCTATAAATGACCTTCTCAAGGCCAAGCCCTTGCATGCCTGCGCAAAGCCACGTTTGGCTCCTAAACTATATCCCGCTTAACTATAGACAGAAATTCTCTGCGTGCGGATTTTATTATTTAACCAATAAAAAAATTTGAATTGAATTTGTAGCAAGCGCATATAATGTAATTTTTCAACGATTTAGATTTAATTTCAAATTGTTTCTTAAAAAACAAAGAGTATGTGAAGTTAAATCTAGAACATTGAAAAAACTTATACCATATATATTTATGGTACAAGTTTTTATGTAGCATCTAAACGTTTATGAATGAATAAAGATTTAATTGTTATTATATGCCGCTTTATGTCTTCTTTTTTTTTTTTTTTTTTGTGTTTTTATTTATATAGTTAACTTTGTTTACTGTTAAACGATGTCAATTGATCATTGCCTCAACTGTTAGGAACTTTTTTTTCTTTTTTTTTTTTTTTTTTTTTTTTTTTTTAAAAAAAAAATCAAATAAGAGAAAGTGGGTTACAGAAGAACAACTGTTAGGAACTAACGTAAAAAAAAAAAAAAAAAATACCACAAGGGCGCATAATATAAACCACAACAGTTACAATCTTAATTAGAACCCCAAAAGTAAAACCCATTGTATCTACCCCTCTAGCTTATTCGCTTCTCACGTAGTTACAGTTGTAAAATAAACATTAAATGTAGACTTAAGAGTCAACAATTCAGTAAGTAAACATATTCAATCATACGAGTCTGTGCCCTTGTTTGGTAAGTTTATCTCTCCCTTATTTCGTTGAATAACCTTAAACACCATGTTTTTTTTATCCAAAGGGTTAATAAAACCTTTCGCTTAAACATGTGCATGTTCTGACTTTAAGAATACAAAGTAGTAGTTGCAATTAAATTCTTTTAAAGTAAACACCAATACTTTCATTTCTCTTTGCTTTAACTTGAATCATCAAACCGTGGATACGGCTATTCTTCCATTTACATGTATAAAACATAAAAAAATAAAACAAATATAATTAATCTTTGAAATCTAGCTAGCAAATAATCATATAAAAAATGAATAAAGAACTTAAATAAAATTATCACTGCCATACACGTACATACTACAATCTCTGTGACTACTTTATTTCCCTTATCTTTTCCTTTAACCATTTGTTAATAAGACCTTTTAGATCCTGTACTTGGTTGATTTTCACATAACCATTCATATATAATTATCAGATTGTTGTCACATGAATATATGGTATTGTAACTTTGTTATGTTCATGAAAGTTATGTATTTCTAGTACTGTTTTGATTGTGTCAATAAATAAGTGGTTTCATAAGAGAAAAGATAAAGAACAATTTTATAGCCGATTTCCGCTGCAATGATATAAGGTAACAGTAATAGCACCACATGGATAGTCGTCTTCTTTATATATTTCATTGGGGGCATTACATGGAGAGTACTCTAAAAGATGCTTTTAATGTTGCTATCGGAGAGGTCTTGATCAGGAGCGTTTAATTAAGGAGAAACATGGAGGATAATCAAGAATGTAGCCTTTGGCTCGAAATATATTTGGTTCACGAGTTATTGTTGTATTTCTTTATTTTATTTTACCATATAAACATATATGCTGTAGGACATTGTAATTGTTACAATGAAATATTGTAAATAAAAAATTATTTATGAACATTTTGTTCACTAAATAGATTTTATTTTTTATTTTAATAAATAAATTTCTTATTTGGGACCTTGAAAGCCATCGCTATTTGTTCATGACAATTTGGAGTTAGGACCACAAAATAAAGAATTAATTGTCGCTAATTAATGTCTAAGCTATTAGTGAATAGTGACGAAACAATTGTTGTCTGTCACTAATATTCATGAAAACACAGTTGTCGTCACAACTCGCTAATATGGGAGCTATTAGCGACAATGTCTAGCTCACGATGTGGTTTTTGGTCACGTCCATCGATGATCAAGTGGCTGTGAGGGATATCTATCATAGTGGGATGTGGCTTTTAAAGCTGCATTCTTTAGCTGACTTTAATGTTTTTGGATTTTTCTTCCAAGCTCTGAGGTGCTTGTAATCAATATTAGTTGAGTTATTTTTGGATTTTTCTTCCAAGCTCTGAGGTGCTTGTAATCAATATTAGTTGAGTTATTGAGTTTAATTTACTTTTATTTTTGTTTTGCTTTTCCCTATATCTTGCCTATGTAATTGTTCTATTTATTTTTTTCTAATTACTATGTAATTGTTCTATTATTTGCAATGAAGTTGTACTTACAAGTCTTTAAGGAGTAACTCAATCGGCAGTGGACCACGCCTCATGAAACGGAGGTCACTAGTTCGAATCCCCCTCCTCCTTCCTTTGTGTGGACATATTTAAAAAAAAATTGTACTTACAAAAACTAAAAAGAAAAAAAAAAAAGGTGGCTGCGAGGGCATTGTGGTCTTAAAAATACAAGTATTATTATTGTCAATGAACATGTATGTCATCCAGAATAATCTTTTGAATTAAATACTTAGACGGTTAGTGGTTAATAACCCTAATAAATGCTAATTGCTAACCACTTTTCAAAAGAAAGGATTAAAAAAAAAAAATCCAAAAAAATGCCGTTTCTATGATAATATGATAACACTCTACTACATATGACATTGTTTCTAATATATATATATATAGTGGTTAGCGATTTTTTTAAAACTTAAAACCGCTAATCGTAACTGCTTAGATGGTTAACGGTTTTTCCTAACCGCCGCCTTTACAACCCTACTTTTTGGTATTTGAATTTTAGGGACTTTATTTATTTATTTTTATTTAAGCTTCATTTTGTTTTATAAATGATACTTCGTTTATGGGTAAATACTAAGACCGTGTTTTTAAGAGGTACCTTAATCGGCTGGGATCACACCTAATGAAGCGGAGGTCACTAGTTCGAACCCCCCTCCCCCTTCTTGCGCGGACATGTCAAAAAAAAAAAAAAAAACAAAGACGGTACCTCTATATTCATCTTCCGTCAATAAAACTAATGAATTTTCATGTCACTGCCATTTAGCCCATTTAAAAATGTTAGACTTGTCCCTAATGCCATATCATTTATCGGACACAAATTTTTTCTAAATTGGTTTGGAGAAAATTTCATTCAACTTATTTTAACAAGTGACAAATGTCATTTAATTAACATCTTTGTGTTTCTCAAAATTTAATGTTTGGGTTCCTAGATTAGTAGAATGACAATGAATGACTGTTAAGAATATTAAAAAAAACATATGAGAAATAACACTTGACACTCATTGAAATAGGTTGAAGCTAAAACATTTCAATTTAGAGGAAATTTCTGTCCATGATGTTTATCTTACCCGTCCACTTCAGTGCCACACCAATAAATTAAATCCTTGGTCTTCCTAATTCCCAATTTCAAACTAAATCTGAACTATATTCCATGTGATGAGAAGCTCGCAATCTCTCTCTCTCTAGTGGCCTTCACGATCGTCGATTTTTCGTCGTTCATCATAATACGGAAAGCGACGCCGTGTCAAGAATTGAAGGCGCTCAACGTACGCCCACCTGTTCCAGTACTGATCAAGAGAGAAAAATAGGTTCCAGATGAGCAACGAGTCTCTCTCAGAAATCTCCTCCTAATCTTGATGCTTTTTCTTTTGTTTTATTTCTTCTTTCAAAAGTTTGAAAATATGTGGGGTTGGGTCGTGGGATTAATAAATAAAAATAATAATACTAAAGAAAATTCTGCAGGTTAATTTGCACTAGGTGGTTCTCCCATGGCCACTCACGGTGGATTGCAATTTGCAATCTATTTATGGATCGGGGCGATAGGTGGGTCTGGTACGTGGTCCTCTTAATTAATGTCAACGTTTCTGAGTGGAGGAGATATATGATGGACGTTTTCATCACTCAATGCAATGATTTTTTTAAGGCTTAATTTTTGCGATATATCCTCTATGGGTGAAGATAAAAGCACGCCGGCAATTTTTTTTTTTTTTGATTAAAATATTAAAAAAAAATGTTTGTTGCCTGGGCCTAGCACGAGGCGTGCTGTGAATCACGGCCCATCCTCTATATATCTTGATATAATTCAATCTTGAAATTGGATAGATGCCCTATATATATAGAGTAATGATGGAAAGCACGCCTGGCGTGCATCAACAGTGATGCACGCCAGGCACAAAATTTTTTTTTTTTATTATTTTATTATTATTTTATTATTTTTTTTAAAAAAAAAAAAAAAAAAAAAAAATTTTTTTGCACTGGCGTGCGTGGGCGTGCCACGCACGCCGCGTGCTTTGCATCATTACTTATATATATATATCAGCAACTTAATTGGACTCGAAAATGAAACTGCACAATCTAGGACTCCCAAGTGGAAAACTTAACAAATGACAATTAAGCGTGGGGCTTTTATCTTATTCGGCTTTGGTTTTAATATTTTGCCCATTTTTTGTTTATTTCCGTGCAAGATTTGAGCAGATTTATCATTAAATCTGTGAGATCACATGTAAATTCTACAAATTTAATGACGAATTTGCATAAAAATAAACAAGAAATGAGTAATAAATGAATGCGTAATACTTTTCATAATCTGACATGCAGATGTATCATGCCAATGTCATATACATTAAGAGGAATGATTCTATACAATTTTTTTTAAAAAAATTATAATTTTTAAATGACGTGAAAGAAAGTAGCTTGAAAAATGCTCTCAATAAAAAATGTGACATTTTAAAATCTACAATATCCTGAACGGGGAAGGAGACTTAACTAGCGTGTAGACCTCCAGCATGTCTTGTCGTTGGAGTTATAATGATGTCTCTTTTTGTGATTCAAAATAATAAAAATATTTTGTATAAGATTAAAAAATAAATTTTTGTTTTAAAAAAAGACAAAATAATTAAAGAAAAAAACATGAAAAAAATGAAAATTCTAAAGAAATGAGTGATTTTTGGCGCAGAAGGTCTCTCTCTGTATATTATGAGACGCGCCCAAAAAGTGATGTAGCGGAAGACTTCGTAACCAAAGGGTTAGGAGCTTCTGGGTCTCCTAACCTGATAAACAACACTCAATCCGCATATTGACACACAACACAATTCGTAGATTGTAGGATAAATTCTCCGCAGAGAAAGTTGAGAGAATTTTCAAATATATTTGAATGTGTTTGGAATTGACAGTTGGGATGTGTGGGATGCTTGGACGGCTTAGATTAAGCGAGTTGAGCATATTGGTAATAAATCGTTGGTTTCAAAGGCATCCGAAAAATTTCATTGAGCCGAGCAAGTCGAGTTTTGGTTGTTTGAACTCGGCTCGATGAACATCAATACAGCTTGAGCTTTAGTTGAGATTGACCACCCCGCTTGAGCTCTGTTTAGGAAAATTTTATAGACTATAGAGCCGGAGCTCAAAAAAATATGTGAAACATCTACTTAATTTTTACATGCTAAAGAATATATGTTACTTTAATAGATTAGATTGTATGAATTAACTACAAATTGGTTTGTATCAAATTTCTGTCTTATACGAGCATATATGACAAAAAAAATTCAAACATGTCTGGGCTAACTTTTTTGAGAAATTCTTGTTCTTAATTTTTTAAGAAAATGAAAATAGTTGCCAAACAGGCCGTAGAAGAAACAAAAGCAAGCCTAAGTTTCATCAAAATGTTAGATTATTTCATTTAATTAAGTTTTTCCTCCTATTTGAATTTTCAACTTTTCCTCCATGCGAGTATTTTTTACTTTGTCTCTCACATTGTAAAGTTAAAGGAACTTTTGGTGCTTTATAAGAAGTTTTTTATATTACCTTAATTATATGACAGTATTTTATATATATATATATATATATATATATATATATATATATTCAAAATAGTGTTACAATAATTTTATAACTTTTTTTTAAAATAAAAAAACAATAATTGGAATGGGGTTGGTAGAATTTCATTGTTTAGAGTGAATAGCAAGTTAATTAGTCCAATCAATCTTTAATTAATTTTTCCGAAGGTTCTTTGGGCCTTAGTGCGACTTTAGTAGGCCCAATCACGCGTTGAATTATGGAGATTGAGACATAGTTACCATAATTGGAAACATGAAGCATACTCATCAGGAAGGGTCTAAAATAAGAGGAAAATTAGCATACACATCACAGGATCTATCCAAGCAATTAAAAAGCTAGTGATTATGACATGGAGGAAGGTCTGAAATGAATTTAGCCCTCATGCATTTCATATAGGCCAACATTTTTCCATAGTCAGGAAGGTTCTTTTTGATCACGGAAACTTCCTTAAACTCCTGAATCCAAGCATGCAAGAGAGGCAAAGTGCTCGGATTTACCACTTTCACTCCCACTGCTTCTTCCATGCCTGAAAACCAATGAGCCAGCCACCCATATGCAATGTCTACCATTCCTATGCTGTGGCCGCCACAAAACTTCTTCTCCCAGTCCCCGAGGGCTTTCTCTTCCATGATCTTCAGAACTTCTAGTGCCTCTTTTGTTGCCTTCTCTTCTTCTTCTCCAGTGGTTTGGAAAAATGCATGAAAAATGGGGCCTAGATTTAATTTATAAGAGAATCAGAAAAACAACCAAAACGAACGATTTTTTTAATTTTATTTTTAAAGTTAAAAAAAAAAGGTAGTAGAAAAAGAGTACCTTGTGCAAAACAAACTGTTTCCAGAATCGAGCCAAGGCTCTTTCATAAGCATGTTTTGGCAGCAATGGATTCTCCGCCCACATTTCTTCGATGTATTCAAGGATGACAAGGGACTCGGCGATCTGCATGGCACCATGAACTAGCACAGGGATTTTCTTGTGAAGTGGGTTGTATTGCAATAGCAGTTGACTCTTCGTATTGGGAAGGTCTTCTTCTATGTAATCGAATTTCACCCTGTGACGCCCAGAATCCTAGTAGCTTCACTTCTTCCATTGTTGTTGAGGGATACCTGCAGGCTAAGTCATTTTTAGCAACAATGGTATTTTCTTTCTTGGGCAGTAAGTTTCTAGCTAGTTAATTTGGTGGGGATGGATGACAGATGAACATTTCAATAAGTTCCTTTCCCTTCTTTTTTAAATTTGAAATTACCTACTTTTATAACTACGAAATATGAACTTGCTCCAGAATCTTCCACTATTATATTACTTTGATTATAAATCTGTTTATGTCACATGCATGTTCTTCAACTTCAACTCCCTAAAGTCGAAGGTCACCCTACAAGCTATCCATAGAATAACATAAAACTGGAGTTTTTTTTTTTTTTTTTTTTTTTTTTTTTTTTCTATATCAAATTTTCATACAAATTTTATTTGTTAATATTTTGTTTACATAGTTAAAACATCAAGAATTTTAACTAGTAATCTCTACTTTATGAGGTGTGATACTCATCAGTCAATTGAACTTCCATTTGGAGTCAGTTAAAGCACCAATTACGTTCTAATGAATCTTCACGAACAATTTCAGTTATTTCTAATATTGAGGGCAATTAAACTAAAAAGTAGCTAATAATAATCAAGAAAGAAGATCATATATAGAAGACATCAAAAAGTATAATGATTTGAGATTTATGCGTATATAACAAGTCAAGGTTTCACATTCCTTATAGATAAACTCGATCATGTTTATTTCATGGATTTTGAATACATACGGGAACTTTCATCCAACAACTTTAGTTATTCTAAAAGCTGGTATAATTAGTGCATGCCAAAAGAAGGTGTTGAAGCAAATTTCGCAGACTGAGAGAAAAGCTCTTGCCAAAAAAGAGTAAGTCACCGAAAAAACTCCAGCCCCCCAAGGATTATTGGAGAGCTAATATCTGATACTTAAGTTACTAACGTTTTCTCATAGAAAAATGGAATGGAAAGAGATTTTAGGGATGAAGAGGCCATACCTATTGTACCGCCCCCAAATTTATTTAACAGGTAAATAATCTGAAGAGTTACTACTTCTCAATAATCAGATAACCATGCAATAAACATGTATATCATTTCTTTTACAACTACAATGGAAACAAGAATGGATCACAAATAATAACCATCTACGTACTAAACCATAGTATAACTTAAAACATCATAATCATAAACTTAATGAAAACATATGAGGCTACAGGCGGTGCCATGGTCACAAGCAGTGGTGGAGATACGTGAGTGCCCGTCCCTACAAAAATTTTGAAAACAAATTTCGACATGTTGATTTTTTAGTGTTTTTAAGCCTTGGCCCATATTCTTCTTTCTCCTAGCCCCTACTCCTCCTCTTCTTCTTCTTCTCTGATTCACCATTAACCAGGTTTGGCTTATCAGTCTTTGCTTACTTCTTGGCCGGGGAAGAACAATTGAGAAATAAAGGAAGACGAGAGAAATTTTGAATAGTTTTTTGCTATAGGAGTGAGAGTGGCTAAGATTGAGATTGTAGAATTGAAAGGTTGAGATTCAAAATTTAAGAGTATTAGAAAGATAATAATGGATAGATGACTCGTGGACAACACTAAAAGATAGTGGTCCACAAGGGGTGGCTCAATCAGCTAGGGACTATGCCTTATGAAGCGGAGGTCATTAGTTTAAATCTCTCCTCCCCCTTTTTGTGTGAACAAATAAAAAAAGAAAATAGTGGGTGAAAGCTGAAAGGAAATTTAATGGCTTTTTGATTTTTGGTGGATTCTATTGGGCTTGAAAGGTGGGGTTGCATAGCAGCTGAAGATTGGCCCATTAAATGGTGGGTTAAAGCTGCTGTGCAACCCTACTTTTCAAGCCCAATAGAGTCCACAATTTTACAAACTTTCGATTTGTAAAATGTAGCAAAATTAACCAACCATTTAATAGTAGGGTTAAGTTACATAAAAAAAAAAATGGTGGGTGACATTTTGAGTCGGTTTAAAAAAAAGTAAAAAATTAAATAAAGATTCAATGTATCTTTTTTTTTTTTTTTTTTTTTTTTTAAATTATTATTATTTATTATTTTTTATTACATTTTCTTTGTGCATTTCGTTACCCTCACCTAAACGGTAGTCCTGCCCCTCCAAAGAAAAGATCCTAGCTCCGCATCTGGTCACAAAAGGACTACGTACACAACTCCAATACACTGGGCGCCAACAGTCTACGTGGACCCTACTATGAAAATGTTAGTTTATAAAAAAAATTTATATATTCTAAAGAAGAAAAGTAATTTTTAAAGAAAGTAAATTTGTATCGATATATAAACGTTGAAATGTGATAAACATGGTTTCAAAAAAGAGAGTGTTTTAAGAAACTATTTCAAAGAAAATTAATTTAACTCAATTGTTTTATTGCATACTGAGCATTTTTCGCTCATCAATTTTCATTTTTTTTTTGACATGTCCACACAAGAGATTGGAAAGGGGGGATTCGAACTAGTGACCTCTACTTCATGAGGCGTGGTTCACAGCCGATTGAGCTGCTCATCGGGGACATCTATTTTCATTTTTTAATTCAAGGTTATGAGCAATTTGGAATATAAAGCCAAAATGTGGATTTAGGAGATCCATAGAGAGCAATATTGCCCCTGAAATGTTTTATTTTAAACAAATGTAATTACACAGCGAGGAAAATGTTTATAATTGTGAAACTTTGTTATCGTCATGATATTATTTTAAAGATTTTGCATGACCAAGTGTTTCCACTTTCAATGAATTTTTAAATTTGATGCCATTTTTATCATGCAATATTTATGACAACATTTAGATATATAATTATTATAATAAACCTTATAATTATGCTTTGCGCTGTTGAGAGAGAAACCTCATCCTAATGAGTTGGAGGTGTTACGGGTTGCGGCCTTTATCAACAATTTGATAAATGGTCGTAAGCGAGTGATTAATCTAATTCCATGAAGATAGATATATATGTACGGTCATGTGATAATCAACCAAGTACAAGATCTAAAAGGTATTAACAAATGGTTAGTGGTCATGTGTATATGTCAATGATAAAGTGTTAAGAATGTTTTGATTTAAGTACTTGGTTAATTCATAATTGATAAGGTTATCTGCGATCAGGATCCCCTCCACTTGAGGGGGAAAATGAGAATCTCATTTTTTCTAATTTCAGCCCTTAGATGAATCTAAGGGTTCAAAATATTTCAATCTCAAAACTCAAACACAAACACATAGGATTTTATACCAAATTTAAATTAAAAAAAATTAATTAATTTAAAAACAAAATGAAAAAAAGGGGCGACTCCGCCCAGAGCCGCCCATCTCGAGGTGGCGCGCGCGGCCACCCCCATGGCCAAGGGGTGGCCTCGCGCCACCGCATGGGCTTCTGGGGGTGGCGCGAGGCCACCCCTAGGCCACCCCTAGGCCATGGGGGTGGTTGTGCGAGGCCACCCCTAGGCCACCCCTAGGCCATGGGGGTGGTTGTGCGAGGCCACCCCTTGGCCATGGGGTGACCTCACGCCACCCCAGAAGGCCATGGGGTGGCCGCTAGGCCTTTTGGGGGTGGTTGCGCGCCACCCCTAGATCTGCTGGGGGTGGCCGCACGGCCACCCCATGGGCTTCTGGGGGTGGCGCAAGGCCACCCCTTGGCCATGGTGTGGCCGCGCGCCACCTCCAGATCTGATGCGGCCACCCCAGCCACCCATGGAATGGCCGGCGACGGCGGTGAGCCGCCCCATGGGGTGGCTTCTCCTCCAATTATTTTTTTTAAAAAAACAAATAAATAATGTTTTTATTATTTATAATCAGGTGTGTTGGGTTTATTTTTGAGTTTTGTATTCTTAGATGATTTAGACCCTTAGATGCTTTGGATGGCTAAGATCTCAAAAACTGAGATTCTCCAATTACTCACAATTGGAGGGGATCCTGATCCGGTTATCTGCTACGTACCCTTTCAATGATTGCTATATATATATATAGTTTTATGTGTTATACATGTAAATGGAAGAACACGTGTTCAAAGGAAAGGTTTTATATATTGACCCTTTGGAAAACGACATGGTGTTTAAGGTGATTCAACAAAATACGGGAGAGAGAAAATTTTTCAAAACAAGGGTTCGTGTCACACATGTTTAATTGGATATGTTTATAGTTCCACAAGTAAAATGTTTATTTTAATTACGACCATAATCACATAGCCAGGAAGCAAATGAGCCAGAGGGGTACGTAGGTATAATATATAGGGTAAAGTCCTTTTAACTCCCTTAAACTATTATCTTAATGACAATCTACACTCAAACTATTAATTGCGAGAATATACTCCAAAACTATTAAAACAATGACAATGTATCACAAATTTTAACAAAATAACAAAATTACCCTTACTAAAATAAAAACAAAAATACTAAAATTTATAAAAAATTAAAAAGAATAAAAAATTAAAAAAAATAAATAAAAAGCAAAACAGGGGTGCCGGACAACTACCCCTGGATGGTGGCCGGACCACCCCTAGGAAATTGGGGGATGGTCCGGCCACCCACTAGGGGGTGGATCGGCCACCCAAGCTGTTTTCGGGGGTGGCTGGTCACCCTAAGATGTTTTTGGGGGTGGCTTCAGGGGTTGCTGGAAGAGATGAAAGACAGGAAAAAAGCCATTGGAGGTTGCTGGCAGATATATAGCTAATACTCATATTCGCTTGCACTGCTGCTAAGATCAAGAGCATCAGGGATTTGGGTCAAAGAAACTGGAACCAGGTGCTCAAAGCTTAGAAACTCATATTCACCCCATGAAATCGTTCCAGCTCAAATCCAGGTGCTCCAAATATTTCAACCCCAGCAAAGAACGTTGGGTTTTCCAAACGCAGCAGTGGGTTTGGTCGTGACCCACCCATGGGGTGATTCTTTCTAACCACCCCTGTTTTTTTTTTTTTTTTTTTTTTTCAACTTTTGTTTTTTAATTTTTTTTTTTCAAATATTTAAGGATATTTGTGTCTTATTGAAAATTATAGCTACCATTGGGGGGCACATTATCATTGTTTTGGTAGTTTGGGGAGTAAATTGTCGCAATTGATGATTTAGGAGGGGTAGATTGTCATTAATTGAGATGGTAGTTTGAGGGGGTTAAAATGACTTTACCCTAATATATATGAACTCATTTTACGATGGGTTTTTCTTTTCTGGTTCTTATAAAATGGTAACCTAGCTAGCTTTTGCTGTCTATATATGTTAGGTTAATGAAAGTTGCGTATTTCTAGTGAGTTTGTGGTTTCATAAAGAACAATTTTAAAGCGTGTTTCTGCTGCAATGCAATATTGATGTAATGTAATAGTAGTAGTACGTACCACGTGGATATTCGTGATTATTTTCACGTTTGTTTCATTGGGGGCATGCATGCATGCATTACATGAAGATCGTTTAAAAGATGCTTTTTTAATGTTGCTATCGGAGGGGTCATGATCAGGAAGGTTTAAGGAAGAAAAATGGAGGGTAATCAAAGAACATGCTGAGTAAGCGTGGGGCTTCATCTTGTTCGGCTTTGTTACCAAATTCTCAGTATGTTATCCTCATGGCCATGAATCATGATATATGTGTGGTCTGATAGAATAAGGACCACAATATATAAAGAGGAGCATTCACATCCGCATCTACATTTATTTAGCTAAATTTAAACGTTTTGAATAACCTACTAATGATATTGTCAGAATTATTTGCTTGTTGAGAATGAATTTAAACTCACAAAATATTCTAATATTAATTTAAATGATTAATTTAATAATTACTTTGAATTTTGCTTAGTTTTAATTTATTAGATATATATATACTAACCGTGTTTAATTATCTTATCTTGTTACATGCATGTCAGATATTCACGAATTCGAGCACCTAACGTACCCTTAATTTGTAATGCGGTAACACCATAAACAAAATTGACTGGTAATTAATTTTTACAATGCGTCACTCCATTGACATTTGGACCTAATGGAAATACACGGGGACCTTTAAATCTCATTATAAGAAGAGAGTGTATGCAGTATCGGACTTTGAACTTAAAAGCATTAAGGTAACATAAATATCCATCAATGTTTCAGTATAAGATCGGTAATCAAAGTGTTAATGATAAACATTACAAACGAAGGCCGAAGGTACTAAAACATTAAACACAATCAACTAGACCAAAAGTTAATTAAGCACGTCAAGATCCTCATAATTAACCTCTGTTGGAATATTTTATATATAAAATATTCCAACAACCTCAACCACATGCTCATAGTCAATTTGAAGAGTTTTAGTCCAAACATAACCTCAACCACATGGTCGTGGTCAATTTGAGGAGTTTTAGTCTAAACACATTGAATGTGAGATACACGCTGTGCAAAAAGTGATGAATTTGCTGAAGAAATGGGTGGCAATTGCTCAATTATTCAAAAAAGCAAGAATAAAATGGTTGTGTACGTAGCAATTTTGTAATTTTATGTGGATATGATTAGTAATTTCATTTAAAATTTATCGTTAACATGATTAATATAAGATGAATATAATGTGATTAATTCCATTAGAGGTAGTTAACAAAAATTTAAACAGAAATTTTGATTTATTACAATTCAAAAGTCAATGAAATATAATAAAAATTGTAAGATCCAAATTGATATTCATATTTATAAAGTCTAAAGATAATTTTTTTTTTAAAAAAATAATATCCACCTAGGACTAGGAGGATACAAGGAGAACACCAGAGAACACCTAGCATTCTCCAAAATAAAAAGTAAAGAAACTTTTAAAATGAAGAGTAATTCTAGAAGTCTCTCTTGTGTCCCTCTTGAATCAAATCACCATTTGATCAAAATGATGTGGCTATTAAAATCACCATTTGATCAAAATCCATTAATGATCAATTACAAGCCTAATGGTAATTTTAATAGCCACATCATTCTTGGAGGGACTCAAGAAGGACACAAGAGAGACTTCTAGCATTACTCTAAAATGAATCAAGTAGCTTGTGTCTCGTATTTTGTGGTCCTGGCCAGGCTCGTTAGGTTGAGGATGTGAATAATTTCTTAGCTTGCGAGTTGAGAAGGGTGAGTTTCGGCAAGAGGATGTTGCTACCTATGTATCAGATTGACTTTGTCTAGAGCAGACCTGTTGTTACAACTGAAAATTAGTCATGGGTTAACGGATTTTGATGTCATAGATAGGTCTTGAATGTCAGATTGTTATGTATGTATCTATAATTTGTAATCTTATAGCTTCAGCTATGATTTTCTCATAGCGTTTGCTTTGTGATGTAAGAGCTTTATGTTCGTGATCTTTCATCAATTAATGAGACTAAAATGATTTTTCCTTAAAAAAAAGTAGCTTGTGTCTTCCACTCAAAAAAAAAAAAAAAAAAAAGAAAGTAGATTGTGTCTTGCGAAAATAAATAAATTCAAAATACATTCAATCAACTTGAAATTTTAAATCACTAATTATTATTTTAAGAAGTGCCCTTATAATTATATTGAAAATGTTAAATTGAAAAATATTTTTATTAATAAAAGGTGACACGCGAATAGTGCAAGCGTCACCTTCCAAAAGGTGATGTTTGGCCCTAAGAGTCAAATTGTAATGATGTTTTCACTATACGCATGTTACCATTATTGAATTCAGTCACTATGTTTAGAGTATTTTGCCAAGAGTTACTATACAAACATCACTACATCAATAATGATGTATTTTGGGCTTAAAATGTCATCTTCCAAGAGTAACTATACGTGGTTTTTTTTTTTTTTTTTTTTTTTGAACTGATTAAAAAAAGTTTGCTTTAGTTTGGACATTAAACGTAATTGTGTAATCATGATGTATTAATTATGAGAACTTGGAATAAAAATGAGGGTTTCATAGTTCATACTAATTAATAAAATGACACTTTCACCTCCCATAAAAATGCGGTAGAGGATGAGGATATTAACTAAAAAAATTATTGTGTGTGTGCAGTGGCGGAGCCAGATGTTTAAGAATGTAGGGGCCGTAAAAAAAAATTTCGCATCCTATTATTATTTTTTTTTATTTTTTTTTTGTGTCCTAAAAATTTTGTTCACACTGAAAAATTGGTAATTCACACAGTATATGCATCACAAAAAAAATCTATAAAAGTTCATAAATATGTGCTCAAATTGATATATTAGAAATATAACATGTCGGCACTATATCAAAAAGATAGAAATACAAAAAAGTGTCTAGAACTGCACTTTACGGTCTTTTAGAAGTACAAAATCATCAAGTATCGAATCTAAATCAAAACTCTCAGCAATTTCCCTTTCAATATAAATAACTAAACTATTTGCAAGAAAATCATCATCCATTTGTTGCGTAGTCGTGTTTTAACAATTTTCATTGCTGAAAATGCTCGTTCAGTAGTTGCTGTAGACACTGGCAGAGTCAAAATAAGACGAATCAATCTATCAATAAGATAGTATGTCTCTGATTTTTTTGTCTTTGCCAATCCTTGGCATAATTCTGCAATAGAAGACAAATTTTGTAATGTCGGATCGGTGCGGACATCAAATTCAAAATACTTCAACTGATATCTCAAATTAATTTTTTCCTGCTCAGAAAAATCAAGAGGATAATACTTCTCCGCAAGGATACATATATCGTCAATTTTGAAAGATTTATAAGCATCTTTTGGATCCAAAGCAGAGCTAAGTATCAAAAGTTCCATCGCCTTTTCACTAAACCTACTATCAAGCTCTTGCAATTGAAAGTCGATGGCAGTATTGAATATGTCAAAATGATAATGATGCTCCACTGTAATGTGATCCTTTTGATTACGACCTCGACCTTCAATATAACGAGCACTCAAATCCGGAATGCCAATTTCAGATTTCTTGCAGAAACAGACAATGTTCTCAAGTAAATTATCCCACCCATCATCTCTCAACTTTTGGATAAGTTTTTTCGCAATAGAAACTGAATGAATAGCATTTAAAATGTCCAGAGATTTTTGCTGCAACACTTGACAAAGAACATCAGTAATGCCCATGAGTTCCTTCATTAAATGTAAAATAAATATGAACTCGAAGGATGTAAGCATTTTATAAGCAGCCTTAGCATCTCCTCGTTGAGAGTAAGTACCGCCTTCTCTTTGAACATCTTCAAGCACTGTACAAGTAGCATCAAACATCCTTATAATGCTACAAATAGAATTAAAATGAGAACCCCAACGAGAATCACCAGCTCGTTTCAAAGTGCCAATTTGGTTAGCCCCTTTTCCAGTTTCAAGCTCACCAATAGCTTGCATATGTGCAATATGTGTTGCATGAACAGCTTGTAGTAGATCATGACGTTTACATGAAACACTGGCCACATTGATAATAAAATTCAAATTTGTGAAGAACACATGAACAGAATCCACCTCTCTAGACGCAGCAACTAATGCTAATTGTAATCGATGAGCAAAACAATGAATATAGTATGCACAAGGACAATCATTAAGAAATAATGCTTGCAATCCTTTCCATTCACCACGCATGTTACTAGCACCATCATATCCTTGTCCACGAATATTTTGAATATCAAGGCAATAACGAGAGAGAACATCAAATATTCCATTCTTTAGAGTCAATGCCGATGTGTCTTTAACATGAACTATATCAAAGAAACGTTCTTGTATAAAACCATCTTTATCAACAAATCTAAAAACAATAGCCATTTGCTCTCTCTTAGACTCATCCTGTGCTTCATCAACAATAATGCAAAATTTAGAGTCTCCAATATCTTCACGAATTTTATTTCGCGCTTTACTTGCAATGACATGCAAAATCTCTTTTTGAATTGTATGTGAAGTATACTTTGCAAATTGTTGAGCATTTTCCAAAACAACACTTGCAACTTTCTCATTATATGAAGCCAAAATTTGAATCATCTCAAGAAAGTTACCTCGATTTTTTGAAGCAGGAGTCTCATCATGACCTCTCAAAGGACATCCTTGAAATGTAAGCCACCGAGCAACATCAATAGAAGTTTTCACACGAAGTCGATTATTTAGAATTTGTTCGGTACTTTGTGCATTCAATACATTATCAATATGCTGTGCTTGATTTCGCAAATCCTCACAATATTTCACAGCATTATTATGAGGTGAACAAGGATCCTCCCCAATATGAGTCAAGAAGGCACAATTTTTTCCATCATGAACTTTTTTCCAACTTCTAAACCCCTTTATAGTAAATACATCCCATCCAGGACGTCCAAGTGCTTTCATAGAAAAAAGATAGCATGGTAGACAATATGCAGCATCCGTAGAACGAGAATACTCAAGCCAAGTTGAAAATTGTGTGAACCAAGAAGCTTGAAAGAAACGAGGGTGCTTTTCTGGTCCAGAAAGTGGATATTGTTCCTTTCGAAGAATAGGTTGATATGGACCATGTTGTAAATAAGCCCGCCTTATTTCATCCCGTTGATTGACTGGATAGTCCCAGATCGGAGGACGTAATCCAGGATCTCGTTCTATAAAAGAAGCATCAACTTCATCAACATTAAGTGTGGGTAATTTAAAATGAGCCTCTTGTGTCTCCGCAATTAGAGATTCTCCGCAAGGATGTTCTTCATCATCAACCCTTGAAGATTTAAGATGACACTCATCGGGATTTGAAGTTTCGGCATTAAGATCCAACGGTGTATTACTTTTCGAAATGTCGGATTCTTTCATTTTAAAGAACGAATCAATAGTTTTAAACTTTGACATGATGCATGAACCTAAAATTTTCAAGTTAAATTACAACCCCGTAAGATAGACGATCGAATTTCTAATATACATTACCGATAATAGAATAAATGTAACTATTTATGATGGATAGTACCACTAACATGTATTATTATTCTCTTAATTTGATCAAAGCCTAAAAAGGCTAAACAATAACACAACAACAATCTTCACTCAGTTTCAAGTTTTCAGACTTTCAGTTATGCTATAATTTTTTCCGTATTGTTTAATTGTTCTACATCAAATTGATGTCTATTTATAATGATTAATGGGTACCACTAACATGTATTATTCAATTTTTTCCCTTAAGTTAATCAAAGCCTAAAGAGCCAAAGAGGCTAAACAATATCATAACATAGCATCAATATAACACTTTCAAGAACCAAAATAAAAAAAATGAAGCAGATTCTTGGGATACCTACCTCAGTGTTTCCGGTAAAAATCCAATCTCTCAATGGACCCAATCCAATTTGTCAATCTGACCAGTGACCACCTATTTTCTGCCCTTAATATACATGACACCCATTAAGCCTTAAGGGAGAAAAAATCAATACACTAACATGTATTATTCTCTTAATTGATAAACAATGTCATAACACAATAGTTGAACAACCTGAACATCATTAATATAACACTTCCAAAATAGAAACTAGATTCTTGGGATTATGGAATACCTTAGTGTCGCAGGCTCGCAGCTGTCGTTGGTAAAAATCCAAGTCCCCAAATGCAGTATATGTCTTAGAGCCTATACAAAACCTACTTATCTTAATAAATAGCCATCAATCTAACATTTATTTGATGAATATAGTCTAATAAATACAATTTCCATGGGGATATAGCCTATGATCAGTTTGTAATGAGTTGACCGTTAACAAAGCCAATGACAAGCAAAATTTTATACGAGCTCTCTCACAATGCATCGACAATTTAAACAATTAATTGTCGAAAATTTCAATCCCAGAATTAAATGCATATCTAATTATCTATTATTTGATATTAGATATATATTTTTTAAAATGGGAATAATAATTGTAAGATAGCTAACAAACCTCACATTATTATTATTATTATTTTCAGTTACTAGGTCAATTTTGTTTTTCTAAGCAGTTAGTACGTCAATTTGATTGAATAAATCAAAACCATAACTCTTGCAGTCAACAATTTCTAAAATTCTAAATCCGTAATTTACTAATTTTGTTAAAAATTTTAAAGGACATTAAATTATATATATATATATATATATATATATATATATATATATATATATATATATACACGTCAAAAATCTTGTTCCTCAAATATAGTGAAATGGGTAATAAAGTATTATTATGTTCCACGACCAAGGCATTACCTGTCGTGAATGGACCGAAGACAGGGATGGTTGGGAACGCACTGTATGGGATTAGCAGTTAAAAATCCAAGTCCCCAAATGCAGCTACCCAAATGGGCCAAATCCCAATCAGACTGATTGAATCAATAATCAGTTCCCGACTTTCATTGCTGCCCTAAAAAGACATAACAATATGACACCCATTTAAATTATAAACAATTTTTGGGTACTCTTCTTTCATCAAGAGAAAACAAATCAAGATTTAATGCATAAAATTAACCCTAAATCAATTCTAATTTTTAAGGGAACAAAGGATGCAAAACCCACCTGATATATGATCTTCAAACCTTTACTCTTATAAGTTACAAATGCAATTTATCATCACTGAAGGAGAGGCTGGAGAGCGACGGAGATTCAGTCTTTCAGAAAAGAGAAAGGGAGAGAACTGAGAACTCAGAGAACAAAAGCAGAGAGGCGAGTGCGTGAGCCTTGAGAAAGAGGGAATTTTTTTTTTTTTTTTTTAAATAGCTTTTGGGGCTACTGCAGACCAGCAATAAATGTTTTTTTTTTAATAGTTGGAGGGGCCCCTTTGTAGCTGGACGTGTGCTCGGTGCTGACAAGTGTCCAAAGTTTTTTTTAAAAACAAAATTCTTTGTGGAAATGTGGAATTGTGGGGGCCGTATGTTAATATGTGGCTGGATGGATGAGAGTCAGCAGCTCAACAGCCAAAACTAGTGCTGAAATTTTTTTTTTGTAATTTCTCTTGGGGGGCCGTGGCCACCACTGGCCCATACGTGGGTCCGCCACTGTGTGTGTGTTTTTTTTTTAAAACAAAAAGAATATGTAACACTCCCAAAATTATCACCTTAATTTTTTTTTTTCTCATTACTGAATGTATAAGATAACACTAATTGGGTACTAATTGAAAACATAATTTCATTCATTTTTTTTTTTTTTTTTTGATGAATAAGCAACTTCATTAAAATCTCAAAACCAAAAACACCAAAGTGCCAATTACAAACCACCAACTAGCACAACCTCACAAAGGCTAACAAACCAAACTAAAGTAGAAACAAACTGCAGAACAACAAAACAGCATAAAAAGAAACCACCAAAACCACCAAAACCAATCCCCAAACCCAAAGTATCACCAAAAAACAGACCCTACAGAAGCCCTAAAAGAAAAACCTCACAGAGGCTATATCCCATAAGACTATCAGGAAACAGAAAACAAAACAAGACCAGCGGGCCACAACCACAACCTGATCAGCAAAGCACTTCTGCAGAAAGATTCCACAAAGAGCAAAACACAAGGTTCTCCTTATTTTTTGGAAACCTTCCTTTCCTAACTACTCTGGTTCGGATTTCCCACAAAATTTTCTTCAACAATTGCTCCTCTGTTTTTGGATGACCTGCATGTTTGATCTCATTTCGAGTGCACCAAATATTATAAACTACAGATCCCAAAACTAATCTGCAGAGCATAGCTTTGAGAGACTTGCAGCGCCAATCATTCAATCCCAATTGCAAGATATCCTCCCATACTATAGGAACATTATCCACTCTGCATCTAAACATACAGAACTTCCAAAGTCTATAGCTGAAACTGCATTATAAAAAAAGATGATCACGAGTTTCTAACTGGTTCCTGCAGAAAACACAATTGACATCTCCATTATAACCCCAAGTCAACAATCTATCTCCCGTAACCAACCTTCCTTTCATAGCAAGCCACAAAATGAAAGCATGCTTAGGAATAGCAAAGGGGAACCAAACCAACTTCCACCAAGTAATCTGCTCTTTTTTTTTTTTTTCCCTAAGAGCCTCCCAAGTATCTGAACTAACAAAAACACCTTTCCTAGAAGCAGTCCAAATAGGCTTATCAATAGGCCCCAAACTGATTTTTGAAAGACTTGCTTGTATGTCCACTAAAGCATCAGATCTAGCAGGCTTCCAAAACCAGCTTCCATCGTGGATAACAGAAGAAAGTTTGGCCTCCACCTTACTTTGAGCATCATAAACAGCTCTATAGCCATATTTCTCAATTAAGATTCCAGCAGGATGCCAAAGATCCAACCAGAGGTGAATATTCTCCCCATTTCCAACCTCAAACCTCAAAAACTTTTTAGCAATATCCCTTAAATTGAGTAGCTTTCTCCAACACCAAGAACAATTCTATGGGATACCAACACTCTAAAAACTCTTTTGCTTTAGAAAATTATTTTTAACCCAAGCCACCCAAAGAGAGCCAGATCTAGCAAAGATACTCCATATGTGCCTAAGCATAGAGGTCTGATTCCATACTTCAAGCCTCTTCAAACCCAAACCACCCTCCTTTTTGGGGAAACAAACTTCTGACCAAGCCACTTTAGCCTTTGCAGCCTCAACATCTTTCCATTCCACAAAAATCTATTAAACTTCTGCTCAATAGACTTTATAATACACTTAGGGAGAATAAAAATACCTGTCCAATAAACTTGCAGGCTATACAAAATAGAAGAGAGCAATTGAAGTCTTCCTGCATAAGAGAGATTCCTAGATAACCAAGAGTCAATGCGACTAATAATTCTATCCAGAAGCACTCCACAATCTGCAGAAGAAAGTCTAGAAGAAATCAGGGGGACACCAAGATATCTCACTGGAAGATTACCCTCCTTCATCTGCAAATCGGTCAATAACTTGTTCTTAACCCTATTTGAAATTCCAGAACAATAAAAGGAACTCTTAGAAGGGTTTGCCTTCAAGCCAGAAAACTCCTCAAACTCAACTAAAGCAGCTTTAATAATCTTTATGGAACTCACACTAGCTTCAGAAAAAATAAGCAAATCATCTGCAACACACAGATGAGTAAGCTTCATCTTCAAACAATTAGGATGGAACTTGAAACCTGAGTCAACTCCAGTATGGGCAGCCATAATCCTAGAAAAAACTTCCATAGCTAAAACAAACAAATAAGAAGACAGAGGATCTCCCTGCCTTAGCCCCTTCTTCCCTTCAAAGTACCCAACCGAGGTACCATTTACACAAACAGAAAATCTAGGAGAGGTGATACACTCCTTGATCCAACTTAAGAACTTCATAGGGAAACCAAAACAGTGAAGACAATGGATCATAAAATCCCAATTTACTGAATCATAAGCTTTCATAAGGTCAACTTTTAAAGCACATCTAGGCTTACCTGCATCCTTATGATAATTCCTAACAATTTATTGAGCAAGAAGGACATTTTCAGAGATGCTTCTATTAGGAATAAAAGCTGACTGATTCATACTCACCAAATCTCCTAGCAGAGGCAACATCCTATTAGCAATGATCTTAGTGATGCATTTGTAAATGACATTGCAACAAGCTATAGGTCTAAAATCACCCATAGAAGAAGGGTTAATCTTCTTAGGAACCAGAGTAAGAATAGTGGCATTAACTTCTTTTAACAACAAACCAGAAAGAAAGAAACCTTTGATAGCTATCACCACATCTTTCCCAACAATAGGCCAAGCAGCCTTAAAGAAGTCTGCAGAAAACCCATCAGGGCCAGGAGCCTTGTTTGCTTTCATATTGAATAGAGTCACTCTAATCTCTTCTTCTGTAACTTCTCTCTCCAACCAACTTGCCTTATCAGCAGGAAAAGCCATATGAATCAACTGTCTTAAACGAGCTGCCTTAGTTTCAGTAAACATCACCTGATTAAACCCCAGTAAATTCTTATAGAAAATCTCAGCCACCTGTTTAATTTGTTCCACATCTTCCACTCTATTGCCCTGCTCATCCCATAAGTGTGTAATGGTATTCTTGGCTTGCTGCACTTTGAGAGAACGATGAAAAAAACTGTTATTTTGATCACCTAACTGCAGCCATTGATTCATAGTTTTTTGCTTCAAAAAAGCCTTTTCAGCTTTTGTTAAGGAAATATAAGCATGCAGACACCCCCTCTCCTTTAATAAACAATCTGACCTCCTATAGGATGCAATAATCTTGTTGAGCAAAATCAAGATTAGCCCGAGCTTGAATAACTTTCTGCTTCAAATTCCCAAAACAAGTCACATTCTGTCTTTTCAACACAGCTTTTACAGATCTAAGCTTCACATACAGTTGATACATTTTGACCACATCAACTTGAATATTCCAACCTTCCTTAACCCAATCTAAAAAACCTTTATGCTCTATCCAATAAGAATAGAATTTAAAAGGCTTAGGACCAAAACTCTGCAGAAAACCTGCCGAGATAATGGCAGAAGAATGATCAGAGATACCTCCAGACTTAAAATCCACAATAGTCCTACCAAAAACATTCATCCAATACTCATTTGCCAATACTCTGTCAAGCTTTCTAGCCACAAACCTAGGCTTTTCACTCTTATTAGTCCATGTGTAAAAACAGCCACTAAAATTAAGGTCAAGCACCTCAAGTTCATTCAAGCACTGTCCAAACTCCACTTCATAAGAGTTTAGTTTATCCGAACCCCACTTCTCAGCCAAAGACTTCACAACATTAAAGTCACCACAAATCATCCAAGGATTAGCACCCACCCTACCTTTCATAGAAGCTAAACTAGTCCAAAGCAACTTCCTATCCATCCCTTTGTTAGCCCCATAAACAAAAGAATGAAACCAACAAAGATTATGCTTAAGGGATTTAATGAGACATTGAATACTCTGCTCACACTTAACAATCACAGAAACTTCATAATCTGATTTTTTCCAGCAAACCCAAATACGTCCCAAAAAATGCTTATCATAATTGAAAACAAAATCCCAATCTGAAACTATAGCAGACCTAATCCTATCTGCTTTATTCTCCTTTACCCTTGTCTCATTCAAACAAGTTAAACCAATCCTATAAAGATTAATCATTCTCTTTACCTCATGCTGTTTTTAGGGATGATTCAGACCCTTCACATTCCATATCATGAAATTCATGTAGTAGGAGAAAACCCCCTCATCAAAACCTCCTCCTCCTCTTCCATTATGCTTTTACCTTTATCCTTCCAAAGATTAACACTCTCCTCATTTAAAGCATGCTCAATAACTTTCTGGATGGAATGAGAAATGTGATCTGAGCCTCTCACCTCACCTGACTCAAATCTGCCATCAGTTCTAGCAAGCAAATGAAACGAGTTAGACCAATGCCTTTGACTATCCTTAGCAGAAAGTTTAGAAGCAGGAGAATTCCTTATAGATCTAACAACTTTCCATTGCTCCTGATTCACAGCATTAGGCACAGTCCCAGACTTAGCCTCAATATCCTTCTTTATCCCAAGATCAACCTGATTTAAGGGAACAAGATTAGTCTTCTTAGGGATCCAAATCTGTTTCTCAACCTTAGTACAAGTGTAAGTCAAATGACCAAAAGATTTGCACTTCTTGCATTTCACGGGTAACCAAGGGTATTCAATGCCTACTGCAACCCTACTCCCATCAGCACCAACAATCTCGATTTCCTTAGGAAATTCTTAGTCAATATTCACTTCAACCAACACCCTTGCAAAACCAAGTCTAAGTTGCTCTTCCGTAACAGAGTCAGCACATAGGGGTTTTCCAACACCATTAGCCACATAACTCAAGCAGGTTGCATTCCATAATTCAATAGGAAGATTATGCAACTTAATCCAAACAGGAACAGTAGAGAGTGAAAGCTTAAGAAGCTGCATACCTGGAGTCCACTTTCTCAATATCAGAGGTTTGTTTGCCATATGCCATAGCTTAGCCTCCATAACCTCATCTCTGGTCTTCTCATCCACAAATCTGAACAAATACCAACCATTCTCCAATAAAAAGACCTCAACCTTTCCATACTGTGCCCATAGAGTATCTACAGCTCGCTTGACAATATAGTAAGGTAGAGGCTTATCAAGAAACTGGCCAACCAGAGAAGGTGAGCATTTCAAGATGCCTTCCTCAATTGCTTCCTTCGGAGGCTTCACAACAACTTTACCGTCCTCTCGAGAAGGGGCAAAATATTGTAACATGCCAAGAGATTTCTCAGATCGAAACAACTGCCTCCAATCTAGAGCTGGATTCTTATGTTCAGATTCAGCTATACCTTCTGATATTCCCTTCTTAACACCAGAAACTCCCAAATTTTGTACAACCTCAACCTCAGGGATAGCAGAACTAACCTCAACCTCAGGTAAATCAGAACAAACCTCAACCTCAGGGAGATCAGCTACAACAGGCATATCCACTTCCAAACCATTTCCCAATTGAGTTTCACATTCCAGAAACTCACCATTCACCTCTTCTTCGCTCAATTCTGCATCGCCATCAACAGATCGCGAAGCACCATCCATGGCAACCTTCACATCCTGCAAAATCACTTTTGAATTCTTTTTCCTGCCACCACCTCTATTAGAACTCCTAGCCATAATTCATCAATTTGCACTTCACCACCTACGGTTTGCAAGCACCAAGAATTTTCGGCACACCTCCACCGGAATCACAGTCGTCAGAAAGAAGACGCACTCTCACGCGCTGAACCAGTGCAAAGCGCGTAGCTCCAAACGCAGAAATCGTAAAACTTCTAACAGCTCTAGGAAACCTGTGCCACGTCAGCAAGGTCCCAAACCCCCCCCCCCCCATTTCTCATAATTACATTCATATATATATATATATATATTATCTTCCACATGCACAACTATTCACACCTCTAGAACTATACACGTACGTAATAAAAGAGGAAAACTTCACTTACACCTCACAAACTTTTTCGCTTTTTGCAGACACTCCCCCATTGTTCAAAATCTCTCACTTTGATGTATCCAACTTTCGTTTCCTTCCACTTTGCCCATTTCGTTAGGATTTTCTGTGAAATCCTAACGGAGGGGTGTGAAATTGCAATTTTGTCCTTTTTTTTTAATATAATAATTATAATATTTGGAGAAACTTCACTTACCCCTCTTGAACTTACGCACCTTTTGCAAACATCCCCCAATCTTCAAAGTCTCTTACTTTAGTGTATCGAACTTTTGTTTCGTTTCAGTTACCACGTTCCGTTAGGATTTTCAGTTAAATCCTAACAGAGGGGTGTGAAATTCCTAAAATGCCTTATATTTATTAAAAAATAATTTTTTATTAAAACAAAAACTCTTGACCCATGGGTTCATCGGTGTTCTATCCGCTCTTTAGACTTTCACGAATTAGAGCAACACTGCATTCTAACAGTTTGAAAGACCTCGGTGGGTCACCAAGGTGTCCCACGAAGGGTCACAACTTGTGACCCGCCGTGGGTCACCAAGTGACCCATCGGAGGGTCACAAGTGTGGGTTACTTTTTTTTTAAAAATATAATAATTATAATAATGATTTTTTATTTATAAATAAGGATAAATTTGAAATTTTTAAAAATTTTAGGGGTATAAAGGTCTTTTACTCATTCTACCGTTTGATTTAACTCCAATATCTAGTGGTAGGGGGTATTTGGAATGAAACGAAAGTTTGATACACCAAAGTGATTGACTTTGAAGATTAGGGGGGTGTTTGCAAAAGACGCGTAAATTCAGGGAGATAAGTGGAGTTTTTCCTAATTTTTTATTTATAAATAAGGGTAAATTTGGAATTTTAAAAAAATTTGGGGTATAAAGGTCTTTTACTCATTTGACCGTTTGATTTAACTGCAAAATCCTAACGGAAGTGGAAAAGTGAAAGGAAATCGAAATTGGATACATCAAAGTGAGTTTTTGAACAATGGAAGGGTGTCTGCAAAAAGCTCGAAAGTTTGGGAGGGATAAGTGAAGTTTTTCCTAATAAAAGATAAGCTAGATGCCATAGTCTACTAAATCCAAACTTGATCAGTCCATTGTTTTTACTAACGTTTGTGTGTCGCCACTGATGCTTGTGGCACCGCCTAACAAGAGGACCAAAAAAACATGTTTTTATAAGCATGAAGGTCGGTCGTTGTACGTAGGAAGGAAACCAAGTCCGCAACTTGGACAATGATAGAAGTAGGCAAATGTTTCCAATTGGAATTATATGACAAACAATTAATCTAAGACCAAATAGTGAAAGGAAAAGTTGATGGAACCCACCGATTGATTGGTTTGGAACAGGATCCTCTGTAGTCAATTTTGGACTGAAGAATATCCAGTTAATGGTCAGGAGGCCATAAATAGGACATCTATCCCATTAATAAAAAATAAAAATAAAATATTATATATTTTTTTTAAAAAAATTATGAAACCAAATTATAAAAAATTAAGGGGTGGCTGGCCACCCCAGGTCGGCCATTGGGGTGGCTCTCAAGCCACCCCCAGGTAAAATGGGCCACCCCTGGCCTATGGCCAAGATGGGGTGGCCAACCACCCCTTATTTTTTTATGATTTTATTATTATTATTATTTTTTAATCTGAAAATATTGTTTTTTTTTTTTTTTTTTTTTTTTTTTTGTAGTGGGATAGATGTCATTTTTGTGGCTCTAGAATTTCTAAGAAGAAATTTCAGCCATAAACTAGATATTCTCACGTCCATGATGGACTGGAGAGGATCCTATTCCGATTGGTTTCAAGGCATACCGGCCACGTCAACAAACCAATTAAGAAAATTAGAAACATGCATGTGCGCTCCATCGCCCCACGGCTGACTGATCGACTTGCATGCAGGGATGAATCCAGAAAGTTTGATAGGGGGACCGAGATATAAATTCAAAATACATAAAAGTAATGTATACAAATTTTTTTTTGCTTCAATTCAATTTTAACAAAAAGATAAATATACGAAGAAAAAGATACATAGATAGTTGTGTTATAAAACATTTCAAATTTTAGCTCAAACACCTATCAAAATGGAATCCGTCGTCTTTGCATATCCTGAAAATCATCTATGATTGAATCTGTACTAAATGTCGCAGTAATTTCTTTTTCGATGTACAACATCAGAGAATCCGTCAGAAACTCATCTTCAATTTTGTTGTGAAGCCTACTTTTGATGATATGCATGGCTGAAAATGCTTGTTCTGTAGTTGCGATAGAAACGGGAAGAGTAAGCAGAAGCACAACAACTCGAAAAACAAGTTGGTAGATAGTTAATTTTTCGGTTCTAACCAACTATTGGCACAATTCGGAAATATTCAACAATCCTTGGAAACTTGAATCTTGAACTATATTATGCTCATAATGGTGAAGTTTTATTTCCAACTAGTATTTTTCACGATCGGTAAAGCCTTGCGGATAAAACTTATTTACCAACTGATAAATATCATCAATTCTAAAAGACTCACACGCAGCTCGAGGATCAAGTGCCGAGCTGAATATAAGCAACTCCACTGCATGCTCACTAAACCGGCAATTTAATTCTTACAATTGAGAATCTATTGCAGCACAAAAAATATCCACGCGATAATGGTGCTCAATTGTAAAGTCAGCTTGTTGATTGCAAGCTCGACCTTTTCTCTCAACATAATGGGCATTCGTATCTGGAGCATCTATGTTGCGTTTATTGCAAAATAACTTCACTTTGGTAAGTAAAACTTCCCATTTATCATCTCTATATCATTGGATACACCTTTTAGTGGATGAAACAAGATGCATGGCACTTAAAATCTCTTGAGATTTGGATTGCAATTCTTGACATAGATGATCGGTGATTTGCATAGTTTCTTTTCTAAGATGTAAGATGAATACAAATTCAAATGAAGTCATTACCTGATGAATTGAATCAGCTTCTACTCGTTGGGAAGAAGAAGTTCTCACATCAATGATTTTAACAATAACTTCACAAGTTGGACTATAAATTTTGATCAAGTTAGAAACTGATCTCAAGTGAGAACTCCAACGCATATCTCCAGGTCGTTGTAGCGCACTAATTTGATTAAGTCCACTTCCACTCTCAATCTCATCAATTGCAATCAAGTAAGCATTTTCAGTAGCTTGGGCAACCTGGAATTCTTCATACCGATTGCATGAGGTACAAACAAAATTGACAACAACATTCAATTTGGTAAAAAATTGATGAACATAAATGACTTCTTTTGATGCCGCCACTAATGCCAATTGCAAACGATGTGCGAAACAGTGAATGTAGTAGGCATATGGACAACCATTTGAATCCAAACCTTACAACTCATTCCACCCCCCTCGCATATTACTTGCACCATCATATCATTGCCCTCGAATATTTTGAATGTCTAGTTGATGTTTAGACAATACAGAATATATACCTTTTTTTAAGGTTAATGCCGCAGTATCAGAGACATGAACTAGTCCAAAAAAGCGTTCTCGCACAAAGTCATTCTTATCAACAAATCTTAAAACTATAGCCATTTGCTCCTTCATTGACTTATCATGAGCTTCATCAACAATTACGCAAAACTTTGCATCACCAATTTCATTACGAATTACTTTATTCACTTTGGTTGAAAAAACATGTAAAATTTGTTTTTGTACCATTGGTGATGTGTAAGTGGCATTTTTGGGAGCTTTAGCGATTACTTCAGCAAGCTGTTCATTATATGAAATCGTCAAACCCAATATCTCAAGAAAATTTCCATGATTTGTAGAACTCAGACTTTAATCCCGACCTCTAAAAGCTATATCTTGAAATGCAAGCACTCGAACAACATCAATTGAGGCTTTCAACTCCAGTGGATTGTTTGCAATTTGTTCAGAAGTGAGCTTTTCAAACACATTTTGTGTATGTTGAGATTGGTTCTTCAAATCTTCATATGACTTCTCAGCAAGTCTGTGAAATAAAGTAGGATCTTTTCCTATATGATTGAGAAAAGCACAATCTTTTCCATTTGTAACTTTCTTCCAATTCCTGAATCCATCTATAGTGAATACACGTTGTGTAAAATGCTCAGATGGCTTATTAAAGAAAAAACAGGGTAGACAAAAGGCTGCATCTTTCTCACGTGAATATTCAAGCCATGAAGGAAATAGATTGTACCACGAAGGTTGAAAGCTACGAAGATGACATTTTTTTTTTCCAGATTTCAGGTAATTTGAGACCGGAGATCGGTACGGACCAGCATTAATGTAAACTCTTTGAATTTCATCTCGGTGATTAACATCATATTCCCATATTTGACGACGCAATCCAGGATCAACCTCCAATGAACTAATATTAAATTCTTTGCCATCAACTTTCTAAAGTCTTTTAGAAGAATTTTCAAAAATTAGGATATCAGAAGCTCGCGATGATGTATCACCAATGTTGACATTTGAAGTTTGTGCATTTTTTCGTTTGAAAAAGTCAAGTATTGTATTTGACTTTTCCATCATCTACAAACAAAATCGGGAGAAAGCATAAAATTTCAAAAACAACTTCCACAAAAATGCTTTAGACAGAAAACCTATAAAAATTTTCACAACACGGCCATACCAAATCAAGACCCAGAAATCCCCACAGTCTAGAAATGACCTCCAAAGCACAGCTAGGCACCAACTAGACATACAAGAAACATAAATTTTGTTAGCTTCCAAGCCAGCCTCATTCGTGGGTCTATACTGTATTAATGTGTATCCTCCATGTTAAGATTTTCTGACTCATATAGCCTTTAGCTCACATGCGAAATAGGAAGTTGTCTGGAAATTGATGGCTCTAGTTGGCCGAGCATGTGCGCAAATTGGCTAGCCAAGAAATATAAATGAAACATCTGGATGGGGAAGTAAATCATTCGAGGAATAATTAACCTCATCAAACAAATATATGCATGTGTTACATTATTACATTTGCATACATATATAAATAAAATAACATAAAAAAAAGTAAAAAAAAAATCAGAGAAATCCCCAAAATTTAGACTTAAGTCAACCAACCCAAAGTCTCACAATTCACAAATCTTCACAATTTCTTGCTTCTAAATTATAATCCCACAATTATATAACGAAATTTACAAGAAAATTGCAAGAATTTTACCTCCTGCAACAGTACTCTCTCTCTCTCTCTCTCTCTAAAATTCTCAATCTCTACATCTCACTCTCTCACTGGCGATCTCTCTCTCTAACTCTCTCAAATTCGCGCTGTGTGTGAAGCCGTGAAGGAAAGGGGTTAAGGGGACTAGGGGAGAAAGTGAGCAGAGAAGGGGGTATCGGGGACTTTTATGAAGACCTAAATTTTTTTTTAGGGACCGCCTATGTTTTTTTTTTTTTTTTTTGGGGGAGGGGGGGACCAATCTTTTTTTTTTTTTGGGTGGGGGGGACCTTGGCCCTAGCCGGTCTTCCTCCTCTTCCTTTTCTGCGGTTGTAACCCACTTTCCCTTATTTGATTAGAAAATGAAAAAAAAAAAAGAAAAGAAAGAAGTTCCTAACAGTTGAGGCATGATCAATTGACATCGTTCGTTTAACAGTAAACAAAGTCAACGGTATAAACAAGAACAAAAAAAATGACGTAAAACGTCATATAATAACAATTAAATCTTTATTCATTCATAATATGTTTAGATGCTACATAAAAACTTATACCATATATATATGGTATAAGTTTTTTCAATGTTCCAGATTTAACTTCACATACTCTTTGTTTTTTAGAAATAACTTGAAATTAAATCTAAACGGTTGAAAAATTACATTATATGCGCTTGTTACAAATTCAATTCAAATTTTTTTGTTGGTTAAATAATAAATCCGCACACAGAGAAGTTCTATCCATAGTTAAGCGGGGTATAGTTTACGAGCCAAACGTGGCTTTGCGCAGGCATGCAAGGGCTTGGCCTTGAGAAGGTTATTTATAGACTCGGAGAGATCAATCTCCTCCATGTTCGGTGGGACTCTCCATGAAAACCCTTGAAGAAGCCTTGCCAAAAGCATCACGTTCATGAACGTCCCAAGTTGAACGCCCATGCACCCCCGCCTTCCAGTGCTGAACGAAATGAAGCGCAGCTCATTTTCTGTAAGATTGACCTCCATGAGATTTGCTGATGATTCATCTTTCTTGATTAGATGACGCTCTGGTTTGAACTTCAGTGGTTCCTCCCAAACCCGAGGGTTGCGCCCAAGCCCATATCGGCTTAAGAGGACATGGCTTCCTTTTGGTATGAAATAGCCGGCGACAGTCATGTCTTGCATTGAGACATGGGGGAGGTTAAACGGTGCAACTGGGTGAAGACGATAGCCTTCCCTTGCACAAGCCTTAACATAATTGAGCTCTGGAATATCATATTCTTGAACCCATCTCTCTTTTCCAACCACCCTATCAATTTCACCTACCGCTTTCTGGAGGACCTCCGGTTGGTTCAGCATTTCTGATAGTACCCACTCTACGTTATTGGCCGGGTTATCCACTGATGCAAGCATTAATTCCTGCATGAAATATCTACGGCATAAATATTTCACAAAATTGATGTGACAGTTTAATAGCCAGTTAATTTAAAGATTATTAGACCTTGCTACATTAGCTTTATAGATGTTCATAAAATGTTTATGTGGTCAATACTCATATTTAATAGACAAATTAAACTTATATTAGGTTAAGCGATAAAACGTTAATGAAAATGATTGGACTCAATTTTTTTTTTTTTTTTTTTTTCATTAGAGTTTGAGGGGAAAAAGAAGGGTCCAAAGCAGCTGGTTTTTAGAAATTATTAAATCAAAACACTTACTCAAAAAAAAAAAAACAAAAAAAAAAAAATCATTAATCAAAACTAGCTATTGTGCGCCAATATAACGAACGTTGTTATTTACTAAATAGTTATACGATTATCATATAAGTAAGATGATGTGGCAATAAGAATTAACCATTTGATCAATAAAGACTTTGTAAAAAAGAAAATTCAATGCCAGATTTTCACTCTATGTCATTTCAATTGTATGATGGTAATAAATAACATTTCTCATATATATACACTCACTTGACACATTAATTTAAATTAAATTACCCAAGACAAATTTACACATGCTATAAATTGTCTCGTAATACATAGGATAGTAAATATATATACTAGGGATGTAAATGCGGGTAGATATTAACAACTATTCGTTACCATGGCTATATATATATATATGTGGTTAGCAAAAATCACTATCCGCATATGCAACCCAAAGAAGGCTTTAATAGAGCCCCAATGAAGGCTCAAAAGCTCCATTACCTCATATGTATGTGGACAATGTATAATAGTCACATTTAATAACTACAATAACCATGGGAATGAGGATATAGAGTAATCACATGATGTAGATAGTAATTGAATAATGCAGATGTGGTTGCAAATTTCTAAAAGTGATAACCACATTATGCGGATGTAGATGTGAATATTGCCAATAACCGCATCTGTATTTGCATGCATTTACAACCCTAATTATATAGGGTCAGATATAATTAATTTTAACTTGCCGTGATTTGAGCTTTGATCTCTTCTACTGATAGAGCTGGTTCCCCATTCGAATTCTTTGCCAAAATGAAAGCGTCAAGCAAGTCCTCAGCCTCCTTCTTCTTCCCATCTCTCCACTTCTCGACTCTCTCATCGATGATCGGTTCTTCATAGTTGCTAACAATTCTCATTGCCTCACTCACCATCTTCTCATGACCATCTAAGTCTAGCGCTCTTAAGCATTGGATGTAATCCGACAAAGCAAATGCATAAATATGATTGAGTAAGCTCCATAGTGATTCAATATATTCTACTTCCTCAACTCCAGGCCCTCCATCATTACTTCCTTTTCCAAAGTATCGTTTGTTGAACACCATCTTCCTTATTGCGTTTCCACAATATTGATGTATAGCAACCCGCACGTCCACAACACAGTTGCTTTTCTCGGACTGGTTATGAATGAACCGCACAAGATTGTCGGCTTCTTCTGTCCTTTTATTAAGTAGCCAGTGAAGTGTTTTGGAGTTGATTATATTGGAAGCCACCAGCTTTCTCATCTTCTTCCATTGATCTGTCCATGGTACAGGTGCTATCGTCTTGAATCCACGACTAGAATACTCGGTCGCCATTGTAAGAGGTCTTGATGCGAACATTGAATCGCATTGTTTCAAGAACTCCCTGGCAATTTCCGGTGAGGTCACTGGGATAACATGAACACCTGCCAGACAGAGACAAGCGATTTCCGTGTTGAGTTCTTTCATAAGGCCATGTATCCACCGGAATGTTGGCTTGTTCCTCCACAATTCCGGGAGGTTCCCGACTATAGGCCATGGAGTTGGGCCTGGTGGGAGTGGCCTTTGCTCACTGTTTCTATGGAATTTTGACTTGAATTTGAGAAGAAAGATGGAAAGGAACATAGTAAGAAAGATGAAGATAATGGTTAAGGGAATATAGTCATTTTCTAAAGTGGAGTAACCATGCAAATATCCCCAGTTAGCCATGATATGCCAACGGCTCTTTCTCTTTCTCTAATTAGCTTGAAAAAATGAGAAGCTAGGTTTGAGAAACAGAAAGAGGCATTGGCATACATATATATAGCTTGGAAAATGATAAAGGCACCACTTAAACCCAAATTTGGCCCAACTTTTCTCTTATGTTTAAAAAAAAAAAAAACTGCCTTGTGGAGGAGAGAGAGAAATTTGGTCTAGAAGTTGTAACAAAGTTGAGTTTAAGTTGTAGCTGTATCATACTTCATATAGCATGGCTTAGAAAATGACACTTTCACATGCAAGCAGAGATGAGGGGGGGGGGGGGGGGGGGGACCGAGGTTCCCCCCCACCCCCATTTCCTTAAAAAAAAAAAGTTAGGCTGAAGAAAAAAAAAAGTTTTATACGGTCCCCCCCCCCCCCCCTATTTCCTTAAAAATAAATAAATTTAGGCCGAAGAAAAAGAAAAAGTTTTATATGGTCCCCCCACACCCCCCCCCCCCTCCCCCCTAAAAAAAGAAAAAGATTGGTCCCCAAAAAAAAGAACGGTCCCGCCCACTCCCCCCCCCCCCCCCCCCCCCCCAAAAAAAAAGGTGCTCCCTAAAAAAAATTTTAGGTCTTCATAAAAGTCCCAATACCCCCTTCTCTTCTCACTTCCTTCCCTAGTCCCCTCCCTTAACCCCTTTCTTTCACGGCTTCACAAACAGTGCACATTTGAGAGAGTCAGAGAGAGAGATCTCCAATGAGAGAATGAGATGCAAAGATTGAGAATTTAAGAGAGAGGGTTTCGAATTCAGAGAGAGAGCACTGTTGCGGGAGGTAAAATTCTTGCAATTTTCTTGTAAATTTCATTATATAATTGTGGGATTATAATTTAGAAGCAAGAAATTGTCAGGATTTGTGATTTGTGAGACTTTAGGTTGGTTGACTTAAGTCTGAATTTTGGGGATTTCTCTCTCTCTCTCTCTCTCTTTTTTTTTTTTTTTTTTTTTTCCCCCTTTATGTATGTATGGAAATGTAATAATGTAACATATGCGTATATTTGTTTGATGAGGTTAATTATTCCTCGAATGATTTACTTCCCCATCCAGATGATTCATTTGTATTTTCTGGCTAGCCAATTTGCGCACGTGCTCGGCCAACTAGAGCCATCATTTTCCGGACAACTTCCTATTTCGCATGTGAGCTAAAGGCTATATGAGTAAGAAAATCTTAACATGGAGGATACACATTAATATAGTATAGACCCACGAATGAGGCTGGCTTGGAAGCTAACAAAATTCATGTTTCTTGTATGTCTAGTTGGTGCCTAGCTGTGCTTTCGAGGTCATTTCTAGACTGTGGGGATTTCTGGGTCTTGATTTGGTATGATCGTGTTGTGGAAATTTTGATAGGTCTTCTTTCTAAAGCATTTTTGTGGAAGTTGTTTTTGAAATTTTATGCTTTCTCCCGATTTTGTTTGTAGATGATGGAAAAGTCAAACACAATACTTGACTTTTTCAAACGAAAAAATGCACAAAGTTCAAATGCATAAACTTCAAATGTCAACATTGGTGATACATCATTGCGAGCTTTTGATATCCCAATATCTGAAAATTCTTCTAAAAGACTTCGGAGAGTTGATGGCAATGAATTTAATATTAGTTCATTGGAGTTTGATCCTGGATTGCGTCGTCAGATATGGGAATATGATGTTAATCACCGAGATGAAATTCGAAGAGCATACATTAATGCTGGTCCATACTGACCTCCGGTCTCAAATTACCCGAAATTTGAAAAAGAAAGTCATCTTCGTAGCTTTCAACCTTCGTGGTACAATCTATTTCCTTCATGGCTTGAATATTCACATGAGAAAGATATAGCCTTTTGTCTACCCTGTTTTCTCTTTAATAAGCCATCTGAGCATTTTACACAACGTGTATTCACTATAGATGGATTTAGGAATTGGAAGAAAGTTAGAAATGGAAAAGATTGTGCTTTTCTCAATCATATAGGAAAAGATCCTACTTCATTTCACAGAGTTGCAGAGAAGTCATATGAAGATTTGAAGAATCAATCTCAACATATACAAAATGTGTTTGAAAAGCTCACTTCTGAACAAATTGCAAACAATCGACTGTAGTTGAAAGCCTCAATTGATGTTCTTCGAGTGCTTGTATTTCAAGGTGTTGCTTTTAGAGGTCGGGATGAAAGTGTGAGGTCTACAAATCATGAAATTTTTCTTGAGATATTGGGTTTGACGATTTCATATAATGAACAGCTTGAAGAAGTAATCGCTAAAGCTCCCTAAAATGCCACTTACACATCACCAACAGTACAAAAACAAATTTTACATGTTTTTTCAACCAAAGTGAAGGAAGTAATTCGTAATGAAGTTGGTAATGCAAAGTTTTGCATAATTGTTGATAAAGCTCATGATGAGTCAATGAAAGAGCAAATGACTATAGTTTTAAGATTTGTTGATAAGAATGGCTTTGTGAGAGAACTCTTTTTTGGACTTGTCCATGTCTCTGATATTGCGGCATTAACCTTAAGAAAAGATATATATTTTGTATTGTCTAAACATCAACTAGACATTCAAAATATTCGAGGGCAGGGATATGATGGCGCAAGTAATATGTGAGGGGGTGGAATGGGTTGCAAGCTTTGGTTTCAAATGATTGTCCATATGCCTACTACATTCATTGTTTCGCACATCGTTTGCAATTGGCATTAGTAGCAGCATCAAAAGAAGTCATTTCTATTCATCAATTTTTTACCAAATTGAATGTTGTTGTCAATTTTGTTTGTGCCTCATGCAATCGGTATGAAGAATTGCGGGTTGCCAAAGCTGCTGAAAATGCTTACATGATTGCAATTGATGAGACTGAGAGTGGAAGAGAACTTAATCAAATTAGTACGCTACAACGATCTAGAGATACGCGTTGGAGTTCTCACTTGAGATCAGTTTCTAACTTGATCAAAATTTGTAGTCCAGCTTGTGAAGTTATTGTTAAAATCAATGATGTGGGAACTTCTTCTTCCCAACAAGCAGAAGCTAATTTAGATTATCAGGTAATGACTTCATTTGAATTTGTATTCATCTTACATCTCATGAAAGAAACTATGCAGATCACCGATCATCCATGTCAAGTATTGCAATCAAAATCTCAAGACATTTTAAGTGCCATGCATCTTGTTTCATCCACTAAATGGTGTATCCAACGATATAGAGATGATAAATAGGAAGTTTTACTTACCAAAGTGAAGTTGTTTTGCAATAAACGCAACATAGATGTTCCAGATATGAATGCCCATTATGTTGAGAGAAGAGGTTGAGTTCACAATCAACAAGCTGACTTTACAATTGAGCATTATTATTGTGTGGATATTTTTTGTGCTGCCATAGATTCTCAATTGCAAGTAAATCGCCGGTTTAGTGAGCATGCAGTGGAGTTGCTTATTCTCGGCTCGGTACTTGATCCTCGAGCTGCGCGTGAGTCTTTTAGAATTGATGATATTTGTCAGTTGGTAAATAAGTTTTATCCGCAAGATTTTACCGATCTTGAAAAAGAACAGTTGGAAATAGAACTTCACCATTATGAGCATAATATAGTTCAAGATTCAAGTTTCCAAGGATTGTTGAATATTTCCGAATTGTGCCAATGGTTGGTTAGAATTAGGCTTCGCAACAAAATTGAAGATGAGTTTCTGACGGATTCTCTGATGTTGTACATTGAAAAAGAAATTGCTGCGACATTTAATACAGATTCAATCATAGATGATTTTTGGAATATGCAAACACGACGGGTTCCATTTTGATAGGTGTTTGAGCTAAAATTTGAAATGTTTTATGACACAACTATCTATGTATCTTTTTCTTCGTATGTTTATCTTTTTGTTAAAACTGAATTGAAGCAAAAAAAATTTTGTATACATTACTTTTATGTATTTTGAATTTATACTTCGGTCCCCCATCAAACTTCCTGGATCCGTCCCTGGTTATAGGGAACAACTGCTAGGAACTTACGCGCAAAAAAATATACAACACCACAAAGGCGCATAATATAGACCACAACCGTTACAATCTTAATTAGAACCCCAAAAGTAAAACCCATTGTATCTACCCCTCTAGCTTATTCGCTTCTCACGTAATTATAGTTGTAAAATAAACATTTAAATGTAGAATCATGAGTCAACAATTCAGTAAGTAAACATATTCAATCATAGGAGTGTGTGCCCTTGTTTGGTAAATTTATCTCTCCCTTATTTCGTTGAATATATAACCTTAAACATGCACCATGTTTTTTTTCCAAAGGGTTAACAAAACCTTTCGTTTAAACATGTGCATGTTCTGACTTTAAGAATTCAAAAGTAGTAGTTGCAAGTAAATTCTTTTAAAGTAAACACCAATACTTTCATTTTTCTTTGCTTTAACTTGAATCATCAAACCGTGGATACGGCTATTCTTCCATTTACATGTATAAAACATAAAAAAATAAAATAAATATAATTAATTATTGAAATCTAGCTAGCAAATAATCATATAAAAAATGAATAAAGAACTTAAATAAAATTATCACTGCCATACACGTACATACTACAATCTCTGTGACTACTTTATTTCCCTTATCTTTTCCTTTAACCATTTGTTAATAAGACCTTTTAGATCCTGTACTTGGTTGATTTTCACATAACCATTCAAATATAATTATCAGATTGTTGTCACATGAATATATGGTATTGTAACTTTGTTATGTTCATGAAAGTTATGTATTTCTAGTACTGTTTTGATTGTGTCAATAAATAAGTGGTTTCATAAGAGAAAAGATAAAGAACAATTTTATAGCCGATTTCCGCTGCAATGATTTAAGGTAACAGTAATAGCACCACGTGGATAGTCGTCTTCTTTATATATTTCATTGGGGACATTACATGGAGAGTACAATAAAAGATGCCTTTAATGTTGCTATCGGAGAGGTCTTGATCAGGAGCGTTTAAGGAGAAACATGGAGGGTAATCAAGAATCTAGCCTTTGGCTCTAAATATATTTTGTTCACGAGTTATTGTTGTATTTCTTTGTTTTATTTTACTATATAAACATATGCTGTAGGACATTGTAATTGTTACAATGAAATATTGTAAGTAAAAATTTATTTATGAACATTTTGTTCACTAAATAGAATTTTTTTTTTTTAATAAATATATTACTTATTTGGGACCGTAAAAAGTCATTGCTATTGTTCATGACATTTTGGAGTTAGGACCACAAAATAAAGAATTAATTGTCGCTGATTAATGTCTAAGCTGTTAGTGAATAGCGACGAAACAGTTGTTGTCTGTCACTAATATTCATGAAAACACAGTCGTCATCACAACTCGCTATTATGGGAGCTATTAGCGACAATGTCTAGCTCACGATGTGGTTTTTGGCCACGTCCATCGATGATCTAGTGGCTGTGAGGGATATCTATCATGGTGGGATGTGGCTTTTAAGGCTGCATTCTTTAGCGACTTTAACGTTTTTGGATTTTTCTTTGTCTATATTAGTTGAGTTATTGAGTTTTACTTTAATTTTTGTTTTGCTTTTCCCTATATTTTGCCTATGTAATTGTTCTATTATTTGCAATGAAGTTGTACTTACAAAAACTAAAAAGCAAAAAAAAAAAAGGTGGCTGCGAGGGCATTGTAGTCTTAAAAATACAAGTATTATTATTGTCAATGAACATGTATGTCATCTAGAATAATCTTTTGAATTAAATACTTAGGTGGTTACGAGTTAATAACCCTAATAACTGCTCATTGCTAACCACTTTTTAAAAGAAAGATTTAAAAAAAAAAAAAAAATCCAAAACAATGCCGTTTCTATGATAATATGATAATACTCTACCGACATTGTTTCTAATATATATATTTATATATATATATATATATATATATATATATATATAGGTTAACAATTTTTTTAAAACCTAAAACCGCTAATCGTAACTGCTTAGATGGTTAGCGGTTTTTCCTAACCACTGCCTTTGCACCCTTACTTTTTGGTATTTGAATTTTTGGAACTTTATTTATTTATTTTTATTTAAGTTTCATTTTGTTTTATAAATGGTACTTCGTTTATAGGTAAATACCGAGACGTTGTTTCCAAGAGGTAGCACAATCAGCTGGGACCACGCCTAATAAAGCAGAGGTCACTAGTTCGAACTCACTTCCCCCCGCTTGTGCTACGGACATGTCAACAAAAAAAAAAAAAAAAAAACCCAGACGTTACCTCTATATTCATCTTCCGTCAATAAAACTACAGAATTTTCATGGCACTGCCATTTAGCCCATTTAAAAATGTTAGACTTGTCCCTAATGCCATATTATTTATCGGACACAAATTTTCTCCAAATTGGTTTGGAGAAAATTTCATTCAACTTATTTTAACAAGTGACAAATGTCATTTAATTAACATCTTTGAGTTTCTCAAAATTTAATGTTTGGGTTCCTATATTAGTAGAATGACAATAAATAACTGTTAAGAATATTAAAGAAAACATATGAGAAATAACAATTGACACTCATTGAAATAGGTTGAAGCTAAAACATTTCAATTTAGAGAAAATTTCTGTCCATGATATTTATCTTACCCGTCCACTTCAGTGCTACACCAATAAATTAAATCCTTGGTCTTCCTAATTTCCAATTTCAAACTAAATCTGAACTATATTCCATGTGATGAGAAGCTCGCGATCTCTCTCTCTCTAGTGGCCTTCACGATCGTCGATTTTTCGTCGCTCATCTTAATACGGAAAGCGCAGTGTCAAGAATTGAAGGCGCTCAACGTACGCCCACCTGTTCCAGTACTGATCAAGAGAGAAAAATAGGTTCCAGATGAGCAACGAGTCTCTCAGAAATATCCTCCTAATCTTGATGCTTTTTCTTTTGTTTTATTTCTTCTTTCAAAAGTTTGAAAATATGTGGGGTTGGGTCGTGGGATTATTAAATAAAAATAATAATACTAAAGAAATTTCTGCAGGTTAATTTGCACTAGTTGGTTTTCCCATGGCCACTCACAGTGGATTGCAATTTGCAACCTATTTATGGATCGGGGCGATAGGTGGGTCTGGTACGTGGTCCTATTAATTAATGTCGACGTTTCTGAGTCGAGGAGATATATGATGGACGTTTTCATCACTCAATGCAATGATTTTTTTAAGGCTTAATTTTTGCGATATATCCTCTATATATCTTGATATATATCAATCTTGAAATTGGATAGATGCCCTATATATATCAGCAACTTAATTGGCTAATTTATCTTTGTCAAAATTGCAAAAGCAATCGGTCGAAATCACTCGAAAATGAAACTGCACAAACTAGGACTCCAAGTGGAAAACTTAACAAAAGACAATTAAGCGTGGGGCTTTTATCTTATTCGGCTTTGGTTTTAATATTTTGCTCATTTCTTGTCTATATCCGTGCAAGATTTGAGCAGATTTATCATTAAATCTATGGGAGCACATGTGGGTTTTACAGATTTAATGACGAATTTGCTCAAAAATAACAAGAAATGAGTAATAGAAGAATCCGTAATACTTTTCAAAATCTGACATGTAGATGCATCATGCCAATGTCATATACATTAAGAGGAATGATTCTATACAATATTAAAAAAATTATAATTTTTAAATTACGATGAAGAAAGTAGTTTGAAAAATGCTATCAATAAAAAATGTGACATTTTAAAATCTACAATATCCTGATCGGGGAGGGAGGATCTTTTGCAATTTTTTTTTTTTTTTTTAATTTAAATTTTTCGAAATTGTTTTATCATGTACAAAATAGTTTTATCATTTTGTGATTTTTGGCGCTGAAGGTCTCTCTGTATATTTATAAGACGCCCCCAAATAGTCACAATTGTGGACCATCCATTTTCCTAGTAATTTAATTATGAGAGGTAAGTCACGGCCGCTAGCTAAGCTAGGTTCATGCACAGAAAGAACACACTAGTCCACACGAATTAAGACAACATGGTCTAATTAAGTCTTGTTGGGTGTTGGCAAGTTCCATACAATTTCTTGGCAGCTTTTAGAGAAGGACGATAAAAGGCGGGGGCTTGGGCTTTGCTGCTTCACACGCCCATTCATCATCATAGAAAGAAAGAGAGAGAGATGGTGGTGCAACTGCAAATGGTATTTCAGATCCTTTCGATGTTGTGTTCAATTGATGCCATATTTGCACAAGCAACGGGTTTAGCAAGTAATAGTAGTTCATGTCAAAGAACATGTGGGAATGTTAGCGATATCCCATACCCTTTTGGAATAGGAGCTGGTTGCTATGTTGATGAGTGGTTTGAAATAGTTTGCAATTATAATAACTCTTCGGGTTCTCCCAAGCCTTTTCTGAGGAGCCTCGGCCTCGAGGTGTTCAGCATTTCATTTGGAGTAGACGCTTTTAATTCACGAAGCAGTAAAGTTCGCGTCAATTATCCGACATTTGTTTCGTGTGCTAATGGTGTACGGAGCAAATTAAATGTGGAGTTAGCAAATAGCCCTTTCATCTTCTCTTGGTCCGAGAACAGATCCATCGCCATCGGTTGCGACAACTTTGCCTCAATGGTGCCCGTATTTCATGATCCAAATGCAACTCATAATGGTTCATTAATTAATGGTTCAGTTATTGGTGGGTGCATGTCAATTTGTGACGGTCGCAGTAAAGTGGTAAATGCAAGTAGTTGCAACGTCTATTAACTGCTGTCAAACCACAATTCCTTCATATCTCGATCTCGCTGCCTTCAATACAAGTATGAGGCCAGTAAATGACGACAACAAGGGAATCAAGGGATGCAAATCTGCATTCTTAGTAGAAGACAAGTGGTTATAGAAACGTGGTTCAATTCATATGAACTCCATTATGTCGTACGTTCCTGTGGTGTTGGAATGGGGGATTCCTGATGCATCAGTCAACTTATACTGACCTGGACATGTTTTTGCAAACGGGGCTTTGAAGGAAATCCCTATCTTCCTGGAGGATGCACTACAAAAAAATTGATGTTTTTTGACGTGGCAAACGGTAACTCATGTTTGCCACATTGAAAACTTTTGACGTGTCTGCTAAAAAAATATTGTTGACGTGCTGCATTTTGACACGTCAAATGTTTTTGACGTGCCTTTATTTGTGTTAATTAAATTGCTAGCTTGTAAGTATAACCTGTGTAGTGTTGAATTCCACGTGTGAAAAAAAAAAACAATTTTGATAAATTTGATGATATAATAAAATTTCATTTTGGTAGATCATTCTGAAATTAATTTAGTTAGGCGAAGAGAATCTTTGTACTTAATCTTTTTTTTCTTCCTATTTTATGTTTTATCAAGTATCTTAAAGGACCTCGTTTTTTTTTTTTTTTTTTTTTTTTTCAGATAAGTACAAAATTTATTGAAAAGAACTATATAGTAACCTATTACCCTTGGCGGATGGTCCCTAGCCTTTTAAAAACAAGACCTTGCTTTTTTTCAAACCACTTGCTATCCCCTATGCTAGATGGAATATAATTTTCTCAAATTTAAATATAATTTATTTAAAGTTGGTGTATCTAACTGTATATATAAAGTCAATGTTAACACATCTTTTAAAAATTCAAATAATGTGAAATCATGTAAATTGTTAGATACAACAACTTTAAATCCTGATAATGAAATGGAGAGGACCATTGTCTGTGCTAAATAGCTACACGTGTAGGCACATAATGTCTTATTTTTATTAATTTAAACGTTTGGAGTAGTCCATGATATTGTCAAACTTTGCTTATTGAGTAGGAATTTGAAATCACAAAATGTTATAATATTAATTTAAAGGGGAAACTTTACTTTGGCCCCCTAAACTTTCATCCGATTTTACAAACTCCCCATGAATTTCCAAATCTCTCACTTTGAACTCCTGAACTTTGAATTGCTCTCAATTAGGACCTTTCCGTCAATTTTAGCCGTTAAAATTACAAAAAAAAAGGACCAAAATATACCTGATTTTCGTTTTTTTTTTTTTAAATAAAAAAATGTTTTAGAAGTTAGAATTGTATACAAAAGTCAGGGGTATAAATGTCATGTAATGTTTAAAATCTGACTGAGGAGTCCACATTGAGAGAAATTCAAAGTTCATGGGTTCAAAGTGAGATTTGGAAGTTTAGGGGAGTTTGTAAAATCGGGTGGAAGTTCAGGGGGCCAAAATGAAATTTTCCCTAATTTAAATGACTAAATTTTATTTTTTAAAATAATTGGTGATTTAATAATAACTATGAATTTTTTTCTTTTGATTTATTAGATAATAACCTTGTTTATCTTCTTACATGTCAGATATTAACGAATGCGAGAGCCCAAAGTCACCTTGTTTCAACGGATCCGAGAGTGTATACGGTGAAAATACTTATGGGTCCTTCTCTTGTTACAGTCGGGTAGTTGACACCACCAAGCCTTCGGTTAGGGTGGCCATAATTGCGATAGGTGCGTGTGTTTATTTGGGTAGGAGTGTTTAGCTTCCCGTCTTATTTTTCCTTTGAAAATGTGAGCCAAAAACTACCACCCACACAAGAAGTCTCATATTTTGTCCCACATTGTTTTGATTGATTTTCTTTCGCCTTGCTTGTTTTAATTGGCTCCACTTGTTTTAGATATACATTCTTTTAGTGTTAGAGAGAGAATTAAGTACCAAGGGAGTCAAACAAGAGTGCACTACACTACAAAAAAAACAAGGTTTAGTAACGCTTGGAATATAGGCGTTTTAATAAAACATCCCCTTATAGGGACGTTTTATTGTGTAAACGACACAAAATAAAATTAGCAACGCCTGCGCAAAAAAACGTCCCCTTAATTCGGGACATTCCAATAGGATATGCCCCAATTTAGTTAATTAAGTGTGCTTGGCTGGCTGGCAAGCGCCCTTAATTCAAGACGCTTGCTATCTAGGCGCCCTTAGTTAGGAGCGCCTGCCAGCTAGGCGCCCCTAATTAAGTGCACCAGGCTGGCAAGCGCTCCTAATTAAAGGCACCTGGCTGGCAAGCGCCCTTAATTCGGGACGCCTACTATTCAGGTGCCCTTAATTAGGGGCGACTGTTAATTAGGCGCCCTTAATTAAGTGCGCCTGGCTGGCAAACGCCCCTAATTAAGGGCGCTTGGCTGGGAAGCGCCCTTAATTCGGGACGCCTGCTATCCAGGCGCACTTAATTAGGGGCGCCTGCCAGCTAGGCGCCCCTAATTAAGTGCGCCTAGATGGCAAGCGCTCCTAATTAAGGGGGCTTGGCTGGTAAGTGCCCTTAATTCGGGATGCCTACTATCCACGTGCCCTTAATTAGGGGCGCCTGCCAGCTAGGCGCACTTAATTAAATGCGCCTAGCTGGCAGGCACCCCTAATTAAGGGCGCCTGGCTGGCAAGCGCCCTTAATTAAGTGCGCTTGGCTGGCAAGTGCCCCTAATTAAGGGCGCCTGGCTTGCAAGCGCCCTTAATTAAGTGCGCTTGGCTGGCAAGCGCCCTTAATTAAGTGAGTTTGGCTGGCAAACGCCCCTAATTAAGGGCACTTGGCTTGCAAGCGCTCTTACTTCGGGACGCCTGCTATCCAAGCACCCTTAATTAGGGGCGCTTGCCATTTAGGTGCCCTTAATTAGGGGCGCCTACCAGCTAGGCGCCCTTAATTAAGTGCACATGGCTGGCAAGCGCCCCTAATTAAGGACGCTTGCCATCTAGGCGTCCTTAATTAGGGGCGCCTGCCAGCTAGGCGCCCTTAATTAAGGGTGCCTACAAGAATTAAATTATTATTGTGGCCTATTCCGATAATTTCTGAATTAGTATTATTTTTGTTTTTATATCACATAGTTTAATTTTTAATCTAGACAACCACATTAACTGATTTTGCATTTATATATTTTTTAGTTTAAGTCTCTTTTAAATGTTTTTTAATTTTTAGTATTTACTTTTTATTTTTATAAATAAATTTATAAGTGTTTTTTAATTTTAATATATTTATATTTTTTGTTTTTGCGAGCGGGAACTTAATTTTCCTTTTGATTCCTCAGCTCCCGCTCTAAGACTTAATTTCTCCCTCAATATATATTTTCTCTAACCTCTCCCCGCGCGGCCCGCCTGTCCCCCCTCTCTGCATCAGGATATATATATATATATATATATATATATATATATATATATATATATATATATATATATATATATATTAGATCCCTAGCCTCTCCCCTCTCCCTCAATATATATTGATCCATATCTCTCTCTACGGCGCTAGTCGCCCCTCTCTCAATCTCGATTTTCCTATCTCTCTCTTCGGCGCCCAGTGACTCACACGTTTGGCCAACCCACCGGCCATCTTCTCCAGTCGAAATCGGCCTGCCTCTCTCTATGTTCCTGTACTAGTGAGTCTCTCTCTGTCTCTGTCTCTGTTTTTCTTTGTATCTGCTGTCTCTTTAAGTTGTCGATTTGGGATTCTAATAGTCAGATTTTTTGGGATTCTCTACTTTTAGGGTGTAGTTGGTTTGTTGAATGCAACAATCACAATTTTGAAGAATCTCCGTGGTTGTCCTGGAGTGTTCTTTCAAATTTAATTCAGTTTTGATTTCACTGTGCAGTTCGTTCATATTAACATTTAGTATTGAATTATTATTGCAGAATTAAGTGGATCGGAATACCTCTTTTCTTTTCTTTTTTTTTTAAAAAAATTTATTGTTTTTCCTTATCCTTTATTATCATGTTCCTTTGTTTTTCCTCTTTATTGGTAGTGCCAGAATAGTCCACTTTACTATCCAAAATTACTCGTCGAGATTGGTGCCATTTTTTGAATTTTAATTGTCTTATGTAAGTTCTTTGGAAAAGTTGTATATATACCATTGTGGAAGAAACATGATGATCTTCTGGAGTCCGGAATATACCTTAATTAGGGGAGCGCTTGCCAGCCAGGCATCGTTAATTAAGGGCGCCTAGCTGGCAGGTGTCCCTAATTAATGGCGCTTGCTATCCAGGCGCACTTAATTAAGGGTGTCTGGATAGCAGACGCATCAAAATTATTTTTAGTTATATAGGAGAATTAGCTGCTCAAACATTAAGTTATATAAAAATAACTTAAACACAATAAATGATAAAAGAGAAAGGAAGAACAACATAAAATTTGAAATTCTAATGTTGGCTTATATTTTATCCTTTATCTTTTATCCTTTAATGTTGGCTTATATAACTTAAACACAATAAAAATTATTTTATTGCTGTATAAATGATAAAAGATAAAGGAAGAACAACATAAAATTTGAAATTCTAATGTTGGCTTATCTTTCATCCTTTATCTTTTATCCTTTAATGTTGGCTTATATAATTTAAACACAATAAAAATTATTTTATGCTGTTCTTCTTTTATCTTTTATCCTTTTATAGGAGAATTAGCTGCTCAAACACAATTCATTACTGTTGACTTAAGAACATATATATGATTGCATAATATACATTTGCATCTATTTATATATAGGTGAGAATGAATTAACAAATGAAGATGAGGATGCAGCTGATGCAGAAGGCGACCATTGTGGATCATCACAAAGTATGTGTAGATCTTCATATCTTAGTTAATTGTAATATAATCTAATTATATATAGGTTTGAACTTTCAAAATAGTTAGATATAAGTTTGTAATTTAATATATATATTTTTTTTGGTTTTATCATTTGCAGGTAATCGTTAAGTGACGTACGTATACTTGATCTGTTAGGTTGAGTACGTATTTGACGCCAAATGCTAAGCGAACTCGTTGATATATTTTATTTCATATGTAATAAACAATTTTTGTGAACTCTTTTAAGAGGTGGTACACTTTGTGTTTACGATATCGTTTTGGATATTTTATTTCATATGTATGGTATAATTTTTGTTAACTCTTTAAGATGTGGTACGTACACTTTGTGTTTATGATATCATCATTTTGGATTTAATTGTCTTATGAGATATGAGATTGTATATATGGATTAGATATGTATTGTGAGATATATATATGTATAAGATTGTATGAGATTGATGAATGGAGAAAATATTTATGGATTAATCCAATATTTATGGAGAAAATACGCAATTGTATATCAGAAGAAAATAAAAAATATATATGGATTGTATGGGAAAAATATTTTCTTTAAATATTAATTATTGGAAGTGCTTCCATATAGAAATAGGGGCCCTTTACATGCAAGCGCCCCCATTTATGAAAGGGGACGCTTGCCCACCTGAGCGCCCCCTTTTTAGAATGAGGGCGCTTCCTAGGTAAGCGCCCCCTTTTTTAGGCAAGCGCCCCCATTTATGAAAGCGCCCCCTTTTTAGAATGAGGGTGCTTCCTAGGTAAGCGCCCCCTTTTTTAGGCAAACGCCCCCATTTATGAAAGGGGGCGCTTGCCCACCTGAGCGCCCCCTTTTTAGAATGAGGGTGCTTCCTAGGTAAGCGCCCCCTTTTTTAGGCAAGCGCCCCCATTTATGAAAGGGGGCGCTTGCCCACCTGAGCGCCCCCTTTTTAGAATGAGGGTGCTTCCTAGGTAAGCGCCCCCATTTATGAAAGGGGACGCTTGCCCACCTGAGCGCCCCCTTTTTAGAATGAGGGCGCTTCCTAGGTAAGCGCCTCCTTTTTTAGGCAAGCGCCCCATGAGCGCCCCTTTTTTAGAATGAGGGTGCTTCCTAGATAAGCGCCCCCTTTTTTAGGCAAGCGCTCCCATTTAAAAAGGGGTCGCTTCCTAGGCAAGCGACCCCTTTTAAAAAATGGGGTGCTTGCCTAGGAAGCGCCCTTATTTTAAAAAGGGGGCACTTGCCTAGGAAGCACCCTTATTCTAAAAATGGGGCGCTTGCCTAGGAAGTGGCCCCATTTAAAAAAGGGGGCGCTTGCCTAGGAAGCGCCCCCATTTAAAAAAGGGGGCGTTTTTCACAACTAAGCGCCCCCTTTTAAAAAGGGGGGCGCTTTGTTCCAAACGTCCCCTTTTCGAGGTGTTTTTTCGTAAAAAAACGTCCCAATCTTAAATTCTAGTCGCCATAAAAACCGACATGTTCCAAGTGCCCCTAATCAAGCGTTGCGAAATCAATAGGGACGTTTTTTTAGCCAAAAATGCTCCAAATAACCATGTCACTAAACCTTGTTTTTTTTGTGGTGCTAATATATATACTAGAACACCACTTTTAACTCAAAAGCTTAATCTAATGGGTTTTGGTCCACTTCAATATATTAAGTACTATTTTTCTTTATACCTTCTCAATATAAAACACAAACCTCTCAAGTACATGCATAACATTTATGATCAGTCATATTATATTTTGGAGAAACCTTTTAAAACACATGTTTTTGAGAAAACATTTAGAGCACATCTCTCAAACAAATTTAAAGGGATCAAAATGGGCTCCCCATGGATACATTTTCTAAAACTTATGGCACTCAATTATACTCCTACCCCAAAGTGCTCATATCCCAACCTTTTAATTCAACGTTCTCAATCAAGACTATTGCTATAACCTTTTACTGCAATGAGTAATCTTTTCCTATTACAATGCGTTAAGCAGGTATTAGCAGCAGCCTTGGGCTATTGGTTCTACTTGTCGGTGGATGGTGGTCCTATAAAGTTCTAAAGAAAAGGAATATGATTAAACAGAAGAACAAGTTCTCCAAACGAAATGGTGGTTTATTGTTACAACAACAATTATCTTCACATGAAGCCAATGTCGAACACCAAATTGTTTAATTCGAAAGATTTGGAGAAGGCCACTAACCGTTTTAATGTTAATAGAATACTTGGCCAGGGAGGACAATGCACTGTTTACAAAGGCATGTTAGTAGATGGAAGAATCGTTGCAATGAAAAAGTCCAAGGTAATTGATTAAGAAAAACTCGGAGAATTTATTAATGAAGTTGTCATTCTTTCACAAATTAACCACAGAAATGTGGTCAAGCTAATTGGTTGTTGTTTGGAGACGGAAGTTCCTCTGCTAGTCTATAAGTATGTTCCTAACGGAACTCTTTTCCAATATATTAATGGCCAAGTTGAAGAGTTTCCACTAACATGGGATATGCGCTTACGAATTGCAACAGAAATTGCAGGAGCTCTCTTCTACTTACATTCAGCAGCTTTCACCCCCATTTACCATCGAGACATTAAGTCTACAAACATACTCTTAGGTGATAAATACAGAGCTAAAGTGGCCGACTTTGGGACTTCCAGAACCATTGATGTTGATCAAACTCACTTAACCACACTAGTGCATGGCACTTATGGATACTTGGACCCTGAGTATTTCCAGTCAAGTCAGTTTATAGAAAAGAGTGATGTTTATAGTTTCGGTGTTGTCCTTGCTGAGCTATTAACTGGCGAAAAAGCAATCTCATCAACAAGGACACAAGAGTCTAAAAGTTTAGCCACATATTTCATTCAATCTATGGATGAGAACAGCTTGTTTGATATTATTGATAGTCGAGTTTTGAAGGAAGATAAAAAAAGAAGAGATCATTGCTGTTGCGAACCTTGTGAAAAGGTGCTTGAACTTAAACGGGAAGAAAAGACCTACAATGAAAGAAGTCGCAAAGGAGTTGGAGGCGGTTCAAACGTTGCAAAAAGCTCCTAACCTTTAGCAAAACTATGAAGAGCTTGAATATGTCCAAGCATAAATGAACAAGCTAGGGGATAATTTTCCCCCATCAACAATGTCAACCTCATCACTAGATGCCCAACCATTATTAGCATCTCAATCACTATGAATCATTGTTTGTTTATTGTCATGTTGTATGCTATATAATTTGTTTGTTTTTTGTTTTGTTTTCTTTTTGGTTTTTCTTTTTTTTTTTTTTTGGTATTCTGCAAGTAATTTCAATAATCTTTCAAAAACATAGATTAACAATAAATATCCTATTGTCTTATGAAAGTATATAAGATAGTAAAAAGATCCATCTTGGTTTTATAAGGATCCATTTTTGTTGTCTAGATCAAATCAGACCTCAAGCTGCTTAATTTACTAAGAGTATGTTTAGGACTGTATTTGAGAAATATAATTTTTAAGTCAAAAAATATTTTTTGGTAAAAGCTTCATTTTTAAGCTTTTACCAAAAATGCATTTTTGCCATTTTTAAAGTAGGAGAATGTTTGAGATTGTGTTTGAGCAATAGAGGTTTTAAGTCAAAAGGCGTTTTTTGGCAAAAGCTAAATGAAGCTTTTGCCAAAAGTGTGTTTTGGCCATTTTTAAGCTTTTTTAACCTTTAAAAGTGCTCTCAATTTTTGTTTTACCAAACGGATACTTTTTTCTTCAAACAGACTTTTTGAGTGTTAAACACACTTTTAAACCCCTCAAACGTACACTCAAACAAGATATAAAAAAGTCAAAAAAACACTTTTAAAATGTTTTTACCAAAATAATCTGGCATTTGTTTGGCACGATATTTTAGGTACTAAAAGTACTTTTTAAGCTCTTTAACGCAATCTCAAACATGCTCTAAGTATTTGGTTATATGAGTAGCTCTCTTTCCTGCCTCAGAATTTCCGCTACAGTTGGAAAATTAATGTCAACAAAAAATCAATTCCTCTTTATCTCATTACAAGCCAGCATTCTGGTTGATACATGGCCTTATGAAAGAACTCAACACGAAAATCGCTTGTCACCGTCTAGCAGGTGTTCATGTTATCCCAGGGAGTTCGCCAGTAATTGCCTAGGAGTTCTTGATCAAACAATACGATTCAATGTTCGCATTAAGGCCTCTTACAACGGCGACTGAGTATTCCAGTCGTGGATTCAAAACGATATAGCTCTTGTACCATGGACAGATCCCTTGAAGAAGATGAGAAAGGTAGCAGCTTCCAATATAATTAACTTCACAACACTTCACTAGCTACTCAATAAGACGATAGCTCTTGTTCCATGGACAGATCATTGATGAGAGAGTAGAGAAGTGGAGAGATGGAAAAGAAAACTAAAAAATGTTTAACAAACATGACCACATTTCCTTGTATGAATGTTAATGCGAGTTAGAATAGTAATTTGTATGATTATATTTTTTTATTATTTTTATTACTTTAAGTTTTAGAATAACTAGTGATTTGTTGGACTGCACTTATCAAGTGGGAGTTTGAACTGTGATAATAAGTGTTATAATATTAATTTAAGAGAAAAATACAAAATTTCACCCATTTGCAATTAGCTCATTAGGTATAAAAATTAGCTAGAAACTTCACGTGGTAAGAAAAAAAACATAAATAGGTCCATGCATTCAACTTTTGTTCTAAATTCTTACAAAATTGTCAGAGTGCGACAGAGTAATGCTTGAACTAGGAGGATTTTTGTTCTCATTGTATCCTTCCAAATGTTATGTGACTTTTAAAATCACCAATAGATTAAAATGTAATAATAATCATCTTAAATTTAATGATAATTTTTAAAGTCACATCACATTGAAAATGACACAATTAATGTATACGTCCACCTTCTAACTTTGCTCGAGTACTACGTATACGTCCTTAGCATAATGTTTATTTACTTTTGTTCTGTTCCTTTTGTTTATGTCCAAAATTCGTAGTGTCTTTTGGGAAAACAACGGGGGAGTAGTAGATTTGGTGGTTGGAGAGTGGGGACCTTAACGAATCAACAACCCAAGATTGACTTTTCGACCTTGATCAACCGTCCCCTAATAGAAGAAATTGAAAAATAAATTAGTCACCAGTAGCATGAGTAATTAGGTCTTCTAGTTTGGTTTCTAAAATGTTTACCAGTAGCATGTTAGGAGAACGAATTGTACCCTTGTTGTGAACTGGAACTTCCACTACTACTGATGATTATGAATTCATTAAGTCCTAGTTCTCCGATTTCAACCAAAAAGAAAAAAAGTCATATTTCAGCAATATGGCCGTATGCTGAACTAGGAATTTATAAAAGAGTAACATTGGCTATGTCATATCCCCAATGGGAAACTCAATCAGTTGGAGACCATATCTTATGAAGCGGAGGTCACTAGTTCGAATCTCTCATCCCCCCCTCTTGTGTGGACATGTCAAAATAATAATAATAATAATAATAACAATAATAATTGACTATGTCCTAGTTTGGGGATTAGGATCCCTTAAAATTTCTTTCACATTTGAGATTCTCTTATTATTTTCTCTCTCTAGTTCATTGAGGCATTAAAGTTTCATTAACTTTAGCATTTATTTTGTGTGACAGTTGGCACGTTGTGGATTGTTAGATGTAAAGCATGGCTAGAATTTAATAATAAGAGAATCTCAAATTTGAAAGAAATTTGAGTGGATCTTGATCCCTAGTTCAGCATGTGTTATGAACCTTGTAGCAATGGATTTTTGTAAATCTATATATTTACCATATATATGTTACAAGCTCATACTATATGATTTTTCTTCAAACGGATTTTTTGAATGTTAAAGCATTTTTAGACATGTCAAACGCAATCTCAAACAGACCCTTAGTCAATATGCTAAACTTAGGACTTCAGAAAGCTTGCTTACAGCATCAAAAGAGTGCATTTATCAATATAGTACCAATCAATCATGAAACGTAATTAGTCAAAATGAAAAACTCAAGAAAATATATTTTTCTTTTATTTTGTTTTCTCCCTAATGTTCTCAATAATCTACTTCTTTTATAGTATGATTCATGAAACTTTAACCTATTAACCTGGGCGGATGGTCCCTTTTAAAAACAAGACCTTGCTTTTTCCAACCACTTGCTATCCTTATGCTAAATGGAATGGGATTCTCTCAATTTCATATAAAATTAATTTAAAATTGGTGTATTTAATTGTATATATGAAATCAATGTTAAGACATCTTTTATAATTCAAATAATGTGAAATTATGTGTAAATTATTCGATACACTAACTTTACATCCTTATAAAGAAATTGAGAGGATTATTGTTCGTGCTAAATAGCTACACATGCAGGCACATGTTGTATGATTAAATTTCATATTTTTATCAATTTAAACTATTGGAATAATCAATGATATTGCCCGACTTTGCTTATTGAGTCGGAATTTGTTACCCACAAAAAAAATATATATATATAATATTAATTTAGAAATTAAATGTCTTATTTTCTAATTTTTTTAATAAATAATTGGGGATTAAATGTCTTATGTTTATATTATTTGGATAGGAGTGTTTAGCTTCCTGTTTTATTTTTCTTTTGCAAAAACTACCACCCATGCACACAAGAAATCTCATATTTTGTCCCACATTGTTTTGATTGATTTTCTTTCACCTTGCTTGTTTTAAGGAAGAATGTTTATCCAATTGTTTTGGATACACATTCTTTTAGGATAATTAATATTATATTTTGGAGAAAAGTTTTTAATACACATGTTTTGAGAAAACATTTAGAGCACATCTCTCGAACAAATTTAAAGGGATCAAAATGGGCTCTCCATGGTTACATTTTCTAAAACTTATGGCACTCAATTATATTCCTATCGTTTCAAGTGTTCATATCACAATCTTTGAATTCGACGTTCTCAATCAAGACTATTGCTATAACCTTTTAGTACAACGACTAATCTTTTCTATTACTTTGTGTTAAGCAGGTATTAGCACTGGCCTTGGGCTATTAATTCTACTTGTTGGTGGATGGTGGTCCTACAAAGTGGTAAAGAAAAAGAGGAATATTAAACAGAAGAACAAGTTCTTCAAATGAAATGGTGGTTTACTGTTAAAACAACAATTATCTTCATATGAAGCCAATGTTGAGCACACCAAATTGTTTAACTCAAAAGATTTAGAGAAGACTACTAACCGTTTTAATGCAAATAGAATACTTGGTCAGGAAGGGCAAAACACTATTTACAAAGGCATGTTACCAGATGGAAGAATAGTTGCTGTGAAAAAGTCCAAGGTAATTGATGAAGGAAAACTCAGAGAATTTATTAATAAAGTTGTCATTCTTTCACGAATTAACCACAGGAATGTGGTTAAGCTAATTGGATGTTGTTTGGAAACAGAAGTTCCTCTGCTAGTTTATGAATACGTTCCTAACAGAACTCTTTTCCAAGTCAAACCTCAAGCTGCTTTACTTATAAGTATCTGGTCCTATGAGAATTAATGGCATTAAACTTGTTAAAAACAACAAAGCAAGAAAAGAGCATGATTCTATGTTCAACCAGTTTGGGTCTGAAAATTAATAAGGACCATGATGTAATAGGCATCTTAATTTTAGACTATCAAGGGGTGAAAAGGCGGGCGGTTATTAACCACCTGCTAACCAGTAACCGCACTAACCGCTAGCTGCACTAATCACTAACCGCCTAAGCGATTACGGTTAGCAGTTTTAGGTTTTTAACAGCCTTATATATATATAAATAAATAAAAATATATAAAAATTTTGTGTTTAAAATTTTAAATATATAAAAAAGTTTATGAAAATCTAGAAAGTTTATTAGTATGATATTATCCCATTACCATAGAAACACCATCGTTTTAAATGGTTTTTTAAAATTTTTTCCTTCAAAAAGCGGTTAGCAGTTATTAGAGTTATTAACCACCTAGGCGGTTAGTGCGGTTTCGATTAACAGTACTTTTAATCAATAACCACTAATTGTAACCGTCTTTTCACCCCTAAGATTATCAACTTTATGTTATAAGTAAGTTTCAAGCCGAATTGAAAAACAGATATAGACCTAAAATGCAAGAAAGTCTCTTTGGCATGCTTTGGGACTTGTTCAATGTCGTTCTCATTCGTTTGTTTCTAGAGCTGAAAGTGAAAATAGTATATTATTTTTACAGCAGCATAAACGTAAATTAGCAGAATATTGATAATATTGTTTTTTTTTCTTGGCAATTACTAGCTATAGGGTTGTATATAAACTGGTATCAGCGATTCAGCATCACCAACCAGTACACATGTAGTGTCTCATGAAACTGTTCGTTCCAAAACCACCCCAAATATTCCACTGGTTATTTCATCATCTCTCAGCATCGAGTTTTGATTTAGAAAGGATACAACTTTCTTTATTTTCTTTGGGTGAAAGAAACAAACTAATAAATAATTGGAAAAATACATTATCTCCAAAACTCCCGTTCTGTTAATCGAGAGCATTAAAATAGATGGAATTTGTAGCATGTGTCATCCATAAGCATATTTTAGACTTGAAATGCCTGAATTTTCCTACACTATCATTTGCAGAAGCTCTCTCAAACTATCATTTTATCACACTTGGTTCTCTCATATACTAATGTTTTGTTGCGATTTGGCCCATTCATTAAATGTTGGTATTAAAATGAATAGAAATTAATGACGTACATGTGCATGTTTTAGACTTGAAATACTTAAAATGCTTTGATTCTAGAGAAAAAAGGAAAGGAAAAAGGAAAGGATACGAGAGGAATTTAGGGGGTGTTCGACCACTTGGCTCCCTTTATTTATTTATTTTATGTTTTATGTTTTAAATTTTTTGAAATTTTCTCCAAAATTGACATTTTTATGTGTTTCAAGTCTAAAATATGGACATGTAATTAAGTTATGTACAACATTTTCGTGTCCATTTTGATGCATGCCAACATCAAATGGGTGGCAAATCAACCACAAAATGAATACTTGCACACATGAATGAAACTAAAAGGGCTTAACAAAATGCATAATTAATGTTCAAAAGGGTACTTAGAATTAGAATTAATGACTTTAGCCCATAAGGATCGATATGGCTTCTTGGGCAAGGCCCAATTGTGTTTAACAAGTTAAATCCTTGAGTAAAATTTATAGTTCACCACCTCGGTTTTTAAATCCTAAAATTGAAACCTTAAGATTTTTGCTGCATCAAATTAAAATAATAATTTTATATTTGATTAAAAAAAATTATAGTTCACCAACTCGGTTTGCTGGAGTGTGCCGGTCACCCCAACGTTGGAGGTTGCTCCTCTTCTCCCCTGCCACCTTTTGGGCATATGATGGTGGCTTAACCAACACAGTTCTCTCTTTTTATTTTTTTTAGATTTTAATTTTTCAAAACTTAATTGTTATTTTAATTTGATTTGGCAAAAAATGGTGACATCTCTGAACATGCATCACTTAATTGAACGAAAAACACTCGAATGACCTAATTGAAATCACAAAAATCTTTAGGTGTTCATGTTAATTATCCCCATGACTTCGCCAGAAATTGCCCAGGAGTAGTTCTTGGAACAATATGATTCAATGTTCGCATCAAGACCTCTTACAATGGCGACCAAGTATTTTAGTTGTGGATTCAAGATGATAGCTCTTGTACCATGGACAGATCAATGGAAGAAGATGAGAAAGGTGGTGGCTTCCAACATAATCAACTCCAAAACACTTTACTGGCTACTTAATAAGAGGACGGAAGAAGCCGACAATCTTGGTCGGTTCATCCGTAACTAGTCTGAGAAAAGCACCTCTGTTGTTGACTTAAGGCTTGATATACATCAATATTGTGGAAATGTAATGAGGAAGTTGATATTCAACAAGCAATACTTTGGAAAAGGAAGCAATGATGGAGGGCTTGGAGTTGAGGAAGTGGAATATTGTTGAATCACTTTGGAGCTTACTCACTCATATTATGCATTTGTTGTGTCAGATTACATCCCATGCTTAAGAGCGATAGACTTAGATGGTCATGACAAGATGGTGAGTGAGGCTATGAGAATTGTTAGCAGCTATGAAGAACCGATAATCGATGAGAGAGTAGAGCAATGGAGAGATGGGAAGAAGGAGGTTGAGGACTTGCTCGACGCCTTCATTTTGGCAAACAATCTGTTAGTTCTTGTGTTGGCTAATTCGGTGATCAAAACGGAAGTTCTAAGGCTCCAAGATCCATTCACAAGACAAGGGTATCCGAACACGAAGATACAGCTGTCCGGAGACAATTTCCAACAACTCAGTTTTCTCCAACGTAGTGGCTGTCCGGACATGGTCTTAGGCTGTCCGGACACGCTTTCCAACAAGTGTATATTTGGTGCTTCGCAATGCCCTGTCTAGAGATGCACTTACCCTGTCCGGACACCCTGTAGATTTTATGTCCAAAACGTGTTTTTAAGTGGGCCCAGGTCTAGGGTTTTGTATGTGATATAAATACAATTTTATAGAAGAGAGAAACATAAATTTTCTACCATATAATTCGTCAGAAGCTGAGCTAAGAGCGATCAAATGTTGTGAGCCATAAATCGTTACTCTTAGAGTATTTATGTTAGTTTCATTTTGTGTGCTTCATTGAGAAGTGATGTATATTGGAATTTAAGACTTATCTTATCTTATCTTTTAGTCTTTTATTAGGTTTCTTTGTTAGTCGTTTATTCTATCTTATATTTCAGTCTTTATTTGGTTTAGTTGTCTTTAGTAGACTTCTAAATTAACTTTATTTAATTGTTATCTTAGGATTAGGAGTCTTGGGCTATAAATATATGCTTATAGCCTTTAACAATTCAGTTTATGATTATTATTGAGTTTTGTTAAATAAGAATACTCAGAATTGAGTTTATTTGTATTTTTTCCTTAAACCCTAGATAGGCTCTAGTTTTTAAGAAGATTTCTTAGATTCTTGTGATAGTTTTACAATCTTAGGAATATTTATCCCTTCTACTTGCTGTTTTTCTTGTTCATGACAATCTACGCTGCATCAGTTGGTATGAGAGTTAGGTTACTTTCCATGAATGGGGAGGAGCAACCGCTTTGCAGACATGAACGAGGCGCACGTGCGCACGGAGGCAGCACATAAAGAGCAACCGGCGATTCGTTTGCGGCACATGGAGGAGAGGTTTGGTGGTCTAACAGTACGGAAGGAGGGGCGTGCAAGCACCCAACACGGGGTCCCTACCGATCACTTCGCCGACATGGATGGTGCGAGCGTTCGTTGTCGTCAACCAAAACCAAGATACGCGGGGGAGGAAGACAAATTTATCGTCAAGGGTGAACTTGTCAATCCTTATGCGGGGCGCGAAATGTGAAAGGAATTTCAACGGCAAAAGCCCATGCTAAATCACGGGGTGCAGGCGTCAAGCTCGACACCCAAAAAGAAAAAATAGAAAATTCCTACAAAAAAAAAAAGGTGTCTTGGGAGATGATGGGGGCCAAGCATCAATCGGTGTCCCGATACATTTGAGGTACGTATCGACAATTTCATACTACATGCACCATGGGAGGCAAGGTGGCCAAGCTTGTCATCGATACACGGAGTGGTATGAATGTAGTCTTGGAGGAAGCGGTTCGGAAGTTAGGGCCTGAGACCAAGAGACATCCTACTCCTTATCGGTTGGAATGGCTCACAAAAGGAAACGAGGTAACGGTTTCTAAACGTTGTCTAGTGTCTTTTTCTATTGGAGCTAAATATGTGGATCATGTGTGGTGTGATGTGGTCGACATGGATACGTGTCACCTATTGTTGGGAAAGCCATGGAAATATGATAGAGTTGCTATCCATGATGAAACAAAGAACACATACAGCTTCATGTTTGATAAAACCAAATTGACGTTGCTACATGGTCCATGGGCGGAGCCAAAACCTTCACAAGGAGATGGTCAATCCTTTGTAGCCAAGCAAGAGTTGACGGACAAAGAAAATGGCATCAAGAGAGTGGTACTGGGGCGATAAAGGAGCTGTTGGGAAGATTTGTCGGTGTGGTCCGAGCAGAACCAAAAGCGGTGCCATCATTGCGAGAAATTCAACCTCAACTTGATTTAGTGCCGGGGTTTAATGCTCCTAATCATCCGCACGACATCAAGAGTCCTAAAAAGCTTGAAGAATTGGGGAAACAAGTGGAAGAGGTAAACCTTTCAAAGAGTATCGCAATTTTTCATGAAGAAGAGGAACCCTTGGAAGAGGTAAATCTTTCAGAGAGTTTTGCAACTTTTCATGAAGAAGAGCAACCCTTGGAAGAGGTAAATCTTTCGGATAGTTTTGCACTTTTTGATGACAATTCTACGTATCATGTGCCTGATAAGAGCCCCGAAGATAAAGTCTTCGATTTCATTGGGATAGATGCAATTTTATCAAATTATTTTAACAAAAATTGTGATGAGATCTATATGGTGGAAAAGGCTTTTCTGTCAAAGATTGAAAGGGTCTTTGTGAGTTATTTGAAGATTTTCATGGTATATGGGAAAGACAAGGCACGAGAAAAGCATGACAAATCTACACGGCAAGGGGAGGTGCGGGGCCTTCAACATCATCGTCATAGTCTGCTGATGATTAGAGCCATCACGTTTCTTATAGGATGTGGCCTTGTTGTGATCTTGAGGAACGGAGAATGGAACGAGTTAACAGGGCACCCGAAGGACCGTGGAAAAGGCAGTCCAAATTTGAGGGCAAATTCTCTCCAACCTCGGGAGGATGATATAGATTGGAATTCAAGGCTTATCTTATCTTATCTTATCTTTTAGTCTTTTATTAGGTTTCTTTGTTAGTCGTTTATGCTATCTTATATTTCAGTCTTTTGTTTAAACTAGGTTTCTTTGTTAGTCTTTTATTTGATTTAGTTGTCTTTAGTAGACTTCTAAATTAACTTTATTTCATTGTTATCTTAGGATTAAGAGTCCTGGGCTATAAATATATGCTTATAGCCTTTAACAATTCAGTTTATGATTATCATTGAGGTTTGTTAAATAAGAATACTAAGAGTTGAGTTTTTTTGTGTTTTTTCCTTAAACCCTAGATAGGCTCTAGTTTTTAAGAAGATTTCTTAGATTCTTGTGATAGTCTCACAATCTTAGGAATCTTTATCCCTTCTACTTTCTGTTTTTCTTATTTACGACAATCCTACGCTGCATCAAGAAGTCTATCGGAAAGATCCGATAAAGAAGAATCACGTTGAAGAAAATTATGAGTAAGGAGACGAGTTGTAGGCTAGTCGATCTTACAGAGCCAAGGTTTTGCAAAGGGTTGTAAGTGTTCATAGTGTCTGTACTCTCTGGATAATCTTTTGATAGTGATTTCCTAGGTTTGGCTGCCCCATAGAGATCATTTTCTAAAAGGTTTCCTGTTCATCACCAAAATATTTGTGTCTGTGTAATTTACTGCTTTACATATTTTGGTGCTTAAATTGTTTATTGCCTCTTATTTGTTAATCCCAAATTAATTGGTATTTGGAGTCTGCAGAGCGTTTTTCAAATTCGAACGGGGTACCAACTCTATCAGTAGAAGAGATCAAAGCTCAAATCACGGCAAGTTAAAATTAATTATATTTGACCTTATAAAATTAGGGTTGTCAATTTGGCCTTGGGTTATTGGTTCTACTTATTGGTGAATGGTTGTCCTACAAAGTGATAAAGAAAACGAGGATGATGAAACAGAAGACCATGTTCTTCAAATGAAATGGTGGTCTATTATTGAAACAACAATTATATATCTTCACATGAAGCCAATGTTGAGAACACCAAATTGTTTAATTCAAAAGATTTGGAGAAGGCCACTAACTGTTTTAATGTGAATAAAATACTTGGCCAGGGAAGACAAGACACTGTTTACAAAGGCGTGTTGGTAGATGGAAGAATTGTTACGGTGAAAAAGTCCAGAGTGATTGATGAAGGAAAACTCGAAGAATTCATTAATGAAGTTGTCATTCTTTCACAAATTAACCACATGAATGTGGTTAAGTTAATTGGCTGTTATTTGGAGACTGAAGTTCCTTTTCTAGTTGATGAATACATTCCTAACGGAACGCTTTTTCAAGATGTTAATGGCCAAATTGTTATAGGCTACATCGCATTATTTGGTACCATTTACCCATTGATGTGTAAATATATACACAACCAATTATTGTATATAGTAAATTTTTCAAAATGAAGGGAGAAGCAAAATATGAATGCTACCTGGATTCTAAGAGCAAGAACTTACTGGATGGTATGCCTATGCCTATGCCCAGGGACGGAGCCAAAAAATTTTATGAGAGGGGACCAGCCAATTTTTTTTTTTTTCTTTTTTCAGTTCTTTAGAATTTCTTTTATTAAAAAAAAATTATTTTAATTTGATTTTTTTAATGAAATAAAGACTACCATAAGAGGAAAAAAAAGTGAGCATTTGAAAGTAATAGCCAAAATATAGATATTTGAAAGTAAGGACCAAAAATAAAAAAACTTAATGGGTATGGCCCAAAAAAATTAAGAATAGAGCCAAAAGTTTTTATTGGATATGGCCAAAAAATCTAAAAATAGGGCCAAATTTTTTTTTGAAAGAGGTCCAAATGACTAAATTTAAATCTTTACTTTACTTTACTTTTATTTTATTTTTTAATTTTTATTTTTACTTATAATTTTTTTTTCTCCTTATTTTGGGGGGGGGGGGGGGGGACCATGGCCTACCCTGGTCCCCCCCTCCCTCCGTCTCTGCCTATGCCTATCGAAAAGATCCAAAGAACAAAAATGACTAAATGTGTATTTCGAAATGGGCACTTCACTTGATTTTGATAAGGTAAGCTGATGCATTTGAGCTTCGTGTTGTGGTTCTATCAGACATTTTTAATGCTGCTTGATACATAACAGAAGAGGAACGTTAGGACATGTAAACAAATTTTCAAATTAGAAAATAAACTTCATTCAGGTTTGTAAATTCTAAATTTGACCCCAAATTTATAATCTCTTCGTAAAAGATTTATTACCGCTTGATACATAACAGAAGAGGAACGTTAGGACATGTAAACAAATTTTCAAATTAGAAAATATACTTCATTCAGGTTTGTAAATTCTAAATTTGACCCCAAATTTATAATCTCTTCGTAAAAGATTTATTACCAATTAAGTGGCTTTCTAGAATACTTGAGCAACCATTCATCTAACCCCTTTAATGCTAGAGCAATTCTAGGAATGTGTAAACAACCTGGAACACCTACCACATTAATTGCTGCTAGCCACGACAACTACTCTTTTATGCTACTTTTCATCCACGCCCTTCATTTTCCCTTCATCAAGCTTTACGCCCCCTGTCAAGACTACTCTTCCCTTCTCCTTCTCAGTTTTATCCCTTAATTTTTTGTGTCTCTTTTAGGGGTGAAAAGGTACGGTTAATACCCGGCCACTAATCGCTGATCGCACTAATAGTTAACTACTAATTGTATTAACCATTAACCACTTTTGAAGGCAATTAGCAAAAATCGCTAACAACCTATGTGGTTACGGTTAGCGGTTTTAGATTTTTTTAAAACCATTAACCATTAACTGCTAACCCCATATATATATATATATATATATATATATGAAATGATGTTGTTTTTGTGTTTAAAATTTTAAATATATATAAAAATCTAAAAACAATGTCATATATAGAATGATATTATCGTATTACCATAGAAAGCAATTTTAGCCAATAACTATTAATCGTAACTGTCTTTTCACCCCTAGTCTCCTTCCTTCCATCTTTTGAAACTCCTTATATCGCTCACCTTATTCTTCCTTTCACGCTTTTGCCATACTCAGCCCGAGTAAATTTAGACATCTCTTCCTCATCCTTCGACTTCATCCCCATCCCATCCCATGAAAGGAGAATGATAGAGGGATTTATAGAATTACATTATTAAGCCCTTGATTTTTTTTTTTTTTTTTTTTAAGGATGAACCTGTTATATATCTAAACATATTTTGTTGGACAATATTGTATTTGTTACAATGAAATGTTGTGAAATATCAATTACGTATAGTGAAATATTGTAAATATTTTATAAACTTATATATGAATATTTAGTTTACTAATTAAAATTCTCTCTCTCTCTCTCTCTCTCTCTATATATATATATATATATATATATATATATATATATATATATATATATATATATATTTTATAAACTTATATATGAATATTTAGTTTACTAATTAAAATTCTCTCTCTCTCTCTCTCTCTCTCTCTCTATATATATATATATATAAACAATTACTTATTTGCGACCTTAAATGCAATGACAATTACAAAGAATTGTCACCAAGAGCCATTTCAATAAAACCATTAGAGCAAGAAACCCTAGAGCAATATTTCTCTGTAGGGTTTTCTCACTTTCTCTCTAGCGCCGCAACCTCAGGTAAGCCCCCTCCCCCATGGTGAGGGGAGGAGGGATGGCCGTTTGTTGCCTCCCTCCTCTCCCTCGCCTGCCCTTGCACCGGGTGCCAATAGTTTACTTGAAGTCCCTGGCCCAAGTTGCCTCCTCCCTACCCTTTCTCTGCCGCCCCTTCCTATTTGTTCCGCTTTTGTCCTTGGTGGGACTCTCTGGTTGTTTTATGCTCCTTTCCTTTTTGTTTTTTTGCTGTGTTTTTGGTGTGATGTTCTTGTAGCCTTGCTTGTGTGCCACTCGGTGTGGGTATTGATTTTGGGGGTTTTTTTTCAAACTCCTCCCAGTTTTGTTTTGTGTTCGCCGCCAATCTCCTCCACCCACTCTGCCGCCCACCGTCCGATGCTGGGTCTTTCCTCGTGCCCCTCCAGCGATGAGCTTCAACGTCCCCTGCTGCGATGGTTTTCCGGCCAGCTGGCGATCGATTTCGCCACCCTCCGTCCACTATTTTTGGGCTTTTTCCGCGTTCCCACTGCGTCGAGCTTCCATCATTCCCTTTCGGTGTCGGTGTCCGGCAAGTGCACAATTAACATCCACGCTGCGTGTGCCTATTCCCGTTTGTTTTTTTTTTCTCGTATTGTCTTTGTTCATGTTTTATCCCTGTATGCATTTCATTCCTGCTATTTGCTTGTAATAAGGTCCTGCCTCTTTGGTTCGCCCACGTTTTATTTAGGTTTTCTTGCTTCTATTTTGTAATAAGGCTTGGCCACTCGATCTGCCTGCTTGGATATGAACTGAACTTTGGTCCAAATCTTTTAGGTCGTGGATGTGAATTTTGGTCCAAACCTTCGAGTTGTGGAAGTGAACTTCATCCTGGCTTTTGGGTCGAGGAGGAATTTGCGCTACCTATGCATTAGATTGCATCTGTTTTATGCAGATCTGTTATTTCAACTGAAAACTAGTCATAGGTTAGCAGAGGTTTTAGGTGATGTTGTATCCTTATAGCTTCGGCTATAATTTGCATTTTCAGGGCTTTGTTCTCCTGCGATGTAAGAGTTTTATGCTCGTGATTATTATCAATGAAATTGGAATGTATTTCTTTCAAAAAAAAAATGAACTCTCTATTAATTAATTAAAACTTGGTTAAAAAACTTCTTCTTTTTTTTTTAATTTTTTTTTTTATATAGTTTAACTAGCAGCTATACAAAAGTATTAAATAATGAACTATCTAAATTTTACTTTATTCTATGTAAATAAAAATTTTATTCTAACTTCCATCATTTTTTATTCTCAAAAGCACACTCATAAACACATAAAAGTGAGAGAAAAAATAAAAACATAAAGGGAAAACTTCACTTACCCCCCTCATGTTTAGAGAAAGAATTTGTTCTCCAAAATATGGTGAGAGATTTGACAAGCCTTAAAATAGAGAGAGAAATAAAGAGCGTCTAAAAGAATTTGCTCTTCAAATGAACTGGAGAAGATCCTAATTTAGGATCAAGTTAAAGGATTAAATAATTTAAGGTTCAATTGTAACTTATTAAAGTTTGAAATAATATAACAAATTGAGTGGTAATTTAAGAGGGAAAAAAATATAGTTTCTCTAAATCTCTAAAATTAATAAAATTGGCTTTTTTTTTTTTCCTCTAAACAAAAACATTAACAAATAACCCAAAATACAAAACATTCCTAAAAACATAAAATAATATCTACATTTATATGACATTAAAACACTTTTTTTTTAACAAAAAAAAAACAAAATACACCTCAAAACAAATCAACAAACTTTTTCCGTCTCTTTGGACGGACAGAAACCCAATCACATGCAAAGCACGTGATTTTTTCAGTCGAAAATACCCTTAGGGTAAAGTGTCAAAAAAAAAAATTCTTAAAAAAGGTTAAATTGAAAATAAAAATAAATAAACAGTAAACCAAAACAATAAACAAAAAAAAAAAAAAAAAAATTAAAAAACAGAGAAACAAAAAAATAAAACAAAACAAAAGTTGTGTGACACATGTGCTGGGTTTCCGTCCAAAGAGGCAGAAAAAGTTGACAGATGATCTTTGTGAAATGTAGTTAGATACTGTGATAAGGTTGATGTTACTTTTTGAACTTTAGACGCCAAAACAGAAAATGATGTATACTTTGAAAGAGTTTTTTCTAAAAATAAAATAAAAAAAATCATGCATTTACATGTTAGTATGTTACGAACATCACGATATTCCAACATTTCATTCAATTTTTCCACAAACTCATCAATAGTTTGTCCCCAGCAATTATTGAAAAGAAAGGTCTGTTCTAATTTTTCCACAAGCTCATCAATAGTATGTTCCCAGCATTTAGTGAAAAGAAGGACCATTCTAATTGGACTGAGCCAAGTTGACTTCCAAGTCTCCCCTCAAGTTTTGGGGATTATGATTCTTTGCATTTATTTTAAAGAAATTGTAGATTTTTAAATTACATAATTTAGTCCATTTTTAAGTATTAACACACTTTGAAAACGCTACCTATTAAAAAAGTGGCATGTTATCATGAAGGTAGCTAAAAATCTTTTCCCTCCCAAAAGCTTTATACTTCACTTTTATAAAGACACTTATCCTTCAGGAAATAAAAAGACAGTTTTTGATTCATTTTTTTTTTTAATAACATAAAAGGCAAGAATCTGATAAAAATATACTTAATTCTCAATTGTAACATTTCACATTTTATATATACAGGTGGTTAACAGTTTTTCCTAATAGCATTCAAAATCGGTTAGGGTTATTACCCGCCAGCATTTTCACCTCTAATTATGGTGGCCCTTTCCTTAGGCCCCGTTTGGTTTGCGGAATAGACCATTGGATTGGACTAGCTAATACTGTGTATAGCTAGTCCTTTGTTTGGTAACACTCTATTCCTGGGAATAGTCTATTCCCATGGGACTACTAATCTCATACACATAGGGTTAGCTATGCCACTAAAAAATGAGTGGCTTAGCTAATCATTTCCTGTGAGATTAAATTAATTGTATAAATTGCCACAAAAAACCCCACTTGTGGGATTAATTTTCGTTCTCTCTCTGAGATATATATATATATATCTCCGTTTATCTTTTATCTGTTTTTATATTTCATTCTCTCTTTCTATTTTCTCTTTGATTTTTCTAGTCCATTTTTTCTACAAGTGCCAACGAAATTTTTTTTCTTCTCTATGATGTATCCCTTCTCTGTACCATTTCTCAGTTTTTTTTTTTAATTCTTTTGATTCTCTGTACCGTTTCTCTCTGATTTTCTTCTCTCAATTTCTCTGTTATTTATTTATTTATTTATGTACTTTTTTTTTATTTTGTTTCTCCGTATCTCTTTTTTCTCAGTTTTTTTTTTCTTTGACAGAGAAACAAAATCTGCAAGGTTTTTATAAAATACAAATATATAATCTGTTTTTTTTATTTATTTTGATTCTCTGTACATTCTCCAACTATATTTTTTTGATTTCAAGATTGAGTTTGATTCTGTTTTCTCCAACTATATTTTTTTTATATATAAATGATTTTGTAGCATAATTGCAAAAAAAGAAAAAGAAAAAAAAAAAAAAAAAGGCCACATTACCTAACATAATTAAAAACAAAAAAGAAAAATAAATTATAGTAAAGTTGTTTATGTTTAAAAAAAAAAAAAAAAAAAAAAAAAAAAAAAAAAAAGAAGAAGAATGAAAGCCCTTAATAATATAAATTGTATTTGTATTATAAGGGTATTTTAGGAAATTTGATCACAATATGATTCTATTCACCAACATATTGCATTGTACCGAACGAAGGAATAGAATTAGCTAGTCTATTCCAGTGTTACAACTTACAACCAAATAAAATGAATAGGAATAGCTAATCTATTTCATACTCTTCTATTCCCAGTAGTAGCTAATCTATTTCATACTCTTCTATTCCAAGTAGTAGCTAATCTTTTTCCAATGAACTAGACATTCTGCGAACCAAACGAGGCTTTAGTATTTTGGTTAAAGAACTGTGGGACCCAATCTATTTCAATCCATTTTCGGTTTTATTTGTAGTTTTTATTTCGAGTAATTCCAGGTGGCCTACTTGTGTCCTACTAAGAATGATGTGACTATTAAAATCACCATTGAGCTTGTGATTGATCATTATTAAATTTTGATCAAAGGGTGATTTTAATAGTTACATCATTCTTAGTGGGACACAAGTAGGAAACAAATAGACCACCTAGAATTACTATTTTATTTCATGCATTGTATTTAATTACCGTTTTGAGGTGTTTGTTGGGGTTTGCCACCCAATAAAAGATAATTGTAAAAGAAATTAAAGACAAAGCAAAATAAAGAATATAAGAAACAAGGATTTACATGGTTTGATTTATTACTTATGTCTACTAGATAAATGACCAAATTGCTACATTTTACTCTTATTCTTTGATATTGTTACAATACAAAAGGTTCATATTTATAGAAATTTGGGGATAAATAATCTAATTTGATTATCATCAAATTTAATTACAATCGAATCAATTAGATTTAATTATCATTGAATGTGATTACGAGAAAGTACAATTAATTACATTCAAATCCCATAATATATTCTAAAAACGTAATGGTTAAATTGCTCAGAAAGATAAAAAAAAAAAAAAAAAAAAAAAAACAAACAAAAACAAAAACAAAAAGTGGCGAAGAAAAATCAAATATGCTTTACATTTTTTTTTAATTGAAAACTACAAAACAAGAAGCGGAGCACGATTTTATGGTCAACTAGTTTGAGTCTGAAAAGTAATTAATAATGCATGCCTATCGTCTGCTTTACGATTTTTTTTTTTAAATTATTATTTTTAATTAATTAATTATATGGGACACGTGTCAAACCATGATTGGTGTTGGCGTGGCGTTCTGTCAAATTTTAGATGGAATTTTGATGGAGAGACCATCTTCATCTTTAAGCAAACTAGAGGGGCCTCATGTGATAAAAAGTAAACCTCTTATGGGTCAAAAAATGTAACATTTTAAAATCTACAATATCCTATCGGGGAGGGAGGATCTTTTGCAATTTTTTTTTTTATTTAAATTTTTTGAAATTGTTTTATCATATACAAAATATTTTTATCATTTTGTGATTTTTGGCGCTCAAGGTCTCTCTCTGTATATTTATAAGACGCGCCCAAATAGTCACAATTGTGGACCATCCATTTTCCTAGTAATTTAATTATGAGAGGTCAGTCACGGCCGCTAGCTATGCTAGGTTCATGCACAGAAAAAACACACTAGTCCACACGAATTAAGACAACATGGTCTAATTAAGTCTTGTTGGGTGTCGGCAAGTTCCATACAATTTCTTGGCAGCTTTTAGAAAAGGACGATAAAAGGCGGGGGCTTGGGCTTTGCTGCTTCACACGCCCATTCATCATCATAGAAAGAAAGAGAGAGAGATGGTGGTGCAACTGCAAATGGTATTTCAGATCCTTTCGATGTTGTGTTCAATTGATGCCATATTTGCACAAGCAACGGGTTTAGCAAGTAATAGAAGTTCATGTCAAAGAAGATGTGGGAATGTTAGCGATATCCCATACCCTTTTGGAATAGGAGCTGGTTGCTATGTTGATGAGTGGTTTGAAGTAGTTTGCAATTATAATAACTCTTCGGGTTCTCCCAAGCCTTTTCTGAGGAGGGTCGGCCTCGAGATGTTCAACATTTCATTTGGAGTAGACGCTTTTAATTCACGAAGCAGTAAAGTTCGCGTCAATTATCCGACATTTGTTTCGTGTGCTAATGGTGTACGGAGCAAATTAAATGTGGAGTTAGCAAATAGCCCTTTCATCTTCTCCTGGTCCGAGAACAGATTCATCGCCATCGGTTGCGACAACTTTGCCTCAATGGTGCCAGCATTTCATGATCCAAATGCAACTCATAATGGTTCATTAATTAATGGTTCAGTTATTGGTGGGTGCATGTCAATTTGTGACAGTCGCAGTGAAGTGGTAAATGCAAGTAGTTGCAATGGCATTAACTGCTGTCAAACCACAATTCCTTCATATCTCGATCTCGCTGCCTTCAATACAAGTATGAGGCCAGTAAATGACGACAACAAGGGAATCAAGGGATGCAAATCTGCATTCTTAGTAGAAGACAATTGGTTCCAGAAACATGGTTCAATTCATATGAACTCCATTATGTCGTACGTTCCTGTGGTGTTGGAATGGGGGATTCCTGATGCATCAGTCAACTCACTTCCAATATCCATTAATAATGGCTCCACCTCCACCTCCACCTCCACCGCAAACTATATTTGTAATATTAGTACTGGTAGTCCTGCTTTTATACTGACCTGGACATGTTTTTGCAAACAGGGCTTTGAAGGAAATCCCTATCTTCCTGGAGGATGTCAAGGTAAACTTTTTGTACTACTCGATCTATCTATCTATCTCTTTAATTCTTCTTTTCTTTTTCGTTTTTATTTGTGTTAATTAAATTGCTAGCTTGTAAGTATAATCTGTGTAGTGTTGAATTCCACGTGTGAAAAAAAAAAAACAATTTTGATAAATTTGATGATATAATAAAATTTCATTTTGGTAGATCATTCTGAAATTAATTTAGTTAGGAAAAGGGAATCTTTGTACTTAATCTTTTTTTTCTTCCTATTTTATGTTTTATCAAGTATCTTACAGGTCTTTTTTTTTTTTTTTTTTTTTTTTTTTTTTTTTTTTTGATACGTACAAAATTTATTGAAAAGAACTATATATTAACCTATTACCCTGGGCGGATGGTCCCTAGCCTTTTAAAAACAAGACCTTGCTTTTTTTTCAAACCACTTGCTATCCCCTATATATGCTAGATGGAATATAATTTTCTCAATCTTAAATAAAATTGATTTAAAGTTGATGCATGTAACTGTATATATAAAGTCAATGTTAACACATCTTTTAAAAATTGAAATAATGTGAAACCATGTAAATCGTTAGATACAACAACTTTAAATCAATTTTATTTAAAATTGATACAACAACTTTAAATCCTAATAATCAAATGGAGAGGATCATTGTCCGTGCTAAATAGCTACACGTGTAGGCACATTATGTCTTATTTTTATTAATTTAAACTTTTGGAATAATCCATGATATTGTCAAACTTTGCTTCTTGAGTAGGAATTTGAACTCACAAAAATGTTATAATATTAATTTAAATGACTAAATTTTATTTTTTTAATTTTATTTTAAAATAATTGGTGATTTAATAATAACTATGAATTTTTTTCTTTTGATTTATTAGATAATAACCTTGTTTATCTTCTTACATGTCAGATATTAATGAATGCGAGAGCCCAAAGTCACCTTGTTTCAACGGATCCGGGAGTGTATACTGTGAAAATACTTATGGGTCCTTCTCTTGTTACAGTCGGGTAGTTGACACCACCAAGCCTTCGGTTAGGGTGGCCAAAATTGTGATAGGTGCGTGTGTTTATTTGGGTAGAAGTGTTTAGCTTCCCGTCTTATTTTTCTTTTGAAAAAGTGAGCCAAAAACTACCACCCACACAAGAAATCTCATGTTTTGTCCCACATTGTTTTGATTGATTTTCTTTCGCCTTGCTTGTTTTAATTGGCTCCACTTGTTTTAGATATACATTCTTTTAGTGTTAGAGAGAGAATTAAGTACCAAGGGAGTCGAACAAGAGTACACTAATATATATACTAGAACACCACTTTTAACTCAAAAGCTTAAGTTAATGGGTTTTGGTCCACTTAAATATATTAAGTACTATTTTTCTTCATACTTTCTCAATATGAAACACAAACCTCACAAGTACATGCATAACATTTATGATCATTCATATTATATTTTGGAGAAACCTTTTAAAACACATGTTTTTGAGAAAACATTTAGAGCACATCTCTCAAACAAATTTAAAGGGATCAAAATGGGCTCCCCATGGTTACATTTTCTAAAACTTATGGCACTCAATTATACTCCTACCCCAAAGTGCTCATATCCCAACCTTTTATTTCAACGTTCTCAATCAAGACTATTGCTATAACATTTTACTGCAATGAGTAATATTTTCCTATTACAATGCATTAAGCAGGTATTAGCAGCAGCCTTGGGCTATTGGTTCTACTTGTCAGTGGATGGTGGTCCTATAAAGTTGTAAAGAAAAGGAATATGATTAAACAGAAGAGCAAGTTCTTCAAACGAAATGGCGGTTTATTGTTACAACAACAATTATCTTCACATGAAGCCAATGTTGAGAACATCAAATTGTTTAATTCGAAAGATTTGGAGAAGGCCACTGACCGTTTTAATGTGAATAGAATACTTGGCCAGGGAGGACAAGGCACTGTTTACAAAGGCATGTTAGTAGATGGAAGAATCGTTGCAGTGAAAAAGTCCAAGGTAATTGATGAAGGAAAACTCGGAGAATTTATTAATGAAGTTGTCGTTCTTTCACAAATTAACCACAGAAATGTAGTTAAGCTAATTGGTTGTTGTTTGGAGACGGAAGTTCCTCTGCTAGTTTATGAGTATGTTCCTAACGGAACTCTTTTCCAATATATTAATGGCCAAGTTGAGGAGTTTCCACTAACATGGGATATGCGCTTACGAATTGCAACAGAAATTGCAGGAGCTCTCTTCTACTTACATTCAGCAGCTTCCACCCCCATTTACCATCGAGACATTAAGTCTACAAACATACTCTTAGATGATAAATACAGAGCTAAAGTGGCCGACTTTGGGACTTCAAGAACCATTGATGTTGATCAAACTCACTTAACCACACTAGTGCATGGCACTTTTGGATACTTGGACCCTGAGTATTTTCAGTCAAGTCAGTTTACAGAAAAGAGTGATGTTTATAGTTTCGGTGTTGTCCTTGCTGAACTATTAACTGGCGAAAAAGCAATCTCTTCAACAAGGATACAAGAGTCCAAAAGTTTAGCCACATATTTCATTCAATCTATGGATGAGAACAACTTGTTTGATATTATTGATAGTCGAGTTTTGAAGGAAGATAAAAAAGAAGAGATCATTGCGGTTGCGAACCTTGTGAAAAGGTGCTTGAACTTAAACGGGAGGAAAAGACCTACGATGAAAGAAGTCGCAAAGGAGTTGGAGGCGGTTCAAACGTTGCAAAAAGCTCTTAACCTTCAGCAAAACTACGAAGAGCTTGAATATGTCCAAGTAGAAATGTACAAGCTAGGTGATGATTTTCCCCCATCAACAATGTCAACCTCATCACTAGATGCCCAACCATTATTAGCTTCTCAATCACTATGAATCATTGTTTGTTTATTGTCATGTTGTATGCTACATAATTTGTTTGTTTTTGGTTAAACATTTATCTGCTTCTCAAACAGCAGATAACTCCTATTTTGCTATCCTCTGCTGGTTCCTACCGAAATATTCCCAAACCCTTTCGTTTTGAAGCCTTCTGGACACGTGACCATTCTAGTCATGGTGTAGTGGCTGGGGCTTGGCTGACAGATGTGGAAGGTTCTCCAGCTTTCTCTTTAAGCAAAAAGTGGAATAATACAAAGGCTGCTCTAAAACACTGGAATACTCACCATTTTGGGCACATTCAAACTCAGATAAAGATACTGATGGCTGAAATCAGTGGTATTCAAGCTAGCCCTCACTCATTGGCTAATGTTGCAAGGGAATCTTCTCTTCAAGAGGCTTTGCAGGAGCAACTTCTGAGAGAGGAAGTGCTGTGGAAACAAAAATCCAGAGAGCTGTGGTTATCCTGCACAGAGCTCAATAGCAAATTCTTCCATGCTTCCACTACATGCAGAAGAAGGTACAATTCCATCTCTTGTTTGTCCTCTGTTGATGGCTCCAGAATTATAGGTAGGGATCTTATTGGCTCCCATTTGGTTAACCATTTCAATTCTCTGTTCTCCACTACTAATGCCTCTCTTGATCAAGGCCTTACTGATTTAGTAGATTCTGTTGTTACTGTAGAAGAGAATGAGCTTTTGTGCTCCATTCCTAATGAGTGAAATTTTTTCAGCCATCTCAGACCTTGACCTTAATAAAGCTCCTGGTCCTGATGGAATGACTGGCCTTTTTTATAAATTTTACTGGCCTATAGTGAAGATCAGTGTTATTGCTTCTGTTCAATCTTTTTTCAAGGGAGGTTTTATGCTCAAAGCTTTTAATCATACCAATATTTGCTTTAATCCCTAAGGTGGAGAATCCTTCTTCGGTGAACCATTTTAGGCCTATTAGTCTCATCAACTTCAACTACAAGATTATTTCCAAAATCTTGTCCAATAGACTCAAACCTCTCCTTCATAAGATTATCTCCCCAACTCAATCCGCTTTTTTGAAAGGGAGGTCTATCCATGACAACACCATTCTTGCACATGAGGTTTTCCATTCTATGAAACAAAAAAAAGGCAATGGTGGTCTTATGGCCTTGAAGCTTGATATGGAGAAAGCTTTTGACTCTATGGAATGGAATTTTCTCCTGAAAATTTTCTCCTTGCTCGGCTTCCATCCAAAATGGATTAATTGGATTTGTCAATGTCTTACGACATCCTCTTTTTCCATTCTACTGGATGGTGCTCCTTTTGGTAACTTTCAGCCTTCCCGTGGATTAAGACAAGGAGATCCTCTTTCTCCTTTTCTTTATCCTAGGATCTGAAATTTTATCCAGACTCTTGTTGAGAGAAGAGACGTTGGGTTCCCTTCATGGTATTAAAATTGCAAGATTGAGCCCGCCTATTTTACATTTGTTGTTTGCTGATGATGTTATGATCTTCTCCAGGGCTAACAGTGATGAAGCGTCTATTCTCCTCAATTGTCTCAACACCTATTCTCATTGGTCTGGACAATGTATAAATTTTTCAAAGTCAGCAATTTTTTATAGCAGAAACTGCAAGCCTACCATCAAAGCATCCATCAATCGCATTCTCAGATTGCCTCCTATTTCATCCAAAGCCAAGTATTTGGGGCTCCCTCTTTTCTTTGGTAGGAAGAAGAGTGACTCCCTTATTGAGCTCAAGGAGAGGATTTTTGCCGAAGTCACAGGCTGGAAAGCCAGAATACTTTCCCAGGCAGCCAGAACTACTCTGATCAAATCTATTGCAAATGCTATCCCTTCCTACATAATGTCTATTTTTCTTCTCCCGAAGAATTTTTGTTCTGAGATCAATTCAATTCTAAGGAAGTTTCTTGGGGCTTTCTTCAAGACAAGAAGCATAACCTTACTTTTTTATCATGGGACAGTATTTGCCAACCAAAAGCCTTGGGTGGTCTTGGCATTTGCTCTATGGAATTCATCAACAAATCTCTCCTTGCTCGGCTGAGTTGGAAAATGGTTCTCAATGAACCTCTGCTATGGGTTCAAGCCCTAAAAGGTAAATACCTCCAGAATGGTGCTTCTTTTTTGGATGCCAAGGTCAGGCCTCAATCTTCTTGGATTTGGAAAGGTTTGATGAAAAACAGGAAAGTGGTTGAATTGGGAGCTTGTTGGTCTATTACTGGAGGTGAGAATTTACAGGTTTGGAATTCTCCTTGGATCCCTTCCATGCCTTTTTTCAAGCCCAAGCCGAATAGGAATCTGGTGGAGCTTCCATATTTTTTTGTAGCCGATCTTTTTTTGCCAGGGGTTAGAGTTTGGAACGAAGATCTTCAGTGTGACTTATTTGATCCAACAACAGTGTAGAATATTCTCCAAATCCATATTCCTTGTACCAATTCTGGGGACAAATGGTCTTGGATGCCTTCCCCCTCCGGCAATTTCTCTGTAAAGTCTGCAAGGGAAGTCTCCTCTTTTCCTTCTAGTAGGTCTTCCCCTCTCTCCTTAGCTGCCTGGCAGACTCTTTGGAGTCTTAAGCTTCAAGCTAGGTTAAAACATTTTCTCTGGAAATGCTTGGGTTTGCCCTTTTTGTAAAGGTCCTCTGGAGACCTTGACTCACATTTTTTTGGATTGTGTTTTGGCTAAAGCTCTGTGGAGCTCTTCTCCTTGGCCCCTCAATTTGGCTCGCTTCTCCTCTAGACTTATCTCTGATTGGATATTGGCTATTATTTTTCCCCATGCTAAGCTTGATATCCCCAAGGCAGACTGTAGGAGATTCCAACTTCATGCTGCTTTGGTTATGGATTCCATTTGGCTGGCCCGTAACAAGTTGATCTTTGAAGCTTCTCTTCCCAACCCATTGATGGCTATTCAAAAGCTCAAAGCTACCTTGCAACAGCATTGTTTGGCATGGAATGCTGCTGCCCTCCCCTCTCTTTGGCTTCCTCCTGGTATTGGTTTTTTGAAAGGGAATTTTGGTGTAGCCATCCGTGAGAATTTTGTTGTGGCAGCAGCTGTGATTAGTAACTCTTCAGGTGAAATTGTCCTAGCTGCTACTCAAAGACTCTCTTCTACTGATGTGCTCATGGAAGAAGCCTCTGCTGCCCTCCTTTCCTCTCGGTTGGCAGCCTTTGCAAGTGCTGCCCATTTTCTCCTTGAAGGAGATGCCTTTTTGGTTACCCTTGCTGTGAATCAGCCCCTTTATTTTCTCTTCTTGGAATTTTTCTTCTTTTGTTTCAGACATTAGATTAGTTCTTTCTTCCTTTCAAAGCTGGCATGCTTCGAAAGTTTCAAAATGTGCCAACTATCGTGCACACGCTTTAGCAAAATGGGCCGCTACCCACTTTGTGTTTGGAAGCATTCCCACAGGATCCCCCATTCTCTCTTCCATTAGGATCAAGAATGGGAAAGATCCTCCTTTGTAACCTTTCCCTCCTTCTATTAAAAAAAAAAAAAAAACATGACCACATTTCCTTGTATGAATGTTAATGTGACACTACAAAAAAAAATTTTGTTGCTGAAATGCGTTTTCTGACGTGTTACGTGGTCTAACACGTTAGAAAATTTTCCTAATGGGGTATTTTTGACGTGTGTCAGGCGTTAAAATTTTGGGTGTCAGAAACGGAAAATTTATGACGTGTCAGATGTAACACGTTAGAATTTTCTGACGTGTCAAAATTGGCACGTCAAAAAAAATTTATGACGTGTCAAATTTTGACACGTCAGGAAATTGTCAGTAAATTTCCTGACGTGTCAAAATTGACACGTCAGCAATTTAAAAATTATTAAAAAAATAATTTTTCTTTTTTAAAATTTTTATGGAATTTTTTTTTCAATTAAAAAAATTTATTATTTTAAATTATTTTTCAATTAAAATAATATATATTTTTTCAATTCTTTTCTCCACCGTCAATGTTCTCCCAGCTCTCTCTCTCTCTGATCTCTTCTTTTCTCCATTTTCTCCATTTTCTCATTCTCTCTCTCTCTCTCTCATTTTCTCCATTTTCGTTAATTCTCCAACTAGCTCTCTCTCTCTTCTTTTCTCCATTTTCTCACTCTCTCTCTCTCTCTCTCTCTCTCTCTCTCTCTTCTTTCCTCTATTTTCGAAAACCCAAACCCAAAAAATCTTCAAAAAATCAAAAACCCAAATAAAAAAATCAACCTGAAAAATCAAAAACCCAAACGTCAAACCCAACAAATCCTCAAAAACCCAAAAAATCTTCTTATCTTCTCTTCTCCCCCCTTTTTTTTTTCTTCTTCTTCTCTTCTCCTTTTCTTCTTCTTCTGCTGCTTCTCTTCTTTTTCTCTTCTCCTTTTCCTTTTCTTCTTCCCTCTAGAGGGAGCTAGCCGGCTGCATGTGCAGAGAGAAGAGGGAGATTGAGAGAGGATCTGGAGAGAGAGAGAGAGAGAGAGCTGAGTCTGGGGAAATAAAAGAAAAGGGAAAGAAGTTGAATAAAAGAATAAAGGGAAAGAAGAATAAACAAGATAGAATAAAGGGAATAAAGATTAATAAAAGATTAAATTAAGGGAAAAGAAGAGGGAAAGAAGAGGAAAAAAATTGAAAATCCAGCTTTTTTTTTTAGTGACATGCCAACATTTAACACGTAAGAAATTTCTGACGTTGCATTTTTGCCACGTCAGTAATTTGTGACGTGGCAAAAATCATGTACTGTTTGCCACGTTAGAAAATGATAGTTTTTTTGTAGTGTGAGTTAGAATAGTAATTTGTATGATTATATTTATTATTATTTCTATTACTTTAAGTTTTAGAATAACTAGTAATTTGTTGGACTGCACTTATCAAGTGGGAGTTTGAACTGTGATAATAAGTGTTATAATATTAATTTAAGAGAAAAATACAAAATTTCACCCATTTGCAATTAGCTCATTAGGTATAAAAATTAGCTAGAAACTTCACGTGGTAAGAAAAAAGACATAAATAGGTCCATGCATTCAACTTTTGTCCTAAATTCTTACAAAAATTGTCAGAGTGCGACAAAGTAATACTAGAATTAGGAGGATTTTTGTTCTCTTTGTGTCCTCTCAAATGTTATGTAACTTTTAAAATCACCAATAAATTAAAATGTAATAATAATCATCTCAAATTTAATGATAATTTTTAAAGTCACGTCATTAAAAATGACACAATTAATGAGGACAGAAATCCCCCTTCTAACTTCGCTCGAGTACTACGTATACGTCCTCAGCATAATGTTTATTTACTTTTGTTCTGTTCCTTTTGTTTATGTCCAAAATTAGTAGTGTCTTTTGGGAAAACAACGGGGGAGTAGTAGATTTGGTGGTTGGAGAGTGGGGACCTTAACGACTCAACAACCCAAGATTGACTTTTCGACCTTGATCAACCGTACCCTAATACAAGAAATTGAAAAATAAATTAGTCACCAGTAGCATGAGTAATTAGGTCTTCTAGTTTGGTTTCTAAAATGTTTACCAGTAGCATGTTAGGAGAACTATAAGTTCTTGTTGGCTTAATTCGGTAAGCACAATGGTGACTAAAAGTGCCAAGATTCATCATCCATTCAATTACCGTTCGGACGAGAAGAAGTACCGTTCGGACACTCGAAGAATTCTATTTTCTCCGACAGCCTCGTCTGCAATCTCATTTGCAATCCCGTCTGGACGAGCTCGATAAACAAGAATTCTCGAGAGCCTCGTCTGCAGTCTCGTCTGAATCCCGTCCGGACGACTTTTACTAAAAAGGTTATATCTTGAGTTTCAGGCCTCTGATTGGAGCAATCTTTGTGGCGTTGGAAAGCTAACTCAAGGACCTACAAAGCCATGTTTCACAAGGTTTAACTAATTCCAATGTTTACTGGGTCAAAACGGGCCATAAACAGAAGACTACGGAGCTGAGCGGAATGGCTCGTGTGCAATCTCGTCCGGACGAGATTGCAGATGGCCATGTGTTAAAAACACGTTTTGGCTGTATTTTGTTGTCCCGTCCGGACGGCACATGTTCCCGTCCGGACGCCGCGTACCTGTAACAGTTTTAAATGAATATAAACTATTTCCTAGGTCTAGGAATGATAAGACTATTATAAATACATCTCAATAGGAAGAGAGAGGCACGAATTTCTGCATCTAGAATTCGCCTTTGTGAGCTAAGAGGGTAGAGTCAGTTCTCTCTCTTAGAGTGATCGTTTGTATTTACTTATTGATTGTTGAAGTGAAGTCAACCGGAGTTCCGGTGAAGGGAGATCACGTAGAAGAATTGTGCCAGCTGTCTCTGGAAAGGGCTACTGCGGTAGAAGGCAAGTGGGTTGCTTGTCTTATACAAGATCGTGTCAATTGCAAAGGTTTTGTAAGTGTGAACGTCTTGTAATCCTTTGTTCTTTTACTGAGTTAGTTGATTTCCTGGGTTTGGCTGCCCCGAAGAGGTTTTACTTTTAGAGAGTTCTCTAATTGGTTTCCTCTTCGTAACCAAAATATCTGTATTCTTTATTGTTCATTGCATATCTGTTTTTTGGTTAATTATTATTTGTTAGGTCAGATCTATTTCCGCATAATATTGTGTGAAACACCTATACGTTCAGAATAGGTGTCGTTTGGAGTCGTATATAGAATTTTCAAGAACGAATTGTACCCTTCTTGTGAACTGGAACTTCCACTACTACTGATGATTATGAATTCATTTAGGCAAGGTGTTATATCCTCTTTTTTCTAAGTCCTAGTTCACCGATTTCAACCAAAAAGAAAAAAAGTCCTATTTCAGCAATATGGCCGTATGCTGAACTAGGAATTTATAAAAGAGTAACATTGACTATGTCCTATCCCCAATGGGTAGCTTAATTGGTTGAAAATCACGCCTAATGAAGCAGAGGTCACTAGTTCGAATCTCCCTTCCCCCTCTTGTGTGAACATGTCAAAAATAAATAAATAAATAACAATAATAATTGACTATGTCCTAGTTCGGGGATTAAGATCCCCTAAAATTTCTTTCACATTTGAGATTCTCTTATTATTTTCTCTCTCTAGTTCATTGAGGCATTAAAGATTCATTAACTTTAGCATTTATTTTGTATAACAGCTGGCACGTTGTAGATTGTTAGATGTAAAGCATGGCTAGAAGGATCTTGATCCCTAGTTCAGCATGTGTTATGAACCTTGTAGCTCATATATATCTACCATATATATGTTACAAGCTCATGCTATATGATTTTTCTTCAAACAGATTTTTTGAATGTTAAAGTATTTTTAGACATCTCAAACGCAATCTCAAACAGACCCTTAGTCAATATGCTAAACTTACGACTTCAAAAAGCTTGCTTACAGCATCAAAAGAGTGCATTTATCAATATAGTACCAATCAATCATGAAACGTAATTAGTCAAAATGAAAAACTCAAGAAAATATATTTTTCTTTTATTTTGTTTTCTCCTTAATGTTCTCAATAATCTACTTCTTTTATAGTATGATTCATGAAACTTTAACTTATTAACCTGGGCGGATGGTCCCTTTTAAAAACAAGACCTTGCTTTTTCCAACCACTTGCTATCCTTATGCTAAATGGAATGGGATTCTCTTAATTTCAAATAAAATTAATTTAAAATTGGTGTATTTAACTGTATATATGAAATCAATGTTAAAAACATCTTTTATAATTCAAATAATGTGAAATTATGTGTAAATTATTCGATGCACTAACTTTAAATCCTTATAAAGAAATTGAGAGGATCATTGTCCGTGCTAAATAGCTACACATGCAAGCACATGTTGTACGATTAAATTTCATATTTTTATCAAATTAAACTATTGGAATAATCAATGATATTGCCCGACTTTGCTTATTGAGTCGGAATTTGTTACCCACAAAAAAAAAATTTATAATATTAATTTAAAAATTAAATGTCTTATTTTCTATTTTTTTTTTTAAATAATTGGGGATTAAATGTCTTATGTTTATATTATTTGGATAGGAGTGTTTAGCTTCCTGTTTTATTTTTCTTTTCAAAAACTACCACCCATGCACACAAGAAATCTCATATTTTGTCCCACATTGTTTTGATTGATTTTCTTTCACCTTGCTTGTTTTAAGGAAGAATGTTTATCCAATTGTTTTGGATACACATTCTTTTAGAATAATTAATATTATATTTTGGAGAAAAGTTTTTAATACACTTGTTTTGAGAAAACATTTAAAGCACATCTCTCGAACAAATTTAAAGGGATCAAAATGGGCTCTCCATGGTTACATTTTCAAAAACTTATGGCACTCAATTATATTCCTATCGTTTCAAGTGTTCATATCACAATCTTTGAATTCGACGTTCTCAATCAAGACTATTGCTATAACCTATTAGTACAACGAGTAATCTTTTCTATTACTTTGTGTTAAGCAGGTATTAGTAGTCGCCTTGGGCTATTAATTCTACTTGTTGCTGGATGGTGGTCCGACAAAGTGGTAAAGAAAATGAGGAATATTAAACAGAAGAACAAGTTCTTTAAATGAAATGGTGGTTTACTGTTAAAACAACAATTATCTTCATATGAAGCCAATGTTGAGTACATCAAATTGTTTAACTCAAAAGATTTAGAGAAGGCTACTGACCGTTTCAATGCAAATAGAATACTTGGTTAGGAAGGACAAGACACTGTTTACAGAGGCATGTTAGCAGATGGAAGAATAGTTGCTGTGAAAAAGTCTGAGGTAATTCATGAAGGAAAACTCGAAAAATTTATTAATGAAGTTGTCATTCTTTCAGAAATTAACCACAGGAATGTGGTTAAGCTAATTGGATGTTGTTTGGAGACAGAAGTTCCTCTGCTAGTTTATGAATACGTTCCTAATGGAACTCTTTTCCAAATCAAACCTCAAGCTGCTTTACTTATAAGTATCTGGTCCTATGAGAATTAATGGCATTAAACTTGTTGAAAACAACAAAGCAAGAAAAGAGCATGATTCTATGTTCAACCAGTTTGGGTCTGAAAATTAATAAGGACCATGATGTAATAGGCATCTTAATTTTAGACTATCAAGGGGTGAAAAGGCGGGCGGTTATTAACCACGTGCTAACCAGTAACCGCACTAACCGCTAGCTGCACTAAGCGCTAACCGCCTAAGCGGTTATGGTTAGCGATTTTAGGTTTTTTAATATATATAAATAAATAAAAATATATAAAAATTTTGTGTTTAAAATTTTATATGTATAAAAAAGTGTATAAAAATCTAGAAAGTTTGTTAGTATGATATTATCCTATTACCATAGAAACACCATCATTTTAAATGGTTTTTTTATTTTTTATTTTTTATTTTTTTCCTTTAAAAAGCGGTTCGCGGTTATTAGAGTTATTAACCACCTAGGCGGTTAGTGCGGTTTCGATTAACAGTATTTTTAGTCAATAACCACTAATTGTAACCGTTTTTTCACCCCTAAGATTATCAACTTTATGTTATAAGTAAGTTTCAAGCCGAATTGAAAAACAGATATAGACCTAAAATGCAAGAAAGTCTCTTTGGCATGCATTGGGACTTGTTCAATGTCGTTCTCATTCGTTTGTTTCTAGAGCTGAAAATGAAAATAGAATATTATTTTTACAGGAGCATAAACGTAAATTAGCAGAATATTGGTACCCTTTTTTTTTTCTTGGCAATTACTAGCTATAGGGCTGTAAATAAACTGGTATCAGCGATTCAGCATCACCAACCAGTACACATGTAGTGTCTCATGAAACTGTTCGTTCCAAAACCACCCCAAATATTCCACTGGTTATTTCATCATCTCTCAGCATCGAGTTTTGATTTAGAAAGGATACACCTTTCTTTATTTTCTTTGGGTGAAAGAAACAAACTAATAAATAATTGGAAAAATACATTATCTCCAAAATTCCCATTCTGTCAATCGAGAGGATTAAAATAGATGGAATTTGTAGCATGTGCCATCCATTAGCATATTTTAGACTTGAAATGCCTGAATTTTCCTACACTATCATTTGCAGAAGCTCTCTCAAACTATCATTTTATGACACTTGGTTCTCTCATACTAATGTTTTGTTGCGATTTGGCCCATTCATTAAATGTTGGTATTAAAATGAATAGAAATTAATGACGTACATGTGCATGTTTTAGACTTGAAATACTTAAAATGCTTTGATTCTAGAGAAAAAAAGTTTAGGAAAAAGGAAAGGATACGAGAGGAATTTAGGGGGTGTTCGACCACTTGGCTCCCTTTATTTATTTATTTTATGTTTTATGTTTTAAATTTTTTGAAATTTTCTCCAAAATCGACATTTTTATGTGTTTCAAGTCTAAAATATGGACATGTAATTAAGTTATGTACAACATTTTCGTGTCCATTTTGATGCCAACATCATATGAGTGGCAAATCAACCACAAAATGAACACTTGCACACATGAATGAAACTAAAAGGGCTTAACAAAATGCATAATTAATGTTCAAAAGGGTACTTAGAATTAGAATAAATGACTTTAGCCCATAAGGATATGGCTTCTTGGGCAAGGCCCAATTGTGTTTAACGAGATAAATCCTTGAGTAAAATTTATAGTTCACCACCTCGGTTTTTAAATCCTAAAATTGAAACCTTAAGATTTTTGCTGCATCAAATTAAAATAATAATTTTATATTTGATTACAAAAAATTATAGTTCACCAACTCGGTTTGCTGGAGTGTACGTGCCGGTCACCCCAACGTTGGAGGTTGCTCCTCCCCTCCCCTGCAGCCTTTGGGGCATATGATGGTAGCTTAACCAACCCAGTGCTCTCTTTTTATTTTTTTAGATTTTAATTTTTCAAAACTTAATTGTTATTTTAATTTGATTTGGCAAAAAATGGTGACGTCTCTGAACATGCGTCACTTATTTGAATGAAAAACACTCGAATGACCTAATTGAAAATCACAAAAATCTTTTGGTGTTCATGTTAATTATCCCCATGACTTTGCCAGAAATTGCCCAGGAGTAGTTCTTGAAACAATATGATTCAATGTTCGCATCAAGACCTCTTACAATGGCGACCAAGTATTTTAGTTGTGGATTCAAGATGATAGCTCTTGTACCATGGACAGATCAATGGAAGAAGATGAGAAAGGTGGTGGCTTCCAACATAATCAACTCCAAAATACTTTACTGGCTACTTAATAAGAGGACGGAAGAAGCTGACAATCTTGTTCGGTTCGTTCGTAACCAGTCTGAGAAAAGCACCTCTGTTATTGACGTGAGGCTTGCTATACATCAATATTGTGGAAATGTAATGAGGAAGTTGATATTCAACAAATGATACTTTGGAAAAGGAAGCAATGATGGAGGGCCTGGAGTTAAGGAAGTGGAATATGTTGAATCACTTTGGAGCATACTCACTCATATTTATGCATTTGTTTTGTCGAATTACATCCCATGCTTAAGAGCGCTAGACTTAGGTGGTCATGAAAAGATGGTGAGTGAGGCTATGAGAATTGTTAGCAGCTATGAAGAACCGATCATCCATGAGAGAGTAGAGCAATGGAGAGATGGGAAGAAGAAGGAGGCTGAGGACTTGCTCGACGCCTTCATTTTGGCAAACAATCTGTTAGTTCTTGTGTTGGATAATTCGGTGATCAAAATGGAAGTTCCAAAGCTCCAAGATCCATTCACAAGACAAGGGTATCCGGACACGAAGATAGAGCTGTCCGGAGACAATTTCCAACAACTCAGTTTTCTCCAACGCAATGGTTGTCCAGACATGGAGTAAGGTTGTCCGGACATGGTGCTAGGCTATTTGGACACGCTTTCTAGCAAGTGTATATTTGCTCCTTCGCAATGCCTTGTTCGGACATGCACCTACCATGTCCGGACACCCCATAGGTTTTATGTCAAAAACGTGTTTTTAAGTGGGCCCAGGTCTAGGGTTTTATATGTGATATAAATACAACTTTATAGAAGAGAAAAACACAAATTTTCTACCCTAGAGTTCGTCAAAGGTTGAGCTAAGAGCAATCATATGTTGTGAGTTATAAATCGTTACTCTTAGAGTATTTATGTTAGTTTGATTTTGTGTGCTTCATTGACAAGTCTATCGGAAGGATCTGGTAAAGAAGAATTATGTTGAAAAAGATTGTGAGCAAGGAGACGAGTTGTAGGCTTGTCGATCTTACAGAACCAAGGTCTTGCAAAGGGTTGTAAGTGTTCCTAGTGTCTATAATCTCTGGATAATCTTTTAATAACAATTATATGTTGTGAGTTATAAATCGTTACTCTTAGAGTATTTATGTTTGTTTGATTTTGTGTGCTTCATTGAGAAGTCTATCGGAAGGATCCGGTAAAGAAGAATTATGTTGAAGAAGATTGTGAGCAAGGAGACAAGTTGTAGGCTTGTCGATCTTACAGAGCCAAGGGCAAGCAAATGATTGTAAGTGTTCATAATGTCTATAATATCTGGATAATCTTTTAATAGTGCTTTCTTAGGTTTGGCTGCCCCGGAAAGGTTTTACTTTTAGATCATTTTCTAAAAGGTTTCCTGTTCGTTACCAAAATATTTGTGTCTGTGTAATTTACTGCTTTACATATTTTGGTGCTTAAATTGTTTATTGCCTCTTATTTGTTAATTCCGCATTAATTGGTATTTGGAGTCTACATAGTGTTTTTCAAATTCGAACAAGGTACCAACTCTATCAGTAGAAGAGATCAAAGCTCAAATCACGGCAAGTTAAAATTAATTATATTTGACCTTATATAATTAGGGTTGTCAATTTGGCCTTGGGTTATTGGTTCTACTTATTGGTGGATGGTGGTCCAACAAAGTGATAAAGAAAATGATGATGATTAAACAGAATAACATGTTCTTCAAATGAAATGGTGGTTTATAATTGAAACAACAATTATATATCTTCACATGAAGCCAATATTGAGAACACCAAATTGTTTAATTCAAAAGATTTGGAGAAAGCCACTAACTGTTTTAATGTGAATAAAATACTTGGCCAGGGAAGACAAGACATTGTTTACAAAGGCATGTTGGTAGATGGAAGAATCATTACGATGAAAAAGTCCAGAGTAATTGATGAAGGAAAACTCGAAGAATTCATTAATGAAGTTGTCATTCTTTCACAAATTTACCACAAGAATGTGGTTAAGTTAATTGGCTGTTGTTTGGAGACTGAAATTCCTATTCTAGTTTATGAATACATTCCTAATGGAACGCTTTTTCAAGATGTTAATGGCCAAATTGTTATAGGCTACATCGCATTATTTGGTACCATTTACCCATGGATGTGTAAATATATAGACAACCAATTATTGTATATAGTAAATTTTTCAAAATGAAGGGAGAAGAAAAATATGAATGCTACCGAGATTCAAAGACCAAGAACTTGCAGGATCGTATGCCTATGCCTATCGAAAAGATCCAAAGAACAAAAATGACTAAATGTGTATTTCGAAATGGGCACTTCACTTGATTTTGATAAGGTAAGCTCATGCATTTGAGCTTCGTATTGTGGTTCTATCAGACATTTTTAAATGATACTGCTTGATACATAACAGAAGAGGAACGTTAGGACATGTAAACAAATTTTCAAATTAGAAAATAAACTTCATTCAGGTTTGTAAATTCTAAATTTGACCTCAAATTTATAATCTCTTCGTAAAAGATTTATTACCAATTAACTTTTGTGGCTTTCTAGAACACTTGAGCAACCATTCATCTAACCCCTTTAATGCTAGAGCAATTCTAGGAATGTGTAAACAACCTGGAACACCTACCACATTAATTGCTGCTAGCCACGACAACTACTCTTTTACGGTACTTTTCATCCACGCCCTTCATTTTCCCTTCATCAAGCTCTACGCCCCCTGTCAAGACTCAAGACTGCTCTTCCCTTCTCCTTTTCAGTTTTATCCCTTAATTTTCTGTGTCTCCTTTTGGGGTGAAGAGGGGTGGTTAATATCCGCTCACTAATAGCTAGCCGCACTAATAGTTAATTGCTAATTGTATTAACCGCTAATCGCTTTTGAAGGCAATTAAAAAAAATTGCTAACCCTATATATATATATATATATATATATATATGTGTGTGTGTGTGTGTGTGTGTGTGTGTGAAATGATGTCGTTTTTGTGTTTAAAATTTTAAATATATATAAAAATTTAGAAACGATGTCGTATATAGTATGATATTATTGTATTATCATATAAACAACCTTGTTTTTTTTTTAGAAAAAAATTAAAATTTTTAAATTTTTTCTTTTAAAAAGCGGTTATTAAGAGTTATTAACCGCTAACAACCTAGGCGGTTATGGTTAGCAGTTTTAACCAATAACTACTAATCGTATCTGTCTTTTCACCCCTAGTCTTCTTCCTTCCATCTTCTAAAACTCCCCATATCGCTCACCTTATTCTTCCTTTTATGCTCTTGCCATACCCAGCCCAAGTAATTTTAGACATTTCTTCCTCATCCTCCGATACCATCTCATCCCATGAAAAGAGAATGATAGAGGGATTTATAGAATTACATTACTAAGCCCTCGTTTTTTTTTTTTTAATCCGGATGAACCTGATATATATATAAACATATTTTGTTGGACAATATTGTATTTGTTACAATGAAATGTTGTGAAATATCAATTACGTATAGTGAACTATTGTAAATATTTTATAAACTTATATATGAATATTTCGTTTACTAATTAATATATATATATAAACAATTACTTATTTGCGACGTTAAATGCAATGACAATTACAAAGAATTGTCACCAAGAGCAATTTCAATGAACTCTCTATTAATTAAATAAAATTTGGTTAAAAAACTTATTTTTTTTTATAGTTTAACTAGGAGCTATGCAAAAGTATTAAATAATGAACTATCTAAATTTTACTTTATTCTATCTTCCATCATTTTTTATTTTCAAAAGCACACCCACAAACACATAAAAGTGAGAGAAAAAATAAAAACATAAAGGGAAAACAGTACTTACCCCCCTCAAATTTTCGCGCTTTTTGCATGCATCCGTTCAAAAACTCTCACTTTGATATTTCAAATTTTTATTTTTTTTCACTTTGCCCCTTCTGTTAGGATTTTCTGTGAAATCCTAATGGACTGGTGTTAAATTACTAAAATACCCTTATTTTTTATTAATTTTTTTTTTAACTCTTGGCTCGTGGGTTTACCGGTAGATCTAACTCACCCGTATTGTGATGCACGGGTCATATTTTTATTATTATGTTAAAAAAGAAAAAGAAAAGAAGAAGATGGGTGGGTGACCCGCCGGTTGTGACCCCCGGTGGGTCACTTATGACCCAACAGAGGGTCACAAGTGACCAACCAAGAGTCACCGGCGGGTCACAAACCTTTTTAAATTTTTTTTTAATATAATAATTTTTTATTTATAAATAAGAGTAAATTTGAAATTTTTTAAAAAAAATTAGGGGTATAAAGGACTTTTACTCATTTGACCGTTTAATTTAACTGTAAAATCCTAACGGAATGGGTAAAGTGAAAGAAAATAAAAATTTGATACATCAAAGGGAGATTTTTTAAATAATGAGAGAGTGCCTGCTAAAGCGCGCAAATTTAGGGTGAATAAGTGAAGTTTTTCCAAACATAAAAGATGGAGTATTAGAGAAGAAAATTGTTCTCCAAAATGTGGTGAGAGATTTGACAAGCCTTAAAATAGGGAGAGAAATAAAGAGCTTGATGATTATTATTATTTTTTTAATAATATTTTACTAAATCTTTGCTAAAAATAAAATTTAAAGAGCTCGTTAAAAATGCTTTAATGTATAAGCTGTGTCTGTGACTAATATGGAAACTATTAAATTATCGCTAATATGGGAACTGTATATTCATGCAGACACAGTCGTTGTGGCTAGCTAATAGCAACAACACGACTAGCTACCTCACGATGGAGGTGGTTTTTGACGATGACCATCAATCAAATCAAGTAGCAGTATCGAGGACTTGTGGTTGTAAAGGGTCATTAGTCATCGTCTATGACCAATTGACCATGTTGCATGAATATGGTCGAGGAAGAGGACAATCTTTTTCCGACAGCATAATCTGTTTACGAAATTGCGAAGAAGCTAGCGGAGGTGGGTGCTTTCCATGGATGACTGACATGGGAATCTAATCAACAAAGATTTTAGCCTACGAAGACGTTCCGGGTCCACCAGCCTCAATAATTTTTCCACTTACATTATTGAAGCTAGTGGAAAAATTATTGAGGCTAGTGGACCCGGAACGTCTTCGTAGGCTAAAATCTTTATTGATTAGATTCCCATGTCAGTCTTCCATGGAAAGCGCCCACCTCCATCTGACCTCCTTGCAGTGGTCCTCACTGTTCACCCTACTTTCTTCGCAATTCAGCTTCACATTGTGAATGGCAATTGAGCAGTATCCGCTGGATTAATTCTATAAGGTCAGAAACTATAAGGTCTCTCATTTTCTCACCTTAAACATACCGATATTATAGTATTTAGTAATGCTATAAGTTTTTTTAGAATTTTTTTGGAGTCATCTTAAATGTGATATAACTTTTAAAATAACCAATGGATTAAAGTTCAATAAATTACATAATAAATTTAACGATAATTTTAAAAGTCACATCACATTTGACCGGATTCTAGGATGACTATAAGAGAACTTATAACATTATTCTATAGTATCCGCTAGATTAATTCTAAGTTAACTAATGAAGGCTTTTACGTAAATAGACAAAAACAATTGAGTAATTTGAAGAAATATTTAGGAAATTAAATAAATAGAGTTTGAGTTTGAGTTGATACTTACTAGGATTTATATACCTTGACTCAGGTCTTTATAGAACTTTATAGAGTTCATATTCTTAGCATAAGTGGATACATCTATAATTCTCTTAATTATTTTAAATTTTAAATACTATAGTACTATGTTTAAGGAGAAATGATTCACCTCAATATTTTTTCATATTTTTTTCATTTCATCGTACAAATTCAATATGTCTACCATTAAATTTGTAGACTCAATAGTTGATTCATCCATTCACTATAAAAATAATTAAAAATATAAGAATTCTATCATTTCTCACCAGCCTCCTCCAAAGCATCTAATTGTTACAAAAAAGACCTATGTCAACTTTTTCCATCTCTTTGGACGGATGGAAACCCAATCACATGCAAAGCACGTGATTTTCTCAGTCGAAAATACTCTTAGGGAAAAGTGTCAAAAAAAAAAAAAAATCTTAAAAAAGGTTAAATAGAAAATAAAAATAAATTTTTAAAAATAAACAGTAAACCAAAACAATAAACAAAAAAATAAAAAAATAAAACAAAACAAAAGTCACGTGTGACACATGTGCTGGGTTTCCGTCCAAAGAGGTAGAAAAAGTTGACAGATGATCTTTTTGCCATATGTAGTTAGACGATAAGGTTCATCGTCAGTTTTTGAACATTAGACGCCAAAATAGAAAATGATGCATATTTTTTCCAAAAGAAAAAAATCACGCATTTACACGTTAGTATGTTACGAACATCACGATATTCCAAAATTTCATTCAATTTTTCCACAAACTCATCAATAGTTTGTCCCCAGCAATTATTGAAAAGAAAGGACTGTTCTAATTTTTCCACATGCTCATCAATAATATGTTCCCAGCATTTAGTGAAAAGAAGGACCATTCTAATTGGACTGAGCCAAGTTGACTTCCAAGTCTCCCCTCAAGTTTTGGGGATTATGATTCTTTGCATTTATTTTAAAGAAATTGTAGATTTTTAAATTACATAATTTAAACCCTTGTTAAGTATTAACACGCTTTGAAAATGCTACCTATTAAAAAAGTGGACAAGGATCATCTCCAGTTCATTTTGGACGGGAGAGGATCCAGTTGATGGCTAAGATCTCTAAAGAGAGATCCTAAGGCCATCAACCAGCCACGTGGCATATTAAAAAAATAATATTATTTTATTATTTTACTTTTAAAAATAAATAAAAAACAAAATAATAAAAATTAAAAACAAATATAAAAAATAAGAAAGGGTGGCTGGCCACCCCATGTTGGCCACAGGGGGTGGCCGGCCACCACATTTTGGGGCATGGCGCCACCCCCATGGGCCTGTTGGGGGTGGCCGAACCACCCCCAAGGGCCATGGGGGTGGCTTCGGCCACCTCCAACCGGCCCATGGGGGTGGCGACGCCACCCCCATGCCCCAAAATGTGGTGGCCGGCCACCCCCTGTGGCCAACACGGCCACCCTTCTTTTTTATATATTTGTTTTTATTATTTTGTTTTTTATTTATTTTTAAAAGTAAAATAATAAAATAATAATTTTTTTTAATACGCCATGTGGCGGTTAGATGGCCTTAAAATCTTTAAGGAGAGACCTAGCCACACGGGAGAGGATCATTGTCCTAAAAGGGCGACATGTTATCATGAAGGCAGCTAGAAAAATTTTCCCTCTCAAAAGCCTTATTCTTCACTTTTATAAAGACACTTATTTTTCATGAAATAAAAAGACAGTTTTTGATTCAATTTTTTTTTAATAACATAAAAGGCAAGAATCTAATAAAAATATAGTTAATTCTCAATTGTAACATTCCACATTTTATATATACAGGTGGTTAGCAGTTTTTCCTAATAGCATTCACAAGCGGTTAGAGTTATTAACCGCTTGCATTTTCACCTCTAATTATGGTGGCCCTTTCCTTAGTGTTTTGGTTAAAGAACTGTGGGACCCAATCTATTTCAATCCATTTTCGGTTTTATTTGTAGTTTTTATTTCGAGTAGTTTTTAAGTGCCTACTTGTATCCTATTAAGAATGGTGTGGCTATTAAAATCACCATTGGGCTTGAGATTGATCATTTTTGAATTTTTGATCAAAGGATAATTTTAATAACTACATCATTCTTAGTAGGACAGAAGTAGGACACAAATAGGCTACCTAAAATTACTATTTTATTTCTTGCATTGTATTTAATTACTGTTTTTGAGGTGTTTGTTGGGGTTTGCCACCCAACAAAAGAAAATTGTAAAAGAAATTAAAGACAAAGCAAAAGAAAAATATAAGAAACAAGGATTTAAATGGTTTGATTTATTACTTACGGCTACTAGATAAAAGACCAAATTGCTACATTTTACTCTTATTCTTTGATATTGTTACAACACAAAAGATTCATATTTATAGAAATTTGGGGATAGATAATCTAATTTGATTATCATCAAATTTAATTACAATCAAATCAATTAGATTTAATTATCATTGAATGTGATTACGAGAAAGTACAATTAATTACAATCAAATCCCATAACATATTCTAAAAACGTAATGGTTAAATTGTTCAGAAAAAAAGAAAAAAAAAGAAGTAAAAATCAAATCCTCTTCCACATTTTTTATTGAAAACAACAAAACAAGAAGCAGAGCGAATTTTATGGTCAACCAGTTTGAGTCTGAAAAGTAATTAATAATGCATGCCTACCATCTGCTTTATGTTCTAAGCAAGTTTCAAGCGGACTGAACATTCCTTGGGAAAGAAATGTAGATTGAAATGCATAAAAGTCTCTTATTCGGCATGTTTTGGGACTTGTCAAAAGTCCTTATCATTCCTTTCTAGATCAGAAAATGACTTGACTTGAGAAAGACAATGGCAGCAAACAAAGAACAAAATGAAAGACTAGATAATTAATTAGGAACTTTTTTTTTGAAAAAAATAAATTAGGAAATTAGGACATGGTCAAAGTTCTGAACAAGGACTTAGAAACTCTGCCTGCTACAGCATCAAAAGAGTGCGCACTTGTCAATATAGAACTATTCAATCATGATCGTCAAACTTTAAAAGTTAGTATTAGGCTTTTTGCGATATCCTATTGGGGACGGAATCACCTCTATCTTCATATAATTCAATCTTGAAATTGGATGGATGCTGTAGATCATCAACTTGGCTGTTTGATCTTTGTCAAAGTTGCAAAAATTCAGTCGAAATCACGCGAAAATGAAAGTAAGCGTGGGGGGCTTAGCTTCTACATCTTAAGGGTCGCAAATATATATATATATATATATATATATATTTGCGACCCTTAAGTGAAATGACAATTACAAAGAATTATCACCAAGAGCGATTTCAATGAACTCTCTATTAATTAATTAAAATTTGGTTAAAAAACTTATTTTTTTATAGTTTAATTATCAGCTATGCAAAAGTATCAAATAATGAACTATCTAAATTTTACTTTATTCTATGTAAATAAAAATTTTATTCTATCTTCCATCATTTTTTATTCTCAAAAGCACACCCACAAACACATAAGAGCGAGAGATAAAGTGAGAAAAAAAATAAAAACATAAAGGAGAAAATTCACTTACCCCCCTCAAACTTTCGCGCTTTTTGCATGCATTCTCTTATTGTTCAAAAACTTTTACTTTGATGTATCAAATTTTTATTTTCTTTCATTTTTCCCATTCCGTTAGGATTTTCTGTGAAATCCTAACAAACTGGTGTTAAATTACTAAAATACCCTTATTTTTTATTAATTTTTTTGTTTAACTCTTGACTCGTGGGTTTACCGGCGGATCTAACCCACCCGTATTGTGACTCACGGGGTCATATTTTTATTATTATATTAAAAAAGAAAAAGAAAAGAAGAAGATGAGTGGGTGACTTGCCGGTGTCACCCGCCAGTGGGTCACTTATGACCCAACGGAGGGTCACAAGTGACACACCAGCAGTCACCGGCGGGTCACAAACATTTTTTTTATAAAAAAATATAATAATTAAAATAATAATTTTTTATTTATAAATAAGGGTAAATTTAGAATTTAAAAAAATTAGGGGTATGAATGACTTTTACTCATTTGACCGTTTAATTTAACTGTAAAATCCTAACGGAATGAGCAAAGTGGAAGAAAATAAAAATTTGATACATCAAAGTGAGAGTTTTTGAATAATATGAAAGTGTCCGTAAAAAGCGCGAAAATTTAGGATAGATAAGTGAAGTTTTCCCAAACATAAAAGATGGAGTATTAGAGAAAGAATTTGGTCTCCAAAATGTGGTGAGAGATTTGACAAGCCTTAAAATATAGAGAAATAAAGAGCTTGATATTTATTTTTTATTTTCTATAAAATTTAACTAAATCTTTGCTAAAAATAAAATTTAAAGAGCTCGTTAAAAATGCTTTAATGTATAAGCTGTGTCTGTGACTAATATGGTATGGAAACTATTAAATTATCGCTAATATGGGAGCTATATATTTATGAAGACTCAGTCGTCGTGGCTAGCTAATAGCTACAACACGACTAGCCAGCTCACGATGGAGGTGGTTTTTGACGATGACCATCAAATCAAGTGGCAATATCGAGGACTTGTGGTAGTAAAGGGTCATTAGTCATCGTCTATGACCATGTTGCATGTATATGGTCGAGGAAGAGGATAATCTTTTTCCGACAGCATTATCTGTTTGCGAAATTGCGAAGAAGCTAGCGGAGGTGGGCGCTTTCCATGGATGACTGACATGGGAATCTAATCAATAAAGATTTTACCCTATGAAGATGTTCCGGGTCCACCAGCCTCAATAATTTTTCCACTTACATTTAGGGGTGGCAAAATGGGTACTCATACACGACCCGATTAGACTTGCGGGTACCCGTTACACGATTAGCCTATACCCAGACACGACCCGTTTAGCTAAACGGGTAATCGGGTTGACATGATTATGACACGAAAATAATCGGGTAACCCGACACGACCCGTTTTACCCGTTTAAAATAACCGGGTATAAATGGGTAGACACGACCCGACACGACCCGATTACCCTAAACTATAATTTTTTTTAAAAAAAATAAAAATAAAATTCAAAATTGTAATAATAATACTAATACATCAATATAGTCAATGCAAAAAATTGAGTTCTAACTTCTAAGAGATTAAAGGTTTTAATAAAGGATAAGAAAAAAAAAAAAAAAAAATTGGAAAGTGACCGTAATTGACAAATTGTACTCCAAAATAAATTACTAAACTCATAATTTCACCTAAACTTAAAAGTTAAAACAAGTAAGTTCATTTATTAAAATAGTCCACTTATACCAGCTAAACATCTAAAAGATGCCTGAAACACCTCCAATTTTAGGGTCTTTTTGGTAGGGGGGCTAGAAAAGTAAGAGGAATGAATAGGAAGGATGGAAAAAAAAAATTAGAAAAAAAATGACGAAGGGGTTGTTTTTCTTATACAAACTTTTGTTGGGAACTTGGGAAGGATGAAAAAGTATCTTGTAACTATTCATAGCGAATCAGCGATTACCTTGACACCATTCAAACCACTTATTCATGTCATTTTATCTCCTGCTTTCCTCCTATTTTTGCTGCAACTGGATGGAACATGGTGGGCCCATATGGAAACACATCATCCATCCCCTTCCTTTCCCACTATACCAACAAGAAGAGAAACTAAAGAGTAAAGTAAGGAGTCTGACTCTGAGGAGACTGAGGCGAGAGAGAACCGTGCGTGAGCTGCTGGCACGGAAAAATCAGAAAAACCGGGTGCGTGAGCTGCTGACCCGGGTCCAGAAAAAAACCAAGAAAAATAAAACCGGGTTGGCGGGTCCAGGAAAAAGGAAAAAAAAAACCAAGTCTGACGGGTTGACCCGCCAGACCCGGCGGGTCGACCCGTCAGACACGAAATTTCCGGGTCTTAATCGGGTAGACCCGATTACGACCCGAACCCGATTAGCCCAAACCCAATACCTGTTTTTTCGTGTCGTGTTCGTGTCGGATTTGCGGGTCGTGTCAAAATTGCCGGCCCTACTTACAAACTCCATCTGACCTCCCTGCACTGGTCCTCACTGTTCACCCTACTTTCTTCGCAATCCAGCTTCACATTGTGAATGGCAATTGAGCAGTATCCGCTAGATTAATTCTATAAGGTCAGAAACTATAAGGTCTCTCCTTTTCTCACCTTAAACATACTGATATTATAGTATCTAGTAATGCTATAAGCCTTTTTAGAGTTTTATTAGAGTCATCTTAAATGTGATATGGCTTTTAAAATAATCAATTGATCAAAGTTTAATAAATCACGTCTCAAATTCAACAATAATTTTAAAAGTTACATCACATTTGGGCGGACTCTAAGATGACTATAGGGGAACTTATAACATTATTCTATAGTATCCGCTAGATTGATTCTAAGTTAACTAATGAAGGCTTTTACGTAAATAGACAAAAACAATTGAGTAATTTGAAGAAATATTTAGGAAATTAAATAAATAGAGTTTGAGTTTGAGTTGATACTTACTAGGATTTATATACCTTGACTCAGGTCTTTATAGAACTTTATAGAGTTCATATTCTTAGCATAAGTGGATACATCTATAATTCTCTTAATTATTTTAAATTTTAAATACTATAGTATTATGTTTAAGGAGAAATGATTTACCTCAATATTTTTCCATATTTTCTCAATCTCATCGTACAAATTCAATATGTTTATCATTAGATCCACACAAATTTAATGGTTGATTCATCTATTCACTATAAAGATGGTTAAAAATATAAGAATTCTATCATTTCTCGCCAGCCTCCTCCAAAGCATCTAATTGTTAAAAAAAAGACCTATGTCTACTTTTTCGTCTCTTTGGACAGACAGAAACCCAATCACATGCAAAGCACGTGATTTTTTCAGTCGAAAATACCCTTAGGGTAAAGTGTAAAAAATAAAATTCTTAAAAAAGGTTAAATAGAAAAAATAAATAAATTAAAAAAAAAAAAAAACAGTAAACCAAAACAATAAACAAAAACAAAACAAAAGTCACGTGGGACACATGTGCTAGGTTTCCATCCAAAGAAGCAGAAAAAGTTTCAGATATCTTTTTGCCATATGTAGTTAGATATTTTGATAAGGTTCATCACCACTTTTTGAACATTAAAGGCCAAAACAGAAAATGGTGTATACTTTGAAAGAGTAAAGAATATTTTTTCCCCAAAAAAAAAAAAAAAAAATCATGCATTTACATGTTAGTATGTTACGAACATCACGATATTCCAACATTTCATTCAATTTTTCAACAAATTCATCAATAGTTTGTCCGCAGCAATTATTGAAAAGAAAGGACTGTTCTAATTTTTCCACGATATTCCAACATTTCATTCAATTTTTCAATGAACTCATCAATAGTTTGTCCCCAGCAATTATTGAAAAGAAAGGACTGTTCTAATTTTTCCACGATATTCCAACATTTCATTCAATTTTCCAACGAACTCATCAATAGTTTGTCCCCAGCAATTATTGAAAAGAAAGGACTGTTCTAATTTTTCCACGAGCTCATCAATAGTGTGTCCCCAGCATTTAGGGAAAGATCGACGGATCATTCTAATTGGACTGAGCCAAGTTGACGTCCTAGTCTCCACTCAAGTTTTGGGGATTATGATTCTTTGCATTTATTTTAAAGAAATTGTAGATTTTCAAATTACATAATTTAGACCCTTTTTAAGTATTAATACGCTTTGAAAACGCTACTTATTAAAAAAGTGGCATATTATCATGAAGGAAGCTAAAAAAAATTTTCCCTGCCAAAAGCCTTATTCTTCACTTTTATAAGGACACTTATTCTTCGTGAAATAAAAAGACAGTTTTTTATTCAATTTTTTTTTTTTTTAATGACATAAAAGGTAAGAATCTGATAAAAATATACTTAATTATCAATTGTAATATTCCACATTTTATATATACAACCATGCAGGTGGTTGGCAATTTTTCCTAATAGCATTCAAAAGCGATTAGGGTTATTAACGGTTTGCATTTTCACCTTTAATTATGGTGGCCCTTTCCTTAGTGTTTTGGTTAAAGAACTGTGGGACCCAATCTATTTGAATCCATTTTTGGTTTTATTTGTAGTTTTTATTTCGTGTAATTCTAGGTAGCCTACTTGTATCCTACTAAGAATGATGTGGCTATTAAAATCATCATTGGGCTTGTGATTGATCATTATTGAATTTTGATCAAATGATCATTTTAATAGTCATATCATTCTTAATAGGACACAAGTAGGACACAAATAGGCTACCTAGAATTACTCTTTTATTTCTTGCTTTGTATTTAATTACTGTTTTTGAGGTGTTTGTTGGGGTTTGCCACCCAACAAAAGATAATTGTAAAAGAAATTAAAGACAAAGCAAAATAAAGAATATAAGAAACAAGGATTTACATGGTTTGATTTATTACTTACATCTACTAGATAAAAGACCAAATTGCTACATTTTACTCTTATTCTTTGATATTGTTACAATACAAAAGATTCATATTTATAGAAATTTGGGGGTAGATAATCTAATTTGATTATCATCAAATTTAATTACAATCAAATCAATTAGATTTAATTATCATCAAATGTGATTACGTGAAAGTACAATTAATTACAATCAAATCCCATAATATATTCTAAAAACGTAATGGTTAAATTGCTCAGAAAAAACAAAACAAAACAAAAAGTGGCAAAGAAAAATCAAATCCTCTTTCACATTTTATTTTTATTGAAAACTACAAAACAAGAAGCAGAGCACGATTTTATGGTCAACTAGTTTGAGTCTGAAAAGTAATTAATAATGCATGCCTACCGTCTGCTTTACGTTCTACTCCTTTCTAGCTAGATCAGAAAACGACTTGACTTGAAAAAGAGAAAGAAAGCAAACAAAGAAGAAAATAAAAGAATATACGAACAACGGAGTATGGCAATAGAAAATTAGTTTTACGGGAGCAAAAACGTTTTATAGATGATTATATATAATTGGCTTCTATTGATAATAGTACATTCAGGCTTAATTTAGTTCGCATTAAATTTGAGTTTAAACTTGTAATCACTTGGGACGATCAGTTGATGCATGCTCTCTATACTCTGATCTACCATGTGTTAAAGTTCATACCATATGCTAAACTTAATTAGGACTTAGAAACTCTGCTTAATTCAATCATGAATATTCCTCAAACTTTCAAAGTTACTAGATATTTTCGTTTTTCTCTCCTTAATTAATGTTCTTGATATATAATATGCTTCTTTTAAAGTCTTGATTCGATCGTCAAACATTCCAGAGCTAGGGGTGCATTCCAAAACGCCAAAATGGGTCAAAAAAATTTCGTTAGCACATCCAACTTCGAACTGGGTCGAATGCAAACTAGGTCGGATACAAACCATGCTCCACATAGCCTAACATAATTCAATCTTGATATTCGATGAATGGCCTAGATCATCAACTTGGCTGTACTTGATATTTGTCAAACTTGAGAAAATCAGTTGAAATTATTGATCACTCGGAAATGAAACTGCACACTCTAGTCTATGTGGAGAACACGGAAAAGTTAACAGAAGACAAGTCAGAAGTTAGCGCACTGGCCGGGGCCTTCTAATTGATTGTTACCAAATTTTAAGGGTGGTATTCTCATGCGTGAGACCTTCTAGTAATTGATTGTTTAAAGCCGATTTGGATTCCTTCCAATTGGAGAGAAATTAGAGATTCTTCAACTGTTAATTGTGACCCTTCATTTTAAATTCAATGATCTATAAAATTATTTAAACTTTGGTAAAACAAAAGCTAGCATTTAATGCCTCGGTTATACAAAAGCGGTTGGTATTTTATAGACCGTTGAATTTAAAATGAAATATCACGATTAACAATTGAAAAATCTCCAATTTCTCTCAAATTGGAGGGAATCTCAATTCGTTTAAAGCATGTTGCGGATATATAAGAGTCGCGACCAAAAAGTCATAATTGTGTGGGCCATTCATATGGGATCATTTTCCTAGCTAGTAATTTAATTATGAGAGGTCAGTCATGGCTGCTAGCTAGCTAGGTTCATGAACTTGGTATAAGTCTTGTTGGCAACTTCCATACAATTTCTTCGCGACTTTTAGAAAAGGACGATAATATTGCATGGCTTTAATTATAAAAGGCGTGGCTTGGGCTTTGCTGCTTCACATGCACGCCAATTCATCAATATCCTAGAAAGAAAGAGAGAGAGAGAGATTGGGGTGCAAATGGTATTTCAGATCATTTTGTTATTGTGTTCCATTTCACTACAAAAAAAATGACATTTTCTGACGTGGCTACAGTATAAGTTTTTTTGCCACGTCAGCAATTTTCTGACGGGTGAATTTTAAAACGTCAGAAAATAATTTTCTGACGTGTGAACAGTGGCACGTCAGAATTTTCTGACGTGTCTGTTTTGACACGTCAGAAAATTCTGACGTGCTAAAAATTGGAACGTCTGGAAAATTTTAACGATTTTAAATATTTAAAAATTATTTATTTTCTGACGTGGCAAAAGTTACCACGTCAGAAAAATTCTGACGTGTCGGACTGCCACGTCAGAAAATTCTGACGTGGTGAATTGCCACGTCAGAAAATTCTGACGTGGCATTGTGCCACGTCAGCATTTTCTGACGTGGTAATTCACCACGTCAGAAAATATATTTAAATATATTATTATATATATATGTGCAGATATTTTTTTTTTCAAATAATTTTTTTAGAGTGATTTCCTGACGTGCCAGGTGTAGCACGTCAGAAAATTTTCAGAAATTTCCTCTAGCCATCCTGGCGGGCGTTTGAACTTTGAATTTTTTTGTTTTTTATCTTGTCTTTCCCCAGCGCGCCATGCCTCCTCATTTGTTTTTCCCACTCCCTCAATATATCTCCCTTCTGTCCACAGATTGAAGAAAGCCGAAGGCCGGAGAAGACAAAGAAAAGGCCGGAGAAGAGAAGAAGAAAAAGAAAAAGAAAAAGAAAGGGAGAAGATCAGAAGAAGAGAAGAAGAGAAGAAGAAAAAGAAAAAGAAAAAGAAAGGGAGAAGAGAAGAAGAGGAGAAGCTGCAAAAGAAAAAGAAAGGGATAAGAGAAGAAGAGGAGAAGCAGAAGAAAAAAAAACAAAAGGAGAAGATCAGAAGAAGAAGAGGAAGAAGAAGAGAAAATTAGAAGAGAGAGAAAGTAAAATGAGAGCTCACCATGGTGCAGATCGTGCAGATTGATCTGTGTTGGAGAAACACAGATCTGCACGTACGGCAGCGTGAGGGAGCTGCCGTGCGTGCAGAGTAATTCAAAAAAAAAAAATAATAATTTAATTAATTAATAATTAAAAATTCCAGAAAAAAAAAAATTAAAAAAAAAATTAATTAATTTTTATTTAATTTTTAATTTTCTGACGTGTGTCAGAACTACCACGTCAGAAAATTTTCTGACGTGGCAGAAATGACACGTCAGAAAATTTTCTGACGTGTCATTTCTGCCACGTCAGAAAAATTCTGACGTGGCAAAAATGCAACGTCAGAAAAATTTTCTGACGTGTGAGTGGGTAACACGTCAGAATTTTCTGACGTGTTGCCTAGTCACACGTCAGGAAATTTTTTTTCCTGACACCTACGTTTCTGACACTCGACACGCGTCAGAAACGACCCGTCAGAAAAATTTCCTGACGTGTCGGACACTGGAACACGTCAGGAAACTCATGTCAGGAAAAAATGGTTTTTTTGTAGTGTTTATGCAATATTTGTACAAGCAGCGGATTTTGCAATTAATAGTTCATGTGCAGAACGCTGTGGGAATGTTAGCATTCCATACCCTTTTGGAATAGGAGCTGGTTGCTACCTTGATCACTGGTTTGAAGTAGTTTGCAATAATAACGACTCTGGGTCCTCTCCCAAACTTGTTTTGAAGAAGCTCGACTTGGAGGTGCTCAACATTTCATTAGACACTCCTAATTCACGAAGCAGTACAGTTCTCGTCAATTATCCGACACTTTCTATTTGTAGTAATGGTTCAAAGAGCACAGCAAATGTGATGTTAGCAAACAGCCCTTTCATCTTCTCCCAGTACGAAAACATATTCGTCGCTATGGGTTGCGACTACTTTGCCACAATGACGTCCTCAGATGGTTCAATTATTGGGTGCAGGTCAAATTGTGATGATACGAGTAAAGTGATCATAAATGGTAGTTGCCATGGCTATAACTGCTGCCAAACCACAATTAGCTCAAACCTCGCTTCCTACGATACAACTATAGAACCAATAAATGCCAAGGCGCCTATCATGGAAGGATGCAAGTATGCATTCTTGGCAGAAGAAAAGTGGTTCAAGACCCAATACCCATTCTCAAATAAGTCGTACGCTCCTGTCGTGTTGGAATGGGGGATTCCAAATACATCATTAACCAATATCTCAATTCAGATAGGCAATTATGGCGCGGACCTCGAGTACTATTGTTATAGTCGTTCAGCGAGTGACAATAGTACTATTTCAGCGAGTAACCCGAGTAGCTCAACTATTTCATGTTATTGCACAGATGGCTTTGAAGGAAATCCCTATCTTCTTGAAGGATGTCAAGGTAAAGTTTTTGTAGCACTCCATTTATCTCTTTAATTCTTCTTTTCTTTTTCGTTTATGTGTTAATTATATAGTTCTATGAATTAAATTCGCAACACTTGTAAGAAGAGTAGTGTAGTAATATTGTTGATCAATTACACGTGTGGCCGTGAATATAATCATGGGGAAAAATAAAACACAATTTTGATAAATTTGTGTGAAATTTAGTTTGACAAAGAGAAGCTTTGTACTTTATTTGTAAACTTTTTATAGTAAAAAATAACGTTTCCTCGTATTAGTAGTGTAAATGCGGGCAGATATTATATAATTGCTCACAGATGCGGGTCGGGTTAGCAAAAACTATTATTGGTATATGTAGGTGTGGATAATGGTTTGAGAGTATGTGGATACGATTAATAACCATATCCGCATACCCTTTATATATATAATTATATTTAATAAATTCACCAAAACCACTTTATTTTGGTGTTTAATGTCAAAATGAAAATGTTTTTATATATCTAATCCAAAACATCTTCATTTTATGTTTACATTGTTTTTCAAAAGTAATGTGAAATCGATATATTTTGGGAATGTTAGGTGCATGTTTTCCGAGTGTTCTCCTTGTATTATCCAGATCTTAGGTGGATATTATTTTTTTTAGAAATAAAAAAAGAAACGTTCCCTTATTTCTCTCATTAGGTTTTTAAAAAATAATATATACCTAGGACTAAGAGAATACTATGAGAGCACCTAACATTTTCCTTTTCAAAACACTAAGGCATAAAATAAATTAAAACAATCCCCCGACCTAAATTATTTTTAGAATTGTTTAAAATAGGTCATAATAGAGACTCAAAGAAGGTAATAAAAAAAAAAAAAAAAAAAAAAAAAAAAAAAAAAAAAGATAGACTAAATAAGCACAAAAAACGCATAGGCCATAAAAATTATAATAATATTAATTGAAATGATTGAATTTATTTATTTTAAGCTTCTAAGATAATTGATTTGAATTTTGGTGCTATATATATATATATATCATATGCTAACCGCGTTTGTCTCGTTACATGTCAGATATTGACGAATGCAAGAACGACAACATCAGCTGTTTCAATAATGGATATTGTGTAAATACTCCTGGGTATTACATGTGTTACGGGCAAGTTGACACCAAGACTCGGGCTAGACTGCTCACCATAGGTATGTTTACTTCTTTTTTCTTTTTCTTTTTTTTAAATGATAGCTATATTTACTTGGATCAAAGTGTTAAGGCCTCTCATTTTATTTTTCTTTTGAAAAAGGAGCCAAAAACCACCCACACAATATAAATATAAATCTCATACTTTGACTGATTTTCTTTCATTTTCCTTCTTTCAATTGGTCCCACTTGTTTTGGATGTACATTCTTTTAGGAGAGTTGCTATATATTATGCTTTATGGAGTACATTTTTAACACACTTGTTTTGAGAAAAACAAAATTGGGCACATCTTCTGAAAAAAATTAAAAGGATAAAATGGACTCGCCGATTACATTTCTAAAACTTACGTTTCTTTTTATATATATTTTTCGTATACTTTCTATATATGCAATTGATGTTCAACAAATATATCCCTCAAATTCACTTATGACTATCTAGAGGTACGTATGCTTCAAGTATATAATTGATTTTGAGATATATTGGAACCTTTTTTTTTTTTTTTTTTTTTGAGAAAATATTGGAACCTTTTATGATCATGATATCTTAAAATTCTTAACAATTGCATGAGTGTGCAATTCTTAAAATAGTTTAAATGAACACAAGATTTTGCAGATTAGTAATGCTAAATATCATTTTCATGTTCCGCTTGTATCCCTTCAAAATTGATGTAGTTTTTAAAATCTTCATTGAATCAAAATATCTATCATAAATCTAATGGTGATTTTAAAATCACATCAGTTTTAGAAAGACACGAATGATATAAGGAAGATTTCTAGCATGACAAGATAATCATTTTGAAACAAACAAAAAAAAACATAATTGCAAGAATGAGATTCTTTAGCTATTCACTCAAGGAGGGTGGCCAACCACTCCCCAAAAGGATTTTTTTGAGGTTGAGCAAACACTCATGAGGGTCGACCACCCCCATAAGCCTTAAGAGTGTGGTTGGCCATATCCTCAACTCTTGATGGGGTGGTTTGGTCACCTTTTGACGCTTAATGGGGATGGTCGAACACTTCATTGGGATGGCTGACCACCCCAAAAATCTTAAGGGGTGGTGCATTCAACCTCTTCAGGTGTTGGCTATGAAGAAATCATTTCCTCTAAGTTTTTTTAAAATAATGGTTACAATTTTTAAAATTGTAGGTATGGGAGTCTAATGCAAACATTTAAACCTTCATACTTTTACTGTCAAATCATTTTCCTCCCTCAATAGCCCATTTTTTACCATCTCCTTCTTTTGGAATACTTCAACTTCAATAATCAAAATATTTTAACATATTTTTGTTACACGATAGTTTGTGAGGCTAATTTCTAGCATTAAGAGAATATGTCTCTCTAATTTAAGTCAATGTTCTCAATCAAATCTATTGATATAACCTTTTAACTACAATAATTAATCTTTCATGTTACATTACGTTAAGCAGGTCTTACGAGTGGCTGCCTTGGGTTATTGGTTATGCTTGTTGGTGGATGGTGGTCCTATAAATTGATAAAGAAAAGGAGGATAATTAAACAGAAGAACATGTTCTTCAAACGAAATGGTGGTCTTTTGTTAAAACAACAATTATCTTCACATGAAGCCAATATTGAGAACACCAAATTGTTTGATTCAAAAGATTTGGAGAAGGCCACTGACCGTTTTAATGCGAATAGAATACTTGGCCAGGGAGGACAAGGCACTGTTTACAAAGGTATGTTGGCAGACGGAAGAATCGTTGCTGTGAAAAAGTCCAGAGTAATTGATGAAGGAAAACTTGAAGAATTCATCAATGAAGTTGTCATTCTTTCACAAATTAACCACAGGAATGTGGTTAAGCTGATTGGTTGTTGTTTGGAGACCGAAGTTCCTCTTCTAGTTTATGAATACATTCCTAACGGAACGCTTTTCCAATATGTTAATGGCCAAATTGAGGAGTTTCCACTAACATGGGATATGCGGTTACGAATTGCAACTGAAGTAGCAGGAGCTCTTTTCTACTTACACTCAGCAGCTTCCTCGCCCATTTATCATCGGGACATTAAGTCTACAAACATACTCTTAGATGAAAAATACAGAGCTAAAGTAGCTGACTTTGGGACTTCAAGATCCATCAATGTTGATCAAACTCACTTAACCACCCTAGTGCATGGCACTTTTGGATACTTGGACCCTGAGTATTTCCAGTCAAGCCAATTTACAGAAAAGAGTGATGTTTATAGTTTCGGTGTTGTCCTTGCTGAGCTAGTAACTGGAGAAAAAGCAATCTCCTCAACAAGGACACAAGAATCTAGAAGTTTAGCCACATATTTCATTCAATCTGTGGAGGAGAACAATTTGTTTGATATTATTGATAGTCGAGTTTTGAAGGAAGGTAAAAAAGAAGAGATCATTGCGGTCGCGAACCTTGCAAAAAGGTGCTTGAACTTAAATGGGAAGAAAAGACCTACGATGAAAGAAGTCGCAAAGGAGTTGGAGGCAGTTCAAACGTTGCAAAACGCTACTAACCTTCAGCAAAACTATGAAGAGATTGAATATGTCCGAGCAGAAATGTACGAGCCATGGGATGCTGCTCCTTCATCAACAATGTCAACTTCATCTGTGGACGCCCAACCATTATTACCTTCTCAATCAGTATGAATCAATATTTGTTTAATGTCATGTTGTAGGCTACATAATTTGTTGTGTACTTTGTTTTCTAGTAGTCATTTCAAGAATCTTCTAAGAACATGGATTAACCATATTCAATTGTCTTATGATAGTATAAGGTAGCAGAAATCTCTATGTCTATTTTTATAAGAATCAATTTTGTTGTCTGTGTCAAATTAGGCCTTAAGCTACTTTACTAAGTATTTTGTCGTATGAGTAGCTCTCTTTTCTACCTCAGGATTTCCACTATAGTTCGTGCTTTAATGGCAAAGCAAAATCATTAGAATTCAACACTTCCATTTTGACTACTAGACCAAACTCTATGTCAAATACTATAGCCACAGAACTACTAAAGCCATCGGGTACCCTCCTTTTTGATCATGTGCCTCCATACATGGGCATGAGCTTCGAGTTTGACCCAAAGGTAATTAGCATAGCCAATTCAGTCGTCCATCGTTATCTTCTAATTACTTGTGACCAATAGCAAGGAGATTGTGGTTGTAAAAGGGTTATAAATATTGTCTATGATCACGCATGTACACATGGTCGAGAATAATCTTTTTCCAATAGGATGCTTGTGAAGACGTGGAGATGGACGTTTTCGTGACTAAAAGTCATTACAATCACTTTTAATTAGGCCTTTAATTAATTTTACAATATCCTATATCTTGATTTAATTAAATCTTGAAATTGGATGAATGGCCCAGATCATGAGGCCTTCTAATTGATTGTTTAACGCATGTTACGAATATATATGATGCGCCCAAAAAGCCACAATTGTGGACCATCCATTTGGGTCAACCATGGCTGCTAGCTTCATGCACAGAAGGCAACTTGGTCTTCTTGGCGACTTCTAGAAGGAAGATAATCGCTTATGAAAGCAAGCAGGGGGAGGGCCTTGGGCTTTGCTGCTTCACACGCTCATTCATCATCCTAGAAAGAAAGACAGAGAGAGAGATGGTGGTGCAAATGGTGTTTCAGAGCATTTTGTTATTGTTTTCAATTTACGCATTTGTGCAAGCAGCGGGCTTTTCAATCAGTTCATGTCAACCAAGCTGTGGGGATGTTAACCTCAAATACCCTTTTGGAATAGGAGCCGGTTGCTACGCTGATGCCTGGTTTGAAGTAGTTTGCGGAAATGACTCTTTGGCCTCTCCCTCTCCCAAACCTTTCTTGCGGATCCTCAACTTGGAGGTGCTCGACATTTCAAAAGGCATGTTGGTAGATGGAAGAATCATTACAATGAAAAAGTCCAGAGTGATTGATGAAGGAAAACTCGAAGAATTCATTAATGAAGTTGTCATTCTTTCACAAATTAACCACAGGAATGTGGTTAAGTTAATTGGCTGTTGTTTGGAGACTAAAATTCCTATTGTAGTTTATGAATACATTCCTAACGGAACGCTTTTTCAAGATGTTAATGGCCAAATTGTTATAGGCTACATCGCATTATTTGGTACCATTTACCCATCGATGTGTAAATATATAAACAACCAATTATTGTATATAGTAAATTTTTCAAAATGAAGGGAGAAAAAAAATATTAGGGCTGGCAATTTTGACACGACTCGATAACCCGACACGAAATTAGCGGGTTTGGGTCATAAACGGGTCGACCCGTTTATGAGTGTCTGGCGAGTCACGTCACGGGTCGACCCGCAGGTGACCCGCCAGACTCGTTTATTTTATTTTTTATTTTTATTTTTAAACTTTTAGCTTAAAGGAAAAAGTGAAAAACGCGTCTCCTCTAGATCCAGAATCCTCCAGAGTCCCAGACCCTCTCGACCTCACTCCTCAATCCTCACCTCACCCAGCCACGGCCCATGCCCACACCACCGCCGCTCCTTCACTGCCGCTCTCTCTCTCTTTCTCGCCGCTCCTCCACTCCTCAGTCCTCACACAGCCACGCCCCACACCACGTCACTGCCGCTCCTCCACTGCCGCTCCTCCACTGCCGCTCTCTCTCTTCCGCCGATGTCGCATCCGGTATGTATCTCTCTCTTCAGTCTATTGCTCTCTCAAGTCTCATGCTCTGATTTTGTGGGATTTGCTTGGTGGATGGTTGTTGTTTGTACAGTGTTAAATTTGTTCCCTTTACACCTAGAAAGCGGCGTTCCTCTTCAATACACGACGAGAACGTGGTGGCGTTCCTCCTCAAATCCCAATCAAGGGTCTGGGGAGAGAGTTCGGTTAGAGCCTAGAGGCAAGAGCACCATCTCCGAGAATGAAACATAGAGGCTTGAAAAATAGAGCACGGAGAGTGAGGAAGCCATAAATTAATAGAGACCGGAAGGCTCTCTCCTTTGTCTCAATCGACCCTCCTCCTCCTCCTCCAAACCCCATATACCTGCCTACCCCTAAATCCCACCTCTAATTTTTCAAGCCTCCTCCTGGGATTCCTCGCCGCACAGAACGATGACAAGATTTTGATGAGAACTAGGACGTCTGATTAATTCGTTGATTCCTTTTGTTTGAGATCTGTCTTTTTTTTTTCTTTTTTTTTTTGTCATGATTTGAGTTTAGTGAATTTCTCATGATGTTAGCATTAATGTGAAAATGGAAGGAGATTTATTAGTTATTGAATGTCAATATTTTTACAAATATGAGGTTTTTATGTTTTGCTTCATTGCATGATATATATATATATATATATATATATATATATATAAAACAAAAAAAAAAATCATTTTTTTAGTTAAACAGGTAAACGGGTCGTGTCGGGTTGTATCGACCCGGCACGACCCATTATTTTAAACGGGTCTCACGGGTCGTGTCAGGTGACCCGTGAAAATACGCGTGTCGTGTCGGGGGGTCCGACCCGTTTATTAAGCGGGTCGTGTTTGGGTATTGCTTAAAAAGGTCGTGGGTACCCGCGAATCGTAAACGGGTCGACTCGCAAACCTGTTTTGCCAGCCCTAAAAAATATTAATGCTACCGGGATTCAAAGACCAAGAACTTGCAGGATGGTATGCCTATGCCTATCGAAAAGATCCAAAGAACAAAAATGACTAAATGTGTATTTCGAAATGGGCACTTCACTTGATTTTGATAAGGTAAGCTCATGCATTTGAGCTTCGTGCTGTGGTTCTATCAGACATTTTTAATGATACTGCTTGATATAGGGGTGTCAAGGTAGTTACGGTTAGCGGTTATTGGCAATAACCGCTAACCGTAACCGCCTTAGCGGTTAGTAGATTTTCCTAACCGCTAACCGCCTAGCGGTTAACGGTTAGCAGTTAGTGAAATAGATAACCGCCCGCTAACCGCTTTTTCAAAATTGAGCTTTTTTTTTTTGGCTTTTTGGGCGTTTTTGGGCTTTCTTTAAGGTTTTTGGGGCCTTTTTGGGCTTTTTTCTTACCCTCATTTATTATTATTTTTTTTAGTGTCTTCTTGAGCCCAATTGCTATAAAAAGAGCACATATTGAAAAATCAAAAAAATTTGACCCAAAATTTACATTTACTTGTACTTTAAAAAAATTTCCTTAAATATTAAATCATAACCCGTTAACTTTTTTTTTTTTTTTTTTTTAAAAAAACAACATATAAAAAAAAAAAAAAAAAAAAAAAATTCAACACAACATATAAAAAAAAGTTCATAATTCAAACAACTGTCATAACATATAATGAAGTACATTAATACTTAAATTGTGTTTATAAGTAACACATTAATTGGTCATTGTTTAATCCAATGTCAATTACTTAATTTGATATTATACGAATCATATCATTATTATACATTAATAATATGATTCACTTGAAGTCTTGAATAAAGTATTTGAATTGTCATTGAATCATATGATTAAGCATTGATATTATACATTTATATTATTCATATGCATATGTAGACTTATATAAACTTATAAGTTTACAACATACATTGAAATAAGTCTCTAGATATTTAATTGTTGTATTAGTATGAATTGGTATACTTATGAGTTATGTCATATTATATATGTATAATTTGTTATTATATAATCAAATGATTTAATGATCAATTAATCATGTGATATAATCATATAAATTATAGTGATAATATATTAATATTCAAATTGTGATTTAATTATTTTTTAAAAAAATTATGATTTAATAATCAAATGATTATATGATATAATCATATAAATTATAGTGATAATATATTAATACTCAAATTGTGATTTAATTATTTTTAAAAAAAATTTGTGATTTAATGATGAAATGATTATGTTATATGTATAAATATTTTTATAATTATAATTATAAAAATATATTATATAAAAAGGCGGTTAATGGTTTGCGGTTACGGTTAGTAAACCCAATAACCGCTAACCGCTAACCGTTAGGCGGTTAGGCGGTTAGCGGTTAATACGGTTAAGAGGTTAGCGGTTATAACGGTTAGCAGTTAGCGGGTGGTTTTTAACCGCCCGCATTGACACCCCTAGCTTGATACATAACAGAAGAGGAACGTTAGGACATGTTAACAAATTTTTAAATTAGAAAATAAACTTCATTCAGGTTTGTAAATTCTAAATTTGACCCCAAATTTATCATCTCGTAAAAGATTTATTACCAATTAACTTTTGTGGCTTTCTAGAATACTTGAGCAACCATTCATCTAACTAGGGGTGTCAATGCAGCGGTTAAAAACCACCCGCTAACCGCTAACCGCTTAACTGCTTAACTGTATTAACCGCTAACCGCTATAAGCGCCTAGCGGTTAGCGGTTATTATGTTTACTAACCGTAACCGCTAATCGCCTTTTTATATAATTATAATTATAAAAATATTTATACATATAACATAATCACTTGATCATTAAATCACAATTTTTTTAAAAAATAATTAAATTACAATTTGAGTATTAATATATTATCACTATAATTTATATGATTATATCACATGATCATTTGATCATTAAATCATTTGATTATATAATAACAAATTATACATATATAATATGACATAACTCATAAGTATACCAATTCATAGTAATACAACAATTAAATATCTAGAGACTTATTTTCAATGTATGTTATAAACTTATAAGTCTATATATGTTATAAGTCTATATAAGTCTACATATGCATATGAATAATATAAATGTATAATATCAATACTTAATCATATGATTCAATGACAATTCAAATACTTTATTCAAGACTTCAATTGAATCATATTATTAATGTACAATGATGATATGATTCGTATAATATCAAATTAAGTAATTGACATTGGATTAAACAATGACCAATGTGTTACTTATAAACACAATTTTAAGTATTAATGTATTATCATTATATGTTGTGACAGTTGTCTGAATTCTGAACATTTTTTTATATGTTGTGTTGAATTTTTTTTTTTTTCTTTAAAAAAAGTTAACCGGTTATGATTTAATATTTAAGGAAATTTTTTTAAAGTACACGTAAATGTAAATTTTGGGTCAAATATTTTTGATTTTTCAATATGGGTCTTTTTAGAGCAATTGGGCCCAAAAAGACACTAAAAATACAAAAAAAAAAAAAGGTAAAAAAAAGCCCAAAAAGGCAAAAAAAAAAAGCCAAATTTTGAAAAAGCGGTTAGCGGGCGGTTATCTATTTCACTAACCGCTAACCGGTGGTTAACCGCTAGGCGGTTAGCAGTTGCGGTTAATGAAATCTACTAACCGCTAAGGCGGCTACGGTTAGCGGTTATTATCAATAACCACTAACCGTAACCGCCTTGACACCCCTATATCTAACACCTTTAATGCTAGAGCAATTCTAGGAATGTGTAAACAACCTTGAACACCTAGCACATTTATTGCTGCTACCCACAACAACTACTCTTTTACGCTACTTTTCATCCACGCCCTTTCATTAAGCTTTACACCCCCTGTCAAGACTACTCTTCCCTTCTCCTTTTCAGTTTTATCCCTTAATTTTCTGTGTCTCCTTTAGGGGTGAGAAGTGGCAGTTAATACCCACCCACTAATTGCTAACCGCACTAATAGTTAATCATCAATTGTACTAACCGCTTTTTAAGGCGGTTAGCAAAAATCGCTAACCGCCTATAAGGTTACGGTTAACGGTTTTAGATTTTTTCAAAACCGCTAACCGTTAACTGCTAGCCGCATATATATATATATATATATATATATATAAATCTAGAAACGATGTCGTATATAGTATGATATTATCGTATTACCAAATAAACAACATCGTTTTTTTTTTTAGAAAAAGAATATAGTTTTTAAATTTTTTCTTTTAAAACTACGGCTATTAAAGTTATTAACCGCTAATCACCTAGGCGGTTACGGTTAGCAGTTTTAGCTAATAACTGCTAATCGTAACTGCCTTTTCACCCCTATTCTCCTTCCTTCCATCTTCTGAAACTTCCGTATCGCTCACCTTATTCTTCCTTTCATGCTTTTGCCATACTCAGCCCGAGTAATTTTAGACATCTCTTCCTCGTCCTCCGATTCCATCTGCATCCCATCCCATGAAAGGCGAATGACAGAGGGATTTATAGAATTACATTAATAACGCGCGATTTTTCTTTTTTCTTTTTTTGTTTTTTAGGATGAACCTGTTATATATATAAACATATTTTGTTGGACAATATTGTATTTGTTACAATGAAATGTTGTGAAATATCAATTACGTATAGTGAAATATTGTAAATATTTTATAAACTTATATATATGAATATTTCGTTTACTATATATATATATATATATATATATATATATATTTGCGACCCTTAAGTGCAATGACAATTACAAAGAATTATCACCAAGAGCGATTTCAATGAACTCTCTATTAATTAATTAAAATTTGGTTAAAAAACTTATTTTTTTTATAGTTTAATTATCAGCTATGCAAAAGTATCAAATAATGAACTATCTAAATTTTACTTTATTCTATGTAAATAAAAATTTTATTCTATCTTCCATCATTTTTTTTTCTCAAAAGCACACCCACAAACACATAAGAGCGAGAGATAAAGTGCGAAAAAAAATAAAAACATAAAGGAGAAACTTCACTTACCCCCCTCAAACTTTCGCGCTTTTTGCATGCATCCTCTTATTGTTCAAAAACTTTTACTTTGATGTATCAAATTTTTATTTTCTTTCATTTTTCCCATTCCGTTAGGATTTTCTGTGAAATCCTAACAGACTGGTGTTAAATTACTAAAATACCCTTATTTTTTATTAATTTTTTTGTTTAACTCTTGACTCGTGGGTTTACCGGCGGATCTAACCCACCCGTATTGTGACTCACGGGGTCATATTTTTATTATTATATTAAAAAAGAAAAAGAAAAGAAGAAGATGAGTGGGTGACTCGCCGGTGTCACCCGCCGGTGGGTCACTTATGACCCAACGGAGGGTCACAAGTGACACACCAGCAGTCACCGGCGGGTCACAAACCTTTTTTTTTAAAAAAAATATAATAATTAAAATAATAATTTTTTATTTATAAATAAGGGTAAATTTAGAATTTAAAAAAATTAGGGGTATGAATGATTTTTACTCATTTGACCGTTTAATTTAACTGTAAAATCCTAACGGAATGAGCAAAGTGAAAGAAAATAAAAATTTGATACATCAAAGTGAGAGTTTTTGAATGATATGAAAGTGTCCGTAAAAAGCGCAAAAATTTAGGATAGATAAGTGAAGTTTTCCCAAACATAAAAGATGGAGTATTAGAGAAAGAATTTGGTCTCCAAAATGTGGTGAGAGATTTGACAAGCCTTAAAATAGAGAGAAATAAAGAGCTTGATATTTATTTTTTATTTTCTATAAAATTTAACTAAATCTTTGCTAAAAATAAAATTTAAAGAGCTCGTTAAAAATGCTTTAATGTATAAGCTGTGTCTGTGACTAATATGGTATGGAAACTATTAAATTATCGCTAATATGGGAGCTATATATTTATGAAGACTCAGTCGTCGTGGCTAGCTAATAGCTACAACACGACTAGCCAGCTCACGATGGAGGTGGTTTTTGACGATGACCATCAAATCAAGTGGCAATATCGAGGACTTGTGGTAGTAAAGAGTCATTAGTCATCGTCTATGACCATGTTGCATGTATATGGTCGAGGAAGAGGATAATCTTTTTCCGACAGCATTATCTGTTTGCGAAATTGCGAAGAAGCTAGCGGAGGTGGGCGCTTTCCATGGATGACTGACATGGGAATCTAATCAATAAAGATTTTACCCTATGAAGATGTTCCGGGTCCACCAGCCTCAATAATTTTTCCACTTACAAACTCCATCTGACCTCGCTGCACTGGTCCTCACTGTTCACCCTACTTTCTTCGCAATCCAACTTCACATTGTGAATGGCAATTGAGCAGTATCCGCTAGATTAATTCTATAAGGTCAGAAACTATAAGGTCTCTCCTTTTCTCACCTTAAACATACTGATATTATAGTATCTAGTAATGCTATAAGCTTTTTTAGAGTTTTATTAGAGTCATCTTAAATGTGATATGGCTTTTAAAATAATCAATTGATCAAAGTTTAATCAATCACGTCTCAAATTCAACAATAATTTTAAAAGTTACATCACATTTGGGCGGACTCTAAGATGACTATAGGGGAACTTATAACATTATTCTATAGTATCCGCTAGATTGATTCTAAGTTAACTAATGAAGGCTTTTACGTAAATAGACAAAAATAATTGAGTAATTTGAAGAAATATTTAGGAAATTAAATAAATAGAGTTTGAGTTTGAGTTGATACTTACCAGGATTTATATACCTTGACTCAGGTCTTTATAGAACTTTATAGAGTTCATATTCTTAGCATAAGTGGATACATCTATAATTCTCTTAATTATTTTAAATTTTAAATATTATAGTACTATGTTTAAGGAAAAATGATTCACTTCAATATTTTTTCATATTTTCTCGATCTCATTGTACAAATTCAATATGTCTACCATTAGATCCACACAAATTCAATGATTAATTCATCTATTCACTATAAAAATGATTAAAAATATAAGAATTCTATCATTTTTCGCCAGCATCCTCCAAAGCATCTAATTGTTAAAAAAAAAGACCTATGTCTACTTTTTCGTCTCTTTGGACAGACAGAAACCCAATCACATGCAAAGCACGTGATTTTTTCAGTCGAAAATACCTTTAGGGTAAAGTGTAAAATATAAAATTCTTAAAAAAGGTTAAATAGAAAAAAAAAAAAAAAAAAAAATTTTTAAAAAACAGTAAACCAAAACAATAAACAAAAACAAAAAAATAAAACAAAACAAAAGTCACGTGGGACACAGGTGCTGGGTTTTCATCCAAAGAAGCAGAAAAAGTTGTCAGATATCTTTTTGCCATATGTAGTTAGATATTTTGATAAGGTTCATCGTCCCTTTTTGAACATTAGACGCCAAAACAGAAAATGGTGTATACTTTGAAAGAGTAAAGAATATTTTTTCTCCCAAAATATATATATAATGCATTTACATGTTAGTATGTTACGAACATCACGATATTCCAACATTTCATTCAATTTTTCAACAAATTCATCAATAGTTTGTCCGCAGCAATTATTGAAAAGAAAGGACTGTTCTAATTTTTCCACGATATTCCAACATTTCATTCAATTTTTCAACAAACTCATCAATAGTTTGTCCCCAGCAATTATTGAAAAGAAAGGACTGTTCGAATTTTTCCACGAGCTCATCAAAGTGTGTCCCCAGCATTTAGTGAAAAGATCGACGGATCATTCTAATTGGACTGAGCCAAGTTGACTTCCAAGTCTTCCCTCAAGTTTTGGGGATTATGATTCTTTATATTTATTTTAAAGAAATTGTAAATTTTCAAATTACATAATTTAGACTGTTTTTAAGTATTAATACGCTTTGAAAACGCTACTTATTAAAAAAGTGGCATATTATCATGAAGGCAGCTAAAAAAATTTTCCCTCCCAAAAACCTTATTCTTCACTTTTATAAAGACACTTATTCTTCATGAAATAAAAAGACAGTTTTTGATTCTTTTTTTTTGGATAATTAAGTGTGTGGATAATTATCAAGCGGTGAACACAAAGGGAGTGGCTTTGTACGACTCCTCCGTATATAAGTCACTCTCAACGTGGCACGACATCGAAGAAGCCCGAAGGTGCCAAGTTTCAAGCGCTTCGAAGGTGCCAAGTGTGTGGGAGCAACGAGGAAGCGGACGTTATTGTTGTGGATGGCTCGTGAATGCACAGGCCTTTTGACGACAAAATTAACTCCAAAATTCTCTACGGAATTTTTTGTTCGGGTCTACCGCTCGGAATTGCTCGACCCACGCGCCAGATTCACACGTGTATTGTTTACACAGTCTACGTGACATTATGTTGTCATCCTGTCTATAAATACAACAGCGGTGTGCTGACTTTCACTTTTTTTTTAAAAAAAAAGGCTGAGAATGAACACATTCAATAAATATATTACAGAAAATTTGTTGCGAAATATGAATACATATTCTTTGAAAATTCTTCGCATAAGATTTTAATATATATATATTCCTAGTCTAAAAGTTTTTTATGTCTTTAACTTTGAAAAAAGAAGAAGATATATATGTCAGTTTTTTAAGGTAGGACTTATCTGGGTGTTTTGATTATTGTCTTTTATTTTATGTTCTAAGAACAAAAATATTAACAAACAATTCAAAATACAAAAATAATTTTTATATTTATGTCATATTATAATTTTTTTTTCAAACTAAAAACAAAAATTACCCTCCAAACACACTTAATTATCCACACTTAATTATCCACACATTTGGTCTTTTATTCGGTGAACGTAAATCATAGACCGAGCCATGTAACTTATGGTTTCTTATTTTCTTTAGGGTTAAATACTATTCCAATATCTGTTGTTTGTACGAAAATCAAATAGCCACATGTGTTTTAAAAAATATCGCAAATGGTACATGTGGTAAGGCAATAAACCCACTTAGTACTTCCGTTAAGATTTCATTAAGTTTTTTAAGGAAATGTCACGTCATCCTTACACGTAGATGCTACATGGCGTAGTACTTGAGTTTTTGGGTGGCACGTCATATTAAAAAAAAAAAAAAACCAAAAAAAGGACGTTGCACTGGGGGTGGTTCGGCCACCCCATTCGTCCTGTGGTGGTTCGGCCACCCCAGGCTAGCCGTCTGTCAATATTTTTTAAAAAATTAATATTTTTAATTAATTAATTGTATGGACACATGTCATACCGTGATTGGTGTTGACGTGATGTTTCGTCAAATTTTAAATGAAATTTTGACGGATGAACCATCGTCGTCTTTAAGCAAACCAGAGGGACCTCCTGTGATAAAAAGTAAGCTATAAACTTATTTGTTGATATTATTACAATACAAAATACTCATATTTATAAGATAATTGAGGTAGATAATCTGATTTGATTACCATCAATTATCATCAAATCTGATGACTTGAAATTACAATTAATTACAATTAAATTTCTAAATCAAATTCCCTAATATATTCTGACAATATAATGGTTAAACTGCTCAGAAAAAAGTGGAAAAGAAAAATCAAATCCTCTTTCACTTTTTTTATTGAAAACAACAAAACAAGAAGCAGAGGACGATTTTATGGTCAACAAGTTTGAGTCTGAAAAGTAATAATGCATGCCTACCGTCTGCTTTACGTTCTACGCAAGTTTGAAGCCGCCTGAATATTCTTTGGAAAACAATTAAATGTAGATTGAAATGCGTAAAAGTCTCTTATTAGGCATGTTAAGTTCTGGGACTTGTCTAAAGTCCTTATCATTCCTTTCTAGATCAGAAAATGACTTGACTTGAAAAAGACAATGAAAGCAAACAAAGAACTAGTCTATGTGGAGAACACGGAAAAGTTAACATGCAGAAGACAACTCAAAAGTAGGGGTGTAAATGAGCTGAGCTTGAGCGAGCTTATCTTGTTTGAGCTCGGTTTGTTTAAATTTTACTCGAGCTCGAACTCGAGTCGAGCTTAAGGATGAGCCAAAAAATCGAGCTCAAATTCGAGTTTATAATAAGTCAAGCTGAGCCGAACTAGTTCACAAGTTGACTCTTATATTTAATTTAATTTGTTTAATTTATTAATTTATTTTTTTATTATAAATTTAAACTTGAAGTACCCTTAAACGGCTCAAGAAGCCAGCTTGTATATGAGCATTTGCTTAGTCTGGCTAGCGGAGTATGGAGCCCGAGTCAATACAGTAAGGCACTTGGTTTCGAAAAAAGAGGATATGCATCATTTTATAATAAAATGATGCTATTAGGAAAAAAAAAAAAAATCATCAATTTTTAATATTAATATAAGGAATTATGTGAATAACTACCAATTTGAGCCTTATACGAGCTGCTCACGAGCTTAGCCGAGTTAGCTTCGTTTAATATTCGAGCCATAATTCGTGTTTATGAAACGCTTCATTTAATATTCGAGTCGAGCACAAAACGAGCTTATGCGAGCCAAGCTCGAACTCGCGAGCAAGCGGCTTGCTCTCTTAACGGCCCTACTCAAAAGCTAGCGTAGTTACGACCTTTGTTTTTTTTTTTTTTGTAATAAATTAAGACGACTTGGTCTAAGTCTTGTTGGCAACTTCCATACAATTTCTTGGCGACTTTTAGAAAAGGACGATAATAATTGCAGGGAGAGGCTTACATGCGGTCCTTCTAAACTACCGCAATCTGCGGTAGTTTAAAAGGACCGCTGAGATCTTCTAAAGGAAATTTTAACCCAAAACTGCAGTGCTTTTTTTTTTTAAAAAAAAAAATTGACGGCAAGGAAGATGCCCGTTAAGTACTCTCATCCAAACGTTATCTCCCTCTTCCCCAAAACTTCTGTGAGTTCTGTCTCACTGTTCTCTGCACCATAGCCTACTATAAGATCAAGATGGTATTCACCTGAGATTTACATGCATACACACAACTTTTAGTAATTACCCAATCAAACAATAAGAAGAAGAAAGAATTAATATGGCTGTGAAAGTTCAATTATTGGAAGAGATCTAACGTACGTACCCACAAAATCTACGAACTTGTTCTTGCGAAGGCTGCGTCTAGAGACGATGAGAACGCGAGGGAGAATCACAGAGAGCTCGGAGGCCATTAAGGTGATGAGGAGATCTATGTGGAAGGCTTTCACAAGTTAGAAGGCTCTGTTGGCAACTTGGCATATAAATACAATCGAAGAAGAAAAAGACAAATAGGATTCGCTTATAATCTATTGCTCTTATGTACAGACTACAAAGAGAGGGGAGAGGCTCTTCCAATAATTGAACTTTCACAGCCATATTAATTCTTTCTTCTTCTTATTGTTTGATTGGGTAATTACTAAAAGTTGTGTGTATGCATGTAAATCTCAGGTGAATACCATCTTGATCTTATAGTAGGCTATGGTGCAGAGAACAGAGAGACAGAACTCACAGAAGTTTTGGGGAAGAGGGATATAACGTTTGGATGGGAGTACTTAACGGGCATCTTCTTTGCCGTCAATTTTTTTTTTTTAAAAATAAGCACTGCAGTTTTGGGTTAAAATTTCCTTTAGAAGATCTCAGCGGTCCTTTTAAACTACTGCAGATTGCGGTAGTTTAGAAGGACCGCATGTAAGCCTCTCCCATAATTGCATGGCTTTATAAGAAGCGGGGGCTTGGGCTTTGCTGCTTCACACTCCCATTCATCAATATCCTAGAAAGAAAGAGAGGGAGAGAGAGATCTTATGGGGGTGCAAATGATATTTCAGATCATTTTGGTATTGTTTTCAATTGATGCAATATTTGTACAAGCAGCTGCGGGTTTAGCAATTAATGGTTCATGTGAACCAAGCTGTGGGGGTGTTAACATCCCTTTTCCTTTTGGAATAGGAGCTGCAGATTGCTACGTTGATGAGTGGTTTGAAGTAGTTTGCAATAATAACAATTCTCGGTTTGGGCGGTCCTCTCCCAAACCTGTTTTGAAGAAGTTCGGCTTGGAGGTGCTCCACATTTCATTATTAGAAGGCACAGTTCTCGTCAACTATCCTACATTTGCTGCGTGTGTTGATAAAGGACTTGGTAATGGTGCATGGAGCAAATTAAATACGGAGTTAGCAACAAGCCCTTTCATCTTCTCCCAGTCCCAGAACAGATTCATCGCCACCGGCTGCGACAACTTTGCCTCAATGGTGTACGTATACGGTCCTAATACTATTGATAATGGTTCATTTCGTAGTGGTTCAGCACTTATGGCTGGGTGCCTATCAATTTGTGACAAGAATTTCATTGAATTGGTAAATGCAAGTAGTTGCAATGGCATCAACTGCTGCCAAACCACAATTCCTCCATATCTCGATGCCTTCAATACAAGTATGGAGCCAACAAAGAAAAAGGGTTACAACTACGGAAGTTGGAAGTCTGCATTCTTGGTAGAAGAAGAGTGGTTCCAGAAACGTTCAATTAATAAGAGCTCCATTATGTCGCACGTTCCTGTGGTGTTGGAATGGAGGATTCCTGATGCATCATTCTACTCACTTCCAATATCCTATATTACTGCCTCCACCTCCACCGCTTATAATAATACGTTCCCAAGCTACAGTTGTTCTAATATTACTTACAATTATACTTCTTCGTTGATGTATCACTACTGGACTCCGAACTTGACTTATACATGTTCTTGCGAAAATGGCTTTGAAGGAAATCCCTATCTTCCTGATGGATGCCAAGGTAAACTTCTTTCTACTATTCTATCCATCTCTTTAATTCTTCTTTTCTTTTTCGTTTTTATTTGTGTTATTTAAATGGCTGGTTCTATGAATTAACACTTGTACATACATGTGCCTTGTGCGCAGACCACAAGTATAAACCTGTGTAGTGTTGAATTACATGTGTGGCCACCAGTATGAACCTGGGAAAAAAAAATATTGATAATTTTGATGATATAATAAAATTTCATTTTGATAGATCATTTTGAAATTTAATTAGACAAAGGGAAGCTTCATACTTAATTTTTTTTTTCCTTCCTATTTTATGTTTTATGAAGTATCTTACTAGTCTTTTTTTTTTTGCCCTTTTTCTTTTTTTATTATTATTATTTTTTTCTTTCAGATAAGTACAAAATTTATTGCGAAGAAGTAGCTAGCTAGATGAAAGAACTACATATTAACCTATTACCATGGGTGGATGCTCCCTTTTAAAAACAAGACCTTGCTTTTTCCAACCACTTGTTATCCTAGCTTGCGCTAATAGAACATGATTCTTTCAATTTTAAATGAAATTGATTTAATTAGAAAAAATAATAATCTAAAGTTGATGTCATTTAACCGCATATATAGTCAATGTTAACACATCTTTTACAAATTCAAATAATGTGAAATCATGTAAACCATTAGATTCACCGATTTTAAATCATGATCATGAAATTGAAAAGATCATTGTTCGTAGTAAATAGCCACACATCTAGACACATGTTATATGATTAAATTTCTTGTTTTTATCAATTTAGACTTTTGGAATAATCAATGACATTGTTAGACTTTTCTTATTGATCAGTAGGAATTTGTTACCCACAAAAATGTTATAATATTAATTTAAATAATTAAATTTCTTATTTTTTAAATTCTTTTTAAATAATTGAGGATTTAATAATTAATAACTATGAATTTTGCTTTTGATTTATTAGATACTAACATCTATTGTTTGTCTCCATACATGTAAGATATTAACGAATGCGAGCGCTCAAATCCTTGTTTCCGGACTAGTGGGAGTGTCCAGTACTACTGTAAAAATACTAATGGGTCTTACACTTGTTGGACAAGTGGCCCCACCAAGTCTCCTCCGCTTAAAGGAAAAGTGGTCACGATAGGTATGTTTACTTTTTTTCTTTTTCTTTTTTTTTTCCTAATTTTAAAACATGTTTTGAGAAAAAAAAAAAAAAAGGGATCAAAATAGGCTCATCATGACCATTACGTTTCTAAGACTTATGCCACTCGGTTATACTCTTTGTAAAGTGCTTATATCACAATCTTTGAAGTATTTCCAAGCGTGTAGAGAGTCAAATCACTTCTTCTTTTCTTTCTTTTTTTTTTTAATATATTTTATCGTACATTTTCTATGCAATCAATTTTAAATAAATATATCCCTAAGATTCACTTACTATTATCTTTGAGACGTATTGGAACCTTTTGGATCAGAATTTCTCGAAATTCTAAAAAATTGCAAGATCCTGCTTCTTAAAATGGTTTAAATGGACACTCAGATTTTGCCAAGCAATCATGCATTTTGAGGCAAAAAAAAAAAAAAAAATGCAAGAATTAGATTCTTTAGTTAGCCACTCAAAGAAAGTGGTTGACCACCACCTAAAGGGTTTTGGGGTGGCCAAATCATCCCAAAAACTCATGATCAGAAGCCAACCAACTCCCATAAACCTTGGAAGAGTGGTTTGTCACTCACCCCCTCAAGTCTTGAGGGAGTGGTTGGGCCAATTTACAAGGCTCATATGAGGGTGGTTGACCACCTCTTTGGGATAGCATATCACTCCAAAAATATTAAGGGGTGGTGCACACAACCTCTTTAGGTGTTGGCTAAAGAAATCAATTCCTATAAGTTTTTTATTTTTTTTATTTTATTTTTATCAAAAAATTCAAAATTGATGACATTACAAAATCATGACCTTTCATTTAAAATAATGGTTACAATCTTAAAAAATGCAGGTAAGGGATTCTCATGCAAACCTTTAAACTTTCATTGTCTTTTATTTTTTATTTTTAATCATCTTCCTCAGCCAATAGCCCACTTTTACCGTCTCCTCTTTTTGAATACTTTAATAGTCAAAATATATTAACATACTTTTTGTCACATGAGAGTTTTTCATACTAATTTCTAGCATTAAGAGAATATGTCTATATGTCTTTCTATTTTAAGTCAATATTATCAATCAAAACTATTACTATAACATTTTATTGCAATGAATAATATTTCTCTATGACGTTGTGTTAAGTAGGTATTTGCAGCAGCCTTGGAATGTTGGTTCTAGTTGTTGGTGGATGGTGGTCCTACAAAGTGGTAAAGAAAAGGAGGAAGATTAAACAGAAGAACAAGTTCTTCAAAAGAAATGGTGGTTTACTGTTACAACAACAATTATCTTCACATGAAGTCAATGTTGAGCACACTAAATTGTTTAATTCAAAAGATTTGGAGAAGGCTACTGACCATTTTAATGCAAATAGAATACTTGGCCAAGGAGGACAAGGCACTGTTTACAAAGGCATGTTAGCAGATGGTAGAATTGTTGCTGTGAAAAAATCTAAGGTAATTGACGAAGGAAAACTCGGAGAATTTATTAATGAAGTTGTCATTCTTTCACAAATTAATCACAGGAATGTGGTTAAGCTAATTGGATGTTGTTTGGAGACAGAAGTTCCTCTGCTAGTTTATGAATACGTTCCTAACGGAACTCTTTTCCAATATGTCAATGGCCAAGTTGAGGAGTTTCCATTAACATGGGATATGCGCTTACGAATTGCCACAGAAGTTGCAGGAGCTCTTTTCTACTTACACTCAGCAGCTTCCACGCCTATTTACCATCGAGATATTAAGTCTACAAACATACTCTTAGATGATAAATATAGAGTTAAAGTAGCTGACTTTGGGACGTCAAGAACCATCGATGTTGATCAAACTCACTTAACCACACTAGTGCATGGCACTTTTGGATACTTAGACCCTGAGTATTTCCAGTCAAGTCAGTTTACAGAAAAAAGTGATGTTTATAGTTTTGGTGTTGTCCTTGCTGAGCTGTTAACAGGAGAAAAAGCAATCTCTTCCACAAAGACACAAGAATCCAGAAGTTTAGCAACAAATTTCATTCAATCGATAGAGGAGAACAATTTGTTTGGTATTATTGATAGTCGAGTTTTGAAGGAAGGTAAGAAGGAAGAGATTAGTGCCGTTGCGAACCTTGCGAAAAGGTGTCTAAACTTAAACGGGAAGAAACGACCTACAATGAAAGAAGTCGCAAAGGAGTTGGAGGCAGTTCAAACGTTGCAACAAGCTCCTAACCTTCAGCAAAACTATGAAGAGCTTGAATATGTTCGAACAGAAATGTACGAGCCATGGGATGCTGCTTCCTCATCAACAATGTCAACTTCATCTGTGGACGCCCAACCATTATTACCTTCTCAATCAGTATGAATTATTCATATTTGTTTAATGTCATGTTGTGGGCTATATAATTTGTTGTGCACTTTGTATTCTACTAGTCATTTCAAGAATCTTCTAAGAACATGGATTTACCATATCCAATTGTCTTATGATGGTATAAGGTAGCAGAAATCTCCATGTTTATTTTTGTAAGGATCAATTTGGTTGTCTATGTCAAATTAGGCCTTAAGCTACTTTAATTACTAAGTATTTTGTCCTATGAGTAGCTCTCTTTTTTACCTCAGGATTTCCACTACATGCAGTTCGAGCATTAATGGCAAAGCAAAATCATTAGAATTCAACACTTCCATTTTGGACTACTAGACCAAACTCGATGCTCTCTCTCCTTAATTACAACAACCCCATCTCCACCCCCCCTTCCCCAAGCCATGTTTGACCCAAATGTAAGCATAGCCAAGTCGTCCATAGTTATCTTTTAATTATTTATTTGTGACCAATACCAAGGAGATTGTGGTTGTAAAAGGGTTATTATTGTCTATGATCATGCAAGTACATGGTCGAGAATAATCTTTTTCCGATAGGATGCTTGCGAAGACGCGGAGATGGATGTTTTCGTGTCTAAAAGATGATGCAATGACTGTTTTTTTTTTTTAGTAAGTGATGCAGTGGCGGAGAGAAGTGGGGGCAACCTGGGGGCGGTCGCCCTTTTAAGTATTTTTCTTGCATGAATTTTTTACCGCCCCAGGTAACACAATTTTGTTAAAAAAAAAAAAAGGAAAAAAACTCCTCTAGCTTTTTCGGTTTCTTGGTTTCACATTAAAAAAAAAAAAAAAAAAAGTCAAGAAATTTAATGTCTATTTATCAATATTTGGCATTTTCTTGTCATAATCCAAGTACCCAACCGAGTAAGTTGAGAGTAAAGTTTATAATTAAAGCCATTAACGCCTTAATTTGTCTTGGTTATGACAATGTCCTTAATTTGACCTGGTTATAATTTAAGATTTTTAATTGAGATATATCTCTCATTTTCATCATTTTGTTTATCTTATTCTAAAACAATATTGTTATTTTTTTTTTGTTTGGTGTGTTTTATATACTTTGGAATTTTGTCAAGCATCAACGAATTTCAGAAGATTATTGTCAATCTTAGATTTGTTCTTTTTATTAATTCATTTTTGGCTAATAGCTATTGGAATATACTAATAATTTTATTATAATATCATTAGAGTGTGAGAAGTAAACAATTATTAAAACAATACTTCATAACAAAATGGAAGATGAATTTTTTGAAGATAATTTACTTGTCTACATTGAAAGGGAAATTGTTAAAAGTTTCGATTCAGATTTGATACTTAATAATTTTGTTTCTCTAAGACCGCATAGAATGCAATTTTAGGCACTTTGTATTTTGTATTTTCCTTTACTTTTGTACTAGTGCCTACATCCATGGTAACTAATATATCAATTTAGCATATAAATACATATGGGTCTGTTTGGCAATGGCCATGGCCTAGATACTGTTCATTATTGACCAGTTGACCACTTTTTCATCCTTAAAATTTGTCACTTTTTTACCGTATTGTCCCTTAGTTATTGAATTTTTTCTACAGAAAATCTCATGCTATCAGCCCAGTCCATTCGGTTATGACGAATAGTTAAAAGATAAATACCCAAAAGACAGCACCGCCCTCATCCACAATTTATAGAGATGACATTCAAAACAAAGCTCCAAAGTCCTCTATTCCGACTAGTCAAGAACACTGAACCAGGCGGTTTCCATCTTTAAAGCTCCCTCACCCTATGGACGACACTCATCACCCTCCCCAAGACACCCACCCACCCATCCCTTCCTTCTCTTCCATCACAAACAAGATCACAGACACAACCATTGCCACCGCCGATAACTGCTCAAGCAGTAGGAAATGCAAGTTCAGGTACGGTGGAGCCCGGCAGCGGAGTTGGGGCAACTGGGTAGCCGAGATCCGAGAGCCACGCAAGTGGCTCGGCACTTTCACCACCGCCGAGGACGCCGCTCGCGCCTATGACCTCGCCGCCATCATCCTCTATGGCTCAAGGGCTCAGCTCAATCTCCAGCCCTCTAGCGGTTCCTCGTCCCACTCCTGCTCCTCCACACGTGGCACCTCCTCATCGTCTTCAACTCAAACCCTCCGCCCTCTTCTCCCTCGCCCCTCTGGGTTTCTTTTGCGTATTTATATTTTTGACAGAGAGAGAGGATGCAAGTTTGGGGGTGGGGGGTGAGAAGGGCTCACACAAGTAGATTTGGGTCAGTTGGCTGAGGAAAGAAAATGAGCTAGGGAGCTGAAGAGAAATCAAAGCGCTAGAATTTGTCAGAAAAAAAAATAAAAATAAAAATAAAAAAAATAAAGGCTAATAGGGTAATTGTACATCAGGTTTATGAGGATTATTTTATTAAAATGCACTTATACCGATAATCTACAGTGTCTAGGCTGGCTGAACACTTTTGCCAAACACCCCCATATTGTGGTATAATTTCTTTTTTGGATTGTATTTATCATATTATAATAAAATTATAATATATAAAGGAAAAAAAATATTTTATCATTATATTTTCTTATTTTATTGACGCCTCCGGTAGAATGAACTCCTGGATCCGCCACTAGATGCAATGACTGTTAATTCCACTATCTTAATATAATTCAATCTTGAAATTGGATGAATGGCCCAAATCGTGAGGCCTTCTAAATGATTGTTTAACGCATGTTAAGAATATATACGACGCGCCCAAAAAGCCACAATTGTGGACCATCCATTTGGGTCAACCATGGCTGCTAGCTTCATGCACAGAAGGCAACTTGGTCTTCTTGGCGACTACTAGAAGGAAGATAATCGCTTATGAAAGCGAGCAGGGGGGGCCTTGGGCTTTGCTGCTTCACACGCCATTCATCATCCTAGAAAGAAAGAGAGAGAGAGAGAGAGAGAGAAAGAGATGGTGGTGTAAATGCTGTTTCAGAGCATTTTATTATTGCTTTCAATTTACGCATTTGTGCAAGCAGCGGGCTTTTCGATCAGTTCATGTCAACCAAGCTGTGGGGATGTTAACCTCAAATACCCTTTTGGAATAGGAGCCGGTTGCTACGCTGATGCCTGGTTTGAAGTAGTTTGCAGAAATGACTCTTTGGCCTCTCCCTCTCCCAAACCTTTCTTGCGGATCCTCAACCTGGAGGTGCTCAGCATTTCATTAGACGGCACAATTCGCGTCAACTTTCCGACAGTTTACAATTGCACAAACGGTACAAGCAGCACAGCAAACATTGTGGAGTTACGAAACAGCCCTTTCATCTTCTCCCAATCCGAAATCAAATTCATCGCCTTGGGTTGCAATAACTTTGCTTCAATGGGGTCCGTAGATGGGTCTGGTTCAGTTATTAGTGAGTGCATGTCCATTTGAGACACGACTAAAGTGATAAATGCATGTAGCTGCAATATTGGCATCAATTGCTGCCAAGCCTCAATTCCTTCGGATCTCGATGCCTTCAATACAACAATGAAGGTAATGAATAGTAAAGATCTTGTCATGATCAATGGATGCAACTCTGCATTCTTGGTAGAAGAAAAGTGGTTCAAGACCGATTACCGCACTCTATCGCTTTTCGTTCCTGTGGTGTTGGAATGGTGGATTCCCTATACATCATTCATGTTACTTCCAATAGCCATTTATAATACCTCCTCCACCTATAATTGTAGGCAAGTAGTGGTTAAGCAGCGGAACACAACTTTTACATATTCTTGCAAAGCCGGCTATGGAGGAAATCCCTATGTTCCTGGAGCATGTCATAGTAAGTTTTCGTACAAGTACTTCTATTTTATGCCTTTAATTCTTTCTTTTCTTTTTCGTTTATAGATACAGATCTCATTCTGAAATTTAATTTGACAAAGAGAATTAAGCTTAATTTGTATACATAATTTTTGTATTTGTTTTTCTTTACTATTTGTACGTCAATGCAATATGGTTATATATTTCTTAAAATTTAAGTGAAGGGAATCACATGAGCCTCACAAGAGAACTCACGTGATCAGATTAATTTACATAAAAAATTAAATGATTAAATTTTTTTTTTTCTATTCTTAATCTTTTGAAATGATGAGTGATTTAATAATCACTCTAAATTTTCCTGCTGATTTATTAGATGCTAATTTGAGTTTGTCTCCTTAATTACATGATCTGTTATAAAGGAATGCGAGCTCACACACCCTTGTTTGGGTTACAATCCATCGCCGCTTATATTCTGTGAAAATACATATAATGAAGAAGAAAAGAGAATCTATACTTACAATGGGTCTTACATTTGTTACCGTCCGATATTTTTGACCATTGAGTCTCGGGTTGAAGTGTTCACAATAGGTATGTTTACTTGGATCAAAGTGTTTTAAGGCTTCCCATTTTATTTTTCTTTCCCCTTGCTTGTTTCAATAGGTACATCAAATTAAACTATTGCTATAACTTTTTACTACTACATTGCGTTAAGCAGGTATTAGCAGCGGTCTTGGGCTATTGGTTCTATTTGTTGGTGGATGGTGGTCGTACAAAGTGGTAAAGAAAAGAAGGAGGATTAAACAGAAGAACAAGTTCTTCAAACGAAACGGTGATTTATTGTTACAACAACAATTATCTTCACATGAAGCCAATGTTCATTTGGAGAAGGCCACTTACCGTTTTAATGTGAATAGAGTACTTGGCCAGGGAGGGCAAGACACTGTTTACAATGGCGTGTTGATAGATGGAAGAATCGTTGCAGTGAAAAAGTCCAAGGTAATTGATAAAGGAAAACTCGGAGAATTCATTAATGAAGTCGTCATTCTTTCACAAATTAACCATAGGAATGTGGTTAAGCTAATTGGTTGTTGTTTGGAGACGGAAGTTCCTCTACTAGTTTATGAATATGTTCGTAATGGAACTCTTTTCCAATACGTCAATATTGGACAAACTGCGGAGTTTCCACTAACATGGGATATGCGCTTACGAATTGCAACAGAAGTTCCAGGAGCTCTCTTCTACTTACACTCAGCAGCTTCCACCCCTATTTACCATCGGGACATTAAGTCTACAAACATACTCTTATATGATAAATTCAGAGCTAAAGTAGTTGATTTTGGGACTTCATGATCTATTGCTGTTGACCAAACTCACTTAACCACACGAGTGCATGGCACTTTTGGGTACTTGGATCCTGAGTATTTCTAATCAAGCCAATTTATAGAAAAGAGTTATGTTTATAGTTTTGGTGTTATCCTTGCAGAGCTCTTAACCGGCGAAAAAGCAATATCTTCAACAAAGACACAAGAACCCAGAAGTTTAGCCACATATTTCATTCAATCGGTGGAGGAGAACAATTTGTTTGATATTATTGATAGTCGAGTTTTGAAGGAAGGTAAGAAAGAAGAGATAATTGCGGTCGCGAACCTTCCTAAAAGGTGCTTGAACTTAAATGGGAAGAAACGACCAACAATGAGAGAAGTGACAATAGAGTTACAAGCAGTTCAAATGTTGCAAAAAGGTGCTAACCTTCAACAAAACTATGAAGAGCTTGAATATGTTGGAGCTGAAGTGTACGAGCTATGGGATGCTGCCCCCACATCAATTGTGTCAACCTCCTCCATAGATGCCCAACCATTATTATAGTCTTAATTAATATTTGTATAATGTCATGTTGTATGCTACATAGTTTATTGTTTTCTTTGTATTCCTACAAGTAATTTCAAGAATCATTCAAGAACATGGATTAACCATATATATTTGGTTGTCTTATTATAGTAGAAGATAGCCGAAAGCCCCATGTTCGTTTTATAATTAGGATCCTTTGTTTTTTTTTTTTTTTTTTTTTCTTTGTTGGTCTAGATCAAATGAGTAAAATGAAGAAGAGAACGAAAGCAATCAAAGAACAAAATAAATGAATATATACTACAACAGAACATGACAATAGAATACCATTTTTACAAGAGCAAAAACATTTTCCATAGATGATTAATGATACTAATAAATTCAGGCTAATAATGATACTAATAAATTCAGGCTGAGTTAGCATTAAATTTGAGTTCAAACCTGTAATCACTTTGGTCGATGGGTAGAAATCCCATTCCACCATACCGCAAAAAGATTTTAGTGGCTTACAGGCTCAAAAGAACTTTTCACACGTGCCCTACGTAATGGAAAACATAGTGTGGGTGGGTGTTTGAGTATGATAATTTAAATGTAACCAATCCTAATCGAATCTCTTAACTTAAGATAATCTAATCCTCATTTATGATAAGGATATAATCTAATTCTCATTATTTTTCTTATTATCTCAATCGTAGCAAAAATTAATAACACTAGGAACTACATTTTATTCTCTCACTCAAAAGCAGCCACGACATTGAAAAAAAAAAAAAAAAAAAAAAAAAAAAAAAAAACACATGGAGACTCAAAAACTCTTGAGTTGACTAGAGACTAATCTTGTGAAGATGGCAGCAACATTTCCCTTCTACGCTTAAAAAAGACCAACATTTCATCACGATCAGGAAGGTTCTCTTTGATTACAGGCACTTCCTTAAAGTTCTTGATCCATGCATGCAAGCGAGGGAACTTGTGAGCCTCAAGCATCTTCACCCCGACAACTTCTTCGATGACTCCCAACCATTGAGCAATCTGTCCAAAGGCAATGTCCACTATCCCAATATTGTCCCCACCAAAAAATTTCTTGTCCCGGCCGAGCCCACCTTCCTCCATGGCTCTCAGCATCTCCAGGGTGTCTTTGATGGCCTTCTTTTGCTCTTCGCCACTAGTTCGGTAGACTATCCACATTGCAGAACCCTAACGAAATCAGAGACACTGCATGTTATCAAATCAATAAACTCATATATTTTTTGTTTTTACTTCAAGGCAAGCGGGTTATTTTATGTGGGTGTGATCATAGTATAGTACCTGCCCTTTATGAGAAGCTCAACAGAGACTTAGATGGCGAAAACTGCATACACTTTCTCAAGTTCGACTGAATTATAATTTGACCAAGTCCCATCAAAGCATTCGTAAGACTCAAGATAATTAATTAATACTAATTAAGTTTAAAATTTTTCATTACAAGAGTGGAACTGCACCCTAGTACTTGTCCAACCACAGGCTTTTGCTTGGGTTATGCATGAATACTTCACAATTAATAATAATAACAACAACAATAAATAATAATAACGACCACCAAGCTATTTACTGAGGAAAAGATGAAGCAACTAAAAACAGAAGAACAAGTGGCAAAAGGGGAAGCAAGCATGTACCTTATCTTCAGCAAACTTAACCCAAAAGCGAGCAATTAATGGCTCTCTCATAAGGATCAGTGGGCAGCAAGGGGTTGTGTGGCCACATCTCTTCGATATATTCGACGATAACCATGGACTCACAAATTGGTTTTCCGCTGTGAACAAGCACAGGGATCTTCTTGTGGACTGGATTGTGTTGAAGAAGCACAAGACTTTTGTTGAAAAGATCTTCTTCTATGTATTCATATGGAATGCCCTTTTGTTTCAGAGCCCATATGACTCTGTAAATGAATGGACTAGGCCATGTCCCATGAAGCTTCACCTCATGACTCATGTTTGAAGGAGCAATGCCGTACGTACCAGTTTAACTCACAGTTTGATCATTCTCTAATGATCAATTAATATAACCCTCTTGCTTGGACAACAAGCTTCATAGTTTCAATTTGCTTTATATTTAACTCTTAGAGCTTCAATTAATCACTAAAAATTGAACTCAAAAAGGTGGCGTCTTGACTTTTTCCTTTGATTTCAATTCTTTTATTCCTAATATATATATTGTTTTTAGTTTGCTGTTTTGACACGTATTTTTCTTTATTTTATTCTTGTTTGACTATGGATTTTGGCATTTTTTGTGTTTTTTTTCTTAAGGAGATCAATAATATAAACCCAAGAGGGGACAAGACCAACTACAAGCTACCAAAGCAAAAACCTACAGACTTGAACAAGACAAAATGTTATAAATTATTTTATATCCAATTACTAATAAAATAATTTCAGATAAACCCAAAGACCCAACCAACCATCTAACCTTAAAGTAACTTAATAAAAACATAATTTCAATAATGATTTTTACTGCAATGTCAGAAAGTGTTCTACACTTATAAATAAATAATTAAAAATATGTGTACGTATCACTCTTTTCACTTAAAATGGTACAAGATACAACTTCGTGGGCAAGGCCCCAATTGTGTTTGGCAAGCTAACCCGATTCTTGACTTTTAGTAGATGACATCAATTTTTTTATAAACCAGTTTTTAAAAGTGATATGTGTTTTTTGAGCTATTATTTTTTATATTTTTTTTAAGAAAAAAAAATATTCACACATGCTAAGGCATACGTGCACTTTTAAAGGTTAGTTTAATTTGTAAAGGTAATATTATTTTGTTGCTTTATTTTCTGATGTAGGGGCAGGCCTACGGATCCGGATCCCCTCCAATTGGAAGAAAGTGGAGATTCTTCAATTGTTAATCGTGACCCTTCATTTTAAATTCAATAGTTTATAAAGTCATAATGCCTCGATTATACAAAAATAGCTGACATTTTATAGACCATTGAATTTAAAATGAAGGACCACGATTAACAATTGAAAAATATCAGATTTCTCCTCCATCGGAGGGAATCTCAATTCCAGACCTACATGCTAGGTTGATGGTCTTTGGCAACCTCAAAAATTTATGCATTCCTCGTAAAAACACAGTTTTTTATATTTGGACTCGATTTTATGAGTTTTTTGTTCCCTCTATTACTCCTGACATTCAGAAACTATAATTGCTATAATTAGCAGATTTTTTTTTCCTTTCTTCTCTCTCCTTAATGTTCTTAATAATCTGCTCCTTTTAAAGTATCAGACTTTATATCTGAATGTCCAGCAAGTGCATTGTAGCCATGCCTCCTATAAAACCTTTCCACCATTCACATTGATAGCCGATAATTTTGCAATAACATATGTCATGTTCATATAAGTTTGCCCTCTTTTTTCATTGTCCAATCATATATTTGGATAACCATGTTATGGAGGCTTAGTTGAACTTGTCACTTCTACCCACTACAAAAAAAAAAAAAAATGGCATTTTCTGACGTGGCTATCGTACATGTTTTGTTGCCACGTCAGAAAATTTCTGACTGGTTAATTTTAAAGCGTCAGAAATTAATTTTCTGACGTGTCAACAGTGGCACATCAGAATTTTCTGATGTGTCAGTTTTAACACGTCAGAAAATTCTGACGTGCTAAAAATTGAAACGTCTGAAAAATTTTAACAATTTCAAAAATTAAAAAATTATATATTTTCTGACATAGCAACTTTTACGACGTTAGAAATCTTCTGACGTGTCGGTGTGCCACGTTAGAGAATTCTGACGTGGCTGTCCAACATGTCAGAAGATTTCTGACGTGGTAGAACACCACGTCAGAACACACACACACACACACACATATATATATATATATATATATATATATATATATATATATATGTGTGCAGATAATTTTTTTTTTCTGATTTTTTTTTTTTTAGAGTGCTTTTCAGACGTGCGGCACCTGGCACGTCAGAATTTCCTGACGTGGTAAAAATACCACGTCAGGAATCCCCTCAAGCGAAGGCTTCAGGAATCCCCGCTCGCATATGTCCCATCTCTCAGCTTTGAATATTTGAATATTCATTATTTTTTTATAGGGTTAAATACTCCAAACCCCCCTAGGGTTTCTCAACTTTATTTTCTCCCCCCTAAGGTTTCATTTTTATCACAGGAGGTCCCTGTGGTTTTGATAAGTGACCAAATTAGTTCATCCGTTAGTTGACCGTTACGACTGACACGTGGACCAATCAAACATCGACACGTGGCACATATATTAATTTTTTTTAAAAAAAAAAATTTTTAAAATGTATTTTCTTTTTTTAAATTAAAAAAAAAAATGTATATTAAAAAAAAAAAAAAAAAAAAAAAAAAAAAAAATTTGGGAGTGGCCTGGCCACCCCCATCTGGCCGGATGGGGGTGGCCGAAACCACCCCCCAGTGGCTGAAGTGTATGCCACATCTTTATAGAAGTTATTCTCAGATGAAAAATGATAAAGGCTCAACTTATTTGCCCAACATATATAAGTTCAACTTTTGCATTTTTTTATTTTATTTTAAAAATAAAATAAAATAAAAAATGAAAAAAAAAATGTCTGAAGGAACCCTATTCATTTTTTGTCCTTCTTTTATTTTGTATTTTTAAAAAAATAAAAGTGGTATTTTTTTTTCATAATAATGACATTTTTTTAATAAAAAAAAAAAATTGACCATTTTTATGAAGAAAAATATCATTTTTATTTTTTTTAAAATACCAAATAAAAGAAGGACAAAAAAATGAATAGAGTTGCTTTAGACATTTTTTTTTAAAAAAATAATAATAAATAAAATAAAAAATAAAAAATAAAAAACAAAAGTTGAACTTATATATTTTGGACAAAAAAGTTAGGGTTGTATCATCCTGCAATATAAAAATCAATTCGTCTTTCGCATTTTTTATTCAAAACAACAAAACAAGACGCAGAGCCCGATTTTATGGTCAACCAGTTTGAGTCAGAAAAGTAACAATGCTTGCCCACCATATGCTTTATTTTCTAAGCAAGCTTCAAGCCGCCTGAATATTTTATAAATTTTTTGGGAAACAAATGTAGATTATTAGGCATGTTTTGGGACTTGTCCAAAGTCCTTATCATTCATTTCTAGATCAGTTTGAAAAAGATGATGAAAGCAAACAAAGAACAAAATAAAAGATTAGGTTATTATGACTGAAATTGTAGCAGATTTGATTAATGTAAGAAAAATAAATATTTTGTATAAAAAAAAGAAAAAAAATTTATATATATATATATATATTGTAGTGATTTTTTATTTATTTAAAAAATAATAAAAAATAATTGATGTATTATTAAAAATAAGAATATTGAAGTTGATGTAAAAAGGAATAGTGTTAAAAGACTTTTTCTGAGTCCTTATGACTTGGTCAAAGTTCTGAAGAAGGACTTAGAAACTCTGCCTGCTACAGCATCAAGAGAGTGCGCATTTGTCAATGTAGAATCAATCAACGATGAATATTCGTCAAACATTCCGGGGGGTATGCAACCTATAAACCTTAATTTCCACCATTCACATTGGTAACCCAAAATTTTGCAACACCGCAAGAGTACGCCTTTCTTAATGTTGCTATTGGAGGGGTCTTGATCATCAGGAGGTTTAAGGAGCAACAACATGGAGAGTACGTAATCAAGAATCTAGCCTTTGGTTCTAAATATTTTTCGTTAATAAGATATTGTTCTATTTCTTTATTTTATTTTACTATATAATTAAACATATTCTGTAGGAGTACATTGTAATTGTTACAATGAAATATTGTGAAATGCCAATATTGTAAATATAAATTACAGTTAAATATATATTGTAAATATTTACTAATATTTTGTTTACTAAGTAGAAATTTATATTCTTTTTTTTTAATTAATTAATTATTTGTGACCGTAAATGTTGTCAATATTGTCCAAGAGTGTTCTATGTAACAAGTGAAGGGGAGATTGTTGTGAATGTGCTTGTGAGTTTTGAGTCCCACATTGAAAAAGTATAAAACAAAAGAGTACTTAATATACTTAAGTCAACACAAACTCATTAACTTAAGCTTTTAAGCTAGAGTGGTGTTCAATTATATATTTTAATGTATTATTGGTAAAAAATTTCAAATCATTTATCTTCCCAACACTGATATGAAAGCTATTTATTCATCAAAACATTATGGTCATCCCTAAGATGGGAGCTATTAGCGACTTCTAGCTGATCATGAGGTGATTTTTGGCTATGACCATCAAGTGGCAATAGCGAGGAAATTGTGGTCGTAAAAGGGTTATTATTGTCTATATCATGTATGTCATAAAAAATAATCCTTTTTTTCAATAGGATTTTTGCGAAGACGCGGAGATGGACAGTTTCGTGACCAAAAGTCAATGTAATGACTTTTAGAAACAATTTGCAATATAATCATCTATCTTGACATAATTTATTACGAAATCAATCATATTTTTCAGAATCAGTGAAATGCATACGAAAAATAAGAAGAATGCAAAAACAAGTAATTATAAACATAAAGATCTACGTTGTTTACCATTAAAAGTTATGTATATAGAATTTCAACGAAGTTTCATTATTTTTTGAGAAACAATATTACACCATGCGTCAATTATATCCGTACAAAATCCTAAAGTCATATGTGAGTTTAAATACGATCTTAACTGAGTCAAAACATTAAAACGGGTCAAAAAAAATTTGTTAGCGCTTCCAAATTCGAACCAGGTCGGATACAAACCATACTCCACATAGCCTAAAATTGGATGAATGGCCGAGATCATCAACTTGGCTGTTTGATCTTTGTTAACAGAAGACAAGTCAAGTCAGAAGTTAGCGTGGGGCCTTCTCATTGATTGTTACGAAATTTTAAGGGTGGTATCCTCATGCGTGAGACGGCTTTCTAGGCCTTGTTTGTTAAACAACACTAACATTCCCCTATTCTATTCATTTTATTCTCCAAAAAAATCATCTAAACATTTTCACTTTTTTATTACATAATTCACTTTTTATATCACATCATTTATTTTCTACTACTATTCAAATAAAAAAAATCATTACAAAACAAAAATTTTTCATTTTTCAATACTACTTTTTTACTTTTCTATACTAATTGTTATACTCATTTTTTTTTCTCACCAAACATGAACCTAAAATGGACCATCCATATGGGATATTCATTTTCCTGGTAATTTAATTTTGGGAAGTCAATCATGGCTGCTAGCGAGATAGGTTCATGCACAGAAACAACAAACTAGCCCACAGAAATCAAGACAACTTGGAATAAGTCTTGTTGGTAACTTTATTTATTTATTTTATTTTTATTTTTTTGAATTGGTCTCGTTGGCGACTTTTAATTGCATGGCGTTATAAAAAGCGGCCGCGGGCTTGGGCTTTGCTGCTTCATTCATCACACGCCAATTCATCAATATCCTAGAAAGAGAGAAAGAAAGAGAGAGAGATCAGATGGTGGTGCGACTGCAAATGGTATTTCAGATCCTTTGGCTGTTGTGTTCAATATTTGATGCAATATCTGGACAATCAATTAATAGTTCATGCCAAGCAAGCTGTGGGAATGTTAGCATTCCATATCCTTTTGGAATAGGACCCTGGTGGACCAATTTGTTTTATTTTATTTTATTTTAAATTTAATTAAATATAATTTTTAAAAAAAAATTATTTATTTTAATTAATTAATTATATGGACACGTGTCAAACTGCGATGAACCCGCTATATATATATATATTCTGTTGGACAATGTTGTAATCGTTACAATGAAATATTGTGAAATATCAATTACGTATAGTGAAATATTGTAAATATTTAATAAACTTATATATGAATATTTCGTTTACTAATTAAAATTGTTATTTTAAAAAAAAAAAATTTACTTATTTGCTACTTTAAATGTAATGACAATTACAACCACAAAGAATTGTCACTAAGAGTGTTCTTAATGAACTCTTTATTGATTAATTAAAATTTGGCTAAAAATTTCAATTTTTATAGTTTAACTAGCACCTATGCAAAAATAACAAATAATAAACTCTCTAAATTTTACTCTATTCTATTTAAATAAAAAATATATTCTATCTTCATTCACTTTTTATTCACAAAAGCACCCCCACAAACCCATAAAAAGTAAGAGAGAAAAAAATGTGAGAGAAAATATAAAAATATAAAAGATGAAGTACTAGAGAAAGAATTTGTTCTCTAATTAAATTAAATGTGGGGAGAAGTTTGACAAACCCTAAAATAAAGAGGGGAATAAAATAAAAAGCTTGATGAAACTTATATATATATTTTAAGATATAACTAAATCTCAGCTAAAAATAAAATTTAAAGACCTCATTAAAAATACTCTAATGTATAGGCTACTAGTGATGAAACAGCCAGCTGTTTCTGTAACTAATATGGAAACTATATATTAAATTATTGCTAATATGGGAGCTATATATATTCATGAAGACACAGTCGCCGTCGCTAATAGCGACAACGGGTAGCTCACGAGTCACGATGGAGGTGGTTTTTTTTTTGGGAAAGTTCACATACCTCCCCAAACTATCACCCAATTGATAATGTCCTCCCCAAACTTTAAATTGCGACAATGTACTCCTAAACTACCAAAACATTGTCAATGTCCCTCTCATTGATGAAACTACCCTTAGTAAAAATTATAAAAAAAAAAAACTAAAATTTCTGGAAAAACCTAAAATAAAATAAAAAAATCTTTTTTATTAGAAAAAAAAATAAAAAATTTCGATTTTTTTTTTTTAATAAAAATTGAAAATTTTTCGTTTGATTTTTTTTTTAAATGTTTTCTTTTATAAATTTTAAATAAAAATTTCCATTTAAAAAAAAATTAAAATATTTTCGTTTAAAAAAAATAAAATTTTCGTTTTTTAAAGAATATTTTAAAAAAATCTAAAAAAATAAAAAATTGATTTTTTTTTTTAAATAAAAATTTCGGTTTAAAAATTAAAATAATTTTTTTAAAAAGTTAAAATTTTCGTTTTAATTTTTTTTTTAATTTTAGGGGTATTTTTGTCATATTGATAAATATATAGGGGCATTTTGATCTTTTTGCTAGTTTTGAGAGGGATATTGACAATATTTTGGTAGTTTGTGGAGTACATTGTCGCAATTGAAAGTTTGAGGGGAACATTATTAATTGGGTGGTAGTTTGAGGGGGATAGGTCTCATTAACTGATAACACGAGGATAAAAAGGGTATTTCGTTCTTGTCTATGACCATGGCCTTATTTGTTAAACAATGAAATTTTAAGACAATGTTTATAATTTAAAATAATAATAATAATAATAATTGGTATAGAAAAATGAAAAAGTGTTATTAAAAGGTGAAAAGGTTTTGTTTCAAGTAATTTTTTTATTTAAATAGTAGCAAAATGTAAATGATGTGATATAAAAGTGAAAATATTTAAATGTTTTATTTTTTTTTGAAAAAAAAAATAAAAATGAAATAAATAGTGTGTGAGAGTTAGTGTTGTTTAAGAAATAAGGCCCATGCATGTTACATGTATGTGGTCGACAAAGACGGGATAATCTTTTTCCGACATCAAGTTTGCGAAATTGCGAAGAAGCAGAGGTGGGCGCTTTCCATGGGAATCTAACCAATAAAGATTTACCCTAGGAGCAGGGGGAACTAGCTTTGAATTTGGGCCAAGGGCCAAAAAATTTTTGGGGACCAATTGACCAAAAAAAAAAAAAAAAAACCTTAAATTTTTTTGTTTACCTTAATTTTTTTTTTTTTTGCCTTAATTTTTTTTTTTTTTTTTCGGAGTGGACCGGAAAGGTATCCTCTTCATTTCATTTGAAATGGAGAAGAGCCATTTAGGCATAATTGTAGGATTAAATTGTCCAAACTTTAAAAGTTGAAGACAATTTTATCTTAATTTTATCACATTTTTTGCCTAAATGGATACTCCAAAGTAAAATAAGACGTTAACTTTTATGAGAAAATAGTAAATGATACAAATTTTCTCTAAACTAATTTGGAAGAAATTTTCTTCAACTTATTCTAATAAATGTCAAGTGTCATTTAACATGTTTAAATTTAAAAAAAAAATCAATGTTTAGATTACTAAGTTATAAATATAAATGAAATAGAGAGTTTCTAGGGACACAAAGCAGAAGTTTTATGAAAAGGGGCAAAAGCAAAACTTTATATATATATATATATATATATATATATATATATATATATTCACTCCTCAGCCCCTAGACACAAGAGATTTGTCATCAACAAATTTTAGAATAGTATACAAAACCACATGTAACATGGCCCTCTCACGGTTTCACCTTGAGACTTAGCAGTAAAAAAAAAAAAAATTCCAACTTGACAAATGAAAACAGTACTCAAAGTCATTAAGATAAATTAGAAAATTTGATAAACAAAAGGACAAAGACAGTTGGATCCACGACACTAAAGAAGAACCAAAAATCAGTTCCAACTTTGCAGTGTGGGGATCATCGTTTGCATGCAGCAGCAGAAGTAAAGTAGAAAACAACCAGACATTGACTGATTCGCAACAAACAAGGCTCCTTTTAAGGCATCAGTAATTCAGCAGCATCACGCTCGCAACACAACTAGATCGAATAGGCTTTTTCCTTGATCAGCTCGATCTCTTCTGCAAATTTAATAATGAATTGAAAAAATTAAAAAAAAAAATAACATTTCTATAATGATAGGACGAGGGAATCGTCTAAAGTTTTCCCAAACGAGTTCGTTCTTTTTTTATTATTTTTTATTATTATTATTAAAAAAATGGCATGTTATCACAAAAGCCTTATTCTTTACTTTTATAAAGGACACTTATTTTTCATAAAACAAAAATATAATTTTTGACTCAGAATTTTTTTTATAACATAAAAAGTAAGAATATGATGAAAATATATATAATTTTCAACCGTAACATGTCATTTTTTTAATAAGTAATATTTTAAAAGTGTTTTAATGTTTAAAAAGAGTCTAAATTTCATATTTTGAAAATTTATAATTTTTTTTTTTTTTGGAAATTGCATGAGATATTTATTCGACGTTTTTATCCAGACTCCGTTCTTTCACTCTCGACTATTAAAGTTTATTTTACATAAGATGACGTTGGCTCTCAAGCATTAAAGTTTGTTTGACAAGTTGATTGTTAGGTCTTTCACTCTAATAGCATTATTACTTGAAAAAAAAAATATTACGTTATTGAATTTTAGCTATTGATGAACTTGACATGGGAGCATCTCATAAATCAAATTATTGGTTTCTAATTGATAGTTTAATCGATTAAGAATTATATCTGATAAAGTAGAAGTCATTTTTTCACACAAACTCATCAATAGATTGTCCCCAGCAGTTGGTGAAAAGAAAGTACCGTTCTAATTTTTCCACAACCTCATCAATAAAGTGTCACCGGCATTTAGTGAAAAGTTCTAATTGGACTGAGCCAAGTTGACTTCAAAGTCTCCTCTGAGGTTTTGGGGATTATGATTCTTTGCATTCTTTTTATTTTTTATTTTTTATAATTCTTTGCATTCATTGTAAATTTTTAAATTACATAATTTGAACTGTTTTTAAGCATTAACACGCTTTGAAAATACTACCTATTAAAAACATGACATATTATCACGAAGGCATCTAGAAACATTTTTCATTCCAAAAGCCTTATTCTTCATGAAAATTCTAAAACGACTCCAATTATCACCTACTCACACGTCTAGGAGTTTTACAGAAAAAAAAAAACCAGAAAACAGATCTAACTTAGCAGTTAAGAAATCAACCAAATACTGATATGAAATATGCAAATCAAGAGCACAGATATTTGGTTACGAAGAGGAAACCATTTAGAGAACTCTCTAAATGTAAAACCTCTCCGGGGCATCCAAACCCAGGAAATCAATCCACTATAAGAAGAATAAGGAATACAAGAAGAATTACAAAACCTTTGCAATTTTACTCTTCCTTGTACACGACAAGCGACCCACTTGACTTCTACCGCAGTAGTCATTTCCAGAACATCTGGCACAATTCTTCTATAAGATTTCCTTTCACCGGAACTCCGATTGGCTTCACGTATTTAATCCCTTCTCAAATAAGCTAGAACAATATCTCTCTCTAAGCTCTCTGATTTTGCTCTCCAAAAATACGTAGTTGTAAATGGCAAACTCACGTAGCTTAAATAGACAAATAAACCTAATAAATCAGCCATGTCCGGACCCTGCAGATCTGAGGTCCGGACAGGCCTCATAAAATGCACTTTCGGGAACTGGGGTCCGGACCCGGGGAATTGAGGTCCGGACCCTGCTTGAAAAATCAAGTTTCTGGAAATGGGGTCCGGACCCGGCTTCTGGAGGTCCGGACCCGGACTGTCCAGTCTTCATCAACAACTCCGATCGATAGGCGTTTGTGGTCCGATTGAGCTGAAATTTTGCAGGGACGTTCATAACACATGAATCTACATTATGAACGGTGGAGATTGGATTCTGAGTATTCTATATCAGTGTTTGAGCCGTGAACAGTAGCATCTGCATTTTGAAACTGAATTAAGCCAACACAAGAACTAACAAACTCCCCCTTTGGCAATTCAGTGACAAAACCAAAATGTCGAGCCAATCCCATCATCTCCCCCCCATATTTACTCCCCCTTTTTGTCACAGAATGACAAAAGGTCTTCATGTTTCCTGAAACACTTCACAAAATACATCAAGGCATATGTGGAACAAGAAGACATAAATAAAACTCATGAAAAAAAATGATGCGTGATTATAAAGAAACATCAGCAAAACTCCCCCTCAATGTATGACTCAATTAACAACAGGAAACTGGAAATGCAAAGCATGTTTCTCCCCCTTTAAAAGTTAAATGAACACACATGATAACACATCAATGACTCATGTATTGCACAATGAATATCCAAAAGCTTTCCTCTCTTTTTTTTTTTTTTTTTTTAAAAAAAAAAACAAAAAAAAAACAAAACACCAAAAAAAAACTTGTATAGATAAGCAATAGATCATGCATGCTCGTATGAATATCTGAACAATTCGGAGTGATCAACAAGCTACACTTACACCGTAAATGTACCATATGCATGACACAACCTTGGTCTGTGAATGCAGTCAAGTAGGCAATAATCAGAAATCTCATGTGATGGTGTAGTGTGTGAGTACTCCCATTAACTAAGATTTCATCAATGAAAGGTAAATCTAGGCAGACATTTTGTAAAGGAAGACCAGCAGTCTGATTCAAACCACAGTAAAACCTTATAATGTTAGGACCTAGATTTCCTCATCCGATACACTCTCCCTGAGACTGATCATTTTCTTTTACCATGTCCTTTAGTAATCATCTATTTCCGCAATGATTTGATCACTGATTCTTTCTTTAGGGACAGACAGAAGCAAAATGAAATCATCTGAGCTTATTTTATGCCCTTTTTTTTTTTTTTTTTTTTTTTTTTTTTTTTTTTGGAAAATGGTGGAATTTTTTGGAGCTAGGTTCAACTAACGAATTGGTCAAGTGGCAAGATTCTACACTGCCTATCTTCCAAACAAAATGTTTTCTCCAAATTTCCAAACATATAACAAAAATCTAAACCTAATGGGGGCAAAAAGTGCACAATTTCGAACATGAGAAAAACTGACTCTTACTCCTTTAACAGTCTTCAGAAAAACAAGGTATATCAGAAACATATGGAGCAATAGATGTAAATTGCAGAAATATTGACCCCACTCATATGTAAAATATTCATTTGAGCACAAGACATGAGAAACTGAGTATCTAACAATTAAAACAATCTAAAAGAATAAAAAATAATCAAAGAAAATAAAAACAAAGCAAACAAAAATTAAGAAAAAAATGCCCTAGAACAGCTATAGACAAATATCAATATGCTCAATTTCTAGGCATGGTCTATGTGCCCACCTAATCTAGGTGAGTCCATTACCACTCCCCCTCAATGGGTGAATGGTATTAATCTTCTTGACCCAAACTTTCTTCACATCAGGGACAACTGTGTGACTCTTATCCAAGACATCTAACCGTGTTACTACGTCTCTCATCATGTTGAATAATTTCTCATAACTATTTCTAGAATGGAAATATTCTCTTTTAGGCTCATGACTGTTAAGCTGAAAACACTTAGGACGAATATGTCCAATCTTACCACAGTTATGACACGTAGGAATAAACCTTTGAGAAGGTTGGTTCCTTAACATGTGCATACTTCTCGACTTAGAACTAGACATATAGGAATCAGTTAGAGTTCCCTTACCTTTTCCATCTTTGGAAATTTGAGGAGAAATTACCTTCTTTTCAGCCAAGCTATCTTCTTTGTTCACTGGTTTCACAAAAATCATCTTTGAAGAAGAAGCAACATTAGTAGATAAAATAGCAGATTTATCAAAACCCAATCCAGTTCTATCAAACGAATGTTTCTGATTATGTAGCATTTGATTTAGCTTTTCACTAGAGAATTCTGTTAAATGATTCTTTGATTCATTCAGTTCATTCTCTAAGGATTTCACTTTGGCAATTAGCATTTGATTTTCAGACATCAAAGTATTATGAGTAGCAAGAGAATCAGTTAAGGTGACAGAAAGTTGATCATTTTCAAGATTAACCTCATTGAGTTTCTTCAATTGCTGCTTATTCAGCTTTTTCAGTTTAGTGTATTCCACAAAGAGATTATTATAAGCATTTTGCAAATCATCTTCTTCTTCCGAATCATTATCGGACACACCTTGTTTGTCTTGAGAATTACACTCACTATTCTCATGCTCACTCTCATAACTAACTCCAAATGCTAAGTAATTAACTCCTTGTTCAGCATCGTCCTTGTCTGACTCATCACTTTGAGTCACATTAAATGCCTTGCCATTTGACTTTCTCAAGTTAGCACAGTCAACACGAATGTGTCCATGTCCTCCACATTCGTGACACTTGATACCTTTAGGTGACTTTCCTTTCTCAACATTCTCATTTCTAGATTTCTCAGAAAATTGTGAATTGCTATTTCTAAGATTTCCTTTCTTGGCTCTAAAGAATTTCCTAAACTTCTTAGCAAACATAGCAATTTCTTCCTCATTTCCAGAATCCTCATCAGATGAACCACAAGAGTCAACCTTAACATTTTTTGCCTTAAGAGCAATATTTTTGGTGTTCTTGTGTTTAGGAAGAATTAGCTCAAAGGTCTGAAGGGAACCTACAAGTTCTTCTACTCTCATAGTATCTAAGTCCTTGCTCTGTTGTATAGCAGCAATTTGGGGAATAAACCTCTCAGGCAAAGATCTTAAGAATTTTTTCACCACTTTAGCATCATCCATTTTCTTTCCCAAATTAATGGTAGAGTTTCTAATGACACTAAGCTTTGAATAGAATTCATCAAAAGTTTCATCTTCCTGCATTCTAATCTCCTCAAACTGAGAAACCAACATTTGAATTTTTGAAGTTCTAACAACCTTAGTTCCTTCATGTGTGATTTCTAAAGTTTCCCAGGCTTCCTTAGCTATTTCACATCTAGAAATTCTAGAAAATTCCTCATTTGAAACAGAGATGTAAATAGCATTTATAGCTTTGTCATTCGCAGTAGCATTATTCTTTTCCTCTGTTGTCCATTCAGCTATTGCTTTTTCTGGACGTGTCCATCCAGATTCGACAATATGCCAAACATTAATGGATTTAAAATATGCTCTCATACGAATTTTCCAAAGGGTATAATTTGTTCCGTCAAAGACGGGAAGAGAATTAGGAGCAACAGTATGAGACATTTGATATGGAGTCTCGGATCACACTCAGGAAATAAATCCTTCACAGAGTGAACCCGCTCTGATACCAATTGAAAATTCTAAAACGACTCCAATTATCACCTACTCACACGTCTAGGAGTTTTACAGAAAAAAAAAACCAGAAAACAGATCTAACTTAGCAGTTAAGAAATCAACCAAATACTGATATGAAATATGCAAATCAAGAGCACAGATATTTGGTTACGAAGAGGAAACCATTTAGAGAACTCTCTAAATGTAAAACCTCTCCGGGGCAGCCAAACCCAGGAAATCAATCCACTATAAGAAGAATAAGGAATACAAGAAGAATTACAAAACCTTTGCAATTTTACTCTTCCTTGTACACGACAAGCGACCCACTTGACTTCTACCGCAGTAGTCATTTCCAGAACATCTGGCACAATTCTTCTATAAGATTTCCTTTCACCGGAACTCCGATTGGCTTCACGTATTTAATCCCTTCTCAAATAAGCTAGAACAATATCTCTCTCTAAGCTCTCTGATTTTGCTCTCCAAAAATACGTAGTTGTAAATGGCAAACTCACGTAGCTTAAATAGACAAATAAACCTAATAAATCAGCCATGTCCGGACCCTGCAGATCTGAGGTCCGGACAGGCCTCATAAAATGCACTTTCGGGAACTGGGGTCCGGACCCGGGGAATTGAGGTCCGGACCCTGCTTGAAAAATCAAGTTTCTGGAAATGGGGTCCGGACCCGGCTTCTGGAGGTCCGGACCCGGACTGTCCAGTCTTCATCAACAACTCCGATCGATAGGCGTTTGTGGTCCGATTGAGCTGAAATTTTGCAGGGACGTTCATAACACATGAATCTACATTATGAACGGTGGAGATTGGATTCTGAGTATTCTATATCAGTGTTTGAGCCGTGAACAGTAGCATCTGCATTTTGGAACTGAATTAAGCCAACACAAGAACTAACACTTCACTTTTGTAAAGACATTTACTCATAAAACACAAAGATAGTTTTTGACTATTTTTTTTTTATAACATAAAAAACAAGAATTTGATAGAAATATATTTAATTATCAACTGTAATATACTACATTTTTAATAAAAAATATTTTTAAAGCGTTTTAATTTCTAAAAACAGTCAAAATTTCATAATTTATTTGAAAGTACATAAGATATTTATGTTAAGTTTTTATCCAGATCGACTCGGGTCCTTTCACTCTCAACTACTATAGTTTGTTTTACTCATGAGATATTTATTCGAAGACGTTCCGAGTTGGCGCTTTCCATGGATGACTGACACGGGAATCTAATCAATAAAGGTCAAAGGACTTACCCTATGAAGACGTACGTTCCGGGTCCACCAGCCTCAATAATTTTTCCACTTACAAACTCCCATCTTACCTCCCTGCACGGATCCTCATTGTAGAGTTTTTTAAATAGTAATAAAAAGGAAATAGAGAAAAAAGGATCGGAAGGAGTTGCCAAACAAGTTACAGAGCAAAGAGAAGAATTTTTCTACTCGTTTCTAGACGATCGGGCCCACAGAAAAAAATAATAATAAAAAAAAATTGTGGAGGTTCCGAAGAAGCAGTTCATTTTTTGAGAATTTCTAATTTTTTTGAAATTCCATGAGATATTTATTTGAAGGTTTTATCCTGAGGGTCATTTCACTCTCAACTATTGAAGTTTTTATCAAGAGGGCCCATAAGTTCAAACTTATAAGAATGAAAAATTTAATCACTTAATTATTACTTTAACATTAAATCAATACAAGTGAAAGAGAAGGATAATATAACATCTTCAATCTCTATCTTCAATTCATTTCTTATTGGTGGGTGCATATCAATTTGCGACCTCGGCAGAGAAGTGATAAATGGAAGCAGCTGCAATGGCATCAACTGCTGTCAAACCACAATTCCTTTAGATCTCCATGCCTTCAATATAAGTATGAGGCCACTAAATGACAACGTAGCCTCGGAGGGATGCAAGTCTGCATTCTTGGTAGAAGAAAAGTGGTTCCAGAAACGTGGTTTAATTAATATGAACTCCATTATGTCGCACGTTCCTGTGGTGTTGAAATGGAGGATTCCTGATGCATCATTCAACTCACTTCCAATATCCTATATTCATGGCTCCGCCTCCACCGCTAATAATAATAGCTCCCCAAGCTACATTTGTTCTAATATTACTCAATATTATTCTTCGCGGAGTGAAAACTGGACCTTCACTTATACATGTTCTTGCAAAAAAGGCTTTGAAGGAAATCCCTATCTTCTTCATGGAAGCCAAGGTAAACTTTTTGTACCACCTACTCTATTTATCTCTTTAATTCTTTTCTTTTCTTTTTTTTTTTCGTTTTTATATGTGTTAATTAAATACCTAGTTCTATAAATTAACACTTGTACAACACGTATGCATGTAAGTGTCACAGGCTCACAGCAATGTCCCCACATACATGTGCCTTGTGCGCAGAGCACAAGTATACACTTGTGTAGTGTTGAATTACACGTGAACCTGGAAAAAAAAAAAATTGATAAATTTGATGATATAATATAATATCTTTTTGGTAGATCATTCTAAAATTTAGTTAGACAAAGGGAAGCTTTAATTTGTACTTAATTTTTTTTTTCTTCCTATTTTATCTTTTATCATTAAATATCTTACAAGTGATTTAATTTTTTTTTTATTTTTTTTCAGATAAGTACAAAATTTATTGAAAAGAACTAGATATTAACCTATTACGTACCCTAGGCGGATGGTCCCTTTTAAAAACAAGACCTTTTTTTTTTTTTTGACCACTTGCTATCCCTATATATGCCAGATGGAATATGACTCTCTCAATTTTAAATAAAATTGATTTAAAATTGGTGCATCTAATTGTATATATGAAGTTAACATTAATACATTTAAAAGAAAATTCAAATAATGTGAAATCATGTAAATCATTATATCTCTGTGCCAAATAGCTACTAGTACAGGCACATGTTGTATAATTAAATTTCTTATTTTTATTAATTTAAACTTTTGGGATGATCCATGATATTATCAAACTGAAATTTGCTTATTGGGTAGGAATTTGAACCCACCAAAATGTTATAATTCTAATTTAAATGATTAAGTTTCTTATTTTCTTAATGTTGCTTTTAAATAATTAGAGATTTAATGATCACAATGAATTTTTCTTTTGATTTATTAGATAAACCTTGTTCATCTTCTTACATGTCAGATATTAACGAATACGAAAACCTAAAGTCACCCTGTTTCAATAATGGATCTGAGAGTGTATATTGTGAAAATACTAATAGGTCTTTCTTTTGTCGGGTAGTTGAACCCACCAAGCCTCCGTTTAGGGTGGCCATGATTGCAATAGGTATATTTATTTGGATCGGAGTGTGTAGCTTCCCGTTTTATTTTTCTTTTGAAAAAGTGAGTCAAAAAGCACCCGCACAAGAAATCTCATCATATTTTGTCCCACATTGTTTTGATTGATTTTCTTTTACCTTGCTTGTTTTAATTGGTTCCACTTGTTTGGGATATACATTCTTTTAAGATAATTAATATTATATTTTGGAGAAAACTCTTAAAACACATGTTTTGAGAAAAACATTTATAGCACATTTCTCGAACAAATTTAAAGGGATCAAAATGGGCTCCACATGGTTACATTTTCTAAAACTTATGGCACTCAGATATACTCCTATCCCTTAAAGTTTTCACATCCCAATCTTTGAATTCAACTTTCTCAATCAAGACTATTGCTATAACTTTTTTACTACAATGAGTAATATTTTCCTATTACTTTGTGTTAAGCTGGTATTACTAGTGTCCTTGGGCTATTAATTCTACTTGTTGGTGGATGGTGGTCCTACAAAGTGGTAAAGAAAAGGAGGAAGATTAAACAGAAGAACAAGTTCTTCAAACAAAATGGTGGTTTATTGTTAAAACAACAATTATCTTCGCATGAAACCAATGTTGAGCACACTAAATTGTTTAATTCAAAAGATTTGGAGAAGGTTACTGACTGTTTTAATGTAAATATAATACTTGGTCAAGGAGGACAAGGCACTGTTTACAAAGGCATGTTAGCAGATGGAAGAATCGTTGTAGTGAAAAAGTCCATGGTAATTGATGAAGGAAAACTTGGAGAATTTATTAATGAAGTTGTCATTCTTTCACAAATTAATCACAAGAATATGGTTAAGCTAATTGGATGTTGTTTGGAGACAGAAGTTCCTTTGTTGGTTTATGAATATGTTCCTAACGGAACTCTTTTCCAATATGTGAATAGCCAAGTTGAAGAGTTTGCACTAACATGAGATATGCGCTTACGAATTGCAACAGAAGTTGCAGGAGCTCTCTTCTACTTACACTCAGCAGCTTCTATGCCCGTTTACCATCGAGATATTAAGTCTACAAACATACTTTTAGATGATAAATATAGAGCTAAAGTAGCGGATTTTGGGACGTCAAGAACCATAACTGTTGATCAAACTCACTTAACAACACTAGTGCATGGCACTTTTGGATACTTGGACCCTGAGTATTTCCAGTCAAGTCAGTTTACAGAAAATAGTGATGTTTATAGTTTTGGTGTTGTCCTTGCTGAGCTGTTAATTGGAGAAAAAGCAATATCTTCCACAAGGACACAAGAATCCAGAAGTTTAGCAACAAATTTCATTCAATCTATAGAGGAGAACAATTTGTTTGGTATTATTGATAGTTGAGTTTTGAAGGAAGGTAAGAAGGAAGATATTAGTGTCGTTGCGAACCTTGCGAAAAGGTGTTTGAACTTAAACAGGAAGAAACGGCCCACAATGAAAGAAGTCGCAAAGGAGTTGGAGGCAGTTCAAACGTTGGAAAAAGCTCCTAACTTTCAGCAAAACTATGAAGAGATTGAATATGTCCCAGCAGAAATGTATGAGCGATTGGATGATGTTCCTTCATCAACAATGTCAACTTCATTTGTGGACGCCCAACCATTATTACCTTCTCAATCAGTATGAATCAATATTTGTTTAATGTCATGTTGTAGGCTACATAATTTGTTGTGTACTTTGTTTTCTAATAGTCATTTCAAGAATCTTCTAAGAACATGGATTAATCATATTCAATTGTCTTATGATAGTATAAGGTAGCAGAAATCTCTATGTCTATTTTTATAAGAATCAATTTCATTGTCTGTGTCAAATTAGGCCTTAAGCTACTTTACTAAGTATTTTGTCGTATGAATAGCTCTCTTTTCTACCTCAGGATTTCCATTAATGGCAAAGCAAAATTATTAGAATTCAACACTTCCATTTTGACTACTAGACCAAACTCTATGTCAAATACTATAGCCATCGGGTACCCTCCTTTTTGATCATGTGCCTCCATATATGGGCATGAGCTTCGGGTTTGACCCAAAGGTAATTAGCATAGCCAATTAAGTCGTCCATCGTTATCTTTTAATTACTTGTGACCAATAGCAAGGAGATTGTGGTTGTAAAAGGGTTATAATTATTGTCTATGGTCATGCATGTATAGATGGTCGAGAATAATTAATCTTTTTCCAATAGGATGCTTGCGAAGACGCGGAGATGGACGTTTTCCTGACTAAAAGTCATTACAATGACTTTTAATTAGGCCTTTGATTAATTTTACGGTATCCTATATCTTGATTTTAATTAAATCTTGAAATTGGATGAATGGCCCAGATCATGAGGCCTTCTAATTGTTAGAGGTGAACACCAATTTCAGATACTCAGCAGAATTAATTTACTTCTCTTTGTGCAAATTGAATGATAACACAGTAGCAAAATAATAATCAAGCAAGACACCAAGATTTTTACGTGGAAAACTCTCCAATGCGAAAGTAAAAACCACGGGACCTAATTCAGTTAAATCTTCCACTATCAACAATAATGAGTTTACAATTGTCTTCCCTAGATAAATATCTAGAAGTTATCACCACATCAAGAATACATGCATTCTTGGATCAAACATAAAATTCATCATCTTAAAGTGGATTCCGACAAGAATAAAGAAAAATCTCACCAAATAGGTATTAGTAACCAAGCGATTGGAGAGGAATTCCAACGATCGACACAGTCAATATGTAGCACTCGTCTTCAGGAGCAACACTTTAAAATTGCATCAAGATCGAACCACAAAAGACCTTCCAATCTCTGATGGATGTGAAAAAAGCGTAACATTTTTTTCTTCTTTTTCTTTCTCTCCCTGCGCCACACTGTTTCTTTCTTCTCTCTTTTTAACTTTTTGTCTCACGGTTTTTTTTATACAGCATACAAAGGGTTATAACCCTTCGTTGCTGCCACGTGGGTTGGTCCCACATAAAGAGGGACCACCCCAACACTAATTGATTGTTTAACGTATGTTACGAATATATACGACGCGCCCAAAAAGCCACAATTGTGGACCATTCATTTGGGTCAACCATGGCTGCTAGCTTCATGCACAAAAGGCAACTTGGTCTTATTGGCGACTACTAGAAGGAAGATAATCGCTTATGAAAGCAAGCTGGGGGGGCCTTGGGCTTTGCTGCTTCACACGCCCATTCATCATCCTAGAAAGAAAGAGAGACAGAGAGAGAGAGATGGTGGTGCGAATGGTGTTTCAGAGCATTTTATTATTGTTTTCAATTTACGCATTTGTGCAAGCAGCGGGCTTTTCAATCAGTTCATGTCAACCAAGCTGTGGGGATGTTAACCTCAAATACCCTTTTGGAATAGGAGCCGGTTGCTACGCTGATGCCTGGTTTGAAGTAGTTTGCAGAAATGACTCTTTGGCCTCTCCCTCTCCCAAACCTTTCTTGCGGATCCTCAACCTGGAGGTGCTCGACATTTCATTAGACGGCACAGTTCGCGTCAACTTTCCGACAGTTTACAATTGCACAAACGGTACAAGCAGCACAGCAAACATTGTGGAGTTACGAAACAGCCCTTTCATCTTCTCCCAATCCGAAAACAAATTCATCGCCTTGGGTTGCAACAACTTTGCTTCAATGGAGTCCGTAGATGGGTCTGGCTCAGTCATTGGTGGGTGCATGTCCATTTGTGACACGACTAAAGTGGTAAATGCAAGTAGCTGCAATATTGGCATCAATTGCTGCCAAGCCTCAATTCCTTCGGATCTCGATGCCTTCAATACAACAATGGAGGTCATGAATAGTAAAGATCTTGTCATCAATGGATGCAACTCTGCATTCTTGGTAGAAGAAAAGTGGTTCAAGACTGATTACCGCACTCTTTCGCTTTTCGTTCCTGTGGTGCTGGAATGGTGGATTCCATATACGTCATTCATCTCACTTCCAATAGCCAATTATAATACCTCCTCCACCTATAATTGTAGGCAAGTAGTGGTTAAGCAGCGGACCACAACTTTTACATGTTCTTGCAAAGCCGGCTATGGAGGAAATCCCTATGTTCCTGGAGCATGTCATGGTAAGTTTTCGTACAAGTACTTCTATGCCTTTAATTCTTTCTTTTTCTTTTTCATTTATAGATACAGATCTCATTCTGAAATTTTTTGTTTTTTTTTTGTAGTAGTAGTTTATTTTCAATCGAAACCTCCATTGAAAACTTTTAAGATCGTTTAATTATTATTCAAATAGTTCATTTTCTATTAAAACTTCAAATGAAGACTTTTCAAAAGTCGGCAATTGAAGTTTCCATAGATAATGGGCAACTAGAATTAGAATAAGTAATTGACCCAATTAATCACTCACAAATTAGAAGTCTTGAATGAAATTTTAGACAGAAAATGAACTATTGAAATAAATAATTGAACTAATTAGAGAAGTTTATGATTTTTATTTATTTATTTATTTTGGTTTGGGTTTTACATATGCAGCCTCTTGAACATTCAATTTAAGTAATATTCTTAATAAACTAATTAATAAACTTTGTATATTCTATTTAGATTAATAAAATTTATCATAAATACCAGATGCAAGAGGGGTATAAATTTTACTTTTCAGCAGATTATACCTAAACATAAACTCCAATTCCTAAACTTTACCTTTGTCTCAATAACACTAGCAAAAGATATATATTTCTCCACCATAAACATGACAAGAACATTCTCGGTGGGCTGCTGGCAATCACTAATTATAGCACGTATTGTTTTTTTTACAAAGTGTTCTCTCAACTTTACATATTTTCCACGTGTAAAAAATATAGCTTTTATTTATTTATTTCTATAAGCTTTTTGTACCTATTCTCATTTTTGTCATTTATCATTTTAACCATTATAAAAACACCTCTCCACAAACTTTACCCTCACTCAACCCATTTCCACTGCAATCTGAAGAAACCCTCCTGTACGTCAATGCATGGTTATATAGAGAAATACTAAAGGCCCAACTTTTTTGCTCAACAAAAGTCCAACTTTTACCTTCTTTTTTTTTTTTTCTAAAAAAACAAAAACGAAAAATGGAAAAAATGTCTAAAGCAACCCTATCTATTTTTTGCCTTTCTTTTATTTAGTATTTTTTAAAAAATAAAAAAATAGTATTTTTCTTCATAACAATGACATTTTCTTAAAAAAAAAATGACATTATTATGAAAAAAAAATACCATTTTTCATTTTTTTTAAAATACCAAATAAAAGAAAGACAAAAAATAGATAGGATTGCTTCAAACATTTTTTCTATTTTTTATCTTATTTTATTTTTTAAAATTAAATAAGGCAAAAAAGTTGGGTCCCTATCATTCCTCGGTTATATATTTCTTAAAATTTAAGTGAAGGGAATCACATGAGCCTCACAAGAGAACTCACGTGATCAGATTAATTTACATAAAAAATTAAATGATTAATTTTGTTTTTCTATTCTTAATCTTTTGAAATGATTAGTGATTAAATAATCACTCTGAATTTTGCTGCTGATTTATTAGATGCTAATTTGCGTTTGTCTCCTTAATTACATGATCAGTTATAGAGGAATGCGAGCTCACACACCCTTGTTTGGGTTACAATCCATCGCCGCTTATATTCTGTGAAAATACATATAATGAAGAAGAAGAGAGAATCTATACTTACAATGGGTCTTACATTTGTTACCGTCCGATATTTTTGACCATTGAGTCTCGGGTTGAAGTGTTCACAATAGGTATGTTTACTTGGATCAAAGTGTTTTAAGGCTTCCCATTTTATTTTTCTTTCCCCTTGCTTGTTTCAATAGGTACATCAAAACTATTGCTATAACTTTTTACTACTACATTGCGTTAAGCAGGTATTAGCAGCGGTCTTGGGCTATTGGTTCTACTTGTTGGTGGATGGTGGTCGTACAAAGTGGTAAAGAAAAGAAGGATGATTAAACAAAAGAACAAGTTCTTCAAACGAAATGGTGGTTTATTGTTACAACAACAATTATCTTCACATGAAGTCAATGTTGAGAACATCAAATTGTTTAATTCAAAAGAATTGGAGAAGGCCACTTACCGTTTTAATGTGAATAGAGTACTTGGCCAAGGAGGGCAAGGCACTGTTTACAAAGGCATGTTGATAGATGGAAGAATCGTTGCAGTGAAAAAGTCTAAGGTAATTGATGAAGGAAAACTCGGAGAATTCATTAATGAAGTCGTCATTCTTTCACAAATTAACCATAGGAATGTGGTTAAGCTAATTGGTTGTTGTTTGGAGACAGAAGTTCCTCTACTAGTTTATGAATATGTTCCTAACGGAACTCTTTTCCAATACGTCAATGGACAAACTGAGGAGTTTCCACTAACATGGGATATGCGCTTACGAATTGCAACAGAAGTTGCAGGAGCTCTCTTCTACTTACACTCAGCAGCTTCCACCCCTATTTACCATCGGGACATTAAGTCTACAAATATACTCTTAGATGATAAATTCAGAGCTAAAGTAGCTGATTTTGGGACTTCAAGATCCATCGCTGTTGACCAAACTCACTTAACCACGCGAGTGCATGGCACTTTTGGATACTTGGACCCTGAGTATTTCCAATCAAGCCAATTTACAGAAAAGAGTGATGTTTATAGTTTTGGTGTTGTCCTTGCTGAGCTCTTAACTGGCGAAAAAGCAATATCTTCAACAAAGACACAAGAACCCAGAAGTTTAGCCACATATTTCATTCAATCGGTGGAGGAGAACAGTTTGTTTGATATTATTGATAGTCGAGTTTTGAAGGAAGGTAAGAAAGAAGAGATAATTGCGGTCGCGAACCTTGCTAAAAGGTGCTTGAACTTAAATGGGAAGAAACGACCAACAATGAGAGAAGTCACAATAGAGTTACAAGCAGTTCAAATGTTGCAAAAAGGTGCTAACCTTCAACAAAACTATGAAGAGCTTGAATATGTTGGAGCTGAAGTGTACGAGCTATGGGATGTTGCTCCCACATCAATTGTGTCAACCGCCTCCATAGACGCCCAACCATTATTATACACCACAAAAAAAACAAGGTTTAGTGACATGGTTATTTGGGGCATTTTTGGCTAAAAAAACGTCCCTATTGATTTCGCAACGCTTGATTAGGGGCACTTGGGACATGTCGGTTTTTATGGCGACTAGAATTTAAGATTGAGACGTTTTTTTACGAAAAAACACCTCGAAAAGGGGATGTTTGGAACAAAGCGCCCCCCTTTTTAAAAGGGGGCGCTTAGTTGTGAAAAACGCCCCCTTTTTTAAATGGGGGCGCTTCCTAAGCAAGCGCCCCCTTTTTTAAATGGGGCCACTTCCTAGGCAAGCGCCCCCGTTTTTAAATGGGGGCACTTCCTAAGCAAGCGCCGCCATTTAAAAAAGGGGGCGCTTCCTAATCAAGCGCCCCATTTTTAGAATAAGGGTGCTTCCTAGGCAAGTGCCCCCTTTTTAAAATAAGGGTGCTTCCTAGGCAAGCATCCCATTTTTTAAAAGGGGTCGCTTGCCTAGGAAGCGACCCCTTTTTAAATGGGGGCGCTTGCCTAAAAAAGGGGGCGCTTACCTAGGAAGCACCCTCATTCTAAAAAGGGGGCGCTCAGGTGGGCAAGCGCCCCCTTTCATAAATGGGGGCGCTTGCCTAAAAAAGGGGGCGCTCAGGTGGGCAAGCGTCCCCTTTCATAAATGGGGGCGCTTGCGTGTAAAGGGCCCCTATTTCTATATGGAAGCACTTCTACGCTGCGAAGCGCCTCCAATAATTAATATTTAGAGAAAATATTTTTCCCATGCAATCCATATATATTTTTTATTTTCTTCTGATATACAATATGCAATACAATATTGTATTGCGTATTTTCTCCATAAATATTGGATTAATCCATAAATATTTTCTCCATTCATCAATCTCATACAATCTTATACATATATATCTCACAATACATATCTAATCCATATATACAATCTCATATCTCATAAGACAATTAAATCCAAAATGATGATATCATAAACACAAAGTGTACGTACCACATCTTAAAGAGTTAACAAAAATTATACCATACATATGAAATAAAATATCCAAAACGATATCATAATCACAAAGTGTACCACCTCTTAAAAGAGTTCACAAAAATTGTTTATTACATATGAAATAAAATATATCAACGAGTTCGCTTAGCATTTGGTGTCAAATACGTACTCAACCTAACAGGTCAAGTATACGTACGTCACTTAACGATTACCTGCAAATGATAAAACCAAAAAAAATATATATATTAAATTACAAACTTATATCTAACTATTTTGAAAGTTCAAACCTATATATAATTAGATTATATTACAATTGACTAAGATATGAAGATCTACACATACTTTGTGATGATCCACAATGGTCGCCTTCTGCATCAGCTGCATCCTCATCTTCATTTGTTAATTCATTCTCACCTATATATAAATAGATGCAAATGTATATTATGCAATCATATATATGTTCTTAAGTCAACAGTAATGAATTGTGTTTGAGCAGCTAGTTCCCCTATAAAAGGATAAAAGATAAAAGAAGAACAGCATAAAATAATTTTTATTGTGTTTAAATTATATAAGCCAACATTAAAGGATAAAAGATAAAGGATGAAAGATAAGCCAACATTAGAATTTCAAATTTTATGTTGTTCTTCCTTTATCTTTTATCATTTATACAGCAATAAAATAATTTTTATTGTGTTTAAGTTATATAAGCCAACATTAAAGGATAAAAGATAAAGGATAAAATATAAGCCAACATTAGAATTTCAAATTTTATGTTGTTCTTCCTTTCTCTTTTATCATTTATTGTGTTTAAGTTATTTTTATATAACTTAATGTTTGAGCAGCTAATTCTCCTATATAACTAAAAATAATTTTGATGCGTCTGCTATCCAGGCGCCCTTAATTAAGTGCGCCTGGATAGCAAGCGCCATTAATTAGGGGTGCCTGCCAGCTAGGCGCCCTTAATTAACGATGCCTGGCTGGCAAGCGCTACCCTAATTAAGGTATATTCCGGACTCCAGAAGATCATCATGTTTCTTCCACAATGGTATATATACAACTTTTCCAAAGAACTTACATAAGGCAATTAAAATTCAAAAAAATGGCACCAATCTCGACGAGTAATTTTGGATAGTAAAGTGGACTATTCTGGCACTACCAATAAAGAGGAAAAACAAAGGAACATGATAATAAAGGATAAGGAAAAACAATAAATTTTTAAAAAAAAAAGAAAAAAAGAAAAGAGGTATTCCGATCCACTTAATTCTGCAATAATAATTCAATACTAAATGTTAATATGAACGAACTGCACAGTGAAATCAAAACTGAATTAAATTTGAAAGAACACTCCAGGACAACCACGGAGATTCTTCAAAATTGTGATTGTTGCATTCAACAAACCAACTACACCCTAAAAGTAGAGAAAACTTTGTTGAATTTAAAATTCCTAATTCTCATAAAAATCATAATACATAAAAAATCTGACTATTAGAATCCCAAATCGACAACTTAAAGAGACAGCAGATACAAAGAAAAACAGAGACAGAGACAGAGAGAGACTCACTAGTACAGGAACATAGAGAGAGGCAGGCCAGTTTCGACTGGAGAAGATGGCCGGTAGGTTGGCCAAACGTGTGGGTCACTGGGCGCCGAAGAGAGAGATAGGAAAATCGAGATTGAGAGAGGGGCGACTAGCGCCGTAGAGAGAGATATGGATCAATATATATTGAGGGAGAGGCTAGGGATCTAATATATATATATATATATATATATATATATATATATATATATATATATATATATATATATATATATATATATATATATATCCTGATGCAGAGAGGGGGGACAGGCGGGCCGCGCGGGGAGAGGTTAGGGAAAATATATATTGAGGGAGAAATTAAGTCTTAGAGCGGGAGCTGAGGAATCAAAAAGAAAATTAAGTTCCCGCTCGCAAAAACAAAAAATATAAATATATTAAAATTAAAAAACACTTATAAATTTATTTATAAAAATAAAAAGTAAATACTAAAAATTAAAAAACATTTAAAAGAGACTTAAACTAAAAAATATATAAATGCAAAATCAGTTAATGTGGTTGTCGAGATTAAAAATTAAACTATGTGATATAAAAACAAAAATAATACTAATTCAGAAATTATCGGGATAGGCCACAATAATAATTTAATTCTTGTAGGCACCCTTAATTAAGGGCGCCTAGCTGGTAGGCGCCCCTAATTAAGGGCACCTAAATGGCAAGCGCCCCTAATTAAGGGTGCTTGGATAGCAGGCGTCCCGAAGTAAGAGCGCTTGCAAGCCAGGTGCCCTTAATTAGGGGCGTTTGCCAGCCAAACTCACTTAATTAAGGGCGCTTGCCAGCCAAGCGCACTTAATTAAGGGCGCTTGCAAGCCAGGCGCCCTTAATTATGGGCACTTGCCAGCCAAGCGCACTTAATTAAAGGCGCTTGCCAGCCAGGCGCCCTTAATTAGGAGTGCCTGCCAGCTAGGCGCATTTAATTAAGTGCGCCTAGCTGGCAGGCGCCCCTAATTAAGGGCACTTGCCAGCCAAGCGCCCTTAATTAGGAGCGCTTGCCATCCAGGCGCACTTAATTAGGGGCGCCTAGCTGGCAGGCGCCCCTAATTAAGGGCGCCTGGATAGCAGGCGTCCCGAATTAAGGGCGCTTCCCAGCCAAGCGCCCTTAATTAGGGGCGTTTGCCAGCCAGGCGCACTTAATTAAGGGCGCCTAACTAACAGTCGCCCCTAATTAAGGGCAACTGGATAGTAGGCGTCCCGAATTAAGGGCGTTTGCCAGCCAGGTGCCTTTAATTAGGAGCGCTTACCAGCCTGGTGCACTTAATTAGGGGCGCCTAGCTGGCAGGCGCTCCTAACTAAGGGCGCCTAGATAGCAAGCGTCTTGAATTAAGGGCGCTTGCCAGCCAAGCACACTTAATTAACTAAATTGGGGCATATCCTATTGGAATGTCCCGAATTAAGGGGACGTTTTTTTGCGCAGGCGTTGCTAATTTTATTTTGTGTCGTTTACACAATAAAACGTCCCTATAAGGGGATGTTTTATTAAAACGCCTATATTCCAAGCGTTACTAAACCTTGTTTTTTTTGTAGTGATAGTCATCATTAATATTTGTATAATGTCATGTTGTATGCTACATAATTTATTGTTTTCTTTGTATTCCTACAAGTACTTTCAAGAATCATTCAAGAACATGGATTAACCATATATATTTGGTTGTCTTATTATAGTAGAAGATAGCCGAAAGCCCCATGTTCATTTTATAATTAGGATCCTTTGTTTTTTTTTTTTTTTTTTTTCTTTGTTGGTCTAGATCAAATGAGTAAAATGAAGAAGAGAACGAAAGCAATCAAAGAACAAAATAAATGAATATATACTACAACAGAACATGACAATAGAATACCATTTTTACAAGAGCAAAAACATTTTCCATAGATGATTAATGATACTAATAAATTCAGGCTAATAATGATACTAATAAATTCAGGCTGAGTTAGCATTAAATTTGAGTTCAAACCTGTAATCACTTTGGTCGATGGGTAGAAATCCCATTCCACCATACTGCGAAAAGATTCTAGTGGCTTACACGCTCAAAAGAACTTTTCACACGTGCCCTATGTAATGGAAACAGAGTGTGGGTGGGTGTTTGAGTATGATAATTTAAATGTAACCAATCCTAATCGAATCTCTTAACTTAAGATAATCTAATCCTCATTTATGAAAAGGATATAATCTAATCCTCATTATTTTTCTTATTATCTCAATCGTAGCAAAAATTAATAACACTAGGAACTACATTTTATTCTCTCACTCAAAAGCAGCCACGACATTGAAAATTAAAAAGAAAAAAAACAAAAAAAAAAAACATGGAGACTCAAAAACTCATAAGTTGATTAGAGACTAATCTTGTGAAGATGGCAGCAACATTTCCCTTCTACGCTTAAAAAAGACCAACATTTCATCACGATCAGGAAGGTGCTCTTTGATTACAGGCACTTCCTTAAAGTTCTTGATCCATGCATGCAAGCGAGGGAACTTGTGAGCCTCAAGCATCTTCACCCGGACAACTTCTTCGATGACTCCCAACCATTGAGCAATCTGTCCAAAGGCAATGTCCACTATCCCAATATTGTCCCCACCAAAAAATTTCTTGTCCCGGCCGAGCCCATCTTCCTCCATGGCTCTCAGCATCTCCAGGGTGTCTTTGATGGCCTTCTTTTGCTCTTCCCCACTAGTTCGGTAGACTACCCACATTGCAGAACCCTAACGAAATCAGAGACACTGCATGTTATCAAATCAATAAACTCATATATTTTTTGTTTTGTTTTTTTTTTGTTTTTACTTCAAGGCAAGCAGGTTATTTTATGTGGGTGTGATCATAGTATAGTACCTGCCCTTTATGAGAAGCTCAACAAAGACTTAGATGGCGAAAACTGCAGACACTTTCTCAAGTTCGACTGAATTATAATTTGACCAAGTCCCATTAAAGCATTCGTGAGACTCAAGATAATTAATTAATACTAATTAAGTTTAAAATTTTTCATTATAGGAGTAGAACCGCACCCTAGTACTTGTCCAACCACAGGCTTTTGCTTGGGTTATGGATGAATACTTCACGATTAATAATAATAATAACAACAACAATAAATAATAATAACGACCACCAAGCTATTTACTGAGGAAAAGATGAAGCAACTAAAAACAGAAGAACAAGTGGCAAAAGGGGAAGCAAGCATGTACCTTATCTTCAGCAAACTTAACCCAAAAGCGAGCAATGGCTCTCTCATAAGGATCAGTGGGCAGCAAAGGGTTGTGCGGCCACATCTCTTCGATATATTCGACGATAACCATGGACTCACAAATTGGTTTTCCGCTGTGAACAAGCACAGGGATCTTCTTGTGGACTGGATTGTGTTGAAGAAGCACAAGACTTTTGTTGAAAAGATCTTCTTCTATGTATTCATATGGAATGCCCTTTTGTTTTAGAGCCCATATGACTCTGTAAATGAATGGACTAGGCCATGTCCCATGAAGCTTCACCTCATGACTCATGTTTGAAGGAGCAATGCCGTACGTACCAGTTTAACTCACAGTTTGGTCATTCTCTAATGATCAATTAATATAACCCTCTTGCTTGGACAACAAGCTTCATGGTTTAAATTTCCTCTATATTTAACTCTTAGAGCTTCAATTAATCACTAAAGATTGAACTCAGAAAGGTGGCGTCTTGACTTTCTCCTTTGATTTCAATTCTTTTATTCCTAATATATATATTGTTTTTAGTTTGCTGCTTTGACACGTATTTTTCATTATTTTATTCTTGTTTGACTATGGATTTTGGCATTTTTTGTGTTTTTTTGTTTTTTAAGCAGATCGAGAGTCGAGACTATAAACCCAAGAGGGTTCAAGACCAACTACAAGCTGCCAAAGCAAAAACCTACAGACTTGAACAAGACAAAATGTTATAAATTATTTTATATCCAATTACTACTAAAATAATTTCAGATAAACCCAAAGACCCAACCAACCATCTAACCTTAAAGTAACTTAACAAAAACATAATTTCAATAATAATTTTTACTTCAATGTCAAAAAGGGTTTTACACGTATATTATTGCAAAAAGTGTTCTACACGTATAAATAAATAATTACGAATATGTGTACGTAACACTCTTTTCACTTAAAAGGGTAAAGATACAACTTCGTGGGCAAGGCCACAATTGTGTTTGGCAAGCTATCCCGATTATTGACTTTTAGTAGATGACATAATTTTTTATAAATCAGTTTTTAAGAGTGATAGGAGTTTTTTGAGCTATTACTTTTTTTTTTCTTTTTTCTTTTTAGAAAAAAAAAAAAACATTATTCACACATGCTAAGGCACACGTGCACTTTTAAAGGTTAGTTTTGTAAGAAATTTTAAAGGTTAATATTTTTAATTTGTTGCTCTATTTTATGATGTAGGGGCAGGCCTACGGATCTGGATCCCCTCCAATTGGAGAGAAATTAGTGATTCTTCAATTGTTAATCGTGACCTTTCATTTTAAATTCAATGGTTTATAAAATCATTTAAACCTCGGTAAAACAAAAGCCAGTATTTAATGCCTCAGTTATACAAAAGCAGTTGGTATTTTATAGATCATTGAATTTAAAATGAAGGGACACGATTAACAATTGGAGAATCTTCAATTTCTCCTCAATTGGAGGGGATCTCAACTCCTGACCTACATGCTAGGTTGATGGGAATCAGATCCTCTCCAATCCATTTTGGGCGGCAGAATATCCAGTTTATGGAAGAAGAAATCATAAAACCACAAATAGGACACATGTCTACTAACAAAAAATAATAATCAAATATTATTTTAGATTTAAATAAAATAAATTAAAAAAAAAAAAAAAAAACATAATTATAAAATATTAAGGGGTGGTTGGCCACCCCATATGGGGGCTGGGGCCCCATGGTCCTTGGGGGTGGTCCAACCACCCCCAGGGGCTAAATCTTAAAAAATAAAAAATAAAAAAAAATTATGTTTGGGGGTGGCTTCGCCCACCCAATACCACCCCATGGCCCTTGGGGGTGGTCTGGCCACCCCCAAGGGCCAAACGGAATTTATTTATTTATTTATTATTATTATTATTTTAAGATTTGGCCCTTGGGGGTGGCTACCCATGGGGTGGCTTCGGCCACCCCAGCCCCTAATTGGGGTGGTCCGGTCACCCCCAATGGGGTGACTATTTTATAATTTTATTTTATGATTAAAATATTAAATAAATGGGTACCTACATTAGGTACAATTAAAATAATGCATTGGGTACCTATATTGTTTCTCAATACATTGAGAAACACTTTAACATTGAGAAACCCTTGGTCTATTTTAAATTTAGGGATTCGGGTGTATTTTTGTGATTTTTTGGAAATATTTCCTAAATATAGGGAAGGGAATCAATTATAAGATATATATATATATATATGGAAATGCTAAAGGCCCAACTTATTTGCCCAACATATATAAGTTCAACTTTTGCCTTTTTTATTTTAAAAATAAAATAAAATAAAAAATGAAAAAAAAAAAAATGTCTGAAGCAACACTATCCATTTTTTGTCCTTCTTTTATTTGGAATTTTTAAAAAAAATAAAAGTGGTATTTTTTTTTTCATAATAATCACATTTAAAAAAAAAAAAGACCATTTTTATGAAGAAAAATATCATTTTTATTTTTTAAAAAGTACCAAATAAAAGAAGGACAAAAAATAAATAGAGTTGATTCAGACATTTTTTTTTTATTTTTTTTTTAAAATAAAAATAAAAAATAAAACCAAAAAAATAAAAATAAAAAATAAAAAAAGGCAAAAGTTGAACTTATATATTTAGGACAAAAAAGTTAAGGTTGTATCATCCTGCAATATAAAATCAATTCGTCTTTCCCATTTTTTATTGAAAACAACAAAACAAGAAGCAGAGCCCCATTTTATGGTCAACCAGTTTGAGTCAGAAAAGTAATAATGCTTGCCCACCATATGCTTTATGTTCTAAGCAAGTTTCAAGCCGCCTGAATATTTTATACATTTTTTGGGAAACAAATGTAGATTATTAGTTATGTTTTGGGATTTGTCCAAAGTCCTTATCATTCATTTCTAGATCAGTTTGAAAAAGACCATGAAAGCAAACAAAGAACAAAATAAAAGATTAGGTTATTATGACCGAAATTGTAGTAAATTTGATTAATACGAGAAAGATGAAAAAATATTTGTAAAGAAATTATTTTGTAGTGATTTTTTATTTATTTAAAAAATAATAAAAAATGATTGATGTATTATAAAAAAGTAAAAATATTGAAGTTGATACGAAAAGGAATAGTGTTAAAGACTTTTGCTGAGTCCTTATGACATGGTCAAAGTTCTGAAGAAGGACTTAGAAACTCTTCCTGCTACAGCATCAAAAGAGTGCGCATTTGTCAATATAGAATCAATCAACCATGAATATTCGTCAAACATTCCGGAGGGTGCAATTGTAGACATGCAAGCTATAAACCTTAATTTCCGGCATTCACATTGGTAACCCAAAATTTTGCAACACCGCAAGAATACGCTTTTTTTAATGTTGCTATTGGAGGGGTCTTGATCAGGAGGTTTAAGGAGCAACAACATGGAGGGTACGTAATCAAGAATCTAGCCTTTGGCTCTAAATATTTTTGGTTAATAAGATATTTTACTATTTCTTTATTTTATTTTACTATATAATTAAACATATTCTGTAGGAGTACATTGTAATTGTTACAATGAAATATTGTGAAATGCCAATATTGTAAATATAAATTACAGTTAAATATTGTAAATATTTACTAATATTTTGTTTACTAATTAGAAATTTATATTTTTTAAAAAAATTAATTAATTATTTGTGACCGTAAATGTCGTCGATATTGTCTAAGGGTGTTCCATGTAACAAGTGAATGAGAAATTATTGTGAATGCACTTGTAAGTGTTGAGTTTCACATTGAGAAAGTATAAAATAAAAAATAAAATAAAATAGTATTTAATATACCTAAGTCGACACAAGCTCATTAGCTTAGACTTTTGAGTTAGAGTGATGTTCAAATATATATTTTAATGCATTATTGGTAATAAATTTCAAATCATTTATCTTCCCAACACTGATATGAAAGCTATTTATTCATCAAAACATTATGGTCATCCCTAATATGGGAGCTATTAGCGACCTCTAGCTGATCATGAGGTGATTTTTGGCGATGACCATCAAGTGGCAATAGTGAGGAAATTGTGGTCGTAAAAGGGTTATTATTGTCTAGATCATGTATGTCGTCAAAAATAATCCTTTTTTTCAATAGGATTTTTGCGAAGACGCGGAGATCGACAGTTTCGTGACCAAAAGTCAATGTAATGACTTTTAAGCTTTTTGCAATATATATCATCTATCTTGACATAATTTGTTATGAAATCTATCATATTTTTCAGAATAAATGAGATGCATGCGAAAAATAAAAAGAATGTAAAAACAAGCAATCGTAAACATAAAGATTTACGTTTTTCATCATTAAAAGTTACGTATATGGAATTTCAATGAAGTTTCATTATTTTTTGAGAAACAATATTATACCATGCGTCAATTACATCCGCGCGTACAAAATCCTAAAGTCATATGTGAGTTTAAATACAATCTTTAACCGAGTCAAAACACTCAAACAGGTCAAAAAAAATTTGTTAGCGCTTCAAACTTCGAACCAGGTCAGATACAAACCATACTCCACATAGCCTAAAATTGGATGAATGGCCTAGATCATCAACTTGGCTGTTTGATCGTTGTTAACAGAAGACAAGTCAAATAAGAAGTTAGCGTACGTGGGGCCTTCTCATTGATTGTTACGAAATTTTAAGGGTGGTACCCTCATGCATGAGACGGCCTTCTAGGCCTTGTTTGTTAAATAACACTAACATTTCCCAATTCTATTCATTTCATTCTCCAAAAAAATTAACATCAAAACATTTTCACTCTTATATCATATAATTCACTTTTTATATCACATCATTTATTTTTTACTACTATTCAAATAAAAAAATCATTACAAAATAAAATTTTTTCATTTTTCACTACTACTTTTTTACTTTTCTATACTAATTATTAAATTCATTTTTTCCTCACCAAACTTGAACCTAAAATGGACCATCCATATGGGATATTCATTTTCCAGGTTATTTAATTTTGGGAGGTCAATCATGGCTGCTAGCGAGCTAGGTTCATGCACAGAAACAACAAACTAGCCCGCAGAAATCTTTATTTATTTATTGGAATAACTCTTGTTGGCAACTTTACTTATTTATTTAATTTTTTTTTTTTTTTTTGAATTGGTCTCGTTGGCAACTTCCATACAATTTCTTGGCGACTTTTAGAAAAGGACAATAATAATGCATGGTGTTATAAAAAGCGGCCGGGGGCTTGGGCTTTGCTGCTTCATTCATCACACGCCAATTCATCAATATCCTAGAAAGAGAGAAAGAAAGAGAGAGAGATCAGATGGTGGTGCGACTGCAAATGGTATTTCAGATCCTTTGGCTGTTGTCTTCAATATTTGATGCAATATCTGGACAATCAATTAGCAGTTCATGCCAAGCAAGCTGTGGGAATGTTAGCATTCCATATCCTTTTGGAATAGGACCTTCTTGCTACCTTGATCACTGGTTTGAAGTAGTTTGCAATAATGACTCTTCGGGCTCTCCCAAACCTGTTTTGAGGAGCCCCAACTTGGAGGTGCTGAGTATTTCGTTTGGAGTAGGCATTTATTTACGAAGCAGTACAGTTCGCGTCAATTATCCGACATTTTCTATTTGTACAACAAATGGTTCAAACAAAAAACAAAATGAGGTTTTAGCAAAAAGCCCTTTCATCTTCTCCCAGTCCGAAAACCAATTCATTGCCATGGGTTGCAATAACTCTGCCTCAATCAAGTCCTCGGATGGTTCATTTATTGGGTGCATGTCAAATTGTGATTCGGGTTATAAAGTGATAATAGTAGTAGTTGCTATGGCACTAACAACTGCTGCCAAACCACAATTCCTTCATATCTCGATGCGTTTGAGACAACTATTGATCCAACGTCAAATAATGCCCAAGGATGCAACTCTGCATTCTTGGTAGAAGAAGGCTGGTTCCAGAAACGTGGTTCAATAAATACATCCTCCAATATTATGTCGTACGTTCCTGTGGTGTTGGAATGGGGGATTTTTAGTACATCATTCAACTTACTTCCAACAATCAAAGATGCCTCATTCGCAAATATTACCTATAATTGTACCGGGTCTTCGGTGAGCGGCCAGAACACAACTTTTACATGTTCTTGCAGCAACGGCTTTGAAGGAAATCCCTATCTTCTTGGAGGATGTCAAGGTAAAGTTTTTGCAGCACTCTATTTCTCTCTTTGATTCTTCTTCTCTCTTTTGTTTATGTGTTAAATACATAGTTCTATGAATTAACATGACTTGTAGAGCACATGCGTCACAACAACGTCACCACATACACTTTCGTGCCTTACTCATTTTTTGCTTTTTTATTTTTATATAAATCTATCATTTTTTTTTTTTAATATAAATCTGTAGCTTGTGACTTTTTCTGATCATTTATATAAATCTATCATTGAATATGTGGAATCCGCACGTGGTTTTACATATTTAATGGTAGATTTACTCAAATCTTATATAAAGATACAAAAAATAAATAAATAAAATATGAAAAACAAACCTTTCTCTTTTTGGTATATTATTCTGAAATTTAGTTTAACAAATGAAAGCTTTGTACCTAATTTTTTTTTTTTTTTTTTGTTCTTTCCTATTTTATGCTTTATCAGGTATCTTACAAGTGTTTTTTATTTCAGATAAGTACAAAATTTATTGAAAATGAAGTAGATAAAATAACTAGATATTTGCTTTTTTTTAATAGTTTATTTTCAATCGAAACCTCCATTGAAGACTTTAAAGATAGTTTAATTATTATTCAAACAGTCCATTTTCTATTAAAACTTCTATTGAAGACTTTTCAAATCTCGGCAATGGAAGTCTCCATAGATAATGGGCAATTAGAATAAGTAATTGAACTAATCACCCACAAAATAGGAGTATTAAACGGAACATTCAATAGAAAATGAACTATTGGAATAAGTACGTAATTGAAGTAATCATTCATGCACAGAATTATCTGGGTATTTTATCAAGTGATTTAATTAGAGAAGTTTATGAATTTATTCTTTTTTGGTTTGGGTTTTACATTTGTAGGCTTGTAGCCTCTTGATCGAGTTGTTACCTCTCTTGAACTTTCAATTTAAGCGAAGGGAATCAACTTTTCTTTTTTCTTATTTATTTATTTATTTTTTTCTTTTTTTCTCACTTGAGCCTCACGTGATCATGACTAATATCACACAAGCATATGTCTATAGTGGATGTTCAAATTTAAAATGGTCTCTAAATTTTTTTGTTTTTTGTTTTAAGTTTTGCTCCCTGAGCGCACACGTTGATGCACAAGTTATATATTATTATTATTTTTTTAATTAATTTGAGTTTTTGGATAATTAATGATATTGTCCGACTTTGTTTGTTGAGTAAGAATTTAAACCCAAAAAATATTATAATATTAATTTAAATGATTAAAGTTCTTTTTTTTTTAATTCTTTAAAATAATTGGTGATTTAATAATCACTTTAAATTTTGCTTTTGATTTTTTAGATACTAATCGTGCTTATCTCCTTAATTACATGTCAGATATTAACGAATGCGATCGCATACCAAACCGTTGTAATTCCTTTAATGGATCTGCCGGGAGTACTCAATATTGTAAAAATACCAACGGGTCTTTCAGTTGTCAAGTAGTTGACCCCCCAAAGCCTCAGGTCGGAGCGATCACAATTGGTATGTTTTCTCACATCTAACTGTTTAATTAAGGCTTCCCATTTTTATTCTTCTTTTGGAAAAGTGAGCCAGAAACCACCTGAACAAGAATGTGTTTTGAGCCTGGCCTGTTTGAACTTGCGTTAGTAATCTTTTCCTATTATGTACATTGCGTTAAGCAGGTACTAGCAGCAGTCTTGGATTATTCGTTCTACTTGTTGGTGGATGGTGGTCCTATAAAGTTGTAAAGAAAAGGAAGATGATCAAACAAAAGAACATGTTTTTCAAACGAAATGGTGGTTTATTGTTACAACAACAATTATCTTCACATGAAGCAAATGTTGAGAACATCAGATTGTTTAATTCGAAAGATTTAGAGAAGGCTACTGACCGTTTTAATATTAATAGAATACTTGGCCAAGGAGGACAAGGCACTGTTTACAAAGGCATGCTAGCGGACGGAAGAATCGTTGCTGTGAAAAAGTCCAGAGTAATTGATGAAGCAAAACTCGAAGAATTCATTAATGAAGTTGTCATTCTTTCACAAATTAACCACAGAAATGTGATTAAGCTAATTGGTTGTTGTTTGGAGACGGAAGTTCCTCTGCTAGTTTATGAGTATGTTCCTAACGGAACTCTTTTCCAATATGTCGATGGCCAAGTTGAGGAGATTCTACTAACATGGGATATGCGCTTACGAATTGCAACAGAAATTGCAGGAGCTCTCTTCTACTTACACTCAGCAGCTTCCACCCCCATTTACCACCGAGACATTAAGTCTACAAACATACTCTTAGATGATAAATACAGAGCTAAAGTGGTCGACTTTGGGACTTCAAGAACCATCGCTGTTGATCAAACTCACTTAACCACACTAGTGCATGGCACTTTTGGATACTTAGACCTTGAGTATTTCCAGTCAAGTCAATTTATAGAAAAAAGTGATGTTTATAGTTTTGGTGTTGTCCTTGCTGAGCTATTAACTGGCGAAAAAGCGATCTCTTCAACAAGGACATAAGAATCTAGAAGCTTAGCCACATATTTCATTCAATCCATGGAGGAGAACCATTTGTTTGATATTATTGATAATCGAGTTTTGCATGAAGGTAAAAAAGAAGATATCATCACGGTCGCAAACCTTGCGAAAAGGTGCTTGAACTTAAATGGGAGGAAAAGGCCTACAATGAAAGAAGTCGCAATGGAGTTGGAGGCCGTTCAAATGTTGCAAAAAGTTCCTAACCTTCAACAAAACTATGAAGAGCTTCAATATGTTCAAGCTGAAATAAACGACTTGTGGGATATTGTTGTTCCCACATCAACAGTGCCAACCTCATCCGCAGACGACCAACCATTATTATTTTCTTAATAAGTTTGAATCAGTATTTGTTTACTTTCATGTTGTAGGCTACATAATTTTTTTTATTCTGCAAGTAATTTCAATAATCATTCAAAAACATAGATTAAAAATATATATCCAATTGTCTTACGATAGTATAAAATAGCGAAAAGATCCATGTTGGTTTCTTGAGAATCCATTTTTGTTGTCTAGATCAAATCAGACCTCAAGCTACTTAATTCACTAAGTATATAGCCGTATGAGCATTGAGCAGCTCTCTTTCCTGCCGCAGAATTTCCGCTACATGCAGTTGGAAAATTAATGGCAACAAAAAATCAGTTCCTCTTTATATCCTAGCTTACAAGCCAGCATTCCGGTGGATACATGGCCTTATGAAAGAACTCAACACGGAAATCACTTGTCTCCGTCTGGCAGGTGTTCATGTAATTATATTGTTATCCCAGTGACTTTCCCCGGAAATTGCCCGGGAGTTCTTGATCATTACACAGTGCGATTCTATTTTCGCATCAAGACCTCTTGGATTCAAGATGATATAGCTCTTGTACCATGGACAGATCAGTACTGGAGGAAGATGACAAAGGTGGTGTCTTCCAATATAATTATCTCCACAACACTTAACTGGCTACTCAATAACACGATATATAGTTCTTGTTCCATGGACAGATCAAAAATGTTTAACAAACATGACCACATTTCCTAGTATGAATGTTAATGTCGGTTAGAATAGTAATTTGCATGATTCATTTTTTTATTTTTATTTTTACTTTAATTAAGTTTTGGAACAACTAGCTATGTATTGGCGGACTGCACTTATCAAGTGATAATAAGCGTTAATTATAATATTAATTTAAGAGAAAAAAATACAAAATCAATATATTGGCTTTCACCCATTTGCAATAAGCTAGCGTTAATTATAATATTATTATTTTATTTTTATTATTATTATTATTTTGTCCTGTTCCTTTTGTCATTCAGAAATTTGTCACTTTTTGATTCTTTGAATTTAGTAGTGTAGAGGCGGCCGGTTTCATTAGATTAATTTAGGAACCTACTGTTCTTGCGTTTTTTTATTTGGGTTTTTCTGAAAAGGGAATCAAATATATATGTTCCTCTCATAAATTGAGTGGAATGCCTTTTTAAGTCTCCATTAATTAATCGAAAACAAAAGTAAACTAGAAATTATATAATAATAATAAGATCGTGTGTTTTTTCTTAAACTGTACGGCAAAGCTTAACGATCATGTTTGCAGTATTTAAGAAGTAGTTCAATTAGTTGTAGACCACGCTTCAAAAATCCAAAGTCACTAAATCGAATCCGCTTCTCTTTTTTTTCTCCCCTTTATGGACATGTCAAAAAAAAAAAAAAAAAAAAAAAGTTTGTAAAAGCTAAAAAAATAAAAAGTAGAGGGACTTTTAAAAGGTTAATTATTTTATATATGTTCTCATAATTAATACATCATTACGTACACAGTCACTTTTAGGCTTCTAAACTAAACCAAACTTTTTTGAATGAAATATTTTTCACCATAATTATAAAGGGTACTTCTTTAAAAAAAAAAAAAAAAAAATGATCAATATTGCCTACCAAGGTGCCATGTTTTTCCCAAAAATTTTAAAAATTGCCTTTAAAATTATAATTTTATCCTCTAATTTTTTTTTTATTATTTTTTTTTATTTTTAGTCTTGCTCCCCAAACTCCAGTCGCTTGAAAAGAAGTACCCTTCTTGTGAACTGGGACTTCCACCACTAGTACTAGTGATTATGAATTCATTTAGGCAAGGTATTATATCCTCTTTTTTATAAGCCCTGGCCCCTAGTACACCGATTTCAACCAAAAAGAAAAAAGTCGTATTTCAGCAATATGGCCGTACGTATGAGGAACTAGCTAAGAATTTATAGAAGAGTAACATTAATGAAATGATCACTATAGGCTTTTTGCGATATCCTGCTGGGGGACATAATCATCACCTCCATCTTGGTGTAATGCAATCTTGGAATTGGATGGATGCTGCAGATCATCAACTTGACAGTTTGATCTTTGTCAAACTTGCAAAAATTCAGTTGAAATTAATCACTAGAAAATTAGTCTATGTGAAGAACACGAAAAAGTTAACAGAAGACAAGTCAGAAGTTAAGGGAGGTGGTATCCTCAAGCGTGAGACCTACTACTAATTGATTGTTTAAAGCATGCGCATGCGCATGCATATATATATATATATATAAAAGTCGCACCCAAAAAGTCACAATTGTGTGGACCAATGACCATCCAAGTATATGGGATCATTTTCCTAGTAATTAAATTATGAGAGGTCAGTCATGGGTGCTAGCTAGGTTCATGCACAGAAAAAACAAACTAGTCCACACAAATTAAGACGACTTGGTCTGAGTCTTGTTGGCAACTTCCATACAATTTCTTGCGACTTTTGAAAAAGGACGATAATATGGCATGGCGTTAATTATAAAAAGCGGGGGCTTGGGCTTTTCTGCTTCACATGCACGCCAATTCATCAATATCCACAAAGAAAGAGAGAGATGGGGGTGCAAATGATATTTCAGATCATTTTGCTATTTTTTTCAATTGATGCAATAATATTTGTACAAGCAGCAGATTTAGCAAGTAATAGTAGTTTATGTCAAAGAAGTTGTGGGAATGTTAGCGACATCCCATTTCCTTTTATCGAAAAAGCCTTTAAACTGCGTGAAGAACGAACTGACTTCCTATTTCTCTAGACAAGGCCAGAACTTAGCTCTGATACCATGTTAAAATAAACCAGAAAATACTAGAGAATATAGGGATAAATTGAATATTGTATTTCTGTGTGTATTGAACTGTATACAAAGATGCTTATTTATAGTTGAATAAGGCTAGATAAATTAGGAAATACAATCACGGAATTAATGTACAATATTGCAGAATAATATCAAAATATATATACAGGGAAAATATATCAAATCAGCAATTATGGTGAATATCAAAATATATTATATATTATGAATATATTCTAACATTAGCGATATCCCATTTCCTTTTGGAATAGAAGCTGGTTGGTACCTTGATCCATGGTTGGAAGTAGTTTGCAATAATGACTTTTTGAGCTCTCCCAAATCTGTTTTGAGGAGACTCGACCTCGAAGTGCTTAAAAATATTGGCTTGCACATGATGGAGGGTATTGAGGAATAATCTCACATTACTTGTAAACAAGACTTTGAGCATGTTTATAAAGAGTGGACCACTCTTTCTTGTTGAATGAGTTTTATAAGATGAATTAGGCCCACAAACTTCATAGACCAAAACTTGTTTTGTGTCATTGGAGTTATAATGATGTCTCTTAATAATAAAAATATTTGAAACTGGACCATCCATATGGGATCATTTTCCTAGTAATTTAATTATGAGAGGTCAGTCATGGGTGCTAGCTAGCTAGGTTCATGCACATAAAAAACAAACTAGTCCACACAAATTAAGACGACTTGGTCGATCTAAGTCTTGTTGGCAACTTCCTTACAATTTCTTGGCGACTTTTAGAAAAGGACGATAATAATTGCATGGCGTTATAAGAAGCGGGGGCTTGGGCTTTGCTGCTTCACACTCCCATTCATCAATATCCTAGAAAGAAAGAGAGAGAGAGAGAGAGATCAGATGGGGGTGCAAATGGTATTTCAGATCATTTTGGTATTGTTTTCAATTGATGCAATATTTGTACAAGCAGCTGCGGGTTTAGCAATTAATGGTTCATGTGAAGCAAGCTGTGGGGGTGTTAACATCCCATTTCCTTTTGGGATAGGAGCTGCAGGTTGCTACGTTGATGAGTGGTTTGAAGTAGTTTGCAATAATAACAACTCTTGGTCCTCTCCCAAACCTGTTTTGAAGAAGCTCGACTTGGAGGTGCTCAACATTTCATTATTAGGAGGCACAGTTCACCTCAACTATCCTACATTTGTTATGTGTAATGATACATTCGAGCATCGTTCATGGAGCAAATTAAATACGGAGTTAGCAACAAGCCCTTTCATCTTCTCCCAGTCCCAGAACAGATTCATCGGCATCGGCTGCGACAACTTTGCCTCAATGGTGGACTTATATCGTCGAAATACTACTAGTTCATTTGTTAGTAGTTCATTCATTATGGGTGGGTGCATATCAATTTGTGGCAGTACTAGTCTCGGTGAATTGGTAAATGCAAGTAGTTGCAACGGCATCAACTGCTGCCAAACCACAATTCCTTCATATCTCGATGCCTTCAATACAAGTATGGGGCCAGCAAATAAAGACGTTTACTACCACTCCAAAAGATGCAAGTCTGCATTCTTGGTAGAAGAAAAGTGGTTCCAGAAACATTCAATTAATATAAGCTCCATTATGTCACACGTTCCTGTGGTGTTGGAATGGAGGATTCCTGATGCAATGTTCTACTCACTTCCAATATCCTATATAAATGTCTCCGCCTCCACCGCTTATAATAATACGTTCCCAAGCTACATTTGTTCTAATATTACTTACTTTTCTTCTTCTTTGTTAAGTTATAACTGGAGTACTTGGAACTTGACTTATACATGTTCTTGCGAAAATGGCTTTGAAGGAAATCCCTATCTTCTTCATGGATGCCAAGGTAAACTTCTTTCTACTATTCTATCCATCTCTTTAATTCTTCTTTTCTTTTTCGTTTTTATTTGTGTTATTTAAATATCTGGTTCTATGAATTAACACTTGTACATTCATGTCCCTTGTGCGCAGACCACAAGTATAAACCTGTGTAGTGTTGAATTACACGTGTGGCCACCAATATGGTCCCAAGAAAAAAAATATATTGATAATTTTGATGATATAATAAAATTTCATTTTGATAGATCATTTTGAAATTTAATTAGACAAAGGGAAGCTTCATACTTAATTTTTTTTTTTTCCTTCCTATTTTATGTTTTATCAAGTATCTTACAAGTCTTTTTTTTTTTTTTGTCCTTTTTCCATTTTAATTTTTTTTTTCTTTCAGATAAGTACAAAATTTATTGATAAGAACTAGCTAGATGAAAGAACTACATATTAACCTATTACCATGGGTGGATGGTCCCTTTAAAAACAAGACCTTGCTTTTTCCAACCACTTGTTATCTTAGCTTGTGTTAATAGAATATGATTCTCTCAATTTTAAATGAAATTGATCTAATTTAAAAAAAAAAAAAAAAATTTAAAGTTGATGTCATTTAACCGTATACATAGTCAATCTTTAACACATCTTTTACAAATTTAAATAATGTGAAATCACAGATTTTAAATCATGATCGTGAAATTGAGAAGATCACTGTCCCTAATAAATTGCCACACATCTAGACTAGGCACATGTTATATGATTAAATTTCTTATTTTTATTAATTTAGACTTTTGGAATAATCAATGATATTGTTAGACTTTTCTTATTGATCAGTAGGAATTTGTTACCCACAAAAATGTTATAATATTAATTTAAATAATTAAATTTCTTATTTTTTAAATTCTTTTTAAATAAAACTATGAATTTTGCTTTCGATTTATTAGATACTAACATTGTTTGTCTCCGTACATGTAAGATATTAACGAATGCGAGCGCTCGAAGCCTTGTTCCCTTTACAATACAGCCGGGACTAGTGGGAGTGTCCAGTACTACTGTGAAAATACTTATGGGTATTACGCTTGTAGGATAAGTGACCCCACCAAGCCTCCTCCGCATAAAGGAAAAGCGGCCACGATAGGTATGTTTATTTATTTCTAATTTTAAAACATGTTTTGAGAAAAAAAAAAAAAAAAATTGAGCACATATTTTGAAAAAAAATAAAAGGATCAAAATAGGCTCATCATGACCATTACGTTTCTAAGACTTATGCCACTCGGTTATACTCCTTGTAAAGTGCTTATATTCCAATCTTTGAAGTATTTCCAAGCCTGTAGAGAATCAAATCACTTCTTCTTTTCTTTTTTTCTTTTTTTTAATATATTTTATCGTACATTTTCTATGCAATCAATTTTAAATAAATATATCCGTAAGATTCACTTACTATTATCTTTGAGATATATTGGAACCTTTTGGATCAGAATTTCACAAAATTCTCAAAAATTGCAAGATCCTTCTTCTTAAAATGGTTTAAATGGACAATCAGATTTTGCCAAGTCAATCATTTTGAGGCAAAAAAAAAAAAAAAAAATTGCTAGAATTAGATTCTTTAGCTAGCCACTCAAAGAAAGTGGTTGACCACCACCTAAAAGGTTTTGGGGTGGCCAAATCATCCCAAAAATCATGATCAGAAGCCGACCAACTCCCATAAACCTTGGAAGAGTGGTTTGTCACTCACCCCCTCAAGTCTTGAGGGAGTGGTTGGGCCAATTTTCAAGGCTCATATGAGGGTGGTTGACCACCTCTTTGGGATAGCATATCACCCCAAAAATATTAAGGGGTGGTGCACACAACCTCTTTAGGTGTTGGCTAAAGAAATCAATTCCTATAAGTGTTTTTTCACAAAAAATTCAAAATTGATGTCATTACAAAATCATGACCTTTCATTTAGGTTCCGTTTACTTCGACGTAAAATGAGTTTCAAAAAATGATTTTCGTATTTTACGGTGTTTATTTCGACGTAAAATAGTGGTCAACGGAAAATATTTATTTTTGACCAAAAATTTTTATTTAATTTTAGGAAAATGGTTTACGGTTTTGAAAACCGTAAACCATTTTCCGACTATGAACATTTCATTCTTAAATAGATGAACCTTGCCAAGACCCGCCCAGAACCTCGCCGGGACTTGACCGAGTCCCACCCAAGACTTGACCGGGACCCACCTGGGACCTAACCGGGACTTGCCTGGGACAAGCTCGGGTCCTGACCGGGACCCTCCCGGGACTTGACTGGGACCCGCCCGGGACCTGCCCGAGACTTGACTGGATCTCGCTCGGGACCTGCCCGAGACTTGATCGGGACCCCGAAGGACTTGCCCGAGACCTGAACAGGACTTGACCGAGACCCGCCTGGGACCCACTCGGGACTTGACCGGGACCTAACCGGGATTTGCTCGGGACCCACTCGGGACCTGACAGGGACCCTCCCAGGACTTGACCGGGACCCGCTCGGGACCTGTCCGCGATTTGGCCGGGACCTGCCCGAGACTTGACCGGGACCCACCCAGGACTTGCCTGGGACCTGACTAGGACCCTCCCGGACTTGACTGGGACCCGCCCGAGACCTGCCTAGGACCCGCTCGGGACTTGACCGGGACCTAACCGGTACTTGCCCGGGACCCGCTCAGGACCCTCCCAAGACCCGCCCGGGACCCGCCCTAGGCTTGACCTGGACCTGACCGGGAATCGCCTGGGACTTGATCAAACCTGCCCAGGACCTAACTGGGACCCTCCGAGACTTGACCTAGATCCGCCCAGGACTTGTCTAGGACCCCGCCGGGACGCGCCCGAGACTTGACCGAACCTGCCCAAGACCCGCCTGGGACTTGCCTGGTTGGGTCCCGATCAAGTCCTATGGGGGTCCCGGTCAAGTCCCGTGCAGGTCCTTGCGGGGACCTTATTGGAAAATATATATATATATAAAAAAGATATTAAAAAAAATTATTTTCCGTGTGCAAGGTAAACGCCGTAAAATGTTTTCGACGGAAAATATTTTCAGGGAAAATGACTTTCCTGAAAATATTTTACAAAGGAAACCATTTTACGTCGAAGTAAACGAAGCCTTAAAATAATGGTTACAATCTTAAAAAAATGCAGGTAAGGGATTCTAATGCAAACCTTTAAACTTTCATGCTCTTTTATTTTTTATTTTTAATCATCTTCCACAGCCAATAGCCCACTTTTGCCATCTCCTCTTTTTGAATTTTACCATCTCCTCTTTTTGAATACTTTAATAGTCAAAATATATTAACATACTTTTTGTCACCTGAGAGTTTTTCATACTAATTTCTAGCATTAAGAGAATATGTCTATATGTCTTTCTATTTTAAGTCAATATTATCAATCAAAACTATTACTATAACATTTTACTGCAATTAATGAATAATATTTCTCTATGACATTGTGTTAAGCAGGTATTTGCAGCAGCCTTGCAATGTTGGTTCTACTTGTTGGTGGATGGTGGTCCTACAAAGTGGTAAAGAAAAGGATGAAGATTAAACAGAAGAACAAGTTCTTCAAACGAAATGGTGGTTTACTGTTACAACAACAATTATCTTCACATGAAGCCAATGTTGAGCACACCAAATTGTTTAATTCAAAAGATTTGGAGAAGGCTACTGACCATTTTAATGCAAATAGAATACTTGGCCAAGGAGGACAAGGCACTGTTTACAAAGGCATGTTAGCAGATGGTAGAATTGTTGCTGTGAAAAAATCCAAGGTAATTGGCGAAGGAAAACTCGGAGAATTTATTAATGAAGTTGTCATTCTTTCACAAATTAATCACAGGAATGTGGTTAAGCTAATTGGATGTTGTTTGGAGACAGAAGTTCCTCTACTAGTTTATGAATACGTTCCTAACGGAACTCTTTTCCAATATGTCAATGGCCAAGTTGAGGAGTTTCCATTAACATGGGATATGCGCTTACGAATTGCCATAGAAGTTGCAGGAGCTCTCTTCTACTTACACTCAGCAGCTTCCACGCCTATTTACCATCGAGATATTAAGTCTACAAACATACTCTTAGATGATAAATATAGAGCTAAAGTAGCTGACTTTGGGACGTCAAGAACCATCGATGTTGATCAAACTCATTTAACCACACTAGTGTATGGCACTTTGGGATACTTGGACCCTGAGTATTTCCAGTCAAGTCAGTTTACAGAAAAAAGTGATGTTTATAGTTTTGGTGTTGTCCTTGCTGAGCTGTTAACAGGAGAAAAAGCAATCTCTTCCACAAGGACACAAGAATCCAGAAGTTTAGCAACAAATTTCATTCAATCGATAGAGGAGAACAATTTGTTTGGTATTATTGATAGTCGAGTTTCGAAGGAAGGTAAGAAGGAAGAGATTAGTGCCGTTGCGAACCTTGCGAAAAGGTGTCTGAACTTAAATGGGAAGAAACGACCCACAATGAAAGAAGTCGCAAAGGAGTTAGAGGCAGTTCAAACGTTGCAACAAGCTCCTAACCTTCAGCAAAACTATGAAGAGCTTGAATATGTTCAAACAGAAATGTATGAGCCATTGGATGCTGCTCCTTCATCAACAATGTCAACTTCATTTGTGGACGCCCAACCATTATTACCTTCTCAATCAGTATGAATTATTCATATTTGTTTAATGTCATGTTGTGGGCTATATAATTTGTTGTGCACTTTGTATTCTACTAGTCATTTCAAGAATCTTCTAAGAACATGGATTTACCATATCCAATTGTCTTATGATGGTATAAGGTAGCAAAAATCTCCATGTTAAGGATCAATTTGGTTGTCTATGTGAAATTAGGCCTTAATCTACTTTATTAAGTATTTTGTCCTATGAGTTGCTCTCTTTTTTACCTCAGGATTTCCACTATAGTTCGAGCATTAATGGCAAAGCAAAATCATTAGAATTCAACACTTCCATTTTGGACTACTAGACCAAACTCGATGCTCTCTCTCCTTAAATGTTGCAAAAAGGTGCTAACCTTCAACAAAACTATGAAGAGCTTGAATATGTTGGAGCTGAAGTGTACGAGCTATGGGATGCTGCTCCCACATCAATTGTGTCAACCTCTTCCATAGATGCTCAACCATTATTATAGTCTTAATTAATATTTGTATAATGTCATGTTGTATGCTACATAATTTATTTTTTTCTTTGTATTCCTACAAGTAATTTCAAGAATCATTCAAGAACATGGATTAACCATATATATTTGGTATTCTTATTATAGTAGAAGATAGCCGAAAGCCCCATGTTCGTTTTATAATTAGGATCCTTTGTTTTCTTTTCTTTTTTTTCTTTGTTGGTCTAGATCAAATGAGTAAAATGCAGAAGAGAACGAAAGCAATCAAAGAACAAAATAAATGAATATATACTACAACAGAACATGACAATAGAATACCATTTTTACAAGAGCAAAACATTTTCCATAGATGATTAATGATACTAATAAATTCAGGCTAATAATGATACTAATAAATTCAGGCTGAGTTAGCATTAAATTTGAGTTCAAACCTGTAATCACTTTGGTCGATGGGTAGAAATCCCATTCCACCATACTGCAAAAAGATTTTAGTGGCTTACACGCTCAAAAGAACTTTTCACACGTGCCCTACGTAATGGAAAACATAGTGTGGGTGGGTGTTTGAGTATGATAATTTAAATGTAACCAATCCTAATCGAATCTCTTAACTTAAGATAATCTAATCCTCATTTATGATAAGGATATAATCTAATCCTCATTATTTTTCTTATTATCTCAATCGTAGCAAAAATTAATAACACTAGGAACTACATTTTATTCTCTCACTCAAAAGCAGCCACGACATTGAAAATTAAAAAGAAAAGAAAAAAAAAAAAAAAAAAAAAAAACATGGAGACTCAAAAACTCATGAGTTGATTAAAGACTAATCTTGTGAAGATGGCAGCCACATTTCCCTTCTACGCTTAAAAAAGACCAACATTTCATCACGATCAGGAAGGTTCTCTTTGATTACAGGCACTTCCTTAAAGTTCTTGATCCATGCATGCAAGCGAGGGAACTTGTGAGCCTCAAGCATCTTCACCCCGACAACTTCTTCGATGACTCCCAACCATTGAGCAATCTGTCCAAAGGTGATGTAGACATAAGTGTATGGGACTTCATGAAGAAGACGGGAATGGATAAGTGTGTGAAGACGCCCCAGAAGATGGTGACACGATCCCAGACTCGCGCAGCAAAAGAAGTAGTCCCTGAAAGTGCGATCGATCGCACCCTGATTGCGATCGATCGCAGTTCCCCTGTGTTGGAGAATGGAGTTCCTGGAACTACGACCGATGGCCCCTGTTTCGGCGATCGATCGCATGATTAAGCGCACCTAGCCTCTGGAAGTGCGATCGATCGCAAGTTTACCTGCGATCGAGCGCACTCGGGCCGCCTATGTTACTTTTCCGCATTTATTTCGCTGTAAAACGACTTTCTTTCCTTATTTTGTTGGGATTAGGGTTTTGAAAGTCCCTATTCCGTATTTTAGTAGTATTAGGAGTATTGCAGGCTATAAATACATGCTTATAGCCTCTAGCAAACTCAGTTTATGATTATTATTTGGTTTTCTCAATAAGAATACTCATAGTTGAGTTTCTTCATCACTTTTCCCTTAAATTTATAGATAGCATCTATTGATTTGAGAAGGTTTCTTTGATTCTTGTGATAGTCTCACAATCTTAGAAATATTTATCCCTTCTACTTGTTGTTTTCTTGTTCATTACTATCCTTCGCTGCATCAGTTGGTATCAGAGCCCAAGTTTCTTTCCATGGCACCAAACACAAGAGGAGGAAGGGGTAACCGCTATGCAAATTTGGAGAATGTGTATGAACGTGAGGACTCAGTTCGTGGAGAACAAGTGGCAGCACAATGGCAACTTATGGAGGACACAATCGCAGAATTGAGGGCACAACTTGCAGCCGCCAATACTCGGTTGGCCAATCCGGAGTTCCACCGTGAGCGTCGCCACCAACCCCCACCGCCTGGCTCGGATGGGGAAGACGAACAAGGTACGGAGAATGAAGCTGGGAACCCTTTTGCAGGGCACCGAGTACAAGGCCATCAACCCCATGTACAAGCCCATGCCAATCGATGGGAGAGCGGTTTCAAACTCGATATTCCAGAATTCCACGGGGGCCTTCAACCCGAAGAATTTTTGGATTGGATAGCAGCAGTTGGAGAAATTCTTGATTTCAAAGGGGTGCCTGAGGATCGACGAGTTTCTTTGGTCGCAACCAAATTCCGGGGAAGAGCAGCAGCATGGTGGCAACAATTGAAGCAAGCAAGGGAGCGGCAGGGCAAGAAGAAAATCAACAGCTGGGATAAATTGTGAAGCATATGCGACCGGCCTTTTTACCATACAATTACACCCGAACCATGTATCAAAAGCTGCAAAATTTGAGCCAAGGTTCGAAGTCCGTGGATGAATATACGGAAGAATTTTACAAGTATCTCACTCGCGTGGATCTAGCCGAAACAAACGACCAATTAGTGTCACGATACATTGGAGGTTTGCGCCAACAAATTCAGGATTCCCTAAACCTCTTTGATCCCCCTAGCGTGTCCGAGGCCCATCAAAGGGCACTATTGCTGGAAAGGACGACATCTAGAGGGTCCTTTGGAGGATTTGGTCGAGGGACTGGGGGCAGCACAAACCGATCAAGTGGGCCTTTCACGGCACGCAGCACCACTCCCACCCCAAACCAAGGCCGTACCCCAACCACCATGGGGCCACCGACTCGAGCTGCAACATCCAATGGGCCTAAATGTTTTAAGTGTGGAGAACCGGGCCACCGGATGGCGGATTGCTGCAAAGGAGACAGATATGGTAAGGGGCTACTCATTGACTCGGGAGACGCCTTCGGAGAACAAGGAGAGGAGGATGGGCATGAAGCGGTGTCCGACGACTATGGTAGGGTGGATGAAGAATTTGTTACCGGGGATGACAGCCCTCTATTAATGCTTCGGAGGGTGTGTTTTACACCACGGAAGGCGGAGAGCGACGATGGCCAACGCCATAATTTGTTTCAGACAACATGCACAATTGGGGGCAAAGGGTGCAAGCTTGTCATTGATGGGGGCAGTTGTGAGAACGTAGTAGCGGAGGAAGCGGTTCTGAAATTGGGCCTTGGGACCGAGACACACCCGGCACCGTACCGCTTGGAGTGGCTTAAGAAAGGAAACGAGGTAATAGTATCCAAACGTTGCCTTGTGAATTTTTCGATTGGCAATAAGTATAAAGATGAAACATGGTGTGATGTGGTGGCCATGGATGCATGCCATTTATTACTTGGACGGCCATGGCAATATGATCGGAGTGCTCATCATGACGGGAGGAAGAATACCTATAGTTTTTTGGTGGATAATGTCAAACTTACTCTCCTTCCAAACTTGAAAGAAGATTCCAAACCTTCTAAAGGGGCAGGTCAAACATTGCTAGCTAAGCATGAGTTCATTAAGGAGATGCTCGATTCGGATTGTGTGTATCTCTTATATGGCAAGGAGTGTGGCTCTACGGAGGTAGTTCCGACTGCGGTCACGGGTTTGTTAGACAAATTTTCCGATGTGTTCCCGGTAGAGTTACCCAAGGAGCTTCCACCCTTTCGTGACATTCAACACCAAATCGACTTGGTGCCCGGTTCTAGTCTTCCCAACAGCCCACATTACCGCATGAGTCCCAATGAGCATGAAGAATTGAGGCGACAAATGGAAGAACTTCTCGGCAAAGGGCATATTCGGGAGAGCTTAAGCCCATGTGCAGTCCCCGCCTTACTCACGCCTAAGAAGGATGGAACAAGGAGGATGTGCGTAGATAGCCGAGCCATCAATAAAATCACCGTGAGGTACCGATTTCCTATCCCTCGTTTGGATGATTTATTGGATCAACTGAGTGGGGCAAGGGTTTTCACCAAGATGGATTTGAAGAGTGGGTACCACCAAATTCGGGTGCAGGTTGGCGATGAATGGAAGACTGCGTTCAAAACGCGCGAAGGGCTCTATTAATGGTTGGTGATGCGATTTGGGTTGTCCAATGCTCCTAGCACCTTCATGAGGGTGATGAACCAAGCATTCCGCCCCTTCATCGGGAAGTTTGTAGTCGTCTACTTTGATGACATCCTCATCTATAGCTCCACCGCGAAGGAACACATTCGACATATACGGGAGGTCCTCGGTGTGTTGCACAGAGAAAAATTTTATGCGGCACCGGCTAAGTGTTCTTTCATGGCCGATTCGGTTCTTTTCCTTGGCTACGTGGTGTCCAAAGATGGGTTGGCGGTGGATGAGTCAAAGGTCGCAGCAATTCGGGATTGGCCTCTCCCAACAACACTTCATGAGGTACGTAGCTTCCATGGGTTAGTATCTTTTTATCGGCGTTTTATTCAAAATTTTAGTACCATCTTGGCACCTCTTACGGAGTGTATGAAGGCGGGAAAATTTGTGTGGAGTGACGCTGCAACTACCGCATTTGAGTTGATAAAGGTAAAATTGACTACAGCTCCATTACTAGTCCTTCCGGACTTTGACTTACCCTTTGAGTTACATTGTGATGCCTCAAAGATTGGCATTGGGGCAGTACTCAGCCAAAAGAGCCAGCCTATGGCTTATTTCAGTGAGAAATTGAAGAATGCACAACTTAATTATAGCACATATGATATTGAGTTTTATGCATTGGTGCAAGCACTGAAACATTGGAGCTCATACCTTGCCTACAATGACTTCATCTTGTATTCGGACCATGAGGCCCTCAAACACCTCCATAGTCAAGATAAGTTATCATCCCGACATACTAAATGGGCTGCCTTTGTCCAACAATTCTCATTTACAATCAAGCACAAGTCGGGAACTTTGAACAAAGTGGCCGATGCCCTCAGCCGGAAATCATCTCTGTTGACCGCCATGAGTTCGGAGGTACTAGGCTTTGACTTATTGAAAGATTCTTTGTCTATTGATCCGTTTTTTGGTCCTATTGTTGGAGAGGTCTCCTCAGGGGTCAGAGATGACTTTGGTTTGTACAATGGGTTCCTTTTCAAAGGTACTCAACTGTGCATTCCTGAGGGCAGCCTGCGCTTGAAGATTATCCAAAAACGCGCCACAATGAGGGGCACATGGGGCGGGATAAAACACTACAACTGGTGGCGGACCAATTCTATTGGCCAAGCATGAGGAAAGAGGTGGAAAGATTGGTGAAAAATTGCCGAATTTGTCACGTGTCCAAGGGGTCGGCTACCAATGCTGGCTTGTATATGCCCCTTCCCATTCCAGAGGGGCCGTGGACCAATGTGAGCATGGACTTTGTGTTGGGCTTACCAAAGACCCAAAGAGGTAACGACTCTATCTTTGTGGTTGTTGATCGATTCTCTAAAATGGTGCATTTCATTGCTTGTAAGAAGACAGCCGATGCGGTATATGTGGCACAATTGTATTTTCGAGAGGTCTACCGCCTACATGGGCTACCATTGTCCATTGTTTCTGATCGAGACACACGGTTCCTTAGCCACTTTTGGCGATGTTTGTGGCACTTGTCTCGTACTAAGCTTGACTTCAGCAGCGCCTACCATCCCCAAACGGATGGGCAAACAGAGGTCGTCAACCGCTCACTAGGAGCCTTACTTCGGAGCTTGGTAGGGGAGCACCTCAAGTCGTGGGACCAGAAATTGTTCCAAGCCGAGTTCGCCTACAACCGTTCCACTAACCGGAGTACCGGCCTTAGCCCATTCACAATCATTTATGGGAGTAATCCTCGTGCCTCATTGGATTTGGCGCCTATTCCGGATTTGAAGCGACCTCATGGTAAGGCCGAAGATTTAGTAGCCCAGATCATAGAGGGTCACCAGTTCACCATTCAAAATTTACAAGCCTCCACAGCAAAGTATAAGGCGGATGTGGATAGGAAGCGCCGGGCTGTCAAATTTGAGGAGGGAAATTTCATGTGGGCCGTGTTGACTAAAGATAGGTTTCCGGTGGGAGAATACAACAAGTTGGCGGCTCGCAAGATTGGTCAAGTCGAGGTTGTCGAGAAATACAATTCAAATGCTTATCACTTGAAGTTGCCTAGCCATACTAAGACGTCTGATGTCTTTAATGTCAAACACCTTATCCCGTTCACTGAAGATTCTTCGGACGAGGATGCGAATTCGAGGGCGAATTCTCTCCAACCTGGGGAGGATGATGTAGACCGAAGTGTATGGAAGACGGGAATGGATAAGTGTGTGAAGACGCCCTAGAAGATGGTGACACGATCCCAGACTCGCGCAGCAAAAGAAGTAGTCCTTGGAAGTGCGATCGATCGCACCCTGATTGCGATCGATCGCAGTTCCCCTGTGTTGGAGAATGGAGTTCCTGGAACTGCGACCGATGGCCCCTGTTTCGGCGATCGATCGCATGATTAAGCGCACCTAGCCTCTAGAAGTGCGATCGATCGCAAGTTTACCTGCGATCGAGCGCACTAGGGGCGCCTATGTTACTTTTCCGCATTTATTTCGCTGTAAAACGACTTTCTTTCCTTATTTTGTTGGGATTAGGGTTTTGAAAGTCCCTATTCTGTATTTTAGTAGTATTAGGAGTATTGGAGGCTATAAATACATGCTTATAGCCTCTAGCAAACTCAGTTTATGATTATTATTTGGTTTTCTCAAAAAGAATACTCAGAGTTGAGTTTCTTCATCACTTTTCCCTTAAATTTATAGATAGCATCTATTGATTTGAGAAGGTTTCTTTGATTCTTGTGATAGTCTCACAATCTTAGAAATATTTATCCCTTCTACTTGCTGTTTTCTTGTTCATTACTATCCTTCGCTGCATCAAAAGGCAATGTCCACTATCCCAATATTGTCCCCACCAAAAAATTTCTTGTCCTGGCCGAGCCCATCTTCCTCCATGGCTCTCAGCATCTCCAGGGTGTCTTTGATGGCCTTCTTTTGCTCTTCGCCACTAGTTCGGTAAACTACCCACATTGCAGGACCCTAACGAAATCAGAGACACTGCATGTTATCAAATCAATAAACTCAGATATTTTTTGTTTTGTTTTTTTTTTTTTTACTTCAAGGCAAGCGGGTTATTTTATGTGGGCGTGATCATAGTATAGCACCTGCCCGTTATGAGAAGCACAAGAGAGACTTAGATGGCGAAAACTGCAGACACTTTCTCAAGTCTGACTGAATTATAATTTGACCAAGTCCCATCAAAGCATCCGTGAGACTCAAGATAATTAATTAATACTAATTAACTTTAAAATTTTTCATTACAAGAGTGGGACTGCACCCTAGTACTTGTCCGACCACAGGCTTTTGCTTGGGTTATGCATGAATACTTCACGATCAATAATAATAACAACAACAATAAATAATAATAACGACCACCAAGCTACTTACTGAGGAAAAGATGAAGCAACTAAAAACAGAAGAACAAGTGGCAAAAGGGGAAGCAAGCATGTACCTTATCTTCAGCAAACTTAACCCAAAAGCGAGCAATGGCTCTCTCATAAGGATCAGTGGGCAGCAAGGGGTTGTGTGGCCACATCTCTTTGATATATTCGACGATAACCATGGACTCACAAATTGGTTTTCCGCTGTGAGCAAGCACAGGGATCTTCTTGTGGACTGGATTGTGTTGAAGAAGCACAAGACTTTTGTTGAAAAGATCTTCTTCTATGTATTCATATGGAATGCCCTTTTGTTTCAGAGCCCATATGACTCTGTAAATGAATGGACTAGGCCATGTCCCATGAAGCTTCACCTCATGACTCATGTTTGAAGGAGCAATGCCGTACGTACCAGTTTAACTCACAGTTTGGTCATTCTCTAATGATCAATTAATATAACCCTCTTGCTTGGACAACAAGCTTCATAGTTTCAATTTCCTTTATATTTAACTCTTAGAGCTTCAATTAATCACTAAAGATTGAACTCAGAAAGTTGGCGTCTTGACTTTCTCCTTTGATTTCAATTCTTTTATTCCTAATATATATATTGTTTTTAGTTTGCTGCTTTGACACGTATTTTTCATTATTTTATTCTTGTTTGACTATGTATTTTGGCATTTTTTTGTGTGTTTTTTTGTTTTTTTAAGGAGATCGAGACTATAAACCCAAGAGGGTTCAAGACCAACTACAAGCTACCAAAGCAAAAACCTACAGACTTGAACAAGACAAAATGTTATAAATTATTTTATATCCAATTACTAATAAAATAATTTCAGATAAACCCAAAGACCCAACCAACCATCTAACCTTAAAGGTTAGTTTTGTAAGAAATTTTAAAGGTTAATATTTTTTGTTGCTCTATTTTCTGATGTAAGGGCAGGCCTACGTATCTGGATTTCCTCCAATCGGGGAGAAATTAGAGATTCTTCAATTGTTAATCGTAACTCTTCATTTTAAATTTAATGGTCTATAAAATCATTTAAGCCTCGGTAAAACAAAAGCCAGTATTTAATGCATCAGTTATACAAAAGCAGTTGGTATTTTATAGACTATTGAATTTAAAATGAATAGGCATGATTAACAATTGAAGAATCTTTAATTTCTCCTCAATTGGAGAGGATCTCAATTCCAGGCCTACATGCTAGGTTGATGGGAATCAGATCTTCTCCAGTCCATTTTGGACGAAAGAATATTGAGTTTATGGAAGAAGAAATCCTAAAACCACAAATAGGACACATGTCCACTAACCAAAAATAATAATCAAATATTATTTTAGATTTAATTTTTTTTTTTTTTTTTTAAAAAAAAACATAATTATAAAATATTAAGGGGTAGTTGGCCACCCCCAAGGGCTAAATCTTAAATAAAAAAAAAAAAAAAAAATTCCATTTGGGGGTGGCTTCGGCCACCCCATACGGCTGGTCTAGGGTGGCCGGACCACCTCCAAGGGCCATAGGGTGGCTTCGGCCACCCTATGGCCCTTGGAGGTGGTCCGGCCACCCCCATTGGGCCTGGGGGTGGCTTCGGCCACCGCAGACCGGCCGTATGGGGTGGCCGAAGCCCACCCCATGGCCCCAAGGGCCAAACGGAATTTTTTTTTTTTTTTTTTTTTTTTAAGATTTGGCCCCTAGACCACCCCCAAGGGCCATCGGGTGGCTTCGGCCATCCCAGCCCCTAACTGGGGTGGTCCGGCCACTCCCAATGGGGTGGCTAGCTACCCCTTAATATTTTATAATTTTATTTTTTATTTTTATTTAAATTTAAACTAATATTTTATTATTATTTTCAGTTAGTAGACATGTGTCTTATTTGTGGCTTTAGTATTTTTAAGAAGAAATTCTAACCATGAACTGGATATTCTCTAGTCCATTTTAGATCGGAGAATATCCTATTCCAAGTTGATGGTCTTTGGCAACCTCAAAAATTTATGCATTCCTTGTAAAAACACAGTTTTTTATATTTGAACTCGATTTTGAGTTTTTTGTTCCCTCTATTACTCCTGACATTCGGAAACTATAATTGCTATAATTACTAGATTTTTTTTTCTTCTCTCTCCTTAATGTTCTTAATAATCTGCTCCTTTTAAAGTGTCATACTTTATATCTGAATGTCCAGCAAGTGCATTGTAGCCATGCCTCCGATAAAACCTTTCCACCATTCACATTGATAGCCCATAATTTTGCAATACCTGGTCCTATATTACATATGTAACATGTTCATACAAGTTTGCCCTCTTTTTTAAGGGCCATGATTCACAGCACGTCTCGTGCTAGGCACGCCCAGGCAGCAAACATTTTTTTTTAATATTTTAATCCAAAAAAAAAAAATTTTGCCGTCGTGCCTATTTATCTTTACCCCTTTTTTAATTGTCCAATCATATATTTGGATAACCATATTATGGAGGCTTAGCTGAACCTGTCACTTCTACCTTCAGCGTGTGGGTTGCCCTTCCAAGGCCAAAGTGACCTCTCATGCTTTTGGAATAAATGAGCCGAACTAGCCATTCCCTTCATCAATGTTGATCGTTCTCCCGAGGTGAGAAACAACCTATTGAGAAAGAGATTTGATATAGACAAAACACAAACCCAACTTAAAATCAACTTCTCTCCTACATGGCATTTATTTATTTTTTATTATATATATTTTTTAAAACCAAATCAAAGGTCTGTAAAAGTCAAATTTTCAGAATTCTAAAAGTTCTCTCTCAGTCCCTCGCTCTCCCTCCCGCGCTCACCCTCTCTCCTTCGGCGAGTTCATCGGCCACCGGAAATCCCCTCTCAGTCCCTCGCTCTCCCTCCCGTGCTCACCCTCTCTCTCCTCCGACGAGTTTTTCGGCCACCGGAAATCCTCTCTCACTCCATCGCTCTCCCTCCCGCGCTCACCCTCTCTGTCCTCCGGCGAGTTCTTCGGCACCGGCGAAGCTGTCCGTCCGTCGCAAGGTTCCGTCCACTGTCTCTCTCACTCCGGTGACGTCTACAGCCACCGGCGAAGCTCCTGTCTCTCTCTCACTCCGGCGAAGCCAAAGGCTCTCTCTCTCCTCCACCGATGGTAAGTAATCCCTCTCTCTCATCCACATTCAAAATCTAGGGCTTTTTGATTTATGTGTAGTGGGTGCTAGAATAGTGTATTAGATTTATGTGTATTTAGGGTTTAGATTTCTGTTTTTTGAATATTATTTAGGGTTTAGGTTTTTACTTCTTTTTCTGTTGGTTGAGGCTGTGTTTGTTCATGCCCGAGAAAGATAGTTTTTGGTCAGATTTCGCATTTGCATTATTCTCTGCGGTTTGTCAAATGTAAGTCCTTGTATTGCATTATTTCTTTTAGTAACAACACTATGAATGTTGTGAATAAAAATGTACCAATATGAATATCTCTATTATTACTTTGGTTTTCTATATATCTCAGTTTTTTGGACTGTTTCAAAGTTGATTGTTGCTTTCTGGATTTAACATTAGTAAAATAAAATTTTTGTTATAAAAAAAATATTTTCTTTTATCAGGGGAAAAGAAACTTACTAGATGACAATGTAAGAGTATTCTACATCAATTGCAGTACATTCGGTTAGGTTGGTTATGGTCTTTTGTGCAAATGTTTTTTTTTTGGCAATATTGGGAAGAGAGGTGTGGACACTTTATTGTAGTTTCGGTCAATGTAATTTATATGGGAGCTGAATTCCAATTTGCAGTAGATAGAATGATAGGTGGTAAATAACAACCACATGAAGAGCGGTTCAAATCCTAGCATGACCAAAAACCCAAATATATATATATATAGGAAAGAAACAAAAACCATCTTAGTTGCATATGATCTCGTTTGTAATTACTTTCATCTTGGTTCTTTTTTAAATTTTAACTTTTTCTCAAATATAACAAGTGACTGGAGTAAGCATGCAAAGTGTTCTAATTGGTGAGAATCTTGGCGGCTGTGCATTTGTGTGTGGATCATTGAGCTTCTTGGACAAAATCGCATGTGGGCTTGCCTTGTATGTTCTTCAGTCGTTTCAAAGTATGTCATCTGAATCTTCATTCTCTGCAACAGCTTTAACATAAAGGATTTTCTCATATGATACTAGGTACTTTGTTGGGTGTGTATCTGCAGATTCTGCACACCCATGATTATTCAAGTATTACGGCCCCATTTATTTCGGCATAAAAGATTGTCTGGAAAACTTTTTTTTTGTTTTTTTTTTTCCTTTTTTGCGTGTTTGGAGCAGCATAAGATAGTGGTCAGCCCAAAACTGTTTTTCATTGACCACTGAAAACATAACGGCTTCTATTTGTTGAGCTTGTAAAATGTTTGCTGGGCTGTTGTTTTTGTTTCAAATGTTAGTGCTGTTTTGATTCCTGTGTACTAGTTCTTGGTGTTTTCTGTAAAGATTCTGTAATCTGGAACCAAAACGGTGGAAAACACCAAGAACCAGTACATGTGCCATGTAGTTTGATCAAAGTTTGATACTGGTTTTTCCGGACATGTAGTTTCTTCTAATCTCCAGATTAATTCCTCTGTTATTTGTTGTCTTTGTAATTTGCAGACTCAATCAGTAGCATTAACACTTTTTCCTCCACCCCCCCCCCCCCCCTCCCCCCCCCTCTTCCCCCCCATTTTTTTTTTGTGTGAAATTCATGAGTTCTTACTCTCAAATGCCAATAATAGTTCTCAATTTAAATTCTATTTAACTTCATATATGCTCCTACTGCAGGTTCCTCTCCAGCAGTTCATTTGACCAGTCCAATACATGTCTATATTTCAGTTACAAGGATTGGTTTGGGTCTCATACCACCATTTTGTTTACTAGTTGGGGTGGCAGTTACATACACCATGAAACTCCATACCCCTTTTTCGAAACCTATAATGGAGCCACTGTTGGAATAGAGTGTGAACAAAACAATTTCCTTTAGACAACTCTTTCTTTAAGATGTTGGAGCATTTGCTGCAGGTTTGATTATTTTCCGGGAAAAATTCTCTATAGTGTAGCAATTACATAGGAAAGGACACAATCTTTGCCTACAGTATAGAAAGCATGAGAATTTCTTCTTCTTCATTGAATTCAATTCTTTCATTGAAGTCATTGTTATCATACCCGCCGGACTTGTTTATGTATATAATCATACGATGTTTAATTTGTATTCAATGATGAAAATTCCATTCATTGATTTTTTCGCGTTTTATGTGATGATGTGATCTAAATTTTGTCGTGCTTATTAATGTTTTTTGTGCACGTATCTTGTTGAGCAAAATAAGATTGGAGTATAATCCTGACCACAATTAGTGTGCACCAAAAAAAAAAAAAAAGAAAAGAAAAGAGAAACACTCACTGCAAATGGTAAGAAGATTGAAAGATACAAAGCAAGATTGATTGCAGAAGGCTAAAACCAGAAAAACGGATTTGATTATGATGATGTTTAACCACTTTGGATGCTGTTAAGGTTGATCATTTCTCTTTAGCACATTATCATTGGAAGATAATATCAAATAAATGTTAGGATGAGATAAGGAGCATATACATAGCAATATAAATGAAGCACCTACAAAATTCTACATCTGGCTCATTAGATAGAGCTATTATAAACAACCTACTGAAGAAATCTCTTTGGACGTAGCATAATGAGACAACCCCCTGTCTCACGACCTCTGCAACCAAAGCTCAATTGGATCCCCTCTAGCAAAGTCAATGGTGAATTGCCTTAATCTAACAAAGACTAAATTGTAGATAAAAGAATCACAAGGACAAAGCAATGAATGAAAACAGCATATACCATATTAGCATAGAAAAAAAAGATCCATTGAACATCATGGGAAAAATAAATGGAGAGGGAGGGAAGTGGGGCCAAGGTTTGAGCAAAACAACCATTGTCTACAATAGTAACTGCCAGAATAGTAAGTTAATATCTTAAGAAGTCTTAGATAGGTAGAAACAACATCCCCTTTTGCCAGCACAAATGAGAAACATAAGCCACAAAAAAACAGATGTGCTTTATTTTGGATCTTCACTCAAAGGCCCATTGATTCTCCCTGCGAACCTCCTCCTCTTCCTCTGGTGTGAAGTCATTCTTAATGTTGAATGTCTTGCGGATTTCCTCAGGAGTTTTGCCCTTGATCATGTCAGCCACTGTCTGGCAAGTCAAATCCAGCAAGCTCTTGATGTTCAGATAGTTTGCAGCCTGCCAATCAGACATACTCCAAAGTGAGATTGAAATTTAAGGTGTGTGAATATGGTTGAAGTTACTCATATAATGCAATAGTAGTTTAGTGCATGTTAAATGCAAGAACAAACACCCTTCAAGGAACACCCAAAAAAAAAATCTACCGCCATGATGATCTACAAATTGCAGGTCCAAAAAACTTGTGCTACTAACTGGACCTTCAAGAAGGAGAGAAATCCCATAATCTGATAAATTTAGTCATCAACTGATTCATAAGCATAAACCAGATTGTATTTGGAAAAGTAGTTCAATCTTATTAAGACATAGAAGGTAAGGCGTAGAGGGGCACAACCTAAATAGAAATAGAGTAAATGAGATAAACACCCACTTATGGAGACGAAGGAAAGAACATTCAAAATTGAAAAAAAGAAAAAGAAAAAAACAAACGAGAGCCTACGCTTACAGAAGCAATACTTCACAAAAGAAAACAGATAGAACTACCAAACGAATTCCTTAAATAAAAGACTGGAAAAAGTAACAAGCCTGATAAAAGCAATATTCACTTGGCCAAAAATTCACCTAGATGATGACCCTAATACTTCAAAGACCCATAAGTCCATGTTCCGATCCATTACTTAATAATAGCACTTGCCAATTGCCAGTGCATTGCAGCCATTCCAAACACTTTAAACACTAGCAACTATTCCGAGACAATTCCTTGATAATGGATGCTTCACTTTTGCAAGCACACTTATACCATACACTTCAAACACTTTTATGAAGCCATTGGCAATTCCTTCATGCCTTGCTTCAGCCACCAATCTAACATATATATATATATATATTAACCCAACAATGCTAAAAGATTGAGATATGAAGAGGTCATTATCTGGAATATTTCATTATCATTTTCTCCGCTCACCAATTCAAACCAAGTTCTATACATAGTCTTTGCAAATATAAGTACTTTCGGGAAAATCTCACTTTGTTAGAGACCAGATAAACGAGAAAATTGAAAGAAAAAAAAAATTATTAAAAAAGAACAAACTTGGACAACCGATACATACATGTGCATGCCTTTTTGGGTCATCATATATTATAATAGTATGATGAATAAATCAAAGAGAAATAAGATTTCGATCATAAACAAAACCGTCTCATTTGACATCTTCAGCAATCTCTGTTCTTATTTGATTACTTCTTCTCATGCTTTCTCTTTGTTCTTATTTGATTATTTACTTCTTCTCATGCCACTTCAACGCCATAACATATTTAAAGGTTGTTTGGTCAATAAACAACGGAAGCACTCAAATCTATTTACTATTCCCCCTGAATATTTCTCACCAACCAAACAAAAACACATCAAAGACACTGAAGCGTAGAAAACAAAACCAAAACCCTAATCAGAAGAAAAAAAATCAATAATAAAAAGATCTAACAGGGGGATTTGAGTTTATAAGGAAGAAGACACACCAGGATGAGATCGAAGAGGGTGGCCTGGTCGAACTTGACGAACTCGGCGTCCCAGGCCTTGAGGTCGTCGTCGTCGGAGGTGGAGCGTTCTTCGGACGCGGCGGCTGCTTTTGGGGCCTCGACGTGCTTCTTGGAGTACTCGGTGGCCGAAGACGTCGCTGGAGTGAGAGAGACAGAGACGGAACCTTGTGCCGGAGTGAGAGAGACAGGAGCGACGTACGGACAGCTTCGCCGGTGGCCGAACAACTCGCCGGAGGAGAAAGAGGATGAGCGCGAGAGGGGGAGTGAGAGACTGAGAGAGGATGTTTGGATCTGAAAGGGGAAAAGACGATCCGAATGGTTTAAAATTTCAACTTTTATTTTTTTAAAAAAAAAAAAAAAAGCCACCTAGGAGAGAAGTTGATTTTGAGTTGAGTTTGTGTTGTGCTTTTAACATTTTTCATTGAGAAAATGATCATCTTCGATCTATAATAAATAAGAGAATATTTAATTTATACCTGAAATTTTTTAAAAAAATTCTAAAGCCATAAATAAGACACATATCTAATTACAAAAAAAATTCAAATTAAAAAAAAAATATAAAAATAAATTAATAATAATAAAAATAAAAATAAAAGGTGGATGGCCTAGGCCATAAGGGGTGGCCGGACCACCCATTTTAGCTGGGAGTGGCTCTCAAGCCACCCTAATAGCCGGCTAGGGGTGGCTAGACCACCCCATGGCCCTTGGGGGTGGTTTGGCCACTCCCCTAAACCCAAACTTTAAAAAAAAAAAAAATGTTTGGCCCTTGGGGGTGGTCACCCCCAAGGGCCATGGGGTGGCTTCGACCACCCCAGACTGGTGGTCAAGCCACCCCCAGCCCCAACTAGGGTGGTCCGGCTACCCCCAATGGGGTGGCCAACCACTCCTTAATTTTTTTATAATTTTTTCTAATTTTGTTTTATAATTTTTTTAAAAATTATATATAATATTTTAATTTTTTTTTTAATTAATGGGACAAATATTTTATTTATGACTTTAAAGAGATTTTAACCATTAATCTCTTGTGCCCTCACCATAAATGCGTTCTACCTACCACCACTCTCGTAAATGCTGACTGCATTCTCAAGGTGAGAAGCGACCTCCTGTGCCCTCACTATAAATGTGCTGGATCTTCGGCCTCTTTTAATAAATGTGGACACAGTCTTGGGTACAGGAGACCATCTCCCGCATTCTTTTCATAAATGCAGTCGTATCACCGAGGGGGCCTCGAGCTATGCAGATATAGTCGAGCATCCTCTGCAAGTTGAAAAGGGCTCAACTTGGGCCCTACTATAGTCGGCCGGGGTTGGGCCCGCCTGAGTTGGATCGGTACCCAACAAGTTGGACAATTTCCAATACAAGTCGGCAAAGGTCTCCGATTGGAATTATAAGACAAACAATGAATCTAATAGTATTAGCAGCAGATAACCAACCATTTTTCTTAAATTTATGAAATAATTCTACTTTTTGGTTCCTATCTAAATACACCCTACTATAAAGTTCCTAAATCTTCTATATATCATTAAAATAATATTTATTTACTTTTACTTTTCTTTTTTTTAATCTCGAAAAATCGTGTCTTTTCTCCCCCATCTCTCTCTTCTCCGTCTCACCATTTGTGGCTTTTCTCTCTCTGTCTCGCTCTTTCTCTCTCAATCTCTCATCTCTGTCCCTGGATCTTTCTTCTTTATCTCTCAATCTCTCTCACATCTACATCTTCTCTCTCTCGTCTCCGTCTCTGAATCTCTCTCTCTCTCTCTCTCTCTCATCCTCGTCTCTCAACTCGGCTCCATTGATTTCTAGGTTCATGTTCTTTTCTTTTCTTTTCTTTTTTGGTTTATTTCTGGGTACTATTTTTTGTTTGTTGATTTCTGCTGATTTTGAGTGGTGGAATATTCAAAGTTTTTGGGTTGAAGATTTTTTGTGGATTTGTGATTTATGCTTTTTGAGGATTTTGTGTTTCATCGTTTTGAAGATTTTGGTCTTCCATTTTTTGTTTGTTCAATCCCATTCTTGACCGAGAAAGGGAGAGGAGAGAAGATGAGACACAAAGAGAGAAAGTGGCGGAGAGGGGAGATGGGAGATGGGAGTGCTATGAAGAAGAGGAGAGAGAGAGAGAGAGAGAGAGAGAGAGAGAGGCGGAGAGGGGAGTTGTGAGTTGTGAGGAAGAGGAGGAAAGGATTAGAGAAAAATAGAAAAAAACCTCTTAAACTATGGGCCGTTTTTTATTTAACTCCTTATTGTTCTAAAAGTAACAAAGTGGTCTCTCAAACTACCAAACAATTGCATTTTGGCCACTCCGTTAGTCAAAACTGTCAATTTGGACCGAAACTGCAAAACGACGTTGTTTTGTTATGGGTAAGTTACTATAATGCCATTTAAAAAAAAAAAATTGGGAAAAATATAAAAAAGCTCTTCAAACTATCAGCCGTTTTCATTTTAACCCTATAATGTTCAGAAAATGATAAAGTAGTCCCCTACAAAATGACGTCGTTTTGCAGTTTTCGTCCAAACTGACGGTTTTGACTAACGGAGTGGCCAAAATGCAATAGTTTGGCAGTTTGGGACTACTTTATCACTTTTAAAACATTAGGGGGCTAAATCGAAAACGGCTAGTAATTTGAAGAGTTTTTTTTATATTTTTTCCATATATATATATATATATATATATATATATATATATATGGAAATGCTAAAGGCCTAACTTATTTGCCCAACATATATAAGTTCAACTTTTGCGTTTTTTATTTTAAAAATAAAATAAAAATAAATAAAATGTCTGAAGCAACCCTACCCATTTTTTGTCCTTCTTTTATTTGGAATTTAAAAAAAAAAAAAAAAGTGGTATTTTTTTTCATAATAATGACATTTAAAAAAAAATGACCATTTTTATGAAGAAAAATATCATTTTTATTTTTTAAAAAAATACCAAATAAAATAAGGACAAAAAATAAATAGAGTTGCTTCAGACATTTTTTTTTTCATTTTTTATTTTATTTAAAAAAAAAAATTAAATAAATAAATAAAAAGGCAAAAGTTGAACTTATATATTTTGGACAAAAAAAGTTAAGGTTGTATCATCCTGCAATATAAAATCAATTCGTCTTTCGCATTTTTTATTGAAAACAACAAAACAAGAAGCAGAGCCCGATTTTGTGGTGAACCAGTTTTAGTCTGAAAAGTAATAATGCTTGCCCACCATATGCTTTATGTTCTAAGCTCTAAGCAAGTTTCAAGCCGCTTGAATATTTTATAAATTTTATTGGAAACAAATGTAGATTATTAGGCATGTTTTGGGACTTGTCCAAAGTCCTTATCATTCATTTCTCGATCAGTTTGAAAAAGACGATGAAAGCAAACAAAGAACAAAATAAAAGATTAGGTTATTAGGATGAGAACTGTAATAAATTTGATTAATATATATATATATATATATATATATATAAACAAAAAATTATTTTGTAGTGATTTTTATTTATTCAAAAAATAATAAAAAATAATTAATATAATATAAAAAATAAAAATATTGTAGTTGATAGGAAGAGGAATAGTGTTAAAAGACTTTTTATGAGTCCTTATGACATGGTCAAAGTTCTGAAGAAGGACTTAGAAACTCTGCCTACTACAGCATCAAAAGAGTGCGCATTTGTCAATATAAAATCAATCAACCATGAATATTCGTCAAACATTCCGGAGGTGTCTTGAAATATTGTGAAATGCCATTAATTTCCACCATTAATCAAGCAATCTATAAACCTTAATTTCCACCATTCACATTGGTAACCCAAAATTTTGCAACACCGCAAGAATACGCTTTTTTTAATGTTGCTATAGGAGGTGTCTTGATCAGGAGATTTAAGGAGCAACAACATGGAGGGTACGTAATCAAGAATCTAGCCTTTGGTTCTAAATGTTTTTGGTTAATAAGATATTGTTCTATTTCTTTATTTTATTTTACTACATAATTAAACATATTCTGTAGGAGTACATTGTAATTGTTACAATGAAATATTGTGAAATGCCAATATTGTAAATATAAATTACAGTTAAATATTGTAAATATTTACTAATATTTTTGTTTACTAACTAGAAATTTATATTCCTTTTTTAAATTAATTAATTATTTGTGACAGTAAATGTCGTCGATATTGTCCAAGAGTGTTCCATGTAACAAGTGAGGGAGAGATTGTTGTGAATATACTTGAGAGTGTTGAGTCTCATATTGAGAAAATATAAAATAAAAAATAAAATAAAATAGTATTTAATATACCTAAGTCGACACAAGCTCATTAGCTTAGGCTTTTGAGCTAGAGTGGTGTTCAAATATATATTTTAATGTATTATTGGTAATAAATTTCAAATCATTTACCTTCCCAACACTGATATGAAAGCTATTTATTCATCAAAACGCTATGGTCATCCCTAATATGGGAGCTATTAGCGACCTCTAGCTGATCATGAGGTGATTTTTGGCTATGACCATAAAGTGGCAATAGCGAGGAAATTGTGGTCGTAAAAGGGTTATTATTGTCTAGATCATGTATGTCGTCAAAAATAATCCTTTTTTTCAATAGGATTTTTGCGAAGACGCGAAGATGGACTGTTTTGTGACCAAAAGTCAATGTAATGACTTTTAGGCTTTTTGCAACATATATCATCTATATTGACATAATTTGTTATGAAATTTATCATATTTTTCAGAATTAGTGAGATGCATGCGAAAAATAAGAAGAATGCAAAAACAAGCAATCATAAACATAAAGATTTACGTTGTTCACCATTAAAAGTTACGTATATAGAATTTCAACGAAGTTTCATTATTTTTTGAGAAACCATATTACACCATGCGTCAATTACATCCGTACAAAATCCTAAAGTCATATGTGAGTTTAAATACGATCCTTAACTGAGTCAAAACACTAAAACGGGTCAAAAAAAATTTGCACTTCCAACTTCAAACCAAGTCAGATACAAACCATACTCCACATAGCCTAAAATTGGATGAATGGCCTAGATCATCAACTTGGCTATTTGATCGTTGTTAACAGAAGACAAGTCAAGTCAGAAGTTAGTGTGGGGCCTTCTCATTGATTGTTACAAAATTTTAAGGGTGGTATCCTCATGCGTGAGACGGCCTTCTAGGCCTTGTTTGTTAAACAACACTAACATTCCCCAATACTATTTATTTCATTCTCCAAAAAAATTAATATCAAAATATTTTCACTCTTATATCATATAATTCACTTTTTATATCACATCGTTTATTTTTTACTACTATTTAAATAAAAAAAATCATTACAAAATAAATTTTTTTCATTTTTCAATACTACTATTTTACTTTTCTATACTCATTATTATACTCATTTTTTCCTCGCCAAACATAAACCTAAAATATCCCATCCATATGGGATATTATTTTCCTGGTAATTTAATTTTGGAAGGTCAATCATGACTGCTAGCGAGCTAGGTTCATGTACAGAAACAACAAACTAGCCCACAGAAATCAAGACAACTTGGAATAAGTCTTGTTGGCAACTTTATTTATTTATTATTATTATTTTTTTGAATTGGTCTTGTTGGCAACTTCCAGACAATTCTTGGCGACTTTTAGAAAAGGACGATAATATTGCATGGCGTTATAAAAAGCGGCCGGGGGCTTAGGCTTTGCTGCTTCACTCATCTCACGCCAATTCATCAATATCCTAGAAAGAGAGAGATCAGGTGGTGGTGCAACTGCAAATGGTATTTCAGATCCTTTGGCTGTTGTGTTCAATATTTGATGCAATATCTGGACAATCAATTAGCAGTTCATGCCAAGCAAGCTGTGGGAATGTTAGCATTCCATATCCTTTTGGAATAGGACCTTCTTGCTACTTTTTTTTTTTTTTTTTTTTTTTTCTAATTGATTAAGGAAAGGGTTACAGGAAATGATCATTTCCACTCCTGATCCAAAAGGAAGAAAGAGAGGACGATCCTAAAAACGAAAAAGGGGTGGGCTCCCCAACAATAGACCCAAAACAAACTAAAGCAGTGTGGAAATAAATACAAAACGTAGGAAATGGGACAAACAAATGCCCCGGTCCTCTTAAGGGGCCGCGCAAGGCGGTTTTAGATGCAAAAGGAGCACAGATTAAGGCGAACCTATCTGAACCCCCACTTGTAACCAGCAACAACCGCCAAAAGGAGGTTGAAGTGATAAAAGCACTGCTAGAGTCCGTACTAAGGACAGTTGTAAAGAGAGGAACCACCACAAATTCAGTTACAAAAGTCTCCACTAAAGAAATAAACCAATAAAAAGCTAGGAGACAGCAACCCACAAACCTCAAAAACAACAAAAAACGACAATACATAAAAACAACAGGAAAACAACAACAAAAAGACCAGAAAACAGTAACAACGGCCGGGGAACGGAAAAAGGCGAGCACTGATAGGTGCGTGGCGCTGACGCGCCGGCGCGTGAGATCCACGCGCCAACGCGTGGTGGTCGGATCTGGCCGGAGGAGGTGGCGTTGGGAAGTTGAAAGGCCGAGAAACAAGGTGAGATGACGCGTGTTGGTGGAAAACTGACCGAAGAGAAACTAGATCTAAAAACCCAATCAGTTTTGAGGAGGCGGGCGGCGCTGTACAACGGTGAACGGACGGCAACAGAACGGAGGCTGATCGAAGAGGATGAAGGAGGCCGGAGCTCCTGGTCTGGTCGGACTGCACAACAACAAAAACAACAAAAGAAAACACCAAAAACAGGAAATATAGACAGAGAAGAGGGAGGAGAATTGAGAAAAACTCCATATCTCCTCCCCAGAAAAACCTCACTAAGGAGGTGGCTGCTCTCACCAGGGAGATGGAAGAAAAAAACGAAGGTTGATAAAAATTTCTAGAGAGAGGTTAGAGCCTCATAAGAGTTGATTTCGACCTTCATGCTACCTTGATCACTGGTTTGAAGTAGTTTGCAATAATGACTCTTCGGGCTCTCCCAAACCTGTTTTGAGGAGCCCCAACCTGGAGGTGCTGAATATTTCGTTTGGAGTAGGCATTTATTTACGAAGCAGTACAGTTCGCGTCAATTATCCGACATTTTCTATTTGTACAAATGGTTCAAACCAAAAAAAAATGAGGATTTAGCAAAAAGCCCTTTCATCTTCTCCCAGGCCGAAAACCAATTCATTGCCATGGGTTGCAATAACTCTGCCTCAATCAAGTCCTCGGATGGTTCATTTATTGGGTGCATATCAAATTGTGATTCAAGTTATAAAGTGACAAATGGTAGTAGTTGCTATGGTACTAACAACTGCTGCCAAACCACAATTCCTTCATATCTCGATGCGTTTGAGACAACTATTGTTCCAACGCCAAATAATAGTACCCAAGGATGCAACTCTGCAGTCTTGGTAGAAGAAGAGTGGTTCCAGAAACGTGGTTCAATAAATATGTTAGAATATAATCAGAATATATTCTGATTATATTCTGCCAATCACCATAATTGCTGATTAATATACTACCATAATTGCTGATTGATATACTTTCCCTGTATATACATTGATATTATTCTGTAATATTGTACATTAATTCCGTGATTGTATTTCCTATTCTGTCTGGCCGTATTCAACTATAAATAGGCCTCATTGTATACAGTTCTAAACACACAGAAATACAATATTCAGTTTATCCCTATATTCTCTAGTCTTCTTTAGTTATTTTAACATGGTATCAAAGCCAAGTTTTGGCCTTCTCTAGAGAAGTAGGAAGTCAGTTCGTTCAAAAGCCTTTTCGATCTTGTTTTGGTATAATTATTATACCAACAGGCTCAAAAAGGTCCGATAAATCCTGTGGAGTTATCAGATCACCGTTCTGAGGTTCAACGCGCTCTCACGCGCCGCCTGAAGTTTCTGTGTCACTATTCACGCGCCTCACGCGCCGCCTCCGGCCACCACGCGCCGCCCAAGTCAGCCGTTCTCAGAAAACTCTGCCAGAATCCAGATCGGAGGCTGCCGACCTACTGACCTACCGAAAGAACGCGCCACCAGGAGTCCCCACGCGCCGCCACAACTTTCTGTGGAATTTTGAACACGCCCCGCGCTGTTTCCGGCCACCACGCGCCGCCATTCTCAGCCGTTTTCAGAAACGAATCACAGATTCGTGATCGGAGGCTGCCGATCTGTCGAACCAGCCGTCGCACGCGCCACCCAGAGCTGCCACGCGCCGCCACGCGCCGTCACGCGCCGCCCCCTTTGTAAGTCATTCTTGAGCTCACCTATTTACTCTACAATCGGCCACACCAGATTTTTCTCTGATTTTTGAGCTCACACACTTATTATACACTCAGCCACACTAGATTTCAGCCTTTTAACCAAGCCTATATTCCTTATTATATACTCAACCACACCAAATCCTAACCTTTTAAAACAAGCTCATATTACCTATCATACACTCAACCACACCGGATTCAACTCTCTCACCAGGCTCACAGAACCTATCCTACACCCAACCACACCGGATTATATCCAAAAAAAAAAAAATGGCCGTACCTCCTACCACTCTCCCAAACACCAAAGATATTACCCAACCTATTCCTACTATTCTCGATGGCTCCAATTACCCGGCTTGGTCTCAAAATATGAGTAGGTGGCTCAAAGGACATTGTCTCTGGGAATATGTTTCTGGTGAAGAATCTAAGCCTCTTGCTGGAAAAGAGGAACCTGCTGCGGCTTTCTCTACCCGCCTCCGCACATGGAAAAGTATCCATTACAGGATTATTTCTTGGTTCTCCAACACTTGTGCTGTCTCCATCAGCATGACATTTGGCAATCTTGACAATGCCAAAGATGTTTGGGACATGTTAGCTCAGCGCTACAGCACGACTGATCTTGCTCAGCGGTTTCAGATTGTGACCAAGCTCCATCACATGCGCCAGGAACCAGGTCAGAGTATTACTGATTTTTATTCACAAATGACTTGTCTTTGGAATCAATTAGCACTATGTGAGCCAAAGTGGAGGGATAAGGTTGATGCCTCTGAGTACATCGCTTTTCGCGATAGCATGCGCCTAGCCGAGTTTCTTGCAGCAATTCGAGATGAGTTTGAGCATACTCGAGCTTCTCTTCTTCACCGCTCACCACTGCCATCTTTGGAAAGTGCTCTTAGTGAACTTGTTTCAGAAGAGACTCGATTCTCTACTATGAAGTTACACACTTCTGAGATGGTCATGGCCACTGCATCCCGCAATGCGCGCGCTCCTAATTCTATTCCTGCCGAATCTTCCTCATCCAATCGGAACATCCAGTGCCACTATTGCCAAAAGTTTGGCCACAGATATAGTGAATGCAGGAAAAGACTTTCTCGTGGGAATGAGAATCATCGAGCTCCTAGTCATAAGGCTGCTGCGGTCGCTCATACTGATACATCAGATATGCCTTACACCGATACTGCACCCCAACCCAGTACTCTTTCTCCTGCAGAAATCGAAGCTCTCATTCATCAGGTTTTATCTAAGTCCAATCTTAATACCGCCATGTCCACCACACTAGGTAATTCCTCTTGGTATATTGATTCTGCTTGTTGTAATCATATGACACCGAACTCTTCCATATTTTCTGCAAAATCTGTGTTACCTAAGCCTACCACCATTTACACAGCTAATGGTTCCCATCTTGCGGTTAGTCATGTCGGGTCTGTTTCTACTAATCAACTATCTGTGTCTGATACATACTTAGTGCCTAATCTCTCATTAAATCTTTTATCTGTTGGTCAACTTTGTGAACTTGGCTTAGAATTGCACTTTTCTAACCGAGGTTGTGATGTGCAGGATCCACAGACGGGACAGCTAATTGGGACCGCCCGTAAGATTGGACGTCTGTTTGAGCTTTCATCACTCCATCTTCCTCATGCTGTGTCAGCTGCCACTCCATCTCGGTCTTCCTCTACCACCCTCAGTTTATGGCACTCTCGTTTAGGACATGCATCTATTTCTCGTATTCGTTCTATAGCTACAAGTGGTCAATTAGGGTCTGTTGAGTCTGAGTCATTTGATTGTGTTGCTTGTCAACTTGGAAAACAAAGTGCTTTACCTTTTAATAATAGTGCATCTATTTCTTCTGCTCCTTTTGATTTGGTGCATTCTGATGTATGGGGCCCTGCGCCTATTCCCACCATGGGTGGATCCCGCTATTTTGTCATTTTTGTGGATGATTTTTCTCGATACACATGGCTTTATCTTTTACAAAATCGGTCTGAACTTCCGAAAATTTACTCTGAATTTCAACGGATGATTCAAACCCAATTTTCTCGAAACATAAAAATTTTTCGTTCTGATAATGCCATGGAATATCGTGAATCTACCTTCCTTACTACTCTCAAACAAAATGGTACTCTTCCCCATCGCTCATGCCCAAATACTTCTCAACAAAATGGTCGAGCTGAACGTAAACACAGGCACATCTTAGACACTGTTAGGGCTTTACTCCTATCTGCTTCTATCCCTGAACACTTTTGGGGAGAAGCTGCTCTTACCGCTGTTTATACTATTAATAGGGTCCCGTCTCCCACTACCTTAAATAAGTCCCCCTATGAACTCCTGTATGGATCTCCTCCTGATTACCAATCTCTCCGCATCTTTGGTTGTGTCTGTTTTGTGCTCCTTCCACCCCATGAACGAACAAAATTAGAACCTCGTTCTCGTCTATGTTGTTTTCTTGGGTATGGCATTGAACACAAAGGATATCGTTGTTATGATCCTATTTCCAAACGGCTCCGCATCTCGCGGCACGTCACTTTTTGGGAACATAGGCTATTTAGTGATATGGAGTCTTTTCCTACTCGCCCCTCTAGTTCTTCTCCTATCTTCACTGATATCTCGGTGGATTTGCTCCCCGACACTACTGATCTTGATGCAGGGATGACAAGCTCTCCAGACGACATTCCGACGGTCGACCCCAATGACACTGCCCTGCCTGTTGATCCATCTACTCTTGAGGCTGCTCCCTCTATCCCTCGTCGTTCTACTCGGGTAACATCTCTTCCTTCCCATCTTCATGATTATCACTGTTATTCTGCCCTTGCTACTCTCCATGAACCTCACTCATTCCGTGAGGCTTATGCTAACCCTCTTTGGCAGAATGCTATGTCAGAAGAACTTAATGCCCTTTCCAAAACCCATACTTGGGACTTAGTTGATTTACCTCCAGGCAAAACTGCGGTAGGGTGCAAGTGGGTATACAAGATTAAGACAAAATCTGATGGGTCTATTGAGCGATACAAGGCACGTCTTGTGGCAAAGGGGTTCAATCAGGAGTATGGTATTGACTATGAGGAGACCTTTGCACCAGTGGCTCGTCTTACTTCTGTTCGATCACTCCTTGCTGTGGCTTCTGTGCGTCGTTGGGATCTTTTTCAGATGGATGTGAAAAACGCATTTCTTAATGGTGATCTTAGTGAAGAAGTTTATATGCAGCCTCCTCCTGGGTACGATCATCCGCCACACAAGGTTTGCCGACTTCGCCGGGCATTGTACGGTCTGAAACAGGCTCCACGGGCTTGGTTTGCCAAATTCAGTTCCACTATTGCGCAGATTGGGTTTGTTTCTAGCCCCTATGACTCTGCTCTTTTTATCCGGCGATCTGATGCTGGTCTCATTCTCCTCTTACTATATGTTGATGATATGATTATTACTGGAGATGATACTGTTGGTATTCGTAGCCTTCAACAGTTTTTTAGCCAACAATTTGAGATGAAGGATTTGGGTTTTCTCAGCTACTTTCTTGGATTGGAAGTGTCTTCTGATCCAAATGGTTACTATCTCTCTCAAGCCAAGTATGCTTCAGATCTCCTCTCACGAGCTGGCCTTACTGACTGCAAAATTGTTGATAGTCCTCTAGAGACAAATGTCAAACTTCGTGCCACTGATGGTGAGCTACTTTCTGATGCCACTCTCTATCGACAGATAGTTGGCAGTCTCATCTATCTTACTGTGACACGACCGGATCTTGCCTATGCAGTCCACCTTGTTAGTCAGTTTATGACAGCGCCACGCTCAGTTCATTATGCGGCTGTTCTTCGCATCCTTCGCTACGTGAAGGGCACCTTGTTTCATGGTTTGCATTTCTCTTCTCACTCATCATTAGACTTACATGTATATTCAGATGCTGATTGGGCAGGTGATCCCACTGATCGTCGTTCCACCACGGGTTATTGTTTCTTACTTGGTGATTCTCTCATCTCTTGGCGTAGTAAGAAACAATCTGTTGTTGCCCGCTCCAGCACCGAAGCTGAGTATCGTGCCCTTGCTGACACCACTTCTGAGCTCCTCTGGCTTCGCTGGCTCTTACATGATATGGGTGTTTCTCAGACCTCCAGTTCTCCTATCTTTTGTGACAATCGAAGTGCGATTCAAATTGCGCATAATGATGTATTTCATGAACGTACTAAACACATTGAGATCGACTGTCATTTTGTGCGCCATCATCTTTTACAGGGAACTCTTCGTCTCTGTCCCATTGCTTCTGCTGATCAGTTGGCCGATGTGTTCACCAAAGCACATCCACCTGGACGGTTCCGTGATCTTGTTTCCAAACTCAAGTTGGCATCTACATTACCACCTTGAGTTTGAGGGGGGATGTTAGAATATAATCAGAATATATTCTGATTATATTCTGCCAATCACCATAATTGCTGATTGATATACTACCATAATTGCTGATTGATATACTTTCCCTGTATATACATTGATATTATTCTGTAATATTGTACATTAATTCCGTGATTGTATTTCCTATTCTGTCTGGCCGTATTCAACTATAAATAGGCCTCATTGTATACAGTTCTAAACACACAGAAATACAATATTCAGTTTATCCCTATATTCTCTAGTCTTCTTTAGTTATTTTAACAAAATACATCCTCCAATATTATGCCGTACGTTCCTGTGGTGTTGGAATGGGGGATTTTTCAAACATCATTCAACTCGCTTCCGACAACCAAAAATGCCTCATTCGCAAACATTACCTATAATTGTACCGGGTCTTCGGTGAGCGGCCGGAACACAGCTTTTACATGTTCTTGCAACAACGGCTTTGAAGGAAATCCCTATCTTCTTGGAGGATGTCAAGGTAAAGTTTTTGCAGCACTCTATTTATCTCTTTGATTCTTCTTCTCTCTTTTGTTTGCGTTAAATATATAGTTCTATGAATTAACATGACTTGTAGAACACATGCGTCACAACAACGTCACCACATACACGTATGTGCCTTATTCATTTTTTGTTCATTTTTTTTTATATAAATCTATTATTGAATACGTAGGATTTGCACGTGGTTTCACATATTTAATGGTGGATTTGCTCAAATCTTATATAAAGATACAAAAAATAAATAAATAAAAGACGAAAAACAAACCTTTCTCTTTTTGGTATATTATTCTGAAATTTAGTTTAACAAATGAAAGCTTTGTACCTAATTTTTCTTTTATCTTTTTTTTTTTTTTTTTTTTTTGTTCTTTCCTCTTTTATGTTTTATCAGGTATCTTATTTCAGATAAGTACAAAATTTATTGAAAATGAAGTAGATAAAATATCTAGATATTTGCTTTTTTTTTTAATAGTTTATTTTCAATCGAAGCCTCCATTGAAGACTTTAAAGATAGTTTAATTATTATTCAAACAGTCCATTTTCTATTAAAACTTCTATTGAAGACTTTTCAAATCTCGGCAATGGAAGTCTTCATAGATAATGGGCAATCAGAATAAGTAATTGAACTAATCACCCATAGGAGTATTAAACGGAATATTCAATAGAAAATGAACTATTGGAATAAGTACGTAATTGAAGTAATCATTCATGCACAGAATTATCTGGGTATTTTATCAAGTGATTTAATTATAGAAGTTTATGAATTTATTCTTTTTTGGTTTGGGTTTTACATTTGTAGGCTTGTAGCCTCTTGATCGAGTTGTTACCTCTCTTGAACTTTCAATTTAAGCGAAGGTAATCAACTTTTCTTTTTTCTTATTTATTTATTTATTTATTCTTTTTTTCTCACTTGAGCCTCACGTGATCATGACTAATATCACACAAGCATATGTCTATAGTGGATGTTCAAATTTAAAATGGTCTCTAAATTTTTTTGTTTTTTGTTTTAAGTTTTGCTCCCTGCGCTCACACGTTGATGCACAAGTTATATATTATTATTATTTTTTTAATCAATTTGAGTTTTTGGATAATTAATGATATTAATGTCCGACTTTGTTTGTTGAGTAAGAATTTAAACCCAAAAAATATTATAATATTAATTTAAATGACTACAGTTCTTTTTTTTTTTTTAATTCTTTGAATTTTGCTTTTGATTTTTTAGATACTAATCGTGCTTATCTCCTTAATTACATGTCAGATATTAACGAATGCGATCGCATACCAAACCGTTGCAATTCCTCTAATGGATCTGCCGGGAGTACTCGATATTGTGAAAATAACTACGGGTCTTTCAGTTGTAAAGTAGTTGACCCCCTGAAGCCTCAGGTCGGAGCGATCACAATTGGTATGTTTTCTCACATCTAAATGTTTAAGTAAGGCTTCCCATTTTTATTCTTCTTTTGGAAAAGTGAGCCAGAAACCACCTGAACAAGAATGTGTTTTGAGTCTGGCCTGTTTGAACTTGCGTTAGTAACCTTTTCCTATTACGTACATTGCGTTAAGCAGGTACTAGCAGCAGCCTTGGATTATTCGTTCTACTTGTTGGTGGATGGTGGTCCTATAAAGTTGTAAAGAAAAGGAAGATGATCAAACAAAAGAACATGTTTTTCAAACGAAATGGTGGTTTATTGTTACAACAACAATTATCTTCACATGAAGCAAATGTTGAGAACATCAGATTGTTTAATTCGAAAGATTTGGAGAAGGCTACTGACCGTTTTAATATGAATAGAATACTTGGCCAAGGAGGACAAGGCACTGTTTACAAAGGCATGCTGGCGGACGGAAGAATCATTGCTGTGAAAAAGTCCAGAGTAATTGATGAAGCAAAACTCGAAGAATTCATTAATGAAGTTGTCATTCTTTCACAAATTAACCACAGAAATGTGGTTAAGCTAATTGGTTGTTGTTTGGAGACGGAAGTTCCTCTGCTAGTTTATGAGTATGTTCCTAACGGAACTCTTTTCCAATATGTCAATGGCCAAGTTGAGGAGATTCCACTAACATGGGATATGCGCTTACGAATTGCAACAGAAATTGCAGGAGCTCTCTTCTACTTACACTCAGCAGCTTCCACCCCCATTTACCACCGAGACATTAAGTCTACTAACATACTCTTAGACGATAAATACAGAGCTAAAGTGGCCGACTTTGGGACTTCAAGAACCATCGCTGTTGATCAAACTCACTTAACCACACTAGTGCATGGCACTTTTGGATACTTAGACCCTGAATATTTCCAGTCAAGCCAATTTACAGAAAAGAGTGATGTTTATAGTTTTGGAGTTGTCCTTGCTGAGCTATTAACTGGCGAAAAAGCGATCTCTTCAACAAGGACACAAGAATCTAGAAGCTTAGCCACATATTTCATTCAATCCATGAAGGAGAACCATTTGTTTGATATTATTGATAGTCGAGTTTTGAATGAAGGTTAAAAAGAAGATATCATTACGGTCGCAAACCTTGCGAAAAGGTGCTTGAACTTAAATTGGAAGAAAAGGCCTACGATGAAAGAAGTCGCAATGGAGTTGGAGGCAGTTCAAATGTTGCAAAAAGTTCCTAACCTTCAACAAAACTATGAAGAGCTTCAATATGTTCAAGCTGAAATAAACGACTTGTGGGATGTTGTTCCCACATCAACAGTGCCAACCTCATCCGCAGACGACCGACCATTATTATTTTCTCAATAAGTTTGAATCAGTATTTGTTTACTATCATGTTGTACGCTACAGATTTTTTTTTTTTTTTTATTCTGCAAGTAATTCAATAATCATTCAAAAACATAGATTAAAAATATATATCCAATTGTCTTACGATAGTATAAAATAGCGAAAAGATCCATGTTGGTTTCTTAAGGATCCATTTTTGTTGTCTAGATCAAATCAGACCTCAAGCTACTTAATTTACTAAGTATCTAGTCGTATGAGCATTAAGCAGCTCTCTTTCCTGCCTCAGAATTTCCGCTAAATGCAGTTGGAAAATTAATGGCAACAAAAAATCAGTTCCTCTTTATATCTTTACAAGCCAGCATTCCAGTGGATACATGGCCTTATGAAAGAACTCAACACGGAAATTGCTTGTCTCCGTCTGGCAGGTGTTCAGGTTATCCCAATGACTTCGCCGGAAATTGTCCGGGAGTTCTTGATCAATATCAAACAATACGATTCTATGTTCGCATCAAGACCTCTTGGCCGGTGGTTGGAGAGTTGAGACCTAAACCACCCATCTGCCCAAGATTGACTCTTCAACCTTGATCAAACTAGGGGTGTAAAGATGGGCGGTTAAAAACCGCCCGCTAACCACTAATCGCTATAACCGCCAACCGCCTAACCGCATTAACCGCTAACCGCCTAACCGCTATAACCGCCTAGCGGTTAGCGGTTATTAGGTCTACTAACCGTAACCGCTAACCACCTTTTTATATAATATATTTTTATAATTATAATTATAAAAATATTTATACATATAACATAATCACTTGATCATTAAATTACAATTTTTTTAAAAAAATAATTAAATCACAATTTGAGTATTAATATATTATCACTATAATTTATATGATTATATCACATGAGATTGATCATTAAATCATTTGATTATATAATAACAAATTATACATATGACATAACTCATAAGTATACCAATTCATACTAATACAACAATTAAATATCTAGAGACTTATTTTCAATGTATGTTATAAACTTATAAGTCTATATATGTTATAAGTCTATATAAGTCTACATATGTATATGAATAATATAAATGTATAATATCAATACTTAATCATATGATTCAATGACAATTCAAATACTTTATTCAAGACTTCAAGTGAATCATATTATTAATGTACAATGATGATATGATTCGTATAATATCAAATTAAGTAATTGACATTGGATTAAACAATAACCAATGTGTTACTTATAAACACAATTTAAGTATTAATGTATTATCATTATAATTTTTGTAATTTATATATTATCACTATAATTGATATGATTATATCACATGATGACTTGATCAATAAATCATATGATTATATAATAATAAATAATACATATATAATATGACATAACTCATAAGTCATAAATCTACAAGTTAATCATATGATTCATGTACAATGATAATCACAATTGATTCAATTGAATTAAACAATATATTACTTATAACTACAAGTCTACAATTTAATTAAAGCATTATTAGATACTTTAGGAATTTAGGATTTAGGAGTTTGAACATTATCATTTACCATTAGATATTAAGTTCAATTCAAAGAAAAAAGATTATAAGTAAATATGATAAGAATTTAAATAATTAATCATATGATATAATTTAATGAGACTATATAATTATATAATATCAAATTAAGTAATTGACATTAGATTCAACAATGTGTTACTTATAATCACAATTGAAGTATTAATGTATTTTTTGAACATTTTTTAGAAAAAGAAATTTAACCATTTTTTGAACTTATTTTATATGCTTTGTGTTGAACTTTTTTTATATATTTTTTTATATGTTGTGACATTTGTCTGAATTCTGAACTTTTTTTTGTATGTTGTGTTGAATTTTTTTTTTTTTTTTTTTTTTTTTTTAAAAAAAAAAGTTAATCGGTTATGATTTAATATTTAAGGAAATTTTTTTAAAGTACAAAAGTAAATGTAAATTTTGGGTCAAATATTTTTGATTTTTCAATATGGGCTATTTTTATAGCAATTGGGCCTAAGAAGATATTAAAAATACAAGAAAAAAAATTAGGGTAAAAAAAAGCCCAAAAAAATAAGCCCAAAAAGTCCTAAAAAAAGCCCAATTTTAAAAAAGCGGTTAGCGGGCGGTTATTTATTTCGCTAACCGCTAACCGCTAGGGTTGCGGTTAGCGAAATCTACTAACTGCTAAGGCGGTTACGGTTAGCGGTTATTGCCACTAACCGCTAACCGTAACCGCCTTTGCACCCCTAGATCAAACGGCCCCTATCAGGAAGAAAGTTGAAATTCAAAAATGATTTATTTAGTAAACAGTGATAACTATATATGTCACTAAACACCCACTTAATTAATTAATTGCACCATTTGTCCTGTTCTTGCGTTTTTTTATTTGGGTTTTTTTTTTTTTTTTTTTTTTTCTGAAAAAGGAATCAAATATATATGTTCCTCTCATAAACAAAAGTCAACTATAAATAATACAATAATAAGATCTCGTGTTTTTCCTTAAAACGTAAAAGTTTAAGGATCATGTTTATGATCCCTAAGAAGTAGTTTAATTGGCTGAAAACTATGCTTCAAGAAATCGAAGTCGTATATAAAAGCTAGAAAATAAAAAGTAAAAGGTTATTTTATGTTCTCATAAAACATCATTACGTACACAGTTACTTTTAGGCTTCTAAACTAAACCAAACTTATTTGAATGAAATATTTTTTCACTATAATTATAAAGGGTACTTCTTAAAAAATAATTTATTTAAAATTCACTTGGAATGAATGTATCCTAAATTTATTTATTTTCATAAGGCACCAGCAACTTGATTCATTTTAAAAGTTTATTTACTTTTATTTTTTAGTTTTTACAAATATAGACAGAATTTTTCTTAAAACTCGATTGGAGTGGACCGTAAGCTATTTGAAGTTTGCCCGACCCCTTAGTTGTGGACCGTCAACCTTTTTGGGCCCTTCAGTTATGGGCCACTAGGTCTTCAGACAACATTAGTGGTTGAACCACCAACTAGTGACCCGTGAGTATAGTTTGGTTTCTTTTACGGAACTAATTGTTTACCAGCAGCATGTTAGGAGAAAGAAGCAGCGGCGGAACTACATGGTGCCCCCTCAAGGCACCATGTTTTCCCTAAAAATTTTAAAAATTGTCTTTAAAATTTTTAAAAATTAAAATTTTAGCCTAGAAGTTTTTTTATTTTTAGTCTTGCCCCCCAAACTCCAATTGCTAATTCCGCCTCGCAAAGAAGTACTGATGCAGCTCGGATAAGAGAAGCCCCTGGTAGTGCACTCGAGCGCACCATGAGTGCGATCGAGTGCACTTCCAGACTCTTGCGCACCAAACCCCTAATTGTGCAATCGATAGCATATGTACCTACGATCGATCGCATCTGTACCTGCGATCGAACGTATCTGTACCTGCAATCGATCATATACGGAGCTGCTTATGTTATTTTTTCGCATTATAATTAAGTTAAGCCGTCTTTATTTCCTTGTTTTACTAGGATTAGGGTTTAGGAGTCTTTATTTCATATTTTACTAGGTCTAGGAGTCTTGGGACTATAAATACATGCTTATAGCCTCTAATTTATCAGTTGTTTATTATTGATTTTGTTGAATAAGAATTACTTATAGGTGAGTTTTAATTTCTTCATATTTTTTCCTTGAAATCATAGATAGACTTTATATTTTGAGAAAAACTCTTAGGTCATTGATAGACTCAAGATCTAGAATTAGTTATCCGCTGCTTTATAGATATTCTTCGCTGCAACCCTCTAAGTCACGCTGCATCAAGTACCCTCCTTGTGAACTGGAACTTCCACCACTACTGATGATTATGAATTCATTTAAGCAAGGTATTATATCCTCTTTTTTCTAAGTCCTAGTTCACCGATTTCAACCAAAAAGAAAAAAGTCCTATTTCAGCAATATGGCCGTATGCTGAACTAGGAATTTATAAAAGAGTAACATTTCACTTTAGGCTTTTTGCGATAACCTGTTGAGGGACATAATCAGCTCCATCTTGGTACGTATAATGCAATCTTGGAATTGGATGGATGCTGTAGATCATCAACTTGGCTAAACTTGAGAAAAAAATCACTTGAAATCACTCAAAAATGAAACTGCACACTCTAGTCTATGTGGGGAACACTAGATCGAAGACAAGTCAGAAGTTAGCGTAGTGGGGCCTTCTAATTGATTGTTACCAAATTTTAAGGGTGGTACCATTTTCCTAGTAATTTAATTATGCAAGGTCAGTCATGGCTGCAGCTAGGTTCATGCACACAAACAACAAACTTGTCCACACAAATTAAGACGACTTGGTCAAAGTCTTGTTGGCAGCTTCCATACAATTTCTTGGCGACTTTTAGAAAAGGACAATAATATTGCATGGCGTTAATTATAAAAAGCGGGGGCTAGGGCATTGCTGCCTCACCTCTCCCATTCATCAATATCCTAGAAAGAAAGAAAGAGAGAGAGAGATGGTGGTGCAACTGCAAATGGTATTTCAGATAATTTTGCTATTGTTTTCAATTGATGCAATATTTGTACAAGCAGCTGCGAGTTTAGCAATTAATGGTTCATGTGAAGCAAGCTGTGGGGGTGTTAACATCCCATACCCTTTTGGAATAGGAGATGGTTGCTTCGTTGATGACTGGTTGGAAGTAAATTGCAGCGACTCTTGGAGCCCTCCCAAACCTTTCTTGAGGAGCTTCAACCTGGAGGTGCTCAGCATTTCATTAGGAGGTACAGTTCGCGTCAACTATCCGACATTTTATGATTGTGAAAATGATACAAGGAGCAGCACTACAAATATTGTGGAGTTTGGAAAAAGCCCTTTCATCTTCTCCCAGTCGGAGAACAGATTCGTGGCCATCGGCTGCGACAACCTTGCCAAAATGGTGTCCGTAGGTGGTTTAGCTTCAGTTATTGGTGGGTGCATGTCAATTTGTGACACGGGTGGATTGATGGACGCAAGTACTTGCAATGGCATCAACTGCTGCGAAACCACAATTCCTCCACAGCTCGATGCCTTCAGCGCAACAATTGGCAAAGTAAATGACAACCCTCAAACTTACGTTGCCATCACTATGAACAAAGGATGCAAGTCTGCATTCTTGGCAGAAGAAAAGTGGTTCAAGGCCGATTACCCATTCTCAAATGCGTCTGACATTATGTTGGAAGTTCCTCTGGTGTTGGAATGGGGGATTTTTAACACATCATTCAACTCACTTCCAATAGCCAATGATGGCTCGGGATCCACCGTAAATAATGCCTCCTCAAACTTTATTTGCATTACTACTAATCGGACCTCAATTTTTACATGTTCTTGCAAACAAGGCTTTGAAGGAAATCCCTATCTTCTTGGAGGATGTCAAGGTAAAGTTTTTGTCTAGTGTATTTATCTCTTTAATTAAGTTTTTGTCTAGTTTTTACATGTTCATGCATGTGCCTTAAGCAGACCACACCTATAATTAAACACAATTTTGATAAATTTTATGATATAATAAAATTTCATTTTGGTAGCTAGATCATTTTGAATTTTAGTTTAATTGACAAAGGGGAGCTTTGTATACTTAATTTTTGTGTTTTTATGTTTTTTATCAAGTATGTGTTTAAATAAGTACAAAATTTATTGAAAATGAAGTCGTAAATAAAATAACTAGATATTAACCGATCTTGCCTTGGGCGGATAGTGCCTAGCAATTAAAGACAAGATCTTGCCTTGGGTGGATATATAGTCCCTTTTAAAAACAAGGGCGTTGTTTGGTAAACATCATGCCACGCCCAAACACTGTTTATGAGTTGGTGAAAAAAAAAATGAAAGTAATTATTGGTAAAGAAAAGTAAAAATTTAAAGTGGTATTGAAAAGTTGAAAAGTTTTTTTTTTTATATATAATTATTTTTTATTTGAATAGTAGTAAAAAATAAATTATATAATATAAAAAGTGAATTATGTGATATAAAAAGTAAGAATATTTTTATGTTGATGTTTTGAAGAAAAAAAATGAGATGAATAGTATTTGAAAGTAGCTGGGTGTTTAACAAACCCCCCGATCTTGCTTTTCCCAATAGTTTATTTTCAATCGAAACCTCCATAGAAGACTTTTAAGATAGTTTAATTATTATTGAAGAGAAATGCTATATGCTTTCTAAATATCCACATAAATATTATAATATTGATTTAAATGAATATATTTCATATTTTCTAATTTTTTTTAAAATCATTGGTGATTTAATAATCACTCTGAATTTTGCTGTTGATATATTAGATACTAACCTGCTTGTTATCTCCTTACATGTCAGATATTGACGAATGCCTAAATTACCCTTGTCTCAATAATGGATTCACCTGTGAAAATACTTATGGGTCTTACAATTGTCTGGTACCCGACTCCAAGCGAGCGATCATAATAGGTATGTTTACTTTGATTGATTTTCTTTCGCCTTGCTTAATTGTTTCAATTGGCCCCACTTGCTTTGGATATACATTCCTAATTTTTTGTAGGAGAATTAATATTATGCTTTTGGAGAAAATTTTTAAACACATGTTTTGAGAAGGAAAAAAAAAAAAAAAAATTAAAGCACGTCTTTTGAAAAAATTGAAAGGGCCAAAACTTCAAAATGGGCTAGCTCTCCCTAAAATTCACTCAATTCTAACCTAGAGGGATGCTTCAAGTATAATAATTGATTTGGAGATATATTGGAACCTTTAGGCCGGATCAGAATTTCCAGAAATTCTTAAAAATTGCAAGAGCCTACAATTCTTAAAATGGTTTAAATGGGCACTCAAGATTTTTCCAAGTCAATCATTTTGCAACCAAAATTTAAAAAAAAAAAATACAAAAATTAGATTCTTCAACTATCTACTCAAAGTCGGTGGTCGACCACTTCCAAATACTTTTTGGAGTGGTTGGACCATGCTGAAAACTTTCAAGGGGTAATCAACCAATCTCATAAGCCATACCAAAAAGTACTCATGAGGAGCCAACCACCCCGGCCCCATAAGCCTTGAGAAGTTGGTTTGGTTGCCTTTCAAGGCTTATTGGGATGATTTGAACACCTAATTGTGATGGCTGACCACCCTAAAAAAGTATTAAGGGGCGGTGCATTCAATCTCTTTAGGTATTGGCTTAAGAAATCATTTCCTACAAGTATTTTATTATTATTATTATTATTATTCAAAATAGAGGACTTGACAAAATCGTGACTAATCATTTAAAATAGGTTACAATTTTAAGAGTTGCAATTAGAAGATTCTAATGCGAACCTTTAAATCTTCATGCTTTTTCTTGCTTAATCTTTTTTCCTCCCTCACCAGCCCACTTTTACCATCTTCTTCTTTTGGAATAGTTCAATAGTCAAAATATATAATTAGCATATTTTTTGTCAGAGTAATCTCTAGCATTAATAGGAGACGTCTCTCTATTTTTAGTCAACGTTCTCAATCAAAACTATGGCTATGACCGAGTAATCTTTTCTTAATACATTGTGTTAAGCAGGTATTAGTAGCTGCCTTGGGCTATTGGTTCTATTTGTTGGTGGATGGTGGTCATACAAAGTTGTAAAGCATAGGAGGATGATTAAACAGAAGAACAAGTTCTTCAAACGAAATGGTGGTTTATTGTTACAACAACAATTATCTTCACATGAAGCCAATGTTGAGAACATCAAGCTGATTAATTCAAAAGAGTTGGAGAAGGCCACTGACAATTTTAATGAAAATAGAATACTTGGCCATGGAGGACAAGGCACTGTTTACAAAGGCATGTTGGCAGAAGGAAGAATTGTTGCAGTGAAAAAGTCAAAGGTACTTGATGAAGGAAAACAACTCGAAGAATTCATCAATGAAGTTGTCATTCTTTCACAGCTTAACCACAGAAATGTGGTTAAGCTAATTGGATGTTGTTTGGAGACAGAAGTTCCTATGCTAGTTTATGAATACGTTCCTAACGGAACTCTTTCCCAATATGTCAATGGCCAAACTCAGGAGTTTCCACTAACGTGGGATATGCGCTTACGAATTGCAACAGAAGTTGCAGGAGCTCTATTCTACTTACATTCAGCAGCTTCCACGCCCATTTACCATCGGGATATTAAGTCTACAAACATACTCTTAGATGATAAATATAGAGCTAAAGTAGCTGACTTTGGAACTTCAAGATCAATCGCTGTTGATCAAACTCACCTAACCACATCACTAGTGCATGGCACTTTTGGATACTTGGACCCTGAATATTTTCAGTCAAGTCAGTTTACAGAAAAGAGCGATGTTTATAGTTTCGGTGTTGTCCTTGCTGAGCTGTTAACTAGCGAAAAAGCAATATCTTCAACAAGAACACAAGAACCCAGAAGTTTAGCCGTGTATTTCATTCAATCAATGGAGCAGAATAATTTGTTTGATATTATTGATAGTCGAGTTTTGAAAGAGGGTAAGAAAGAAGATATCATTGCGGTCGCGAACCTTGCGATAAGGTGCTTGAACTTAAATGGGAAGAAACGACCTACAATGAAGGAAGTCGCAATGGAGTTGGAGGCAATTCAAATGTCGCAGCAAAAAGATCATAACCTTCAAGAAAACTATGAAGAGTTTGAATATGCCCGAGCTGAAATGTACAAGCCAGGGGATGATCTTCCCCCACCAACAACTTCAACCTCATTAGATGCCCAACCATTATTAGCTTCTCAATCAACATGAATCTTTATTTGTTTAATGTCATGTTGTAAGCTACGTAATTTGTAATTTTGGTTGTATTCTACAAGTAATTTCCTTGTTTAATGTCATGTTGTAAGCTACATAATTTGCTATTTTCGTTGTATTCTTCAAGTTATTTCAAGAATCATATAAGAACATGGATTAGCCATATATATCTAATTGTCTTGTGATAGTATAAGATAGCAAAAAGCTCCATGCTCATTTATAAGGATCCACTTTTGTTGTCTAGATCAAATCAGGCCTCAAGTTGCTTTATCAAGTATCTGGTCCTATGAGCATCTCTCTTTCCTGCCTCAGGATTTCCACTACCGTTCGAGAATTCTCACTTTTCTTTTTTTTTCTTTTTTTTTTCACATTTTTAATCTTAGTGGATGAAGATGGTCAACTTGTTGAAAACAACAAAGCAAGAAACAGAGCATGATTCTATGTTCAACCAGTTTGAGTCTGAAAATAAATAACACCCTTGATGTAATAGGCATCTGAATTTCAGGCTATTTACTTTCTTTTAAAAAATTCTAAGATAAATCCTAAGTTAAAAGTGTCATTTTAAATAACACCTCAAAGTTTTTTTTTTTTTTTTTTTTTAGTTTTAATTGCATAAGTTTTTCACGAATTTGAAATGGGTCCTTCCGTTGAATTTCTTGCCAATTGTACAACGTCTACTAGTGACACGTCACATTAAAAAAATGTATATATTTTTTACTTTTATTATAAAAAAAAAAACATATCTTAAAAATAATAATAATTTATAAAAAAAAAAAAAGAAAAAAAAAAAGAAAAGAAAAGAAGAAAAACAAGAGAACCCCTTGGTGGCCGGGGCACCCATCACCCCCGGCCACTAGTGGGGGTAGCCTGTGAGCGGCCACCCTTATGGGAATAAGGGTGGCTGGCTGGCCCTACAGGTGGGTGGGTGGCCGGCCTGTGAACCACCCCCATTAATTGGGGATAAAGGTGGTTCACGACCACCCCTCCTTTCCATTTGGTTAGCCAAACCACTCCAAATTTATTTTTCAAAAGAAGTCAAGCTTATTTATAAACTGGTCAATTAACTTATACTTTTTCATAAAGAAAATGCTAGATCTGGTCACCTGAAGACACGTCAAAAAATTATTGACGTGTTACAATTTTTTGACATGTGACACGTCAATAAAAATAATTGAAAATATTATTAATATTTTCCTACAGACTAATTAGTGTTGATATAAGAGAAAAAAAAAAATGATATGATCACTTATTTTTTAAAAAATACTATATACTTAAGACTAAGAGAACACATATATTTATTAATATTCTAGATTGTTAATACTAAAAAACATTTATTCTTTAGTTTATAATAATAATAATTTTTTCAAAATAAATTAAATAGTACAAACCACAAACAATATGTACATATTTATCATTGTCTATAAACATTTAATGGCTAATGCATACGAGTGTTACTAGCTAGTGACAAGTTTTGCTCCAGCTGGCCGGATTTGGGTAATTAGATGCTGTACAAAAAATTGAGAAATATTTAGTTATTAAAGCACGTATGTGTTGTAATCCAAATAAATAAACAAAAATCCTCCCTACAAAGGAGAATTTATGTAAGAAAAATATTATTGATGACCCTTCATGTCCTCTGTGCGGGTTGGCAGTAGAGTCTTGCTTTCACATTCTTTGGCAATGTCCGGCTGCAATGGACGTGTGTAGTATGGGGAGTGCAGCTATTCAGAAGTACTACTTTCCTGGGCCAGACTTCAAGCAAGTGATTGAGGGGCTATTTGAGACATGCTCATCGAAAGATATGGTGCAGGTGGCGGGTTTTGCACGTCGGCTCTGGTTGAGAAGGAACGAAGTAGTTTTTGGGGGAAGCATGTCTTCTCCGCAAGGCTTAGTACAGACAACCCTAAGAGCTATTGATGATTTCCAATTTGCACATGGAAGGAGGGAGATGTCGGGGGTCCCCACTGTCATCGATGCAGAACCTGAGTTGTTGGACAGCTCCTTCACCGGGCTGGGTAAAGGCCAATTGGGACGTGTCGTTAGATCAGAAGAATGGAAGAACTGGGCTGGCGGTGGTAATTCGTGACCACCAGGGGACCATGTTGGCGGCGCGATGTCTGACACGGCTAGGCTGCCTGTCTCCGCCAGCAGCGGAAGCTTCAGCTGCGGTGCTGGCCTTACAACAGTGTAAATGCATGGGCTTTTTTCAAGTTCATGTTGAAGGGGATGCGAAATCTTTCGTGGACGCTGTGAACTGTGGGGAAAGGGATTGGGGCGGATCGGAGTGGGTCATGTGGTGGAAGATTTTAAAATGGAGGCCCAATCACTTTATAACTGGAAGATTTCTTTTGTGAAGCATGATGGTAATAACGTGGCACATCTTTTAGCTACTCATGCTAAGACATATGCCCTAGATAAAATGTGGGTGGAGCCACCTGATTGTATTCGAGATTTTATATTGCTGAATGCTGGAGCAGATTGCTCTAGCTTTTTGATCTTCTAATGAGAAATCGACAATTCTTATCAAAACAAAAAAAACAAAAACAAAATAAAAACAAAAACAAAAATCATATTCATTGGTTGATAGTAAAAATTATCAATGAGCCGTTTTCGTATTGTGAAAGCATTGCATAATAATTAATGAAGCACCTTACTTATAACCTAGCTAATTATAATTTTAATTAGCTAGGTTATAATTATACTTATAAGCATACTTACCATAATTAGCTAGGTTTTTAATTATGGTAATTACCATAATTAGAAACCTAGCTAGCTACTAATTACCAATTTAATTTCAAAAATATAAATAAATAAATAAAAAGTGGCTCTTAAATCACTTGATTTTTTGATACTCTAGAATATATATATATATATATATATATATTAACACTCTAGAATATACGTATATTAGTACTCTAGAATATTAATACTAATTAAAACTCAGGCTTTCTAATTTTATAGTTATTTGTCGTTAATAAATTTTTAAAAAATAAATTGAAGACTACAAATTTATAATCATGATTAATTAAAATAATTATTATACACGTATATAGGGTATATACCAATTAAATTTTGTTACCTAATAAATTTTTTTAAAACACATAATTTTTATTATTAATTTTTAACGTGTGAAATAATGGCACGTCAATAATTATTGACGTTTCAAAATGGCACGTCAATAAATATTGACGTGCTCTTTTAACACGTCAATAATTATTGACGTGTGATATTTTGCCATGTCACTATGTATATTATTTAAATATAATTTTTAAAAATTAAATTGAATTTAAATTTAGCAACTTGGCAATCTTTAACACGTAGTAATTTATTGACGTGTGGAATTCGCCACGTCACTAAATAGTGACGTACGTGGCACATTCAACACGTCAATAAATTTTTTATTGGCATGACACTTTTGCCACGTCAATAATTAGTGATGTGAAAAAAAATGGGTTACTGTTTGCCATGTCAAAAAAAACCCTGATCTACTACAAATTTTATAACTTTTTTTTTACAAAACTGATGTAGCATCCTACATGGTAACTACTACATCAACAACTTGTAAATTTTAATTTTTAAGTTGCTAATGTGGCAGCGTTCATGTAAGTGCCATGTTAGTTTGTAAAAAGAATGTTGTACAATTTGTAGTGTTTGTTGGATTGCTCTTTTCATAATTCCTCTAATCATTAGCTATTTAACTATTGTTAAAAAAATATTTTAAGTTAATTAGATTAACTAATTTTTAACTTTACCACCTTGTATTTTTAATGAATCATGTATAATTGTTGTTGAATATACATGTGTGAGTATAAAATGGATAGAGTCTCACATTGGAAATATGTAAGAAATGTGAGTGGTTAATATAACATGGTAGGGCTCAAACCCATCGGTTTTAGTTATTGGGTTGAGTGGTGTTTCAACATGATATATTATAGGCTCACTGAAGATTTCACAATGTATCAATCTCCCTAACAAGTAGTATCGGAGCCACAATAAGGTGGCACTCACAAGCACAAACAAATTAATTAAGGTCCTTGTCGTAAGAACAAAAAATAAGCAAGGTGCAACCATAGATGAATATCTTTGGAGTGAAGGGCAAAGGTTCAGTTTGAATGACTCGGTTCTTTTTCAACCCTATTCTAACCCAAAACAAAATATCTGATAATATATTAATGGAGGGTCATGTTGTAGTGTACTTATTCTACCTAATTAAAAACATAAAACGTGTAAATAGAATGAGTAATACTAAATATAAGACCTATGTCGTTCTCGTGTAACGTTACAATTAGATCAAAATGTAATAATATCACAAATTTAATAGTAATTTTAAAAGTTACATTATTTTTGAGGTAACATGAGGAGGACTAGGTCCTACATTTAGAAAATCTGTGTTTTTATTCTAACTTAAGCTTCCATGTGAACAAAGATAATATAAAGGGATAACCATATCACGAGTCCATAAATTTCCAAAAGGAACTCAGGAGGAAAAACGTTCCTGGGGAATGGATTCATGCATGGGTGAACATCTCAAATGGCACATAAATAATATATTGGAAAAAATCTACTTTACCCCTTTGAAGTTTCAGGAGTTTTTCAATTTGAACCCCAAAGTTTAAAAATTGGCAATGTACCCCTCTAATGTTTCAAAAATTTTCAATTTAAACCTTCTGTTACTAATTTCCGTCAAATTGGACGAAAATCTATGAAATTATGTAATTACCCTCAGACTTTTTTTTTTTTAATTTCCGTCCAATTTAACGGAAATTAGTAATGGAATGTTTAAATTGAAAATTTTTGAAACATTAAGAGGATACATTGCCAATTTTTAAACTTTGAGGTTCAAATTGAAAACTCCTAAAACTTCAAGGGGGGTAAAATGGATTTTCCCCTAATATATTTCAACTACTTATTCATGAGCCATCAAAAAAGAACTTTCGACCCACCTACTATCAAATTCTCTCATACATAGGAAAAATTCACTTTACCCCCTGAAGTTTCAAGGGTTTTTTAATTTGGACCCCAAAGTTTAAAAATTGGCAATGTATCCCCCTAATGTTTCAAAAATTTTCAATTTAAACCTTTCGTTACTAATTTTTGTTAAATTGGACGGAAACATATGAAATTACGTAATTATCCTCATGCTTTTTTTTTTTTTAATTTCCGTCCAATTTGACGGAAATTAGTAATAGAAGGTTTAAATTGAAAATTTTTGAAACATTAAGAGGGTACATTGTCAATTTTTAAACTTTGGGGTTCAAATTGAAAAACTCCTTAAACTTCGGGGGTAAAGTGTTCCCCTATATATATATATATATATCATGTGCAAGTGGACATAAAAGTATTATTGAATAGATAAATTATACTTTAAAAAAAAAATAGAAAATTATAAATGAAGGGCACATCTTGTACAAGTGGAGGTACAAGTCTAGATAAATAGATGAAATAATTAAATTAAGGAGAAACAACTGGGAAATTAGAGGGATGGACTTACTTTCATAGACGTGTTCCAAATATTTTTTGAGAGAATGGAATATTTCTTGGTTCTCTATGAAAAAATATACTTTTTATTCAAAAAATTTAGAGAAAAATCCACTTTACCCCCCTAAAATTTTAGGGGTTTTTCAATTTAAACCCCAAAGTTTAAAAATTGGCAATGTACCCTCCTAATGTTTCAAAAATTTTCAATTTAAACCTTCTGTTACTAATTTCCATCAAATTGAACGGAAATCTGTGAAATTACCTAATTATTACCCTCAGGCTTTTTTAAAAAAAATTTCGTCCAATTTAACGGAAGGTTTAAATTGAAAATTTTTGAAACATTAGGGGGGTACATTGCCAATTTTTAAACTTTGGGGTTCAAATTGAAAAACTCCTGAAACTTCAGGGGGGTAAAGTGGATTTTCCCCAAAATTTTAAAATAAACATTTCTATGTGATCTCCATATATATCTTTACTTAAAAGATATATAAAAAGTGGGAATGCAAGCCAAACAGTAATTTTTCTTTTGCACTTTAAATTTATTATTTTGCCCTTACTTTTTGTACATCATGATTTAGTTAGATAAGGTTATTTTTGTCTTTTGACATTTCTTTAGATTGCGAAACTACTAATTTGCCCTTACTTAATCTAATGAATTTAAAAAGTTGTCTGAATATTTTTGTCTTTTATATTTAAATTACCATTTTGTTCTCTGAGTATGTAAAGAGTCAAACTTTTTGATAGAGATTTTTTGGTCTTTTTATGAAGGAAGCTTCAGAAGGAATGGGCGAGATTCAGAAGAAATGGGCAAGAAAGAAAATCAATTTTTTTCTTTTTTTTCCAGTTGCTACAAAGAAGTGTACAGAAGTCAAAAACAAAATCTACCTAAACTGATTTTGTATTCAGAGAAGGAATGGTGGAGAAATGAGTAAAAAAAAAAAAAAATCTACCTCAACCGATTTGGATTCAGAGAAGAAATGGAGGAGAAAAGGCGGAGCTTTTTTTTTTTTTTTTTTTTCTGATTTCTTGTCAACCTCTTCTATTGCTACAGAGAAAGAGTACAAGAGTAAAAAAAAATCTGACCAGAAATCCAAATGCAGGATACCTACCCCATCACCCAACTAGCTAGATTTTGCTCCCAAAAATATTGTGCATTCGGTTTTAAGAGAAACGAGACAAGTTGGGTTCTCTTTTCATGGTACAGATGGTCAACTTGCTCCCATCTTGTCTCGTTTCGGTCTTAAGAGAAACGAGACAAGATGGTCAACTTGCTCCCAAAAATATAATGGCACCGTGTAGTAGGTACCACTTTTGGTTTGTCTACAAGAAAAATTAAGAGGAATTACTAAGAGGTTTCCTCTTTTCAACGAAAGATGCATATTAGTTGGCGTGTGAGAATTATTCAAAGTATATATATATATATAAACCTCTTAGTAATTCCTCTTAATTTTTCTTGTAGACAAACCAAAAGTGGTACCTACTACACGATACCATAATCAATTCATCAAGATTAATTTTATATACCACACCAATATCTAAGGGCGAATTCAGGTGCATTCTTGGAAGGCAATATCCACTTAATTACTAACATGACGCCGTCAATCCACTTGTGATACGTACGTACTTGATTCCTCTTAAACTACAATTTCATTGCAAAATTCCCATTTTGTTAGCCGAGAGCATTAAAATAGACAGAATTTGTAGCATGTGCAAAAACTGCTTGCATTACTATCATTTGCAAAAACTTTCTCAAACTACCATTTTATAACACTTGACTTTCTCAAACTACTATTTCGTTGTGATTTTTGCATTCTTCTTCAGAATCGACAGTACTTTTGTGTTTTTCAAGTCTGAAATATGAACATGTAAGGGAGAAAGTCCAATTGGTGCAAGAGTACAAAATCTATCCATCCGGCCAACAGCATAGCCAATTAAGAAAAGAAATTAACATGCTCGATTGACTTGTGAAATCAAGTCAGGCGAATAGAATATTGGTTAAGGGAACATAGTCATTTTCTAAGGTAGCTAGCCCTAGTTGACCATGATATGCCAATGTCTCTTTCTCTTTCTCTCGTCTACATTCTTTCCTCTCAAACTTTCCTCCTTTTTTTTTTCTACGCTTTCTCAACTCTTCATTTTTTTTAAAAAAAAAAACTTAAAGTTGATAGCTAGAAAACAATTAACAAAGACCATTGTAGACTTTCCTTTTATTGCTAGGCATATATGTCACAAATAACAAAGACCGGTGTAGACTTTCCTTTTATCGCTAGGCATGTCATCTACAGCTAATGTCTTCCTTTTTCCATATCGCTTCAATATATATATATATATATATATATATATATAGAAGACTAACTGATGGGGCTTCTTATGTTTGAGAAGCTCTTTGTCTTTCTAAACCAATTTTCTTATATTCTTCGATATCATGGTTAACTGGCCGGGCTATCATGGTTATGCCACCTTAGAAAATGATTCTCTTCGCTTAACCAGTATCTTCGTCTTTCTTACTAGTTCGTTTTAATCTTTCCTCTCATATTCCATCGAAAAAGTAAGCAAAGGCCACTCCCACCCGGCACAACTCCATGGCCTATAGTCGGAAACCTCCCGGAATTGTGGAGGAATAAGCCAGCATTCCGGTGGATACATGGCCTTATGAAAGAACTGAACACGGATATCGCTTGTGTCCGTCTAGCAGGTGTTCATGTTATACCAGTGACTTCGCCGGAAATTGCCCAGGAGTTCTTGAAACAGTACGATTCAATATTCGCATCAAGACCTCTTACAATGGCGACCGGGTATTCTACTCGTGGATTCAAGACGATAGCTCTTGTACCATGGTCAGAACAGTGGAAGAAGATGGGAAAGGTGGTGGCTTCCAATGTAATTAACCCGACAACACTCCACTGGCTGCTCCATAAGAGGACGGAAGAAGCCGATAATCTTGTTCGGTTCATTCTTAACCAGTCCGAGAAAAGCAGCCTTGTCGTGGACGTGAGGCTTGCTATACATCAATAGTGTATGTGGAAATGTAATGAGGAAGATGATATTCAACATTCGATACTTTGGAAAAGGAAGCAATGATGGAGGGCCTGGAGTTGAGGAAGTGGAATATGTTGAATCACTTTGGAGCTTACGCACTCATATTTATGCATTTGCTGTGTCGGATTACATCCCATGCTTAAGAGCGCTAGACTTAGATGGTCATGAGAAGATGGTGAGTGAGGCTATGAGAATTGTTAGCAGCTATGAAGAACCCATCATCGATGAGAGAGTAGAGATGTGGAGAGATGGGAAGAAGAAGGAGGCTGAGGACTTGCTTGACGCTCTCATTTTGGCGAAGGATTCCAACGGGGAACCAGCTCTATCAGTAGAAGAGATCAAAGCTCAAATCACGGCAAGTTAAACTTGATTGGATCTGACCCACCCTATATTTACATACTATCTTTTTTTTTATTTTCATTCACTGATTTTCGATGCTACATTATTAATAACTGACACTCCTATAAACTTGAAAAGCATAAAGAATCCATTTGAAGTGGGCCCACTTACAATATTAAATTATGCCGCATCAGTTTTATGAGACATTTACGTGGTAAATATTACATGCAGGATTTAATACTTGCATCGGTGGATAACCCTGCCAACTGATAGAATTCATAATGAAATAGAAATAGAAATAAATTGTGGAAATAAAATAAATGAGAGATAAAGATTTTAATGTGGTTCGGTCAACGACCTACATCCACAGATAAAGCCCAAAGGCTAGCTTACAGTACTAGGGCTACATTAGGTTCTTATTGAATAATTTGTTTACAATACAGAATGCTCTATTTATAGAGCTTACACATAAATGTAATCTTAATCAAATCCCCTAATTTAGGGTGATCAAATCATAATCAAATCCCTAAATTAAGCTAGTCTACTCTTCATCAATCATAATCAAATCCCTAACTTTAGGGTCATTCAAATATACTCTAACATCCTCCCTCAAACTCAAGGTGGAAGATCCTGAAACCTTGAGTTTGACTTTTTTTTTTTTTTTTTCTTGAGATAGCAAAACAATACAAAAGAGGGTCATCTATGGGCCAAAAAAGTAAGCCAACTTTGGGCTAAAATGAGAGCCAACTATGGGCTAAAGTGAGCTTGGGTTTTAAACAATACCACAGAGCAAAGCAAAAATAGGCCAACTATGGGCCAATGGATTGGCAACTTGGCCTCTTTTGAATTTTTTTTTTTTTTTTTTTTCTTCTACCAAGATTCTTTTTCCTTTTCCTTTTTTTTTTTTTTTTTTTCATGAAAATCCTGTTATAAATTACATTAAACTGGGATAAGGATTACTTAATCCCATAACCAAGCAGAACCAGGTATAACAACTAAACTAGGATATCATATTCCTAAACCTAGAACAGGAATATATGCACACTCAAATAAGGGTAAACCAAAACCCGTAACCAAACACACTTCTTCTTCACAAAACAAACCTCCTGAAACACGATCTGGCTTGAGATGAAACAGATCGCGGCGCCAGCAAGATGGGGTGGTTCGACAACGGTTGGTGCGTTCAAGACGGTGGGCTGGCGCTGGCGGAGGTTGTGGACTCGTGGTCGTCACGGTGCAAGGCTAGCTGGCAGTAGGCCGGTGGAGATCTGGCTGGTAAGAAACTTGCGGAATGAAAGGAGAGGAGGTGCTACAGTGGAGCCCACCAACGATCACGCACGGAGAGAGCCATTCTTAGAGAACAAAGCCTCTTTTGAATTTTTTTTTTTTTTTTTTTTTTACATCAACCAAAAAAACGGAAAAATCGAAGAGCATAGGCCACATGTCGGGCCAATGGAGGTTGCTGCAGCCATCAAATCTACCAAAATGGATGTCAAGTGCTTGTAGAAATCTCGGGTGTCTTCACATTGAAGAGTTCCAATGGCAATGGGAATCCTCATCACGCTCTCCCCAAATTATCAAAATGGGCTGAAATCGTGTGGTGTGGGTTGGATGAAAAATTGATCTCCAACACACACACCATTGTTTGGAAAACCAAAGAAAAGACACAGAAAAGGAAAACTAGATCTGTCCTAAGAAGAATTGGAACAACAACAATTTTTTTTTTTTTTTTTTGTGTGTTACGGCGGAAGGAAGGGAATGGAATCATAGGATGTCAGGATCAAATATTGACGTTAGCCATTTGCTCTGATACCATGATAGAATTCATAATGAAATAGAAATAGAAATAAATTGCGGAAATAAAATAAATGAGAGACAAAGATTTTGACGTGGTTCGGTCAACGACCTACATCCACAGATAAAGCCCAAAGGTCTACATTAGGTTCTTATTGAATAATTTGTTTACAATACAGAATGCTCTTTTTATAGAGTTTACATATTAATGTAATCTTAATCAAATCCCCTAATTTATGGTGATCAAATCATAATCAAATCCCTAAATTAGGCTAATATGCTCTTCATCAATCATAATCAAATCCCAAACTTTAGGGTCATTCAAATATACTCTAACACCAACAACGTAGAGTGGGTACTATCAGAAATGCTGAACCAATCGGAGGTCCTCCAGAAAGCGGTAGATGAAATTGATAGGGTGGTTGGAAAGGAGAGATGGGTTCAAGAATCCGATATTCCAGAGCTCAATTATGTTAAGGCTTGTGCAAGGGAAGGCTATCGTCTTCACCCAGTTGCGCCATTTAAACTCCCCCATGTCTCAATGCAAGACATGACTGTCGGTGGCTATTTCATCCCAAAAGGAAGCCATGTCCTCTTAAGCCGATATGGGCTTGGCCGCAACCCTTGGGTTTGGGAGGATCCACTGAAGTTCAAACCAGAGCGACATCTAAGGAAGGACGGATCATCGGCAGAGGAGGTGGTGAATCTTACAGAGAATGAGCTGCGCTTCATTTCTTTCAGTACGGGAAGGCGGGGGTGCATGGGTGTTCAACTTGGGACGTCCATGAATGTGATGCTTTTGGCAAGGCTTCTTCAAGGGTTTTCATGGAGTTTCCCACCGAACATGGAGGAGATTGACCTCTCAGAGTCTGTAAATGACCTTTCCATGGCCAAGCCTTTGCATGCCCACGCAAAGCCGTGTTTGGCTCCTAAACTATACCCCACTTAACTATGGACGTAACTTCTCGGTGTACAGATTTATTATTTAATCAATAAAAAAATAAAAAACTTGAATTTGATTTGTAGCAAACGGTTCAGATTTAATTTCAACTTTTTTTTAAGAAACAAAGAGTATGGGAAGTTAAATCTGAAATATTAATTGAAAAAACTACAAGACATATGATATAAGTTTTTATTCAACATCTAAACTAAATCCGAATGAATTAATATTTTGAGGTGAGAAAAAACAAAAAAAAAAAAAAGAATGAATAAAGATTTAATCGTTATTATGCACTGTTTTACGCAATTTTTTGGGGTCATTTTCATAAAACGACCTTATTTATACGGTTGACGTCGTTTATTGTTGAACGAAGTCAATTTATCGGCCTTTATTATAAAGGACGTAAAAAAATTATCGTCACTTGAAAAAAGATCACGATAAGTACATCAAAAAATTTCGTCTATTTATCAAAACAACATCAAATAATATTAAATTTGAAATCGCTTAATTAATTAATTTGGCTATTAAGGTCATTTGGTCAAAACGACGAAGATTAAATTATGAATGTCATTTTAATAAAATAAACAACTTGAATCCATTTATGAAAACTATTAATTAAATTATTAATGTCTTATTTCTCACGCAACATCTCTTCCCAAGACGCTGTGTCATTCACTTCTCATTTATTAATTTATGAATATGTTCCTCACGAAACTATTTTCCAATATGTCAATGGCCAAGTTGCAGAGTTTTTATTAACATGAGATATGCGCTTACAAATCGGAGGCAATTCAAATGTTGTAAAAAGATCATAACCTTCAAGAAAATTATGAAAAGTTTGAATATGTCCGAGCTGAAATGTAAAAGCCAGGGGATGATCTTCCCCCTCATCAGCTGATGCCCAACCATTATTAGCTTCTCAATCAATATGAATCATTGTTAACAATGATTCATATTTATATCCTTATATGTTCACCTTTATTAATTTTTCACATTTTTTTTCAATCTCGATCTTCTGTTTCTAAAATTATCCAAACATAATTTCGGTAGCTTTTTGTTTTTTGTTTTCCAAATTCTGAAAATATATTTTTGAAAACAAAAAATATCTCTCCCTCTCTAATTCTCATACGTGCTTGTAAACCTGTCTAGTCCAGCCCATAGTTGGGCCTACAGTTCGAGAAGCTTACAACAGGAGCCGGAGGGAAGGGCGATCGTTTGATTGTTGGGGTTTGGGTTGGGTTAAGAGTTCGATCGCTTTTCAGCTTCGTAGTTTGGGCTTGGGTCTACTAAGAGGGAAGCTCAGCTTGGGTTTCGGTAGGTTTTCCAACTATGAGGCTAGCAGATGGGCTTCGATCACCTAATTTTATTGGGCCTCATGATTGGGGAGTCGATAGGTTCCAACCGGATTTTGTCGTTTCAGTATTTGGCATGAAATGGAAGAGCGTAGGGTAGAAGACAAAGATGGCAGAGACGAGAAAGAGGGAACAGGTATTGGCTCCGGTTGTTTGTGTTTCACGTGAAATGTTTTTTTTTTTTTTAATTATTAGAAAGAAAAAAATGATTTTTTTAAAAATACTTTTCTATGTTTGACTCTAATGGAGGAGTCGCTGAGCTGAACTCTGGGTACAAAGAACTGCACGGCCATTGGAACACCAAAATGGAGCTCATATATATGTTGCTGGAAGATTAGATTACTATTGAAATTTTGGATATTCAATATCGTAGTCAAAAAGTACGCAATAGAAATCACAAGTGCAAACTGCACAAAGCTACGCTCGTGCCATGCCACGTAGAAGAGCACTACTCCAAAACCTTTCCCTGTCGACCCGGAGCCTCAATCAGGTGCGTATCGGTGCACGGAGTCCAAAAGCTCCCGAACTCCCACGCACCACATCATCACACTCACACATGACGCAGCTCTTATTGTCCGCTCTCGCACGGCACCGACTTCACGCTCTCAACTCTCTATCTATATTCCACTTCCTCTCTAGCACCTCTCTCTCTCTCTCTCTCTCTCTCTCTTTTCGATGGCACAGGCCGAGCTGCAGGGAAGGCAGAGGAAGACACCGGAATCACCTGAGAAGTACGATGTGCTGGGGGAGGAGATGGATAGGCATAGAAAGAGGAGGAAGAGGAGGAAGCGAGGGAGAGAAGAAATGGTTGAAGATGTGGAAGAGAAGAAAGAGGAAGAAGAAGAAGAAGAAGAAGAAGAAGAAGAAGGGGTTCTGCGAAGGGACCCATTGGAGGTGTTTGGTACGGACATAATGTTAAAGATACTGAGTAATCTCGACGCACGCAGCGTGGCACTGTCTCTCCTCGTCTCCCGTGGCTGGCACGCGGTTGCCTCCAGCGACCGCATCTGGGGCGCCAAGGTCGGTACCCTTTTCGTTTTCTCTCGGTTAATTCTAAAAGCTTGGATTTTTTGTGCATATCTTGTTTTGTTGGTACAATTTGGGAATTGGGTTGTGATTCTTTCGGCTGTGTGGTTTGTTGTTTATGGGTATTTTAGACAAAAAAAATGAGATTTTGAGAGTTGGTTTGATTTTCTTTTTGAAATTTGGTTTGTTAAGATTTGGGAAGAATTGGGTTGTGATCCTTTGTCGGTCTGGTTTGTTTCTAAGGGGGTTAGATGTGTCTGCTCTATTAGGTACTTAAGCTAGACGATGAGATTTTGAGAATAGGATTTTGATTCTCTTTTAAATTGGGTTTGTGCCCAGTTGAGATTGGCTGCTTTGGTTACATACGTTCTTTTGTGATTAAGCATTACATTGCTGGAGATAGGGTTATGCTTGATTATGGTTTTTTGAGGTTGGTTAATATCCATATGGGTTCTACTTTAGCTTCATGATTGAGTTCTGTGCTATCTACACGTTAGCGGTAGATTTTTTTTTTTGCCAATTGGGTTCTTTGGGAGTTCAATTCCGGAGAAAAGTGGGTTTTCAATCCTTTTATGATTTTGAAGCATACCGTATTGGCATTTGGTGGCTGTTAGTTTTAGTGCCTCGTTTCACAATGGGTTTTCATCGTTTGCGTTGAGGTTCTCATTTTTTATGTGTTATTGTTTTTTCCCCTATATTTGATAGCATATTAAGTGTTAATATGAATTTTGAGTACGAGTTTGTTCATCCCCTTCTTTTTCATATTTTAAAATGCTCCACCCTCGACTGGCCAGTTTTTATCTCTAAATCTGTAGTCAATCTTAGGCAGCATGCTGTTAGGATGGTGTTAGACATGGGTTAGTGGTCAAGCCTGCTAGTCCTAACCCGACTTTTGGGTAGTCTAAGGTTGTAGGCTCTTATGGCCTGGCAGGCCTTAACCTGAGGCCTATATAATTTTGAAAGTCACAGCCAGTTTCTAGAAATTCAGTCAACCCGTGATAGTTTGCCTTCAATATTTGTACATGACTCTGCTTTATTCATATGAGTAAGTACGTGTTGTTCTTTATCCCAATGATAGTATAGTAATCTACTATATAAGATTTGGAAAATACTAGGCTTACAAACACATTTTACAAAAAAAACCTTTTACATTGATGTGGCACAACATGATTGGGTTTCTCAAAATTTGAATTTATCTCATATCCAATCATATTGTGCCATATCAGTTTGTAAAAATTTTTTTGTAAAATGTATTTGTAAGCCTAGCATTCCTCAAAAAGAGCAGTGATAAAATAAAGCATTGGAAATATGGAACTCTGAATCTGTCTGGGACTAATAAAAAAGAGAAGTAAAAAAATGTGATTTTGGTGGGGGGTTGACTATGGGGTTTGTAACTTCGTGCAGTTATGGTGGAAAAGTTTCTTGCATACCTTCCCTTAAGGTCAAGTTGGATTATATGTATTTTATAAATGACAAACGTGAAAGAACTCCATAAAGAGGATGATGCCACTTAAACAGAATGTTATCTTTCATAAGTCATATGATAGTGGAGGGAGGGATCAAATGCAAGTTGTGCCTTTATATATTATCTTATATTTACTCAAATCACAAATTTTGATTGCTTATTATAAAGTCTAGCAGTCTTTGATTTACTATTGTAGCAACAAGTTGGGTTTGGTGACATGAAGGTTTTAGAGAGGATCAAACTAGTTTTGAGTGCTAAGGGAAGGAGGAATTTTTTAGCACATATGAATAGGATTGATGTCAAACTAATTTATGCATTTGAGTCATTACGTGGTTGGAATTTCTGTGCCTTGGCTTATGATCGCAGAGGTGGCATTTAGAATCTAAGATTAGTTTGAGGAGGTAATTAGGTTATTAAGGAGCCTTAGACATGGGCAATAATATGTTTTTTGGCAACTTAACAATTATACCAGCCTCAACTTGGATCTTGCCTATTTTCATGACACGGTAATGGTATCAATTGATCATGAGATTTGGTGTAACATAAAATGTGAATTGAAATCAATTGATAGAAGCAACTTAAGTTCATTTTCCTAGTCATAAACTTAAGGAATGTAGTAAGGAAGATTCAACCACTTTTTTTTTTCTCTCTACATCTTTTTCAGTTGGAGGAACTGTGGCTTGGGAAAGCACACATACCTCGCCTGTCACAAATCCGGGGATTATCCAAATTGGCCGCTTATTCATTAGCTGTCATGGATGGCAAGCGTGTAACTATTCTCTTTATCTTCTCTCTCTCTCTCTCTCTCTCTCTCTCTCTCACACACACACACACATTCATGCTCGCACAGAGGAGCACATGAAGGCATGCACACAAACACCTACATGCACTGACATAACATATCTGCATCCATGCACATGTATACCTGCAGTAGTACAAAAATCTCATCCCTGTTGTACCCATTGAATTTTTTTTAAGGAGCATTTTCTGACTGGCCTGTTCCTTTGTTATCAGACCCGTATCATGAAGGATGATTTGTGTGATCATGTTTGGGAGTTTCATTTTAACAAGGTATGTGCTTTCTATATTAGGTCGTATCATCTATTTGAGTCTGTTCGTTGACATGGTACCTTTATATAACATGTTTATGGTAGAAAGGTCTAATAGTTGCAAAGGTCAAAGTATGGTTTTCCTTGGTAACTATTCTGTTGATGTGAAGTTTGAAGTTCATTGATGTATTACAAAAGAGAACTAATGAATTGTTTTAGATATTTTTCCTTTATCATAAACTGAAAATTTCATATTCAAATATTAGCATGACTCTGCTGATTAATTCCAACTACTGTCAAATTTCCCCAAATGATTATGTAAGGGCAAAAACCATATATTTTACATGATTTACTCCATTGAATCTTTAAGTAGAGCAAACTTTCTCGAGTAAGCATTACCTTTCATAAACATAATTTCTCTCTATACCCATGGTTATTACCAGATTTTCTTATTATTTGTTTCAAATGTTTCATGATATTCTTCCCCACTAATTTTCAAACTCTGGTATATCTCCAGCCTTGGCCAGCTCATATCTCATGTTTGTCACCCTGTGAATAGCAATCTCATAGTTTGCACGAGTCCAATTGCCACTCTTTTGTATGAAAGCCTAATGGAACCTATTAATCTGACAAAATATCACCATTTCCTCAGGGGGCGCCAGAATATTGGAGAAATCTTGATCCTTTTTGGAAGGGCACTGGCCCTCCCATGCGCCGGTACTTCCATCCAGATGGGAGCCAAAGTGCAGATCCCGGTGACAAGGTATGGGGCGGTCATGAATGCTGTTACTTGACATTCACTAGTATTGTTGGTGAAGGTAAAATCAGGGAGCACTATGTAAGGATCAATCGATGGCCAAGATTGTCTGTGTCTCGGAAGCAGGATTGGAGCTGGGAATTGTCAAACCATCTTTATTCCTACTCGAGCATCCCTGATGCTGACAAGGAAGGTGGGACTGGGCCGCTTTATGGAGTAGTGTAAATTTATAGATAAAATTAAGTTGTAGGGTTTGCTAGATATCTGCCAACGAGTGTATATATATCATAAGGCGTTTGTAGTGTTGTGCGAGTTATAGACGAATGAGTGCATATGTTGTTTGTGCAGAGCGAATAAACAATACCATTGTAAATTTTTCTTCTGTTGTGACCCAAACAGCAGCCAAGTTACAGCTTGCTTGGATATCCTTAATATAACTTACTTTTTCCATTTAATGCTCTTTTTCTCCTCCCAAGTTTTTGCTGTCAATATGTAGATTGGTTGTGATTTCTCATGGTGCTTTACTCCTGTTCGAAACGTGCAGTGCAATTGCACTGATCATCATGTGGAGATTAATCTAAACTAGTGAGAATTAATCGCACTGGCCTTGATGGTTGATTGTACATAAACATATTACTCAGCCCTTTTCTGGCATTGATGTGTTTTTTGTACATAAACATTCAATCTTGCAGCAGCTTTGTCTTTCCTAGTGGCAACTTCAGTCACCACCAAACTTGGTGATCGACACAAAACCACCGTCAAAACCTGCATCGATTATGTCTAGGGCCACCACATCCACCGGAATTTAAAGATAAAGATAAAGAGCACACAACAACATGCGGCACTAAACAATAGCTGTTGGTGGTGTTTGCAAAGCAGGTAAAAACAAAAGGTTTCAAATACATTTTTATTTTCACTGGAACTGTGTTCAGTATGAGCAACACAAGAAACTTGCTTGAAAAATAACAAACTCTTGACGACTAAGCATCATCCACAAAAGCAACTGCAGTTGGAATACTATTCACCAGACATCGGGACGGAGTTCACCAGTTGCTGGGGGTACCCATTTCCCAGAGTTGTATACATTTTCACCAACTTTCCAACCAGGCACGTCCTTCATTACTTCGGCCTCATATTCAAGATACTTCTTCCACTCTTTGACAAATCTATAGTAGGCAGATAAACAGGATTAGTATTCTGAAGTCAGAGGGCTTAACATACAAGGCATTGGTGGTGGAAGAAGACTATTTGATATGTTATTTGCTTACCTTTCGTCTTCTTCAGCTTGAAGAAGAGGCAATATTGCTCTCCGGGAAGCATACTTTTCTTCCTTCAGCGCTCTACAAAATGCACATGTTTTCAGCAAAGGGTAAATCATTTTTCAAGGAAACCTCATATTGGAAACAGAGTCTTGCCCCCTTAAATTTAACATTAAGTCCAGCTACAAAAATTTTATTTCTTCAACCCAAACCCCATTCAAATACATATTCAAAAATCAAAATAAATAAATCTATAAACAAAATTCTTCTTATAGAAACTCAATTCTGAATAGGGAATTGAAAAACCAGATTTTATGGAGAACAGCAATGGGTACTGTTAGGAGAGATGACAACTTGTTGAGACAGAGAGCTTCGTATATTTCCCTCTATAGGAGACAATAGATGTGATCAAATTTCTTAGAAGAAATCACCAAGTTGAAGCTTTGACTTTATGGGGAACTTTGAATGAATAAACGAGCTTAACAGGGTACATAGCGGAGGAAGCCAAGCCCTGATGAATTGACAGTGACACAGAAGATAAGGAAAATAGTGGAGGATCCAGAGCCCAAGGTTTAGTGCACCAAGAAAATTGAAACGTGGACTTTTTTTCTATAAGTAATTGGCAAATATTATTAAAAACATAAAGGTACCCCTAAGTACACAGGAAATATACAAGAGGAAGCACCTAACTAGAAGGGCATAAATGAAGGGATAATTTTTCACAGGAAATATTACAAAATGTTGCAGATACAGCCACCTAAATGGAATCCAAAAAATATCATGTCTGACCACCAATGAGATACACTCACTATGGCATCAATCACCGTAGGGCATAGAGTACTATATAATAGAAGGCAGCTAACAGCATTTTCATGCTTCCTCTGGGAGAATTCAGTAAAGGATCACAAGGAAGGCTGTCATAGGATAGGAACACTGTCCTGGAACTGCTGTGCTAGGACACGACTATGACCCCTTCTGTAATTGACTCTTTTTTTCACCACAACAGCTCTATTTTAAAGCAGATGCAAGTTCTTTACTCCTTCAAGTTCTTTACTCCTTCAAATACCTACCCCAAAAAGATTCTTTAAAAATAACAAAAAACAAAAAGATGCTCTTTTGTAGGAATGAGCAAACCCAATCAAATGTACATTTTGAGATCAAGAATACAATTATTTTACCTTTTGGTTTCCAGTATTTCTTAAACCACCATATTAGTGTTGGAATCTCACCATGATACTAATATACCATTATGATGATCACTCTAGTTAAAACCAATTTAAGCATCAATAGTTCCAAGTGCAGAGAAATGATTACCATCAACAAATGAATTTGCCCAAATCAGTCACTCAATGGTAAAGGAGTTAAGAGAATCACCAGATCATGGTCAACCCAGGTAACCATAATCACTAGGCCATGACTCATGATTGCCCGTACAAACATAACATCAAATGCCCATATTTTCTCGGATTACTTTCTTGCGAGTGCTGGTAGCGCTACACCATATTGGGCAATTAAGAAGAGCTTCACCGGCTCACCACTTGCTTTGTGTTGCGTAAGACATGGAGATTTACAGCAACTAGAGCCTAAGTGAACCTTCAGAAGCATCATAACATTTGGCTGTTTATTAATTGCAGATACTTGTGACGAGAACTTTGACAAAGGGTTCTTCATCAGGGACCTTTTGTTCGCCTTGCAACATATTATATTTCATTTTGGGGAGTACATAATCTCCTTGGAGTTTGGTTTTGAAAACAATTTATATCCTGCGATTCTAATTGTTTCAACTAAAACCCTGAACTTCCATCCATCCCTCTGTCCATCTCTATCAACTTGACCATAATACTACACGTGTTTGAGAAAATCATACTAAAAAAACAGCTCCATTTCAAAGTTACGGGTTTCAAGAGGACTGAAAACCGCCTTCAAAGCCACTTTCTTTCTGTGCAATCCCTCTCTCTCTCTCTCTCTCTCTCTCTCCCTATTCAAGAACCCCAACCACATGATGCCCTTGATATGAGTTACACCTTAGTTGCCGACCTGCAATTCAATAGGAACATGCTTCCAATCACATCTTCCTTATGAATGAAGAAGTTAATGCAGATACCAGATTCTTCAAGGTGTGACCTGAGCAATCAAATCAACCCTCCGCCCAGTATGCATCTAGTTTCACTAAGATTGATTTCATGTTCACTATTCTTGTTCCGAGTATCTTAATTTCACTCATACTCTGAAGCTTTTATTTAACAACCCTAGTTGCAACTCTCAGTATGATCAAAATAAACATGATTTACTAGTAACACGAACCAAATACATTTAAAAGAAGAGTAATTTACCGTAAACCCCTGATCTTAACCTATGAGCCCTAGGCCCACCATAAGGAAACACAACAAAAAAAGAAACCAATGTTTGATCTTATCTCCTCTATGCTAATTTATCTACCCAACTTCTTAAATTACTTGAGACAATAGCCTCGATGGTAGACACCCACTCCTGAAAAAGGAAAAAAGAAAGTTCATTTGGCAAAACTTTTTAGAGGGTGTTTTTTGCCTTCTTTTTTATTTTATTGGTAATGTGGCAAGTAGTTTTGAGTGTTTTGTGTTTTGAGTTGCTTGTTAATACTTTTGCTTTGTTACTAAAAAGAAAAAAGCTACTCTAAAAAGCGTTGCCAAACGAGCCATTTTGATGGTTTGTTAAACGTTGATTGGCTATAACTTCACGTCAGTGAGGTTGAAAATCATGATTGCATTTATATAATTTGTATTAGGATTATAACAACTCCTTTGAGTTTGGGTGAAGCAATCTGATCTTCAAAGATGATGGGGACGGGAAAGTGTTGGGCTTTTGAGGGAAAAAAAAAATATTGGGTTGTTGTACTTGAGTAAGTTGTTTACGTAATATCTAGAAAAAAGGTTTATGGTCTTCATTTGCAAGAGTTGGGGAGTGAGGAATTCATAGTTCATCAGAAAGGATCAGGTGTAGGAGTTTTATTAAACATTTTGTTGGAGGAATTTGAATAAAGATAAAGAAAATAAATTTGAATTAAAAAAGTTATTATACTATTGACATTCCAAAGAAAAGTTCTGCGGTTTCGACAAAGGGAATACAGTCAGCTCCTACATTTGAATGACTCACATCACACTGCACATTACAAGTCCCATTTACTTCTTTACCAAAACCCAACACACAAAACCTCATACCGGATTGATAGCTAACCTCAAAAGGATACAATTCCAAAAGAAAAAGGACAATTGTCTAAGAATTGCAAAAGATGCTAGCCAAAACAGAAAAACCCATAAGACCCACCTCATTTCTAGTACCCATCACAAAGAACCACCAAAACCCAGAGCTCTTTCATCATTAATATCAACAAGAAAATCAACAAACAAAAAGATCTATGCTCCACTTACCATACCCCCACATCTCCAATCGACCATTTTCACAAAACAGCCAAAACCCAGATAAGAAAATCATTGAGCAAAACAAAAATATCAAAATCAGTGACAATGAAGAAGCTGATGATGGTGGTGATTGAGAAATGCTGACCTGCGGATCTTGTTGCCCTTGCCGACCTGGTACATGCCCCAGGAGAAAGCACCGAAGGCGGCGAGGAAAATGGCCACGGCGCTGGGTCCCTTGTTGGGGATCCTACGGGCGTACCGGACCGGCGGGAACCCGCCCGGAGGCGGCCCGTCTTGGAGGATCGGCATGTCCTTCACGCTCACCATGCCTGGCTTCTTCCTTATCGCTGCCTCCGTCATCTTTGGTCTCTCTCTTTGTCGAATTTGGTAGAGAATGGAAATATGGGAGTTCCGAGCAGCTGAATGGATGGAGATTGGAGAAGAAGCTGAGGAGGAAATGTTCGTAACAAGGCTATGTGTGCAGTGGTGGTGGTAGTGTGCTGGAAGGTCTAGGAGAGTGAGATATTGGGTCCAATTGGAAGGAGACAGGTGGCATTATAGATTATCTATATAGATTATCTAAGGAAAACTACTTTTACCCCTCCAACAACAAAAAAAAAATACCCCTAAAAATTCCTAAATTACAAAAATACCCTTACAATTGAACCAAAAAAAAAAAAAAAAACAAAACAAAAAACCAAACAAAAATAAAACTAACTCAACTTATTTTTTTAAAATTTTAAATTCTTTTTACTTTTTTTTTTTTTTGGATTTTTTATGGGCATTTTTTTCTTTGGGGGGCAAAAATGAGACATTGCAACTCTAAGTACTAAATTGGTAGGACACATTAACCAAGTTAAAAGATTGAGGAGTAGTTTGCAAATTGAGGAGTATAGAAAGTATAACTTCGTTGTGCACTTAGATCAAACCTTGTAGAGAATATTCAGCTTGAGGAGTGACCTAAATGTTCATAGTGAAATTAAGGTAAAAAATAATTTTACTATCACTTTATTTCACTATTTCTTAATCATTGAGTCATCAATTTAATCTCATGATTATTCTCATACTCTTGAAATCAAATTTCATTGAGTACACCAAATTTGAATGACTCCTTATTGAAATACTCAAGTCAAAGATTTAGAATAATTAATTTCTATTAAATTTTATTTTAAGGTGTTTCACATCTCTTTGATTTCAATCAAAGTATCTCAATGAGTAATGCTTCCACAATGTTACATGTGATCATCTAATACATTGAAATTTTGATCGACTCATAAATGTATCAAAGTGTATATTTCGCATCTCTTTGATTTCACTCTTAAAATGTATCTCACTCATAAATTTTGATCGTACTCCTTACGCCTCCTTGGCACGCGTGTGCTACACATGCCATCCCTGGGGGGGGGGGGTGGGGGGCGCGGATGCATATTATTTTATTTTGAGGTATTCCCCATAATATGGGCGGGTTCTTCTCGTGAATGGCATTGATTCAACCTTTTTCAGTGCTACCATTGTTGTTGAGGACTTTCTTCTGATGTGCTATTCCATCATTTTTTATTGTGGAAGTTCGGGTAAGGTTGAGGGGCCGTTCAAGGTTTGTGCCATTTCTCATGCCTTTTGGCTATGCCATATCTTTTATGAGAAGAGTCGAGGGGCCCTCTAAGGTTCGTATTCCTTCTCATACCTCAAACAACCTAACTGACGACCAATTTTCTTGATGTTTATGCCAAGAATTTATAGGGTTATGCCATTCAGTTGACACATTTTCTCTTTATTTAGTCGTTACTGCACTTAATTGATTGTATTGAGCTTATTGTTGGATTGCCCATCTCTTTTTTGGGTTTTAGTTTGCTGTATTCTTCCTCTTTCCCCTTCTTGTGTATATTGCTCATAAAAATAAAAATAAAAATAAATAAATAAAATAAAATAAACAGAGAAACAAATGTTATGTGAAAGCTTTGAAGCCGAGCTAAAGAAATGTTAAGTGTATTTGACTATTTTACTACATGGCTTTTTCCAACTGACGTGGCAATGCAACGTTATATTATCATGTCACTCACTAAATTGAGGTGATAGTTCATTTGAAATAAGGGTGTCACGTAAGCTTTAAAACAACTCCCATAAAAAGTAACCAAAGAGTGATTGGATAACTACTTTTATCTACTCCAGTGGGTTGCCAACCACCTATTTTGGGGTAAAGGGGTTGTCGGCTATCCCTACTAAACCTTTAGATTTGTTGCACCACCCTTAATCTTCAATTTGGTGCATAATAAACCGCACCAGATTAGGTCTACTGCTCAAAATTATTGCAATTGATGGGAATTCAAACTAACCAGGATCAATGAACAAAAACTCATTTTTAAGAAACTAGCCACTTATGTGCATTTGACAATTTGGAAAAATGGAACCTAAATCTCTAGCTTTGTTCTCATAGTTGCCAACAACCCTTTTAGAGATTGTAATGGTTGCTATATTATTTATTATTTATTTTTTACTCTAAATATGGACTTACAAAGCTTTTTATTTGGGGGGTCCAATGAAATAAAAGGTTTAGAAGTCATAGAGAAACCTTAAACCACGTTAAGTTAGTGGTGGACTAGTGGTAAAAACATGATACTCGCAATCGCAAGTAGTGAGTACTACGCCGAAGTCCATATAAAACAAAATAAAAAAACACAAAAACCCTTAAACCCTAGAAGCTGCCGGCGACTGCTTCTAGACCCTTCATTTCCTTTTAAAAGCACCACTCCTCTCCCACGCTTCTCCTGATCTGTCTCAGTCTCTCTTTTGAAGTCTGCCATTTCTCCCATCACAATCATGTACCGCTTCGCCTCAAGCCTCGCCTCCAGAGCTCGGTACGCGCTCTTTCTCCTTCCGTTCCGATTCCTCCTGTTCTTTTTCCATCTGGGATTCTCTCATTCTTTTCTTATTCCATTTGGTTCACGAGAAAATGTGATAATCAATGTCTTGGATATGGTTTTTTTTTTTTTTTTTTGGTTTTTCATAGTTTCGAGTTTAGACACGGTAAAAGTTAGTTACTTTTTTCTAAGCAGCATAGCAACATGGTTTCGGCGTTCACCGTTCTTGGTTTTTTCTTTTTTTTACCTTCTCAGAAAGCAATAAGAAAGAAAGTTAATTTCTTGGTTTTTCTATTTGGGTTTTGCAGGGTCGCTAGGAACGGTGCCCAGCAGGTCGGAGAACTAGTTGTTGGGATTTCTTTAAGCTGTGGAACTCCTACGATTATATGTGCTAATGTTTGTGTTGATCCCCTCGCTTTGTCGTATATAGGTTGGTAGCAGATTGAGTTGGAGCAGGAATTATGCGGCCAAAGACATCAGATTCGGAGTGGAAGCCCGGGCTCTTATGCTTAAGGGCGTGGAAGAGCTAGCCGATGCTGTCAAAGTCACCATGGGTCCTAAGGTACTCCATATCTAGCTAACAAGATCATTCCTTAATTGTAATCTCTAACTTTTTCTGTGTAATTCATATCTCAATGCCATTTATAGATTATAATTTTTATAAGCATTGGTGTTTCTGCTGGTTTTATGCCCCAAAAATCTTTTTTTTTTTTAAAATAATGACTGTATTCTTTGTTGAAATTTGATAATCTCCGGGTTTGGGTTTCTTATTAATTAGGGGAAAATTCACTTTACTCCATGAAATTTTAGGAGTTTTTCAATTCGAAACCCAATGTTTAAAAATTGACAATGACCTCCTTAATGTTTCAAAAATTTTCAATTTAGACCATCCGTTACTAATTTCTGTCTAATTGGATGGAAATCATCCTACGTGTGTCTCATGTGAGATTTTGATGCCCTATATTATAATTTTGTCCTCATTAAAACCTATAAAATTACATAATTACCCTCATTTTATCTAATTTTATAGGTTTTAATGAGGGCAAAATTGGAATAAAGGGCATCAAAATCTCACGTGAGACACACGTGGGATGATTTCTGTCCAATTAGACTGAAATTAGTAATGGAGGGTCTGAATTGAAATTTTTTGAAACATTAGAGGGGTACATTGTCAATTTTTAAACATTGTGGTTCGAATTGAAAAATTCTTGAAACTTCAAGGGGTAAAGTGAATTTAACCCTATTAGTTAACTTATTGAGCGAATGCTGGAGATATAAGTGTGACTGTATGTTGATGTTCTGGGGGGGGAGGGGGGGAGAGGACTTTGGCAGCGTAAACGTATACTTTCTTTTTACTATGTACAGAAACATGTAAATTTATTGTCTTAAGCAATATTGGACACGAAGAAGCAAAGGTTTACTTAATGCATGCTGTAAGGAAGGGTGCATATTCAAGAAATTTCTGAGAATGATCTTCTCCATTTTTCTCTTGGCATTTATGTTGTTATCTTGTAGAAAATTAGGGGAAAAAAAAAGGTTTAAAAAAAAGAGTAAAGTTGCCTGTTGTTTGAAGTTCTATGAATCTGCTTTCTTCGCTAGTATATTTTGAATCCTGGTTTTGTTTTGTTAGAACCTTTTCTTTTCCTAATGTTGGAATAGTCAATGTGGTTAAGTGTTGACATTGGTGTTTTGCTGTCGAAGGGACGTAATGTGGTAATAGAACAAAGTTGGGGTGCCCCAAAAGTTACAAAAGATGGTGTAACCGTTGCAAAGAGCATTGAATTCAAGGACAAAGTCATGAATATTGGTGCCAGCCTTGTGAAACAGGTTGCAAATGCCACCAATGATACAGCAGGGGATGGTAAGGTCTTCATCCCATAGAAGCGTTTGGTGGAAACTCAGATAATTATACTGTGATATTTCTGTTCGTGTATCTATGTTGTTTGTGGTTATTGTTAAGAATCGCTTGGCTTGCATTCTTATACATGGTAGAAGATTTGGTGTTCTGAATGTGGGAGTTGTGTTCGAGATGCGTTGCTGTGTAACTCTTTTCTTTCACCCCGTTAAGCTGAGTAATGAGAACTGTGAGACTTTTCAATGTGTTTGTAGGGACAACCTGTGCTACAGTACTTACCCGAGCAATATTTGCCGAAGGGTGCAAGTCAGTTGCTGCTGGAATGAATGCAATGGACCTAAGACGTGGTATTACCATGGCAGTTGACGCTGTTGTTACACATTTGAAGAGCAGAGCACGAATGATCAGCACATCTGAAGAAATAGCACAGGTCTGTCTGAGGCTTTCTAGTAACTCAGCCTTTTGCAGCTTGAGTTCCTTAGTGCTGAGGGTTTATAAAAGTAAAAATTGTGAGGTTTAATCGAAGGTCGCCGGTGTATAAATCTAATGTGACAGGTTGGGACAATATCTGCAAACGGAGAGAGAGAAATTGGTGAGTTGATTGCAAGGGCCATGGAGAGAGTTGGCAAAGAGGGAGTAATCACAATCCAAGTAATTAACTTATTATTCATACCTTGTATTTTCTAGCTATCAATGCCAAATCTTCTTCCTTTTTTTTGGGGGGGGGGGGGGGGGGGTGGGGGTGTTCTCCTCCCTTCCCCTCCCTCTTTGTGTCAAACGATTCCCAAGAAGTGTGGGTCTTACTTTCTTTAACCATTGCAGGATGGAAAAACATTGTATAATGAGTTGGAAGTTGTTGAGGGCATGAAGCTAGATAGGGGTTACATATCCCCTTATTTCATTACTAACCAGAAAACCCAGAAATGTGTAAGTTTTTACCTTTTCTCATGGCACAAATGCCTGGTTATATAGACTTGAAATTGCCGGGTTGCGTGCTCACCAGCTGTCCAAGTAAAAAAAAAAACTTGGTGCTGCTTCAGTTTTAAAGCAATGTCTGTGGCTATTTGTTGACAGGAAATGGAAGACCCTCTCATTCTAATTCATGAGAAGAGGATCTCAAGTTTAAATGCTATCGTTAAAGTATTGGAGCTGGCTTTGAAGGTGAGTAACTTCTGGTGAATCAGTTTTATTTGGTTCCATATTTACCAATTGATGTATTCTGCTCACACTTACTTTGTTCAGAGACAAAGGCCCTTACTAATTGTTGCTGAAGATGTGGAAAGTGAGGCTTTGGCAACTCTTATCCTGAATAAGCTTCGTGCTGGAATCAAGGTTGGTTTTTTTTTGGTGGTTGGCAGTATTTCTTGTTTCCTTTTTGATTTACTCTTGATACAGTGGTGGTGCTTTTTGCTAAACTGATGTGAATGTCGTTGCTACAGGTTTGTGCTATTAAAGCTCCTGGTTTTGGTGAAAACAGGAAAGCTGGTCTACAGGATCTAGCTGTTCTTACTGGAGGAGAAGTAAGTCTACCGCCCTGTATTAGTTTAAACCTCTCAATTTTTTGATACCGCATGACCCTGATCTGTGTTAGCTTTATATTTTAGCTTATTACCGACGAGCTTGGCATGAATCTTGAAAAAGTGGATCTGGATATGCTGGGCACGTGCAAGAAGGTAAGCTTGAATACCATTTGAAGTTTATATGTGTACTCTTATCTCTTTGACCATGGATCTTTTAGTGGAAATTTTTATTGATGTGTGCAATTCTGATTGACAAGTTTGGGAGATTGGACTTTTACTTGAGGGATAGATTTGAACTTTTAATATAGTAGACAATGATTCTCGAAGTAAATTTTGATTGATGTGAAATTCTGACTGGCAAATTTGGAATAAGTGTAGATGTTAGCTCTTTATCATCATGATTTTCAGAGGATGATTAATGGTTTTTGTTTTAGGTCACAATATCAAAAGATGACACTGTTATTCTTGATGGTGCTGGCGACAAGAAGGGTATTGAGGAAAGATGTGAACAGGTTTGTCTCAGTACCTCCGAGACTTTGTTTTTCCATCCCTTTTTTGCATTATCTTATATTTGAACTGTGACAATTGATTAATTGTTATTCTGTTAGCTGAGAAATATATTCCTAAACAAACTTAATTAGATCTTTTCAGATCCTAAGTTATTGATGTCACCAATAATTGTTATAACAGATCCGGTCAGCAATTGAAAATTGCACTTCTGATTATGACAAAGAAAAGCTACAGGAGAGATTGGCAAAGCTTTCTGGTGGTGTTGCTGTATTGAAGGTCTGGTTACTGTTATATTCTAACATTCTATAAACTGTCAGCTAACTAATACTCCAACAGCTTTTGCTGGTTAGGCTGGCTGATCTTTATCTTGTGTTGTCTATGCACATTCTTGGGTAGTGGTGTAATGGACCAAACAATGGTTGCAATTTTCTTTATTTGCAGATTGGAGGAGCTAGTGAAACTGAAGTTAGTGAGAAAAAGGATAGAGTGACAGATGCCTTAAATGCCACAAAGGCAGCTGTAGAGGAGGGTATAGTACCAGGTAAACCGTTTATCTATTATTTTGTAGATATCTGGTTGAAATTCAAAATCAGTGGACAGATCTTACAACGGTTTTCCATCTGCAGGTGGTGGTGTTGCCCTTCTTTCTGCATCGAAAGAGTTGGATAAGCTGGAAACTGCCAACTTTGACCAGAAGATCGGCGTTCAGATTATTCAGAATGCTCTGAAGGTTTGTTTCTTATAGTTTTCGGAATCAAGTATTTGAGAGCACTTGGCTTGGTGTTGGTGACATTTTTGTCTAATAAGATCACAAAGTTTATTTTTTTATTTTTTAACTCCTGCAAAACAATTGTGTCAAATACAGTGAAATCTCTCTTTGGCATCTATGTGTGCAATAGATCTTCTGGTGTGTCTTAAGCTTGAAAGTTATGATTTTTATCTGGTTATCTGGGCTATTTGTTCCTATTTGTTACTAATGCAGACACCCGTGTACACAATTGCTTCTAATGCTGGAGTTGAGGGGGCTGTTGTTGTTGGTAAGCTGTTGGAAGAAAGTGACCCTGACAAAGGCTACGATGCAGCCAAAGGTCAGTGAATTCCCCAGTATATCATCTATCTCACTAGGTTGTGTATTCATTTGTACTAATTTGGCAATTGCATGAGCAGATGAATATGTTGATATGGTCAAAGCTGGAATAATTGACCCAGTGAAAGTAATTAGGACTGCTTTGGTTGATGCCGCAAGGTAAAGATTAAAGACCCTCCTGTTTATGTGTTAACATGGTATTTGTAATTGAAAATTTGTGTTAAAATCTTTGCTCTTCGCCTTCTGTTTTCAGTGTGTCGTCTTTGATGACAACCACTGAAGCTGTTGTGACTGAAATACCAAAGGATGAGAAAGAGGCTCCAGCAATGGGTGGTGGCATGGGTGGCATGGGTGGCATGGATTATTGAGGACCCTTCCTAGTCATCCAACTGGATTTTTGTTTCTTGTTTGGTTTGTTCATGGTATCCATGTAACCATAGTAAAAAAAACAATGTAGGTAGCTTGGTGATTTAGGACAAAACTTGTGATTGTTGCTCCGCTGAGGAATCAAGATGTATCGGGACTAATTTTTTTTTTTTCCCCAAATAAATCATTGTTTTCCTTATATAATTGGGACTTGAAGGTTTGTTTTGTTAGGTCAGAAGATGTTTTTCTGTGTGCTAGATTGTGTTTTTTTTTAGCAAGTAAATCCTAATGAAAAAGATGAAGATGTTGATTCTTGGAGGCTAATGGGAATTGGGTTTATAAAAATACATCAACACTGACCTGGAAATATCATGATAATTACAATTATTCCTCCTGAATGCAGTGGGGGAAAAAAATATTCAATTCAAAACAAACACACAGATAGTTTTACATTACGAACAATGATAGTATCACATCTATTCTCCCATCATTTCACAGTCCTGTACTTTTCATTGATGCTGGAAAGAAACAAGAGAACAAGAAGATTTATAAACCAATCTAGAACAGTAAATCCAAAAAATGTCCTTGTCATCAAATATCCTCTTCCTCTGCCGAACAAATATTAGGGACCATTCCAAAAACACCTCCATCGCTTAAGACCCCAAAATCAATTGACTCAACATTACAATTACTAACCAGTAACCCATTTCAATTGTTATTGATAGATCCAGAATTTGCACATCGGGACTGGGTAAATGGGTTGATGATCACATGCAAAATAAGAGAAGAATTATCGGAGTGGCACCGGCCCGTAGCAGGATTGGACTCCGACAACAAAGTCAGTATTTTTGGCTTCAGGGGAGAGAGCTTCTTAAACCCTCTTGAACCCTTTTGAGCTCTTGTAACAATGGGTCTCATATTAGGTTCTCTTGGGTCTTTCTTTGGTCTCAATAGCAGTAAACCTTCTATTTGACCGGGTCTTAGGTCTTCGATCATAGGTTTATTTTCTCTACCCATCAATTATCACCCTAATAATCTTGCCAACTTTCACCAACCCTAATCCAAGTCATATATATATATATATATATATATATATATATATATATATATATATATCCACAAGTTCACTTCTCACTCGAAAAAGACACACCTAAACCCAATTATGAGGTACCTAATAGCACAGTAATACACATTTTATACTGCAAAATCTAGCTCACTTCACGGAATCAAGTGCATGTTTTTTTTATTATCTATTAAAAAAAGGTGCACACAAGGACACTGGAAATAGTAACGTTGTCAAGTAATGCAGAAAGAGGAAAAATAAGAAACAAGCACATGGGTTGAAGGAGCAAGCAGCCGCATAAAACTAGTCAAGACTAATACGCAAAACCATGAAACTCAAAATTCAGCTTAATAAATATAAAATAACGATCAAAGAGTAGTAGGAGACCAGGCCAGCTAACGTGATAGGTGTGAAAATTAAGGAACAAAGCAAAGCAGATTATGGTTTACCCTGTATTTGGGGTAACTGCATTTTTAGGCCTATCAAATTATAACGTGATAGGTTTAGGACATGGACATCCCAGACAGAATTAGTCCTAATTGGAATCCCAAATCTCCTTAATTCTAAAATTGAATTTAAAATTAAAATTTAATTATATTTTAATTAATCTGTCTTTTCGTGATTCTTATTCTTTTTTATATTTACTGATAAGGCTGACTGAATATGGTGTACAGCTTTTGAAATAGTCACGAGGACGCGCCACCGCCATTACACCCCCAACGGTCAAATAGACGCGTAGTAGGATTGGGTCCACAGCGTCTAGAAACCTGGAGGGCATTTGGGTTTGGTCAATGTGGCTTGTTTGTCTTATACAACTTACTCCTTTATTTTTTAATCAAACAATCAAAACCACCTTTACCTATTTGATTTAATGCCACATTCTAATCCTGTGATTTGTGTGTTAAAGATCGAATTTTTTTGACAAATTTAAATGTTTAATTAGCTGAACAGCTTTGTTAATGTTGTTTGATTAATTCATTCATATGAAGCCTTGCTGTTTAAGTTATGTGAAGAAAATTGTGCAGCTCAAACGTGTGGTTAAACAGAAATACACGAATGGTTCCCCAATGTCCCTTTACAGGTGCTTTCTTCTACTTTGGACTATGTTGAGGTCAATGAACCTGGGAGATGCTCCATGCAAAAGTCAAAGTGTTTGTGTTTGGGCATGTAACCAATCAGGGATGTTTCCTGAAGACCATTATTTTATATATGTTATTCGGCGGGGAATCATAACACCACAAAAGAGGACATTGACAAATGGTTCTTGGAATCCAACGGTTATGAACCGCAGCTTCAACTTTAATATCATACTCCCAGCTTCAAACTACTGCTCCACAAGTTGGTAGCTTCCTTCCTAGTTCTTATAAGGAGTGACCAAAGAGCTTCATTCACATTCTCCTTGCTCAGGTGTTTCAAGCCACATACCACAGGGCAAAACAAGAAAGAAAGGTTTGAATTTTTAACTTCACTCTCATAACAAACGTTTTTTTCCCTTTTGTTTTATACATTATGCATTTTCTTCATCATTACTATTATCATGGGATTCCCTGAATATGGTTTTCTCCTTATTGTTGCTGGTAATTCTCTGCCTGAAGGTACTTATAATTCCTATATATATATATATACTTAGTATCAAGTCTTGGGCTAAATTTGTTTGTTTTTCTTATATAAACATTGAGACGCATTTTCTACTTTTGTGGAGATAAATTAATTGGAGCATTTGACAAGTGATGTAGTTTTGCTTGTGCAGAGAAAAGTCCAATTTCCATTTGGGTTAGATGAAGAAGATTATTATTATTTTTCTTTCTTTAGTTTAACCTTTTTAGAGGCATTATGTAGAGGATTGGAGAAAAAGGAGTAAGTAACATTGATCAGTTCATTAGTTTTGTTAGACTGATTGAAACAGGAATGAAAGTCTCCACTGGAGCGGTTGAAGCTACAGAAGCAGATATTAGGCCAATAAACTCTGAGCTTGTTTCTCAGGAAGAAGTACTTGGGTCGTTGGAGCAAAAGAATGTTGACTACTCGGTAGAGAGGAAGAAGTCACTGCGAGCCCGTTATTCATATGGCATCATCTTCTTGGTAACAAATCTTATTGCTTGGTTTGTCCGTGACTATGGGCAAAGGCTTTTACCTCAGCAACATTGTAAGACAATGTTCTTCTCCTCCCACTCCTCCCCACAAACTATATATCTATTTGTTGTAGATACCTAATATACAGTAACATTGTGAAATGGAGATCTAATGATTCTGTGCTTGCATTCTTTTGCAGATCTAAGAGCTTGTGGAACTGGGGGGCGTGATTGTTTTCAAACGCTGGGAGTTCTTCGCGTGAGTTTAGGATGTTTTGTATCTTTTTGCTAATAGTATAACATGTATATTACTTGCTTAATGATGAAATCTCTTATTTCAGCTAATAGTGATTGCTAGGCTGAGAGCTCTTTTAATTGGACATGATACCTTTCTGAAGTCTATATTCAGTTTGGTTTGCACATAACTAATAGTTTTAATGGCAGAATTAATCTTACCTCAACCTGATTCTCTAGACAAAATTGTCTGCTTGAAGTGGTTTAAGGGAAAAATGGGTTTATATTCCAAATTCCAGGCCTCAAAATCCCAAATCAGAGTTGTGCCCTCCATTTTTTCTGATCTGAGTCTGACCAGAAACAGAAACGGTAAATCACTCAAATGTACTTTCAGCATATAATACGAAACACTGGACGATTACATGGTAGTGTGTTATTATTGATTTGTTAGTATAATTTTCCATCTTCATGAATTAGCATCCTTGACACTGAATCTCAGATATTTTTCTTTTTAATGTTTCTTACAACATGTAAAACAAGGAAATTGTTTGAAGCTCGCAATACTTGGCATTCAAGATGGTGGGCATCTAAGTTTTTCCTTTTCATCGTATCCGTTGCAGTTCCATTCTTCTTCTCTTCAGACTTTATTCAATTATACGGTATGTTGAACATTATGTTTTGGTCAGAAGAAATTATTTTATGAACTTGGGTTTCAGCATGGAGCCATGCATACATGAGTTTGATTCATACTATTAATATCTCATTTCCTCAAAATAACAATAGTCAAAGAAAGATAGCTTTAGTTACATACTGGAAGCATGGAAGCATGGAAGCTTCCCCTTTCAGCCCTATGAAAGGGATCCCTTATATGGTTGAATGTTTACCTTTTCCTTTTAACTTTAAAGCTAGCAGTCTCTTTGCTTGCTCTATCTTGAAAAAAGAAAACAAAAGAAAAAAGATACCAGAATTGACAAGCTTGTTGCTATTTTCTTGCAGGTGAATTTGCTCATATTGGTGCAGGGTAATCTTCAGTTCCTTCTGAAATGCTTCTACCTAAAGAAATGAAAATATAGTTAGAAGATATAGGGCCAACAGTTTATGATGTTTTATCCCAAATTTCTGACTTGATACTGAATTATACCATGAAGGCATAGATGAACACCGTTTTAAATAGAGGTTTCTGGAATTTAAAGTTCTCAATCATAGCTCCTTTGTGAATCTCAGAAAGGACCAATGAATGGAAGATTGTAAAAGAGAACTCAATTTGTTGGCATTTGTTTCCCTTTTCCTCATATTCTCTGAGAATTAAGCAGAGGCAATAGAAAGATAAAAATCTGTTAGATAACTTGTGTACTCCATATTCTCTTATGCTTGATTTTTTTAATGTGCATTTTCACTTACATTTATGATTTACATGTTACAGGATTTTTCTCTTCCTCCAACTCATAAGTGTTATCCAGTTCATCAATTGGTGGAATAACTACTGGATGCCTGATAAGGAAATGAAGCAAAGGTGCAAACTCTTGCTCGGTGCAAAAGGCTATATTTTATAAGAGTCACTGTTAGGGACCATACGAGTCCATACTGTTGGTGCGTTTTCTGGTCGTGGAATTTGCTACCAAGTGATTTTTTATTTTTTATTTTTTATTTTATTTTTTATTTTTTTATGCCTAAGCTGTGATGAATCCCCTGTACGGCAATGAGGTTCCTGCAAAACAAAAATAAGGTCAAAGGATCTTCGGTTGGGGCCAAAGACTTTCCGATGTTTTATGCTTAAGTTAGTATCTTTATTTTTAGAGTAAGAAAGATATTCAAAATTTGTTTTTCTTTATCCACAAATCACTGTGTGAATGGTGAGAGAGATATATGTGATTTACGGGGGAGAGAGAAGGGTTCAAGAGAGAGGGAGACAGAGAGACGTGAGAGAGATGGTGATTGTGAGACTAGAGAGAGACTCTCTCTCTCTCTAATAGAGGAAGAAGATCCAAGAGGGGATTGGGAGTTTTTTTTTGGGAAGGAGAGGGGATTCTTCTCTCCTATCTCCTTTTATCTTCAGGTGCAAAAGTGGTGTGTACATGTATCGCCCAATGAGTGGTGAGAGCAATGTTGTAAATAGGTGTGAAAAGGAGTGGGGCCCACGGGAGTATATTTTCTCCCCAACACATACCATTAATATCAAAAGCTTAAAATGCTTGGTGCAAACATCTAGACTCTGTAAGTGCCTTCAGCACATGTATCTAGCTCAGATGCCTAAAGCAAGTGTCCACCTCTTAATTTTGAGAAATTAAGAGCTAGTTGAAATTATAACTTATATGCTATAATGTTACTCTAGAGGTTTTTCAAGTTATCATTGTTCCTAGGATATTAAAAGTTCACATAACAGAATTTTAGAAATTAAATGAGCTTCATTCAAGGAAAAAAAAAATAAATTAGCTTTTCAAATTTTCAATCCACTTTTCCATTTTTTGAATTTATGGATAATGTAAATAAGATTTTAATATGTTTTTTGACTTACTACTGGCAAGATACAAATCTCGTTAGATGTGTTTAGATTGTTTATGACATGTTTTGGCAGCAAAATACTAATCTCAAGTATTAGATGTGATGTATGGTAATGCCCATACCCTTTTATACATGATTTCCAAAAGCATATTCTATATTTTGATGAATTCAATATATTAATGTCTAGGATAGTTGTCCTTTTTTTTTTTCTTAAAAAAAAAAAAAAAAGTTGGGCATTTGAAATTGTCATTGAAGTTGCTGATAGCATCTTCTTCTGTATTTTACAGCTGCTCCCTCGGGTTATTCATGTCAACGCTTTTCTACATTGCTTCCATATGTGGAATTGTGTTAATGTACCCATTCTATGCCCAAAGACTGTCATGCACACTCAACATATTTTTTATCACATGGACTGCAATTCTGCTAATTGTGATGATGGTTGTATCCTTGCACTCAAAGGTGCGCTCTTTAGGAATTTCTTTCTAAAGTACCTTCTAACTTTTCCAGTGTTTCAGTTGGAAAGTGGTCAAATCAATTTCAGATATTTAGTGGGCTTAATGATATCTTTACTTAATCATTCAAATGTTCAATTTTGACTATTCAATGTATTTTCTACAAATTCTCATTGCACACATCACCCTAGTAATATGATTTCTTGCCTGGTTTGGTATGGGATTTTATGTGTTCATATATCATCACTTCCAGCCATGCTATTATCGGCAGTTTCAAGTTTATTCTTGTATCATGGTTTTCATGAGGAAATGGTTCCCCTTTCACCTTGTTTTCTTTAAATGCAACACCAGATTGATATCCAAAATTGCTATTACATGGATGCTTGTTGCAGGTGAACCGAGGTCTTTTATCTTCAGGGATTATGGCTTCTTATGTTGTTTTCCTCTGTTGGTCTGCAATCAGAAGGTTAGAACTAAATGTCCACATCATGACTCACCGACTTTGATAGTTCAATAAAAAAAAAAATTTCCTGGGAGGGCTAGATTGTATCTCTTTGCTGTTTTCCACATTCATAGTATGCTTTAATTACATCATTTAGGATTATATTGATGTCAAAACATGTATCTCTTAAATAAGGCTTTGCCATCATTGCATTGGGAGTTCCGAGTGATGGTTCCAGAACATATTTGATAGAGAACTCCTTAAGAAGGTTTCCCTGACTATACATGTATTGGGATGTGAAACGTTGATGAAACATCTTGGTTCTTTGTACAAGAATACCGGTTTAACTGATGCTTTTAGAAGGTTTCCCTGACTCTACCATTTGTCAGATCATACACTTTTTTCTTTTTTCTTTTTTTAAATCTTGCTTCAATCTGATTGACACATGGCATTTCAGTGAACCTGCCACTGCGGAATGCAACACAAAAAAGCAAGAGAATGGAAATGGTGATTGGACCACCATACTTGTAAGTGATTGGACCAAGATGCTCGTAAGAGTTGTGAAACCATTTGTGCCCACTGATTAAATTTTTAATTTGCATTGTGGAAAATCCTGCTTTGGTCTTCTTCTAACTGTTGGAATCTTTCGCTATTATGAGAAAATTGTCTCAGTATGGCTATTTCTTCACGACTGAATATAATGCATTTGAGGTCATATTTTTGGAAAGAACATGATATCTTGCATGCAGACCACATAAACAACAACTAATATCCTTATAACTTACAAAAAAAGAAACTCATCACTCTATATGTTGGAATATATGAGTAGTTAATATAACATAATTGGACTCAAATGCATTAACTCAAGCTTTTAGGTGAAGTAATGTCCCGATATGTTATATTATGGCCCTATTGAAAGATTCAAGATATTAATCTTCCCAATAGTATATAATATAAATATATAGAGATTTTAACGAGAGAATACAATAATTGATATGCATGTCAGGGTACTCTTTTTGGGGTGGGCTTCATACTTCTTTATGTACTTAGTTCATTCCCCTGCTTCCTTTAATTTCATACAATTACTTGTTATTGTGAAAAAGTAGGTACGTTTTTTGGAGTTAGCTTAAAGAAAAAAAAGAAAAAAAGAAAAAGAAAAAAAACAAAAGAACAAAAGAAAGATAAGCACCTCATGAAGCCTGGGGGCACAACTAAACACTCATGTAGATGAAATGCTTCCAATTTTTTTTTTCTTGGTATTTGGAGGAACAAAAATCCATATCCTGTATTGAAATTGTTCTAAAAACCAGAGCCAACAGCATGAATCAATATATAAACTAAAAGTTTTATTTCATGAAACGTCATAGTTTAATGTGCAGCAAATATAATTGAACCTGTTTCAAGTGGCCTATAGGACAGAACTGAAAGATTCGAAACATATGAACACTGCAACTATGAATGGCTGTCTGGTAATTGCTGCATCTTAACAATAAAAAATCTGTGTCATGATATTTATCTTGTCCTTGATGCATCAAATACTTATACATAGTTGGAAATTTTGCACACATACAAAAAAATAAATAAAAATGGAATGTGAATTAGCTAAACAATATTTCTTTCCTTGTATGTGTGTCTTGACCTTCCAGAGCTTCCTGATGGCAATATGTGCAATTGTCATGGCAACCTTTTCAACTGGGATTGATTCACAATCATTTCAGGTGAGTTTCTATTTCTTATTTGATGTCACCAACCCTCAGAGTATGCAATAAGTTAGAAAATTCAATCATTAGTCACGTCTAGTCAGCAAACTCTGCCATCTCTCCCTAAAAAGGCATTTTCAGTTGCACTGGTTACTCACTAAAAATGTAATCTATTAAAGTGAAAAGGTCAAACAGCTGCAATTTGTTTTTGGATGAATAAACAGCTGCAACTTTGTTTCCACCATTTGCATGAGCTAGTTCAAACAATTTTTCTTACAAATTTTGTTTGATTGTTGACAAAAGGCTGGAAACCATGTAAGTGAAGTTCAATCAATATAGAAACTGGAAAACAAAAACAACATACAATTATATACTCAGGTTGTGGTAAATCATTTTTTTTTTTTTTTTTTGGATATGAATCCAACAAAATGAATCATGCAAAAGATATCATGTCGTCTTCTCTTTGTCAGCTACCCGAGGATAAATGTGAAATATCTGGGACATCCTTGGGGCAATCTAATCACTCCTTAAGAGTGAGCATTATTGCAATTATGTTTATCTGCCAAGATACTATGAGAATTATTGTTTCTTTCCAGTTTCGCAAAGATAAAGTTCAACAGGAGGATGATATTCCTTACAAGTACGGATTTTTCCACCTGATATTCGCCTTTGGGGCCATGTACTTTGCCATGTTATTTATCAGTTGGAACCTAAATCACTCAGCCAGGAAGTAAAGAATCTAACTACTCATGCCTCCTGTCATTTAAATCTTTCAATCTACCATCTTTCATATCATATTATGTATATATGCTTATGCACTTCAGAACAATCAGGTGGAGCATAGATGTTGGCTGGGCAAGTACATGGGTGAAAATAGTCAACGAGTGGTTTGCAGCCACAATATACAGTAAGTAAATCCATGTAGATGAAATCCTCTACTATTTTTTTTTTCCTGGGCAAATACAACACAAAAAAAGAAAAGTCAATTGAAAGTACCTGATGCAATGCACTACAATTATGCAAGTAGATTCAAGGAAGATATAAACACCAATCTACCATATATTCTTTTATTGGCAATCACCTTCAATAGCACTCGAAATTTGGTCATTCCACCAATGCCAGCTAAAGATTTGACATTAACTGCCATCATTCAAATTACAGTTCCTACTATATGTCATTATTATTACTATTATATGTAAATTACATGTAGAAATTTAGCTTGGGAAAGAATGACATACTTATTAAATAAACAAGAGATAGAATATAAAAAATTTGGAGCCCGGATTTGGAACATTTTTGTGAAATAATGATTGAGGCCATCATTCTTTCCTTTCTCTCTTCTTTGCTTATTTACTAATCCATAGTATTTATGCAGTATGGACTTTGATCTCCCCGATTGTGATACAGAAAAAAGTCAGGGATCATGATGAGCCTGTGCAACAGACAGATGACTCGGCTCTGCCATGATTGGCAATGGAAAATGAAGCTTCCCCCCCACCCCCCTCCCTCCCAAACACCTACCTTTGGCTTGCTTTAGCTTTTCTCCCTTATTGTATTGTAATAATTCTTTCTGCCTTTGTTATTCTTCAACCAACATAAAGGACAAATAAACATTCATGAAAAGAAAGCAAAAATTAAGAGTAGCAACTCCTGTTTGCATGTTGGGTTTGAATCGTACTGATGCATGGGTTTAAGACTATCTATGTCAACTATAACCCGAACCATTTAATTAAACGAGTCAAGCTCCTCAACCCTAACGCATTAAGTTCGTATAGGCAAGTCAAGAATTAGATGCTTGGTGTTCATTTGCAAATTATATGTTATGAGGTGGTTTTGGTTTAGTTGTACCCGCTGCACTGAAGTCAGCTTCCAAGAAAGAATATCAAATAAGATGCCCTAAAATGGAATGGTTCACGCATTCTAATAACACCAACACAAACCCAACCACTACACCACCTTACCATCACCACAACTCCATATTCATCTCTATATAAATACTATGGTTTATAGGCATCTCATATTCATCCAAAACCCCATATTCTTCTTGATCATTGAAGACCCAAAACACTTTCCAATACGAGAAATTCAAGATGTCCAAAGGATCATCAACAGCTTCATTTTTCCTCACAATGCTAACTGCACTTGTGCATGTGGGGATGATCATGGCTGCGGTTGACCCCGCAGCGGCCACCGGAAAAGAACCCATTCTTGAACTATACATGCACGACATTCTTGGGGGCAATAGCCCGACAGCTAGGCCGATCACTGGCTTGCTAGGCAACATCTACAATGGTGAAGTGCCCTTTGCAAGGCCAATAGGTTTCATCCCCCCACAAGGTGGGGTTGCTATCCCCAATGCCAATGGTGCAATTCCAACTGTTAATGGTCTCAATGGCTTCCCTTTAGGGAGTGGCTTAGCTGGTGCAGGAAACGCAAACAATCAGAACCAACCTCAGATCCAACTGGGACCAGATGGACTGGGACTAGGGTTTGGAACCATCACCGTCATCGATGATGTGCTGACCTCTGCGCCCGAGTTGGGGTCACAGACAATCGGCAAAGCTCAAGGAGTTTACGTGGCGAGCTCGGCAGACGGAACTACACAGATGATGACGTTTACAGCCATGATTGAAGGAGGAGAATATGGTGATAGCCTCAATTTCTATGGCATATACAAGATAGGAAGCGCCATGTCATACTTGTCAGTGACTGGCGGTACTGGCAAGTTCAAGAATGCAAGTGGTTTTGCCGAGGTGCGATCGCTCATACCACCTGGTCAACATGTCATGGATGGTGCAGAAACATTGCTGAGGATTACAGTGCATCTAAGCTACTAAGTATGGTGCGAAAATCTGAAGGGAAATGTGAAGTTTTTCTTGAAGGTGTGAACCTGGGCATGATGGTTTTTAAATTTGTCAATTTGGTTGAAGTTTGTCAAAATTAATTTTCAAGTTGCTTCAGTTCTTGATTTGTAATACTGTCCCAAGAAAAAAAAATAATAATAATAACAAAAAATAAAAAAAGAGTTGTTCTGTTGAAATATGGTGATGGCATGTGGATTATAATCCTTGCAAATGTGTTCTCAGCCGTGCTTTTCAAGAAATAATGAAACAAAATGCCCCATGAAATGAAAAAGTCGAACATCAAAACCTATTGCACCAGCCCACATCAGTATATCTTTCAAGGTGAAATGCCACTGAGCAGAGAAACACTGGGGCAACAAAACAAAAATTAAAAGGGAAAACACAACATACATCCTTGTCAAGAAATGTAAATAATCTGGAGATTTCAGTAGCAACTTTAAATTTTTAGTCAACTTATTAGTGGTTCTAAATTGCCTTTTTGGTTACAGTTGGAGCCGCAGCTTTGTTTTACAATGAATTCTACATTTCCCTCCGTGAAGAGTTTCCATAATCATCAACACCAGATAAAGATTGCAAATTTGCTGAGTAATTACTCAATTTCACCAATTCCAAAAGGTGAAAAGTAGTGTCTGCTTAATTTGATTTCCACTTAAAATGTGGTTTCCGAAACCTGTCATCCCTACAAGTCAGGCATGTTCCCGAAACCTTGCTCTCAGCTGGCCTGTATTATGAAGAAAAAGAAAAGAAAAGCTTAAATCTTATTTTAAACAGGGAATCATTTCTAGAAACGGATTCAATGGCGCTTGGCATGCTCAAGGTGAATCAGAGCAAAAGGTGCGGAATTGTTCCAGATTAGCCAAAACTATAGCAGTGATATGATTTTAAACTTTCCCCGTGACTCCTCCACACAACCAAAGAGACCAATGTTAAAGAGACTCTGCCACTTCAATCATTGGCAAACTCAACGAACATTGATGCGCACACATCCAATGAATTTTGAGCCCATGACTTCATCCTTTACCCTATTTTTATGGAGAGAAGATGCATCATTTTGAGCTAAAACTCATGGATACTGCAATGCACACTCTTGTTTTTAGTGCTTTCAATGAAAATCTTTACTTATCAATGGAATAGGAAGCGTTGCCTATAACTAAAAACTTGTAGACTTACCGTTTGGTCTCCCAAGAGTTCCACAATATCAGCTTCATTACTAGTGTAGACAACCAGCAATTGCAGGGGGTTTGACGCGCTCAACATATCATCAGCTTTGAACCAACGTTATCCCAGCAATCTGTTGCTGCTATTAACCAACCGTGAATCAGCAGCTAGGAAAATACTCCGAAATTTACACGGGTGGGGTGACAATCAATTCAAATTTGTTGTGAATAAAGTTTGGTGTGGAACCAGCATAGATGAGACCATGCTTCTGCATGCCATATGTAACTTACTTATTTATTTATTTTGGTTCCCTTCTAAAAGATCAATAGCTTATACCTAAAACAAATCTAGAGGATTAGATGATCAACAACTACTACACCTAAAGCAAAAATAACTTCCCATAACTAACATTGCTTCAACAACTGCACCACCTTCTTCCAACAACTCCACCTTAAGCTGGTTATAAGAAGCAAGATCCATAGGCCACTTGGATAATCATCCATTAACCTTTAGTTTCAATCCTCAAGGATCCAATAACCCTTGGATATACACACACCAAGATGTTCAAGAAATCATCACCATCAATTTTCATTGCAATGCTAATTGCAACTGTGCACATGGCAAGAGTCATTGCTGCAGTTGATCCTGCAGCATCCAGCAAAGAAGAACCAGTGCTTGAGTTATACATGCATGACATTCTTGGAGGCAGTAGCCCTACAGCTAGGCCAATCACTGGCTTGTTAGGTAGCATCTACGACGGTCAAGTGCCCTTTGCGAAGCAGATAGGGTTTGACACTCCACAAAACGGGGTTGCCATCCCCAATGCCAATGGTGCCATTCCAACCGTTAATGGTGCCACTGGTCTCCCACTAGGAACTGGCTTAACTGGTACTGCTTTTGCAGGAAATCCAAATGATCAAAACCCACCTCAGATCCAATTGGGGCCTGATGGGTTGGGACTAGGCTTTGGAACGATCACCGTCATTGATGACATATTGACCTCCAGTCCGGATTTGGGATCACAAACACTGGGAAAAGCTCAAGGAGTTTATGTGGCAAGCTCTGCAGCTGGGACCACCCAGATGATGGCGTTTACGGCTATGATGGAAGGAGGGGAATATAATGACAGCCTAAACTTCTATGGAGTATACAAATTTGGGAGTACTGTTTCATATTTGTCAGTGACAGGAGGGACAGGCAAGTTTAAGAATGCTTATGGGGTTGCGGAAGTACGATCGCTGATACCTCCAGGTCAACATGTCACAGATGGTGCAGAGTCATTGTTGAGGATCACCGTCCATCTAAAATATTAAGAATGTATGAGAAAACAGAATGTATGATAAAAATGTATGCTGGTTTGTTTGTGTGGAAGTGAATGTGGGGATGATTAGTATCTATTAATGTAAGTTATGCAATTGCTGTAAGTGAAGATAATTAAAAATTGTGTTTCTCTTAGTTGTAATCCTGTCATGACTTCTGAAGTGTTCTGCTTTTGGTGATGGCATATGAAAGATGATGTCTTGGTACTAGATTCCCCTACTAGGGGTACAATTGCTATTATTATTATAGATAATCGAGATATCATTAAAAGTGCAACACGCCGCAGGTACGCATGAAGTATAATCATGATAACTAAGCATCAAGGAAAAACAAGTATAGTTGTTGAGTAATGAAGAACAAAGACTTGAGCTCCACCAAAGCTGCCTACAATTCTCATGAAACAAAACTAATTCAGCAGCTCTATTTCCAAACAAAAATGTGTAGCAGCAAACACACTGACCAATTACAAATATGGGCGCTATACACTCGTCTATCAGGTCTAGTGATAGTCAACATACCATATTTACGGCTCCCCCATCTACCGTGACAAGCTGGTTATGTTAACGCGAGAAAGAACATCAGCCTCATCAAGCCCATAGAGCGAATCTATCAAGTGCATTCGCAATGTGGCCGGACCCTTGGCCATGTTCATTCCCATCTCACCGGCAACCCCAAATATGGATAAGGCCGAAGCTGTTGCTTCAAAAGCATTTACAGGATCAACAGCAACAAAGGCAGCAATGAGGGCAGTGACTGAACATCCTGTTGCTGTAATTCTTTGCATCATGGGCACCCCATTGTGAGCACCTACAACTCTCTCCCCATCTGTAACAATGTCAACAGCTCCAGACACTGCAACTATGGCACCACTTGCTTGAGCCAACGACTTTGCAGCTTCCACTGCATCAATTGACTCGTGAGAACTGTCTACACCCTTGAAAGCAAATATTTATTAATTCTTAATATTAAGTATTTTATCAAGTAGATTTTCAAAGTATATGTTAATCTAATAAAATTATTTATCGTTTTCGCGATCACCAATTATGCTAAACCTCCAACAGAACAAAGCAAAATCATCGTATTCTTTAACTGAATTACCTTAGTGGGTCCGACAGAAGCCTTGGAGAGCGCGATGATCTCGGAGGCATTTCCTCGGATAACGCAAGGCTTAAGCTCCACAAGCTCCAAGCAAGCCCTTAACCGGAAACCGGAAGTTCCGGCAGCAACGGGATCAAGAACCCACGGCTTGCCGGACTTACACGCCAACTCGGCGGCAGCCAGTTGGGGGAGAGTGTGCCCACGTTTACGCAGAGCGCGTGGGTGTGAGGGGTGAAGTCCGGGATCTCCTCCACGGAGTGGATCATCGCCGGCGATGCTCCCGCGGATAGGAGCGTGTTGGCCATCAGATCCATGGAGACGAAGTTGGTGATGCATTGGATGAGCGGTGATTGGCTTCGGATTGCGCAGAGGAGTGCCCACGCGTTCGAGGCCCACCTCGTTAAGTCTGGTTTCTCTCTTGGCTTGGTTTCCATTTCCATGTGTTGCGATTTGAGTCGCTCAAAGAATTGTCTTCAGTTTCATTTGAGTCGCTCAAAGAAGAGAACCAAGGTGTGTTTTTTTTCTTTAAAGCACCCCCCTTGAGCCACCCCCAAATGTCCAAGGATTTTTTTCTTTTATTTTTTTTGAAAAAATATATTTTTTTAATTTTTAATTTTTTTTAAAAAAAAATTAATTAGGTGGCCACGTCATCACTGAGGACGTGTCCACTTGTGCTAAATGTCAACTTTTAATTGGTCCAGTATCAGTCCGTTAAGTCAACTAACGATTAACGGACAAAATTATTAATTTGGTCATTTATATAATCACAGGGATCTCCTGTGATAAAAATCAAATCTTAAGAATAAAAAAATAAAGTTATGAAACGTCAGGGTATTAGATATTTAACCCTCGCAAAAAAAAAAAAATTATGAAACATGTTGGATTTAAAAAAAATATAATTATTAATTTTTAAATTAAATGATACATATTGTATCATTCTATATTTAATAAATTAAAACATTAAAAATAATCTAAAAATGATAAATGTGATGTGATAAAATCTTAATGAATTATTTTAAAAATAATAATCTTTTTTTTTTAATTCTTGAATTATTGGTAAAAAGAAATCTAAAAGATCCTAATTGTGTCTTGTCCATTTTTATTATGGGCTTTTGTTTTTAGACATAACATTTTTACTATGGGGTTCATGTAAATTTGGTTTAGAAACTAGTTTTATAATTTTTTTTTTACCAATTCTGATCCCCAATTAAATGAAAATATTCTCTAGAATTTGGTAGTATTACCTCAATTATTGTCTTCAAATTTAATGGTAAATTTTTTATCAAGTCAGTATTTGTCACATGTAACAACTTAACATTTATACCATATATTTCCCCCCCCCCCCCCCCCCTTATTTTAGAATTTAGAACAGAAATAACAAAATTTGAAAACAACCATTGATACTATGATAATGTAATATTCACATCAACCACCATTATAATTTGCAAGAGCTTAATATAAATAACAACTTAACATTTATATATACCATATATTTTTTCCCCTTATTTTAGAATTTAGAACAGAAATAACAAAGTTTGAAAACAACCATTGAAGTTATAGTCTTGAACATGAGAATATGCAAATGCAGCCCTATAAATAATATGCAAATGCTTAACATAATATTCACTTCACCCACCATTACCAACAAAAAATTACAGACAAATAATTTAAACTAGAATGATGAATCCATTCGGTATTGAAAATGTAGTATTGAAGGTGTTGATTCTTGTGTTGCTGGTGGCAACCACGAGCAACGCCGCTGCTGTCGATGACGACAGAACACGCGTCCAAATTACTAACAATTTGGGTTCGAACATGACGCTTTCGATTCTTTGTCGATCCAATAAGGGGGAGTATCTGGGAAACCAACGAATCGTCCCAAATAGAAGCTATGAAATCAGTTTCCATCCAAGCTTCAAGGGGACCAAGTCCTTCTTTTGTAGGTTTCTGTGGCATGGAGCCAAAACTCGTTTTTTTGTTATTTATAGGATGGACAGGGACCAAAGCATATGCAACCTCCAATGTTTGTGGAGTATCAAAACAGAAGCCACTTGCTTGTTTAACAAACACACTAATAAGTACGACATATGCTTTCCTTGGACCTCCTAGAAATCACATGATGTGATAATAAGGGATTTACATATATATATATATTTTTCTAATAAGGATTTACATGTTATATATGTACTCCTTAATCTTAAATCTAATAAGAGTTATGAGGGTTTGAGTGATTCCTATTCTTTCTTTAATAAGTGAACCATCTTTAGCTTGTTGATCATCACTTCTTTCATTAGTTGTTAAAAAGAATATGAAGTTGGTCGGATATTCTCTGGTCATAACTACAAATAATTAGAATCGTTATTTTCTTCCAGTATCATGTTAATTACACCCATATATAGCTTGTATAGTTGAAAAATTAAAATGCTATGAGCTATTAACAAAATTGGCCTAGAAAACATAAGGGATTTGTAGATAGATTTTACCCTAAAATTTTTCTCTCTTCTTCAATTTTCATTATTTCTTGCGAAGGCAACGCCATTAGACTTAACAACCTGGATACCTGACTCGCTTAACCTATGACCCAAGCATCCAAGTCTCACTATAAAAGGGACATGTTCTCCCAAAGCCAAAGGCAAGCATGTTCTCTCTCTTCGTGATACTCTCCCTTCGATTTTTATCTCTCAAGCAAAAGACTAACTTTAAGTATTGAAATGTTGTCGATCTCTTGAGAGACCGACCGCCGACGGACTCCAACCGTTCAAAACTATCTAAACAGCTGTTGGGCCTAGCAACCCGAATATCTAGCCCACTCACCATAGGGTCCAAGCATCCAATCTCACTATAAAAAGGAATACTCTCTCCCACAGGCAAGACATATATCTCTCTCTATATCTTATATTCTACCTTCGATAAGCAGAAGACTAACTTAAGCAGGAGATTTATTGCCGATCCGATTGTCCGAAAACTATCCGAACACTCTCCAAATAAAAGTGAAAGTGATGCATTTCTTCCTCATCTGGAGCCAGAGTTGCTGAGTTGGATTCATAGAACATCAAAAACTAGGGAGCAAGTCTCGTTCTCACAACCTCTATATCTGTCTCACGGCGCGCGCGGGGACATAGTCGTGCGGTAGTTTTTGGTAAGACTCTCTCTTCCGCACACGACCAAAAAACTAAGCAGACAGACAACACATCGAAGCAAGCATCGAGTAGAGACAACAAAAAGGTGAAACTTGTAAATCAAGAAAGAGCTCAACACTCCCAACACACCCACAGCCACATAGTAGAACACCATAAAAAATTATAAAGAAAAAAACCAAAACCAATACCAAATCCATCTCTGTCCGCAACCAAACCCACCCGAAGAAAGAAACAGGAGAGACAAACGATGCAAAATCCGCCATCACCACCGCCACCTGGACATCCACCCTTCATGTCCACCAGCATAACCACCATTTCCAAGGACCCCAAGACCACCCTATACGTTATCTTAGCCATTTCCCTTTTCTCCCTCTTCTTCTTCCTCTCCCTCTCCTCCTCCTCCGCCTCCACCTCTGCCTCCCAACCCCGAGCAGACCCGTTCCTCTTCCCGTCACACCAAACCCACCAGGTCCTCTTCCCCAACCCCAACTCTGAACCCACCCCTCCCTCAATCGCCTACCTCATCTCCGGATCCGCCGGAGATTTGGGTCGGATCCTCCGCCTACTCTTGGCCACCTACCACCCCAGGAACTTCTACCTCCTCCACCTAGACCTCTCCGCTCCCCAGACCGACCGCGACGCTCTCGCTCTCATAGTCCAATCCGTGCCCGTTTTCAAAGCTGCCCGGAATGTCAATGTCATTGGCAAGGCCGGCTTCGCGTACCCAAAGGGCTCGTCTACGATCCCCTCCACCCTCCACGGCGCTTCCATACTGCTCCGACTGTCGTCGAATTGGGATTGGTTTGTCAGTCTCAATGCCGCTGATTACCCACTTGTCACACAAGATGGTACAGTGTCGTTGGAGTTTTTGTTGGCATTGCTTTTGGGTTTACACTGGCCTGATTTGTAGGTGTTTTGTGCTTTTGATTGGTTTTCTGATGTGAGTTTTTGTGGGTTTGCAGATCTTCTTCACATTTTGTCATTTCTGCCCAAAGATCTTAACTTTGTGAATCATTCAAGTTACATCGGCTGGAGAGAGTATGATATAATTACTTCTCAGATTTGTGAAATTTGTTGGTTTGTGTAAATTATAAGGTTTTGGCTTGTGTTTTTGGTGCTTTATAGGTCTAGGAGGTTGAAACCGATAATTGTTGATCCGGGGCTTTATCTTTCGGAGAAAACTGGGATGTTTTATGCTTCTCAGAAAAGGGATTTGCCTAATGCCTTCCTGCTGTTTACAGGTGTGGCTTTATCTTATATGCTCGGTAATTGTTTGAGTACTTTCAGTCGTTCAGTTTAATGATTGTTTGGGTACTACCAAGCAATGAAAAGCTCGATCGGGATTGTTTCATCCCACTAGCAAGTTTTGAGTTACATATGCGATATTGAAATAGTGAGGAATAGGTGCATAACTAATGAGGAATACTAAATAAAGGTAGAGATATGGTTGTACAAGAAAACGATATCTAGTTTTGTTTCCACAGCTATCCTAGAAAGATTTTCCCTGATCGAGCTTTTCATTGCTTATTGGTATGATTCTGGCAATTTGAATTGCAGCATTTAAGTTTCAGTTAATGGGTCCATTGAATTAATTTTTTTATGACTGGAACCCCCCAAGACAGGGTCACTTTGTTTACCCACTCTTGAAGTTCCCGGACCCATGTAATTAATCAACATAGAATATTTATTTGCATTTGGGTATGAAAGTACTAGGTTTCTCAGATAGTACTGGGCCTTGCTCCCTCAGTTCCAGGGGGAACATACACCTCCTTCTTTGCGACACCGCCATTCATCCCATAGGGGGAGTATTGCATTAGAAAATGACTTGTTAAAAGATAGGACATTGAGAGAGTATGATTTATGAGCTCTACTCTGTGCGATTATAAAATTGTTTAATTTGGGTGGTTTATCAATTCTAGTCTTGTGCTTGATGGGGTTGGACATAAAGGAACTGAGAACTCTATGCTGTATTTTCTTGAGTACTGGTGCTATAACTACATTTTTGGAGCAAGGATCTTGAAGCAGCTATTAGCTCAAGACCACAACATTACTCTTGAGCTTGAAATTTGGTTATTAATCCTGTGCTGGTCTTGCCTGTAGAGAAAGGAAAGTGGAAAGAAGCACATTTGGTTCATTTTTGGCATTGTCAATGGTGCCAAACATTTGATAAGTAGTCGGATCTTGCAGTTTTGGCCTCTGTCATTCTATTTGTCTCTTCATTTTTATGTAGAACATAAAAATTGGGTAGTGATTCCTGTTGATAGAAGGTTGTTGCTTGATGTAGAGGTGATGTATAGAGGAGCTAGAGGTTTGTATGAAAACCAGCAATTTCCATTGCAACATAGTGATTTTTATTTATTGGTTTCATGCTTTTTTGTGGATGCAAAAGTGGTAGGCCCCCCAGAAACCCCTTAGTTGAAGAGAGTGGGTTCTGTTGCTCTGATTCCTTTTTAGAGATTTGAGACTGAGCCAGTGCCTTAAAAATACTCACACACTGATAGAGAGATCACCAAGAGGTGTAGAGAACTTATGTGGAATTGTAAGATACAGAAATTCAAATAATCCGCTCTGAGCTTAAATTCAAAAGGTTGAATCAATAGAGATTTTAAACAAGATCATTGATATGAACATAAAGGAATTTTTTTATTTTTTTAAGTAATCATGATTTGAATTATTCAGTAAGCTTTTGCCTGATTTAGGACCGATGAATACCATGGTTATGTGATGTAGTTTGGTTGGGTACTGGAGGTCTCAAATTGTACCTTAACTTGACACAAAACATCCAGTTGAAAATCTGTTAGCTTAGAATTTCAAAATAACCAACATTAGGAAGTTTCTATTTTGATGATGATTTAAATGTTGTTTTGTATTGAGGAGTGTTGCTTAAGAACATTTTTGTATGTGTGAAATACCCAAGTCTTCAACTATGGAGTTCTTGGCAACTGGTTTGACAAAAATTCGTCGTTGTGGTTAATCATTATTGCCAGGGCTGTTTATTTGTTTCCATTGCCTTCCAATCAGAAATATCCAGTCTACAACATCAAAATCAGAAGCAACCAAATAGCTCTAGCAATATCATGACCATTCTTTACTTGTTTGTCATTAAGATTTACAAGAGTGTGAGCCATATTTTTACCCATTTGAAGTTCTTTTGTGTGAATAATTTTACTCAGCCCATTAAACTGTTGTTTGTATGTTTATAGTGTAATGCATCGATCTAAGTTCCTAGTTAACTGTGATTATGTTGTGCTGTACCATTCAAAAATAGCGTCGACTATATGAATTCTATTTCATTTCGAGTTTTATGGTGTCACAGTTGGATATCTATGACAGATTCCAATACTTCAACTTTTCCTACAGAACACTTGAAATTATTACACTTGCATCTAATTGCTGTTGTGTTAAGACCAGGGATCTATTGGGAAAAGAAAAATGTAGACCATTAGCCCACCCTGAATTATTTATTAAAAATAGCACATTGAATAGGCAATGTGAAACTTATTTTTCCCTCCCTTATAGCATGGGCATTTCATACTGGGAAAACTTTTTAGGAGCATTCGCTTGTCCCATCCCTAACAAAAAATTAAATAAATGGTCAAACTGACACTTAATTTTCCTTTTTTATGCAGGTTCGTCTTTCTCCATTTTAAGTCGAAAATTTATTGAGTTCTGCATCCTGGGTACAGACAACCTCCCGAGGACTCTACTGATGTATTTTGCAAACACTCTATCATCCCTTTCCAGTTACTTCCCCACCATTCTTTGTAATTCCCATAAGTTCAACAGAACTGTCATAAACCACAACTTACAATATGCTGCCTTTGACAAGCCCTCTAGCGCTGAGCCCCGCCTACTCAGTTCCAATGATTTTGAGGTTATGATTCAGAGTGGGGCAGTGTTCGCCACACGATTCAAATCAGATGATCCGATGCTTGATCGCATTGACCGAGAGATATTGGGGCGCGAACATGACAATGTAATCCCTGGTGGCTGGTGCTTAGGTGAGTCTGGAAATCGCACATGTTCGGTTTGGGGAAATGCTGATGTTCTTAGGCCTGGTCTTGGAGCAAGAAGACTTGAAAAGAGAATTGTTGAATTGCTCTCAAATGGTACATTTCGGTCTCAGCAATGTATGGTTGAGTGATCTGATTCTGGTTTCCACTAGAATGAACCATAACCCACAAAACAAAACAAAAAGGGGAGTTAAAAGTTGAGAGAATGAGATGCTTTGATTTGCTTACCAAAAGAAAAACTTTAGGATAGATGTTAGTTCAATCAGCTGATTATTTTAGCAAAACTGAGGTTTTTAGCTCATTCAAGATGAGATTATTGGAAAGTGTGTTTTGCAAATGATTTTACTATTAGGGTTGACTGAAGTGCCTTTAGGGTTGATATGTAAAATTCTGGTTTTCATTATATTTCTAACAGAAATACCATGTTGGATTGCAATAGTAGATCGAACTTTCATATTCATAGATTCTGCAACTCCCGTTCTTAGAATTTTTCTGACTTTTATTTCTCAAACTCGGGAGTTTGTCCTGTGACTCCTGGAGTGAGTCTGAGGAGACTTGAGCATGCTTGCTTCTTTGGAATATAGGTTGAGCACACACCACACAATTGACCCCCGAGAAGTTTCTGAGATGGGTGTTCTTGCAATTCATCATCTGAGATGGGCAATTTTTTGTCAGGAATTTCATCAAAATTTGCGGTTATCCCATTAGCCACCATTGACTTCTTCAAGGTCTCAAAACATTAGGAAAACCATTTGTGATGGCCAGTCATGTTAACGCCATTTTGGCTGTGGCAATAGATCGAGCAGTACTATTTTTTATACCGACAAACACCTTAAACGCTTTAGTAGACAACATTAAAAAAAAAAAAAAAAAAAAAAAAAATTGAGGACAACAATAGACCCAAGTACAAAAATTAACAGTGCAAGTAAATGAAACAAAGTAGGAAATGGGCCAAATAAATGGTCTGGTCCCCTCTAAAGGACCGCATAAAATGGTTTTAAAAGTAAAAAGAGTACAGGAAGAATCATAAATCTCAAGAGGTTTACAAACCCTAATTACAGGTATAAGAACCCCATGAGGTCCAAACCTATCTGCACCCCGGCACATAACAACATCAATCACCCGAAGGAAGTCAATACAGGAAAGGCATTGGTAAGATCCGAATCTGGAACCAAAGAGAAATGAGTACTGTTTCCGAAAGTACTAGTCACAAAACAGCAGAAAATACATGGAAACAAAGGAAAAAACAGAAAAATAAAAACTACAAGCGGAAATATAACACAAAACCCAACAACCAGAAGTGACAGCAGTGAAGAAGGTGGAGGAGCGGCGGAGAAGCGATCAACATTTTTTGTTCACATCAAACACTTGATTACAAACATGGTAATTAAAGTAGTTTAGAAAGTAATGGTGGCAATTGCCAAATTAAGGTTTGTGTATGAGACAGGACACGTTGCTCCTAATGAAGCTATAGAACGTCGTCGTCCCAACTGCATGCAATGCATTTTCAGTAGTTGGGATTTAGCATATGCCCCAGCAGATGCATGCATAAGCAACAGAACCCATAACACATTTTCCATTACTTGCTTGCTTCTTCTCCTTGCAAAACCTGTCACATTTCGCTGAGTTGAAGCGGGAGTTACAGAACTTGCCGGTTGTATGCTTACAGACTCGATCTTGATAATCATCTCCTCGTGAGTGCTGTTATCATACAAACAGATCGTCAGAGAGAGATCAGAAGAATGTGCATTAAATATACAGAAACTGGAAACTATATACATATATATGCTAGCTTCTTGTTATATATCCTTGGAAACAAATATGAGCTACACCTACTCACCTGCGTTTGCAGAAGGAGGATGATGAAGAAAGTGACGATTGCAACAAGTTTAAGAGCCTTTGCCATTTTTGTCACTCACTTGTGCCAAATAGAATGAGGCCTCAGGGCTTTTATATATAGCATCTGTTAAAGTGCTTCTTTTCATGCTTTTAGTCCGGCCAAGGATATGATTGGCAGAACGCCATATATATATACAAATTAAGCTCCAAGATCTTTCAAATCTTGTTTGAGATTGCGTTTGAGAAATAGAGCTTGTAAATCCTAAAAGTGTGTTTTTGCCATTTTTAGGCCTTTTAGACCCTTCAAAGCTCTTTCAATTTTTTTTACCATTTTTCAAATAGACTTTCTGAGTGTTAAACGTACTTTTATGCTCCTCAAATGCATATCCAAATAGGCCCTTAGTGCATTTTATTAGGATTAATTGGAGGATCTACGTTATCAATTATAACTTTTTTTAATGAAACTATGATTCAGTCCAAAGCAAGAGACACAGTTTGATCAGTACTGCACCTCTCATTTTCCTTTTTTTTTCTTTTTTTTTTTTTTTTTTTAATTACATTAATTTTCATTGTAAAAATTTGATTACAACCTTAATATTATCTTTAACATATCAAAAATATTTTTTTTTCCTGGAAAAATATTAAAATAGAAGTAAACCAATAAATCGAATGCCAAATTTTGTTTATTTTAAGAATATTAAATATAGGGACGAATTGATTGATACTAATACTATCAAATCTGATTAGAGAGACCCCATAACAAGTTGAAAGAACACTTGAGCATTAAATACATGGAAGTATCTTCAATTGGTTACCCATTATTAGCCACCATTGATTGATTTCGTCAAGCTCTCAAAACATCAGGGAAACCATTTGTGATGGCAAGTCACGTAGGTTAACGCCATTTTTGCTGTGGCAATAGAGCAGTACTATGTTTTATACACAATATAAGAACTCATAGAGTATAGAATGCGAAATAATATAAAATAAAGAAAAGAGAAAAAGATACAGAGATTAAGGTAGTTCAGCATATAGTTTATATCCACACATCAAAACCTTAATAGGCTACATATTTCATCGGAGTACATAACTTTATTTATAGAGCTTTACATATCAAATATTTTCTAAATTTCTTGATTTAGGGGATACAAAATCAACATTATATCCTTAACAATACATGAGAATATATATATAACTGACAAATACCTTAAACGTACACTTTAGTAGATGGACAACATTTAAAAACAAGACAAGAATATATTTTTGTTCACATCAAACAACACACCATTACAAACAATATTTGTGGAGTATAAATCTTGTGCTAAAGTAACGTACACTTTGGCAATTTAGAAATTGCCAAAGTTTTTTCAGTATTTGGGATTTAGCATTTCTTCGAGCAGATGCATGCATAAGCAACATAACCAGCTTGACAGTTTCCACGAACTGCTTTCTGCTTCTCCTTGCAAAACAAGTCACATTTCGCTGAGTTGAAGCGTGAGTTACAAGGCTTACCGCTTGAAGCCCTACAGACTGGATCGTCATCGCCTCGTGAGTGCTATCATAATCATACAAAGAGATCGTCAGAGAGAGATCAAAGAATGTGCATTAAAATATACAGAAACTGGAAAATATGGAATTAAACTAATGCAAAGTTTTAAATTAAGCCACTATATATAATTAATACTTATATATTTGTTATATATTATGATTGTTGTAGTTGTTCAAACAGCTGCAACTTGTTTAGGATGTTTCTTATAGCAACCTACTCTGAATTTTTTTTTTTAGGAGAAACTTCACAAAGACCCCCTGAACTTTCATGTGCTTTGAAAAGACCATCATAAAGTTCAAAAACTCTCAATTTCACCCATCGATCAAACTTCTATTTTGATGCAATTTACCCTCCCCCGTTAGGCTTTGGCGTTAAACAGACGTAGAAGTTCGATAATGGGTAAATTGAAGGTTTTTAAACTTTAGAGAATCTTCTCAAAACACGTGAAAGTTCGTGGGACATTCATGAAATTAACCCTTTTATTTATTTATCAACCCGCAGACAACTCACTCATAAATGTATCATGACATGATGACTTTTGTTTTTAATGTAGTTTTTTAGTAAAAGGAGATGCTGAAATGCTAATGGTTCATCTTGGACAGAACATATATATATATATATATATATATAGAATCCCTATGCTATTCACGTTGGGCATTTTTGAGCAAGTTTTTTTTGTAGGAGATTATAAATGTACTCCTTTATTTATGTAATTTGAATTTCACTAGCTATTTTGGTGCATCATAATCACCTGCGTTTGCAGAAGGAGGATGAAGAAGGTGACGATTGCAAGAAGTTTAAGACCCTTAGCCATATTTTTCACTCATTTCATGTACTAAATAGAATGAGGCCTAGGGGCTTTTATAGCATCTGTTATTGGATGTTTGGAGCGTTTCATTAGGATCAATCGGAGGATCTACGTCATCAATTATAACTTCTTTTTTTAATGAAACTATGATTCAGGCCAAAGCAAAAGACAAAGTTTGATCACTTGTACCTCTCATTTTCCTTTATATATATACACATTAATTTTTTTCTATATTGTAGAAATTTGATTACAACCTTAATATTATCTTTACCATATCAAAAATATATTTTTCCTGGAAAAATATTAAAATAAAAGTAAACCAATAAATGGAATGTCAAATTTTGTTTATTAAGAATATTAAATACAGCTAGGGACGATTTGATTGATAATATCCAATCTGATTAAAGAGACCCCATAACATGTTGAAAGAGGATCAAGATCCCCTCAAATTTCTTTCAAATTTGATATTCTCTTATTATTAAATCCTAGCCATACTTTACATCTAACAATCCACAACGTGTCATTTGTCACACAAAATAAATACTAAATTTAATGAAATTTTAATGCCTCAATGAATTATTGAGAGAAAATAAATTTTCATTAACTTTAGCAATTATTTTGTGTGACAGCTAGCACATTATAGATTGTTAGATGTAAAGCATAACTAGGATTTAATAATAAGGGAATCTTAAATTTGAAAGAAATTTGAGGGGATCCTAATCCACACTAGACCATTAAATACATATTTTCAATATGATTGGTGGTAATGTGGCACAATTATGAGTTATGTCAACTTGTCGTCAAAATTATGTCAACATACTTCCAAAATAAATCTCATAATAATAGACGCAATAAATACCTACTTTCGCTAAAAACCCCAAAACTCACATTCTCGCTCACTATTGGTTTTTCTGAGGCAAGAGGGCATCCAAATAAAGTAAAAAGGCATAAATGATCAACATATAGGCTCTCATGCACCTACAAGATAAGCGAAGGTGTCGACTTTCAATTGCATGGAATTGGCATCGAATGTTCGAGGCACACATCAAACGATCATTAGGGTTTTTGAACATCGAACAATCCAACTTTTTGTTGATTGTTCAGCCCTTGCAAAAAATTATAAAAGTCCAAAATCTCTCACTTAGAGCCTGTTTGGAATTGTGTTTGAGAAATATAGCTTTTAAGTCAAAAATCATTTTTGGGCAAAAGCTTCATTTTTAAGCTTTTGCCAAAAGTGCGGTTTGGTCATTTTTAGGTTTTTAGACCCTTAAAAGCGCTTTTAATATTTTTTATCAAACGAGTACTCTTTTTTTTTTTTTTCAAACGGATTTGAGTGTTAAAAGCACTTTTAAACACTTCAAACGCAATCCCAAACAGACCCTTAATCTAATCCTAATATCCTCGAGTTTTAATTAAGGTACTCCGTACTCTTACCTTCGATTAATATTTTGGGGTGTTACACATTGAGGGCATTCAATCCCCATATGACAAATTGCTCAAAGTTATCATAAGAATGAGGGGCTATTGGAATGGTAGGGCTGCCATGCCCCAACAGCCCATGCCAAAAGCCTAAAAAGGGGGAGACCCAAACCCAGTCCCATAAAAGAAGACAGAGGGATGAGCATTGCCAAAAAAGGCAACCCTCATAAGGAAAAAGGTCCCATTATTAATGATACAATAAGACCATGAGAAATGATAAAAATAATTATTTCAATCATCTCTGTATACCGAAATGGTGAATCTACTATTAAATTTTTGTGGGATCTACATAAGTCCACAAATTTAATAGTGAATCTATTAGATTTGTAAGAAGAGGTGGTTGAAAGATAGGTGATAAAATGATGTGTACCATGCCTCTAAGCCCACATGCGTAGGAGGGGAAAGAACAACAGCCAAACAAGTTGCTTAAGGAAATGTCCCACTAAAGGCAAGGATTCATTGGTTCCACAAGGAAGGAAAACGTCAAAGAAAACCCAGCATCAAAAGTGATGTTGCCACCACCAATGGCGTGTCACTTTGACTCTTGGCTTTCTTACAGGTTTTCTGTGTCGAGGATGCTTGGTGTATGTAATAAGAAAAGGTAAACCAATAAATGGAATGCAAAAGTTTGTTTATTAAGAATATTAAATATAGAGACAAATTGATCAATAATATCAAATCAGATTAGAGGGACCCTATAACAAGTTGAAGTTTTGATCGAACGCTTCATTCTCGAGTTTCGTTTGATTGAAGATGTGCGTCATGTCTCATATTAAAACCCGAGAACTTCGTTTGTAAGTTCGTTCGATCAAAAATGATGCATGTGCATCATGTCTTCATACTGAAACCCGCAAGCTTCATTTGTAATTTCGTTCCTAATTTGTTCATTAAATTGATGCAATTTTTTGAACCCTAAAGTGTCACCTCATCTTAACACATGGCAAGGGGGGACCCTCCAAGCCCCCTTTGTTAGTGAGAGGATCAATCCTCAGGGGTCAGAAACCTTAAGGATCGAATGAGATTTTTGTTGGGAAAATTGATAATTAATTGGCAACCAATTTTCCACCAGCCCTTTATGCAAAAGACAAGTTTGGAAAGAAAACACATGAGAACACACACCAATCACACACATACACAAAGAATTTATGTGGTTCGGCAATATGCCTACGTAAATGGGGCGTGATCTGGTATCCTTCTTTACTATTGAGAAATATTGAGTACAACGATACAAGCCTGAACCGCTCAAGTTTAATATCCCATACCCAAGCCCTTAACCCCTTATACACCCCACTCAACTGTCTCTCTCAATACCTAATAAAGAAACACTCCCTACACTTTGTAAATGCCACAAAGTGCTCTCACCAATTTGGATTTTCCGGATCCCCCTTAACCAAGGATTGCATGTCCTTTTATAAAGGTTTAATCACGAAAAAATAGGAGAAACAATTCTAATACAATTGCTGCTGGAAAAACGAAACCATCATGAATACAAAGTCTTTTCCATGATGAAGATAAGCATTGCAGCCCACATGTTTATCCACACACGTTTTCTCCAAAAATCCAATTCCAAGTTGTTCTTGGACTCCTTTTAAAACTAACATTATCCTCTTATAGATAAATATGACTTGAGCCCACCAACTTGAATATTGATATTTTCCAGCAATTATCTTCACACTTATTGACAATTTGAGCCATTATCAACAATCTCCACCTTGGTGAAAATTTGGCAACCTCCACTTGAGACCTCAGGTTCGCATCTTAACCGATGCCCATCCCCACGCCCTGGGATGTCGTACAAAACACTGTCTACACCAACAGTAATAATTCTACAAGAATTATCATGCTCCACCATAAAGAGCACATGCACTTAGAATTAAACCATTCCAAGAATTTTTATTTTCAGCACATGTCGAAAAAATCCTGCTGAAAAATATGGTGCAACTTCCATGTTTGGTTCCCCCGGAAGTTCATCAGCCATCGACACCCTTTTCCACCACATACCCAACATCAAAAAACCAAACCAATGTCTCGTATGCAAATGTGGACCCGCTAATAGAACACATCCATTATCCTGACATTTTTAGAGGTGATGCCAAATGATGTACATGCCCTTATCAAAGAGCATCATCATAATCATCTCTCATTGCAGCTAGAGAAACACTATTAGCGTTTTTGGAGCAATCTACCGAACCTACTCCTCTCAACGTTTTGTGTAACCCAGATTAGATGTCCTTGACTTGTATTTGCCACAAGCCAAAGTTCATTCTCCCGTCGAACCTTTCAATCCCAAACTTCAAGGACCGCATTTCTTCTTAACGAGTAGAAATCCGTAACCAAGCTCTGATACCAATTGTTGGGAAAATTGATAATTAATTGGCAACCAATTTTCCACCAGCCCTTTATGTGAAAGACAAGTTTGGAAAGAAAACACACGAGAACACACACCAATCACACACGTACACAAAGAGTTTACGTGATTCAGCAATATGCCTACGTCCACGGGGCGTGATCTGGTCTCCTTCTTTACTATTGAGAAATATTGAGTACAATGGTACAAGCCTGAACCGCTCAAGTTTAATATCTCAAACCCAAGCCCTTTACCCCTTGTACACCCCACTCAACTGTCCCTCTCAAATACCTAGTAAAGAAAAACTTTCTACACTTTGTAAATGCCACAAAGTGCTCTCAACAATTTGAATTTTCCAGATCCCCTTAACCAAGGATTGCATGTCCTTTTATAAAGGTTTAATCACGAAAAAATAGGAGAAACAATTCTAATACAATTGCTGCTGGGAAAACGAAACCATCATGAATACAAAGTCTTTTCCATGATGAAGATAAGCATTGCAGCCCACATGTTTATCTATATACGTTTTCTCCGAAAATTCAATTCCAAGTTGTTCTTTGACTCCTTTTAAAACTAACATTATCCTCTTATAGATAAATATGACTTGAGTCCACTAACTTAAATATTAATATTTTTCAGCAATTATCTTCACACTTGTTGACAATTTGAGCCATTATCAACAATTTTAAGGTTTTCTAAAGGCTTAGTGCAGTCGTAACTTCTTCATATTCATCATTAACCTGCTCTCAATCAATTTGCACCAATTATAACATATTGAGAGGTTGTCAGTGTGCCAGGGTGAAGAAAGAGTTGTCGTTTCGTCATTTTGAAAGTAGTTGTGAGTTTGTAAGCCCTAGAAGGTTAGTGTGATGATTTGTTATTTGTTGCAGAATTGTTTATTGTGAGCGAATTGTCTAAATTCTACATCTTAAATTGGTATCAAAGCGATGTACGTACGTACACTTCGTTTGGATTTATCTCCCGAGTATAATCCTTGACCCCAATTATCAACGGCTCAATCACATTATTTGTTGTGCTCCCTACTTTAATGGGAATGGAACGAGATATGCCACAGTTCAAATGACATCGGGTCAAACACAGTAAATTTTCTTCGAGTTAGTGTCACATCAGTACTCCACGCAAAAATTGACACTTAAAGATTCCTTTTTGGTAATTAAAAAAACACAGTAGCCCATTTAATTGCAATCTAACACGAAACATTAAAATGTGCGTCAAATCAGTCAATTATATATGTTTGTGACAAGATCCTAATGGTCCATCTCGAATTGTGATTTGTTCTTGACTTGACACTTAGAGATGCTTTGTTGTTTGAACGACACGTTCCACCATACGAATTACATTCTAGCATCTTCTTGTTAAGTAGTATAATTCCATCATTCCAAGCATGAACTATAATTTTCTCCCGGGTGTTACACTAGTGATTGCATGCAACTGATGACATTGCCATTTTAGCAATTGTGGCAATAGAGCAATACTATGTTTCATACATAATACAATATATATATAGTACATGAGATATAGCCGATCAATAAAGACCTTAAACACTTTAGTAGACAACATTAATTGTTTTTTAATGTAAACCAAAAAAGACAAGATATTTTTGTTCTCCTACTGAAGCTATAGAACGTTGTCGTCCCAACTGCAACGCATTTTTCAGTAGTTGGGATTTAGCATTTCTCCCAGCAGATGCATGCATAAGCAACAGAACCAGTAACACATTTTCCATTAATTGCTTGCTTCTTCTCCTTGCAAAACCTGTCACATTTCGCCGAGTTGAAGCGGGAGTTACAGTACTTGGCGGTTGGATGCTTACAGACTGGATCTTCATAATCATCTCCTTCCGAGTGCTGTTATCATACAAACAGATCGTCAGAGAGAGATCAGAAGAATGTGCACTAAATATGCAGAAACTGGAAAATATTACACATATATATGCTAGCTTCTTGTTATATATATATATATATATATATATATATATATATATATCCTTAGAAACAAATATGAGCTACACCTACTCACCTGCGTTTGCAGAAGGAGGATGAAGACAGTGACGATTGCAACAAGTTTAAGAGCTTTTGCCATTTTTGTCACTTACTTAATATATTGTGCTCAATAGAATGAGGCCTCGGGGCTTTCTTTAGTGACACAAAACAATTGGTTTAACTACTTACTAAGCTACGGCATTCTTTATATATAATAACCCTTTTTTTTTTTTGGTTTTTTAAAGAAACTACCATTTAGGCCAAAGCAAGAAACAGATCGCTTGGGTTGTTTACCCTTCAGCTCATTTGCTTTTTTTTTTTTTTTTTTTTTTTAAAAAAAAAAAAAAAAAAAAACATTAATTTTCATTGTATTATAGAAATTTGATTACAACCTTAATTAACCTTATAACATTTCGATTCAGAAAATGTATTTTTCTAGAAAATATTAAGGGAAAATTACACTTTACCCTCTTAAAGTTGGCAGGGATTTTCAATTCAACCTCCAAAGTTTTAATTTTTGCAATCTACCCCCACAAAGTTTCAATTTTTTTCAATTCAGCCATTCCGTCGGTCAAAGTCGTTATGACTAACGGAACAGTAATCACGTGCGTTGCACGTGATCACTTATGCCTTTTCGTACCCAAAATGCCCCCCATCCCAACAAACTCTCACTCCTCTGTTTGCCGACAACGACCTAGCTCGCAGCTCTGATTTCCACTCCATCTCGTCGTACACGAAAGCTAGGATGTAGCATAACTGGGGCTACTTGGAAGGAACGAAGGCTCACCGCCATTCATCTGTTCTCCATAGATGTGCTTCCTTAGCTCTCCAGTGAAGAGGTCTACTTTGGTGAAACCCGATACTTTTGGCCACGCTGCTTCAGCGACGGCAAGAGGCGGGTTCTAGGCGAGGAGGAGCGCGCTGTTGAGAACGTCTACATCAAGGTCTTCTATTGTTTGGTGAGAAAATGAAGAAAGCGCTAGGAAAAAAAAATGGAGAAGTGAAGAAATTAAATCGATTACAATCAGGTCCAATCAATTAAATCGATTCTAGTCCACCAATGGATTAAATTGATTCCAGTCTACCAATAAAAAAAAAATTGAACAAATTTATGTTGATTTAATTAAATCAATTCCATTTTTTTTTTCCATCAACCAATCAAAGCGATTCCAGTCCAACATATTAAGCGGACCTCTGTTTGGATGCTGAGAAAACTTGGAGAAGTGAAGAAATTTTGATATTGAATGCTTACTTTTTTTTCTTTTTTTTTTTTTTAATCTGAGCGGCTTTGAACATCATAACCCACCTTGTGGTTCTCGGGGATGAAGGAGATCGACTGATCGTAAAGTTCAAGATCAACATTGAACCCATCTGTTTTGCTTCACAGATGAAGCCTGCAAATTGCAAGCAACTGGTGGAGGCTTAGTCTCTCAAAACCGCATGTTTATGTTGAGAAGGTTATGAGAAGAATTGCAAAAAGGCCTAGCTTCACATATTGACCTTCCTGTTCTCAAAACCTGTATCAAAACAGGTGAGGGTAGTTTTTGGTAATTGATTTGATGAGGGTGGGGACATTTTGGGGAAAAAAAGGCAACAGTGATCACGTGCGTCGAACGTGACCACTGTTCCGTCAGTCAAAACGGATTAGACTGACGGAATGACTGAATTGAAAAAAATTGAAACTTTGTGAGGGTGAATTGCAAAAATTGAAACTTTGGAGGTCGAATTGAAAATCGCTGTCAACTTTAGGGGGTAAAGTGTAATTTTCCCAAATATTAAACTAAAAGTAAACCAATATATAAGTGGAATGTCGAAAGATGGGCTTTGATGCGAAATGGGTGGGGCTTGTAATGTCTTGTGTTACTAGTGTCAATTATTCAATAATTATCAATGGGGAACCCGTTGGTCTCATCCGTCCTTCTAGAGGGATTAGACAAGGGGATCCAATTTCGCCTTACCTTTTCTTGCTTTGTGCAGAGGTCCTCAGTTTTAAATTCCAACAGGCTGCTTTAAATGGAAGGCTTAAGGGAGTCCCTACTTCCCAAAGGGGCCCTAAGATTAATCATTTATTTTTTGCAGACGACTGCCTAATTTTCTATAAGGCTAATTTGCAAGATTGGGCCTTTTTGTCAGAAATTCTAGAAGATTATGAGGCCGTCTCAGGGCAACGTTTGAATAAAGAGAAGACTGCTGTTTTTTTCAGCAGAAATACTAGCAGGGAAGATCGGCTGAAAATCCAGAATTTGTCCGGGATACCCGCTTCGCAGCGTTTTGACACTTATTTGGGGCTCCCAGCTTTGGTGGGAAAATCAAGGACTAGAGAGTTTCATAAGATTAAGGAGAGAGTGAATAAACATGTCAATGATTGGAAAGCAAAATTCCTTTCACAAGCAGGAAATGAGATTCTAATTAAAGCTGTGATACAGGCAATACCTGCTTATAGTATGAGCATTTTTTTGCTGCCCAAAACACTATGTAGTGAGTTAAATGGAATCATGCAGAAGTTTTGGTGGGGACACAAGGATAATGTGAAGAAGATACACTGGATGAGCTGGGAGAAAATTGGGAGATCAAAAGCTAACGGAGGTATGGGATTTAGAGACCTTATCTGTTTTAATATGGCCCTTTTAGCCAAGCAAGGATGGAGGATTATCCAAAATCCTGATAGCCTGGTGGGGCACATTTTAAAAGCCAAATATTTTAGCCGAAGTTCATTATTGGAAGCAAAAATTGGTAGCAGGCCGTCCTTTGCGTGGAGAAGTTTATTGGCTGCTACTGTTTTGTTGAGGGAAGGGATGATTTGGCGGATAGGGAACGGGCAGAGTGTCAATATCTGGGGGTCTAAATGGATCCCTAAGCCTATATCCTTTAAAGTTCAGTCTCCATGCTTATCTTTGGCAAGTGATGAGAAAGTTGCAGCCCTAATGGACCCACATTCAAGGGGCTGGAATGTTCCTCTGATACAATCTCTGTTTGAAAAAGAAGAGGCAGAAATTATATGCAATATCCCTCTCAGCAGATTTGACTGTCAGGATAAAATGGTCTGGAGAGCAACGCCATCGGGAATATTTATTGTCAGAAGCGCTTATTTTTTGGAGCAAGAAAGAATTCACGGTGAGGAGGGCGCGAGCTCAGAAGGCAACGGCTGGAATTTTTTCTGGAAATTGATATGGGGCCTTCCAATCCCAAATTCCACGAAAGTCTTCCTATGGAGGGCGTGTAGTAATCTGCTCCCAACCAGAGATAATCTTCTGCGGAGGGGAATGGACCTGGAGGTGGGGTGTTTTCTGTGCAGTCAAGAGACCGAAACAATACTCCACGTGTTGTGGGAGTGTCCAGCTGCACGGGATGTTTGGGGGGTGTGTGATAGGAAAATCCAGAAAATGGGGAGTCTGGGTACAGATTTAAGAGAGATATTGGTGAAGCTTTCGGAGAGGTGCAGTTCTGAAGAGATGGGATTAATTGCAACAATAGCCCAATGCATTTGGAAAAGGAGAAATAACGTTTTGCATGGAGGTATCTTTATACACCCAAACCGGTTGACCCATGAAGCAAAGGAGACCCACGAGATGTTCCTGGAAGCAAATCAGAAGCAGGACAGGTTAAATGAATTTTTACGTGAAACAGGGGTGGATGCGGAAGTCTGGAGGTGTCCACCACCTGGGTTCTACAAAATTAATTGGGATGTAGGTATGGATGAGAGGAATAATCAGTTGGGTGTTGGGGTGCTTATAAGAGACTCCTTTGGAGAGGTCATCGCAGCAAGGAGCATGACAATCCAGACTAAACAACCACCAGTTATAGGGGAAGCCATGGGAGCAGTTTATGCAGCAGAGTTTGGACGTGACACAGGTGTTCAAGATGTAATTTTGGAAGGGGATTCTCTGATTGTGGTTAAAGCGCTTCAAGCTGAGACTGAAGACTTGAGTCCTTACGGACACCTCATAGATGATGCTAGAATGCTTCTACGACATTTTCGAACGGCTCAAGTCAGACATGTGAAGAGAAATTCTAATAAAGCTGCCCATGGTTTAGCTAAAGAAGCAGTTAGAAAGTGTATTGATAATATATGGATGGAGGAGATGCCTCCATGTATTTCTGATATACTTGCTATAGAGCGTGCAGCTCTTGTAATTTAGAGTTTTGAAGCTCTGGTTTTTCTCATTAATGATAAATTCTCAACATTTTTCAAAAAGAATATTTTACATATAGGGACAAATTTATCGATAATATCAAACATTCTGATTAGACGGATCCTATAACAAGTTGAAAGAGCACTTGAGTGTTAGATACATGCATCAAAACATCTTCGATTAGACTAACAAACATTTTTGTTTGTTAGAATATAAATTAAATAATTAAATTCATTATATCTTAACTATTAGTTTAGACCTTTCGAATAATTAGTAATTTAGCATTGCATCAGATCAGATGTTCTGAGTTTGAGCTCACACGTAAGAGTGAATATTCGAATTTTAATTAAATGATTAATTCACACAGGGCCGGCCCAACCGCTAAGCGAGTTAGGCCGGCGCCTAGAGCCCCAAATTTTTAGGGCCCAAAATATTTTTTAATAAGGCCAAAAAAAATTTGCATAAAGGCCCTCAACATGCTTTAAGAAAAATATTTTTATTTGTTTATAATATCAAGGCCCCAACATGCTTTCTTGAGGCCTTCAACCTGCTCCTGCTTTAAAAAAACAATATATATATAATATGGAGGCCTTCTGCACAACAACCACGAGGGCCTCAACACTCAACATGTTTTTTAAAAAATAATATTATTTCTTTATAATATCGAGGCCCTCTATAAAATAAGAACGAAAAAAAAAATCTGAGAATCCCACAGATTTGTCTGTTGTAGTTATTTTGCAGAAATCCAACCCCTAAAAAAAAGATTAAAATGTTCAACTTTTCACATTTCAAAAAGGTTAAAATGGTTATTTTGCAATCTACAAAAATGTTGAAAGACAAAAATAAGCCTGTTTAATTTAAGTATAAAGAACAGAGAGTAAAGGCAAAATGGTAATTTTAGTCTCAAAAAAAAAAATCATTAAGTGCGGAATCGCTTATTAGGTAAAGATCTTCTGCCATATTAAAATGAATATTATTTAATTAATATTTAAATATTAAAAAAATAAGGCCCAATTTTAAAGTTTTGCCTTAGGCCCCTAAATACATTGAGCCGGCTGCCGACCCTGCATAAACCATAGCTCCTCACCCCTAAATATAGTGACAAGTAGTGAATGTCTAAGTTTTGCAGAGATAGATAAAATGAGGTATACCAAAAGATCTATAAGAATTTTGAAATTTACATTTGTGGTTTCAGAAATTTGATATTGACATGTGCGGTTTAAGGATCTTGATATATTCTATAGAATTTAATGGTTTTGAGGTGGAATTCATAAAAATCTTTGAGGTAATTCTTAGAATTTGAGGTGTTAAGTCTTATGTGATTGAGATAAACGATATTGAAGTGACGTTTAAAGTTTTGAAGATGAATTGATGCTCATAGGTTGTGAATAATAGTTAAAAGTATTGAGGCGTTAGTAGATATTGTATTAATGTATTATGATAATTTTAGTTTCATACCAAAGCCTTAGTTAGAATTTTCTTCACTAGGTAGAGATGATGGATTATTATTCTGAACGTAATTTGAAGTATAGAGCTAAAAGTTGGAAGACAGTATAACACTTACAGCCAGGGACGGAGCCAGCCAAAATTTTTTTTCAGTTCTTTAGAAATTTTTTTATTAAAAAAAATTATTTTAGTTGTTTTTTATAAAATAAAGACTACCGTAAGGGCCAAAAAAAAGTGAGCATTTGAAAGTAATGGCCAAAAAATGGACATTTGAAAGTAATGGCCAAAAATAAAAAAACTTAATGGGTATGGCCCAAAAAAAATTAAGAATAGGGCCAAAAGTTTTTATTGGACATGGCCAAAAGATCTAAAAATAGGGCCAATTTTTTTTTTTGGCCCAAATAACTAAACTTAAAACTTTAGTTTATTTATTTATTTTTTTTTTTTTACTTATAATTTTTTTTTTCCTTATTTTGGGGGGGACCATGGCCTACCCTTGTCCCCCCCTCCCTCCGTCTCTGCTTACAGCTCGCATGTTTTATGAATTTTTTTTGGAAGACAGTATAACACTTACAACTCCCATTTTTTAAAATTGGGGAGGAGATTATTTGTCTTTTGCTTAACTCTGCAGCCCACATCTTTTGACTAATTTGAAAAATTTTAGCTGTTGCCAAATGGAACCTAAATTGAGTTTACCAAGGTAAACAACAAATGCTATTTAAAGTGCCCACACACACATATATGTATGCCTATATAAACATATGAGAAAGGTAAATTATTTTATGCTCGGTATATCACATAATAGATAGGAGTGGAATTTAATTATGACTTGATACAAATATAACCATTACAAGAATGAAATGTGACTCTCATAAATTGATTATCTGGTACATGATGCATTTTATTGGATCCTGAAAATACAGATTTACTATATAGGCAAGAAAGGACATGGGTAAGTTTTCAAGCTGGAAGTTTCAAAATACCCATGGTATATATTCTCCCTATTAGGTCTTGCAACGTCAAGAAAAGAAAAAAGAGAAATTAATAGTCCTGCTATGCCTTATTTTTTATGCTTTTTTTTTTGGGTATATTTTTCTCTTATTCTTTTGGTTAATCTTGAACTTTTTGTGGGTATTGATTTTTGGGTTTGTTTGAGAGCTCCATATTTAATGAATGTTTGCTATGAAATATGTGTAAGTACTCACCGATATATATTTTGATAAATTATTTATGATTAACATTCTTTGTATGAGATACTAACTTGTTATTTAACGTACAAGAGAGGATGAAGGAACTGATACCCACTGACCTGACATTGACGTCGAGTGTGACTGAACGAACGGTATGGTGGACACCTAATGACGCATATGCTCAAGCGCACGAAAATAAGCCTGAGTACGTTGACAAGGTCCGACAGGTGGGTCTGAATGTTCTACCAGTGCGAGGCAGCATATATTCGTACTATACACCGTCCCAGGCACGGTCTCAGAATCCTGGGAGCTCCTCATTCTCACAGATGACAGATAAGATTAGAGAACTTGAAGAGGAGCAGACACAACAAAGACGTGCGATGGATGAGATGACCAAACAGATTGAAGAACAAAAAATTCAGATAGCAGAGAAAGATGCCATCTTTGAGGCCCATTTCCGCCAACTTGAGGTCATGCTCGCGTCGACCTCTGGATCTGCGCCCCACAGAGGTAATGATATATTTTGTGTTGTTTTTCTTATTCTTCGGTTAACATGACTATAGCCCGCATCGATCACTTTAACTGTTAGAAACCCCTATTCTTCACAAAAGTCACAGTTAGCAACGCTTTCTTACCGTGGTTCATTTTAGAACTAACATATATTTGCATCACTGTATATCTGTGTTTTGAACTTTTTTTATTAATTATCATTAGTTCATAACTCATTTGCAGGTAATACAGATTAAGCGTTGGGGGATGACTATGTTGACTTGGGCTGAGCATGTCGTTTCTCATCACTGTTTGTTGAGTTTTATATATATTTTGTTACTATTTGTTGATGTATATAGTTAGATCGAACTATATGTTTGTTGAGACTAATTGGAACTTATTGTAGTAGATAGAACAAAGATAGTTTGATTGTATATTTGTTTTGCCTTATGTTGGAACGTATTTTCGATCTATATGTGTTGGAATGTAGTATATGTAGTATATGTGTTGCCTTGTGTTGTGTTGGAACATAGTATATGTGTTAGAATTTTGTTTAATTAATTTGTGTTGGAATTTCATATGTATTAAATGTATTGGAAATTTGATATGTATTGGTGGATATATATTTGATATGTATTGGATATTGGATATATATTGGATATGTATTGGATATTGGATTTGTATTGGATATTGGAATGGATATTGAATATATTGGATATTAGATATATTGGATATATATTGAATGTATTGGATATCAGGTTAATACGTAAATCTAGGTATAAACCCGAATAATATAAAAAAAATATTTAATTGAAAAAAAAAAATGATTTTTGACGTGTCAAACGGAGTGACATGTCAAAAAATTTCTCCAAAATTTTTGACCTGGCAGAAAAATTTTCTAACGTGGTAATTTTCACCACGTCAAAAATTTCTTGACGTGGTATTTTCAGCACGTCAAAAATTTTTGACGTAGCAAAAGAAAAAATTTTTGACGTGGCATTTTCTGCCATGTCAAAAAATTTTGACGTGGTGAAAATGCCACGTCAAAAACTTGGATTTTTTTACACCCCCTTTAACCGTTAAGACACGTCAAAATGCACACGTCAAAGGGGTTTCTGACGTGTCAATACCATTGACACGTCAGAAACTCCTAGTCAAAAAATTACTCAATTTTTGTAGTGCCTCCTTTCTTCTTTCCTTCGTATTCACAACATCTTCCTTTGTTCCTTGTTTTGAGGCTTTCTCTTGCTTCTTACTTCTTCTGGTTTATTCTCTCTTCACTTAAAACTGATTGTGTGGTTCTATTGGTATTTGGTTTTATGTTATTCAGGAAAAACATAATTTTAGGAAAAAATTACTTGTATTAACATTTTTATTGCAGAAAAGTTGGTACTATAATAGACTGTCGTGTATAGGTAATATTTTTACTTTTTGTTTTCCTTCTTGGTTCTCAGCAGCCAAACATAGGTGTACCTAAAGCAAAACTTTAGTGAAAAATGGCCTCAGATCCGAAGGTTGACATTCTTGAAGAAGTCACAAAGCACAACAGCACCAAAGATTCTTGGCTTATTATTTATAGGAAGGTCATATTTTTATCGGGAACTTTTATCTTTTCTCAGTTAGTGTTCTTTTCTCTTTTCTCTGAATGGTCTTATACATGTAGATTACACCTTATTTCTTTAGATCCATCACACGTATGGTTTGTTGAACATGTTCGTTCATTATTAAGTCTACAGAAACAGAAGAAAGATTTGGTGATTCATTAAATTCGCACATAAGAAAGATTTCATTCATTCAATTCGTACATAAAAAAGATTTGGTCATTCATTCAATTTGTTAAACCACTCTGAAGGTAGATAAAACACTACATAGAAACATAGGTCAGCACAAAAATGAATTTATATAAAAAAGATAAAAGTTCAATAAAGATAAAGCTTCTAAAAGTAGACTTACTGAAGGTACATAGCCTTTTTCTATTCGTTAAACCACTTTGAAACAGATGCTCTTGGTCTGTATAAATTATTTTTGCAGATTTTAAGATATTTTAGATAATTAAATCGCAATTGACTCAAAATAAGTAACATAAGTAAAAAAATGGAAAAAAGTTTTAAAAAGTAACTTACTGAAGTTTATAGATTTTTCTTTCACAACTTGCTTTAAACTTGGAAATGTTTTGTAATGATTCCCACTACACTTATTTCAGAAGCTCGAAGGTTGCTTAAAACATCATCTGATTCCATATCAAACAAGAACAATAAATGACGGTTTTCGCAATTCTCGAGCACCATCCTTGTTTTACGACTTTTTTTCCAGACATCTTTATGGCTTGGGCATTGGCAAACAAGGTCATTAAGGCAAAGACTTCTGCATCTCTAGCCTTAAAGAAAGAAAACCAAAATGAAAATGAAAATGAAAAGGTAAAAGGAAAATCAGATCGGCCAAACTGCTTCAGAAGCTCGAAGGTTGTTTAAAACATCGTTTGAATCCATATCAGACAAGAACAATAAATGACGGCATTTGCAATTCTCAAGCACCATCCCTGCTTTACGACTTTTTTCCAAAAATCACTTGAGCGTTGGCAGATAGGGTCATTAAGAGACTTCTGCACCTCCTACGAGTAGAGCTAGGGGTGGGCAAATTAATCGTTACCATTTAACCGGCCGTCTACCGGCTTCGACCGAACCGATATAAACCGTAGCCGATATGCCGATATCCTTATCGGTTAAAAAAAGTATACCGGGATTCGGTCCGGTCCGGTTAAGCGGTTCTTATCGGTTAACCAATTTAACCGATAAGAAACCGATTTTTTTTTTCTTTTTTTTTTATTTAAAATTCTAGTCCCAAAACGGCGCCGTTTAGTCTTTTAGAGAGGTTTCCAAATTCCCACAAGTGACACAGGTTTCCGAATTTGTGTAATGGTGTTGCCCATGACTTATTTTCCTTTTGCTAAGTGACTTTAATTAGTTAATACTTTGTTTATTATTCATTAATGAATTTTATTTTAATTTGGGTTTGAGTAGGTTTGATGTTTTTTTTTTTAAGTGATGGCATTTGATGGGATTTCTTTGCCTTTGGTAAAAGCATTTTTCATTAACTAGTTTTGCTAGTCTAATTAGCATTCATTATGTTAATTAGTACATTTGCTTTAGAAAAATGTATTTTATAATATTAAAAAAAAAAAAAAAAGTTGAAGTGGATCAATATAAAAAAGCTTCAATTTTTAGCCCAAAAAACAAATATTTGGTCCCTAAAACAACTCATTTTTAATAAGTTATTTTAGCCCAACAAAAAGTATTTGGGCTCTCAAAAGTCAAAAAAAACTTATTTTTGGTTTTTGGCCCAACAAAATAAATCAATATAAAGCTCTCGGTTAAATCGGTTAACCGGTTTAACCGGACCGTTTAACCGTGTACCGTTTTAACCAAAATTATCGGTTAAAATTCTTATTGGTTCGGTATCGGTTAATAAACCGTTTAACCGAAAATTATCGGTTAATAACCGATAAGGTCCTTAACCGGACCGTTTTGATCGATACCCAGGCCTAAGTAGAGCCCCAGCATGGCAGCGTGGCATAAATATTTTGGCTCAAGGAGCAAATCCGGATTTCAAGGTTGTCATTTTTTATTTATTTCTTTATGATCAAAATTCTAAGAATTACCTCAAAGATTTTTATGAATTCCACCTCAAAACCATTAAATTCTATAGAATATATCAAGATCCTTAAACTGCACATGTCAATATCAAATTTCTTAAATCAAAAATGTAAATTTCAAAATTCTTATAGATCTTTTGATATACCTCATTTCATCTACCTGCAAAACTTAGGCATTCACTACTTGTCACTATGAAATCCTCATTCATAAATCCATACTTTACAACCTCAATTATAGTACTATTATTGTCACCAACAAATCTTAACCATGATCAAAAACTCATCTAAACTCTTTTTTCACCAAATCAGTTACTAACATTCGATCATTTCACAACCTAAATCCATAAAACCATAATACAATTATTAAATTATAATCAATAATCTTTTCTAAATCTTTGAGATACCTTAAAATATATTTTTATCGATCGATACTCAAGAAAGTTGCCGATAATCCAAATGAGTAGATACTACACATCACAACCTATCTTTCATTTTTTAAAAAAAAAATATATCCATCTATATCCCCAATTTGACTGTAATACTAAAATCCTCAAAATTATTACACTAAATTGATTTTTTTTTTAAAAGGTGATAACATAACAAACAAAAAATATTAATCATTAGAAAAATACTCATGGATCATTTATTAGAGACCACAAAAATACAAACTCTACTTGGTTGGAACGTGGCTACCCAATACTTTTTTTTTTTTTTTGGGGTCAAAAATCTACGTAAGTAACGTAACCTTATAACCATTGCTATTGCTATGATATAGGAGGGATACTGGAAGTGGATTCCTTCGGCTAATTTGCCAATTTCAGCCCAATTCAAGTATCTCTCTAGCTACCACTATGTTTGCCTGTTTGTACATGCTTGTTTACCCTTTTTGTACATGGAACTGTGGGTAGTAATCTTGGTGTATGAAATGTACAGATTCTCGGAGGTGGCTTATCTTCTAGAAGTGTGTTGGCTTGAAATAGGAGGTAGAATTGAGACAAAAATCTTGTCACCAAACACAAGATATGGCGCATACCTCATCTACACCATTAAGGGTAATTTCCATCTGCTTTACATCCCAGCAAAGGTGTCCATTAGATTTGAAAATGAGAATGAAGGTAATGGTACCATTGCTTATTTGCAACCAGATACACCAGAGGGAGTTGATGGACAAGTTCCACGAAGGAGAGAGGACATGTGGTTTGAGATTGAGATTGGGGAATTCTTCAATGGCAAAGTTGATAGCCTGGTGGAGATGCACTTGATTTGTACTGCCGGTGACTGGAAATCTGGCCTTGTTGTCCATGGCATTGAGCATCGGCCAAAATAAGAAATGTAAGAGAAATAGTTTTGCAATTTATGGGCTGGCTTTTCCTTTTGTCTTTGGTAGGGTAGTTTAATTATACTCGATAAGATGCTGTGTGTTGTTTTGCTTTGTGTCCAAAGCTTACGTTCAATGAAGTTCGATAGATTAAGATGAATTGCAATTTAAGATTTATTATTATTATTATTATTTTCATATCTATAAAAATTAATTTTTATTCACATCATAGAAAATATAAAATAATTTTCTAAAAATTTGAGTTCATCTGACGAAGGTATGGCAAACTCCAGCAATTTAAAATTAAAAATCTCAAATCCTAAAAATTATTTTTACTATTTAAATATTATTTTAATAATATTTTATAATATTTTAACACCGGCGTACTTACTGTTGAAGCACGCCGGTAGCACTTAGAATAAATAAATAAAAACTTAATAAATTATGATGGTTCACAAATTTATCAAACTTCTTCTTAATAAGATTGTTTATGGGCGGATTGGCGCTCTTTACAAGCCATGTGCCTGTTGAATTTTTTAATTAATTTGTGTTTTCACATCACATCACATGGAGTCAACCGATCTGAAACATCCAAAACTAGACGCGAAGGATTAAGGCATTGTCCAGTAAACTAACACAAGCCCAGCACAATTTATTCCCAAACTGAAGAAAAAAAGAGGAAAGGAAATGGATGTTACTGCACTGCCGGAAGAGTGCCTCGCCACCATAATTTCCTTCACATCCCCTCGCGATGCTTGCAGGAATTCGCTAGCGTCCCGGAGCTTCGGATCAGCCGCAGGTTCGGATCTCGTGTGGGACAGGTTTCTGCCACCGGATTATCAGCAGATCATTTCTGAATCGGTTTCTTCGGGATCATCGTCATCATCGTCCTTGAATAACTTATCCAAGAAGGATCTTTATTTCCATCTTTGCCACAATCCCATCCTCATCGGCAACGGTAACCTGGTGAGCAAGAGTCACTAGCTGCTCATGTTTACTAGTTTCGTATTGATTTTGCTTTGAGAAATAAATACTCTTGTCATAGGAGGGGGATGCTAGGCTGTTTCACTGTTAGTTAAGCGGTACGGATCCCGAGATTGATAAATAAAAAAATCTTTTTAATCTGAAATGATTATTTTGGAATGTTTTAATAAGTAATGAAAAACTTTTACAAAAAGCCCAAATCGCCCCTAAGTCCACAGGCAATATACAAAGAAAATATGCTCCGAATATCTATTATTAGCTAAGTCCAATTTAGTAATTAGGGAAGATAAATGTTACTCACCATTATTAGGAGTCCATTTCCTAGCATTTTGTTTGTTCTTTTATATTTTCTTTAGCTTTTGCCCTTTTTTTAAAAAAAAGAACAAGTGAATGTGAATGTGCTTAATTGACAAGAATGTTAAGAGATTGACGCTTGATAATGCTAAATAGTATTTCTAATTAGGGAAAGTACAAATACTCTCATATATTTCTATTGTTAATGTTCTCCAAAACTACCAATTGTGTCAATTTTTCCTTAAAAGTGCAAACAAAATGTCAATATTCCCAATAAGGTAAAAAATAGGCTTTATAATTTTTTTGTAATTATAAAAAATATATATATATATATTTTTTTTTATAAAAGTAATCTAAAAATTGTTTTAAAATCGGCCACCTCTTGGCTGAATGGAAGTGATTTAGCCATCCCTTAGGATTAGCCTAAATAATCAATAAAATGGTAGTTTAAGGGAGTATATATACTTTTTCTAAATAAGACAATGTTTCTGAACAAACTTGGATGACTTTTAATGGCTGGGTGGAGTTTGTGTAATACTTGTCCCACTTTTAACATTCCTTTGCCTAAATGAAATGGGGAAGATCATTTTCCAATAAAGTGATGATTTCATTGATTTGGCGGCTTACTATTTTCCAGAAAGGTTATTACTTAATGATTTTCTCTATGTCACTATCCATGCTGGCTTGATCTTGCTTGGTTTGGGGTTCCTTAAGAGAGAATCATAATAACATGAAAGTCGACATGCATTTGAGATCTTCTTAGTGCCCCGTTTTAAAATGTTTTTTGTTATTAAAATTGAAACCTGAGAGGTACAGCAATTCCGATATATTTTTTAACGATAATTTCGAATGCTATTTTTCTTCTAGAAGTTCCAAATGTACAGTTTGTCACATGCTAATAATTTGTCACCTAGGTCCGTTTTGTTTATCTGTTTCAAATCGCACTGTTTGAAAAAATAGTGATTTTAAAATACATTTCATTTCATGAAATGTGATTTCTAAGAACAAAATAGGCATTTGTGAAAACGTAATTTTAGTATGCAAAATCGTAAAAACGGACTTTTAGTTTAATAATTGCTTGAATGTTGTTAGTATGAAATCCAGTGGTAGCACATCCGGTTGGACTCATGTCTCATTAACTTCTAGTCACTAGTTTGAATCTTTCCTCATTTCTTTTCTCTTAGAATCACTCACTCAAAAAAAAGTGTGGTTCGTATGTTTGATTTTATTAAAATTGCCTAAATTTTATCAAACTGAGAATCTTTGTGATGTACTTCTGACTTTTTTTTTGTCACTAAACAGAGCTTCGGAATAGATAAATTAACTGGGAAAAAGTGTTACATGCTGGGAGCGAGGGAGTTACATATAGTCTGGTCAAACATGAAGGTGTACTGGGAGTGGTTTTCTTCAGCTGAGTCTCCAGTTTTACCCCAGTCCAGGTCTCTCTCTACCGCTCTGTTTGCGTGTTAATTTGTGCATGCACATATATATATATATATGCATGCTTATTTATCCTTTTTTACATGGCAACAGTGGGGATAATATTACTGGTGTATGAAATGTGCAGATTCTCTGAGGTGGCTCTTCTAAAAGCGGTTTCGTTTGACATACGAGGTAGAATTGAGACTAATATCTTGTCCCCAAATACAACATATGGGGCATACTTCGTATACACATTAATTGCAGATAGTTTCTCTCAACTTCACCACCCAGTGAATGTGTCCGTTAGACTTGAAAATGAGAATGAAGGTAATGCTACCCATGCTTATTTGCGAGCAGATACACCAGAAGGACAGGATGGACGACTTCCACGCAGGAGAGAGGACAGGTGGTTTGAGATTGAAATTGGGGAATTCTTCAATGGCCAAGTTGATAGCGTGGCGGACATGCACGTGCTGGAGAATAAGGGCTATGTCTGACAGTATGGCCTTGTGGTCCATGGCATTGAGCTTCGGCCAAAATAGGATAGGTAAGAGAAATGGTTTTTGCAATTTATGGATTGGTATTTCTCTTTTGTCTTGGTAGGGTAGTTTATACTCTATAAGATGTTCAATGAAGTTATGTTGATTATGATGAAGTCAGTTCCCTCTCCAACCATGCTTCTTGCACGCACAAAATGTTTTTGAAGTCTGATGATTTTGAAATGATTCTTCCTTAGAAGTCGAAGGCTTGAGAGTTGAAACAATCCATATGTTAAATCACCAAAAATCCCAAAAGCTTAAGTTGATAGGAAGAGGTAAATTTAATCACTTAATCAACACTTTAACACTCCCCCTCATGTGTGGGCTCAAACTCCCTTTTATTAGATGAGGTCCAACACATGGAATATTTAATTTAAATGAGGACGATTTGACGGAGTCAAGGTTCGATTCTAGGACCTTTGGCTCTGATACCATTTTAAATCACCAGTTATCTTAAAAATTTAAATTGATAGGAAGAGGTAAATTTAATCACTTAATCAACACTTTAACACCATAGCCTATAAGAAAGTCTTACCCCTGCCCTTGGCTATTAGTTAGGAATACTATCAACACAGCCAAAAGGCTGAAGGAGTTGCAAGCCAACATTCCAACACTTGCTTTTCCCAACGAGTAAATCTGTCTGCAAAAATAGCACAATGAGAACTGATTTTACTTGCTAAAACTTTCCAACGTGTACCTAGTCATTCTAATTGCTAAAATAGTAAAATTATCATTTCATTTAGTTGATATATAAGATAATATTGATTATTTCAGACATTCTATTAAACAAATTACAGGTAATTGTTAAGGCTCCTTTTGTTTCGGTGTAAAATGTTTTCAGTTGAAAATATTTTAAAAAAAAAAACTGGCCATTTTTCGTTGTTTGTTAGCAAACTAAAGAGCAATTTGTCAGACTCAGAGCAACAAATTTTTGACGATAACACTTAGAAAATTTTCAAGCAAGTTCTATATAAGTGTACACAAGAACTAATCTATTTAAAATTTTCTGCAGGAAAATTCTGTATTCAGTGCAAGGCCAACATCTGCTGTATTTGCATAAAGGTATTGTTGGTTTATAAGAGGACAACAGTTTTTAAAAGATCAAGTAAAGGTATTGTAATTATGAACGTTTACATGTTGTATCATGATATACATGTGAAACCTTTATTATTTGTGTTCTTATGAATTCTGACTAGTTAAGATCCATGGCTTCTTTGCTAAATTATTGGGGACCGGCAAGAACGAAATCAATCTAAAATTGCAATCCTAAATAGATTAGCATCTAAGAAATTGTAGATTCTCAAATTATGAAATTTATGCCATTTTTTAAGCATCAAAATGTTTTAGACAATGACATATTATTTAAAAAGTGGCTTGTTACATTTGAGAATTAAGTATGTTTTCATCAGGTTCTTGCTTTTTATGTGGTAAAAAAGGTTGAGCAAAAAAATTGTTTTTTGGATTTATGAAGAAAAAGTGTCTCGAAAACAGTTTTTTCTTTTTTAAATAAAAAAAACATTTTACAAGGGAAAGTTTTTCTGGCTATTTCGATAATATGTGACTTTTTGATAAGTGACATGTTTCAAGCGTTTTAAAGCTTGGATAGAGTTATATAGTGTCATGCAAAGTGGTATCTTGTCTTAAAGTTAAATGACCATAACTTATGAAACTAAATTGTGTTAAAGACAAACGGTTAAAAATAAATCAATGAATAGTAAAAGATTTTATTGACTAACCGTAGAAAAAATCAATGGCACTTGCAAAGCTTTTAATGACCAAATGGCTTTTTTTTTTTTTACATGTCCACACAAGAGGAATAGGGGGACTCGAATTAATGATCTCTACTGGCCGGATGGGGGTGGCCGAAACCACCCCCAATGGTGGTTGGGGGTGGTTTCAGCCACCCCCTTGGCTCCAAGGGGGTGGCGAGTTGCCTCATCTGGCCAGATGGGGGTGGCCAAGCCACCCCCATGGCCAAAGGGGATGGCCAAGAGCCACCCCCAACTTTTTTTCTTTTTTTTTAAATACATTTTTTTAAAAAAAAAATTAATAAATAAATTTTAAGTATGTGCCACGTGTCAATACTTGATTGGTCCACGTAGACTTCCGTTAAGTCAACTGACAGAATGACTAATTTTGTCTATTATTAAAACCACAAGGACCTTCTGTGATAAAAATCAAACCCTAAGAGGAAAAAAATAAAGCAACAAAACCCTAGGGGGGTATGAAGTATTTAACCCTTTAATTTATGAAATAAAATATCTTTTATCAAAAAAAAAAAAAAAAAGGATTCTTTCCAGTACACAGATCTTCCATGCGAATTATATTCAATATTTCGAAGCATAAAAGATCCAAGAAAAGGATGAAATCTTTCCATATTCTATGCATAGCACGTCTCTTTGCATTTACTAGCTAAATAATTTTTTTTTTTTTTTTTTCCTTAGCAAATAAGGAAAGAGGCACAAGGATTAAAACATTGAAAATGGGGTGAACTCCCTTATAACAAACCCAAAATAAAAATTACAGTGCAAAACATAAAAGTAAAAAGTAAGAAATTGGTCATGACCTGGTCCTCTCAATAAGGGCGGTAAAAAGCAATTTAAATACCAAAACAGAATAAACGGGTAAGGGCATCAACTCTACCAAAACACTTCTAAAGTAAAGGCAACCACCAAGAGGAGGCTGCCGAAGAAAAGGCATCATAAAAAGTATGCATGATGTAACTCCATACAAGTTACTTGAATATTAATTTTAGTGCCTGAATGTAATTCCCAAGTATGACTAATCTAGAATTATATGCTTTTTCTTTTATGAGCAAATCATTAAGATTCCAAATTCCTTTCATTTTTGAAATTATACATTTTTATCCTACAATACTAATGTGACAGTTCCAATCAATCTTTATATCAATTGATGTAAAAAAAAATCCAAATGTTGGTTGAGACTGCCACAACGTCAACCTTGTAAGGTATTTTTAGGATAAAAATGTTTTTATATATAGCATTACTCTTTAATACATATATCAAAGTTTTGGCATAAGAAAAAATTAATAGAAATATGTATGGTATATTACAGATGTTAAGGTAGAAGATTGGTAGACGTCTTTCCTATATCCTCCTTATGTCTCGATCTCCAAAATTGACGTAGCTTTTAAATCATCCTCCTAACTTGATCTAATTAATTGTGATTTTAAAAGCTGCATTAGTTTTGAAGGATATGAAGAGAATGTCCGGCATCACTCTTCCAAGGCATTTTAAATAAGAGAAAATCTGAAAGTATTAATTAAATAATTAAATTTACTATTTCTTATAAGATTAAGCCTTTGAGAACACTCGTAACAGCCACATGTTTAGACATTTTGCGAGTAATTCATACCAAAAGACAATAATAGAGAAACCAGCGTCTTAGAAGAATCACAGTACAAAATCTTTTTCTTTCTAAATGACCCAGAATTCTCAAAGATCCTAGTTATCTTACAAATCTCTCTATCAAGCATGACTTACAAGTCATCAACCATGAGCCTTATGAAGTGTTTTATATGCCTCTCATACAATAAATCTAAAGTTCCTTATGCTACCTCTTTGCTTTAGCAAGTAACTCTGTGTGGGCTGTTGATGGCACGGTTCTGTTGAGGCTGACCTCTCCGTCTGGCCGTCTCTCACTGGTGGCTTGAGAAGACTTTGTTAGAAAACTCCAAAGAATGTGGCCACAGCAAAGACTAGGAACAGTGCTCCTCCCAAATAGCCAACCTGATTGAGGATTGAGTGAGTTGCAAAGATATCAAAATGCAACAGTTCTTAACCGCAAGTAACAGTTTGTAGCTTTTACCAGTTTTTCAGAAATGTGGTTGGCGAGAAAAGCTCCTCCTAGAATAGCAATAGATGTTGCAAGTAGGTGTCCAGCGATGGCTCCACCTGCTACTCCCCATGGGGACTGTAGAAAAGAGACGGGTGAGGAGCTCTGGTTTATGTATAAATATGGAATTGTGATGTTTCTGTTTGGAAATTGAGAAAATCATACCTGCGCAGCACCAAGAGCAATTGTTGCAAGCATTGAGCGGTCTCCCCATTCCTAGAAGCAATCACAAGATACTAAATTTGTAATGTGTAGTTCAAGATGTAAAACTTATTAACCCTAAATATACCCAGATGAAGTTCTCATTGTTCCACACTCTGTACATGCATCAAGTTACCAATGGCCTTCTGCCTTTTTATCAAGAAAAAAAAAAAAGTGAAGCATAAAACGTTCTGAAAAGATCTATAGATTCCAGGTAAAATGATGGTAATTTTTATACCGATGCAATGCTAATGGTTGCCAAGTGCAAAAATTATGGAGTCTGAGCTAATCAATTAAGTTTTCCATGTTTGCAACTGATCAAAGTAATTAAAGCCTCACCTAGATAAAAAATGACTGCAAATAAGGACAAAAGAACTAACCGCAAAGAATACGAGGCTGAATGACTTCCAGACAATTTCAAATGGATTAGAGAGCTTTTTTGACGCCTGAAGGGAAAAAAGGTACATTTGTAGGTATCAGCTATTTGAATAGTTAGACAGAATTACGGTCTGCCAAGATAATTGGGAGAGCAATGAACCATGGACTAAAGCCCCATTATATGCAGGCTAAGATTACCTTTTCTTTGACAAGCTCCTCAGCTTCAACAAATTCATCAAGTTCAGGGTTGCTCTTGCCACCACTTTGAACTACATTTGATGGAAGGTCCCATGCATCTTTTATTGATTTAAGGCCGAAGAACAATAAAAGTGTTATGGCTGCATATTCTCCAATTGGCAATGCTGTTTGGATGACAACAGAATGAAATTTTCATGTGAAAAATGAGAGACCAGTGGTTCATCGGGACAAAAATATTATATTTGAATGAAACGAATTTGAAGATGTGCAATTTGATGTATATAGATTTATTCAGATAAAGACATGAGCAACTGTCGATGATATTATTAAATCAACTTCTGCCACTGACATAGTTACCATACTTCACCAATTAGTAAAGCAAAAGATATATCCACCTAGATGCCTAAATTTATAATGGATAACCATTGTAGTGGTCTTTGGGGGCAATGACACTCAGATTCGAGGCTTTTCTAAGAGATTTTTTTTTTTTTTACAAATAATAATTTATTGACAAGAGGCAAAACCCTCATACATGCAAAGCATACAAGAGAGACAACCACACTAAAGGCGTCTAAAATCTAAAAAGTTGACAAGATCTAAAAGAATCGAAGAGGAGAAAGCAGGAACATAAACTACGGCCCAATATAAGAGAGATCTCAAAAAGAGGATTTTAAATAAAGCACAAGGGTCTTGCTCACAGTCCACGAAAAGGCGCTGATTAATTTCTCTCCAAATGTTTCACATTAAGAATGCAAAAATGACTTTCTAGATAGCCTCTTTGGAATGTCCCTACCCTTGAATCTTCCAACAATGTAGGAGCTCTATGATGTTGCTAGACATAGTCCACGAAACTCAGAATAAGTTGAAAACCATGTACCAAAGGTCACTGGTGTACTCACAGTGGATGAGGAGGTAATTCACGGCCTCCTCATTCTTTTTGCATATGAAACACCAATTGATAATAGTGAAACCCCGCCTTCTAAGATTGTCCACCGTGAGGAAAGCTTGGGAGACAGAGCCTTAACCTTCCAAACACTTTACCAAAGGAAAGGACAAGGATCTCCGGCCCATAAAGTTTTATAATAGTTCTTCACTTTAAAGTCATGATTACTAACTAGAGTCCACAACATTCTATCTGCCTACCCCAAATGAGTTCTCGAGAAGTATAACAGATTGAGGAAAGAACTAAAGATTCCAACTCCCAACCTGAACTGCCCTTGTAAAACTTGGATTCCAATGGAAAGAAATGCCGAAGGAACACAAATAATCTAACACCATAGCCTCTTTGTGACGAGCTATCGAATAAAGGTCTAGAAATATAGTCTTGAGAGCAGCTTCTCCGCACCAAACATCATGCCAAAAGCAAGTGCGGCACCCATCCCAACCTCAAAGGAGACAAAGTTGGAAAAATCCTCCCATACATTCTGTATATTCCTCCAAAAACACACCCCGTAGGGCCTTCGAGCTTCCACTAAGAACCAACCACCTCTATGGAACCCATATTTCCCAGCAATCACCCGACTCTATAGAGAAGACACCTCTTACACATATCACCAAAGCCATTTATTGAGTAAAGCTTTATTGAACAACATGAGGTTTTTAACTCCTAAGCCTCCTTTAGGAACTAAGGAGCAGATAGTCTTCTAGTTCACTAAATGAAACTTAGGTGCACTGCCCATTCCATCCCAAACAAAGTCTCTTTGAAGACATTCAATCTTCTAGCTATACCGGCTGGCAAAGGAAAAAGGGACGTAAAGTACATAGGAACGTACTCTTGATTAGTTTAGGCAAGCTCTCTGAGACAAGTAAATCTTCTTCCAACTAGCCAATCTTTTTTCCATTTCTCAACAACCCATCCCAAATAGCTTTTTATTTAAAGGAAGCATCCAGAGGAAGTCCCAAATATTTCAAGGGCAGAGAAAAGATACTATAGCTGAGAAGATCAAGTCCAAGAATATCCAAATCAAGCCTTCGTTAAATAAGGTAATGTATCAAACAATGCCAGCTACATTTTAAAAGATTAAACTGCAATTTGATTTTCTTTTTCATACATGAATATTTTAAACTGATGAGATAGAAGCAGGATCCTGGTGTGTCTTCCTCTGGTCAGCCTGCCATCGAAGGATGACTAATGTGCAACAGAGACAACTATTGCACCAGCCCAAAGGGAAAACAATTCACAAGAGAAAGTCCATAATGGACATTGGTTGAAGACATATAGAAAAAGATGACACTGCAATGATCTAATACAGATATAGTGGAAGATTGGGCAAAATACATAAGCAGTGAAAAATCAACACATCGCATGCTATGATAATATTTTAAGAAGAAAATGTAGTGTTAGAAATACAATTGGATGGCCTCTATGCTCAAATTGTTAGCTGTTTTTCAACTGAAGAATAATTACACATATAAGCAAATATGGTCAAGATGACTGATGCTCATGAATACAACTTACTGGTCTGAAATTGAGCAGGCACGGACTGAAATATCCGTCCAATTACAACAGATAGCACGGTCATAAGTGCAAGAGCGCCCATTGACCCCAACAAAACCTGGTCAATGATTAAATACCACGTGAGAACAACACCTCTCAAATTACACTTCTATCATTCAATGAAAAATCTGCTTCTGGACATTATTAAACATTGTCTGCAATACAGTAAACATTTAGTTGATCTCATAAGTTGATTTCAGAGATAGTACATAATACATTCACCTTAAAGTAGTAGGGTGCATGAACGTCACAACATTTCTGTATAACAAAAATGCAACCCTAATCCAAGTAATAATCAAGGCATTAAGAAATTGGTGTAAACTTAAGAATTAAGAAGATTATTTTCTAGGAAAATCTAAACTATTATGTCTGCATACGATCTAGGATTACTAATATTTGGAGCCACTCCCCCACCCCACCCCACCCTGCGGGGGTAAAATTCAGGGAAAAAATATGAAAAACAATAATATATAAACACAAGTTTGACCCCCAATATCTTCAAAAAAATAATAATAAAAATAAAAAGCATAAGCCTTTTTTAAGGTTTTTTTTTTTTTTTTTTTTAATTCAAACTAGAATGTTTAATATGGCCAAAGCCAATGACACTATGACAAAGTGTTATCTTAGATAGTAATTGACCATAATTTTGTCATTCAATTTTTTTTTCTTGCCTTTTGTTGCTGATCAAACAGGAACTTATGATTCAATTAAGAATGCTTTCACTCCGCATCAATGAGCCGTTAAAAAAATCAATTGATGACAAAATAGATACAAATTTATCAAAGAAGAATGCACAAAAAGAAACTACAAACAAGTGCAAGAACTATATGAAAAGTAAAGCTGAAAAAGAAAAGGTTTAAACGACTGAACATCTTCATGTTTTTCCATTCTATCCTCTCCTAGAAAAAATTTAATATCTAAGGAAAAAAAAAAGAAGCCTTTTGTTCTCCTTCTATGTCCCAAGCAAATAGTCAACAGCAGAAATATTCAAATGCCCCTTATAAAATTTCATGCTTGGAGACCTCGATCAGCAAGTCTTTCTATTTCTTCTGGAAGAATAGGCAGAACTCTCTCTATATATATAACTTAAGTTGCATTCAATTAAAAATGGAAAATAGATATAAATACAGGATGAAGAATGTGAAGAATAATAAAACAAGAAAGAATGTGAGTGAACAACATTAGAGGGTATGTAGACATAGACATATTTAGGGAGAGATGTAGACACAAACACACACGAGATATATGTGGAGAGAGAGAAAGAGAGAGAGAGAGAGAGAGAGAGAGAGGAAAAGTTTGGAGAGATCGTACCAGTCCTTTCTCATATTGCATGGCCAGGAGTGCAGCAATGAAGAATGTCTGCCAATTGACAACAAGTAAATTAAGGCTCATTTTTTATTCTAGAATTAAGCATAAAAAAAATATTATGGAGTGAAGGAAAAATCAAAAGGGCCCCGGGGGGGTTAGCCTTCCAATCGCAAGTAACACTTTAGGTTTCAAATCTTAATGATAATAATTACATTTTTATCAGCCAAATAAAGTGATTAAATGGAGACATTGAGAAGACAATAAATTTTTTTTTGAAAAGTAAGAAGACAATTAAAAAAAAAAAAAACTGCTGTCTTATGTGGGAAGACAATAAAACTCAAGATATAAATATATAATATATGTGAAACAACACAAATATTACACTGAGTAAAATAAATCTCAAGTCTACTTAATGCATAAAAGCCATCCCAAGTATTTGGGATCAACTATGTTTATTTCCATATATTAATCCAATGCCTATGTCCAAAAAGAAAAGCCATCTATAAAGGATTAGAAATAAAGATTATACTAAAAGAAAATTTGCATTGAAATTATTAGCCCACCTTAACAGATAAGGGTGCAATAACATAAAAAAAGAATGACAGCGACAAGGAAAAGAAAAACATTTGAAGTTTAAACTGTTACAAAACAGAAGTGCTTTTCCTTTTTCTTCTTTTCCAGCAGAGACACATGATAGTTTCAATTTGCTGTGAACCAAATCCTCCAAAATTTGGAATTAAATTTTTATTTGAGGAACATAGTTCTAGATATTCTCAAGAAATGAATTATCCAATATACAATCACTTTACTACCCAAGAGAAAGACGAATGCACTCACGGCCGTACATAAATTGAACTATTTTCCCATTAGAATGAATTTTCAACAGAAAAGACGACATATCATCTAGTCTATGCTATTTTGTTTACCTTGTCTCCAATTTCAGACACAAATATCAATGTAAATGCAGCAGTGAAGCCTGACTTTGCAATTGCTGCTAAGAGTGATGAAGGTCCTCCTTTCACAAAGGCAACCAGCGAAAACACTAAAGCACATGCAAACAGCACAAGAGCAATTGACAAAGGATAAGGTATTCGATTAGGATGCCTCCCACTGCCAAATTGAGAAAGATATATACATGAGTATGAACCGAACTAAGTTGGCCATAATGGTCCATTAGCAGATTAACATACAAATTTCAAATGCATTGAAATAGATGACATATAAGGCAATTCAACAAGATAGAAAAATTGTGTATGTGTGTGTGTGTACAGTGTGTGTGTAAACAAGGTGTGAACATTAAGGATCTTTAAGTACTCAGAGCAAGTGTGCTTTTTCGATTCAAGCTTAAAATTAAATTCTATCTGAGCAAACTTACAATCAGATCTCTAGCAGAATGTAAAGTAGGTTCCAAAGACATTTGGAACTTCACTTAATGCTTTGCAATTTTGTGATCCACGAAAGGGGAAAAAGTAAGGTCAAAATATATTCAGTTTATATTTCCAATAATAACATGCATATGACATATTTCTATAGAGTGGAGAACAATGGAGAAGCTACTTTTCTACTTATTCAAACAAAATAACAAATTTCACTTAACGTTTTAAAATATATATATATATACTTGCTTTAATATTTTTTGTAATGTGTAATACTTATTTTAATATATATATATATATATATATATATATATATATATATATATATATATATGTAAGTATTACACATTGCAGAAGAAGTACTAGCTTCCATTCTGGACTTGAAGTTGTTACATTTCGGGAACAAAAAATATTAAAGCAAGGTAACTTAATAATTCTTACATTTGATTATATCCTCCAAATTATTTGACCAATTTTTAAAAGATAGAAGGAATGCCTCAAATTTTAGTAACAACCACAGGTACAAGAATTCTACAGCGCGGAATCAGTTTCAAAATCAAAAGAGGTAAACTAGCATCTAAGACAAAAAGTAGCATCATCTCAAAAGTCAATCTAAAAAAAAACAAAAAACCCTTAAAAGATTACCATCTTCTAGCATCACTAATATTAAACCAATCTAATATAACTCACATGTCAGATGAACTATCACTTGGTGGACCATTGGCAAAGATTTTTTGGTTGTCTTCTTCTCCCCGGCCTTCATAGCCCTCAGATCCGATACTGACATTTGATGCCTGGGCTCGGACTGTGCCGCAAACCAAATTCAACCTTGATATCTCTCTACATCTTACTATCAATCAGTTAGGCAATATGTTACTCAAACAAGAAAGGTACAATGATAACCTTCAGAGATGCTAGAATCAACTAAGATAAAGAACTTGAGCTTCAACACTAGAAGGAATGATACACTCAACAGAACCTAAATATTTATTACCCCAACTACTTAGGGACAAGAGCTGTGACTAGATTTACATAAATTGAAATTATAGTCCATACAATGCAAGTCCGTGTGTGGATTGATTCAACTGCTGTCAAAGTAAGTGCATCATCTTGCAGTGAACCAAAAATCCCCATGCAATTGATCTAAATCAAATAAGCAACTTCCACAGCAACTAATTCATGTCCAGTAGCTCCACTTACTCTCCCCACCAACATCAAAGTGCATGTAACACTTAAGTTTTACAGTACAAAGTTAATTCATGCCCAAATTTAATCAAAATTCTCCCAACCCAGATAGCTCAAATTCCACCAAAATCCATCTAACATAACCACACAAAAACAAAATCCTCAAATCCTACCAACCCTTTTTTACTTAAATACTAAAGTTATAAAAGTGAAATTTCATCCAAAATTCATTCTAAACTAAACCAATATGAATAATTAAGTCTCAACTACTTAATTCTGTGCCAAAAACAATACAAATATAGCTAACTGACAAAAGTTTGAGAAGAACTTACATGGGGGTGAGATGGCCTTTCTAGATATAGTGGCAGCGCATGGTAGAGTGTCTACCAAAGCTAACAAAGGAAGCTTCTTCCCTCTTGTAATGAAAGGTGTATGAAGCACCAACCCCTTCATTTTCTTTCTTTCCTAAACTGCTCTTACAATTTCATGTCCACCCACTTTCATAACCTCAAAATCTACTGTGCTTCTTTTTCCCTGTTTTGTGGGTTCTGGGTTTTGCAAATCTGAGGAAAAACCGTTGCCCAGCTGAGCAAGTAGAAACTACGTTACCTGCTATATTTTGATTGCTCTTGTAGGCTGCCACGTGTGTAATGTCGGAGATGACGCAACGACGACGTTCTGGGATCTTAAACTTATTACGGCGCCGTATTGCTGAGGACGGCGAGAGCGGAAAATTAGTTAATTTGGGCCGAGCTTTTGGGCCTAGCTTGTACTGTAGTAGTTTTCTAGGATTCCTACCATTAGAGTTGACTGGTTGAGTCAGGTTGCGGGAATAATGGCCCAAAAAGTGCGTGCGACTTATAATGAATTTTTTTTTATCCCCCAGGGCCCAGTTTATTGGTTTGATACCATGAAAGATTTTATAATACGAAAATATAAAAATATATATAAATGCAGAATAATAAGAAATATAAAAGATAAGGACAAGGATCCTCTCCAGTCCAAAATGGACTGGAGAGGATCCAGTTGTTGGCTAGGATCTCTCTTTAGAGATCCGAAGGCCATCAACCCGCCACGTGGTGTATTAAAAAAAACATATATTATTTTATTAATTTACTTTTAAAAATAAATAAAAAACAAAATAATAAAAAATTAAAAACAAATATAAAAAAGTGAACCCATGGCCCTTGGGGGTGGCCGATCCACCCCCAAGGGCCTTTAGGGGTGGCGTCGGCCACCCCCATGGGCCGGTTGGGGGTGGCCAAAGCCACCCTCATGGCCCGTGGGGGTGGCGCCGCCACCCCCATGCTCCAAAATGTGGTGGCCGGCCACCTCCTGTGGTCAACATGGGGTGGCTGGCCACCCTTTTTTTTTTTTTATATTTGTTTTTAATTTTTTATTATTTTGTTTTTTATTTATTTTTAAAAGTAAAATAATATTATTTTTTTAATATGCCACATGGCGGGTTGACCTTAGGATCTCTATGGAGAGATCTTAGCCATCAACTAGATCCTCTCCAGTTCATTTTAGACAAAAGATAAAGGCATACAAGATTAAGGTAATTCGGCAATATGCCTACTAGCATTCAATTGTAACTTTTATTGCTATGTCAGAAAGAAGGCACTTGGGCATCTGTGCAACTTACGTGTCCTCGAAAGTCGTTATAAGAATCCAGTATTGAGAATCCACCGTGATCGTTCAAGGCTGATAAACAAATCTTTAATATAACGCCCAAATTTTGGAATTCTCAGGATTATAAATTATTCCAATCTCGAGAATCAGAAGATGTTATTCGATGCGAACCGCCTTATCCTTCTATATAAGGAGGCATTTATCCATGTAAAAGAAATAGTCTCTTTATCAATCGAGTTGTTATTGTTATTTGGAAAAATCACTAACTTAAGCATCAAAGCTATTCCCGCCCTCAAGTGGGAAATTGTTCTACCAATATATAGATATGAATTAAAACTAGGATAGCCCACATGACTATTTTTGTTAACAAATTTGTTTTCTTTATTTAAAACAAAGCATTAACAAATAACTTAAAAGTTAAAACACAAGAATTCTCCCATATATATATATATATATAAAACTTTTCTTAGAGCTTTCATTAAGTCCAATGAAGAGGACACTGTGTGTGCTGGCGAGGCATTCACTTTCTATTGATTGTAGAAGTAAAAAACCATAATAATCCACAAAAAATTACAGTTGAGAGAGTTCAGGAATCAAAACGGTGTAGTCTTGAAGTGCAAAAACCAAGAACCAAGCTGGAAGCATTATTGCATTCATGAAAGGTTGGTGTATCTTTCTTAAAGAATCACATGGCTTGTCTTGTCTATACCTATAAACAACGAAGTGGCTTGCTATGAACCTTAACTTTGTTTTCATTCAATTTCTACCAACATCCTTTTCATAATCGAATCATAATTCATTCAACATTTTTTAATCATGTCAATTTCTTTTATACTGGTTTAAGTTTATTCTTGTTTGCTTACAAAGTTTAGTCCAAGTATAATAGGTACGATTCGAATGGACCCGAATATTGAATACAATATTTCAATTACAGCTTTTACATATATATATATATATATATATATATTTCAATTAGGTGTACTCACAAAGAAAAATCCCATGGCAATTAGGAAAGATTGGAGAATTAATTCATGGGATTTTTAATGAACAATGATGCACGTGACATGCACGTATTAGAGAGAACGTGACAAGTGCGTTGTCTTCCCTTCGTATCTATCCAATCCACCTACTCTTACTCAATTGGCAACGTGGGTGGACCCCACAATACACATGCAAATAGAAGCACGCACCGGGTCCCACCACTCAGCCAATTGGAGCACAGTAACCAGAAAAGGACGGGCTGTGAGTGGAGGCATCAACTGCTACTCTCTATTTTATCATCAAGATCATCGCCGCCACGTGCGGTGTCTATGCTGGTGGGTCAAAGATTTTCAAAATTCAAAAACCATTATTTCTCCACGTGGCTTTCTCCCATTGGTGTTCTGACGTGTACGTTGGAAGCCTATTGGGAAGGCGATGAGGCATCGTTAAGGTCGTCCACGCAACGGGACCGTCCTTTTGTTTTTTTATTTCTTTCTAAAGAAATCATAATTATTCTCCCTATAATGCCCCTCCTCATTCCCCATATTTACGTCTGTATCCTTATACACACCATTATTGGGCAGAATAATTACAAATATGGTAAATCTCTCATGTGTAATAATTATTCATAGCGTTCACACAAAAGTACGGTGTACTGCTCTGTCACTCATTATTACCGCTAATGGACCCACTTTAAAGTCATCGACGGCTGTGGTTACCTTTAAGGTCGGACCGCTTGTCCCTTTGTGCTTTCCGGAGCCTTGACGGTGGAGGTGCATGGGAAAGCCCGTGGGGATTACCGCGGGGTAGTACTTACCATGTATACGTTTCAGGAAAGGGGAAATTATAAGAAAAAGCGACAAACAAAAAAATAATCCAAAAATCGACGTCCCTTCGTTCTCACCCAAAAACCCTCAACGCATCGTGATAATAATAGCCAAAAGAAAGAAAGAGAAAAAGCTCTGTGTCTGTCTCTCTGAGGAAAGAAGAAAAAGCTCTCTGTTGGGTTTGGTTTCTCTCTATCTCCGTAGAAATGGAAGCTCCTGACACGGCTTGCCTTGTGGACGACTTTCTGGACTTCGCGTCCGACATAGGCGAGGAAGACGACGAAGAAGAAAAACCCAAAAGGCTTCTTGCTTCGCTTGACCCAAATGGCCCTGAACCGGCGCCGTTCGACGTTTTACGCCCAGACGATTCCAGCCGTCTGTTCCCTGTAAGTTGTTTTATGGGTCATTTTCTAGGTGTTTATTTGGGGGGAGGGGGCTGTTCTGGGAGGAAAGTCACGAGTCTGGTGGTGACTCGGTCGTGTAGGGGGATGGGTGCATGTTTGGTGACTCGGTCTGACCGAGTTGACTCGGGCCAGTTTCATTTTCTAGTCGAACTTGTTTCGTAGTGTCTCGGCCGAGTCAAAGGTGGTGGCTTCGAAGACTGGGAGGTAGCTGGTTGTGCGAAAGACAATTTAGCCCCCTTGTAACCCTAGACCGGAGTATAAACGAATAAATATCACACCACCTAGTTGGCTTGGTAGCTCAGGGGCATTCCTGACAATTCGAAACTCCAATTGTGGTCTTAAAAAATATCGTGAGCTGTTGCTCACAGTCACGGGATTGGAGTTGTGCCGAAAAATGTCCCACGAAATTCAATCATATTCGCCCACCACCCTTTTTTTTAACGTAAAAGCATGCAAAAAGACAGAATTACCCATTCCATCCTTCTATGGAACATTCTCTCCAGCTGTCCTGTCTAATATGGACGCTACGAAATATAATTAATGCCCTCCAAATTCAGAAATTAGAAAAATCCCCCATCTCATTTTGCAAAATTGACTCGCCCGAGTTACCTTGTCAAACATTATAGCTTTGTTTTTTTTTTTTTGTTAATGGTATCTCTGGTGCACGCAGGAGATAGCAGAGGAAGAACTAGAATGGATATCGAACAAAGACTCGTTCCCCGAAGTGGAAACATTCGTCGACATCCTCTCGGGGCACCCGGGAAGCCTATCCAAGCACCACAGCCCCGTGTCGGTACTTGAGAGCAGCACCACCAGCACCCACAGTAACAACAGCAACAGTAACAGCACGACTCTTATGAGCTGCTGCGGCAGCCTCAAGGTGCCCGTGCGTGCGCGCAGCAAGCGACGTCGGACGCGCCGCCGCGACATGCCGTGCCAGCTGCAGCACTGGTGGACCCGCCAGCAACCCAGTAGGAAGCCCAAACCGGTGTCCGCCACCACGATTGGGAGGAAGTGTCAGCATTGTGGGGCGGAAAAGACCCCACAATGGCGGGCGGGGCCGGCCGGGCCCAAAACGCTCTGCAATGCTTGCGGAGTGCGGTACAAGTCCGGCCGGCTCGTGCCCGAGTACCGCCCGGCCAGCAGCCCAACGTACTCAGCAGAGGAGCATTCGAATTCGCACAGGAAGATACTGGAGATGAGGAAGCACAAGTATACGGGGATGGGGATGGGAATTGGAATGGTAGTGAAGCCTGTGGATAAAGGGTAGGGTAGGATAGGATAGTGGTGAGTTTGCTAGTACTTTAATCTTATATTTGTCACATTTTTAGCATAGGTAGGAGTTAGGGGTTTGTTGTAATGCGGGGGTTAGATAGTTAGTGAAAGTTCTTTTTGTGTTGGGGGAATTTTTGGTCTTTAGTGTGTTTGGTTATGCTATAGACTAGAAACACAAGATAGTGTTCTTTGGCTTTTGCCCAATTTAATTCTTTTTTGCTCTATTGCTTGGTTTGGAGATGATGGAATTGGGGAAAACTATTGTGGAATGCTGCATTTGGAGGCTTTGGTTGAGAGAAGTGGTTGTTAAGCTTGATTAGTTTGAACTAACTTAGCTTTGATGGATGGATGGATGAAATCCTTTTTGCTTCTTAAATACCAATACAGGGTATTGTAAGTTTTTCTTCTTCATGGCTCGCTTTTTTGGCTTGTTGGTGTTCTGACGTGTGTTGTATATTGTGCTTTGTCTTAGAAAGTTTTTATTTGTATGCCAAAGCATTGTTCAATTGCAACTTCTAGGCAGCAGCATGTGGGCGTCAATGAAGGAGTCGTTCAATGGAAGAATCGAGGAGTAGTCGGTGCAGATGAATGGACTGGTAAAATTATTCTAAACTCTCTCAGTATTTAGATGCTGTGGCATGTGCGTCATTGGAAAGCGTATACCTGAATCTATCAGAATTGTCGTATGGCATGCATGCATTACAAGGAGCAGCATAGGCTTAAGCTTAACAAAAGAAGATCCAAAGGGTGGTTCTCTATTGTTTTCTTAACGTTCATTGCTAGGGTTTTGGTCACTCAAAGCAACACATGTTGTATAAACATACAGCCAACATTGTTATGAATCTGCAGAAAATTGCTTGCTCGGAAGGTTGGTTTGCGTTCAACGGTCTTCCCTGTCAAGAGCAGAGTTGAGGTGCAGTTTTCAGACGAATCTCTCTCAATGTTTAGATCATGAAAAGAAATAGTTGGCATACTTTTTTGAAGGCTTGGTTTGTGATTGAAATTCTCCATTGGATTAATTGGTGAAAAATGATTCTGATGGATGATTCTAGTTGGACACTAGGAGGCAGTGTTGACTTCCCAACATTTCACAGGAGGAATGAGGAAAAGGAATGGAAATTGTTTTGTTCTTAGAAGGAAAGGACAAGACTTGTAATTGACTTCCTCTCTTGAAGCGTTTCACAAGTCGGAAGCATTATTCCTTTCCTTTTCTTTCACGTTGCCTTATGAACAATTAGATCGTAAGTTTCGAAAGGGCAAGGCAAAACTGATGGTGACACATTCTGCGCTAGAGTAAATGTATGGGAATCTAACCAAGTGGGGGTGATGGTTCTGCACACTGCTTCTTCAAATGGTTTACAATTTGAGGCCCGTTTGTTTAATATTTTTGGTCCAAAAATACTCGGTTGAAAATATTTTTCGGAAAAAGTATACATTTTTCGCTGGTTGTTTGCAACCCTGAAAATGGTTTGAAAATATTTTTTGGCGTTTGGCTCATATTAAAAATTGCCAAATGTTTTTTTTTATATTTTTATATAATTTGAGGAACTGTGAGAAAGAGCAAGATAGTGAAAAGGATTTGTCGATAAAGAGAGATTGAGAATATAAAGTTTTTGGGGGTGGAATTAAGATTCAGTACAATTACATGTTCATATTGTTTGTAGTTTGAGTAGACAATTGTGAGAGAGCTTGCTCGGGATTGTGAGAGAGTGACGAATAATGGTTTACGAAGAAGAGAAGTGTAAACTATTTTATGCCTTACGAAGGTTATTTTTATTTTGTGGTTGACCAATATTTTTCGTTGCACAAAACACTCAAAAATAACTTAAACGGTGTTTCTCATAGGGGGGGAAAAGATTGTTAAATTGAAATGGTCTTACAATATAGTTTTCTTTCAAATTGATTCATACACCATAGTTATTAAATTGACATATGTTTAAAATGCATTTGATTATCATATGCATTTTTAATAGAGTATCTAATTCTCCTATCCATTTTTTAAAATGCATATAAGAATTACATCTATTTTGGGGATACATGTCAGCTTAATATGCTAGATTGAAATAAAGTATTCCAACCTAATTTGGAGAAGCACTTTTTCCCAATTTTTATACTCTCACATGCATTTTGGACACACTTCAGCTTAATAGACAAGATTGAAGAAAATTCATTCGACCTAATTTGAAGAAAATTTTTTCTGTTTATATCTTCACAAGTATTTTGGACAGAAAATTCTTCCAACTTTATTTGGAGTAAAACTTTTTTAAGTCTATATTCTCACATACATTTTGAATACATTTCATCTCAATTTTCTCGACCTAATTTAATGAAAAACTTGATCAGTCAATAAAAATAGTTAATTTAGATGGATTTGTTGCTCATCTAGCTTGACATGTTTGCAACCCGAACTGTAGTCATTCCCACCGAAACAAAAGAGAAATAATTATAGAAGTGCAACATTTGTTTCCTACTTGTGTGTATTGACCATGAATTCAATTTTTACTATTAAGAAAGAAAAAAAAAAAAAAAAAAAAAAGTAATAACATTTGTTTAAGTGTAAAAATACCATTTAGGTTTGTAGTTGAGCCGAGCTGAGTCAAGTATTACACGTTTGAGTTCGGTTCAGTCGCATCAGATTTGGATTCGAATTTGGCTCAAATTCAAGCTGAGTTTGAAGTTTTGTTCAGTCTCGAGTCAAGTTCTAATTGAATACTCAATCAGCTCGAGCCCGATAAGGCGATAAGACTTCTTTTTTTTTTTTTTTTTTTTTTTATTAATCGAGAATCTAGAGTTATAGCCACCTTAGCAGATCATAAGGGAATCTTTTTCATTGACAAGGGCATTGGCCAACATTTTGAATTTGAGTCATGCTCTCTACTTTCCAACTCCTTGAGTCGGATTAATTAAAGATGGCTTCTTTCTGAATTGGTTGGTCGGTGCCATGTCAGCGTTATACGTGTCTTCCACTTTCCTATGCTGCCTACCCTCCCCATACCTCGCCACAAACAAAACGTGTGGATCTCTCATGTCTCATGTCTTACTTTATGTCCTTTCCTACCCACCAAAAGAGAGGAAAATTAAAGTTTATTTCTACCCAATGTGGGATTTCATCAAACGAATTCCTTTGATGTACCATGTTATGTGCAGACTAATGGCTATGAATAGATGTAATTATTTAAAAGAAAAAAGATAATTAGATGAATCAACTAGTTTTTTTAATAGATAATCTATCAGTTAGCAACAATAAAAAGAACTTTAAAAACCAACAAATACCGTCTAGACTCTGCTTTAATCCAAAGCACAATAAGTTATCTATACAACAAGTAGAGATTTCTTTCTTTTTTTTTTCTTTCTTCATTCATCCATAAAAAGAGCAATCATCTCTTTTGTGAGAACCATGAATAATAAGAGTTCTTTTGAGAGTTTGAGTGTTTTCTTTCGCATTGTGTTTCTCATGTAATAGACAACATCTCTCCCGGATCAAATGGTAAAATAATATATTAAAAAAAAAAAAAAAAAAAAAAAAGAGTAGAAAGAAAACATTTTGTAGTGACAGAATAAGATTTGTGATGATATATTAATCATTTTAAATTAAGATAACATTAATTAGGTTTGATTTGATTCCACACTTTGTATGCTTGAAAGAAGCATACAGATTTTCAAAGGCTAATTGTTGTTCACACTACAAGTAAAAGACTAGCATAAGAGTGGAGATGTATGGATAAAAACTCCCATTCACATATATGAATGTGGTCCAACTCCATCCATCTCATTTATCTAGTGTCATTTGTACGATTCCACTAACAATTTAATTTCATCATAGTGGTTGCTTGATGTTACAGTATTGAGAATTTCTGTGTCTCTCATCTATTTCTATCGATATTTTTTTCTTCTTTAAATTTAGCATTAAATTTGTAAAACCAACGTGATGGAAGATGGATAAGAGATAGAAGAATAACAAGTCTAATACTCCGTCTTTGTCGATTGAAATTACAATTTTCTTCTCATAGGGGATTAGGCAATCAATAAAACCTTCTGGATGGATAATAGATTTTTGTCAGTCATTTATGGAATCAAATTTATGATTTAGTCCCTAATTGCATGCTTCATTAATAGAATCCTTGTGCAAATACTCTTTCTATTACTTTTTTTTTGTTTTTTTTTTCTTTTTTCTAATTGAATAAAGAAAAATGATACAGGGGAGGATCTTTCTTGTTTTTGATCCAAATGGAAGAGAGAATGAGAAATCTTATGAGAATGCTTCCAAAAACATAATTGGAAGCGGCCAATTTAACTAAAGCATGTGCCCTAAAATTGGCATATCGAGACACTTTCAAAGCATTCTAACTTTGAAATGAAGAAAAAACTAAACTAATATCCGAAATATAGTTTGCAAAAGACCAATAAGAAAAAAGAGCAGGGTTATTAATAACTAAAATAACAAGGAGAGCATCTCTTTCTACCGAGAGAAGACCCAAACTCAAAGAAGCAGCCAAACGAACCACCAAAAGGGTTGCATGAGCTTCACCTTACAAAACATTTGTGGAAACTAGTTTCTGAGTAGCAGCTGCAAAAATGGAACCATTTTCATCACTGATCACCGCTGTAACAACAGCAAATGAGCCTCTCACTGCAACATCAAAATTCCCTTTTAACCAACCTGCTACCCGAGGCGTCAAAATTCCCTTTTAACTGTTCCAATTACTTATTAACCTATATATGTTAGGTTTCCAAAATTCAAACTCAACCATACCCACTTGTGAGCCCAATTTACAGGTTAGTATTGTTAGAATTTCTATAGAGTAATGCTAAAAATTAAATTTTTCTTTCACAATGCTTACGTGCCTATTCAACTCAAACAGGTCTTTGTGATTTTTTTTTTTTTCTTTTTCTTTTTTTATAGGTAGCACCTAACTTATTCAGAGCTCCATACCTACTCTTTCATGGCCACACCCAAGGATGTGGTCCTGTGGATCTCCATTTATTTGTCACTTGCATGTGCAGTTGATGATTGATGATGATGATGATATACATATCTTGGTTGAATTTCGCAATGGGCTGAGGTTTTTCTTAATGGGTCCCTACAGAGCTGGTTAAAGGTCCAGGACCCACAAGACTATTAGCCCCACTAAATACATATGGAGTTGGCATACAAATCCTGATTAGCTTTACTTTTTGTTTAATTATAAATCTTCCTTTTTTTTTTTTTTTTTAAGGGTACAATCCACTTAATCCCCTCAAACTATCATCCCAATGACAATTTACCCTATAAACTATCAATTGCAATAATTTACCCCACAAACTACCAAAACAATGACATTGTACCCCAAATTTTAACAAAATGAAGAAATTACCTTTACTAAAATAAAACAAAATAAAATGCTAAAATTTAATTTTTTTTTCAAAATTTTAAGGGTATTGTTGTCTTATTAAAAATTCTATAGGGGTAATTTCATCATTTTGTTAGCATTGGGGGGCATTGTCATTATTTTGGTAGTTTAAAACTTTAAAAGGTAAATTGTCGCAATTGATAATTTGAAGAGTAAATTATTATTGGGATGATAGTTTGTGGGGATTAAGTCGACTTTACTCTTTTTTAAAATTCACGTGATAATTCAAATAATATTTTTCTTTAATAATTGGGAGGCAAAAACAAGATTCGACTAGGGATTTGGATTTAACGCGTTGACGGTGGAGTCAAGGTAAAGCTTGGGAGATGTAGCCCTTAATCAAAGGGGTCAAAGTCAGTTAATTAAACTAATTTTCTTAATCAAGAATCGGTGATTGCACTGAAACCCATACAAAAAAAAATAGCGTGGAATAGAATCAAAAATCAAAATTTTATCTTATTCTAAGAGGAATCATAGTTGGGCAAGTGTATTTCTCAGTTAAAATAAAGAAGAAATAAGTTGTTTTCACACCTGTAATATGAAAAAGGAGACGTGGGCAGCGGCGGCAGTGGCGACGGAATGTCGGCCCGGCCCACCCAAGCTCTTAAATTATTATTTTTTACATGGGCTGGCCAGTTCAATCATTTTAAAAAATAAATTCATCAGTGAATTTTTTTTTTTTTTTTTTAAGCAATTGTCTGATTGTTGGAACATATATGTGAATTAATCCATTAGGAAAAAGAAACGAGCTTCATGTGAACATAGCACCAAATTGTTGAATAGGGTTTTTCTTTTTCCTCGGGATAGTGCATGGCTAGGGCCCTCTCGAGACCTTATGATTTTCTTTTTTCTCGAGATAGTGTTTTTTGGGTGGATTCTTAGTCGTAGGTGGATATTAATTTTTAAAAATTAAATGAGAGAGATAAGTGTCATTTTTTTATTTTTGTCTTTTTTTTTTAAAAAAAATAATATTTATTTAAGGCTAGAAAAAAAAAAATACCATGAGAACACCTAATAGGACTTGAAAAATCAAAGTCATACACCAACATCAATTCAGTGAATTGACGTCCACTTTGAGTTCTTTTCCTTGTGCAATTAGATCAAAGCCCAAAAGGGTAATAATTAGTTTGAAAATGGACCTATACGGAAAATAAACTAGGTCCAATGAATTTAGGATACTTGTTATCTCATGATTTGTTCTAAGTTACCATTAACTACAACTTATTTAACTAAAAAGTTATAATCGCACTTTTAGTATTTATTTTGATTAATCAGGAGCTCTCTTTAGTTGTTATAATTGCATTTGACCATTCCATGAAATATCCACAGTGAAATTAAAGCCAAAATAAATTTATTGTTTTTTTTTTTTCATTGTCTCTTAATCTTTGACTCCCCGATTTAATATCTTGATAATTTTCATACTCTTAAAATCATATTTCAGGTAATAACCCCTTACTAAAAGACTCAAGCCCGAGATTTAGAGTAATCAATTTTCATTAAATTTATCTTAACGGGTGTGTTCCTATCTCTTTGGTTTCAATCAAAGTGATTATGAATTCCATTTTGAGTAGTGCTCCCACAATGCTATATGTGATGACCCAACACATCATAATTTTAACCATAAAATGTCTCACTCTTAAATGCATCAAAGTAACCTATACTTTACATTTGCGTTCACATTCGTTCCAAAATTGAGAGCCAGTGCTATAAGCAATTGCGGGTTCAAGTTATTTGATTGACAACATATCAATCAAAATTAAGTCTCAAAGTGATTATGAATTTCATTTTGAGGAGTAGTATTCCTACAATGTTATATGTGACCTTCCAACACATCAAAATTTTAACCATGAAAGATTTAACTCATAAATGCATCAAAGTGACATATACTTTATATTTGAGTTCACATTCCTATTAGAATTGAGAGTCAATATTATAAGTAATCACGTGTTCAAGTTATTCGATTGACAATAGTTTATAAAGTAAAAACCCGCATGGTCCAGTTTTGCATTATAATCACACAAACATATCAATCAAAAAGTATCAACTTCAATAACAACCTGATATGAACTGTTCATTTTAAATGAACAATCTTAATAATGCATGTAAGTATTACATGAAATGAAATATCGATCCATTATTAGGATAACATTAAGATAAGAAGTATAGACCTCTATTGGTCTCCTCCTTTCTTTTATTTTTGGTAAAAAGAAAAGGCAAAAAAAAGCAGTTCAATACCAATTCCATATGATATAAAAAAAGATTTGATTTGTATTTTTCTAATAGATGGATATTATTATTATTATTATTATTATTATTTTTAAAAAGAAACTAATCCTTATTTTTCTCACCCAATTTTTATTTTTATTTTATAAAAAAAAAACAACGCAAGAAAAACGCCCAACATATCAAATCCATAAAGAAAAAGTTGGGTAGGGAAAAAGATGGGTACCCGTATTATAGTGGAGATGAGCCAACCCAAAGAAAAATAAGAATATTCACATGATCACATATCTAGAAGAACTAGGGGAGTCCAACAGTCTTCCACATTCTCCTAAATTTCCACAATCTCATGTGGGGGCCATGGATTTTACCTTTCAAGATTACATGATTAGTCGTCAGACTGATAACCACAAAATGTGGACCGTCTGATGGGGACATCAACCAAGTGGGTAGACAGCATAGGAAGCCATCTCACCCCAATTTGTGAAGACTGGTGGGGCCGTGGGGGCATGCCTATGATCATAGCTAAATGCCCCACTTCCTGTTTTTGGTCTTCTCTTCCAACTGAAATTGACCTAAAATGTGGTCGTTATAATTTTGATAAATATAAATCCATTTTTTTTTTCCCTTTATTCATCTTAAAATATTTTGAAATTGTTATATTTACTTGTTTAATCAAAATGTTTATCATTTGAGATAGAACAAAAATAGTATTTTATCATGAGCCTTATAAAAAATAAAAAATAAAAAAAATACAAGATTATGTACACAATACCAAAAAACATATCTCTAGATTCTATTTAACAAGTAATCGTGGTCAAACAAAAAACATTTTTAGCATTTTTCGGTGTTTGATACCGTGAAAAATTATGGTCAAATCAAAAACATTTTCGGTTAATTAGAAAACATTTTTTAATTTTTGTAAAATGATTTTTCTTTTTTAAAATTGTAAACTATTTTATGAGTTTGAACTTCTCATTTTTTTTTTTTTTTTGACATGTCTGCATAAGAAGGGGAGGGTGATTCGAATTAGTAACCTCTGCTTCATGAGACGTAGTCTCAGCCGATTGAGCTACCTTTTGGAGATTGAACTTCTCCTTCTTAAATAACTGGAGTTTAGGGTTGAATCATTATTAAAAGTGGTCGACTTTTTCACAGCCGCTCAATTTCTGTACCAGCCAAATGCCGAAATTTATATATATATATATATATATATATATATAAAACATTTTGTTGAAATTTTTTTGATACTGCATCTTCATTCCACCAATTGAAATTCTTTGTACAATGATAACAACTTTAGGGCATCATTGATTCACGACAGTATATTCTGCATCTTTTGAGAAAAAGAAAATAAAAAACCAAAGAAGAAGAAAGATAACTTTTTAAACAATTCAATTATTTTTGTTGTCTTTTTCTTTTTAGCATTGATTTAAAAACAAAACATTCATCTTTTCTATCACCTAAAAAATAGTATGAAATTATTTTATATAAATATTTTAAAAGCATTTGATGCGGTAAAGTATGAAATAATTCATGCTAACATGAATCTGTGGAATCTAAAAATAATTCGTTGACTACTTGGCGGCAAGATTAGAGGTAGAGAGGGTATGACTGGGCAACACCAGAGAGGCCGGGTGTACTGATGGTTACAGGGGAGGACAAACCAAAGCAGCAATCCATGTAAAGAAAATCCCAAAATTTTCTCAAGAAAATCATCTCTCTCACTCTCAAAAGTTGACAGTTTTTTCTTAACTTTTTCAAGCACTAAAAAAGAGAGAAACTTATACATAGCCCTCCACTCACAGAGAGAGAGAGAGAGAGAGAGAGAGAGAGAGTCGGCCATAACAGACCAAATGGCACATTAGAGAGAGAGAGAGAGAGAGAGGGAATGGAAGCAGGCTTGTCGGCCATTAGAGCTTCAACGGAGAGCTCTCGCCCATCCCTTTGAGCCCACCTGAAGACCCTTCACGAATCACGACACAAATCGAGACTGTAGCATAAAGTCTCGGCTTTGCAACTTTTTTTAATAGAATAATAACAAGGAAATCTCTCTCGGATTCATTGCACTTTGAGTTCCCGGGCTGAAAAGCCGCAAAAAGGGCTGGAGATTTTTCGGATTCTCTTTACAACTGTTAGTTATTTAAAAAAAAAAAAAAAAAAAAAAAATTGGGTCAAAATCTTGGCCTGTGGATTGAGGATCCCCACCATTTGTGAGAAAAAAAAGCGAACTGGGTTTGTTTGTTTTTGCCCTTTGATTCATGAATTCCACGGTATTCAGTTTGTCATCGCAAGAGGGAATGTGTTGGCAGTGGTGGACGTGCTGCTTTTATCATCTTTTGTTTGATGAGTGATTATGGGCTCTGAGAGGTATGTTTTATATTCTCTTATCTTTGTTGGGATTTTTCAATTTTGAGAAGTGATTTTTCGGTGGTTTTGTAACGACCTGGCTTCTTTGGATGATTGAATTTCTGGGTTTTTGTTGGAAATGTTATTTGGTTTGTTAAGTTTCTGAATTTTGACTTCTTGTGTACTTTCACTTGATGGGGCTATCAGTGTTTCGTTTGTCTTTTAATTGCTCTTAGGTTGGTCTTTTGGTTCTTTTGGATGATTGAATTGAATTTATGGCTCCATTTCTCAATTATCCGTCTGTTGAGTTATTTGAATGCAGAATTTGAGTACACTTTCATATAATTGATCTATCACTCTTTTGTATGTGTGCTTGAATTTTGTACCCCGAGGATGGCTTGTCAAAGGCTGGTTCATGACTCCATTGACATTCTGTTGTCATTTTCAAAATCCAATTACCTTCTTGTAATTGTGAAATGTGATTATTTTTTTTTGTTAATGCTATGGTATGCAATCTGAAGCAGTTATGCACGTGCAGGTGTTAGTTATCTACTTCTGTCATAGTTTTGATCAAGTGGAGGGCCATAAAATGTCAGGGAATATCAATTCAAGGAGCATTCTGGGATTGAGGTTTGTCAGTTTCCTGTTTGTTACTTCTATACTTGTTTCTTCTTCAGAGGGGTTGAATTCGGAGGGGTTCTACCTCCTAGACCTGAAATATAGTCTTCGTGATCAATCTAACCTTTTGAAAAGTTGGAATCCCAATGATCAAACACCATGTGGATGGTCTCGTGTGAATTGCTCTTATGGCAATCATCCGGTTGTATTCTCGCTGGACTTAAATTCAATGAATCTTTCAGGAATCCTGAGCCCTAGCATTGGTGGTTTGGTCCATCTGAAAAAGCTTGATCTTGCTCGTAATGGATTAACTGGAGAAATACCTAGGGAGATTGGAAACTGTTCCGCGTTGGAATCTCTTTCTTTGAATAATAATCAGTTTGTTGGGCAAATTCCTGCTGAGTTGGGGAAGCTGTCTTATTTAAGAAGCTTGAATATATGCAACAATAAAATCTCTGGTCCTATTCCAGAGGAGTTCGGAAATTTGTCTGCGTTAGTTGATTTTGTGGCATATACCAACAATCTAACAGGCTCGTTGCCTCGTTCCATTGGGAATCTTAAGAGTCTAACTACATTTAGGGCTGGGCAAAATGCTATTTCTGGTAGCATACCGGCCGAAATAAGTAGATGTGAGAACTTAAAATATCTTGGTCTTGCCGAAAATAGGTTACAAGGGGAAATACCAAAGGAGATTGGGATGCTTGGGAGGTTGACAGATCTGAAAATAGAGACTAACCAGCTTTCAGGGTTTATCCCCAAGGAACTCGGGAACTGTACGAGCCTTCAGACTCTTGCTTTGTATGATAATGTTCTAGTGGGATATATACCTAAGGAGATTGGGAACCTCAAATCTTTAAGGAATTTGTACCTCTATAGGAATAAGTTGAATGGAACAATTCCGAGTGAGATCGGGAATCTTTCTTTGGCATTAGAAATTGATTTCTCGGAGAACTATTTGATAGGTGACATCCCCTCTGAGTTCAGCAAGATAACAAACCTTAGCTTACTATTCCTTTTCGAGAACCAGCTTAGAGGTCTTATACCGAATGAGCTCACTACCTTGAGGAACTTGACAAAGCTTGACCTATCAATTAATTTTCTCCAAGGTCCCATTCCTTTCGGGTTTCAGAATTTGAGTAACTTGACCCAGTTACAGCTTTTTGATAATCTCTTGATTGGTGGCATTCCTCAGGAGCTTGGTCTTCATAGCCAACTTTGGGTGGTAGATTTCTCAGTTAACCAGCTATCAGGAAGAATACCTCCTGATCTTTGCCGACATTCTAGACTGGCTTTGTTGAATCTGGAATCTAATAAGCTGTATGGAAATATCCCAGCTGGGGTATTGAACTGTCAATCATTGGCCATACTTCGGCTGGTTGGAAACAGGCTTACTGGGAATTTTCCAATAGAGTTGTGCAAATTGGTGAACCTTACTGCTGTTGAGTTGGATCAAAACAGGTTTGGTGGTCCAATTCCTCCAGAAATTGGAAGCTGCCAGAAGCTGCAGAGACTTCATATTGCACACAATAACTTTACGTCAGAGTTGCCCAAGGAAATAGGAAGTCTGTCTCAATTGGTGACTTTTAATATTTCATCAAACTTGCTCACGGGACAGATTCCACCTGAAATTGTTAACTGCAAGATGCTTCAACGACTTGATCTCAGTGAAAATAGTTTTACAGATGCATTACCAAATGAGCTTGGAATCCTTTCACAGTTGGAGCTTCTCAGATTATCAGAAAATAATTTCTCCGGAAACATACCTTCCACACTGGGAAAACTCTCCCGTTTGACAGAGTTGCAGATGGGCGGCAACTCATTTTCTGGTGAAATACCTCGTGAGTTGGGTTCCCTTTCAAGCTTGCAGATTGCATTGAATCTCAGTTATAATATTCTCACTGGGAGAATACCACCAGAGCTTGGAAATCTTAATTTACTGGTATACCTCCTCCTCAACAATAATCAATTGAGTGGTGAAATTCCCAGAACATTTGGAAACTTGTCGAGTTTGTTGGGGTGCAATTTCTCATACAATAACCTTACTGGACCTATACCTTATGAATCACTGTTTCAGAGCATGACCATCAGCAGCTACATTGGGAACGAAGGGCTTTGTGGTGGCCCTCTGAAAGCTTGCGGTGGAGATTCATCTTCTCCCATAAAAAGTTATGATGCTCCTCGGGGTAAAATCATTACAGCAATTGCAGCTGCTGTAGGTGGGGTTTCTCTCATTCTGATTGTGATTATTTTATATTTCATGAGACGTCCAGCAGAGACAGTTCCTTCCTTGCAGGATAAAGAGATTCAATCTCCAGATTCAGATATCTACTTTCCTCCAAAAGAGGGTTTCACTTTCCAAGATCTGGTTGAGGCCACGAACAATTTTCATGACAGCTATGTTGTTGGAAAGGGAGCTTGTGGAACAGTTTATAAAGCAGTTATGCCTTCTGGACCGACTATTGCTGTTAAGAAGCTAGCATCTAACAGGGAGGGGAACAACATCGAGAACAGTTTTCGGGCTGAGATTTCAACTCTTGGGAAGATTAGGCATCGCAATATTGTGAAGCTATATGGTTTTTGCCATCACCAGGACTCCAATCTGCTTCTCTATGAGTATTTGGCTAGGGGCAGCTTGGGTGAAATGCTTCATGGGGATTCTTGTAGTTTGGAATGGCCAACTCGGTTCACAGTTGCTCTTGGAGCAGCTGAAGGTCTTGCTTATTTACATCATGATTGCAAACCAAGGATTATTCATCGTGATATAAAGTCCAATAATATTCTAATTGATGATAGCTTTGAAGCCCATGTTGGTGACTTTGGTTTGGCAAAAGTAGTTGACATGCCTCAATCTAAATCAGTGTCAGCAGTTGCAGGATCGTATGGCTACATTGCTCCTGGTAAGCTTCCTTTCAAACCCTTTTAGACTCGCTACAAATACTGTCTGATTATTTTTAGTTTATAAGAATATTTCTGATAAAAGGAGTTGTTGGTATAAGCATTTAGTTATCTGTCCTAGTCATCATAGGGCATCTTTGATTCATGTAATATGACACTTTCATAGTGACATATAGAAAAAGCAATACTAATCAAGTTTGGCTCTGAGGCAATCTCTCTCTCTCTCTCTCGCTCTCTCTCTCTCTCTCACACACACACACACACACACACACACACACACATGTATTGCTTAATTAAGTCATACTTTTCGGGTATTACAATGTGGAGAATTAATTACTTCTAAATGATTGAAATATTTACTTTCTTCATGCAGAATATGCATACACTATGAAGGTTACAGAAAAATGTGACATCTACAGCTATGGGGTTGTTCTATTGGAGTTGCTGACTGGGAAAACTCCTGTACAACCACTAGATCACGGGGGTGATCTTGTCACATGGGTGAGAAACTATATTCGGCATCATTCCTTGACATCTGGGATACTTGACCCCAGATTGAATCATGAAGAAAAAAGTACGGTCGATCACATGCTTACTGTCTTAAAAATTGCTTTGATGTGCACAAGTATGTCCCCTTTGGACCGACCCTCAATGCGACAAGTTGTCGTAATGCTGATGGAGTCTAATGAGTGAGAAGGGAACTTTACTGTCTCACAATTATGACCTTCCCTGAAAGTTGATGCCTCCTGTAAGTAAGTGACTGTTTCAAGTTTCTATTAACTGAAATGATTTTTCAGTGCTGATTCTTCCTCGTATTTTTTGAAACAGCAAAAAATATACTCTCTTGTACATTTTTTTGGTAAAAAAAATTATCATTACTGGATTTCTGCTTTCAGTTTATGGGGTTTTGACGTTTCTCTCAAATACTGTATTTCCTTTTGCAATTGATACAGTATGATCACTCAGGTGTACAGCTGTTCCACTATTCTATGTGTATGTTAAAGCTTCTCAAGTTAATTAATTAGTTAAAAGATGACTATCTTTATATTTAAGTATATAACACTTCCAAGGACGTGAATAATTTATTTCTGATTATGGTGAAGAACACCTTTACATCTGACATAATGTTCTAAAATGACCTGTGTATACTTCTGAAATCTGATGGGGGGGGATTGTGCATGACTTGATACACATAATGAAGAATAGCTTTGGCCTAGTCATAGATGGTATACAAGATTCATAGAATTGGTTGTTCTGTTTCGATAACTACAAGTCAAATTAGGAGTTAAAATGTTTAACAAATTTGGGAAGATGTATTTTCAAGCACTTCAAGTTAAAATAATTTTTGAATCCTTAATTGTGATATATTGTTTCTCCTGTCACTGTTTCAATGTATGAGATTATCTATAGTACTACTAAGTGATGTGAGGTTTTGGTTTGCCATAGGGCAAGGGTTTATCTCCTGGTCTTAGACCTGAGGAGGAGGGTCGGGAAACATAGGAGAAGTAGAGAGAAGAGGGGATTAACATAATGGCTCCCCCTCCCAAACTCACAACAAAGCCAAAGTAATGAACTGGCGTCCCCGAGAAGGTTTCTTGAATTCGGGAGTGGGTGATATAGAGTATGTCTCCAATCAAAAAAGAGAATCATTGAAGGGGTCAATAAGGGAGTGGGTGGTGAAGGCACTGTGCAAGAGGAGGGAAGCAAGAGGGGGGATAAGGGTAGTACTACTAGTAGGGGTAAAAAGTTGGGCGGTTAATGCCCGCTAACTGCTAACTATACTAACCGTTAATCACTAACCGCTTTTGAAGACGGTTAGCAAAAATCGCTAACCGCCTAGGCGATTACAGTTAGCTTTAAGTTTTTTCAAAACCGCTAACCGTTAACCGCTAATCGCCTATATATATATATATATATATATCGTTTTTGTATTTAAAATTTTAAATATATATAAAAATTTATAAACGATGTCGTATATAGTATGATATTATCGTATTACCATAGAAATGACATCGTTTTGTTTTTTTTTTTTTAATTTAAAATTTTAAAATTTTTTCTTTTAAAAAGCGGTTTGCAGTTATTAGAGTTACTAACCGCCTAGATGGTTAGCGGAGGCAGTTAGTCGATTTTACTAACCGCCTAAGCGGTTATGGTTAACGATTTTAACCAATAACTGCTAATAGTAACCGCCTTTTACCACTAGGTAGTAGGTAGAAAATGAGTCGAGTATGGGGACAAGAGCAAGGAGAGCAAAACCATGATGTAATGGTGGTGGCTGGGGCCTAGACTCGCCAATCATTATGAATCTCATAAGCTGGAACTGCTGAGGACTTGGGAATTCTTGGACAGTTTGTGACATTTTCTAATTGGTTAAGGATACGCAGCCCAAAATTTTACTCATGGAAACAAAAATTTAGAGAAATAGATTCCCATATTTGAGAAGTAAGTTGGATTTTGAGAGGATGTTTGTGTAGATTGTGTAGGGTTAGTGGGAGCCTAGCACTCCTATGGAAAGAAGAAGTTGAGTTGGAGATTCAAAAATATTCTATCTGACACATCAATGCGGTGGTTAAAAATGTAGGGATGGATTTTCAATGAAAATTCACAGGATTCTAAGGAAATCTAGAGGCAACATAGAAAGAGGAAGGGCGGTGCCATGGGTGTGTGTAGCTGATAGACAAATGGAGGTATTTCAAGAAGCGGTGGAAGAGTGTCAACTAAGTGAATTAGGATTCAACGGGTCAAAGTTCACTTGTAATAATCGAATGGACCACAATTTTACGAAGAGAGACTTGACAGAGCGGTAGCTAACTTAGGATGGTGTGAAAAATATGGGGTAGTTGAAGTTATGGTTTTGGCAGCAAGAAGTTATGATCATTGCCCAATCCTAGTCACTTATGGGAATGGTGGAAGATTTATTTAGAAGAAGAAGGAGAAGTTTTAAATCTAAAGCTAGCTAAATAACAAATATTGTGCCAGAGTCGTAAAGGCAACTTGGAGGGCGGAGGACTAATGTGGAGACAAGTTGAGCAATGTTTAGAGGAGATTGAAGAGCTGCAAACAGCAACTCATCGCTTGGAGCAAAATACGTGTGGTGGGTGGAGTTGATGCTAAAAAAATAAATTAAAACAAGTAGAGGCATTACAAGGGGGGAAGTGTCAAAGTTGGTGGGATTGATTAAGCAACTTCGAAGGGAGATTGATGACATTTTGGAGAAAGAAGATATGAATTGGAAACAAAGTGCAAAAGAGAATTGGCTTCAGAATGGAGACAGGAACACAAAGTTTTACCATATGTGTGCAAATCAGAGACGAAGAGTAAACTATATCAGCCATGTGGTTGATGAAAGGGGAAACTGGTGCACAACTTCAGATGAAGTTTGTAGAGCGTTCATTGAATATTACCATCATTTTTTTCTCTACATTGGAGGTGCATGCTGCTCAATAAATGAATGAGCAGTTGATGAAGGAGTTCATTGCGGTGGAAGTCAATTGGGCTTTATTTCCGATATCTCCGGTAAAGGCCCCAGGACTCAATGGTTATGCAGCATGTTTCTACCATAAATATTGGGCAATTGTAGGCAATGAGGTACGTCAATTCTATCAATGTCACACACATTGCACTTATTCCAAAAGTCAAACAACCCTCCAAAGTTACTGATTTTAAACCTATCAGTTTGTGTAATGTCTTGTATAAAATAGTGTCCAAGACTCTAAGGTACTAGCAAATAGACTAAAAAAAATTCTTCCCCACATTATTACTCAAATCAAAGTATGTTCATATCTGGGAGACTCATTACAGATATTTTTTACCTGCTTATGAAACCCTACATATTATGAGAAAAAATTTACAACTATAGAGAAAAAAAATTATTTAGGTCTCCCAAGAAATGTAAACTATTTTCTAAAGATAAATAAAAATATATTTTTCTTAATTTCCCTTTTATTTTATTTGAAAATTAGGGATATCTTTTCAGTATCTTGATGCTTTGGAAAAAATAAATAGAGTGCTCCAATTTGGATTTAAGCACATCTTTTTAACTTGCTTGACCTTTTGAGAAGAATAAGTTTAGAAAGTCATATATTCGGATTTTTTTTTTGATAAGTAATGAAGTTTATATTATTAAAAAGTGTAAGGTGCCCCTAAGTACATAGATAGTATACACAAGAGGCTCCAAACGAGCAAGAAACCCAAACGAAACAGCAAGACTACCCACAAAACCAAACACCCAACAAGCCCTGAAAATCAAAATCCTCAAAACAACAGAGCTTGACACCCCCCAAGGCACTCATCGCTAGAAAGTGTGAGTCTTACTTTTCCCCGGCCTAGAGGATGCTCCCTTAACATCATAGTTGATGGAGCACTCTAGGTTCCTAAGCTCCTTTCTACCCTTAATCTTTTGAGGGGTAACCTTTAAGGTGACATCGATCCCATCACACAAATCCTAGTCCAAATGGGTGGAAATCCCCCAAAGGGTAAGGAAAATCTCCTTCATCCCCACCCCAACAATCATCGTCTTCCCCACCCTAGAAATTTCCGTCCTCTTTTCCATCCAACAACTCCAAAGAAGCCGCACCAAAAGGGACAAGCGGGGCACAAAACGACGACATTGCCTTAGTGATCAAGCTATTGTCCATACACAAAAATATGCTATCCCTCATCTTGCGGTTATAGCATTGCACGAGTTTAGAAGTCAGCAAAGACGGGAGCCCTAAATCAAAAGCCCGAAGCCTTTTAGTATCAAATACTTGAAGCCTTTTAGTCACGACACCCACAGCAACCTCCAACCTAGGAAGCCCTCTCGGAACCAACCCAATAGGAATGGAAGGAGGATGGGTCAAATATGAAGCTTCCTTGCTTGGACCCCCAACGACCGGCGGAAGCACAGGGCTAAGAAAACCACACCGAAGAAGATTCTTCGCCGGCTTAGGGTTCCTTCCATCACTGGGCCGATCCACCACAGAGGAAGAAGTCGAAATCTGAGATTCTAGTGTTATCTAGAAGAAAGTTGACGACAATCTAACACCATCAGCACCAATTCAAAAAATAATAATATGAAGAGGAAGTTAGGCTATCTGGCCTTGAAACTAGATACAAGCAATGCTTATGACAAAGTTGATTGGGGGTTTTTTGGGAGGGAGTCATGAGGAAGTTAGGGTTTGATAATAGATGGATACAATTGATTATATAGTGTATCAACTCATTGTCTTATTATATCCTCATTAATGGTGAGCCAAATGGTAGGATTAGTCCTACAAGAGGTCTAAGATAAGGGGATCTGCTATCTCCATATATGTTTATTCTATGTGCAGAGACACTTAGCTCGCTTCTTCAGCAGGCTGAAAGGTCTGGCGATCAAACTGGGTCCCAATTTTAGAAGAAGTATGAGGTTAAATTATTATTATTAATTTTTTTTGCAAATGACAGTCTCTTTTTTGCAAGGCGAATTCCATTGAGTGGAGTAGGCTACAACTATTATTAAATATCTATGAGAAAGCTTTGGGGAAAAAGTTGAATAAGGAGAAGATGCCTATTTTCTTTAGCAGAAATACTAGTGCGAAACCAAAAGATAGATCCTTCTTGTTTCAAGGGCACAATCTACTAAGAGCTATGATAAATACCTGGGTTTGTCAGCGATGTTAGGAAAGTCCAAAATTAGGATGTTCAAGAGTATTAAAGACAGAATTTGGAGTAGGATGAGTAATTGGAAGATGAAATTTTTGTCGCAAGTAGGGAAAGTGATCCTATTGAAAGCAATAATTCAAGCATTCTCACTTACAGTACGACTGTACGAGTGTCTTCAAGTTACCTAAAGGTTTATGTATAAATATTAATTATGATGGAGAAATTCTAGCGGGGACAATGGGAACAAGAGTCCAAGATCCATCGGATGAATTGGTCTAAAATGGGGACTTCAAAATGTCAGGGGGGGATTGGGTTTCGTGATTTAGAATGTTTCAATAAGGCATTCTTGGCGAAGCAATGTTGGTGAATACTTTAGATTCTAGATTCTTTGGCTGTCAAGATGTTAAAGGTAAACAATTACCTAAGCGGTTCTATCCTGGATGCAAAGTTGGGTTATAGACCTTACGCATGGAGGAGTATTTGGACAGCTCGTGACTTATTCAAGGAGGGACTTATTTGGAGAGTTGGGGATGGGGAGAAAGTTAAAATATGGAAAGATAGATGGATCCCTAAACCAACATGTTACTTAGTACAATTGCCAAAAAGGGTCTTAAATGAAGAAGCAGTAGTGACAAATCTTATTGATAAGGATACAAGGTGGTGGAATATACCCTTGATCAAAGAGGTGTCTGAGGAGGATGAAGTAACAGCAATTTGTCAAATTCCAATTAGTTCCTATAATGGTAGAGACCAACAAATATGGAGGTATACAGAAAATGAGGGGTCCACATTGAAAAATGCCTATCATTTAGAGATGGCGATGGTTGCAAGTGGTAATGGGGAATGCTCATATGTTATTGGGGAAGGTAGTGTCTGAAAGGGATATGGCAATTGAATGCTCCCAATGCAATGAAGGTATTTATGTGGAGGGCTTGTAATAATGCTTTGCCAATGAAAGCAAATATGGCAAAAAGAAAAGTAGTCTTGGATCCTCTATGCTCTATTTGTTGTTTAGAGGTGGAAACTATGGGTCATATTTTATGGAGTTGTGTTGTCGCACGAGATACATGGGGTATGTGTGGTCGGAGGTTACAAAAAAGTTGAAAGGAAGATGAGGAGTTTATTCATGTTGTGGAGGATCCGCAACATAAATTGGAAAATGATGAATTTGAATTAATTATGGTTGTGGCAAGAAACCTTTGATTCAGGAGGAACTCTTTGTTTCATGGGGGAAACTTTAGCCATCCTACTATTTGCTTCTGTTAGGCGGAATGAAAGACGAGAAGGTGGTAATCATGCAAACCAAACTTGGAAAGCCTTTACACGAGGTTTTGTGAAGGTAAATTGGGATGCAAGTTGCAGGCATGGATAAGAACAAAAAGATGGGTATAGGTTTGATTGTAAGAAATTATGTGGGAGAGGTGTTGGCTACTTCGATGGCTCCCAAACCATACATCACTGATCTAGTTGTTGCAGAGACTATGGTGGCTTTGGCAGCTGCAGTGTTTACTAGAGATGTGGGGTTACAAAAGATGGAGTTAGAAAGTGATGCTCTTCAGGTTGTGCAGGCACTTGTTGAGAGAGGGAATGAATTGAAGATGCTAGGGTTGTCTTGAGCGGTTTGTAGGTTTGGCAAGTGAATCATGTTAGAAGGGAGGCAAATGGAGTTGCTCACAGGCTAGCTAAAGAAGCGCTTCTATATGGAGGAAGCTCCTCTTTGTATTATTGATATTGTATCTGTTGAACGCTGTGTTCATGCTCATCTTTATTAATGAAAGATTATTAGCTTGTTTTCAAAAAAATAAAATAAAAACGGTGATGCAGGACAGAGCCTGGTCTTTGAAATTTCAGCACTAGAAATTGGACATTTGAGAGAGAGAGTTTGATCTAGATAAAGGGTTATGGTTTGATTGGGGATTGGCGGTAAAGAATACTGGTACTGAGAATGAAATTAGGGCTTTTATAAGTATATGTGAATGTTTTCATGTCTGAATTGGTTCAGTGAATCAGTTTGGCTGCGATGGTGAAAATAGAAGAGAGAGAATCCTAAATAAAGAAATATGAGGGTGGAAGAGAAACCAGTATGAGAACGGAAAGTTGTCTAAGTTTTTGGCATGCCAATAACCTAGGTTTTGGGCTTCCAAATTGATTGCGTCTTCTGTAATACTCCACTTGGGAAAACATATAGCTATTGTCTGGATGTTGATTTCAGAAACATTGAATGCAGGTTTATTGTAGTATGATTTGAGTCAGCATACTTGCATACAGCAGGTAAAATCACCAAGTTACCGGAGGCATATGAGGAGAAGAGAATCACAAAGTGACTTGTATATTAGAATCATTGTAAATGCCTTCTGTAAGTTTGGCCTGAGCTAGCTTAGATTACCTACAAACTGCTTGTATGTGTGATGTTCAGATAAAATAATAGCATAAAAAACAATCTGATAGCGAAATGGAAGTTTCGTCGTTAGTTAATTAGGTTAACCAAAAGCTGCTATCTGTGTTTAAAAAGTGAGGCTCTTCTTTTGTTTCCGTTCTGTCATTTTGTCTTTGTCAACCTTTCTTTCTAAACACAGATATGTCAACCTTCTGTTGAAATATTCTTTACAGTGGCTAGCAAGAAGGCCAGAATCAAATTTCTTCAACCCTGTTCAGAGAAGCCCAACCTCAATATATATATATATATATATATATGCATGCACAGAAGAAGAAGAAGAAGAAGAAAAAGAGACTTTAATATTTATTCTTATTGATGCGTATAAAAGGAAGGAGGGGTTGTTTGTTGTATCATTGTTATTGAAGCTTTAGGCCTTCCCATTAATTTATTTATAAGAAACAGTTGATGATCATGGTGGAGAACATTCGTAGCAAATATCATACTGATGGGTCTTGTAATTGAACATGCATGGACGTTTCTCTGTTATGCTCCACACACAAGTGTCACAATGAGCCTGATCCCTGCCGGCAATGTAGATACTGAAATAATGGAATTGACTTGGCCATGAAAAGGTGCAATAGAACTCCGTCGTGCCCCAAAAGTTTGGTCTGAACTGGAATTTATACTCGTCTTTGTACGAGATTATGTGAACGCCCAGGTCGTCATCCTTCAACTGACAACGTATTACCAGGTCCTCTGCAACTCCCACGTTGTTAAAGATGCGTACGAGTGCTTTGTGTTGAAAAAACCCGGCATCGCTCACAGAAATATGCAGCACAAGAAACAGCTGTGCAACCAACTAAACATGTTTAATGTTTGTATTCTCTGCAGATACTTCTTCTTCTTCTTCTTCTTCTTCTTCTGGCGGGGGATCAGTTATAAAGCAAGCAATACATGTGGGGAGATGGAGAGGTGCATTAATCTAATGTTATTTTGGGTTGGATTCTTTGAATGATTCATCAATACTGGAAAAGGAAACAAATCAACAATGGAGGGGGATTTAAAGAAGGGGAAACTATTCTCGTTTGGCTATTTAATTAGGCTTATAAATTGAAGTAATCCTGACGAACGTTACAACTTACTGTGATAAATGGTTGTAACAATTTTGGAAAGAAGTTGATGGCCTTTGTTTTCCAAGGTTAATTAGAATATTAATTAAGGTGCATCAAGTTTTGTTTTATATGTCAATTAAGAACGTTGGGGACATTAATTATAATTAGGAATAAGATTTATATGTTAAGCGAAATAGAGATGAATTATTTAAATTTTTTAAATGATAGGACAATATATTTACCATAAAAGTAACATATACACAGTAGGTCCGTAGGGTTGTGCAACGTCATCATATACTCTAACACTTGGAATAGTGAAAGTATTGATTAAATTATTAAATTCATTTTTTTTTTTTTTTTTGTTACTTAGGCTTTTTTTATAAGTAGTGATTTAATATAGTATTAGAACAGATGTCATGAGTTTTAATCATTTATCTATCATTCACATCCCATTTTAAGTAGATATTCTGTGTTAAATTAATATTTTTCTATTAGCTTAAGCTTGACCCTAAAATGTACTCTTAATATACATCATATAATTCCACTTACTAATAAGATCATCCTAGGAGATTGGAATCAAATTAGCAAGATGGGTCTTTATTTCATTGCTTTTTCTATAGGAAGTTCCAAAGACTAGCCCTATAGTTAATGCTGAGCCAGCTTCAACGGCCATTAATCTAGAATCTAATGGATCCAAGCCTAAGGACACATACATTGGTAAGGGTAGCTGATAGAGTCAAGGTTTGATTCTAAAACCTTTGGCTATAATACCATGTTAAATTACCAGTTATCCTAAAAGCTTAAGTTGAGAAGAAGAGGTAAATTATTACCTTAACAATCCTGACCGGGAATGGAATCGAGAGGAAACTGCGAGGGACAATCATCGTGTGTTCTAAGGATAGAGAAAAGGACTCAGGTTCTTTACAACCATTATGTTCATGACATGTCCTTGATTTTGATTTTATAGCTGTCTTTGATTTTGTAATATGGTTTAGCCCGAGAATGAAATATTAAACAGTGGGGAAAAAAAAGATCTATTTTATTACATGCTTTTAATTTGATTATTGAGCCATTGATCTTGTACTCAGCCCTTAGCAGTGCAACTCCTATTCTCAACAGGTAGATCAATTAGATGGAGATCACTCCTCATAAGGCGAAAGTCACTAAATTGAACCCCCCCTGATCCCCTTGCAGACATGTAAAAAAAAAAAAAATGCAACTCCTCTTCCATATTGCTTTTCTCATATTCTATATTATGGCATGCTGCAACTCATAGCAAGTACTATACTTGGTATATACGTGGCAGCCAGAGTGGGCTCTAACTTGGGGTAATGTGATCTTTCTACAAATTTAAGAGACATATATCATACAAATATAAAGTTATGGCATTGGCACCACAGAATTTATTATTATTAGTCATATATAATCACAGAAACAAATAGCAAATAGCAAATAGAACCAAATACACTTGTGCAGACGGCCGGGTGCCTGTCTATGACAAAAAGCTCCACAGCAATCAATCAGTTTGCCATACTTCTTCTCTTGACCAATGAGAATTATCCAAGCTGAGATAGAATCCATCATCCTTTACCTGCCAATAGATATCCTTTTGAATCCCATCTCTACTGGGCTCAAACGCATGCCAGGAAGCAAAGTAATTTCCCCATTCAGCTTCGCAGAAATGTAAATCATTTTCTACTGCAGTAAACTGGTAAACGTCGCCCGCTTTCAGCGTGTGCTGTCCGAGATGCTTGCTTGTACGTTGCGACGAGCATTCAATCTTCACCGGTTCTGAGTTCGCCGGCAATTTGTCGGTGACATGAATGGTGGGAAACGCTGCAGATGCTAGCGTACTGATGAAAGTCGACGCAAGGACAAGGCACAGAAAGCGGCTCCAAGTTGTCATTTCTGTGAATATTATGGTGGCTCCTGTGAATTAATGTGCATGAAACATGTATAAATATGTCAGTGTCGACTAAAAATACCTTAATCTAAACACCCCAAAAATAGATTATCTCCTCAGATATAGCATTAAAAGCCTCTTGTCCCCAAAGGGTATTAAAGTTCTTTGAACATAGCGTTAGAAGGTTGAAGGTTCCTAAGAGAAAGAGAGATCATCATTAAAAATAGTATTTTTCTAAAAATGATGAAACAAAATCATTAACTATTATTATAAGTCAGGGACTCAGGCTGTAATATGCCTTAAATATATTTTGTTATTTCGCCACGGTCATAGTGAATTAAGAAAAAAAAAAAAAAAAAAAAAAAAGTAAAAGGTTCTTGACCTTCAATATTTGCTTCCCATACCAAGAAGAAAATTTTATTTTGATTTTAGTGTCTATTAATTATGAAACGAGAAGAATGCTTTTGAATAATTTTTTTTTTCAATATTTTCATTATCTACAAGAAAAATTTATTATATTATTTTATATAAAAACAAAAAAAAACAGAAGACCTCATTTAGACTGTTTAACTTAAGTTCCGCCAATTGACCACATTGAAACACAAATGTTGGTCATAAATTACTAATTATGTGATACTAGTTGGAGAAAATTATAGATAATCATATATATCGGGAAAAGTGGAGGATCAATTGACCAGATTGAAACACAAATTTTTAAAAGATAAGGGGAAAATGCATTTTACCTCCTGAACTATTCACCTATTTGTACTTTGACCTCAAATGTTTAAAAAGTGATACTTAACTCTCAAACTTCCAAATTATTGCAATTTGACCATTCTGACTTTTTTTTTCTTCCTAAAATACCCCCATCCCAAGTTTTTTTTTAAAAAATTAAAAAATTAAGGGGTGGCCGACCACCCCAGACTGGACACCCCTTAATTTTTATTTTTATTTTTTCAAAACTTGGGATGGGGGCCGGCTACCCCAGACTGAACACCCCTTAATTTTTATTTTTTTAAAACTTGAGATAGGGGCATTTTAGAAAAAAAAAAAAAAATCAGAATGGTCGAATTGCAACAATTTGGAACTTTGGGAGGGGATCAAGTGTCACTTTTTAAATATTGGAGGTCAAAGTGCAAATGAGTGGATAGTTCATGGGATAAAATGTATTTTTCCCAAAAGATAATTAACAATTTTAATTTAATAATGCATATATAGAAATTATTGAGGCTAATTAGCTTTTTGGGAGACAAACTAAAGCACTTCCCTATTTTTATCGGACCGTGATATAGAACACACTGTAAAATTATTTTCTTTTATTTTATTTTTAATTATAAAAAAAATAAAATAAAATAAAAAATAAAAAATTTACAGTGCTGTTTTACTTCACCCATTTTTATCACTATATAGATATAATTAACTACTCCCTTACCAAATTTCTATTGGATTGTCCTCCATGACGTGTCCCGGTGTTTGTGCAGTCTGCCTTTAATCCTAAGACAAAGCGTACGTAGCAATCTCTTCGGAAAAATAATAATGAAAAAAAAAAGGAATAAAATAAAATAAAAAGTGACGTACCAGTTAGTTCTAAGACATAGTATGGCATATTTTCAGGGCTTGTTTAATAAGGTCGATTTTCGAAGTATACCTTATTATTGGTCGACAAAGGATGGAAAGAGAAATGATTATCAAATCCTTATTATTGGTAATCAAATCATAGTTGATTACCTTATTTTTATTTGTAGTGTGTTCCCCTATTTTATTTTCCCTATAAGTAGGAATTTGTATTATAAAATCAATCAAATAAATAAGAATATAATATTTAATAAATTATTTTGGAGCCCTATGTTGAGTAGGGTTGCACGCTTAACAAGCCCAATCCACATGGCCAAGGTAAGTTATTGGAGCCCTAAGTTGATCGGGATTGTACTCTCAAAATGTTCTAATTGAATGAAAATTGTTCATTAGACACTAGTCCGGACTCCGAGAAAGGAAGTAGCACAATTAAATAATTATTTCAATACACACTACAAAAATCAACATTTTTTTTTACCAGCCATTTCTGACGTGTCAATGGCACTGACACATCAAAAAACTCTTCTGACATGTCTCAACGGTTAAAAGGACGGGTGTCAAAAAATCCAAGTTTTTAACGTGGCATTTTCACCACGTCAAAATTTTTTGACATGTCACACCGCTTGACACATTATATATATATATTTTAAAATTTATATATTTTTCAAATTATTCAAGTTTATACCCAGATTTACGTATTAACCTGATATCTAATATATTCAATATCAAATATCCAATACATTCAATTCAATTCAATCCAATATCTACATTTACATTATCCAATATCTACATTTAAATTATCCAATACATTCAATTCAATTCAATTCAATCCAATATCTACATTTAAATTATCCAATACATTCAACTCAATTCAATCCAATATCTACATTTAAATTATCTAATACATTCAATTCAATCCAATTTCTACATTTACATCCAATTAATCCAATACATCCAACAACATCTCCAATACATCCAATACATCAAATACATCCAATTAATCCAATACATCAAATACATCCAATTAATCCAATTAATCAAACATATTATACAACCTTATTTCAAACATATCCAATACATCCAATTAATACAATACATCAAGTATATCCAACCCCATTTCAAACATATCCAATACATCCAACCCAATACACATATAAAATTTCACTTCAATTTGCATATACATCCAATACATATGGAATTCCAACACAAATTAATTAAATAAAATTTCAACATATATACTACGTTCTAACACAACACAAAACAAAATAAATATATACATCGAAATACGTTCCAATACTACAAATATTTACATCGAAAATACGTTCCAACACAACACAAAACAAATATACAATCAAACTATCTCTGTTCCAACTACTCTCAACAAACATAGAGCAAACTATATGTTTGTTATACATAGTAACAAAATATATATAGAAACAAATACATCAACAAATAGTAACAAAATATATATACAAACAGCAATGAGAAACCATGTGTTTGGTCCAAGTCAACATAGTCATCCCCAATGCCTAACTGGCATTACCTGCAAATGAGTTGTGAACCAATGATAATCAATAAAAAAAATTCAAAACACAGATATACAGTGATACAAATATACGTTAGTTCTAAAATGAACCACGGGAACAATGCGTTGCTAACTGAGAATTTTGTGGAGACACAATTCTAACAATTAAAGTGATCGATGCGGGTTATAGTCATGTTAACCGAAGAATAACAAAAACAACACAAATATAGCATTACCTCTGTCGGGCGCGGATCCAGATGTCGACTTGAGCATGGCCTAAAGCTGGCGGAAACGGGCCTCAAAGATGGCATCTTTCTCTACTATCTGAGCCTTTTGTTCTTCAATCTATTTTGTCATCTCATCCATCGCACGTCTTTGTTGTGTCCACTCCTCTTTAAGTTCTCTAATCCTATTCGTCATTTGTGAGAACGAAGAGTTCCCAGGATTCTAAGACCGTGCCTGGGACGGTGTATAATATGAATGTATGCTGCCCCGCACCGATAGAAAATTCGGACCCCCCTGTTGGACCCTGCCAGCGTACTCAGACGTATTTCCGTGCGCCTGAGCATACGCGTCATTCGATGTCCACCGTACCGTCCCTTCAATCACGCTAGACATCAATGCTGGGTCAATGGGTATCAATTCTTTCATCTTCTCCTGTACGTTAAATAACAAGTTAGTATCTCATATAAAGAAGGTTAATCATAAATAATTTATCAAAATATATATCGGTGAGTACTTACACATCTCTCCCTGATCACTTCATTTGGATAGTCACCATCTTTCTTCGTGTGTGTATATATATATGTGGTAAATAAGACAAATACATCTTCATGTGTCGTCCTAGCAAAGCTCATCGACTCAGTGCAGTGAGGTGTGTTGTTTTTTGCTCGCAATGCCTTCATGTAGGCAGCATATCCAATGCATTTGTTATTTGTTGTTTTTTTTTTTTTTTGGTTTAAGCAAGTTTTTTGGTTTTTTTTTTTGTTATGATAACGTGCATTTGCAAAACCTGTACAAAATTTAGGTCTAAATCTAAATGCAAAAACCAAACCTACACAAATTTAAGGTCTAAATTAATCTAAATGCAAAAACCTGCACAAAAAAACATACTTTCAAAAAATTTACGTACATAATTTTGATACATTGAACAATATTCCCACCATACAAAACATATATCTCAAATAAATAAATTAAGTAAACAAATTCACAAATTAATACAAAACATATATCTCAAACAAATAAATTAATTAGCTAACATGTAAAATTAATTTGCTAATATAACTATATCAATAATATATAATAATATACACTGTAAATTATATATTTATATAATATATAAATAAATAAATCAATTAATATATATATACTTTATCCAATAACACACACACACACTATATATATATATATATATATATATACCTGATCTGGAGAGGCCGGAGAATCGCCGGAGGGAGAGCTCGTGATGGCCGAAGGGAGAAGCGGTGGTGATGACGGCCGGTGAGAGAGAGAAACATTGAGAGCTAGAGAGAGGGTGAGAGAGAGAACGCCCGGTCACTAGCAAGCTAGCTAGTGAGAGAGAGACGCGGGTGAGAGAATGCATATGACTATGACGAAGACGGGATACGGCCGGCGGTGAAAAAAAAGTGGCGGAGGGGAGGGGGCTGTGGTGCACGCAGGGAAGAAAGAAAGAGAGGGAAGCAAAAAGAAAGAAGAAAAAAAGGAGCTGAACCCAGGCTGGATTTGCGCCTTCCCGAGGTATGCTTCTTGATGTGTCAACACGGGACACGTCAAGAAGTTCTTGACGTGTCCACATGTGACACGTCAAGAATTGCAAGATAAATTTTTAAATTTTAATTTATATCATTTTTTTTTTCTCTTATATAACACATTATGCATACAATATACTTAAAACTAATTAGAGAGTAAATAAATTAATATTCTAGATGTACAGATAATAAAATCTATTTTTTCGTGAGGCCGGGCTCAATAATCCACTCACTGATGAACACATATTTTGTGTTGGCGTGGTTCATGTGGGGTGGGTCTTATAAAATAAATGTATTTTGTATGTCCTATTTTTTAAAAATTAATATGACTATCATATTAATATTAGTAGAGTGATTTATGCATGATAATATCATATGATATTAATATGGCTATCATTTCATTTCAAATTAATATTAATGAAATGTTTGATTCATATGCATGATAATATTAATTGGTATGATAAAATATTATCATGCATATGATAATATTATCAAATATTAATGAAATGTTTGATTCATATTAATATGGCTACCAATTAATTTATACTAGTATGATAAAATTAATTTTTCATACCAATTAAAATTAATTTACTACCTCATTTTTTTTAATACATATTGTATAATTAATTTACTACCTAATTATAATTATTGACGTGTTAAAATCCGACATGTCAATAAATTTTTTATTGACGTGTTTATTTAGACACGTCAAAAATTATTGACATGGTTGGCAAACATGAGTTACTATTTGCCACGTTAATAAAATTCCTATTTTTTGTAGTGACCGTTTCCAGTTTCTAATATATATATATGTGTGCGCGCGTGTGTTTGAGTTGGTAAAGCATGATTTGTTTTTAGTATGTTGCCTCAATATTACTTTGAACGAATTAATAAATGTTTATATGTACATGTTTATGTTTTAATGTGAAGTGGAAATATGAAAGCTAGTGCTAAAGCTAGCACTGAGTTCAGTTTTCAAGTGAGAAACATAGAGCTCAACACTAGCTATATCACTGTTGGGAAATGAAACATATAATCAAAATACTAAAAACAACACAAAAAAGAAACACCATATATATTTATGTGGTTCACTCAAACTAGGTTAAGCTACGTCGTCACATATATAATTGCAACAATGTTTCACTATGTTATATAGATGAGAACAACATGACGATCGAATATATATATGTCGCCCTATTCAACCATCACTAGGGCTATAGACTCTTAAAAGGTCGAACCTATCCTCTCTAAAAAATTGTCGTAAACTTGTTCGAGCAACTGACGAGTAAAGTTAATGTTTCAGGTGGCTCAAGCAACCGTCAAATAAGGGTGGAGAAAACGTTCTACACAAAGATAAGGCTCTACATGAGCCATCAAGAAGGACAAGAAGTATACGATGATGATGAGTAATTGGGTAACTTTAACGAAGCCAAGAAGCCCGGCCAGGACAGCACTGTGAAGGAAACAGTGCAAAGATAGAAAGATATGCTAGAAAGCATATTGATGGTGTTAATTAATGGATCAATAATTCTGTGGAAGAGGATCTTTCAGGGGCTCCATTTTGGTTCTAGAAAAAGACTGCAGCTCTAGTGCAAAGCCGCTTTTCAGATTGAAGATCTTTCTTTTGGTGCGTTTTGCTCTGATGCAAGTTGAGTTTGCACAGTGTTTTTTTCCCTTTTGATCAATTCTAACACCTAATCATTATACATATATAGTTTTATGCTACAGCAAAGCAGGCATGCGTGACATATTATTTGATGAACCATTAATCTCATGGTGCCCTGCTGCCTGAAAATGACTTCACTAAAATTGACCACCACAACACGACTAAAACTAATTTCTATGCGCCTCCAAATATATAAAATACCTCCCTCGAAGAGTACGTCCAAGTTTCTATCTGCCCCACTTAGTCAAGAAAAGTCTGAGAAAAAAGAAAAGAAAAAAAAAATCAAACACACAGTAATCAATTAGTTCACAAGAGAGATCATGGTCCAATTAAATATTAGTTCCGCCGCTACCCAGCGTTAAATCAATACTATTAAATAGTATTGATTTAACGCTGGTAGGAATTTAAATTGTATTAAATATTAGTTCCGCCGTTACCCAGCGTTAATTTGTTTCAAAAACTTGAGCGGGTAGGAATGGATGATCAATTTTTCTCACGTATGGGCTGAAACTCTCCAATATTAGAATATTTAATTGGGAGACTAGTTAGGTTTCAAACTCAGTACTTTCGCTTTTATATCATATTAAACCACTACTTGTCTCAAAAACTTAAATTGATAAAAATTGATGCATTTAATCATTTAATTTATATTCTAATACGTTTTTTTAAGTTGGGTAGTTGACCAGGGACGGATCCAGGAAGTTTTATGGGACGTGACCAAAGCAATTTTTTTATTTTTTTATTTTTTATTTTTTGCATTGTGTAATGAACTGGTATTTTTTTTTCTTCTTTTTCTAATCACGGTACTCAAAAAATGCAACCTGCGTTGAATTATTTTGCATGTACATCGTTGATTAACATCATATTCCCATATGTGACGTCGACGCAATCTAGGATCAAACTCCAATGAACTAATATCAAATTCATTGCCATCAACTTTCGAAGTCTTTTAGGAGAATTTTCAGAAATTGAGATATCAAGTATTGTATTTGACTCTCCCATCATCTACAAATAAATTTACATGATCATTTTGGAGTCTTTAGAAAATAATACTCATATTCACATACAATAATCAATATGATTCTAATACGACATATTAGAACCTAAACCCCATATGCATCAATTTCCATTGAACTCATGAAAGTTTAGGGTTAATTAACACTTTAAATGTAATTAACCCATCGAATTAGCAATCTTAGTGTTCACATACCAAAAACCCTAATTTAATTCATACTATACAAATTAGGGTTTATGTCCATACTATGAACATTAGTGAAATTGAAGCTTTCAACCCATTAATCTAACAACCCGAGCTTAAATCATGCATAGAAATCCACTACACACAAAAGTCTCAAGTTAATTTTAGGAATTTAGCTTCTTACTAAAATTTTCCCAAATTCGGACCTAATGAAAAATTCCCCAAATCAATATGATTTCAAACTTGAAATTCAATGGGTAGAACACAAACTCAAAGAGAAACTAGAGATTTCAACAATATAGCAAAATCCCCAAAATCCTATGCATGAAACCTAATTTTCGGACCAAACCCAAAATCTCACAAATCTTCACAATTTCTAGCTTCTAATCCTACAAGTATCATGAAATTTACATGAAAATGGTAAGGATTTTACCTATATCCGAAAATCCCCCTCTAGATTTAATGAAGATGAGAGCAAATGGGTAATTTTTTTTTTTTTGGCAGGGCCAAATGGGTTTTTTTTTTTTTTTTTTTTTATTACCTAAAATTTTTTTAGGAGGAATTGGGAGGGGCCCTGCCGCACTCCAATTTCTTGGGGCAGGGCCAATGGCCTTAATTTTTTTTAATGCCTAAAAATTTTTTTTTGGAGGGATTGGGGTGAGGCCAGGGCCTTCCCCCCGTCCCCCCCCCCCCCCCTAAATCCTCTCTTTGGTAGTCACTGTTTTTAAAGGTACAAAAGTTGTGAGTGAGAACCTGGCTCGTTCGTATCAAAACTCAGCTTACTATCCTCATGAAGTTAAATCTGAATTAATTATTGAAAAAAGTACACCATATATATGTCCTGTAGAACCAGAGGTGCTGTAGTACGGGCTATACATGTGGTGTGGGGTTCCTTTCTTTCCAAATCTGATCAGATTTTTCCAATCATAGACGCTTAAGAAACTAAAAATTAAGATAAGTGTCACTACTACATACTTCTTTGTCTTTTTTTGTATCACCATGCCAGCATTCAATTTCATAGTCCTCCTCAAGGTGTGAGAAAAAAAAAAAAAGATTGTGCTCATCATTCAATATATATATATATATATATATATATATATATATCCTGTTACAATATAAATTAATAGTCCTTTATTATCATATTATATATTATGAATATATATGATGATTCCATTAATTTCCATATAAAAATTGAGTGAAATTAAGATAAAACATATGCGAAAGAGGTAGCTACCATGAGAAGTCTTTTCTCCAATGGACATCATCATTGCTGAAGTAAAAGCCATCCTCTTTGACGAGCCAAGAGCACCTCCTGAGGGGGCTGCAGCGGTAGGCATCCCTGGGAGCCTTAAAGGCGTCGAAACTCTTCCTCTTTTGGTCCCATTTGATAGTGCACGAGAAATGGGTGGCGCTCCAGAAGTTGGTGGATAGCTGCCAGCTGAAGTCGTCGCGCTCTTGGAGCGCACGTCCCCCGAGATCACTGTCTTTTGATGCGCACCATATGACCAAAGGCAGAGAGGAGTTGTCTGTGAAGCCGTTGACCACTCGGACGTCGTAATATTCCATTACATGTAAGTGCTCGGGTTGTAGTATTGAGATGAACACAATGAGCAATGCAATTGCGAGGGAGAAAGTAAGCAGGAGGCTTATGGAAATCATCTTCTTCTTCTTCATGCTCTCGATCTCTTGATGATGATGATGATGATGATCATACAATACTACTACTGCAAATGTCGGCTGTCAAATGTTGTGATTTATATATACATACACCCCACCAGCATTAGCATTAATTTTGGCCGACACATAATTTAAGATTATGAAATCCGTATGTGTGTGTGAATTGAATAAGTAACCAAATTTTAATAGATTTCCTTTCATTCAATGATGTGACAGCCTGCTCCACCAGATGTACAGCATTCAGCCGTGTTACACGTGTCTTGATGAAAGAGTTTTCATATGCATCATTCTGCATGAAAGGGAGGTCGCGCTAGTGCAATGAACAGTGACTCTCGTATGAGAAGATAATCGAATAGAAGAGAAGCTCGCTCGATCATCCATCGATACTTGCCCGAGCAGAGTGGGATTCGAATACTTACTCACATGCCTCATTGCATCCAAACTCCATACGTGACAATTTTTTACATGACTCACGAACCCATAAATACAATTAAAAGGTTAATGTTGACCTATATAGTCTCATACTCGTACTTCGACACGATTTAAATTCGATACACATCAAAATGACTAGGTAGCAGTAAATGGTGGTGGTTTCCTAATATGGTGCAGGGCATTCCAATTCTGCCCCAGCTACTTTATAAGATTTTTCATGAAATTTTGCATAAAAAAGAAAGTAAAAAAGAAACCGCACTTTTGTCATAAAAATAAGCATACAAGAATGCAAATGAAAGGGAGAAAGTGAGGAGAAACCAATGGGAATCTTGGTGCTGTGGGAGTGGGTCATAGTGGTAATGATAGATTCATAGTGGTGGTTTCACTTTTGGGTATTTGTTAACTAATAGATATAAAGAAAAAGGAAAATAAGATCTGTACTTCAATGGACAAATCCATTTGTCAGCTGTAAAGGACCATAGATTGTGTATCTTAGCTGAACTTTTTAAATTGACTGAGTAATCCTATTTGGGATAAATTCACGAGCTTAACGTCTTCCTTAAAGTCAATTACCTAGCTATGAAAAAGACGTTGATATTACATGTTATTTAATTGTAAAAATGAATGTTTTGTACTTATCCAACGTCAACTCCAAACTAAACAATCAAGTTGTGTGTGTGAAACAATGTGTGTTGTTATGTATGTGCCGAATCGCCACATCCCATCAAGGTGTTTCGGACATATATTAAATCCTTCCACATGGGTACACCCAATAATTATTAAAGGATATAAATGTCTTATAAATTGGATTGGAGGCATCACATGATGATAAGGGAGACATGGCATTTTTAGAGGTTGAGTTGGAGTAATTTTCTTATAATTCAATTTGTAAAAAAATTTTATTCATCAATTACTAAATAAAAGAGTAATGCTATAAACCACATTTTTATCTCACAACAAACTAAACCAATCCCAATATTTTTTTTAAACAATAATTGATCCAAAAGTTGATTGTGACTAACACGTCAGTATTATGAAATAATTATAAGACAAAAATGTGGTTTTTAGAATTATTATAAATAAAATGGCAATCAAAATGGAATGAATAATGTTATTTAGCATACCCTCGTCCCATTCTCATCTCACTGGGTTGACGTGATAGTGTATATCAATCATTGTTTAAAAAATAAATAAATAAACAAATAAAAATGAAGAAGAAAGGAGTAACTAGGTACTGTTACGCCAACCTAGTAGGATGGAGGTATGATGAGAGTATTAGAGTATGCGCGCTGAATAACATTTCTCAAATGAAATAGGTGGGATGGAGATATGGAGATGATCCACTTTAAGTTTATGGTGTAGATTTTGTTTTATTGCATTTAACAATGTATATCATTTAAAATTTTAAATCTCATGTCAACGTCAAATCTAATAAAATAGCTTTGTGTATACAATGTACCACTTCAACTTGATATGTGACCCAAAAATTAAAAAAGGGAGAAAACTAAAAACAAAAACAAAAAATAGGGAAAAAAAGAAAAAGAAAAAAAGAACAGAGAATACCTCCCACCAACCACAAAGGGCATGGGTGGGTCGCTCTACCCGCCCACACTCAATAGTGAAGTGTGTGAGTGGGTCGACCCATGCATGCCCTTATTGGTGAAGGGGACGTGGTTAGGTTATGATTCATGTCCTGCGCAACTAAGCATAGGTGGACCCATCCGTACCTTCTGTGGATGAATGGGTCGCCCCACCCACCAACAGAGAGGAGGGTGTGGGAATATATATATATATATATATATTAATGTCTACTGGGCATATATGAATTCTCTGCATCATTTATGTTAGAAAATTGATGGGATTCAATATGACTAGATTTCCCCTGATTACACTTCATTTAAGCAGATTAAGTTCAAATGTAGACGTTATAAGCTTTTCTGGCCGAGTGATTTATGATCATATTGGAAAAATCGCCATTGAGATCCTCTTACATTTATGATTGTGGACAGAGTTACGAATGTTTATTCATCTTATTGTTGGACAGTGAAGACAAATCATTCACAATAATACCCATCTTTCCTATTTGTTGTAATTTTTGTGTGTTGGATGCCTCAAGGTAAATTAAAATTAGTTTTTTGTATGCGTCCAGTTTGGTCTTTTTATTATTCTTTTCCATGACGTCATGATAAAGATATATCAGGGATTAGCGTTAGTGTTTCCTCAGCAGCTCCATCATTCATTTGCTATCACTTTTGTTTCGGCACATTATGCCATTATATTCTTTCGAAATTATAGGGCCACCGGCAAGTTAATAAGAACATATTACCTTTTTAAAATTTTTTTTTTATGAGGAATATATATATATATATATATATGGACACAATTTTAGCCCAAAAGTTTAGCTAATTGACTTGAATCTACCTAGATATATTAACTACTATTTTCTTTATACTTTCTCAATGTGAGACACAATATTCACAAATGCACTCACAACAATTCATATATCCAAAAAAATTTATTTTTATATCTACAAGTTGATGACGCCCACTATTGGGACAGCCATGATAAAGACCAACAATCAGAACAGCTGGAGCATGCAAGGACTATTAAAGATGATGAAGATAACAAGTTGACTGTTAAAGATGATGAAGATACCAAGTTGATAAGGATAGATAGAAGCCGAAACTGCTGTATTATGAAAATCATTGTCTAGTCCATTTTATCATGTCTTTTATATATATTTTTTAATATTTTTTATAATCATAAAATAGTATAACTATATGTTTACAAAAAAAAAAAAAAAATAGTATAACTATACATGTAAATCATTTCATAACCACATGAAGATAATTGTTAGAATATTCATTGAAGAGATCTATTATTTTGTATTTTCTTGCCCTTTCTTTCATCATTCTCTGCTGACGTGACATTGTTAATTCACCCTTAGATCAATCTTATTTAGAAAAAAAATAAATAAATGGTGAATTGACAATACCACGTCAATGAAGGACAAAAGAATACAAAATAACATTTCTCTTCATTAAATAATTAAATTCGCTAGGACATCCACCAATATTCACAAGAAAAAACAAAAATGCCTCTAAATGTGAAGAAGAGAAATTAATTCAAATCATATCAAGAAAATGAAATCCATTCAACCTTATGAAGGTACACTGAACCAATTGCAGCACTATAAATCGTGCTATTAGTAAAATCTGCATCTTCACCTCTCAAACCTGTAGAAAGAATAACACCTCATGTAATTCATCAAGGTCAAAGTGAGACCATGGTATACACATTGGGACATTTATTAAGTTCAAGTGAAAGTATTATATGTTGAGAAATATGGATTAGGACGCAACAATATTATGTTAATCATTTATTTTTATTGTTATTAGTTGATATGTGATTCTATCATGCGTGGAACTCTAGCACCAATAAAACTAAAAGCAAATATAACTAAAATATTCAAGACCATATTTACATACGACAAAATCTCAGTGTACAACGGCAAGCTGATTGATAAGACACCTAAAGCATGCCTCAAAAGTCGTGACAGCTCTGATTCATCACATAGAAAATACTATTTCCAGCTTAGTACTCGATTCAGTTGTATCCACTCCTTCAATTACTATACAAATTTGAATCAAGGACATACCTTGGTTACTAAGCCGCAATCGATTATTTTCCAGCAGAGGGCTGTAGCGAGAATTTAACCACTACCAGCCAGGCCCACTAATTGAGCAATTGCATCTTCAAGGTAAGAAATGTGAGTCAAGAACTTGTCATTTAGTTCGCTGGCATCGTGATTTTGCTGCCACCGGGAAAGACCGTCACCAATAACCTTTAAACCACTCTGCAGCAATTCCACTCCCTCACTAATTCCGTCAGGAAGTTTCCTTTTCTTGTTGGATTGATTTTCTTCATCAATCTCCATGCTTTGACACCCCACAGCCTCTACATCAATTCCTGAAATCTTTCGAACTGTTTCTTTTAGCATCAAACCTTCCCTTGCAAGCAGCCCAAGCTGCTCTGAACTTGGTGTAATTGTAAGAAGAGCCATTTCCTTCTCAAGAAATGCCTTCAATTCAGACATAAATCTCTCCACGTTTGCGTCGTTTCCTGACACTAAATCAAATGAAAGAGCTGCAGTCTGGGGCACAAATCTCCAGAGTTGATTGCAAGAAGTGCGGGCAGCAAAATATCCAAATGCTGTAATTGCCAAATGAATTAATGCCCAATGCTGCTCTCTCAGAAGCATGTGATACAATTCCCAGACAGCACAACACTTTGCACTTTTATCACTTTCTGTAATTTCCATGTGACCAAGTCCTGCCATGAAAAGAGCCAGATTTGGTTTGCATCCATACAATTGAGAATCTGAGGCTGCTGGCCCTGAGATAAATAGGTTTTCAAGCTCCAATATGACTTCTTCCATCTCATCTGCTGCATATAGGTGCTTCATACTTGAGATGATTCCTAATGTTTCACTCAAAAGCTTACGGTAATGTTCTTTTGTTAGTTGGTCCACCGAATTTCTGTAGTTCTGACTAATAGTAACTAGAAACTTCAGGGTCTTCGCATCAATATCAGGCATGCTGACCTGACTACATGATATGAAAAGGTTTCACTTAGCAATCTTGTCAATAAATTGGAGTGGAAAATTTGTATGTAAAACTTTCTGGATTGAGAGTAATTTGTACTCAGGATTCTCTTTTTTGGAAGAACTAAAAAAATAAGGCTAAAGCACCCTGCCCCCGGCAAAAAACCAGAACAAAAATAAATAAATAAATAAACCTCAAAGGAGAAGTAACTCATGCAGGATAAAATAATATCTTTTGACCCAGAATTTATTCATATCATCTCAAAGCTTCTGAAAATCTATTCAAAATGTGCACATTGTTCATGACTTATGAACTATTGGAACATATAATTGGTTGTCTAGCATAAATTTTGGGCCCTTTTCAAAGGATCAGTAATAAATTCAAAACTCCAAAATAAAACTGAGTAATTGATCATCATTTAACAGAAACAGTTGATGTCTCATGCTTGTAGGAATCTGATTACTTACACAGATTGCAAGGAGGCAGACAGAGTAAAGACTGGAACGCCATATAAACCAGAACTACAAACTCTCATCAATTTGTCATCAAAACTCTCTAAGAAGCCAAAGTACTCAGTACAGATTCTCTGAGTAGCAATACTTCTCATTCTCTCTGATAGCAAATTCAGCGGAAAGCCTTCCATGAGCAAGGCTACACACATAAGTGATGATAATTGAGATCTGTTGTCATCGACAATGGACCTGTAAACATGGTCAACCATAGATTGTGTACCATAAGCAAGAATCCTGCTAATGGATCTTGCCATTTTTCTCATAGCAGAACCAGGAATAAAAACTGATTCTGAAAATGCCACCAACTTCAATAATGAGCAAAGTTGATCAATAATGCCATTCACCACACTTATCTCAGCATGACGCACCATAAAACACCAAAGCTCAGTTACAATCTCCCAGCAAAGAAAGTGAGGATGAAAGAAATTCTCAAGCAGGAAAGACTCGAGTTCCCTCCAAGCAAGACTTGAAGAGAGCACAATCATGAAGGTTTCCAGTGCATGCAAAACCGAAGAAAACATAGGCTGCCAATCTATTTCAACAGTTTTTCCAGAACCATATAATTCAGGAATTTGCATGACAAGAATGGAAGAATATACTTCTTCATCAACTAATATGTCCAAAAACCATCCAAGCTTGCCAGTCATTCCAAGTTTTACATCTTCATCAAGATCCAGAGAATATTTTAGCAGATTAAGAAACAATGCAACCCGACCGAGCAACAATATTCTTGCTCCAGGCATGTCTTCACAACCTACCAAAACAATTTGGCAAATTGGAGTTAGTACACAATTATTACTTAAACCTCCATTGTCAGAATTTGAGTAGCTTTCATCGGTGAACAACCAGTCCAGAATTCTCAACTTCAGCTCCAGTTTCACTTGAACTGAATTTAGCAAAGACTTAAGAAAATCCATGGATATTTGCTCCAAAAGCTCTGTCATTACTTCACTGGCAGTTTTCATAAGTTCTTCGTTACTCATTGAAATTTTTAAGGTTGAGATTATCAGGATGCAGTGTGTTATCTCCCTGTATACCAGATATGCTTGGCTTGGATATAGAGAGGATATTTTTACTGCATTAACCAGGTAGAATTTTATTGGAACGAATGTTCTTCTAGCTTCGGTTACAGAAACAGTTTCCTTCAGGGAAGAGGACCAGGCTTTAGCGGCACATCTCAGAGACTCATTAACCAGTGAAAGAAGATTCAGAATGATATCTGCTACATTCACCTTTACTGCTAAAGCCCCCTTGCCAAGCTGAAGCAAGTTAACCACGCCTTTCCATGAGACATTAAGAATGGTAACCAACCTCCCACCATCATTAGCTGCAAAGATGCCCAATTCACACAGTTTTTCTATTGCACATTTTGTTATGTTACTAACGTGGCTCATATTACTGGCCGCTTCAAAGTCAATGCAGCTTTTCTCTTCCTCTGGATTTGCGTCACAGAACTTCCAATTTACAGCTTCAGAATACACTCTGCAAAGTCTTATTACAGCATCTATGACAACCTGTATAACCTTTACTACTTCTGTGCCGAGTGAACCAATTCTCTGCTTAGATATAATTAAAGACTGCCTTTAGGAAAAGATGCCAAGTAGGTCCTTCAGATAAATATAAACTATATACAAACAAGATCTATACGTACTTAATTAAATTTTTAGATAACTAAATGGCTTTACATCTGTGAGGTTGAGACGGAACACAAGAGAAGGAAAAATTTAAAATACACCCACATCTGCCTCTAAGATGTCTGAAAAAGTGATGTTCAGGTGACTTCTCTTTCAAATCTCGAAACCTAATTAAAGTTCTTTTGACTAAGGGTAGCAAGTTTCGAATCCTCCAACAAACAAAGATCAATCAATGCATATATCTTATAACTACTGTAGTTATACACCACAAAGTGATATGACAAAAGGGGGAAAAAAAGGACACTTTCGAGTCTCAAAATTCATTGGATACCTATAATGTTTAAACCCCCGCCCCCCTTCTCTCTATCTCTCCACACAACTCAGCAATGAATTTCATCCTGAAAGTTATAAAATACCACATGTAAAAATAAAAAAATAACTAGTTAAATTTCTTTTTCCCCTGCCTTCTCCTTTTCTAGCTCCCACGAAAACATTACAAATATTTTACGTGCAAGCATGTCTCCATTCCACATGACCAGATTTTTTTGAGTCAATTTTCTCTGTTTTGTCCTTAACTGATCCTAGATCATTATGCTATTTATAGATCTACAAATTCAACAAACTTTATTTTATCCTTTCTTATCTTTCCTTAATTTTTTGATAAGCTCTCTCCAAAAAGAACAAAAAGAACAAACTCTTAAAAAACAAAACAATGGAAATGGGGACTACCTTTTTCATAGAAAACACAACCTCACACTCTGAAACAGGATTGAACCCATGGCCCCACATTTAATCCCTTGTGTATGGGAGAGTGTTATTTAGTCAAAGCAGGAATACAATTAAAAATTAAAGAAAAAAAATTCTCATAAGTGAATATGAATCACAAGCATTCTTTTTTTTGTTTTACTTTAAGCTACTAATGCAGGATATAGATCGCCAATATCTCCAAAATTGTAATAATATCTCAGCGATTAGCATCAAGAAAATAGTGCAATTATTCAGTACCTTAACCTCTGATATTGAATCTTTTGTTAAATTTAACTGTTCCAAGATATATTTCTCTACAATATCTATCAACAGTTTGTCATCCGAAACAGGGTATCTTGCCAATGCCAAAACAGTAGCAGCAGAGAAGCTAAACAAATCCAAAAGCAGCTGCAAAAGATAAGTTCATAATGTCAAAGAAAGTTTCATAAAAATTGGATAGCTGACACATGATATCCGCAGCGAGATGATCAAACTAATGAGTCATAACAGAGCCTTGAAAACTTTTAAAAATAAAAGCAAAATGGTATCCATCTATGAGAGTACAAACACTGCACTATAAGAGAAAAATCACATGCATGAAAGTTTCCAGAGTAAAGAAGACATTCATCACAGATAAAAACTTCGAAACATCTTGGGCAGAGCAGGAGATTAACTCATGAAGCAAATACAATCCATCATAAATAAGAATTTATGCTAGATACTAAAGTGTACCAGTGAGCTGTTAGCAACAAATCTCTATAAATCTTGACGTGTAGCATTTTTCACCCAAAATCACTATCTTGACCCGCCGAGCTTGACTGCTCTTAAGAGTGATGCTTCAAATTCAGTTCCGTACACAATAATTTTTCTTATATAATTATAACACCAGCAGAAAAATTTGAGGGACTAGGTACAAGATGTTTTGAGTCATATATCACACATTTTGATTTCATAGAACATTGTGAAAATGTATTGAACTATGAGCAATCAAAAGACTGTAACAAATACTACAGAAGCCAATTTTCTCAAGACCGAACGCAAATCAGAATAGTCTTTCAAGTACTACTTGGACTGAAGAACAATGGAAAATGATGAATATTGGATCATGGTACCTCTACTTGCACATTTTCAGAGAAGTTTCGCCCTCAATCCCTTGATGAGGACAAATCCCCACTCAAGAGAACCCGTCAGATTAACATTCAAACCAAAGACTATGGATGGATAGAAAATCAAATGAAACTGAATTAGCAACTTTCCATCTAACTGAGTCCGACTCTAGTATTATTTACCTGAAAAAATGTGTCACAATGCTCCTCTTCTTGAGATTCCTCAGTTGACATAAGAGTCATCTTCAGATGCTTTCCACACCATATGCTTGCCTAATTATAGTGCTCAATATATCAAATACTACAGCAATCCCAATATGGTTAAGAAATTGATCTACGCGCCTCTGTACAAGCGCACAGATATAATGACAAATGGAATGAAAATTGCACGTGAACATATATACCTTGGTCCCAAGGGCAAGAAATTGTGATAAACAGCCAGATATATCCACTTCAAGATATTTTACAGCACACTGTAAAATAGCTTTGTTTAGCACGCACTGGGATACATCCAAACAAGTGAAGTCTTCCCAAAATGCCAATCTTGTTGTCAAGGTTAAAACAATGCATATCATAAAAAGCGCTGACATTGACTGTTTGTAAACTGAAAGTGGTTGTGAGTCGTTTATCAGAAACCTCAAATATGAAGATGAGAAATTAGGAACATTAGCAAACAACTATCTCTTATCTTCTCCTTTCAGCAAAAAGAGTTAGAACAAGTTGCTCACATAAAGCACTTATTCACGTTATAAACATAATGACTCATAGGACCAGCACTTAAAATGTCTATAGAAGTCATTGATTTAGTACACAAGCAACTTCAATCAATCCTAACCACGCAGATAATTGAACAAGAATATCCTCAAAGTTGATGCTGACAGCATGAACTTGTTCATACTCATAATAAGTAAGCCCTGCGAAGAACTAATTATAAAAAATTTCACCATCACAATATTGCATGTAGAGCAAATGGGCTTTGGGAGGAAGTCAGTCCCTTTGGAATAATCATTAAATTAGTATTTTAAAAAAATTTACAACTATTTCTTCTTAGAGTATTCTTTACTGCACACGACCAAACCATCACAGCCAAAATTTATCCTACAAGGTCACATTTGAGTGAAACGTCTCTGAGACATGATACATGAATCAATTTCTAATTCCATGAGTTCTTATATTTCCTAATCATCCATCTAAACATCCACTTTCCAAATTACGTTTTATGGACTTTCTTGTACACTAATTACCTACATTGAATAGCAGGCCCAATATCCATTTCATGAATTCAGTCTCTAATTTGATAGGTATGAGTCTTTTGTTGTGAATCTCTCTCTACATTTTGATATTAGTACATTCTCAGAAGAGGAAGTTCTATTCCAAAATGGCATTGCTAAAAAAAAAACAATTATTAATTATCACTGGAATCGTTACAGATACTACAGAGTTTGCTTTATTTAAGCGGATCAATAGCAAGATGCACAGATTCTATCTGATATACAACAAAATAAATGAATGGAAAAGATGAATATAATATGAATGGACATTGGGCTGGATACTGTGAGGCATTCCATAAGGGAAGCCAGGTTGGATTGATCTGATATTTCAAAGTCCCGAAGCTTGTTTATTAGTTGAACACGACTCTCCACAACCTGCAAGAAACAATGTCCAACTTATCGATGCATGAAAAATTTACAAGATTGCATAGGAGAAACTTTTTATAAAATAATTCAATTATATACCACAAACTTATGAATATGATTACAAAAATTTAAAAATGAAAGGAAAAGAGAATCTTCCACATATTGAATCATAACTAACATCGAGCAAAAACAAGGGATTAAAAATTCTTGTAGCAAATCCAGTCAGCTAATAATTTCTTATATCAAACGTTTCGGCTACTCTAATGCTTTCCTAAATTTTCAAGGTAACCACCAAAGAGTGAATAATTTTGGTCAAATCATGAATTTAAAAGCGGGACCAAATTAATGCTCAGAGAGGCTAACAATCGGGCAAAAAGCAAGGCAAAATAGCTTAAAATCCTTAACTCCATGATTTAGCAGCCAAAACAACAATTTATAATATTCACAAAAATTAACAAAAACAACGAAACATTTACCAAAACAAGAACACAATTTGCAAACACCATTGCTCATAAATGCATAAAATCCAAACGGATTGTAAAAATAGATCGCAAAATTTTTTAAAAATAATAATAATGAAAAGAAATGAAAATAGAGGTTCGAATTGAACGTGGAAGCTTCGGAATAAGCTTACATCCGAGGATTTGATAGCTTCTAGTATGCTCTGCAAGTCGCTGCTCGAGCTCTCCTTCGCCATCTCTCTCTCTCTCTCTGATTTTCCCTCTCGGATTTTCTTTTGGCTCACCTTCCCGCCTTTGACAAAGCTAAAATAAAGTTAAAATAAAAATTGGGAAAAATATAAAATCCCCCCAAAACTAATAAACTATCCGTCGTTTTGCAATATAAATTTTCAATGTTAAAAAAGTACTAAATAGCTCTAAACTATCAAATTATATCAAAAAGGCCACTTATTTTTTCATATTTCTATAATACTCATATTCTTTTAACAAATAAAATAATAAAATAATTGTAAAAAAAAAAAAAAACCAAACCATTTTAAAAAAAGATACAAGAAAACTGAAAACCAATGGACGAATAAAAACCAAAAAATATATATATATATATATATTTTTTGGAATAAATAATTAGTTACTGTAGTTGACCTAATTAATCAAATTGCTTCATGTCATATTAAAGTAAAATCAAAGGTACAGAATTTGACTTTAGGGACTATATTATGTTTTTTTTTTTTTTTTTTTGAATATTTCAAGAACTGTACTTTTGATTTTACTTTAATACGACATGGTTCCATTTATTCCAAAAAACTTTTTTTTTTGTTTTTATTTGCCCATTGGTTTTCTTGTATTTTTAAAAAATTGTTTGGTTTTTTTTTTTTTTACAATTATTTTAGTATTTTATTTGTTAAAAGAATAGAGCCATAGGAGTATTATAGGAATATAAAAAAAAGGGGGAAATGCAGTTTACCCCCTTGAAGTTTCAGAAGTTTTTCAATTTTAACCCCAAAGTTCAAAAATTGACAATCTACCCCCTTGAAGTTTCAAAAATTGGCAATTTAAACTTTCCGTTACTAATTTATGTTAAATTGGACAGAAATTAAAAAAAAAAAAAAAACTGAGGGTAATGATGTAATTTCATAGATTTCCGTCAATTTAGACGGAAAAATTAAACGGATTGTTTAAATTGCCAATTTTTGAAATTTCATGGGGGTAGATTGTCAATTTTTGAACTTTGAGGTTAAAATTGAAAAACTCCTGAAATTTCAGGGGGGTAAATTGCATTTTCTCCTAAAAAAAAAAAAAAAAAAAAGTGGCATTTTTTATACAATTTGGTATTTTAGGATGCTACTTTAGTACCCTTTGAACATTAGGGGGTTATATTGCAAACAACTGATAATTTTGAGGGTTTTTTTTTTATATTTTTCCCATAAAAATAGTACTGAGCGTACACCCAATTTATATTTTCGCCCCTTCATATTTGTATTTCTTCGTTCTTGCCCCCATTTTTCAATTTTTATTCAGAGCATAGAGCATAAACTGTTAGCAAGTCAACAATCGTGTATTTGGTTTTTTTCAGTGCGTATGTAAAGCTATTTTCATTTTGCTACAAATTAAAAGAGGATTAAACTATTAATTATCATAAGTAATTGCCCTACAGAAAAGAAAAAAAGAAAAATTGAAATTAATAACCTCCGTTTCAACAGACAGATCTACAACCATATCAACCTACTGTGTAGCGCATGCCACCATATAATTTTGATAGTAATTGCACAAATTTAGAAGCAAAATGATTTTTGGAATTTGTACAGCGGGTTGGCTTCGTTGAGGGTTTGGTTTTTTTTTTTTTTTTTTTTTTTTTTTTTTTTTTTTATTCTCGTTGAGGGTTTGGTTGACTCAAGTTCGTGTCATTTTGGTTCGGCATTGATATGTATAAGGAATTGAAATTAAAACAAAAAAAAAAAAGTTCAACGCTCAATTGTTCTGATTGAAGTTTCTAGCTCGCAATAGCATTCAGTATACAATTGATTCAACATGTTACAACTTTTTTTTTTTTTTACATGTCTGTACAAGAGAGCAAAAGAGGGATTCGTACTCTATTTTTTTTTGCTTCATTGATGATCCTATAATTATTCTATCTCAACAGTTATAGCCTTTCTACGGGTGAGTAAAATGACTTTTTCATGACCGTGTACCTATGTGAAATAATGTTCTTCAATTTATTGGTCCCAATTAATAGAAGAAGAAAGTGATATGACCATGCTTTCGGCACCATATAGTAGACATGCCATTTTTTGTATTTTTCTATGAAACAACACAAATTGAGTTTATAAAACATAAAACACCGAAACTTAGCTAGGGAAATGAGATACATACTTTATTCTCTAGTTCTATGATTTACGCTTGGTTTAGGTTACAGCACAAGGGAGACAACCAACGAAGTACGCTTTGTATTCGGTGGCGGAGCCAGCTATTTTATATTGGGGGTGCCGCTAAAAATTTTTTTTGCGTCCTAAAAATTTTCTTCACCTTAAAAATTTAGTAATTCACACAATATATGCATCACAAAAAATATCTATAAAAGTTTATAAATATGTGGTAAAATTGATATATTAGAAATGTAACATGTCAACACTATATCAAAAAAATATAAATACAAAAAAAAAAAAAATGTCTAGAACTGCACTTTACGGTCTTTAACCATAATCACTCCAAGAAAAACAAAGAAAATTTGACTTATTACACATCATTGAGATATTACATCAAACATGTGATGTATGTTCAGTTTGAGGGTGCCATGGGTTTAAAAAAAAAAAAAAAAAATTTAAAATCCTTGGGGGTGCCGTGAGGTACCATGTGGCTCCGCCACTGTTTGTATTTATGTTGTGTTATCTTTGCTTTAATTTTCTTGTATGGGTTATTTGGGCTTTTGTCTCCATGATTCGATGTTTTGTTTTATTTTGGAGACTTTTGTGTCAAAATTTAGGGGTGTTCTCTCCAACGGCTCATGGAAATGCAATGCATCCTCAAGTTGGTTAGCTTCTTCAAATACCCTTTGTGGTGCCCTTTCTTGGTTTTTCAACCAAGATCCATAGGATCATGCCATTTTTTGGCTCATTTCTTATTATTTGCTTGTTTTTTCTTGTATTTGCTGCAATATATTTTCATTTTGAAACTGTTGTTGGGAAGCTCACCCTTAATTTGACTTTAGGATCTCCCACTCTCTCTTCCTTTCGGATCAAGAGTGGGAAAGATCGTCCCATATAAATGATGTAATCCCTTTTATTATTTGTTTAGAAATAAAAGTATGAGATAAGTACAAAACTCCATACATACGGGTAGAATTACAGTGTACATAGTAATATATTTCTAGTTAGAGCCTGGGAAACTCTTCCTCGCTTTCTAAGGTATGTATGCCTTGGACACAGTGGCGGAGCCAGCTATTTTATATTGGGGATGCCGCCAAAATTTTTTTTGCGTCCTAAAAATTTTCTCCACCCTAAAATTTTGGTAATTCACACAATATATGTTTCACAAAAAATATCTATAAAAGTTCATAAATATGTGCTCAAATTGATATATTAGAAATGTAACATGTCGACACTATATCAAAAAGACAAAAAAAAAAAAAAAAAAAAAAAAAAGGTGTTTAGAACTGCACTTTACGGTCTCTTAGAAGTACAAAATCATCAAGTATCGAATCTAAATCGAAGTTCTCAGCAATTTCCCTTTCAATATAGAGAACTAAACTATTTGCAAGAAAATCATCCTCCATTTTATTGCAAAGTCGTGTTTTAACAATTTTCATTGTTGAAAATGCTCGTTCGGTAGTTGTTGTAGACACTGGAAGAGTCAATTTTCATTGCTGAGATTTTTTTTTTTTTTTTTGGTGTGGGAGAAGGGTTGCTGTGTCTTGGGTAATGGGTAGGTAAAATTGTAAAAAGAATTTATTTTTTATTTTGAGGGTGTCGTGGGCTAAAAAAAAAATAAAAAAAAATTAAATCCTTGTAAAAAGAATTTATTTTTTATTTTTTATTTTTTATTTTAAGAGTGCCATGGGCTAAAAAAAAAAAAAAATTAAATCCTTGGGGGTGCTGGCACCCACAAGGGGTAACGTGGCTCCGCCACTGCTTGGACACCAGCGCCATCACCACCAGGTGCACCACTACCACCACCAAAGCTAGAGCCACTACTGCCACCGTTGCCACCCCGAAACCACCTCTACCTCCACCGCCTCCTCCACCTCCTCTGCCACTGCTACCCCGGCCAAAGCCGCTTCCTGAACCAAACCCAAAACCAAAATGTCCACATGGAGCTGTGCTGCCATCTCCACCTCCACCGCCACCGCCGCCACCTCCACCGCCAAAGAAAGGGGATGGAGGTGAAGACTATATCCAAGAAGGTGGTGGCGGGCCTATAGACTGGACATAGAAAGTGAAGCTTATCAAAAGTAAGAAAGCTGATGAGCAGAGAAAAACCAAACGAGCCATGTCTAAACACTAAAACATAAAAAATATTGTTGGGTGGTCTTGGTCTCTCTCAACCTAAAAAACGAGCTCAAAAGTTGAACATTTTTCTCGCACTTATAAATTGACCACTAGCCCTTCCACAACCGATGTGGAATAACTCTAACAAATATCTATAATCTTTTGGTTGGCATAGCATGAGGCGCCGCATGTGCTGTATTTATACTATTCAGCAAGGCTGCAAGGGAGAGATTTAATACTGGATCCTGTTTCTGGATGTTTACTGTATACATGCAACTAGATAAATACATTATATCGATCATATTGGTTTTATTTAAAAAGAAAATTATAAATTGGTCTTTCTAATATCACGTACGTCACCCATACTTTCAAACTTACCGCTCGCGAGCATTCACTGATGCACCGTCAGTGTCTCCTCGATCTAGGCTCTAGCTCCCATAAAATCTGGCTTAAGACGTTACACCAATTGTACTTTGTCTTTTCTATGAAAGAACATTTTGTATGGACTTCAAGCTCTGGATAAGCAAGAGAGACTAGTGCTTTTGAATCTTCTTTCCTTTCTTTCTTGCTTCTTCTTTTCACGGTTTAAGTTTTATTTACTTTAAAAATTATTTCACAATATTTAGTTGTCCATCGGTCCACATTGCTTATGGAGTTGCCTCCACGTCAACCAATGGTCAAGTCACGTGTAGCCATGTATTTAAAGAGACGTCATGCATGCCCACAGTTTGTGTGAGAAATTTCAATTTTATTTAGTAAAAAAAGAAAAAGCAAGGATGGAAGGATTGGAGCCACCTCCTCGATCTGCTATACGTCATCCAAGCTTTGATGGACAATAACTGAGACGCACGATCGATGTACATGCTAATTATACAGGTTGGGTAAGTATATACTTAGGGTGAAATACTGCTCAAGTTAACCTTAGGATTTACTTTAAAAACTTTTCTTGATTCAATGCGCATATTTTGGGTTACCACTCGTATAGACATCATATATATGATGGTCACATGGAATACGTCATTCTTGGTCGATTGAATGACTTGCACTCTTTGATGAATTGAATCCAACATTTCTTGCAAAACAGTAACAATTAATTATAAAAGAGAGTTGGGAGGGGGCGGAGAGAGAGTGAAAGAGAGCATTTTTGGTTAATTGGTACAATATTCTATAAATTAATGGTTAATTTTCCTCTTTTTTAGCTAGTTTTCACTCTTTTTTTATTTTTCTTGACAAACGGATCGAATGAATAACAGGGAATGACAGTGTCGTCAGGCATTAAAAACAAAGATACAGTACTGTTGCACTGTGCCTGTGGGAGCCGTTCATGTGGTCGCCATGCAAAAATGAAAAATGCATGCAGTACATATGTACTTCATTTACTGCATTATATGCCAGCGCAATAAATTGATATGTAATTATATATAAACAGCGACATGCACACGCTAATGCATAGCCAACTGGCTTTCTTAAGTTTTTTAGATAGATTGATCAGAAACAGGGATATGTTGTGCTGTGATTTGCTTGCTTAGTAGGAGTAATGAAGAGGAGGGAGCTTTTAATTAACAACACATGATCATTAAACATTTAAACATCAAAAAGCCAGCAACTGATGAAACATGTAACTCTAAATTAAACGACAGCTGCAATTAGCATTAAAACATGAAAAATGGGAAACACAGCAACTGATACAACTGACAATCATCGGATCTCTCATAGGAGCCACCCAACGACCACAGTTAATTAGGCAGGGTACACGACAAAACCCAACACAAATGACAAAACACACATTAAGCCAAAAATAGGGTAACTTAAGGAGATGGGAACAGGCCATGGCTACCACCAACTCCGCCACCGGCAGCACCACCCAAACCACCGGCAGCTCCACCGAGACCACCGGCACCACCAACTCCAGCGCCAAGGCCACCAGCACCCCCAACTCCACCACCGGCTGCACCACCTAGACCACCAAGACCACCTGCACCACCTAGGCCACCAAGACCACCTGCACCACCTAGGCCACCAAGACCACCAGCACCGCCAAGACCAGTACTAGCACCGGCAATGCCACCTATCCCACCAACCCCACCAATTCCACCGACTTTGCCAATTCCACCAAGGCCACCAAGTATCGGCAGCACACCGCCAACGCCCGCATAGCCACCCAACCCGGCAAAGCCACCTACACCGCCGTAAATAAAATTCTTCTTGTCACCCAGGCCCGTGCCGCTAGGTGACTCTGCCTCTGGTGCACTAGCATGCACAGGCAGTATTTGCTCGCTGGGCATCTTACGTGCATCTGCATATTGTACTACCACTAAAACAACCACAAAAATCACACACCAGTACTTCGCCATCTCTCTCTCTCTCTCTCTCTCTCTCTCTCTCTGAAGCACATATGAGTTGGTGTTGCATGGGAGCATTATATAGGAGGTCAAGCGGTCGGGGACGGTTGCGAGTAATAAAGGGTTGCAGTAAATGGGAATGAGACTTTGCTCTCTAGCGATCTCGAGAAAGGAAATTCTTTCAATTTGGAATCAGAGTTAGGTGGAATCAAAAGAAGCGAAAATTTATGGAACTTCAATTTGTTCATAATGACTTTGTGACTTGTGTAAAGATTCGGCTTACATGTTATTTTAATAACAGCATGTATGACGTAGTTTAATTAACTGTCGACTAATCAACATACATCTAAGACAATGACCCGAATTCTTCTTATGTTATATGGTTTTTGGTTTTCGGGATCGGGCACCAAGTAATAGAATCCAAAAGAATAGTGCATATATACATTACTAGTCTAAAGCAGCATGCTGCATGCATAACCTGCTTCCTTAATTGAATATATTATATGGTTTTTATTTGTAGAGCTATAAAAATCAACTGAGATTGCTGCTTTGTGGGAGCAATATTTGAGCTTTGAAGGGTTATAATGTAGTAAGGGTGTAATGGCGGCATTCCTTCCCCTTGCAACCTTATGGTCCTTATTCAACCTATAACTGAATTGCTAAGAGGATCACGACTAATTATGTAATAAAAATCTCAAAGGACAACAAATATTTTATCTAGTTGTAACAAGAACTAATTATTAATTAAGCACGATAATTATATATATAGCTCTACCTCAAAAAAAAAAAAAAAAAAAAAAAACTAATTATAATACATGTTGCTCAAAGATCAACAAAATAGAGTGATACTTCTAGCTAGGTTATTAATTAAGGATTAACAGAGTTACAGAGGCATTAAGATAAATTAAAAAAGTTTGGCGCAGGAACCCAGGTCTTATAAGGATCTTCTTCGCTTTTCTCAACCTTTTAGCAGTGGATTTCAGCTCTCACTACAAAAATTATTTGGTTTTGTGATGGCCATATAATGACTTTTTTGGCCAAAAAAAAAAAAAAAAGTCATTAATTGTTTAATGACATTCAAATAGTGACTTTTCCAAAATAGCAAAGAGTGCAAAGACTAAAAAATAGGATAGTGTCGTTTGAACAGTGCAAAACGAGACTATTTGGTGACATTTTAAGCAAAACAGCACCTTTTACAAAAGGTGCCTTTTTTACTGGTATTATAACAGGCTTAGCTCTATTCTAGCTTGTAGCCCAACAACTAGCAACTTCTTATTACAACTCGGCATAACAGCTGAAGCCCAACTACTTAATACCCAAACGTAACAGCCTTTCATCCAATTATTTTACAGCCCATCTCGCAGCCCATAAGAAGCATCTCTCTCTTCTTTATGTTTCCTTCTTCCCTCTATGAGATAAATGTTTAATTTAAACCTATAAATTTTGTATAAAGTTAAACCTAGAAATTTCATGTAAATTTAAACCAAACACCAAATCCATTTTTAGTTTTATCTTTGGATGAGAGTAATAATATGGTGAACCTTGATTTCATAAAATGTTTGAAATCAATAGCGGTTAAGAATCTATTATGTGATTTTATAATTAATTAGAAAACAATTAATTAAGATCTAAAAAATATAGAGAAGTGCTACACATCCCAAAACATTCATCAAAGAGTTACCTTAAAAAAAAGATTGAGAACGTATTCATTGACTTTTGACTGGAGATAGATAATACTTAGGGGTGGGTATCGGTTCAGTTAATCGAAATTGTCGGTTAAATTAGTTAATTCACCAATTATATTTTGATAAGAATTTATTTGAAAGTTTCAGTTAAACAGATATTTCGGTTAATCGGTTAGCCGTGGGCTTTTTTAATTGGGCCAAAATTGATTGTTTTGGAGCCCAAGCTATTTTTTTGGAGGCTAAAATGACTTATTGAACCAAACAAATTTTAAATTGGTCCATTAATTAACACAATAAAAGTCCGCCACACATATGTTATACGAATAAATTGGTCATAGAATCCACCAACTAATATGTTCTACTAAAAAAACATAGCTAATGCCCTCGTAATCTTCATTCTACTAAAAAAATATTTACTATCGGTTAATTGTTAGTTAACTTCGGTTAACCGACAAAAAAATATTTATACCGATTAATTGAACCGACGTCGGTATAAAAATCCTTAACCGATTATCGACTGACTTATGGCGGTAATCGGTTAATATCGGTTCGGTCGCAGTAGATAGATAGGCGGTAAACGGTTAATCTGTCCACCCTTAATAATACTAGTCTATTGAGGCATCTTGCGATAAGATGGTGATACCAAACTCTAACTCAAGATAAGGTTGTGCAGTTTAAATTTGAATTTTGTAATTGACAGAAATTTCCTTCAACCTAATATGTCATTTAGCATGTAATAGGCACATGATTTTTTATTACAAAGTTCCTCTTCCGTTAACTCGCTCCCTTTTAACGTTCTCTCTCCAACACAAAGAGAAGACTCAGCTGCAAAGATTTTGGTCGGAACTGCTCAGAACCACCATAAAATCCGGTCATCAACCTCTAGCCAAGCACTGTGCTAAAAAACTGTCCAAGGATTGCTAGGTTCTTACTGTTAATAATGGGAAAGTTTGTGTTGCAGGTTGGAAGACGATTACACCTGTAAACTACAAATAAATTAAACCCCTAATCAATTTGAATTGCCAAATGAAACGAAAATGTAGAATAGGTGAACCCAAAAGAGAGAGAGAATTCAGCAAAAATGAACAAAAGGGACAAATTAAAAGATCAAAGAAATCCCAACTGAAATTCGTTCGGCAGATTGAGTCCGACCCTGCTCCACCGCACCAATCCTCAACACAAAGGCAGCCTATAAAAGAATCCCAACAATCCATTCTGCTTTAGGAATAGAAATAAAACCACGTTCAATCATGTGCCCACAAAGGAGGAAGATGAATGGTTGAGGAGAGAGACTCTTGAACTCTCCTCTCTGTGTTGGAGAGAGAAGGTCAAAAGGAAGAGAGTTAACGGAAGAGTAACTCCGTCAGTCATAATTTTTTTTAAGACACATGACAGTTTATTAGTTTGGGTCGAAGGAAATTTTCTCCGTTTGAAAGAAATTTATGTCATTTTGTATAATTTCAGTTAAAAATCCAAGTATCTACCACGTGGTAGATGCCTGATACCCTCTGGATACGCACGGCATGCATGCAGATATAAGAAATCTAGACATAATTGCATAATTAATATACTACTCCACCTTCCATCTATGTATAAGATATACTATATATTCCTAAACTTCTATATATATATATATTCCCTCACACTTCTGTAGCATGCACACCTTCCTGCGATAAATTAATTAAAGAGGTGAAACAATATGGCCAATGGATTTCTCTCTACCATTGCCAAGAAATTGCTCATCCTGGCTGCCTTTTCCCTGCTCGTCTTTTCACTTCTTGGTAATACAAAAATGGAAGAAAAAAAATTGACTTCTTTTCTTTTCTTTTTTATTTTTTTAAAGAAAACTTAACTTAATTGCATTTATTTTGCGATCTTCTTCAATCTAAAACTCTAGTTCCGCCCAGTACTAAATATGTTATATAACTAAACAAAATTAAATTCGACGTTCATTTGATTAATTTCTCTTTCTTTTTGCAGGAAATGCTGCGTCGACACTTACATGCATGGGAACATGTGAAGACATTCCGGATTGCAATCGCTTTTGCAGAAGATCGGGTTTTCATGGAGGGAAATGTTATCCACCCGGCCCTCAACAATACGAATGTTGCTGCAAGTGATGCCTTTGTTTAACTTAATTTTCACATCAGCGTGGCAAGGTTTCTTCCTGCCTTAAATAAAATCAAAGTTGACGAGTACAATAAGACTTTGTTTCTGTTTGTATGCCTATTGTAAACGAATCTGAGAATCCGTTTGTTTTTCGTCGAAAATAATTTTCAGCTGAAAATATTTTTTTGAAATCTCAGTGGTGATGAGTGCGCTCTTACTTATAACTGCTGATATATATATATATATATATATATATATATATAAAAGCTTTTATTGAGGTCTCGGTGGTGATAAGCTTTCAACAAATAACATGCATGGGTTTTTTAATAGGGAAATTATATCTAAACACTTTGGGTAAACACGCTAAAATATTTTTGTCCCTAAGTTTTTTTTTTTTTTTTTTTTCGACAATTTACTCTTTGGGCCAATCAAAATTACAATAAAATCCATTCCGTCAATTTTTTTTTTAATTGTCGTTAGATTGGTTAAAACGCACCGTTTTACCACATCAGCATAATAATTTTTTATTTAATTTTTAAACAAAATTTTTAAATTTTTTTTTTTTTAAAAAAAAAAAAGAAAAAGAAAGAAGAAGGGGTGGCCGGAAGCCACCCCAAACCACCCCTAGGGTGGCCGCGAGCCACCTCTTGGGTTTAGGGGAGGCCTGCGGGCTACCCCTAACCACCCATAGCGTGGCTCGCGAGCCACCCGGGTTGGCTTCCGACCACCCCAGGGGTGGTTTGGGGTGGGATGGGGTGGCTTCCGGCCACCCTTTTTTTTTTAAAAAAATTTATTTAAAAATTAAATAAAAAATTATTATGCTGATATGGCAAAACAATTTATTTCAACCAATCTAACGGCAGTTAAAAAAAATTTAACGATAGGAATTTTCTTGACATTTTGATTGACCCAGGGAGTAAATTATTGAAAAAAAAAACTTAGGGACAAAAAATTTTTGGTTTGTTTACCCAAGGTGTTTAGATATAATTTTTCTTTTTAATATATCTCTCTCATGTTCACATATGGGTTTTTAATTAAATGAATAGAATAATTTAAAAGTAGAAGAAATTTAGATAATCGGTTGTATAGAAGTATTGAAAAGTGGTTAGCTAAACTAGATAAAGTAAATTTTGGCTATCCATTTTGCATATAAATTTGCATAAACTATTGTGAATGCTAGAAAGAAAATATGAAACAACTCCAATTCCTTTAAAGAAATGAAAGAAAATGCCCCGATCCAATTTTTGTATATGATTGGAATACTTGATATATAGCTATAAATAGCAGTTCATAAAATTTACAATCTCCTTCCTGCACAATGATATAGTTACGTATCTAGCTTCTATGTGGTAGTAAATTGGTAGTTTTCACTACTTGAGAAACTGTGATCGATGGAGAAAGAAAGAAACAAACAAACAAAGGAAGAAAGAAGAAAAATGAGAAAGGGGAAGTGGTTGTCTACTTTACATATGTGCGGAACTAAAGGAGAAGATGAAGTCCTCCAGTGAGGAGGAAAACAGGAAGGACCGGCACTCAACCCAAGAAGATTACTATTGCCCAATGATTCCCGCCGTTGTTGCCTCTTGTTGCATGCAGGCTTTCGCCTAGCTTCCTTTTGCTTTAAGAATCGCCGCTCTTTGCCGGATGACTGAACGGTCATCGAAACACCTCTATGACCGTTATCCTTGCATTTTACTACCACACTCCTAGGAGGAGGCGCCACTAGCCCTGTAGGTGGAGTGTGCCTTAGGCTCAACATGATGAGGAGACGAGAGTGCGAGAGCTAGAGGGAGATTGCGCTATACGACTATTTATAGGCTTATAGCTATCGAAAGAATTGTGGTTAAAATTTTTATCTTTTTTGTTTCTTGGGGCGTATGTGTGATTAAAAAGTAATATAAGTGGAATGACGTCGTTTTGATCAAAACCCAATTATATTAAGGTATTGGATTCAGACATTTTATCCAGATCTATTACCGACCCAATCACAACCCGATTGTATAAGGTCACGTGCCACTCACATTCTCACCTTCTTCGCAAAGAAGCCCATAAATCTATGCTCTCACATGCTTCGAGCTCGAAATCTTGGCTTATTTGGGTGTGTAATTTTTTTGTATTCTACTTAACTTAACTCAAAATTGTGAATATTGAGGAGAAAAAGAGTTGAGATTATATTTGGGTAGTTTGAGGAATAAAAAATTTAATTAAAAATTAAAATATATATATATATATATATTAAAAAAAAAAAGAAAAAAATTTTGGAGTGGTTTTGAACCACCCCTAGGGATGGACGAGTCACCCCCAACAACGGTCTTGGGGTGGCTCGGTCACCCCAGAAACAGGTAGGGGTGAACCACCCCTGAAAAACCACTCGGGGGGTGACTTGGCCACCCTCGAAATAGATGGGGGGGTGGCTCATCAGCTGCTTGGAGCCACCCTCAAAACTAATGGCGGCTGGCCAAGCCAGCCTCAACTGGTTTCGGGGGTAGCCGATCCACCCCCGAGAGTGGATCGGCCACCCTTAAAACTAATAAGGGTGGGTTGGCCACCCTTGAAAACTAGTCGGGAGTGGCGAACCCAGACTTGGTCAAATATCTTCGTGGTCCTATCTTTCTAGATCCGTCTAGAATGGAATTGCTTAGGTCATATCTTAAAATGTGTAAGTTAAAGACTCAGAGTTTTTCCTCGCTGTGGGGCAGGTCGAATCGACGATCCATATTGTTAAAAAAAAAAAAAAAAAGAAAGGAAATTGTTAAATTATGTTCTCAATGATTTATTTCTTCAATATACAGGATTATATATACACAACAAGTGTGTGAATTTTCAAGGAAATAGCAAAGAATAATAATTTTCCTTATATAACAGATTGACTATTTTCCTTCAATAATCAAATTGTCTTTACTGCTTGATTGAGTGCAACGTATCCTTTCCTTGTATGGTTGTCTTCCAGTATGGTAGGATTTGATATTTGTGGATCCTCTCTTATTGTAGCTTGATATCACGTCTGTCATGGGATGATGTCCATGATCTTCAGCAGTCTTGATGGTGTCTTGTTCTGGAAGGATAGTTACACCTTGATGAGCTACAATATTTTCGACAGGTGGAGATTGGTTAACAGCCCCCTCAAGCAAATGGGAGGGGCATGAACCATAAGCTTGTCACATAAGAGCAGAAATCGGGCAGAGGTAAGGCCCTTGGTGAAAGTATCAGCCGGTTGATCACAGGTGGAAATAAAATTGAGAGTGATGTCTTTGTTCAAGACCTTCTCACGGATAAAATGGTAATCCACCTCAATGTGTTTAGTCCGAGCACAGTAGATAGGATTAGACGCAAGGGCCATGGCACCAAGATTGTCACACCGAATGACAGGGGGATTAATAAGAGGAAGGTGGAGGTCCTTTAGCAACATGCGTAGCTAGTAAAGTTCCGCTGTAACCATAGCCATAGCCCGATATTCGGCTTCAGTGCTGGATTTTTAGACAACGGATTGTTTCTTAGCACACCAAGAAATCAAGCAGGGACCAAGAAATACTCCAAAACCAGTGGTAGATCGTCTATCATCAAGGTCCTTTACCCAATTGGAATCACAGTAGGCCTGCAAAGAGAGGGTACCCTGAGTAAAAAAAAGACCATGATCCACAGAGCCCTTAAGATAGCGAAGAACACGTTTGAGGGTTGTCCAATGACTGGAGGTTGGAGAGTGCAAGTGTTGGCAAAGCTGATTCATGGAGTAGGCTATTTCAGGATGGGTAAATGTGCAATATTGAAGTCCTCCTACAAGCTATCGATATTTAGTGTCATTATCAAGTGGAGTACTATCCAAGGAGGACAGTTTGGATCCTAAAACACAAGGTGAACGAGATGCTTTGGCTCCCAACATTCTTGCTTTGTGCAGTAAGTCCACAATATACTTGGACTGCCATAGGTGAAGGCTGGAGGCTTCACGGTGCACTTGAATGCCCAAGAAATAGCTTAACTCTCTAAGGTCTTTCAAGGCAAAGTCTGTTCTGAAGCTTGTCAAGAAGGGAAGCAATAACAGAGCCATGAGTCCTTGTAACTAGAATATCATCAACATAAATTAAGATAAACAAGTGAGCTATGCCTTGATGATATAAAAATAATGAGCTATCAACCAGAGACTGGACAAATCCAAACTCAAGGAAAGAATCAGACAGTCTATTAAACCAAGCACCTGGGGCTTGGTTCAAGCCATAGATGGCTTTGTGTAATTTGCACACGTGACCAGGGAACTCAGGATGCACGAAGCCTTGAGGTTGTGTCATATAAACATCTTCTTGTAACTTGCCATGAAAAAAAAGGCATTTGAAATATCCAATTGACGAATTGGCCAATTAAAGTGGACAGCAATGACAAGAACAACCAGGACAGTAGATGGCTTGATGACGGGGTTGAAGGTTTCGTTGTATTAATACCGTTCCTTTGATCAAATCCTTTGGCCACCAAGCGTGCTTTATAGCGTTCAATGGAACCATCGGGCTTGTGTTTGAGTTTGTAGACCCATTTGGTCTGAACAGGATGACGACCTGGAGGTAGTGGACATCAGGACCATGTATGGTTAGCCAGGAGCGCATCAAATTCCTGGTTCATTGCTTCACACCAAGATTGTGATTTAAAGGCTTCAGAGAAACACGAAGGTTCAGCCGTAGTGAGAGAGCTATGTAAAGCCCTTAGTGGGTGTTTGGTGGAGTAAAAGAGCTTGTAATCACCAAAGTTTTTGGGCTTGAGAAACCCAGCCTTGGAACGTGTAAACATTTGATGAGGTTCCTGCAAGGAAGAAAGTGCCTAATTCTGAACATTGGGTAAGGGTGCCACCTGCAAGGGAGATACTTGAGTAGTAGATGCTAAGTTAGACAAACCAGATTCAAACAGGTGTAGAGAGAGATAGGGTAGGAGAGGGGGTCGTGGGGTCATGGGAGTGGATGAGAGGGATGAGAGGGGATTGGGCTGTGTCGGCGATGGTAGTATGGGCATGGAGTTGTTGGTAGACGTAGGGGTAGTATGTGTATTGGGGGGGCAGTATAGGCATGAGGGTGGTGATGACATGTTAGGGGCAGGTGTCACGTGATTGTGGGCTGGTAGGGGTGATGTGGGAGGAATGGGAAGAGCAGGTAAATGGGGTGAAATATCAGGCAATTGAATGACAACAGGATTGTCGTTGGTGTCAATTGTACTGAATACCTCTCAATGTGAGGGTTGCTCGTATTATATAGAAATTATCTAGGTAATTACAGGCTGTATCTCAGTGATTACAGCAATCTAGGAAAACAAATAATGTAACTAAAATCTACCTATTAATTACAATATCCTATAGCTATAATACAAGAACATGCCATAACTAGAAAGACTAATTATGGCTAAATATATATGGACCGTATCTGATTGACAGCCCCCCTCAAATTGATGCTGGTCGATCAAGAAGCATCAATTTGCCCACAAGAAACTGATGACGTTGTCGTGTTATAGCCTTCGTGAAGACGTCAGCTATCTGGAGATCAGTGGAAACATGAGGAAGAGAGATAACACGAGTGTCCAAGGCTTCCCTAATAGAATGACAGTCTACTTCAATATGCTTCGTACGTTCATGGTAAACAGGATTAGCAGCTATTTGAATGGCACTAGTATTATCAGCATGAAGAGGAGTAGAATCAGTTTGAGAAAAACCAAGCTCAGCCAAAAGCCCATGAAGCCAGACAATCTCAGAACAAGCAGCAGACATTGCCCGGTATTCGGATTCAGTAGATGATTTAGAAACACGAGCTTGCTTCTTACTCTTCCAAGAAATCAAAGAAGCACCAAGAAACATGCACCAACCCGTGACAGACCGCCGAGTGTCAGGACATCCTGCCCAATCCGCATCACTATAAGCAACAAGGCGAAGAGGAGAGCCAGTTGGAAAGAACAAACCACGGCCAGAAGAGCCTCGAAGATATCGAATGATACGCCGAACAGCAGCTAAATGAAGATGGCGGGGAGTTTGCATAAACTGGTTAACCTGCTGACAGCGAAGGAAATATCAGGCAGAGTAATAGTTAAATAATTCAAGCTGCCTACCAACTGTCGGAACACAGTAGGATCAGAGAGAAGATCACCCTCCTCACTTCGATATTTCACATTAACCTCCATAGGAGTATCCACCGAAGAAGAATCCTGAAGACCAGCTACACTAATCAAGTCCTGGGTATATTTGTGTTGATTCAAGAATATACTGGAAGAATCAGTGTGCACCTCCAACCCCAAAAAATACGTAAGAGGACCAAGGTCTTTCATATGAAAAGAGTCTTGAAGATTCTGCTTGAGATGTGCAATCAAACTGGAGTCGGTTCCCATAATGACAATATCATCCACATACACAAGTAAAAGAACAAAACCAGTCGGAGTCTTGCAAATGAACAAAGAAGAATCATATTGGCTTTGGACAAAGGAGAAGCGAAGCAGAGTAGACCTGAATTTTTCAAACCATGCCCGGGGAGCCGGTTTTAAGCCATAGAGAGACTGCTTCAATTTACACACAGCGGCAGATGGAGAAGAAAACAACCCCGGATGAGGAGTCATGTAAATATCTTCTTTGAGATCACCATGAAGAAAAGCATTTTTGACATCCATCTAGTGAAGTGGCTAGCCTTAGGAGGCGACAACAGAAATAATTGTACGCACTGTAGTCATATTTGCGACTTGAGCAAATGTCTCCTCATAGTCCACCCCATATTCTTGCATGTTCCCAAGAGCAACTAATCGAGCCTTATACCAATCCAGAGTCCCATCAGAGCGAAGCTTAATCGAGTAAACCCATTTACAACCAATGGCGTTAACATGAGAGGGGCAAGGAACCATGTCCCATGTATGATTGTCCTGGAGAGTCCGAAGTTCCTCATCCATCGTTTTCCTCCAACATTCATATTTAACAGCCTCGGAAAAACATGTAGGGATGGAAATAGAAGATAAAGTAGCAGTAAAGGAAGTGTGGGGAAAACCATACCTATCAGGAGGACGTGATACCCTAACAAATCATCGAAGACCAGACTCATGAACTGTCTCAGATGGCAAGTCAATCGGAGGAGTTGTCGGAACAGTTTCAGATGAAGGGTCAGTCTCGGGAAGGGGCAAAGTTGGTAGACGTCGAGTATACACAATTCCAGGTTTGAACCGCTCAGGCAGAATATGCAATTCATCAAAACAAGGTAGAATACTAATCTCAGGCAATGATTCAACATGTGTAGAAAAGAAACATTGATGCTCAAAGAACACAACATTACGAGATATACGAAATTTGTTAGAACAAGGATCATAGCAAACATAACCTTTGTGAGAAACACTATAACCCATAAAGGCACATTTAACAGACTGAGCAGAAAGTTTGTGATGTTCATGAGCAGGTAAATGAACAAAACAAACACATCCAAAAGTATGCAGATTAAGATAGCTAGGATGCTGTTGATACAAACGATAATAGAGTGAATCAAACTGCAAGACCTGAGAGGGCAGTCGATTAATTAAGTAAACGGCAATAGATAATGCCTCAACCTAGAATTTAGATGGAACAGAGGACTCAAGTAATAAAGTACGAACAACATCCAAGAGATGGCGGTTCTTTCGTTCCGCCACCCCATTTTGCTGAGAAGTATAAGGACAAGAGCGCTGAGAGACAATTCCTTTGTAGTGTAAGAAATCATGAAACTCGTGGGACATGTATTCTCCACCAGAATCAGACCTCAAAATCTTAATGCCTGTAGAAAATTGATTCTCTATATATATTACAAAGGTTTGGAAAACAGACAAAACCTCGGATTTGGCCCGAAGAAAATAGACCCAAGTATATCGACTGAAATCATCTATGAATGTTACAAAATATTTATATCGAGCATGAGAAATTACAGGAGAAATGCCCCATACATCACTATGCACAACATCAAAGCATTTTGTAGCGCGACTACCATTAGAAGAAAACGAAAGCGTTTTACTCTTACCAAGTTTGCATACAGAACAATTAAATGACAAATTTTGAGAAACGCGTTCTTTATTGCTTAACAAACCACAATTTAACATATGAGACAGAATAACAGAATTTGGATGACCCAAACATTTGTGCCATACTTCGTTCGAAGTATTAACTGTCCTACAAGCCAAAGATAAACAACTAGGAATTGAAAAGTGCAGTGGAAATAGTCTGCCAACTTTAGGCCCCTTCGCGAGTATCTTCCCCGACACCTGATTCGGCACAAGACAACCATCACGAGAGAAATGGACATCATAGTTTTTTTCAACTAACTGGCCAACTGAAATAAGACTATTAGAAAGGTCAGGAGAGACATAAACATCTCTGAATGAAGGATTAATATCTCCTACTTCATTAATAGCTAAATGACTTCCATTAGCTACTTGAATATGAGATGAACCATGATATGGACGAACATTGCAAAGAGTATCAGACGATCTGGTCATATGATTGGATGCTGCTGAATTAATAAGCCAAGACTTAGACAAAATAGTACCATTACCTTGGAGCCCTAAGGCAGAAAAGGCTGACATAATCATCTGCTGAACCATTTCAGGAGTAAGAACAGCTAATCCGGCCGTAGAAAAAGAGGCCGAGGACATCACTGGAGCAGCAGAGGTGTTTATTGTAGCCTGATAAGCAGTAGCTTGACGATTCTGAGGTCGAGTAAGACATTCTTTGATAAAATGGCCCGGTTTCTTACAGTAATTGCAAGATTTCTTTGCACAATTGGCGGCAATATGACCATACTCCTTACAGCTAAAACACTGGACCTTGCGCATATCCTTACCTTTCCCTTTCCCATAGGCTGCATAGGCTACTGGATTTGGATTGGAATCATGCTGAAACGTAGCCTGTGTGAGAAGACGCTGCTCCTCACGAAGTAATTCTCCAAAACAAACATCCAAAGATGGCGAAGGATCCCGATTCAGTAAATTTGAGTGAGTAACCTCAAATTCAGGGCGTAATTTCATCAGGAATTGATCTCTCTTGCTTTGCTCATGAATAGCCCTAACAACCAAGAGTGATGCAGCAGGTACTTTCGCATAAACCATATCAGAAAATTCTCCCCACAAATTCTGAAAACCAGAAAAATACTCCGGAATGGAGAGATTGCCTTGAGTGTAATTAGCAATCTCATATTCTAGCTGAAAACGGCGTGCAGTATTGTCCTGATGATAAACCTTCAGCAAATACTCCCACATAGTCTTTGCAGTCTTATAGGGCCTCAAATTGAGCACAATAAGAGGATCAACAGACCCTAAGATCCAAGACATCACACGTGCATCCTTGACCTTCCACTTAGCCAAATCCTTAGCTTCCGTATGAGCTGGATCACTACCGTCAATATGACCCCATAACTCTTTTCCAGTAACAAATAATTGAAATTGAAATTCCCAAGCAAAATAATTTTTTCCAGTAAAACGGACCTCAAAAGTCTCGCTAGAAGACATGATGAAATAAAAAAATTAGAAATTATAAAACCTGATAAATGAGTAACAAGCCCACCAGAGCTATTGGACAGCAAACCCAAATCCACACAAGTCAAACACCAATCAGCAACCTCAATTAGCAACAAAGCCCAAGCCCAGCAAGCCCAAAGTTACCAGCAACTCAGCAACCCCAAACAACAAGTCCAAACCATCCAGCCCAGCAAGTCCAAGCCCACAAAAGCCCAACCCCAAAAAACACAATTACCAGTCCGCAACCCAACCCAAACCAACAGCACCACAAACAGAAAATCGCACCATGCCGACAGCCCAAATCCACGCTCAAAAACAGCAAGCCACACGACAATGTCAGCAACGAAACCAAACAACGACGACAGCGTCACACGACAGTCCCGGCAACGAGAGCTTCACCGACGAGAGTGAGATTGAAGCCGACAGCCCCACCTCCACTAGAAATCGCTGGTAGCCCCAAAACCTCTAGAAAGCGCCGGCAGCCCCAAAACCTCCACGTCGACAACCCCAAATCCTCCAGAAAATCACCGACAGCCACTCCAAGACTGCTCTGGCAAGGAATAGCAACCACAGGACCCACTGACAACCTCCACAGAGTCTGCCGACAACCACTAAGCAGAAATTCCGGTAAGAATAAATTTCATACTCTCAACAAAAATTTCCGAATAGCAATTTAGAACCCTCAACAGAATTATCGACAACTTCCCCTGAAGTTACCGACAGCCAAAGAGACTAATAGCTCAGTCCCAACCCAACTCAAAAAACTTGAATCACAACCCTAATTTGATTTAGGCTTTGATACCATGTCAATTGTACTGAATAACTCTCAATGTGAGGGTTGCTCGTATTATATAGAAATTATCTAGGTAATTACAGGCTGTATCTCAGTGATTACAGCAATCTAGAGAAACAAATAAGGTAACTAAAATCTACCTATTAATTACAATATACTATAGCTATAATACAAGAACATGCCATAACTAGAAAGACTAATTATGGCTAAATATATATGGACCGTATCTGATTGACAGTTGGGCATAGGAATTTGTGGAGAAATGGGACTAAGAGAACGTTGTTGAGCAGGAAACAAAGTCTCGTCAAAGACCACATGCCGAGATAGATAGACGCGTTGAGAGACCGGATCAAAACACTTATAACCTCTATGATTAGAATTGAACCCAATAAAAATGCATTGCTTGCTTTTAAATGCTATTTTATTGGGGAGATAAGGTTGTAAAAGCGGATAACAAGCACATCCAAAAACATGAAGTAACGAGTAATCTAGAGATCGATGGAACAATTTAAAAAATGGGAAAACATTAGATAGCAGGGGAGTGGGCAACTGGTTGATAATATACACAGAATGTAAAAAGGCATCAACCCAAAACGTAGTTGGCAAATGGGAATGAGCAAGGAATGAGAGACCCATCTCCATTAAATGGCGATGTTTTCTCTCGGCCAATCCGTTTTGCTGTGATGTGCTGCGTGTGGACAAGAACGGCGATGAATAATTCAATGGAGAGCAGAAAAGTCAGAAAAAAAAAATTTAGAAACAAATCCACCTCCATTATCTGTTTGAAACTGTTTTATTCGAGTACAAAGTTGATTCTTAACGAGAGCTTTAAATTTGACAAAAGAAAGAAATACATCAGATTTTTGAGCAAGGGGATAGACCCAAGAGAAGCGACTGAAATCATCAATAAACACAACATAGTAGTGATAGCCACCAAAGGAGATGGAAGGAGACATCCAGACAATGGAGTGAACCAACTCCAAAGGTGACAACGAGACTCTGGAGGAGGGAGCAAAGGGAAGCTTCTTTTATTTCCCATATTGGCACAATTCACAAACTGAATTTTTATTTGGAGAAGACGAGTCTGGAAGATGATTGGAGCTGAGAACACGAGAGACGACATGAGAAGAGGCGTGGCCCAACCGAGCATGCCAGGTATCAAAAGATGCAGACACGCCAAGAAAGGCAACGCAGGAACAAGCTTTGTTGAGAGAACAATTTTGCAGTTTTATTGGATAGAGGTCGTTGATACTGGGACCGTCAAGGAGTGTTTTGCTTGTCAGATTGTCCTTTATAAAAAAAATTGGAGCCAATTAATATAAAGAAACAATCATTGTCGATACAAAATCTATCAATAGAGAGGAGATTGGCTGCAACGTTAGGACAATGTAGAACACGAATATATATATATATATATATATACTAGCTAGGTAGCTAGGTATGTATACGTAGTAGATACCCTCTGGATACATATTGGCATGCATGCATGCCGTCAAGGCCGACTTAATAGATTTTGAGGGCTAGCTAAGACGACAAACTGAAGTAGGGCTTTATTTATTTATTTAAATATTTAATTAAATCATTTTAATTTTAAATCATTTTTCTTACGTACTTTTGCCCTTAATTTTTTTTTTTTTCTCAAATGACTTGCAAAATTCATTTTTGTTAGGAGACATATAATTTCAATAGATGTCATATTTTGTGTTGAGCTACATATAGTTATTTTTTTTATGTAGAATTTAATTTACAAAAATAAAATTTACTTTATTCTAAAAATTATTTAATGCACGAACTTAATTAGCCAATATATTGGTTTTAAGTTCAAGTGAAACTTAATGTGACTTTCCATTTTCTCTTTCCTTTCCTTTAAAGTCTTAATATCTTAGAATCTAATTATTTGTATTTTTGTTTACCGTAATTGGGACCTTAATTAAAGAGTACTACTTACTAGCGTTTTTGTCATAATATTTTTACCATAATTGAGGTCTTAATTAAAGACAATTGACTAACTTGTTATCATAATTAATGCTAGCGCTCTAATTGTTTTTTTATAAAATGATAATTATACTATAGTTATTTGGGGTTTTATTTTTTATTGGGGCCCTTAATCAATTGCCTAATTTCCCTAAGCATTGAGCCGGCACTGGGCATGCATGCAGATATAAGAAATCTGGACATAATTGCATAATTAATATACTACAGATTCCTTCTTTATAAGTTATAAGATATACCATTCTTTAACTTCGATCTATAAATTCCATCACCTTCCTGCGATAAATTAAAGAGGTGAAACAATATGGCCACTGGATATCTCTCTACCGTTGCCAAGAAGTTGCTCATCCTGGCTGCCTTTGCCCTGCTCGTCTTTCCAATTCTTGGTAATTAATACATAAATGCAAAAAAGAATTGACTTCTTCTCTATTTTTTTTTTTTTTTTTTTTTTTTTTAAGAAAACTTGGCCATGCATTTATTTTGCGGTCTTTGACAAATTTCTCCTCCTTCAATCTAATTTTTCAAACCCTCTTTCTCTAACGTTTTATTTTATTTTATTTTTTTAAAAAAATAAACTTTTTGTTACTCTTATTTGGTTCTATAATATGGGATGGATCAATATTTTCATCATGTTTTCTTTCCTCTCTGAAGAAAGTTCCATAGCTATTTTCAGCAGGGATGGAACATATAGGCCAATTAGGGGTGCGTGGCCGGCCCCTCTCCCTTGGTTTTTTTGTTTTTTGTTTTTTAACCCTCCCCTCCTCCCCCGAATTGGATCATAAATAAACTGGAGATGAGCCGATTAAATTCCAACAAAAGAAGGGTTAGAGTTGTAATTTCATTTTTGTTGGACAATTATGCCCTTCTTTTTGTTGGAACCGGCTCATCTCCGGTTCATTTAGGATTCAAATATCCCTCTTCTCCTCTTTTTTTTTTTTTTTTTTTTTTAAAAAAAAAAAGTTTTGTCCCCCTCAATTAAAACTCGATCTAGTTCTGCCCAGTAAATACATTATAAAATTAAATTCGACATTCATTTGATTAATTTCTCTTTCATTTTGTAGGAAATGCATACTTATGCAAGGAAAGATGTGAAGCCAGCATTCCGAATTGCAATTCCGCTTGCCAAAGACAAGGTTTTAAAGAAGGGAAATGTTTTGCACCCATTTATTTTAAATACTGTTGCTGCCGGTCATGATGCCTTTGTTCAACTTTTCATATCAGCGTGACATGGTTTCACCCTGCTGCTTTAAATAAAATATCAAAGTTGACGAATAAAAAAAGACTTTGTTTCTCTTTGTATGTCTTACGCAAACAAATCTGAAGTTCCGATGTAAAATAAATTGGATTTATAAATCTGATCAAATATATATATAACAAAGGCCCTGCCTGATGATTGTGGTTCAAAAATCTATAACTTGGGATTTACGATGAGATTATTGTAGATAACCTTAATCACTAATCAATTGAAGAAAATTAACTACGCCGGCCATACATTTCTTCAACTATTAACTATTGTTGTTCTACAATTAAATGAAGGAAAATGCTTTTTCTTTTATTTTTTTCATTCTCTCACTTATTAAAATTATCAATTAGATTTGTGGAGTTCATGTGGGTCTTCATCTCACACATGACCCCACATATATATCCAATAATAAAAAACCATGCATAGGCCAGCTTATAGGCTAGTAATTAATAATAATATATGTAGCTCAAAGATTAGCAAAATAGAGTCAAACTTCTAGGTTATTAAGGATTAACAGAAGCATTAAAGATAAACTAAAAAAGGTTTGGCGCAAGAATCCGGTTAAGTATCTTCTTCATTTTTTTCTACCTTTCAATAGTTGCTTTGAGCTCTTCTTCTCTTGAATCTTGCACTCACTTAAGCATTAGAACTATCTCTCTCTACAAGCATTCTCAATTGGCAATTGGGCATTTAATTAATTGTATTGGCGCTGTCTGTGGGAATCGATTTACCAAATCCCTAACAAAAACTTATGCTTAAAGGCTAAAGCAAGGTTAATGAGTGCTCGGGGCAACAATGTCCAATCATCTTGGCTCCTAAACCTCAAACTAGCCTAGCCCACAAGAACAATCCCTTTCAACGTACGTACACTCAAAGCCCATCTCCTACAACTTTTCCAGACCATGGATGCAGTATTGATGCAGCAAAATCACGAGATCATGTTGCAGTTTCAGCACCGACTTACAAAACCATGAATCATTGCAACATAAAAAGGGCACACCGATCTCACTCACAAAGGCCTCGCCCGACGATGGTTCAAAATGAAGAAATTCGTAGGTCTAATTTATCTCATAAAATCGGTTCTATAAGAGAGGATTGCTCATTCTTTATAAACATGCCCAAGGTCTTATCTACAGGCAATGTGAAATTATTTCTCAACACCCTCCCTTACATGCAGACTGGTATTTTTTTTGGTCATTGTCACGGGGTAAGTAGTGTAGGCCCCATTCATCCTTTGGTATGTTCTAATACTATGAAAAAATTTGTGGGCTTAGCTTATCTTATAAAACTGGTTCTATAAAAGAGGGTTGTCCAAGGTCTTGTTCACAAGGAATGTGAGATTATTTCTCAACACAAAAGTCTAGAGCGTGGGATTCACGATGAGATTACTGTAGATGATCTTAATCACTAATCAATGGAGATTAATATCTTCTATTCTCGTGGTAACTCTACCATACTTTTTTAATATCTTAACCACTATTTTTAAATATGCTAATCATGGTACAACTAATGTATTGTAATTAAGAATTCACTATATGATTTAGCCTAAGAAATTAGACGATTCTTTATAAGCATGAGGAGTAATGTCATATACCATCCTTTCATTCTTATTTTATTTCTCCCAAAATTGTCGTGACTTTTAAAATTACCATTGAATTTGAAATGAATTGCTATTTGATTTTAATCTAATGGTAATTTTAAAAATCATATCAACTTTAGAAGAAAAAAAAATGGTATATGACATTACTCATAGACCGAGACTAATGGATCAATATATTATATATTTGGAAGAAAATTAATTATGCCATAGATTTCTTCAACTATAAACTTTTTTTATTTTTTTTGAACAAATTACAATCTTTCTTGATAATCATCAATCAAATAGGGCAATTGCTCTATATTCACAATACCATAGATACAACTTGGAGGTTCTTCAACCCAAATTCTATTTATGACATCTAAAATAGCTTCCCTAGCGAGACTATGAACGGTTGAATTCGCATCCATTTTTACATGTTCAATCCTCCATGATCAACCCATCTTTGATTTCATCAGTTAGATTACCAAATTTGCACCAATTTTTACCTGCCAATTTGACTGCATTGACAATCTGTAAGGCACTCGCCTCCAAAATAATATCAAAGAACTCCGTCTCTCTACATAGGACCACTGCATGTATAGCTGCCAAAGCCTCAGCTATAATAGGATCAACCAATAAATTCTGTTTGGTACTACATGCAGCCAAGACAACTCCCACATGATCCCGAATTAGAATACCAATTCCAATACACTCATAAGGTTTATTTACCGCTACATCCCAATTAACTTTACAAATACCTGCAGGTGGTTTTTGCCAGTGTTAGAAGTTCTACGTATATAGTGTACCGTACGTCCACTTCTTGCATATTGATATCCTCCGAAACTCATCAATAGAATTGCTTGCTTCACATACGATTTGGGTAGGATGAATGAAGTCTCCTCCATGCACCACTGCGTTTTTACATAACCAAATCTTAATTACGTGCCTCCACTGCCATAAGCTCAATATCTTCTATGTCATAGCGACCCATCAATGTTTCTTCTACATGAGTGAAAGTGATACCCTTCTCATTGTCTTTTTTGAATCTTTTTAGGCCCACACAACCAGGTATCTTGTGATGCAAGACAACTCCAAAGAATATGTTTTCCTAGAATCTTTTAAAAAATACATATATAGGTGACAAAATCTAAAACCTCAATTTAAAAATAACGGTTAAGATTTAAGAATTTAATGGGTAACTTCACTTACCTTCCCTGAAATGTCACACATTTTGCAAACACCCTTTCAAACTTTAAAAACTTTTACTTTGGTGTATCGATCTTTTGACTTTTCCAATTACTCCCCTTCCGTTAGATATTTGAGTTAAATCAAACGGTAGAAGAGGTAAAAATGCCTTTATACCTCTGAAATTTTTTAAAATTCCAAATTTACCCTTGTATACAAATAAAAAATTATTATTATCATTATCATATTACAAATAATGTGACCCATCGTGAGTCATCACCTCACTTTTCTTTTTAATATAAATAATAATATGACCCGTATTTCACAAGGCGGGTGAGTTAGATCCACCGATGAACCCATGGGAAAGGATTTTTCTTTTTTTAAAAAAAAATTATTTTTTTAATAAAAAATGAGAGCATTTTAGGAATTTCATACCTCTCCGTTACTGTTAGGATTTAACAGAAAATCTTAACGGATGGGGTAATTGGAAAAAATCAAAAGATTAATACACCAAGTGAGATTTTTAAAGTTTGGAGGGGCGTTTGCAAAATGTGTGACATTTTAAGGGTTAAGTGAAGTTACCCATTTTTTTAATGTAAAATTTAATTTGCAAAAACAAAATCTACTTTATTCTAAAAATTATTTAATGAAGGAACTTAGCCAATATATTAGTTTTAAGTTCAAATGAAAATTAATGTGACTTTTCATTTTCTCTTTCCTTCCATTTAAAGTCTGAATATCTTGGAATTTAATTCTTTCTACATGTATTTATGTTTACCGTAATTGGCGGGGGCCTTAATTGAAGAGTACTTATTAACTTTTTTGTCATAATATTATTTTATTTTTTACCATAATTGAGGCCTTAATTAAAGATAATTGACTAACTTTTTATTATAATTGAGGCTCTAATTTTTTTTTTTTTTTTTAATTTTTTTATAAAAGAAAATTTAATTATACTATAGTTGTTTGGGCCCTATTTTTATTGTGGGCCTTAAGCAATTGCCTAATTTGCCTACGCATTGAGCCCGCACTGGATGCCGCATGGCATGCATGCAGATATAAGAAATCTGGACATAATTGCATAATTAATATACTACGGCTTCCTTCTTTTTAAGTAATTATAAGATATACCATTCTTTAACTTCGATCTATAAATTCCATCACCTTCCTGCGATAAATTAAAGAGGTGGAACAATATGGCCACTAGATATCTCTCTACCGTTGCCAAGAAATTGTTCATCCTCGCTGCCTTTGCCCTGCTCGTCTTTTCAATTCTTGGTAATACAAAAATGGAAAAAACTAATTGACTTCTTTTCTATTTTTTATTTTTTTTAAAAAAAGAAAACTCGGCTTGCATGCATTTATTTTGCGATCTTTGATAAATTCCTCCTCCTTCAATCTAATTTTTCAAACCCTCTTTCTCTAACGTTTCATCTTCTTCTCCTTTTTTCCTCTCTGAAGAAAGTTCCATAGCTATTATCAGGCCAATTAGACCCCCTTTTTTTAAAAAAAAAAAAAAAAAAAAATGTTTTGTCCCCCTCACTTAAAAATCTAGTTAATTCCGCCCAGTAAATACATTATATAATTAAACAAAATTAAATTCGGCATTCATTTGATTAATTTCTCTTTCATTTTGTAGGAAATGCTAAATATACATGCAAGGAAAGATGTGAAGACATTCCGGATTGCAATGTCTTTTGCCAAAGAAAAGGTTTTCAAGAAGGGAAATGTAGGGCACCCTTTTATTATCAATACTGTTGCTGCCAGTGATGCCTTTGTTTAACTTTTCATATCAGCCTGACTTGGCCGGTTTCACCCCTACAGCTTTAAATAAAATCAAAGTTGACGAGTAAAACAAGACTTTGTTTCTGTTTGTATGTCTTATGTAAACGAATCTAAATTTCAAATTTATAAATCTGATTAAGGTTGGTCCGGATCCGAATTTATTAAGAATATGAATTGGATATGTCACTTCGATCTATCTGGATATTCGTAGGTTTGGATATGTCTGATCAATTAATTTAATTTATTAGATATATAATTTAATTAAACTTCTTTTAATGCTAAGTACCTTAATTTGTCAAACTTTAAGCTTATTCGAATGTTGAGAACTTCAAATTTGGAGAGTATTAGATTTTTGAGAGTTTAAACTTTTTTTTTTTTTTAACAAAAAAATTTTCACTTTTAGGTTTGATCAATGTATATTTGGTAAAGTCTCTTGATAATCAATGACCAAAAAGATCGAATTATGTTTGCACCAAGTATGAGTACCGTTAAAAGAAGAGAACTGTTATATATACTCTCATTAATTCCTACGCGTTTAAGTGCCTAACGTGACACTAAAAATCATCATTGGATTTAGATTAATTACTATTAAATTTTGGATCCAATAATGATTTTTAATGTCATGTCAAAGAGTAGTGTACATGTGCACTTGAAAGTGTTTAGCATTTCTCTTAATTAAAGAAGAAGGAATTGAAGTCCTCGATTTACTAGTGCCATGGAACATTATATATTGATTGAACAGAGATTTCTTAAAAGATTGAGTTGCAGTAGTGTTGTAGGAAAATTTCTCCAAACCTAGAAGGGTCATGTGTTTTCTAGTACGTGAAAAACGCATGTTTTTTTTTAATATCATTAATAAAAAAAAAAAATGCAAAGGAGTTACGATGAGATTATTATTATTATTATTATTTTTCTAGAAACGATGAGATTATTATAGATGACCTTAATCACTAATCAATGGAAGAAAATTAACTACGCCATACATTTCTTCAACTATTAAGTATTGTTGTTCTACAATTAAATTAAAGAAAATGCTACTGGTCTTCCCCGATACTTCTTCAATTCTCTCACTAATTATTAAAATTATCACTGAATTTGTGGGGTCCATGCGGGTTCACTCAATCCCGCTGGAGTAGGTAACATTAATGAGGTACCTCTCGTCCTAGCTACCTCGCTCTAGGGATCCTAGGATAGGGCAGGGTAGGCAAACTAGCAAATTAGGTCCCCGTCCCACAAATGACCCCACATATTCAATGATGATTTTGAAAAGTGGAAGGATGAGAGAAAGATGTATATAACAAGTACATCTCTTAAATTAATCAAATTTCTATCACCTCATTATTTACCATTATGTGATTTTACAATTAATTAGGAAAAAAATTGTTAAGATTCTCTAAAAAAAAATAGATAGGCGACAAAATATAATCAAAACATCAATTAAAAAATAACGGTTAAAATCTAAAACATTCATAACTCATAAGAGAGTTACATTAAAAAATAAACTCGAGAAGTTATTCATTTACTTTTGAGTGAAGATACACGGCATGCATGCAGATATAAGAAATCGAGACATAATTGCATAATTAATATACTACTCCACCTTCCTTCTTTATAACACACACCATTTCTACGAGAAATTAAAGTGGTGAAAAAATATGGCCACTGGATATCTCTCTACCATTTCCAAGAAGTTGCTCATCCTGGCTGCCTTTGCCCTGCTCCTTTTTTCACTTCCTGGTAATACAAAGACGAATTAAGCTATCATCTGCAAAAAAAATAGATAGCTCAATCTAGGCCCTTTTCTCGTTTTATTTTTCATCTTTGACAAAATTTTCCTCCTTCAATCTTAATTTTTCAAACCCTCTTTCTCTAACGTTTTTTTTTTTTTTTTGTTACTCTTATTAGGTTCTAGAATATATATATATATATATATATATATATATATATATATATATATATATTGAAGATGATCATTATATATTTGAAGATGATCATTGTATCACATGCAGAAAAATTTTAAAATTTCATTTTTAACCCACCCTCCTTTCGTAAATATATTATATAACTAAACAAAAGTAAATTGGGTGTTCATTTGTTTAATTATTTCTCTCTCGTTTTGCAGGAAATGCAAAATATATATGCATGGGAAAATGTAAAGACGTTCCGGATTGCAATGGCTTTTGCCAAAGAATATGTTTTCAAGGAGGGAAATGTTTTGCACCCTTTCATTATCAATACTACTGTTGCTGCCAAAAGTGATATGCCTTAACTTAATTTCTTTCTGCTTTAAATAAAATCAAAGTTGACGAGTACAACAAGACTTTGTTTCCATTTAATTTGTATGTCTCATGGAAATGAATCTGAATTAATTCGTTTTTTTTTTGGCCAAACTAAATCAATCAAAATTTATAGCCCTTCCATCCGTATAAATAGTGGGAACGATGATTTAATTTATAGTAGGATTGCTCTAATTAATTGTCATAAACGATCACTGATCACTCTTGCTCGATCCCTATCTATCCGACCATGTAATGTTGGTGTCAGATCGATGCAAAGTGTGATCAGTTAAATTAGAACACGTGAAATATTTGATTAAAATTTGGGTAAACTGTAGAATTATGGTTCAAACTGATGATATTTGGCTCAGATAGACAGATACTATGTTAAATTACTACTTATTCTAAAAGTTTAAGATAAAAAAAAATAGTAAATTTAATCATTTAATTATTAATTTAATCTATTAATAGTCTCAAGCATAAGTTACGTACGTTGGCCTAGTATTCCGGGAAACTAGCAGTAGATCCGGATTAAAGGACCCGCGGGTTTTCAGGCAGAAATGCAACCACTAGACAGAAAAAATCTCAATGACCAACACATGTTACTTTGATTATTTCCTCCTCCATGCACCCTTATATATATATATATATATATATATATATATATATATATATATATATATATATATATATATATATATTCTGTTTTTGCATGGGGGAATAAATCGAACTCGGAATATCCATTACAAAAAAATAATAATAGTAAGAAATTAAGAAGATGTCAATGTCAACCTTAAGATTCATTGCAAAGCTTCCTCAACACCTCCCAACAAGTGCTTGCAGCCCTCGGCTTTTTGTCACTGCTGCTCCAAGGCCATTGCAAGTGAGTTTTACATGTCCCTTGTCAATCTGTAAAATATATTCTGAGTGCTATTATATTATTGGTGGTTTCAATCATATGATGACTAATGCCATGCAATAATTTTAGACAAATTATAGCTAGGTCTAAGATTTTTTTTTTTTTTTTTTTTTTTTCACTAACATATATAATTTGTTTTATATATATACTTATATATTGCAGTACTGCAAGAAGGATAATGAGAATGGAGATGCAAATATTGTAGATGTAGATGCACATGAGAAGACAATAGAAGCAGCGGAGGCAGTCACCACAGGGGCAAGAGAAGTGAGGCAGACTTGCGAATTCTTGAGGGACACGGCCAGCTCTACTGCCCAAAGTGTAAGGCCTACAACCACGACAAACCTACTTCTTTGTGAGTAGGGCACTCATCAAAATGTTCAACAAGTTTGGGGCCGGCCGGTTTCGTTAGAGAAATGCTATATACTGGACAAATATTTCATTTCATTCACCGAAGTTGATGTGACGTGGTCCCTCATAATATTCGGTGAATAAAAATAAATTTTTTATTGTTACATCAGCTCTGATGGATGAAATGGGAATAGTTGTCCATTTTATGGCATTTCTCAGCTCCAAATACTACTATACTAGCTAGAAAGTTTGGTAGGAAATTCTTAGTTTTTAATAAGTAATTTTTAACTCGAAAGAAAGACAACTTTTAAGGGAAAAAACTTTATAAAAAATGCTCTGTTTTAAAATTACCCCCGAAGTTTAAAAACCCTCAATAAGTTTAAAAATGTATTCTAATAAAAAGTTGTGCATTTCATGGGAGAGCTCAGGTAAACAAGATGACCCAAAAAGTATCTGAAACAGCGGAAACCGTCACAGAGAAAACAAAGGGTACGGTCTCGGGAGTTTGGGGAACTGCTAAGAATGCTGCCGAGATTATCAAGGACAAAGTAATGGACGAGTAAAATGAAGCATCATCTGACTTCCATCTTCATTAATGGCAATTAAGCTTTTTCTCATTTCTACAATTTCTCTTGGTGTTCTTGAGATGCCTTCTAAATCTTAGATTGAAAGTTTTTATTTGTATCTCTATATATTTACCTTACTCTCTAGGTAGACCTTTTTTATTTTTATTTTTATTTTTTATTTTTTAATAATTTGTGAAAATTAGGTTAAATTATAATTTTGGTCTATAAATTATGAGCCAAATTATAATACTCTTCAATTATCTATTGTTTCAATCTAGTCTTTTAAAGTTTCAAAGCCACTTTAATATTGTGCGTGAGAAATTGAGAACGATAGTTAATTACTAATGTGGTACACATTTTTTATGCGTTCGCTGCCATAACTTTGCATTTCCAGAGAAATACATCGTTGCCATTGTGGCTTGATCGTCAAAAAGGGCACAAACTATATACCTAAGAGATACATTCTTTGTGAATTTTAGTTGTAAAAGTCTTGTATTTACAAATTTAACTTTTCACTATGTCACGCGGCATTGATTGGTATCATAGTCCCAATGCAGCTCCCAACTCCGTTGCATCATCCAGCCGGCCCTCAAGGCTTATGGAAGGTGATTGACCACCAAAAATGTTGGTTGGCTAAAGAATCTATTTTTTGTAAATTTTTTTCTTTAAAATGAATGATATGGAAAAATCTAAACCATTTATTTCAAATCAACCGTGGCAGTTTTAAGAATTGCAAGGAATTATGATTTGTTCTTGGACCACTAGGGTTTGATTCATTTTTCAACAAAAAAATCAAATATTTGACGGATTTGATTTAGGTTTTTTGTGTAGTTTTGAATAGTTTAGATTTGAATCTAATTTTTCTATTAAAAAAGAAAAAAAAAATCTAAACCCTTAAAATAACTAAGAAATTGCCTGCCCATAACCCATAGGACATCATTATATATATTTTATTCCTTCAAAACGTTTTCTCTCACACATTATATTTGGTACTTTATAATATTTATTACTGAAAGGGCAGGCCTTTTGCACAAAAAAGCTCTGCTGTAGCCTGTAAACAAAGCAGCGCAGCAGTCTAAGACCGTTGGAAAGGTACACAGATTAAGCAAACGAGGAATCAATTCTTTCATAGTGATTACCAACTGGGGAATGAGAAAAAGTGAAAACTCAGAAACCCATTACACTGCAACACACATGCAAGGAATCAAATACCCACTTCCATCATGGGTCATTGGGTTCCAAGCCAACATAAATTTAGAGGTTAAATCATTAATGACAAGATCTTTCAGTCTTTCCTGGATATCAACTTTCCCTTAACTTTTTACTTGATTCTTTCATTCTAGAAAATGTTTCAATTTCAATAATTTATCTGTTTTCTGCTGAAAAAAAAAAAAAAAAAAAATGTGACTTGAGCATAGACCAAATGGATAAAAATACCAGTCCCAACCCATCAACCACAATGAATTGCCCAAACATATTCAGAACCTGGATGTGTCCTGATACAAGATGCTATGCTTGAACCTGACCCAATAACATGAAAACCAGAGCGAGTGGTTCTGTCTCAGACAAATAGGAAAGAAACAACAATGCTAGATTATGGCTTCCTTTAATGAAAAAATGTTTGGTTTTCATCTTCTGTCCATCTCCGCACAAGAAATTGGCAAATCCACTATTGAATCTGTCTTCCTTAATTCCTTCCGTCTAATTTTAGGCATTCTTATGCATTTCAGTATATTGGAACTGTGGAAATTGGAAGAAAGCAGAAGTTCTTCTGCATGTATTTTAGAAGACTGCAAAAACCAAACTTGCAACAGTTTGGCTCTATCTGCATTTAGTTATAATAAATATCAATTTTTTCCCCCTTTACATTGATGAAACAAACAGTTTTAAAACTAAAGAAACTCACTAGGTGACAAACTTCCCTTATGCTTAGCTACAACTATATAATTAATTCATCATTTAAAACCAATTTTGGCACTAGAGGAAGATGAGTAAAGTAGTGAGGAAGCTGAGAAGCTAGAGTTATTGCTTTTTGGATTCAAGCTTTGCATTGCAGATCTTGATGATGAAGTAGCTGGAACTCTATTAGAGTTATTTTCTTGAAAATGGTTTGCTGGAGATCCCTTGAGGAGCACATCCACCTTTGCGTACTCCTCTCTTTCATGTTTGATCTCCTTAAGCATTGCTGCCACATCTTTCATGGTTGGTCTTTCATCAGGGGAGGAGTTTACACATAACAATGCTATGCCTAATGCTTGCATCATTTCCTCTGTTTCTGATTCTGGTCTAGACAGAAGGCTTGGATCAAGAACCTCAATTCCTCCCCTCTTTTGTCTAACCCAATCTGCTACATGGATTCCATCCGGTATTGTTGGATCAATTGGTTGCTTTCCTGTCAAGACTTCCAAAACCACTACACCATAGCTGTAAACGTCGCTCTTCTCTGTGATCTTCATCATGTAGCCATATTCTGAAAACAATAGAAGTTAGCTTAAGACTGCCAATACTTCATTACATTTGTGTTTTTCAAAGGGCCTTCAAACCAGCCATTTCAGAAAGGAAATATGTTATTTAGTAGACTAATATACGATTAAGATAATGTGGCAATAAAAAATTAACTCTTGATTTTTCTTTTTTACAAGTCCTTACTGATCCAAAGACTGATTTTCAGTATCCTGTTGTCCTAATTGTATAACAGTCATCTTATAGTTTACTAAATAGCATTACTCTTTCGGAAATTGTTTGAAATCTCATATTGCTATTTGCAAAGATGGTAACTTTATTTTGGGCGAGTCAAATATGGTAACTTCTATAGATGCTTAAAGAGAATTCTTAGGTGAAATTTCTGTAGCAAATCTCATTTGAACCTCAAAACAAAAATATCTACAACAATATTGCAAGTGGAAATAGTACTCACCAGGGGCAATATATCCATAAGAGCCAGCGACTGTATTGGAAGACCGCACAAAATCTCCATCCTCAACAAGCTTGGCCAGGCCAAAATCAGCAATATAAGGCTCAAATTCAAGACCAATGAGGATGTTATTGGCCTTGATGTCTCTATGAACAATTGGAGGGACACAATCATGGTGTAAATAAGCAAGGCCTTGTGCTGCCCCCAACAGAATTTGGTACCTAAGTTCCCATTCCAAGGCATTTCCTGTCCTCTCATGCAGTATACTTCCCAAGCTTCCGTTTGGCATATAATCGTACATGAGCAGCCTTGTGTTTCGATTCCAGCAACAGCCAAGGAACCTAACAATATTCTTGTGACGGATCGAGCCGAGGGTTTTCACCTCCGTGGAGAAGGAATCACGAACTCCGCATTTATCATCGTTACATCCATTGGTTCCGGCAGCTGTCAATGGCCAGAGCTTCTTCACTGCAATCACTTCACCATTGTCCATATCAGCTCGATAAACGACCCCAGAACACCCTTTTCCGATCACATTGGCATCTACTAAGCATCTCAGTACTTGGTCCACAGAGAAACTTAGTTTCTGGAATGGAGTGAATTGCCATGGCCATAAGTCTCCCAATTCTGACTCATCGTCGTCTTGGATGGTTCTTCGTGCCCTTATGACTGCAATTATCCCCATAACCAGCATTGCCACTGTCACGGTGATCAGCAGTGCAATTGCTAACTTAAGTTTCCATGACCGCCTGACATTATTCTCATTTCTTGTTAGTCCTGCCCTGCCAATATCAGTCAAAAAACATGAGTAATGGCTTGAAGAACAGAGGCCTTGGTTTCCAGCTAGATCCATTGGTGATAGCTGCCGAAAGAGCTTGTTGTCGGGAAGAAAACCAATGAAGTTATTGTATGAGATATTGAGCAAAACAAGATTGTCAAGCCCAGAAAGTGGACTCAAATCCCCCTCTAGCTTGTTATGAGAAAGGTCTAGGATGGAAAGTTTGTTGAGTGCAGATATTTGAGCTGGGATTGATCCAGTGAGTCCATTGCAACTGAGATTCAGGGCTATTTCAAGAGCTTCAATCTGACACAGTTCCATTGGGATGCTGCCCATGAGTTCATTGCTGCTAAGATCAAGCAATTGCAGGCTAGAACAGAGGCCAAGAGATGGAGGAATTGATCCAGAAAGCGAATTCCTGCTTAGAATGAGCTTGCTTAATGAAACAAGACGACCCAAGCTTGCTGGAATCTGACCCGAAAACCCATTAGATGAAACATCCAAGACCTGGAGCCCGGATAGAGATGAAAATGAATTAGGCAGGGGACCTTCTAAAGTGTTGTTGCTGAGGTCTATCATTTGCAATTCTGTACACCCTTCAATCTCATCAGGCACCGACCCAGAAAGACGATTTCCAGACAGATCAAGAAAATTTAAGCTCCTGAGACCACCAACTGTCTTAGGAATCCCACCAGCAATCCTGTTGTTCCCAAGCCGCAGCCTCACAAGAGTGCTGCAATTACCAATTTCTGGTGGTATTGAACCGGAAATGTCATTGGAAATCAGGAGCAGCTTTGTGAGGTTTCGGAGCTGAAACAAGCTAGGAGGAATGCTACCAGTGAGTGAATTATGAGACAAATCAAGTGATTCGAGATTACTGCAACTACCCAAAGTAGAAGGAATGCTTCCTTCAAGTTGGTTCTCCCAAGCAAAGAACACAGTGAGCTTTGACAACATCCCAAGCTCTGGTGGAATCAAACCAGAGATCTGATTTTTGTCAAATTGCAACTGTAAAAGATTTGTAGCATTGGAAATATTTGATGGTATGGAACCGGACACATTGTTGTCACTAATCATAAAGTCTTGAAGCTCCGACAGTCCACCTAATGTTATAGGTATTGTTCCAGACAGAGAATTCAATGATAGATCAATCATTCTCAAGCGACTACAATTCCCAATCTCTTCGGGGATAACCCCAGTAAGACTATTATACCACAACATCAACTGCTCAAGTTTTTGAAGCTTGCCAAGCTCTGGCGGTATTGAACCAGAGAGGCTATTTTCATAAAGAAACAAGTTAACAAGCTCAGAGCAGTTACCTATATCAGGAGGTATTTCACCAGAGACCATTGTTGTGTAGATTGACAATGTCTGAAGCTTGCCAAGTCTACCTAATGAGGCTGGTAAAGTGCCTGAAACTCTGCTATCAGCCAGCCCCAACACTGTCAAATTGCTGCAGTTTCCAAGCTCATCTGGGATTCTCCCGGCAAGGTCTTTGTTCCCTCCAGCTCGAAGAGCTTCAAGGCTCGACAGTTTTCCAATCTCCGGTGGAATCGACCCGCTGAGCCGATTATCGTAAAGCAGGAGGCTTTTTAGCATAGTGCAGCTGCATAGCTCAAGTGGGATTTTCCCAGTTAGTTGGTTGGAGTTTAAGATCAATTCCTGCAGGTTTTGGAGCTTTCCTATGCTAGCAGGGATAGAACCAAGAAGACTATTTGAGCTGAGGTCTATTGTTTTGAGTTCAATGCAATCACCAATCTCAGCTGGGATAGCTCCAGTGAGATTGGCACCAGATATAACAAGTTTATGAAGAGAGCGAAAGGAAGAAAGATTGGATGGCAATGGAAGCTCAAGCTGGACAGATTGTATGCTAATTTCGGTTACAAAACCTTGGGGAGAGCATGTTATGAAGGCCCACTTACATGGATTGGCGTCATTTGTATTCCAGTTGGAGAAAGATGGAGAGGATGGTGAAGCAGAGCTGTGCAGCCAAGAGATGAGAATGGAGACTTCATGGTTTGCTGTGAAAGCAGGAGTGAAGAGAAGGGTAATGAGGAAGAAGAGTAAGAAAAAAAATGCCGAAGAAGAAGAAGAAGAAGAAGAAGAAGAAGAGGAGGAGGAGGAGGAGGATTGCCTCGAGCTGGGCATCGACGACATTTGCCTCAATTTCCAAACCTTTCTTCTCGGGTTTGCATCATTGGGTTTTGCAGCCTCTCTCTCTCTCTCTCACTCACTCACACACAAACACAAACACAAACACACACTCGCCGTGTTTCTGCTTTCTTGCTTTGAACTCAAGCTCAAAGAAGTAGAACAAAAAAGCGCACAGCCACAAACACACACCGAAACAAACAAAAAATAAAATAAAGAAATGAAAAATGCCTAGAGATCGGCAAAACTGCACCACCACCTCCACCACCACGCAACACCTTGGATGAGATGATTAGAATAATGGATGGATGGAGGGATTGCTAGCTGGGCTCACGCGCATAGAGGGAAGACACCCATTTGAAAATTAGAGAAGTTGGTATCTTTCTCTACAACCAATGTGTTTTATTTACTTTATTTTTTCTCTAGTGAGAGTAGTTAGCTCCATCTTCAAGTCTGTGTTTGCTTCCATCATATTTCTTTCATCTTTTCTTTCTTCTATATACACAAACAGAGAGAGATATATGTTATTCCAAGATAAAACTCTTATAATTATAACAATTATTTATTAATAAATGCCTCCAATTTTGTCATCTAAATGCATATATAACTCAGAGAAATGTATATAGTTAATTAAAAAAAAAAACTAACCTTCGATATTGTAAAATTTGAATAGCTTAGCAATGATTAGGATTTGAAAAACTCTCATAGAATTATATATCCTATATATGCCTAAAATTAGAGGTTTATAGATTATGATTGGAAGAAGTTGGTGTTCTTGCCACTTAATTAGTATACTGACTTTTTTTTTTCATTCTTTTTTTTTTTTTTTTTTTTTTTTTCTATTTTAGCTATCAATTTTTCAAAATACTATATTTACCTAAACTTTTCCCCAACTCTACTAAAATAATCTTGTTAATAATTTTATACCCTTTAATTATTATTTTTTTAAAACAAATTTTTCATTCTGGCATCTATTTCTCTCACCGCTTATAGACGCCAAGAGGCGACCGCCAAAGCAAGAGAGAGTGTTTTGTGAATAAAATAAGTTTGGAGAAGCTATGGTACCAATCAAAATTTGGAATGAACCACTATGTTTGGCAATAAACTTTTCCTTTATTTTCATTTCTCCCAAAGAGAGTCGACATCATTTCAAAACTATTATCAAACAACATTCTTCACTTTTTCTCACAAAAAATTTCTAAACTTCTTTACGCTTTATATCACATCAATCAATTCATTTTTCTTTCCCGTCTCAAAACACTTTACCAAACACACTATAACTAATTTTTATTTTAGCCAACAGATAGTGGATTTACTTAGAGCATTATTGGGGAGTTCTATGAAAATTTTGGATAGGAATGACAAATGCATAAGCCAATGCAAATGCTCTTTAATGGTCATTTCAAATCTCAAAGGTCTTATTGTCCAATGATATGGCAATTACCATGTTCAATGAGGTCTCTGGTTTTCAAAATTTCTCTCCATATATACCAAACATGCATATTCTTGATTTCATAGAATATGGAAACATATATATCTCTCACATCTTGTATATATAGACATCCATGCATGTACATGCTTTTGAGTAAGTAAATTAAAATCACGATTAATTGTTTCCAATTATTTTCACATATTATCTTATCATGATTCCATCTTTTGGGGTGTTGAGTGAGATCATTCCCCATTTGAAGATTAGGATCATTTGTTTGTATTTGGTCTCTTGGAAAAGGCTGAAGTGATGGTAGGCTTTCACACCTCCACCAAATACAACCAAATATTCAATATTATTCATCATCAAGCTTTAAGTCCACCACATTCTTCCGTATGATTGTCCCCTCACCACAAGTTTCTCCACAAACCTAAACCAAAATTGTATTAGATGAGACAAAAACAAAAACAGTTTAGAGAAATTAAAATAAGCAGAAAAAAGAAAGAAAGAGTTACAAAGGGAAAAATACTTTTTATTTCAATTACCCTTAGTTCAATAAGGCTAAGATAATATCTTTCAATATTTATGTTACCTTATCTCATTTTGTATTATTGATTCTCTCTCATCTTACCAAAAGATGTGCATTTGGTGAGGCTTTGTTAGAGTTGAACACTCCTAAAACCTTGGAGAGGAGGGGTTGGCGAGTAGGGGGAGGGGGTGTAAGGCTGGTAATTTTTAACACGACCCACAAATCCGACACGAATCCAACACGAAATTAGCGAGTTAAGATTAAAGGGTCTAACCTATTTATTAAATTGGTCGAATTAGAGTTGACCTATATAGTTTTATATCAATGCCTTTACACAACCACAATCTGGACCTGATACACGAACAAGAAGCGAATTACAAGCACATATTTCTATCACTCCAATAGAATAAGCATTCATGCAAATGATATCAGATATGGTCCCTGTTAATTTTTAATTGACTAAAGCTCATTAGCAATGGTAACAAATGAGAGAGGGTAGAAAGATACGGCTTCCGCTAAAGTTAATTTACATGATACCAGTCCAACAAGTATAACGTAAAAACCTCATTTTATCTTATTTATTTATTTACTATTTGTTTGTTTGCCACTAACTTGACGTGGGTGCTACGTGTAAGTTGGATAATTCTATTCATTATTCTTCATCTTCCCTATCTCCCAAAGTTTATGGGACGTGGTTTTCAAATCATAAAACCGAGCTTTATGTACCGCCAAATGTTATGAGGATTACGCCACATAAGCTTTGGAGATAAAGGGTGATAGAGTGATATATAACATTACTCTAATACTCAATTACATGTGTTATTAGCACCCATAAACAATTTTAAGTGAAGTTCATTTTTTATTTTATTTTTTCATTTATGAAATTATTGAGTCTATGACTTAATATGAATTGAAGTGCAACAATGTCGCTCTGTTCACGTGGACAATTTTCGTAATCTGCATTGAGGGGTGTGATTTCCAAGGATATAAATTTTTTTGACTTTCCTCATAGAACACCAATTAACATTCAGATAAGATGATCAAAAGGTTAATCCAACAATACAAACAACCGCCAATTATATATAGGTCAACTTAAACCTAATTGGTGTACCCCAAAAAAGAGAAAAAGAGAGTAAAAAAAAAAAGTTGACAACCAAGAAGCTTCCTTGTTATAGATCGAAGTGAATCCAATTAAACTTGGAGATGAAGTACGAGTACCGAGGATTTTGGATTTTGGTGGTTGAAAATCAGCAAAGCCGTCGGTCAAATAGTTTCAATAAGCATTGAATTTCCTTTGTTCCACTACATACTTACAACTCGTTAATCTCCAAACTAATCCCGATTATGAAAACTTTTCCATCGATCTCAGATAAACCAGAAAATTAGCAAATAATAATTACTATATTATATATTAAAAACACTGAAAAATCCAATAGATTATATGTTTCTTATCTCCCTTTTTAATTTATTGACAGTAGTGCATGCATGAGTGATACTGAAGCATTAATTGCAAAACCTGATCGATGCTGCATGCATGCTTTCGAATTATGTATGTTGGGCAGGCTCACACACATATTACAAATACAGATCGATGGTCTTCAAGATCTTAGACCACCTCCGACCCACCACATCCCTTAATATTATTTGTTTCCCAGCCTATGCCTCGAGGAAGGATACTTTGTGACTATTATTCCAAGTTCGATGGCAGGACAAAATGTGACATTTTCTGAGCATCTCTATGTGAATTTATCATGATCTGATTAAATCTTACACTGAAAGAAGCAGCATCAGAATGTGCACAACATGATGATGGTAGATTGCTAATTCCGCAAGCTTGCACCATGCGCCTTAAGCTAATTGGGTTAATTTTTTAATTTGATCAAATATATCTACTTAATTTAATCTAGCTATATAGACAAACAGATAGTAAACTAAGCAATTTTATACAACTAAAACCATACCCTCATTCACATGCTCTAATGCGTTCTTGCACGCGCTAATTAATTAAACCCCTTTGTTTTCTTTCTTTAAAACCATACACTCATTCACATGCTCTAATGCTCAAATTGCCGTACGTTAGATCCAATGGCATTAATTTCTATGTTTTTCTAATCTTAAAATAATTATTCATATTTATCAAAGAATTAAGACTTTAGGGTTTTCTCTACAATTTAATATGTTACATAAAGTAATGCCAGCTCGATCTGGCATCTTCAATACTATATTGTATCGAGCAAAAATCAAGATTATGTGAGACACAAACAAAAAAATAATCAATTTTCTGGCCAAAATAAAAAAAGACAGCATTCAATTAATGGGGTCTACCTTATATTAATCAGTCAATTTAGATCCTATGGTCAACATCCTTCTTCTTCTTTTTTTCTTTCTAATTTAATTTCTTGCTAGTGATAACTTTCACGATGCTATATATATATATAGGTTCATCCAAATAATTGTAGCCTACTGCACATTGTAAATTGTGCAAGAAAAATAGGACAAAAATTTCCTCCAAATCAGTCTAAAATTGTGCTAACTGTCTATAAACATTTAAAATACACATTAAATTTTTAACCTCATTAATAATAGTTTACTAATTTAGACTAAATTTAATGTGTATTTTTTTTTTTTTTTGAGTAAATCATTCGAATCTCTATTAATCAATCAATCAGAAGTTACAGACTGCTCTCTTCGGATAATCTCCGAGATACAATCAGGGATATTTAATGTGTATTTTAAATGTTTACATAAACTTGGCACAATTTTATATGGGTTGGAGGATATTTCCTCCAGACCGGTTTGTAAGAAATTTCTGTCTAGAAAAAATATATATGATGTAATTCTTTTGGGCATATTCTGCCAAAAAATAGCTGGAATTAATCATATATTGTTTAATCCAATAATTATATGATGTCATTTTTTTCACAATCACATTTCTATAATTACCATTGATCAATGAAAACCTTCTCAATATTAATTGGCAAAATGATATATATAACCCAATGGAGCTATTTTTTTTTTTTTTTTTTTGGTAAACCATGAGATTCAATTGATTTGTTTGTGTAATGGAATATAATAAAAGAAAAAGAATAATATTGGGTATGATCATGATCGGGAGCTTTTCCAAGTGGACCCTCTTAAGGGTTGAATCAAATCCTACATTCCATAATCATGAAAAGAAGAAAAAGCAAAAAGAAAGAAAAAGCAAAAAGAAACAAACAAGGCATCTCTCCCCACCCTCTAGCTAATTAGTGATTAATTAAGTGAGAAAAGAAAAAAAATAATCAAGATTTTGGAAGCGAGTGGATTTTAGTGGAGTGGTAGCTTTACCAACAACATCAACAACAACAACAACAACACATCCCTGATTTTGAGGCCACTTCACGTGGGGATGGGAATCCTAATTTTTCTCCAACTAGTTTTGCCTCTCACCAAACAAAGCCCTCTTTTTATAAACAAATATATCAATACTTTATTAATAAATATAGTTGGAAAAATAGATTATAATATTCCCCAATATAAAAATATAATTAATCTAGTGCTTTACGAACACAAATGGCCAAAAAAACAAAAGCTAAACGGCGCTGCTTCGCAGCCCTGATTTTAAGGGTCGTGGCCTTGGGAAAGCTCCAATTGGAATCTATACACGTTTTGTTTCTGAAACCCTTTTGAAAAAAAAAAAAAAAAAAATAGAATTATTAATTCTAAGAGCAAGTTTATGACGAGGACAACCTCATCTTTTGAGATGTTGCTTTTGGATTGGTGATTCTTTGATATATATATATATATATGCACTTCAACAGTTCAATATGTTTGAGAAATTTGATCATTTTTTTGCACCAAAGTATGGAGTTTTTGCCTATTTTGGACAAGTTATTTTCATGCAAGTGTTATTTAGAAGCATACCCGACCAATAAGATCGTTAATATTTAGATTGAAATACTCTTTCACACTTATTTTACGCCGGGTGATATTCGAATTTGATAGTTTAGAAGAAGAGCTCATACTTTGTATCGTGGGGGCAACTTCTTTATACCATTTTTCCCTTAATTAATTGGTAGATAGGTAGATTAGATAAGAATAAGACTAGGTTTGAAAGTGATCAGATTAAGCAGAAAGAGAATTTGATTAAGTGTCACGTGCTTGCTTGTCACATGTCCTGCTCAAACAAATAAAATAAAAAATGCAATATCTCTCACTCAAGTTGTGAGGGTCAGTCAATAGGAGTTGTTGTTATTATGTGATTTTTCTCACAAACCATTCCTTACAAGAGCAAGCACGTGAGCTCCATAGCCCTCAGGCCCCAAGCTGCACTTGCTTCATAAAAGTAAACTCATTAAGCAAGGTGTAAATGGGCCATGCTTGGGCCAAGATGTCTTACCGTCTATTTTAGTTTTGCGGTTTCAAAAGGTTCGCTTTAAAAAAATAATAAGAATAATTTCAAAACTAAGTTAATAAAACTGTAATTAGCCTTCGGTAAAATTGCTCTGTAACATCATATGTATTTAAAAAGTCTATTGTTTGCCTACTACGTAAACATATTTATTTTTATTACGTTTTAAAACTATTATTTATTATTATTTTTTTATAAAAAAAAAAAAAAGTACTCTTAAATAAAATACTTTTTTCGATTTTATGTAAAAACACTTGTTTTAACATGCAAAATTGTGGGACCAAATGGACTCTTAAAAAGCTTTCCGCAAGCATAGACAATCGACCTGGCGTGCACACAGAAACAACAATATTTTGATAGTTGAGAGTTTTAATCGCTCGAAATGTGTATCAATTAGTCTAGTTTATAAATATTATTGGCATTATGTCAAAGATTTGAGAATAAATTCCTTTTACATTAAGAGCATTTTCAGCAGCTTTCTTATCATTTTTCCTACATTTAAGGATTCAAACTACTTTTTGCTTCGCTAGGTCAGAATACACCTCAATAGCTTCAATTAATCATTTCCTATATCATTAAAATATTTGTGTTTTTTTTTTTAATTATATTATATATATGAAAGGAGATATGAGAGAGAATTGTGAGAGGAGAGTGGAGAGAGGAGAGAGGAGAGAGAATCATTTTTTTAAAAAAAAAATTTTAATAATCATAAGGATTGCAATAGTGGAATCCAAAACATTGGGTTCAACTGTAGCAATCATAATGCTTATGGTTTATTTAGGAAGTCTGCTGTGGAATTTTTTTGCGATTTTTTGGACATATTTCATAAACTTAGGGAACAGACTCATTTATAGGAAGTATGCTGGAAATGCTCTAACTCATGAGAGAAGAGAGGAGAGGAAATCATTTTTTTTTTTTTAATAATCATAAGGATTGCAATAATGGAACCCAAAACATTGGATTCCACTGTAGCGGAATAGGATCATCTCCAATCCAAAATGGACTAAAGAATATCCAGTTCATGGCTATGATTTCTAACCACAAATAGGATACCTGTCCACTAACTAAAAATAATAATAAAATATTATTTTAGATTTAAATAAAAATAAGAAAATATTAAGGAGTCGCTGGCCACCCCCATGGCCCTTCCAAGAGTCAAATCTAAAAAAAATAATAATAATTTATTTGGCCTTTGGGGGTGGCTGGACCACCCCCGTTGGGCCTGGGAGGTGTCTTCCGCCACCCTAGACCAGCTGTCTGGGGTGGCCGAAGCCACCCCCATGGCCCTTGGGGGTGGCTGGACCACCCCCGTTGGGCCATAGGTTGGCCTCGGCCACCCCAGACCAGCGCCCAAACTGGGGTGGGCTGGCCACCCCCAATGGGCTGGCCAGCCACCCCTTAATATTTTATTATTTTATTTTTATTTAAATCTAAAATAATATTTTATTATTATTTTTAGTTAGTGGACATGTGTTTTATTTGTGACTTTAAGATTTCTAAGAATAAATTCTAGCCATAAATTGGATATTCTCTAGTCCATTTTGGACTGGAGAGGATCCTATTCCCACTGTAGCAATTCTAATGTTTAGGGTTCATTTAAGAAGTCTGCTGTAGAATCTTTTTTGCGATTTTTTGAAAAAAAATTTAAACTTAGAAAATAGACTCTCTATAAGTGAGTCTACTAGGAATGCTCTATGCAAGATTTAAGAGGAGAGAAAGACTACCACTGTTTGGCTAGCCCAACCATTTGTCATGAAAGAGAAGCTTTACTCAAAACATCACAACATAGGTGAAGGGTGGATGGAACTGGGCTTTTTCATTTGCCAAAGACCATGTTGGGCCTATTAGGATACTTTTAGGGCTTTGGCTGGCCCAAGGTTTTCTTTAGGGCTTTCCACTCATAAGGCTTGCGGAATGAGTAGAATGGAGAGGATTGTTGGCCGGCGTAGTGAGGCGGTTAGTTCGCTTGGTGCGCGATCAAGGTAGAGGTACTCGTGAAGGAAGTCACAACTCACAACCCACAAAATTGTCATTTTCCCCATCAAATCCAACGAGAAGAAAAAGAAAGCGCGGTAAAATGGCCGCCGCCGCAAGAGCATCGGCTTTGATGATGTCACGGCCGGTGACCTTCGTGACGGGCAACGCCAAGAAGCTCGAGGAAGTCCGAGCCATCTTGGGAAACTCCATTCCTTTTCGGTCCCTCAAGCTTGATTGTATACTCCATTCCATTTACTCTCTCTCTCTCTCTCTCAAATAGTTTATTTATTTATTTTCTTATTTCGCAGTGCCAGAATTGCAGGGCGAGCCTGAAGATATCTCCAAAGAGAAGGCTCGCTTGGCTGCCATTGAGGTCCGCTCTCTCGGTCTCTTATATCATATGTATATGTATATGTATGTGTGTTTATATATCGCTAATTGAATATGTGGGTTATATCGAATGGAAAGGTGAATGGGCCAGTGCTGGTGGAAGACACTTGCCTTTGTTTCAATGCTCTAAAGGGACTACCTGGTATGTCATTTTTTCCCCTTTTAGTTTTTGTTGAGTGCCATTTTTGTTCATTTGTGCTATACCCACATGTACAGATTGACAAAATTGTGTATATCGTACTTGATTATTGATTTATTTGGTTGTTTGAAACTATTGCAGGGCCATACATGTAAGTTCTGTTTTTCTCTCGACCTCAGTCTTGAGGTGAAGTTCTGTATCTCATCAATTTTTGAGGGCTCTTGGTTATGCCATTTGTGTCTGCTGGATTTGATTATAAGTTCATATGATGAGTAGTTTTATAAGTTTAGATGATAAGTTTTCGTGAACCAATGTGTAAAGGAAGGCTTGCTTGAAATTTATGAAAAATGATATCAATTGATGCTCACATATGTGAAAAGAGTACACATTCTATTAATGAAAAACCAATTCCTGCTTGTTTTTTTTTTTCCAATACTTGGTTTGGACGAGGCAGATTTGGCTATTAGTACTCGCTAGATGGGTCATTTACGCTTTCATGTAAGCTAAAAATACTTGGAGCATTTACTTCACCCGTTTACAGAAACATCATAGTAGGTTGAGATACTCACCTATCCTCAATGATGTGGATTTCTACTGATGCTGTAAAATCACTCTCTGTACTACTTTGTCATGGCATGCCTATGTCAATGTGTGAACTGATGGTCCTGCAACTATCTTTTGCATGCTACTTTAGGTGTGTCAACTTTCATGACTAGAGTTTTCAACTTTAGAGTTGAGTGATTCTTTCTATTAATTTTTCATTTCATTTCATGATTATAAAAATTCTAGTCAACCCCCCTTTTCTCCCTTATCTTTTTTGATCCTTCAAATTGCTGTTCCAAGTAAGCAATGACCTTGTTTCATCACTCAAATTTATTGATACCCATGATAGGTTAAGCTGCTAAGGACAAGTTTCCCTTGCTGAGTGGCACATTTAATGCAGCTTGGGCTTCAGATTACCAGCATATTATTTTCTAATAAAAATTTTCTTTACTTACATTAGTTACATTTAGCAGCCTAACTCTGCTGATGTCATTTCTTTTATGCTCCTTAATCCTGAGTTACATTGGTTATGGTTGGCAAAGTGGAATGGCTCTGACAAATAATGCTTATTTGCAAGTCATCTAATTTACATAAGGGAAAAAAAATCACGAGATTGAATATAATCTTCGTAGTTCAGTACTTTTCTTTACTTAAATTAGTTACATTTAGCAGCCTAACTCTGCTGATGTCATTTCTTTTATGCTCCTTAATCCTGAGTCACATTGGTTATGGTTGGCAAAGTGGAATGGCTCTGACAAATAATGCTTTTTTGCAAGTCATTTAATTTACATAAGGGAAAAAAAAAAATCACGAGATTGAATATAATCTTCGTAGTTCAGTACTCGTGGGTGATGATTTGACAGTTGCTCTTCCTGGGCCTCAATAGTGATGGAATCTTTAGGCACCTTTGGTCTTTTGTTCAGAAATAATGTGGAATCTTTTAAATGCAGCTCTCTTTGGCCGTTTGATACATACATCTTATATTGCTTTTGTGATGAGTTGAAGATCACAGGCTGTTGCTCATTTAGAGTCCTGGTTTGGCTCCTAGTTGTTGCCGATTCAGATATATGTTTGCAAGTATTATCTTTCATTTTTCCTGTCTGGCATATTAATGGATTTTAGCTTGGCTGGCCTTCTTGCTGTCATTGCGACAGGGATGTTGGTATGATGTGTTCTTATTATAAGATATAGATGGTCGACCTTGGTTGGTTATTAAGAAGTGAAGCACAAAGCTGGTGATTACTCATCAATATGGCCTGCATCCCAGTTACTTCAGAATCTTATACAGTTATATTATTTGGAGGAAAAAGCCCAGTCCTCAAGCTCTTCTCTTCTCTGCCAGTCAACACAGTTAGACTTTCTTTTACCAAATTTTCAGAGCTGTCTGATTCTCCAAATTCTTCAGGTGTAGACTCCTTAACGTAGAAAGATCATCCATTCCTTGCCACCACCAGCATCTCCTCCTGTAGATTCTACTCCTACATCTTGTACAATAAATGAGAAACCTAAGTGGGTGTAGATTTTGCATCCACTGTTTAATCCATATTAGCCATAGTACTTAACAACGTGTAAGAAAAAGACAGGCCTTTACCCAGGTTTTCAGGAGGGTTGTCTGCTTTTGCAATTTGGGATTGAGAAAGAGAGAAAGCTTTGGCTCCTAGATCAGCTGGGAGTTGCAGCACACCCTCTTCTGCTTTGGCTCCTAAACCAATTTGGGCTGTGATTTTGCAAGCCCAAAACTGTTGGCTTGGGTTTGAATTTCAAAATTTAGGGAAATTAGGGTTTTTTTATGAAAATTATTATCAAGTTTGTTTATCAAATTTCTGGGAGTCCCAGCTAACCTCGAATTTAGCCAGCTAATTTCTTAGTCCAATATATTTGCATTTCCATTCTCTCAACAAAATCATTACAATTTACATTAAAAAATTGAAGGTGTTACAAGTTCTTTTCTGAACATGTTAGGCTTGCTGCATCGGCTTCATTTTGGATTGAAAATTTTCAATTTTAGAAGCATTTCAAGCCCAAATTTAAAGCTAGCATTTATTTGACTGATTCTGGACTCTTTTTTTTTTTTTTTTTTGCTTTTTCCTGTAAAGTTTTGGTTATTTCTCGCATTTCATTCTCTTAAAAGTTATTTTATCACTTCTTTTTTGGCTCACTATATATGAGGTTTGTAAATCTAGCATTTATGGACTTATTCTGTATTTCTTTTTTCTTCTTTGGAAGAACTTTCTATGGTTATTTCTCTCATATCATTCGTTTTTTGTAAAATGTTGTTGGTCTCTTTCTTTTCCGTTTCACTATACCTTGGGTTTGTTGATTTCTACTCTATATTACATTTTGTTCCCTTTAGAAGGGAAGTGAAACACAAACATTCTGCTTCATTTGCATAAATCAGATCTTGAGCTGGGCAGACCTGTTCATGATTAAGAGAAGTTTTTTTCTTTTCTTGACAGATGGAACTAAAGATGGCATTTGTTGGCTTGTATATAATTTATAAAATATTATTAGTGGGAAAATCTCTTCTGATTGTATTTATGTTTTTGAGCTCGATTAGACTCAATCTTGACTCTTGAGTATTCTAACCATACAAATGGTCGTGACTCTTGAGTATTCTAACCATACAAATGGTTTCTGGATACCAATATGCATGTGTGCTGCTAACATTCTTGCTTTGCTGTGACTTTCTGATGATCAATATCTAATGAGAAAATTATGGAATGCAGCAAGTGGTTCCTGCAGAAGATTGGCCATGAAGGTCTTTGTCATCACTGTGCTTTATTTCCTTTCATATTTGCTTCGTTATTTTTTCTTTCTACTGGTTATATTTTTACTTGATGCTAATTTCAACATTTCCAGGTCTGAACAATCTTTTGATGGCTTACGATGATAAATCAGCTTATGCTTTGTGTGCATTTTCTTTTGCTCTTGGGCCCAATGCTGAACCAATTACATTCCTGGGGAAAACTCCGGTATATCCTTACTAGTTTTATGATAATTTATTCTGATGAGGAAATAAGATGTACATACATATTTGTTTTCAGCAGTTTCATTCAAATAATCTACCCATAATTTGACCATGATATAACATCATTGCTATTTGTTTAGGGGGCCACTTTATTGTGTTTATACACAGTATAAGCAAGTTTGGATGCAAGATATCCTACTGTTTGGTAACAATGATATCTAAATACACTTATCAAAGAAAGAACAATGATATCTCTATACAACATGCAAGTTGGTTTACCTTTGAAAACAACATGGCAGGCAATTTTTGTTTATATTAAGATTGATGTGAACATTATAGAATTAATCATTATAAGGAATAGAGGTAAAGGAAATTCCTCTATTCTGTAAAAAAAAATAGACTAGTTATGATTGCTTTCTAGATAATGTGTTTGGCCAAGTAGCCTGTAGGCAAAAATACACCATTGAGGCAATGAAGGAGATTTGTCCAAAATTTTGACAAAATTGGTGGTCAGGCGTGATTAGCTAGAGTTAGTTGTTGTAATTTGTAACCTCCTAAATTGGGTTGCTTTTATGGGTTAAACTCTGATGGCCATATTTATATATTGGTGAAATTATCACCTGGGACCAAGATTAGTTTTGTCTTAGTTAGCCGAGACCTGACTGTTTTCAATGACTTTGTTTACTCTTTTCCCCTCAAACATAACACTTTCAACTTCTTGGAATGATGAACTCCATGCCTGTTTTTTAACTGATCATTTCATCGCATTAAATTTGGACTCTTTTATTATAAGGAAGCAAACAGTAAATTCGAACAGAAATTTTTGAAGAGGAAGGCTGATATTCACATTAATAGCACTAACTATTATTTGTGGCTCACTTTTCAGGGGAAGATAGTTCCTCCGAGGGGACCTAATGATTTTGGTTGGGATCCTATTTTTCAACCTGATGGCTATGAGCAAACGTAATCCTATCCCACCTCCACTTCAGTTTCCGCTGTTTTGTATCAGCCGGCAGCACTAATCACAGCCTAATCATGGTGTTTGTCATTGTTGTAGTTATGCAGAAATGCCAAAGGAAGAAAAGAATAAGATTTCTCACCGCTCAAAGGCCCTTGCTCAGGTGAAATCTCATTTTGCAGAAGCTGGATACACTTTCCTGATAGACCCCTCTGTCTGAGGGAGGCACATATTTTTCTTGTTGCCATTGCATGACGGATATTTTTACAACTGTAAGCTATTTATCTCAGCATTAGTGCTTCTATCCTAAATGTTCTGTTGGGAAAGCAGGGGGAAAAGGGAAGGAAATAGAGTAATTACTATATATATATATATGCTAGTTTTTGCTAGAATGCATAGAGGGCTGCTTGAGGGGTAGGGGGAATTGGTGGTCACTGTTGTTGCCCTCGTATTTGTTGTCTACTTTTGTAGGGACTATATATTATTTAATGAAATAGAATTAGCTACGGTATTTAATAAAAGGTTGCGGCATGGAGAGGATCTAAGTCCCTTTAGGTCAAATTTATGACTCTATAATTCATGAAATGGGGAGTGAGATGTTGAGTAATTTTAAAAGTTTTTTTTTTTTTTTTTTTTGTATCACTTTAAAAGTAAGGTGACTTTTAAAATTATTATTTGATCAAAATCTAATAATGGTTAATTACAAGTTTAATAGTGATTTTAATAATCACATTATTCTTAGAGACTTAGAATGACATAAAATGAATTTCTAGCATTACTCGTGAGATAATCAGGTTGAAGTAGCATGTAATACTGTAATGCATTAGTTACCTATTACTTGAAAGAAAAGTGTTTAATGGATAAGTTAAACATTTTTGTTTAATTATTTTATTAATTATGAACACCTAAATAATTTTGTAACAAAAATTATAATACCCTTAACAAACTACTATACTTGAAAAAGGGGGTTTCTTTTCTATTTTTATACCGCACCTATGTATATTCAGATAATTTGGGCGAAACATGGGCCTTTCAATAAAATTTTTAGTTTGGAACAAAAATTTGCTACAAACTGGTTTGTTAATAAAGTGACATGTGTTCCATAACATGCGAGCAGCACATGTTTTTCACATATTTTTTTAATAGTTATTGGATATATGTCACTTTATTAGATAAGTTTGTATGAAGTAACCACAAATCAGTTTGTAGCAAATTTATATCCGTTAGTTTGGGTTGTTTTTGCTATAACGATGAAAAAGTACTTGTGCTCAGCAGCTTTGGATGAAGGTTAACTCCATTTTCTACAAAAAAGGACGGTGATTAGTGATTGGTAGGTGAATTTGGAGATTCAAGCTAAAAAAAGAGTTTCTGGATATGACATATCCTCATCAGCTTGGGGTGTGGAAAGTTCATATTCCTTTCTATAAAATGGACGGTGATTACTCATAGGTGGGTGAATTTGGAGATTCAAGCTAAAAAAAAGTGTTTCTTATACTTTCTTGACTTAGAGAGATTGAGGATTCAAATCTCTCAAGATTAGTGGGAAATGCGTTAAGGACTTGCCATCTCCACATTCATTTTAATGACTTAGTGTTTAGAGACTTAGTTCCTTTTGTTTTGGCGTAAAATAATTTTTGAAAAATGTTTTCTCTATTTTTTGGGTGTTTGGTGTGTGTAAATTATAATCAACGAAAAATATTTTCCGTTTGACCGAAAATTCTTTTTTAATTTTTGGAAAATTGTTTTCATTTTTGAAAACCGTAAACTATTTTTCAAATTTAAACATCTCATTCTCAAATCGACAAATTCAACTAGAATATCGTCAGGACCCACCCGGAACCCTACAAGGACAAGATTGAGACCCGCCTGGGACCCAATTGGGACCCGCCTAGGACCTCGTCGAGACCCACTTGGAACCCTGTAAGGACAAGATTGAGACCCGCATGGGACTCGACTGGGACTCACCCAGGGCCCCGTCGAGACCCAACCAAGTCTCATCGGGATCTCATTACGACTCACCTAGGACCTCGCTAGGACTTACACGGGATCCCGCCTATACCCTATCGGGTCCCACACGGGGTCTTTGGTGGGTCTCAGTCGAGTCCTAACGGGACTTGATTAGAAGATCTCCATGACCTGGTTAGGACATTTTCGTAATTTATAGTTTAATATTATTGAATTGATTTTCCGTACGCACTAAACACCGTAAAATGTTTGCCAAGAAATTATTTTTCACACGGAAAACATTTTACATCAAAACAAATGAAGCCTTAATTGAAAAAAAATAATAAATAAATAATAATAAAACTTGAATTATAAAATGCAGTGAATTGAAGTGAACTTTTTCAAATTAACAATTAAAACTTGACTTTTAAAATGTTGGGTGGTCATAAAATTCTAGCACAATAAACTTGACTTTTTTGTTAATTTTTTTTTTCTAAATGCCTAAAATACCCTGATTTTTATAATTTTATATAAAAGAATAAAATAAAATTTGAAAAGTTGTTTAAAAAATATTATAAATATGTTTTTTATTATAAAAAAAAAAAAAAAAAATCTCAACAAGATATCATCAAAATTGAGATTTCAACAAATGTTACATGGACTCCATGAAGTAATTCTCAAGGGTTATGTTTAAAATTTTTAAATAAATGCATATCTAAATGTCTACATGAGACATTAATTTGGCAAATTTTACGATAAACAAATGAGAAAGATAAGGTAAATATTTTGAAAACTCAAGACTAATTTAATCTTATATAAATATTTTATCATTTATATACATATTTGGAAAACATAAATGCTTTAGGATGATGTTTTATTTTCTGTTACAACTATCAGTTTTTCATCATTTTCTCATCTTTTGGAGATGTTTTTGAAGTGTACGGCTAAAACCATTTTCATCAATAAGTACTTGCTTAAATCTAGTTGAAACGTAATTTTCTAAGTAAATTTTCTCCATGGTGATTTTTTTTCACCACCTTGAGTCTACTTCCATTGATGTACGGGCCCATCATTATCTATCAAATTCTTTGAAAGAAAGGTGACAAAGATCGTAGCAGCATGTAATTCGCGGTGAATGAAAAATTGTTTCTAAGCTGAATTCATCTTTAACAAATCTGTACACAAGTATATGTCCCATTCACATGTTCTTTCACTGGCTTATTGTGATTCCCTTTGATGAAATTGTCAAATCAGTGTATAAGTAGACCATATTGTAATGCTTTAGTTCACCAATTTGTAATCCTTGCAGCTTTTCATGACAATAGATTGGAGCTTGCAGCTTTTCATGGCTTCAAGATTGTTTGACAATGTCAACAGGTTAACATGGAGAGAATAAGACTACTGCTCAGAGGGATGTAGAGAGGCTTGCGACGTTTGAGTTAGGTTTCTACCTTATGGGATAATAAAACATGCGAAAGGGTAAAAACAAAGAATAAATCTTTTTTTTTTTTTTTACATGTCCACACAAGGGAAGGGGAGGAGGGGATTCGAACTAATGACATTCACTTCATGAGGCGTGGTTCACAATCAATTGAGTTACTCCTTGGAAACAGAATAAATCATTGTTAGCGTGTGGATGAATTAATTTATTTTATTTTTTACTAAATTGGTCCTAAGTAACGAATGAATTCTTGGAGTTTGAAAATCAAATAAATCTGTGATGTCTCAGTATATGAAAATGAATCAATGATCTTTTCTGAATAATTTTTAGAGTCTTTTTCATGAGTCCTAATGAAATCAATACTTTTCCATCAAATTAAAATAAAAAATTAAAATTAAAATTTTACTTCGTGGGTGATTAACCACTCTCAAGGGCCTATAAGAGTGATTTGGCCAGCTATAAAATTCAATTTTAGGGGTGATTAGCCACCCCTAAGGATCTTTGGGGTGATTTGGGCTTTTACTTTTTGTTTCTCTGGGTTACCCTCAAGTCTCCAGCAAAATAGACGAGCCTTTCTTTTTATTTTGTCTTAAATCTTAATCATGCATCCGACCTCTTCAGAAAAACAAAAGGGGTAGCTGATAGGGGCTAGGGAGTTTGTTTGCTCTACAGAACGTAGTAAAAATCTGAGAGAATGAGAGGTAATTTGGGGGTACACGGCTAAAGAGGTCCTTTTTTTAGGTAGCACTCTATATAAAACAAACAAACAGGGTTACAGGGATTTGGGTCATCATGATTACTGGTGAGTCGGTGACTCTTTTTCACCTTGCCGACATGTTATACTACAGTTAAGGTAAATTACACATAATCCAAACTCCATTGGCTTCAAGCTTTCACCTTGAGTTTTTATCGAAATATAAGATATTAAGAATAAATACTATGGGATAACAGTGGTTGTAGATAGAGACTGATGTGGCACATTAACCACATTAATTTCTCTCTCGTGTTACATTAACCACATTAATTTCTCTCTCGTGTTTTTTTTTTTTTAATTTTTTTAATTTTTTTTTTAAATAGCATAAAATGGGTAGAGCGTGAAAGTTGGGAAATGAATGAAAAATGGACCCTTGTGTTGAAATAGTATTTTATAGAGAGAAAAAAAAAAAGAAAAAGAAAAAAAAGGGTAAGTCACATGCCAGAGGGTCCCATCTCACATGCGATGCATCTGTTACATTACATGTGATGTGAATTACATCTCACTTCTCATTACTGCGCCTGCTTCGTTTCATCCATTTGGTTTCGTTTGCCACGGACATGTTAGGTGTGGGACACAATCATCATTTATTTCTTGCCTACAACCTCTCCCATGTTCTCATAAATCCTTCACTTTTTTTCTGGTTGGATTCGCATTATGCTATATGTGTTTGATCACTCATCAGAAACCAGCAATATCCGCCGCCGGCCCCCACCCTCCCCCCCCCTCCTTTTTTCTTTTCTTTTTCTGAGAAAGCAGGTAAAAAAAAAGAATTTTCTTGCTGAAGGTTGCTTAGCAGTACATCATTTTGATAAGGGTATGTTTGAAATTGCAATTTTAAAAAAAAAAAAAATTAAAAATTTGATAAGAACGCCTCGTGCTTACGTTTTCGTATTCTTAAACAATATATATTATATATATATATTTTTAGGAATTGATTGATCAATCGATAAAGGTAAAAAAGGTGAAGTTAGTTAATGACATGATGTCACGTGCGTTTGCCGGTTGAGCACATGGAAGAAAGAAGAACATTGACAGAGGAGCATGATAATGGATAAGAAGATTGTACAGGATAACCCACAACTGCAACCAAAAGTAAAAACATTGCTTTCATTGCCAAAGAGAAGGCTGATAAGTAAAAAAGTAAAAGATAAAATTAAAAATAAAATAAAATAAAAAATACATCACCGCTATTGCTTGCTTGCTTGCTATGCATAATCTGTAACAAAGTTTTTTCCGTAATTCCCAGTTCGACATTCATACTTTTTTGCCTGTATGACTGACCCAACCGACAAAAAAAAAAAAAAAAAAGAAAAGAAAACACAAATCATTCAAATCCTATGAACCCAAAAGACAGACCAGTATGTAGGGACAAAGATTGACACTGGAAAGAGATGGATGGACAGGTGGAGAGTTAGAAGGTGATGATAAGGCAAAGAAGGAAACAAATGACGAACAACGCTTCCGCACCCGCCGCTAAAATGGCGTTTGCTTTTTTGCAGTTGAAGCAGGCCGAGGTTGAGCAGAGTAACATAACAGATGGATAGACAAACTGGATTCTTTTGAGGGATATGGATCCAATATATAATGACAATGTGTAAAAATTGTACACTTGTCAGAATATGTGGAACAGATGGGGAGAAAAAACAATGGATATTTGGGTAGTGATGTAATATAGTAGTAAATATTGAAGGAGGGGGGGGCCTTTTCTTTGGCCAATTTAATTGACTGAGAGAATGAGATACTTCTTCTAGCACTGGCGGCCTCTACGGCAACCAAGTGCACCGGCGTTGGAAGTCATGGAGCCAACCATTGAGGAAGACTTGGCACCCAAGCTGGAGGCTCTGGCGTAGCTGGCTGAAGCTCCAGCTCCTGAGGGGGTGAAATAGGCACCATTCAACAACAGATCTCCCTCTGACCTCCAATTCCAGCCCTTCCACTGGCTTGTTGGTGTTTCTACCCTCTTTGTCACCTGTCCAAATGGCGGATTCATTTGTAAATAACAATCAACGAATTCAGATTGTAATGGCAAAAGGGTAGAGATTATGTGTTGTATATATATATATATATACCTCTTTAGCAAAGGGGTTGACTGGTGCATTGTATCTGTTGCCCTGGCTATTGATGGTTGGATTTGCACTTCCACCAATGGCATACATCTCCCAGTGAGTGTAATCATTGTTCACAACATGGAAGTATCCGTGTCTACACCTGAATTATATATATATATTGATTTCTTGTCAGATCAATTAAAAGGCTTAAAGAATCAAAGCCAAAACAATATAAACAAGAGCCTCTGTCAGTATCATAAGGACATTTGTTCAGCAACTATTATTCATATACTGATGGGAAACTATAGAGTTTGTTTTGAGGACTGAACTGAAACAACTGATAGTTTAGGGATAAAAGTTGAAATCTAACAAACAAAATTTAGGGACCAAAATAATATTTTGAGGAAAAATCGATAAAAGGTGGAGACAAGATCATGCATCCGTAGTGTACTGGCCTGCTGGTTAAAAGCGATCATATATACATCAGGAAATCATTTTCGCTGAAATGAAAAGAAGAAAGAAAATGGTTTTAATATGAAAAGGAGAGGTAATAATACCTAGGCATTCTCTGGATAAGTCCCTCTCCAAAGTGGTTGTATGCGATGGTTACTTGCATTTGCTTGTCTCGGGTGTAAGAATCACTATGGCCCAATAGCATAACCTATTTTGCGACACATAATTAATAACAAGAGCGTCAGTGTTCCAAGTATAGAAACACATTTCAAACAAAATTGGTTGAGGAGGAGAGAAATGCATTGAACGCACCTCATTGTGGTGGGTGAGATGGTTGTTGGAAATGGTAATGGAAGTTGAGCCCATGACAGCATCAACAAGGCCATCAGCACACTTAGAGAGAGAGTTGTGATCAACCCATATGTGACTTGACCCGAAAATGGAAATGGCATCACCATCAGCCATTGTCCTCCACCCAAAGTGACTTGGCGAGCTTCTCACCATGGCATTGCCAGTAGGCTTGCAATCATGGATGTGTAGACCGTGAATGATAATATTAGTGACAAACTGGATAGTGATGCAAGCTCCATTAGCAACGTGGACATTGGCCCCACGGCCATCAATAGTCTTGAAGCTGTTCATGATCAGCTCCTGCTTCAATTGGATCACCATGTCCCGCTTGAACACAATCCACAGAGGTTCCTCCTGGATGACAGCATGGCGCAAAGTGCCGGGCTTGGGGTTGACAGGGTCATCATCGCCGGGGTCGGTGACAACATAGAAGCGGCCGTCACGGCCACCAACTGCATTCCTGCCAAAACCAATGCCACAGTCTGCAAGGCGCTTGCGGTTTTGTTGCCAGTTGGAGTCACAACGCCAGCAGTCATCAATGGGGTTGCCAGTTCCGCATGAGAAGAAGCCCAGCTTCCTCCTCTCTGTGCTGTTGCGGATGCGCCTGCCACATCAAACACATTGCTACCATTAATTAACATCGTAGTTTTTAAGCATAGGATGCAAAATTGTGTCTTATTCATCAATATGTTAGTTACTGTGTACCCAAATGAAGATAACCATGGAAATTCAATTACTCATCTATTACAGTTACATTTGCATAAACTAGTTATTGCAGTGTGAAAGACTATTGATTCCTCTGTGGTGTGTCGGTGGGGGTAATTTTCTTCCTCTCCCCTCTTATCCTCCAATCAATTTGGTCTACTAAAGGCCAAAATCTGAGCTGCATGGGGGCAAGGATACACCGACAAAAACACCAACCTTTCTTGTTCTTTATATTAGTGAGGGCAATTGGGTCGTTTTCAGTATAACGTATACAATTTTACTGGTTTTGGAATAGAAGCAAAACGAAGGGGAGTCTTTCTTGGCAATGTTTGTCCACGCGCGAAACAATATAAAGATAATCAATTCCTTATTTTCAGAGTATAAAATATTCTACCAGAAGTGAGAAACCTTGTCAAATTGATGAAAGAAAAAAAATAAACAAAAAACCAAAAAGTTTAGTACTAGTAAAATTACAATCTTATTATAACTATTATGATCATTATAAATGAAGAAGAATCAACAATGATATCTACCCACCAATATTCAAAAGCCTATATCTCTGTTAGCTACTTTTGCTACACAGACATGAGACATGCCACACGCACTCATGCAATATAAAGTAACTTTCCACTTAAATTACGTGCCAACATGATTAAAAAGGCAAATTCATTTGACAAAATCAAAATATATTCAGGGGCAGAGATATTATTATTATTATTATATACTAATACAATACCGCCAAGGCAGGCATACACATACAAGCAATTGTACGTTTTAAGTACTACGAGTGCACAAATTGGACAGAAAAGAGACAACGTAAACGAATTTATGTCCGCGTAACACGGATCTGGCACCACAAAGGAAGGCATGTTGATGGAGATATGGGAAAGAGCATGAGAAAGAGCCAGGAGGGTGAATATTATTTAGTATTTACCCTCCCCAGTGGCCATTACAGTAGAAACCCAGAAATGTTAAAAGGCATAAGGGGAAAGGTAGTTAGTCAAAAGTACGCAGATGTTCAAAGACAAGATAAACCCACCATTGGGTATAACAAAAATATCAAATGGGTCGGTTGGGTAGGTTCAAAATTCATAAAGTGCAGTAATAAGCGCCACCATGCTACGAACTACCTCTTACCCACCATTCACCAAAACCTTTTTTAGCAGTGAATGCAGTGAGATATATATTTTCTTAGGAAACAAACAAAAAACAGAATGCTGAGAGGAAATAAAAAAATAAAAAAGAGAAACCACCCACATCTCCACCATGGCGACAACCTCCTCTGGATCGTCCACCGCAAGCTCCTTCAAGCCCTCAGCCTCTTCCAACAAACTGAAACAACCAAAAAAAAACAACCATTACAAAGATTAATTAAACACACAATTACAAATCTAACATTTTACGGAAAATGGGTGAATATGACAAATGGACACGTGTCAAGCAAATGTAGCGAGTACGAAGATAGACTGGGAACGCGACACGCTCACAAGAAGTACAGTGTACACAGAGAGTGTTGGTGCGCGATGCTCGAGGGGCACCCACTCCCCCACACACACACACACTCTCACTATTCCAGTATAACCGTTAAAAAGCGGTTTCTAGAGAGAGAAACAACGAGGCTACTCGTCGGCGGGAAAGTCCTAAAAATGCGATTCTTTTTTATATTGGGAAAACGAAATGTCCTTCTTACCCATAAGGGGATTTTTTTATTCCTAGTGTGAAATGTAATAAATAGAGATAGGAAATAAAGGGGATTCTGTGAGGGTATATGTGGAAAGATGGTCGATCATCTCATTCTCGGTGACCTATCAGAGTTTGTTAATGGCAGAGGATTGAGGGAAGGTATCCAAAGAACGACCATAACGGAATTAACGATCCAGATCTAGGGATCTGGATCTCAACGGCTGGGATTCTTATTTACTGTTGGATAAGACTGTACCGAGAAAAACACAATGGGCAAAGCAACGGCTCAGATCGGTTGGGAAAATAAGGAAAATCTAATTAACGTTGGGTAGCATTTTGTTTGGTAGCTCAGACCCTTTTACAGTTTTACTGAGTAAATAGGCACTGACCTCGCCGCCATTGATGAGTTGCTCGAGCTCTGCAATTGCACTGTTCCCCCATTCCTGCACAAGAAATTTTTTTTTTTTTTATTAAACTAAGGCCTAAAGTACCACGGTGAACTTGTACGGACACTTTGAAGAACTCTCTCTCCCTCTCTCTCTCGCCATTAAAATTAAGCGTGGGCTAGAGAGAGAGAGAGAGAGGAATAAATGGAGGAAAAGAAAGCTTGAGAGCTTTGTGAAAAGGGGCATTAATGGAGTCCGAAAACAGTGAATGAGAAGTAGAACGGAAATTAATTAAGTCATCAAATAGAACCAGTAGTTTTTTATAGTATATTTTCCTATAACTACCCAGAAAAGAAAAGAACCTCGTAATGTGACTAAATATTTAGAACTAAAACCCCAAAAACTCCCAAATTAGAAGACATACACGAAAATGGGTCACGGAAATCAAACAGTCAAACAGAGAGGAGGCTCTGCTTTTACCGTACCAAATTTCACACACGGAGGGAGTGGAAATTATAGACAGGTAAACGTACCTGTTTTCTGGGATCTGGTTCTTCCACACAGTGCCCATTGCCCCAACGAACAATATCACCAGCATCACTAAGCTCAGACCAACCCATTTCTTAGACACCGCCATTGCCACTGCTCTCTTACTCTCTTTCTGTCTCCCGGAGGAGATGTAGAGTAGAGAAAGAGACAGACACGAATAAAGAGGAAAAAAGCAGAGGAAGAAGAAGAAGAAGAACAGGTGAGAGAGTCAGAGGACGATCTCCAACAAAACGGTCTCTTTATAGAGCAAGAAAGACAGGATCGACCCAAAAATAAATTAAAATGAAAGACAAAACGTCCCGTGCCGTTATCTAACTATTCGTTTTTTTAATCTTTTCTCATTTGACCCTGGTTCGCCTAACGGCGTTAACTGACCCATGGTTTTTGACCCTGGTTAGGTTCTCTTTAACCAACCCCACATTAACTAACCCACCCTTCGCAAATTAATTTAAGACTAATCTCTCTTTTAACTCACCGCATCTCTCCTAACCGCCACTAACTGTTTTAAGCTTTACCAAGCGCTCCGACACTCCCCCCCGCTCTCATGCACGTGCATTTCATAGGCCACTCACGTGCCATCCCTATTCCTCTCTTTTTTTATTTCTTTTTTTATGTTTTTTTTCTCAGTCACACGTATATGTTAACTGACCGACTAATATTTTTTATAATTATTAGAATATAAGATTTTGTTATATATTAATATTTATTATTTTTAAAATATAAACATATTAAGTGGATAAAGGTGATAATAGTGATATAATAAAAATCTAATGATTTTATTTAAAAATAAGTACTAAAATTTCCAAATATATATAATTATGATAAGTGCTTATAATAGAATATGCTATTTACCGTTTACTGTCTTGGCTCTTTGGGCATCTTACGGTTTAACCAACTTTAACGTTTTTAACTGCAGGGATTACTTCCTAATGCCACGTCAGCAAAGCCGTTACGGAAGGGGGTGGGTGTCAGTACGGACGGCGTCACGGTTTCTTGCTGATTTTGCGGTAGTGAATAAAGTGAGCATTAAGAAATTGGAAAAAAAAAAAAAAAAATTCTGTTATTTATTTATTTATTTGTTATGGGTCGCGTGGATACTGGATAGGTCATTCCCAGGCGCCAATCACGGCCTTTAAGTTGTTTGACTCACCCAACAGGATTCAACCAGAAGAATAATGCTTACAGGCTGTTTTTTTTTTTTTTTTTTTTAAGTTGCTGTTTTAATGTTTTTGTTTTGCATATGCAGGATAACGAAATCCTTTGAGATGAATGAAAATTAGATTATTTTAATATTAGTTTAAAATATTAAACTAATTAACAATCTGAACATAAAACACCAATAAAAACACAAAAACATTTTTCACATTTATATTACCTCATAACACTTATTTCAAACTAAGGCTTGTTTAGACAGAAAACATTTTTTTGGAAAGGATTTTTCTTATTTTTTGGTATTTGATACGACGGAAAGCATTGGTCAAATCAAAAACATTTTTAGCTAACTATGAACTTTAAGTCGAGTAAAATTGTTTATGTTTTTCATTTATGTAACCATTTTTTGAGTTATAACTTTTTTTTCTCTATTTATAGTACCCGACTCCCTTCTCACATGTGCACACTCTCTCTCTCGTAATTTATTCTTTTCTTGAAAATGATATCGCTAAAAAACATTTTTCAACTAAACAAACATAGTCCGAAAACAAAAAAACAAAAAAAACATACTCAAACCACGTTAACAAACATAGCATTCTTTAACATAACAATAATAAATTGTAACGGAAATCCGACATTTTGTTTATCTCAATGATCTCTATGATTGGCATGGTTTCTTCCAAATAGAAACGACGCCATCTTGTAGGAGATGCCATGTGATCCCTATCACCTTATATATATATAAAATACAATTAAAGTCAGAAAGAGTGGTCAAATGGGAACTCAATTTGAAATACATGTCTTGAAGTTCAAAGCAACATGTGAGTAGATATGTAGCACATCAGCCTAGTCTTGCACGATATGGTGTTGGAGACACCGGCCATGTGATTTTCCAATTTCTTTGCACATTTTCTTTTCGAATTAAGTAGCTAGCTTTAAAATGAATTAAACGGGTTTCATATATTATATAGGCCTTTTGTCTAGCTGGGGTTTTTTTTTTACAAGCTTAAATTTGATAAAAATCAATTGCTTCATTTGGTTTAAGTGATGATTTTGAAACCTAATTAAGACCCATGAACTTGTTATTTGGGGGGATTTAAGTCTCTTAATTAAGTCAAATTTTGATCAAGGATTTCCCTTATTATAGGTCATATTGATTATGGCGGCCGCATGGTGGGAGTTGAATTCATGACCTGAATTGTGCAAATTTATGGGCATACCACAGGTAGGAATTAGTGCTACTAAAGTAGGTCTACCAAACGTGGCCTTAGAGATCCAGCTCCATCACTACACTTAAACACCCACATTTTTATTTTTATTTTTTTGCTTGCAAACAAAGAAAATGCTCATCAACACCCACATTTCTCAGCTTAATGAATTGCAAGTAAATTTAGTTGAAACCCATTTCTTTTTTTCCATATCCATCGTTTAAGCTTTCTAATATTAAATACATTTTATCACAAATCATTGTTGAAACCCCATTGTAAGATGGGTCACATTCCTTATCCTTTAATGTCGTGGGGTTTGCATAAATAGGAATTATATCAAGTCAATATTATCATTGCTTTTTTCCTCAAATTAATTTTATTTGATTGAACAAGACTCAGGGTGCGTTTGGGATTGCGATTTCGCAAGAATAATCTATGTTTTTAAAAAATATCACAAAATGTAAGACATTTAGCATTGCGATTTAAAAATGAAAGAAATCCGCGATTTCAATAAGCAAGCCGTGCTTATTTGAAAATGTGCGAATTTAAACCAAAATCATGAATTCACATAACAAATATTTAATAAAAAAAAAATTAACATGTTTTACTAAACACCTTTGCGATTTTAAAAAGTAGCGATTTAAAAAATGCTATTTTTAAAATCGCACTTATTGAAATCGTGATCTCAAACAGACCCTTAATTAGTGTCCGTTTGGTTCAATGGTTTCAAAATGTAGTTACTAAAAACATAATTTTTAAAAATACTATTAAGAATTTGGTAAAATCATTATATATTCAACCTTTAAAATCATATGTTTTTTTAAAATATTTATTTTGCAATGCCTAGTTTTCTCTAAGTTAATGTGATATGTGTCATCATGTACTAGAACAGGGGTAACGCGGGAACAGAAATTTAAATGAAAATCTAAGCATTGTTAAACCCAAGGAGATTAGGGTGTAAATTTTCTTAACAAATGCACCAAAAGGTAAATTAGCATTAGATTTAATTTTTCGAGCCTTTCACTATTGCCTTTTCGGGAGCACGATTATGTTCCCATGCAACCACCAAGTGGCTCCCATCATGGCAAGGGCTCACGCCTGTACAAAAACATCTTTGCCCCTTATTTACGGTTCTGCCCTCATCATCGTGTACACAAAGGTACACACAACATTATGAGCTACTAGAACCAAGGCCATTGATTACGTGGACCAATGTAGCATGAGTTGGTTATGACTTATGGGTTTTGACTTTTTTGAGCTGAGAAGTTAAAGTGAATCATGAACATGGGGATCATTGCATGGAACAATAGGTCAACCAACCGAATTCGGTTTCACATCAATTTGAGTAGTCATTGTGACAGAGGTCATGTGAAATTCAGTTTCTCAAATTAATTTTGAGCAGTCCGACTACTTATCCGGACAGTTAAATTTCACATCGATTCTGTTCCAACCAATGAGAAGTGTTCGTATTAACAGGTGCTCAAGGAAGATGAGTGTTGGTAATTACTTAAAATTTAATTAAACATGATTTGGTTGTTTTGTAAGGGAAAACCAAAAACCCAAAATTCCCACTCTTTTGCTTGATTTGCTGCATTGATGGGTAGGATTATAGATGGAGCCCCACAAAACCCCACGAACCAATTTTCATCCCTTGACATGCACGCAAAAGAGAGTTAAGGGAGGGGGGGGAGACAATGTTAGAGGTGGGATTGCTTTTGACACTTTTTACTCAATTGCATCTTTCTACATAATGAAAAGTAAAAGAAAGATCTTGTAGGCCAATTTTTGTTACCATCAATCTGGCGGGTCTCTAAGCTCATTTACTTTTCTTTTTAGCCTCTGCCCAAAGTGAGATGCGGCCAGGGCTTGGATTGGGGCAGTCTCTTGACCGCCCTAAAAGTAGTGTTCTAAGGAATGTTCTTTAATGGAAGGGACTATTTGAACTGACCAAGAATCCCGGCAATTACCAAGGGGGGGGGGGGGGGGAAAGGGGGTGAAATAGGTCGGGTTAGGGTTTATTACAACATGATCCGAACATAACATTTACACGATCTTTAGGGTTAATAATTTTTAACACGATCTAACATAAAATTAGTGAGTTTAGATCAAAGAATTTAACCCGTTTAATTAAATAAATTGAATTAAAATTAACTTATATATATGTTTTGACGCAACCTAAACTAGACACGTGAATACAATAATGGCTCGAGTGGGACTTGAGTAATCATAGTGCATGCAACCTGGTTGATGACAGGGGTCTTTTAGAGTGAAGGCCAGTTCTGGTCTGGTTTCGAAAACATCATAATTAAGAAACAAAACAGTAAAACGTCAGCAAACTGATTCAATTCATTAAGGTTTTTAAAAGCCTCTCAAATAGCAAAAAAATGCATCATAATTTGGAAATTGGTCCCATCACTAAAAGTGTCAGTTTCCTCCAACTACTTTGAGAGGCTTGCTTCAGTCCCATTAAAAGATCAGTTAATGCTACATTGGGATATATATATAATTAGGAAATTGGTTCAATTTTATTTGGTACATTCTCTATAATCAACCATTAAATTTTTAGGACTGACATATGAATCTCACATACAAATAGTTGATTTGTAAAAAAGATGGACGTAAATGTACAAGAGATATACATATAGCAAGTCTTTTTTATAAGAAAAATGTTATGGGTATATACTAAATTTTTTATCGAGAGATGGATACCAAGATGATGTTGAACTTATTCATAGGAGATTATCAAAACAATTAATAAAGAAAAATGCTACGGGTACCAATGAATAAGCTTCACATCATTTTGATACACATTTTTTGGTAGAAGATTTGGAACCCATAGCATTTCTCTTTTTATAATCTCTTTTTTTCTTTTTAAACAATAGTGGGATGTTCTTAGAGTAGGCACGAAAAATTGAATGTGCGACGATATTGAGATCCACAACAATTACCTTTCTGAATTACTAACACTTTCAACAAATAACGTAAAAGATCATATATGATCAGACCCACCTACTCAAGTAAGTGGTCAGACACGTAGATCTCATATAGAGTCTCTCACATTATCTCCCTAAATTGCTAACAATTCGAACAAATAATTGTTATGAATCTTTATCTTGTGTTTTGATGCTTATGTATTTCCAAATTCATTGAATCACATAGGGCGGCTGACGGCTTGTTGCATAGACAGGGATGGGGATCCCATAAACAACCTAATTTCCCTACCAAGCAACAAAGTATATGCTTGAGGGGGTTGAGCTACACCACTTCCTATACTTGCATGCTAAGGCTCTATTTTTTTTTTTTTTTTTTACCTTTCATTCTTACTTCTTATATACCTCGACGAAGCTTCTTGTGTGAAAGGAGGAAATTTGGGCAGGAGCCGCCAACTTTTGAGATAATTAATAAAGAAGGTTACCACATGAAGGAGGACATAAAAATCCTAGTGCATAAAGCAGATAGATAGAGTTGCTTGTTATATTACATAATATTTACCCTAGAAAGAAACTTCCCTTGTCGTATTTGATGGCATAACAAAGGGTTGACGACGACCTTCAATGGCATTTCCTATTTACTACGTACATACTGTTTTTACATTGGGGCCATAAGTTACGTACTAAAAAACAATTTATTTTTCTATATATGAACCGGCCGTAAGACCAAAATCATCGGCATATTAGATTGAAGAGTCGCTCTTGATTAGATTTTCATTAACAAATTTCTAGCTCCTTTCGAATGTACAATCAGGCAATTACGGCGATTTGAAAAACCAAAACCAAATTGTAGATATTTGTGTTCATAAAGGCAAAAGGATATTCTTATCAAGTTAATGAATAAATTAATTAGATTATGAGAGAGACCCTTGCTGCTCTAAAATCTTTCTCGCCACTTGGTTTCAGAAAAATAAATGGGATTATCATAACCTTATTTTAAAAATAATTTAAAAAAAGGAAAAATATACTTTACTCCCTTAATTAAACTACTACTACATTTTCATTATGTTTCTAAACTTTAAAAAGTGACATGAGAACCCCTCATACTACTATTGTGTGTTAAATTAGACACTTTTTACGTTTTTTTTTTTTTTTTTTTTTTTTTTTCAAAATAGGAAATAACCATTTGAAAATAATAATAATAAATTAAGGAGGTTAATGTGAAAAAGGCCACCTTTTTTTTTTTTTTTTAACAATTCTAATTTTTTGTAATGGTTATATATTTTTAATGACTTTAAGGGTATTTTGAAGAAAAAAAAAATACTTGAGCATGACTATAATAACATCTGCCCGCTGTGAGCTGCACAGAAGAAGCCTAGACAGTAGAAACCACATGCCCTCCCTTAAGTTCAACTGAACTATAATCTGACCCAGCTCCATCAGAATATCAATGGGAGTCAAATCAACTAATACTAATAAGATTGAGGATTCTCATTTCAGGAGTCGAATATTCACCCTATAGTGTATACCCAAGTTCTTAACCACTTTGAAATTTTCCTTAAAATTAACCATTGAATCACCGCCACTAATAGTATATGGCGTTATAGTTCAAAGAGCTAATTATTCAATTTTTTTTTTTTTCTGAAAACATCGTTGTCAACCCCTTTCCCCCTTCTTTTGTATCGTTTTGTTTTGTGTATTCCATCTTAATTAGACATTCGAGTTGACTGCATCATAGAAATTAAAAAAACTGCTAAGTTACGTTTTGCCGGCTATCCATCCTAGGCAGAGATTTTGGTCCTGTGATTCCATTTTCATGGTCTCATTCGTTGTCCCATCACAGCAATGAACAGATAAGGATGATCAACTAATGGAAAAAAATAAAATAAATATAAATATCATAAAAAAGAGGTAATTAAGAATGGATGGAAGCCTGCATAATTGACACGTGGTACAGCCGACACGAATATGGACATGTTAGGGATGTATCAAAGATTACAGGCTGATATTAACTCCAATTAGGTTTGTGCTCTATGAAAGATGAACATGTATTCTACAGGGCGACCCAAAATGTCTCGACCATACACCAATGTTGCACATGGGCATGTAATCTTGATGCTACCTGTACCACTCGTACTGCAAATTGCCCTCAACATTACATGTATTTTGGATAATGCTGTGCGTTTCTCCTCCCCTGTTGGCATATGTTGATTAGGATTAGATTCCAAGGTCCATTTGGGTTAGATAATGACGACCTACCAAGCACGTGTGTGCCATGTGCATGGTGCAACTATATGGGGTACCACTTATCACATGCTTTTCTCCCTTTTTTTTCGTACCACTTAAAATACTTTTTTTTTTCTTTTTTCTTTTTTCTTTTTTTTTTGAGAAAATACAAAATCAAAATCTATATATATAAAAAAATCAAAATGTATTCGTACATACGTACGTACGTACCCCACGTAATTTCCTTTCTTTTTGGTTTCTATTTGTGAGAAATAACAAAAAAGCAAGACGACGATCGAAAACCTGATGATCATAGTAATTCACTAGTTTTTTCCTTTGTTTTTGGAATAAGAAGACAAATTAATTACGTACGTTCATTTGAATACTTGAAAATAAGTTAAATAACTACTGGTACGGACCAACTACCAAAGTCCATATGATTTTTATATTGTGGGAGATAAATTCTCTCTCATTTTTTTTTTTTTTTTTTGGAAAACTTCGTTGAAGACCTCCAAATTTTCACCCGTTTTGAAATACCTTCCATAAACTTTAAAATCTCTTAATTTAGTCCCCTGAACTTTCAATTGCTCTCAATTTGGACCCTCCGTTAATTTTAGCCATTAAAAATACAAAAAAAGACCAAAATATCCCTGATTTTTAAAAAAATAAAAATAAAAAAACGTTTTGGAAGTTGAAATTTTATAAAAAGTCAGGGGTATAAACGTTATGTAACGTTTAAAATCTGACGGAGGGGTTCAAATTGAGAGCAATTGAAAGTTCAGTGGACTAAATTGAGAGATTTTAAGTTTAAAGGGGGTTTATCAAATCGGGTGAAAGTTCAGGGGTCTTCAGTGAATTTTTTTTTTTTTTTTTTTTTTTGAAAATATGAAACTTCTATTGATAAAGTTCTTACAACTACAGCATACAGCTCTAAAAGCTATGAATGTTACAAAGTTATAAAAATGACTTTAAGCTTCCGTTAACCTATATATGTACAATTACATTTAAGGAATAGATTTGATTCATTGAAACTACATCTAGGACATGGATAGCCAAAATACAAAACAAATATATATATAATAATAATAATAATAATAATAATAATAATAAACAATTATAAACTAAAAATCTAGCCGTGAGAGTTATGCCCCTACACCAATCTACTTCATCCTCAACCCGAAGGCCAGGGCAAACAAAATAAAAACAAAAAACAAGATGATAATTAATTAACTACTTATAAAATTAAATATGTACCAATGTATTTTTGTGAACGGTAGAGATGTCATCTATCTTCTTCTCATTTATGGTTAATTAATTAGTTGGTTACCAAGGCTTCCGTTAAATGTCTTAGTCACCTTATAATCACTAGGAGAGGGAGAGTCGTACTATGTTAGGACAGAGGCTACTAAAATAGTAGTTAATTTTGATATGGGACCTAATTGAAACTATACCCCTTTTTTTTTTTTTTTTTCAATGGTCCATATTGAATTTCACTATCTTTCTCTCTTTCTCATAAAAACAAATTAAAATTAAATTTGGATCATTAAAAACTAGGGCACATATGCAAATTCGAATTCAGCATGTTATGTTATATATGGTTGGTGTGAATCAACCAGTTGGATGATCCCTGGCCATATTGGGTCAAGAATAGATGCTCAATTCAATTGTTTCTATATACTGGCATGGGGAATTAATTACAGTACTGTTCCTGATCCAAATAGCTGAAAGAATTAGTTCCTTAATATACCTCGAAGAAGCACCAACTTTCCACAGAAGCAAGCAAGCTAGCTAAGCCTATCACGGATCTTGCCCTCCACTCCTTTATGATCTCCAGGGGTCCATTACACCTCTAATTAATCTCACTTGACCGATCGAATACATTTCCTTTTTTTCAATCAACTTATCTTTAGATTTTTCTCCCTGCAATCAGGTGGATATTAAGACAAAAGCATTCTCATCAACCACTTAGAAAAATGTTACGTACCACACAATTATATTTCATAAAGTTGATGTGATAAAAGCTAATAGCCATTCACAGCTTTTCTAACTAAAAAATGTAGGAGAGAGCGACCAAAATAACTATTTTATATATCTGAATATGACTATACGATAAAAACTACAGACGTTCTCTAGACCTAAAGTTAGATGTAAAGAAATAGAAAACCAAAGACCCCATTTTCAACTCCAACAGCTGTCCTAATAAAGAAAGCACTAGAAAATCCTAATGGAGCTGCTTATATATATATGAATAATTTTTCTAAGCATGCATCACACGCTAGAAAAGCTGGATTCCTCTAGATTCGTATTCAAACACCAAGTAGCGGCAATTAGGTCAAAATTCTCCAAAATGGGCGGGCCTGCAGCTGCTTGATTCAGGGCGGGATCAGTAAATCAAGCAGCTAGCTTGCTGATCAAAATCACCCCACCCGGCCACCCCCAACCAGATCTTAATATTAAAACAATCAAATCAACAAAATACTTTTGGCGGGACCCAATGATCCAACGACGTAGCGCAATCACCGACCCCCACACAAGCACGCATTGTCACATGCATGCCCATTAAAGCCAACAAAACAGACGACGACCCTCCTGTTACTTAACCCCCCCTCTTTCCTCTCCATTTCTCAAGCAACTTCCACTTTTATACTTTTATACTTTTCTTCTTTTCCTCTTTTTTCTTTAAATAATTTGTATTTATTTATTTATATAACACGTATATATATATATATATACACACACATGGTTGCTTGCGGAGTGATTGGCGCGGGAGGGGCTTTGATTGGTTGACACATCAGGAGGCCTTTTTCATTCTTTTTCAGCAAATTGATTTTATTAGAAAGACAGGCCATGTGGGGGTACGATTAGGTTGGTGCAACAATCCTAACCGAAGAATCTTCTTTCCCTCACTCACTTCTTATCCACAAAATGTGAGAGATAGAGAGAGACAGAGGTTTACAACTAATACCTGTTTGGTGGGCATCAAAGTATTATAAAAAGAGGTTATAGAAGTGGGTCTCAACAAGGAATACTTTTTTCTTTTCTTTTTTTTTTTCTTTTTTTCTGAGGATTAATACCTTATATATGCTTGTATAAATCAGGTTCTAGAGCTAGACCCCACTTACATACACATATATATGTGATCAATCAATAACTTGTATTTAGTATTTTTGTGTGGATAAAGGTATGGTAATAATATTCCCCTTCTTGAATTTTCATCAAGTAGAATAAAGGGCACAATCACGTAATTCACATTTCAAAAGCAAAATACTATCGGACATGCATGATATATGTATATATAACTTTCAGATCATCACGATCCTTCTAGATTTTTAAATTACAGAATTTATTATATCAAACAGCTTAAAAAATGATACATACTAGAAAGATGATATGTTATCATTGAAAATTGAGTATATTTTCATCAAGTTTTTACTCTTTATATAAGTTTTGAGTCAAAAACTGTCTTTTAATTTTCTGACCAATAAGCGTTTCTACAAAACATGTCACTTTTTTAACGGTTTTGGTACATGGAAGCTAAAACGGCTTAAACTCCGTAATGTGAGAATCTAGGAGCTAGTGGAAGAATTTGTATAAGAATATTCTTGTTTGACAAATTTTGATGAAGGTGAAAGCTCCTTATCAATTGGATAGGTAATAATATTCCCTTGTTAAATTAATTTATACCGAAACAGAATAAAGGGGGCACAACCAACGTATATCAAAAGAACCTCAACAATGTGATGCACGATAGCAAAATGTTGGAAGCTAATAAACCATATCAAACGTGGTTGTTGAATTCAATGTTGTTTTGTATTAATCATATACCAACCTCACAAGTGAGGGAGACGCCCTTGCAAAAATAGAAAGGGAAAAATATTTTTCAAATCTGTCAAGGAGGCCCCCACAACATCTTTTCGTGCATTAAATTTTGCACTTGGGTTTGTGGGCTTCATGTTTTCAATGCCAAACCAACCGCCCCCTTGTTAGTCCATTTCGGCGTAGGATTGGGCCCAAGAGTTAGAGAGAGAGAAAGAGTCTAACAAGTCATAATGAAAAAAAAGATGGGACTTGGGAGAAAGAAGATAAATTATTTTGTTGGGAAGGCCTATTTGATGGTACAGGATGGTGGGTATTTTTGTTTTTTCACTTTTTGAGCGGACAAAAATAGACTCCAATATAACTAACTAGATATTATTCAGTACAAATGAACTAGAGAAGATCCTATTTCTTATTTCATAAAACACATATAATTTTGAGGCATTTTAAAAAATTTGCAGCTACGTACTAACATAGTTCAGCCTATGCACGAGGTTATACTAATTTGCAATAGATTTTTTGTGGTATAAAAAGTTCTGAGAGCTCCTTGTCGTATGCAAAAATAAAATATAGACAGAAATTGGGTTTAACATGTACGGTCCTATTTGTTATTACATGCAAATCATTTTTATACCGCAAAAAGCTTATTGCAAATCAGTATAATTACAAGAACTGATTTTGTGTTTTTCCCCAAAAGGAAAGAGCGGGGTGGGAGAGAGGAAGGAAAGAAAGAAGCAAGGTATTCTTTCTCGGCCAACCAAAGAAGGGGATTAGGTAATGCATCCAAATTAGGTGCACTAAACTCTAATTCACCAGCAAAAATGTCAAACAAATTTACCATATGCATGACTTGCTGGAATTAGGTAATGTAATTAAGCCAATCAGCACAAAAAGGATATATATTTATATAGTAGGTAGTGTAACAAGTCCTTAGGTAGAGATGTAATGATTTGTCTGATGAGCCAGCCCTATGATTAAACAAACACCTTTCATTACCATGGAAAGGTTAAAATCATAATTGAAAGAACATGACAGAACAACCCTTCTCCCTCTTCCACATATCTAGTTAAGTAAAAATATCAGAGACTGGTTGATTTCCTCCCATGGTGGTTTCCCTAACCAGAGTAATAAGTGGTGATGGAACAAAGAGAAAAGGTTGCCAACAGACATTGCCTTTCATGTTAACCCCACAATCACATGGGTTTTAGATTAAAACAACAAAAGAAAGAACATTGTGGGCTCCAAAATATTGTAAATCTTGTAAGACAACATTGGTTGTCATTATGAACTGTTGTTTACTAATTGTAACTCTAATTATCTCCTAGCAGCTGTAATGCCTAAGATCAATATATCTACTTATTACACTTTTGGGTGCAGTTGTATAATATGTTATCTTGAGCCTAATTAAGATTTAAAAAATTAATGACTTCATTTACAAAGTCAACACTAATTAAAGTGACCACTAAAAGTTGCTTTTTTCTTATTGTCAATCTATCATTATTTTTGTTTAAGCTAAAGCCTGCCTAGCTAACTAATCTTTTTAACCTTTCTATGTGCTATACAAATCCTTTGCTCGTCTGTTTGTGCTTTTTAGATGGATCTATTAGGTACCTTTCCTTTGCTTAAAGAAGAGGATTGGGATGATCCATAAAATTAATAGCAATTTAGATGGCAATTGTGAGAAAGTTCATATAGTTTGGTGAAGATTAGGAATAAAAAAAAGTTCGATCTTGCTATATTCTTGATATATCAATTTCATAGCTCTCCCGGTGATGATGAGATAGGTCATGACTAGGGATTTTGGTATCTTCCTTTCTTTCTTTTTTTCTTAATAAAAAAAAAAAAAAAGGCAGAGGGAGAGACTAATTGTGGCTATTCTACCTGAACGTAAATATGGTAACACCGATCTGCTGGAACTGCTCATGAGAAGCCTAGACGGCGAGAACTGCGAGCATTTTGATATCTTGATTATAAAATTTTTGTTACTTTGTCACAGCTAATGATTTTCATACATACCAAAAGGAACAAATGATGATGAACAAGAATTTTCTTTTTCTCCCACCATCTACTTATAAGAAAAAACTTAATACTACACAAAATTATTGAAATTTAAAACTATTTCACTGAGGAAAACAAACTTTATTTTGGTTGCTTAAAATGGGTTTGGGTATAACTAGTGACAGTGACAGATCAGTCAAACAAGAGGTTAGAGTTGAAGCCATTTTCACTCAATTCCGATCCCAAGAACAATATTGATCTAATTCTCTTCTGTTTTCACTCTGAAATCTAACAAGATTAGGTATAACCACAGCGACTTCAACAACATTAAAATCCAACCACCTGTTCAGTGCATGACAAATTCCATATGCAAATTGGGTCAAATAAGTAGGAACCAGATTTGCACATTGACACCAGCGTTGTCGGTGTACATTATTAGATGGTCTTTTCCAATCCAGCTAACTGCTAACTAGATGGTCGTGTGAATCACAGAAATGGTTTCATTCTTCTTCAACAAAACCCGGCCAACTCATTGTTAATGTTAACTACTAATGTAATATTGACACTTTCATTGACACTATCGGTGAAGTCGGTTAAATGTCAGTTGATTAAGTTGGTTAGTCATGGTCTTTTTATATTGGGCCAAGCCTATTTTTATGGCCCATAATGATTTTTTTTTTTTTGTACCCAAATTGTTGTTTTTTAGACTAAACAAATCATGTATTATTGAACATATTTTTTGGGCTACACAATGGATGCAAAAAACTATTTAGGACCAAAGTCGATTTGGTTCGGTTAACCGACGAAATAATAATTATACCGCCTACCGAACTAACCGATGTCGAAACAGTTCTTTTGTTTCAACTACCGATCGCCGAAAGTCTACAGGTGGCGATAGCAATTCAGTGACGGTCAATAAGTGACAATCAGATATTGTGCCCTTCCCTATACATCACTAACATATACTTCAAATGTTAAAAAATCTACATATGTAATAACACATCAAAAGTTTATCAACACTAAACACATCAAGTATATACGTACATCATGATATCTATTGTGCTAATTAACCCAAAATTATACAACTCAAAAGTACTCTTCTTACCGCCCCCCAACACCCCCCCCCCCCCCTCCCAAAAAAAAAAGAAGTACTCTTGAAACCATATCAGGCTACTCGTCTCCCATATCAGTATCTTCTTTGTCTTTTTTTTTTTTAATAGGTAGAAGGTGAGCCCATCAGTCCGCAGCTCAATAAGTAAACGTACAACAATTTGAAATAGTGTGTGATGTGAACCATTTTTTCTAATAAAGTTTTTTGTTTTTTTTTTTTTAATTGGGAAGACCAAATAACTTTCTAATTTCACAAAATGGCATTCTAAAGGAAAATAGATGGTGTTTTGTTATTGTTATGACTTATGATAGGGGGTGAACTGGCCACCCTACTTATGATAGGGGAGTGGCGGCTACTCCTTGTTTCTTTTTCTTTTTAAGCACCTCATGACATGATGACATTTTTTTTAATTGATATTTTTAAATGAGGATAATTAGGGAAGCATAAATGCATGTAATGTACGTGCTAGTCACGTGTGATGTTTTCTATCCAAAACTAACGACCAAATCTGACACAAGAGTAAACTTGAAAATTTTTGGTAATTTGTAAGCTTAAGTTGCATGAATCGTAGTTTAGAGGTTATTGTGTAATCTACCCTAAATATTAGTTACTTTTCAAAAGCAAATACCATATCAAAAGCAATGGTTCTAGGGCTTACAATTTCAATCAAAATCTTATACGTGCAATTATTACTGTTTAAGGTAGTAGTTAAGTGATCTCAAGAAAAATCTCTAAAGTTGTATGGTATATGCTAGGTTATGGGCTACTTGATTAATATAAATCACAACGGATCTCATTGATGTTTAAATGTGATTGTGTCAAGTTATGATTCAATTGGGTTTAAAAAAATATAATTCTCAAGTTGTAGCTCAATTGTGTTATGTTTTCTTTTAAGGCGGAATATAAAATATACATTTGATTTTAGAAACATAGCATACGAAAATAAGGAGGGTCTCTTGATTAAGAGAGGAAAGTGAGAAGATAGTAGAAATTAGTGGAATAGAAAGTTTTAGAGGGACAAAAAAAAAAAAAAAAAAAAAAAAAGTGAAAAGAAGAAAAATAAGAGTAGAAAATCATTAGGAAAAAAAAAAAAAAAACTGATTTCCCACATCGATGTATGGGCCCACGTTTAGCATTTAGGCACTACGCATGCACGCATGGATGCGATTGAGCCCACGAGTGCCAAGGGGACAAGGCCACATGATTTCATGTGCAGCCTACAATAAAAAGCACACCACTATCCCACGTATACAACTCAACTCCATTTTCTATAAAATAAATCAATTGAATGCTCGCTCATTTTTGCTCTTACCCTCCCAGAAATAGAAATCACAAGGGAGTGTATAAAAATGTTCAATTTTTTTTTTTTTTTTTTTTTTTTTTTTACCTGTATAGGTAAATTTTCAATTTTCTTAAAAAGAACAAACATTTGAGATAACCCATATGGGCCGAGGTAATTTTGGGTCCAAAATCTAATACTAACTTTTAGTTCCATGTTATGAAGTGTGCATTTGAGAGTGTGAAAGTGTGACTGTGTGTAATATTTTTCTTTGCATTGATGCGGCAACTTGAGATAATGACGGTGAAGCTGAGTGGTGGGTCAATTGTGTTAGGCTATGCGGATCACGATTTTGTATCCGACCCGATTCGATGTTATAAGCCTTACGTTGATTTTTTTTTTTGGCTTGTTTTGGTGTTTTGACTTAGTTGGGGTCATATTTATAGTCACTTCTGACTAAAATTTCGTACAAATGTAGTAAAATTTTGTTGCAACTCTGTAGACGTAACTCTCAAGGGTGAACTCTCTGTTTTGGTGTAATTGTTGTATTTGCGTTATTCTTAATTCGCATTTCACTAGTTTTGAGAAATAGAAGAAATTGCGTAATAAAACTGGACCAGGCTGCAGCCTGTAGTCGCCTGAGCATATAACAAGCCCAAATAAGGGCCTAAATCTGCAGCCCAGGCAAACGATCTAAACCCTGAATAGTCAATAGTTTGAGAATAGAATTGGGCTCATCTACATGAAATGAAATCTGAATACCATAGCATGGCCCAAAATAGAGGAACCTGAATACCCCAAGCATGGCCCAAGCTCAGTACACCAACTGACAATGATTGCTGATCCAACTGCTCTTGCTTAAACATGAAAAATGAAGGCTTCATTTGCCTAACGGTTTTCTAAATTATTAACAAATAATTCAATACACAATATATATATTTTAAATTCACACCTTTTAAGGATATTTGGAGTAACCAAGTATTAACTTTTCAGGTGGATGAGCAACTTATTATTTAAAAGAATTTTAGGTAAAGTCTACTTGACCTTTTTAAACTATCACTCCAATGACAATTTATTTTTCAAACTATTAATTTTGACAATTTACCTCACAAACTACCAAAACAATGACAATGTATCACAAATATAAAAAAATGACAAAATTACCCTTACTAAAATAAAAACAAAAATACTAAATTTTTTTTTTTTTCAAAATTTTAAGGATATTTTTGTCTTATTAAAAATTTTATAGAGGTAATTTTGTCATTTTACTAGCATTGAGGGGGTACATTGTCATTGTTTTGATAGTTTTGGAGATAAATTGTCGTAATTGATTGTTTATGGGGTATATTGTTATTATGATGATAGTTTAAGAGAGTTAAGTAGACTTTACCCAAAAATTTTAAAAATAGATGGGAAAAGAGTAGTAGCCACCTCTAGCATTGGGACCTGGGGTTGGCTTGTGGTACCACTACCAACAAAGTGGTGGCTCACACCTCGGGTCAAAAGTGTGGTCTATATGCCATTCTCCAATAAAATAGGTGTTTGTGCGAGTTACTCCAATAGTCACCTCCTTGCTAGGGTGGAGGAGCTACCCCTCTTTTTTTTTTTTTTTTTATTTATTTATTATTATTTTTTACTTATTAATAAAATAAAATTTTATTTACATTTGTTTGTATTTTCTCAAAATAAAATAGTAATTTTTTAAAAAAAAACTGCAGCCAAACAATTTTCTTAAGTGAATTCCACAAGAAAAAAATTCTCCAAAGCATTTTTAAAAAATAATGTTAAATAGAACACTTTCATTTTACATTTTACTAGGTTTATGTGTCGGTTTTTATGATAGTTTAATAAAAGAGGATTACTCTATTTTCAAATCAAAACTAAAACATAAATTTGGAAAAGGTTCATCAATATAGAATACTTGTTTAACTTGCTTGAGTAATAGTACCCGCTTCTTTTTGTTATTTATTGATTATTAATTAGGAAAATTGTAATCACTCATTATGGAATACTAAGCGAACAGCACATTCCATTGTCTGTTGCAGAGATGCCAAACTTCATCAACAAGTGGTTGCAAAATCTCAACTCTTTCTTCTCCACTAACACCAAACGGGTTATCTTCCAAGAACCAAGAAGAAAACCAAGAAGCTAGCAAAGAACAGGGACCCCCATGAAGGAGGACTGCAAGTTATGGATTCCTCTGACCACCTTCTTGTTCATAATAACGATGGTGGTCACTGAAAAGCGCATACCCACCACTCTAGAAGGCCCATTTGAGCCTGTGACTCGTCGCTTCGATCCGTCTTTGCGTAGAGGCAGTGACGACTTGCCAATGGATGATCCCAGGCTCAAGAAAAACGTCACCTCAAACTTCCCAGAACAGATAGCTCTTGCCGTTTCTTCGCCAACTTCAATGTGGGTTTCTTGGGTTACTGGTACTTGACTCTGCAATTCTCAGTGTTTTCTTGTTGTTCTTGTTTGGTTTGTTGGAGTTGGTGAATTGGGTTTGGTTGTGTTGGTTTAGGGGATGCTCAGGTTGGTTCGAATGCGACCGAGCTTGATCCTTCGTCGGTTGCGAGCGAGGTGTGGTATGGGAAAGAAAGTGGCAAGTATACGAAAGTAGCGAAAGGGGCGTCCACGGTTTACAGTCAATTGTACCCGTTTGAAGGCCTCCTCAATTACACGTCTGGGATCATTCACCATGTGAGGCTTAAAGGTATAAATTCCATTTTTGCTCTTAAGAGAACTTGTTTTAGTTTATCATACTTAGTTTGACAATGCGGCATAGAATGATTGTCGGTAGCCTTTTACAATAGAAACCAATGTTCATGAGAAATTTTTTAAATATTTGAAGATGACTAAAGAGATTATGATTGGCAGGTGGAACGTACTATCTTCTTTTTTTAGTGTTTGTCTTCTCATGATTGATGTATACTGTATGTCTTCCAATTTAGCATAGTTTCTCCATACAAGTAATAATCTTCACATGTTAGGGAAATGAAGTGAGATTCGTTCAGGGGAAGGAAACTTTTATGTGGCTAGTCAAGTACTTTAGCACCAATATTTATTATCAACCACTAGCCTAGATTATATTTTGCTTCCCCCATTAACGTATTTTGAAACCTGAAGTTATTCCTTCCCATTTTCCAATTTGAGGAGTGCTTTTACCCAATTTATGCCGCCTGTAGTAGTTTGCTACTCTGTACTCCACTGAATTGCAAAAGTTATCTACCCCATAGTCTTCATTGATTACCAATCTGCTAGTTATCTGCTACTCAGATCTTTAATCATGAGAATTCAATCATCTAAAGTTAAAGAGACTTTTCATTTAAAAGCAATTACAAACTAGACTGGTTAGCAATATTATGCTTTAAATTTCCATCGTCAAAGTGTTCTTTGTCAATTCAATATCACATGTTCATGAAACAAGTAGTGGGAAAAGCTAAAACTTAATGTGTGGGTGGTCATCTCATTGAAAAATTAAACGCATGAAAGAGACAAAATGAGAGAAGGAGAATGCACCAGGTTCTATTAAATTAGAAACTTTCTATTTTCTTCCAGGTCTCAAACCTAAAACAAAATATTATTACAAGTGTGGGGATAGCTCTATTCCGGCTATGAGTGAAGAGCATGTCTTTGAAACTTCTCCAATGCGTAGCCCAAACAGTTATCCCCGTCGGATTGCAGTTATTGGAGATTTGGGACTCACGAGCAATTCTACCACAACCATTGATCATTTGATTCAGAATGATCCTTCAATGATTTTAATGGTTGGAGACCTGAGTTATGCCAATCAGTACCGTACAACTGGTGGAAAAGGAGCTGCATGCTTCTCATGTGCATTCCCTGATGCGCCTATCAGAGAAAGTTATCAACCTCGCTGGGATGGGTGGGGAAGGTAACCTTCATGCGATTTTCAAATTATGCCTGTGTTAGGATTTGATCCTTGTTAAAAGTTTATCTTTATTTAGGCTTGGAATTGTTCAGTTTGTATAGGTTTGTTATATTTGTTGTTTATCTTGAATTCTATTTCTCATATGATGTCCTGGACCTATTTTTGCCGGTGGGGTCAGGACACTTATGCAATTGAGAAGCATGTTAGTGTTGGGGGGCACATCTGAAAATTTGTTTGGAGAAGTAATATTTGACAAGAGTTTTCAGCATTTGAGAAGCAATAATGTTATAGCTTTGATGTTTTACATATCAAAATTTTGTCATCTCTTCTTATTGTATGTCTATTCCCATAAGTATTTAGTCCATGAAACCAAAATACTAGTTTCATACCCAAAGTCAACATCAAGCGATATTGATAGAAATAATAGGATCTGTTAAAGTAATGAGCCTAATGGCTAAGTGATTAAATTTACCTCTTCCTACCAGTTTAAGTTTTTGGGATAACTGGTAATTTAATATGGTATCAAAGCCAAAGGTCCTGGGATCGAACCTTGACTCCGTCAATTTACCTCCCATTTAATTAAATATTCAAAATGTTGGGCATCACCTCTTAAAAGAGAGTTTGAGCCCACACGTGAGAGGGAGTGTTAAAGTAATGGTTAAGTGATTAAATTTACCTCTTCTTACCAGCTTAAGCTTTTGGGATAACTGGTAATTTAACAGGATCAAGATCAAGTACAATGCTAGTAACCTTGCAATCTGTTTCTTATCAGTCTTTGGAAATAGCTTGTAGACTGATTTGTTGCATTTGCTTTGATATGACGGCTAGCATAGGTTCATCTACTTCTAACTTTGTCTCTCTTTTTATTACTCATAACTCTATTCTTTTTGCATGCTTCATTGGTTTTTAATGGATGCACTTAATATTGAAGTTACTTTTTGACATTAGAGGTACTTTGGAGAAAAAGATGAATGTTGTCCACAAGTGTCACTTGAATTAATTGTAATATAGTATGGATTATTTTTAACACACTTTTTGAAATTAGTTCAGGTACATGGAGACATTAACCTCAAGACTTCCTATGATGGTCATCGAAGGCAACCATGAGATTGAGCCTCAAGTTGCTGGGATCACGTTCAAATCTTATTTGACAAGATTTGCAGTTCCCTCAGCAGAAAGTGGCTCTAAGAGTAATTTATACTACTCGTTTGATGCTGGAGGAGTACATTTTATCATGTTGGGAGCATATGTTGACTATAACAGTACTGGTAACTGATACAGCAACTTATATTGATATACTCGGCCTAAATACCCCATGTTTTAAAAGATTTTTTTAAGATTCTGTTGCAATTCCAGGAGTTTTCATTCAATCTTTGTTCCAGGTGCTCAATTTTCTTGGCTAAAGAAAGATCTTCTTAGAGTAGACCGCACTGTGACCCCTTGGCTCGTGGCAGCATGGCATCCACCTTGGTATAACAGCTATTCTTCACACTATCAGGAATTTGAATGCATGAGGCAGGAAATGGAATCAATTCTGTATCAATATGGTGTTGATATTGTTTTTTCTGGTCATGTAAGTTGAAATATATTCTATCTTGATCCGATTGATTAGGGAACATGTGATTTTAGTGATCAAGGAGGTTATTATTTAACTGATATAATGATTGTGGCACTGAAAATTTGTTATTTTGTGGCCTTGAAGATACAGCTTAATTCAGTTGGGTTTTGTTTTATATAGTGATCTATTAACCAACTGCCTGGGCACCTTTTCTGACCAATTATACATACGTGGATTGATAAGTGGACTTCAACCGAAGTTAAAATTTAGTATTTCATAGATAATGTCCTCTTTCATTTGACCTTGACTTACATGTTTTCCTTGCAAAAGAACACTATATATCATGCGTGTTGACAATAAAACACTTTGAAAGACTGATACCTGCTGCATGTGTCATATTTTTTAATTACTCTTGGGTAGATATGAATTTTTCTCTCCAATCTCTCTCGTGGAGTCAAAGGACCAGATAACATTGAAACATTGATGTTCTTACTCAGCAATTTTTTTAATGGAGTTACTTCCCATGTCTTTTTGGGCCCAATAATAATTGCTCACTGTAATTCAGTTTGTTTTGAAAACAAGTTGGGGATATAGCATGGTTGGAAATAATCCATAGATACAAATCTGATGAGCTAGATATAATCTTACATTTTAAACAAAGATTTCTTCTTTGAATGCAGCGTGATAAATTCTCTGCTTTGCAGGTGCATGCCTATGAGCGCATGAACAGAGTATATAACTACACATTAGATCCATGTGGGCCTGTGTACATAACAGTTGGAGATGGTGGAAATATTGAGAAAGTTGATGTTGATTTCGCAGATGACCCTGGAAAGTGTCCTTCAGCTGGAGACAACACACCGGAATTTGGAGGGCTATGTCATTTGAATTTTTCTTCTGGTCCTGCTAAAGGCCAGTTTTGTTGGAACAAACAACCAGAGTGGAGCGCATATAGAGAAAGCAGCTTTGGGCATGGAATACTAGAGGTATGGTCTTAGTCTGTGAAATCATGCACTCCTTTGGAATTTCTATCCTAGCATGCATATAGATTACTTACCCAGAACTTATATTTGTATTTTTAATGCAGGTTGTGAATTCTACATATGCGTTATGGACTTGGCACAGGAATCAGGACATATATAAGGAGGAAAGTCATGGCGATCAAATATACATCGTGCGGCAGCCTGAATTGTGTTCTACAGTTTCAAAAGTGAGTTCTTAATCACCAACCTTTAACCTTTTGAAGTATCTCCTTCTCTTTTCATAGAGGCAAATGTATATAACTTGTTTACAAACATATTTATAAGTCACTGGAAAACAGAAGTTATTTACCAACCAAAAAAGACATGAAGGATAATGCTTTGTGGATAATGGCATTGTGGTCAACAAATGTATAGAGGTGGCCTCATGCTCTGTCTCACACTCTGCAGCCCTCTCTTCTGCACTCTCCACCTTCCCTCCTTCCTTCTTTATCACTCTCTGCCGCATGTTGCCACCACCACTCTCAATTGGTAATCTCTCTCTCTCTCTCTCTCTCTCTAGCCCTGGTTATGGTAAAAATGTTCTAAATTTCAAATTTTACTCTTATCAGATGTTCTCTTTCTTCTCACCAGTCATAGGGGTTCTTTGTCTCTTTGTCACTCTCAGGCAATCTCTCTGTCCCTTTCTCTGTATGTAATCCCAGCTTGCTTCCTCTTCTTCCTTTTCCTTTTTCTTGAATTTCAGTTTGCTAATTGTTTTATGGTTTTTTTTTTTTTTTCTTCAAGCTTAATGAGGAATTAGGTGCTCTCTCTGCCCCAACTACCAGCTCTGCTTAGTATAATTGTTTGGTTAATTGATGCAGGATCATGATCATCCCGGAATTGCTTGGATTTTATTTATATATTTTTTTAAAATAAAAAAATTTGGGCATTTGTAAATAGAATGTTGGTTTTTATAGTTTTTTGGCAATCTGATTTCTTGGACTTGCTGCGTTGCGTTGTAATGAAATTAGTGAGAGATGCTAATAATATCTGTTGAGATCATCGATTCTGATATAAATATAAAATTTGAAGGATAAGAATTTAATTCTGTTTTGTTATACCTAATTTAATTCTGTCAGACTTCACGTATTAATACCAATCTTAAATTCAGTTAATTGAATTTCATCTCTACTTTCCTTTCATAGGACTTGCAATTTTAAATAATTCAACGCTGAACCTCTTTTAGTGGGGAACTTCCTGTATTAACAAAAATGATAAGTTCTGATTTGACTTTCATGATTCCATCTTTAGCCTCCTCTTCTTGGGAAGCTAATAAAGTCAATACTTCCTTTGTGCTCATTATGCGGCATGTTAGGTCGCAACTAGATTTTTTCTGGCCGTATTCTTATTGCCCTTCGTTCCATTGTCGGTGAGAAGGACCCTCTTCTCTCCGTTTCGATTAGTCTTTAATTAGCTTTGTCTTTATTTTCTTGTAGCTTCTTTCTTTCTGTTAGGATTCTACAAATACTTATATTAAAAGAAATGATAGGTTGGTTTTTAGCTATAGTAAGATGATTCACTATCCACTTTAAATGGGTAAGACAATTATTGAGTTTTATTTTTTATTTTTTATTTTATTTTTTTTCTAAAAAGCTTATGTTGCAAGTAGGTTTGACAATATTTAGCATGAACCACGAATCCGACACAAACATAATATAAAATTAAGGGCTGAGATTTAATGTAATAAGATTTGAGTTAAATTAGATTGACCCGAAAAAACACAATAAATAAACCAATAAAATGTGACTCAACCGTGTCACCCGCATGGGATTCTTATTTAACATAGAAGCCAAGTCAAGCCAAGCTAGCAAAAAAAGTCGGTTAAAAAGCTTCTAAAAATCAGGGGCGTAAAAGCTTAGTCAAAAGGTAAAAAAAGAAAAGAAAAGGGAAATGCTACGTGAACTCTTCTAGTGTTTTTTTGGTGTCCTCTTAATTGTGATGTGACTTTTAAAATCACAAATAGATTAAAAGTTAATAATGATAATCTCAAATTCAACGATAATTTTAAAAGTCATATCACAGTTGGGAGAATACCAAGAGAACATTAAAAGAACACATAGTATTTCTCTAAAAAAAAAAAAGAATGCATAGTATTTCTCTAAAAAAAAAAAAAAAAAAAAAAAATTGTGATAGGAATTCAAGCCACGTCAATGTAACTTTGGTGTTGAATTAAGGTCACGAAGAAGCCAACCAAAAGAAAAGAAAAGAAAAGAAGAGAAAAGAAAAGAAGCTGTTAAAGAAGATGATGCTTTTTAATGATGAAACGTGGGAATGAAAATATCAAAAAACAGATAAAGGCACATGCAAGATTCTGACGATCACGTACAACTCCACCAGCCGCCACATGATGAATCCAGCTGTATCAATCTGGCCTCTAACCTTAAGTGTGTGACAAATTAATCCCTGGATGCCATTTGACCAACTTCAAACTTGGCATTAACTAATTTTAACAAACAATCTCCATCTTCTTTCTTTTGCTCTTTTTTATTTTTTTTATTTTTTTTTAAAAAGGGTACAATTGGTTGAAAGTATTATATATTCCGGAATAATATTTCTTCTCTTTTTAAAAAATCACTTCAAAATCTATAAACGAGGAGGGGTAACTACAATAAAGGGGAAATGAATACTTTAAAAGGCAGAGTTGTTAGGGACTACAAGGCTAATCAGTAGGTTGGTCTAAGCAGATGGAGTCCAAGCTGGTAACCCAAACCACTCGTTGGTCTATCAGAACATTTCCAGCACCAATATCAACTTTAGTTACTCAAAAAGCTTTATTTTTTTATTTTATTTACTCATTTTTTAACATAAACTCTAACATTTTAACTATTCAACTCTTTACTTTTTTTAAATATTATTTTTCTACGTTTTTTTTTTTAACCCAACCGTTTTCTCCGCCTTTCTCATGGCTCTCTCTTCTCTGCCTCTTCGAGTAATGCTAAACACCACACTAGTGTGAGTAAACAACACTGGCATTGGGTGGTGTGGCACTTAGGAATTAGGATTTTAAAAAATGTATTGTTTTTAAACTTTGTTTATTTATTTTTTAAAATCCTGGGTAACACACCACTCGTATGAGTACTGTTTACTAATATCGGTGTAGTATGTAGCACTACTTGAAATTGAAATATATATTTTCTATAAATTTTTTTTTAATTTTTTTGTGCATTGTATTTTTTTTTTTTACTAGTTTAGAAAAAAGCAAAAAATTATAAAGCTTTTTTTTTTTTTTTTTTTTTTTTGGTGTGGGAAACTTGAGGGTTGAATAGTCAGCACAGCATCCCACGTGTCCCATCAGTCACATTCATTCGAAATATCCGATTCTCCTTCATTCCACAACGTTCGCTACTCGCTCCAGTTGCCCTCCCCCAAGCCAAGAGACAACATTATAGACTTTATAGTCATTTCGCTTATTTCCCATTTCCCACCACCGCTCCTTTGGAACTCAGTCAGCACACACCCGCACCCTCCTCCCTCTTCTCTCTCGCTTTCTCCGCACGAAAAACCAGACAACGCGAAATGCAGTACAATAACCTGGGGCGGTCGGGCCTGAAGGTGAGCCAGCTGTCCTATGGGGCGTGGGTGAGCTTCGGGAACCAGCTGGACGTGAAGGAGGCCAAGTCGTTGTTGCAGTGCTGCCGAGATCACGGCGTCAACTTCTTCGACAACGCCGAGGTCTACGCCAATGGCCGGGCAGAGGAGATCATGGGCCAGGCCATTCGGGAGCTGGGATGGAAGCGCTCCGACATTGTCATCTCCACCAAGATCTTCTGGGGCGGGCCGGGTCCCAACGACAAGGGCCTCTCCAGGAAGCACATCGTGGAGGGCACCAAGGCCTCGCTCAAGCGCCTTGACACGGACTACGTCGATGTCATCTACTGCCACCGCCCGGACTCGTCCACGCCGATCGAGGAGACGGTGAGGGCCATGAACTACGTGATCGACAAGGGCTGGGCCTTCTACTGGGGCACCAGCGAGTGGTCCGCTCAGCAGATCACCGAGGCTTGGGGCGTCGCCGATCGTTTAGACTTGGTCGGCCCCATCGTCGAGCAGCCTGAGTATAATATGCTAACCAGGCAAAAGGTAAAGATTTTTATGTGTTTATGTGAAGTGGATTGGCTTGTGGAATTTGGGGTCCTGGGTAATAGGCGAAATGGTTAGATATCAAAGCCTTTTGTTTTATTTCTACTTTTATTTGGTGAATTTTTGAGCTTTTAGTATGAGATATGTGAACTGAACCCAGATGGGATGTTTTTGTCTGACCCGGTGTCTTGTGTTTTATGGATTCTTTTTGGAGTCGGTTCGTTTGACTTTTAATAGCTCTGGAGCCACAAATTTTAGCAGGAGATGAGCAGTTTTATTCTTTCAATTTAGTTTATCTGAATCATGTGCCCGTTAGGAGTTGTGCAGCGCATCATGTAGTGGCTGCTTAGGGACCCAAATCTGTTTAGGCGGTGAAGAAAATAAAGTCCTATTGCAATGAACTGAGAGTTTCTTAGTTAGGACACACCTCGGCCTTACAGGGGGATTTCAAATTCAACCCTTTATCTTGACGTTCCTATCATTATTTATGGTCCATTCTCAGACGAGAAGAGGATGGCCTGCATTCAAATGCTAAGATCTTTACCGTCTATTCCTTTGTATTTTATTTTTCCATATCTGGCCTTAAATCACTCCATCCGTCTCTCTCAATTATCACATCTCAATTCTTCGCATCCTTACTGATGTAGCACTAAAGCCTAGGATACCCAGTTTGACATGGGAGAACAGCACACAGATGTTTCTAGGTTTATTTGATTGCAAACTTTTAGGCAAAAAATGGGGCTTTGAAGCTCTAAAGCATGTGAAAAGATTGAATTCCCAAAACTTGTGGGTGCAGGATTTTTTCTGGCAGCAGGAATTTAAGGGGAAATTAAGGTTGTTTTGTTATGGAAAAGGCTTTAAAGATATTTGGGACAATTAGGGTAAGGAAATGGTTTCGGTTTGAAAGCAAAGCAAAAGGGGAAACTCATTGCTGTTATGGAGTACAAATAGTAATCCGAGCTCTCTTGGGGAAATGGTATGACATTTTGTCATGGAAAGGGAGGCCCTGTGGAGATCATTGGTGGAAGTGAAATATGACAACATGTGAAGAGGGTGGTGTTCCAAAGAGGTTTTTTGGTCCTTCGGGGTTTGGGTATGGAAAAACATTAGGAGGGGGTGGGAGGCTTCTCTAGATTTGTCAGATACAAGGTGAGATATGGGTCCAATATCAGGTTTTGGCATGATATGTAGAGTGGGGACTAGATTTTGAAGGCAGTTTTTTTGAAGTTGTTTAGTATTGCTCACTGTAAGGAGGCTTCAGTGGCGGATTATGTGTAGTTTTCTGAATATTTCTTTTACCAAGCCAGTGCATAAGTAGGAGGTGGAGTCAGTCACTTTGTTCTCTAGTCTTTTGTACTTTCAAGGGTTGAGACGAGGATAAAATTTGTTGGACCCATTCCAAAAGGTAGACTTTGGAGGTCAGATATTTTTATCATGTGCTTTGGCCCCCCTGCTGGCACTCCATTTACTTGGAAGAGCATGTGGAGAAATATGGCTCCTTTGAAAGTGGCATTATTTGTGTGGACAGTGGCGTTAAGGAAGATTACGTCATAATGATGGATTAGTACTGCATGTGCAAGAAGAGTGATGAAACCATCAATCTTCTTCTGCTCTATTGTGAAATGACGAGAGTTTGAGGGTATTGATTTACCGTCTTTTTGGATTAGAATGGATAATGCCCCAAATAGTTGTGGAGTTGTTGACTAACTGGAGAGGGTAGTTGGAAGTTGCTGCAATTTAGAAGCCTGTAGGTTGGCTCCTTGTTTTGGACAGAGCCTAATGCTTGGAACTTCCAAGATTGTGAGAGATCAATGTTTGAGTTAAAAGCCCTTATGTTCAAATCTCTTTATGGTTGGGTGACGACTTACAACAATTCTTGTTTTTCTAGTTTCTTAGAACTTAAAGATTCATAGTCTTTTACTTCTCTTTAATTGGGGGTCTCTTTTGTATACTTCCTATATAGTTGTGCCCTTTTGCTCTTCTAATAAGATGAATTACTTATATAAAAAAAAATGTAATCTGAGAATGATATTTTGGTATTGTATGGCTACTATTTGATGGATTTTAGGGTTTTTGTTTCATGATCTTAGGATTTGAAGGTGAAACAGAAAATTGCTGGAAATCCTATAAATATAAAACTAAAAATTGCTGGAACTCAGAGAAAAAGAAGAAGATAATCTAGGGGACTTTGTTGGCATCACACCTCGGAGAAGGATTGCATCATATAGCCTAACCCTAGTAAACCTTGGACTCTAAAAAGACTTGGACTTCTAATAAGACATGGCCTTTTGACTCTTAAGTCCAAACTAGATAAATAATAGAACCAAAAGAAAACCCCAAAAAGCATAATAAAACTCAAAATATTACTTAATAGACCAAAAGTAAAATCCATGTCCAAAAATATAAAATCATAAACATATCTTTACTCTTAAAACTAAACAAAACTAAATTAAAATAAAACCTGCTTCTTGCTGCCTGCATCACTTAGTCAAACACAATCAATGAGTCATTTGTTGATAGTGTCTTCTTGTTTGTTTTGAACATGTATAATCAATGATAGAGCAAATAATTTTTACTTGGGGGGCCTGAATATTGTTTCAATGGAAAGGAAGGAGGAGATTTAAAAGGTGACTTGGAATTTTTAGGGAAAAGAGAAAGCATAGGAGAGAGAGGGAGGAGTTGAGGGGAGGATGGAGGAGAGTCACACATCTTGAGTTTTAGAAAAAGATATCTTTTGGTTTTTAGAAACTTTTTAAGGGTTAAATTTTTGGATTTTAGAAAAAGCTCAAATATTTCTTCATATTTTTTAAGAGAAAACATTGGCTGTTTGGTAGAGTTTTGTTGTGGATTTTTTGTTTGAATAGTAATAAAAAGTGATTGATGTGAAATAAAGTAAAAATGAGTTTTGAATTTTTTGTGAGAGAAAAGTGAAGAAAGTTGTTTGGTAATAGTTTTGAAAGGAGTTTGACCTTCTTTTTTTTTGGGAGAAATGAAAATAAGGGGGAGTTGTTTGCCAATAACAGAATCTTGGATTGTGGGGCAGGGGGAACTAATATATTTTTTCTCAAAGGGTGGTGAGTTTTTTTTTACCTTTTACCTCCTTTTTTTTTTTTTTTTAAGAAGCTTGACGGGATTATTTAAATTTTTAGGGAGGACATAAGGGGGTTCTTAAATTTTTGTCCCAAATGAGCTGTATTGCTTTTTCTTTAGAGCACTCACATCCGGCTCGACAAATATTTAGCTAAAAAACATATTTTTCTATTTTAGCCATCCACTTTTTCAAAGCACCTATTTCTGGCTCAACATTTTAGCCATCCACTTTTACTTTTACATTTAAAATGTTCTTTCTTTATCTACTTTCTCTATTCCCAAGGAAGAGAGAGAACAAGATTTTTTTTTTAATTAATTTAACTAAGGGTTTGTTGAGTTACGGTGCATAGCAAATCTTTAGCCATTTTGTTGAGTTGGATGTGGACCATTTTTTGCTACAACGCTAGTCATAATAGCTTTTTAGCTATTTTGTTGAGCCCAATGTGAGTGCTTGCTGTTGTAGGTCATGAGTAATGGAACAGTTGTAGTGATGCGTTTTCCAACACACACACATATATATACCTGCCTGTGTGTGGGTGTGTGTGAACATATACTTTTGATATGTAAATTTTGGCTTTGTGCATGATATCGCTATGAATGAATGCAGGTTGAGTCTGAGTACCTTCCTCTGTACAGCAACCATGGCCTGGGTCTTACCACATGGAGCCCACTTGCATCTGGAGTGCTTACTGGAAAATACAACAAGAAAGTTATACCTGCTGATAGTCGGTTTGCATTGGAAAATTACAAAGTAAGCCTTTTTTTGGATTGTATTGCTCTGTTCTCTGTATTGAGCTAATATTCTATGTGCTCATCAACATTTATTGTTGACTTATATAAACTATCTCTGTTGCCATTGTACATTTATGTTATTTTCTACTCACATAAGCGAATGTTGATTTGACTTCGTGAATAAGTTTCTGGCTATTTCTTGTTGGCTAAACTTCTGCCAAGAATATGTCATCATCTATAAATTAAAGGCTAATACTCCTGCATGAAAGTTTTGTACGCTTAGCAAATGTAATAAATTGGGGGTATTGTTCCGTCATCATTGGTGCTCCCCCCTTCATACAATCTGTATCCATTTAGCATATGTGATCATTAATTCTTCGGTTAGTACTTATATGATGTTTATGATGTTTATTTGAGAACATGATTGATTCTGCCATCAAAATGTAAAATATGGAGTTTACATGACTTAACTTTTTTTTTTTTTTTGGGGGGGGGGGGGTGGGGGGGGACTGGATTAGTTCATTTAACTGTGTGAAGTAACTCATTTTAGCTCCTATACTATACAACACCTACAAGTTCAGTAAGAACCTCTTTTTTTTTTTTTTTTTTGGACAAAAAAATTAAAGAGGGTAGAATCTTAAACCGTTATTTCTGCCTTGTAGAATCTTGCTAATCGGTCGTTGGTTGATGACGTGCTTAAAAAAGTTGAAGGACTGAAGCCAATCGCAGATGAACTTGGTGTGCCATTATCTCAACTTGCAATTGCATGGTGTGCTGCAAATCCTAATGTTTCTTCTGTTATTACTGGAGCAACGAAGGAATCTCAGGTTAGTTCTAAAAATATAATATCCTCGTAACATATTTGCTGTTGCTTGACATGCTGCATTTGTTTTGATATGGTTTGTGTTTGCTTATAATTCAACTTTATTAAAGGAGACTGATAATACATAATTTTTTTTTTTATTTGTAACATGGAATCTAACCATTGTGCTTCTTTGTGTCCAAGCTGCATTCATGCCTGACACATGTTGCCACAGCTCCTCTGTTGGGGCATGTCTTTGCATCATATTTCCCTGTGAATGCATTTTAAAAATGGTTTTGTGATTTTAATTCTTCCACTAAGGAGAGGGGTGGTTCGCAATTACCTCTGTCTTGTTGGAGTGATAGTGCGGCCACCTTTATCTAGTTGGGGTGGTTGTGTGGCGGCCTTTCTCGTCCACCCTTCTCCATTAGGGTTGGTTGTGCTACCACCTCTTTCTATTTTTTTTTTTTTTAAGAAATAATAAGTCAGCCTCCAAACCTAAAAAGATAAGCATATGTTTTCTCAAAATACACCTATAAAAAGGTGTTATAAGTGTTTTGAAAAAAATCTGTGTTTTAAGAAGTAAATCCTTTGTTAATTGTTTTTAAAAAAGTGTGTTTTCTTTTTGAAAACAGAAAACAGTTTTTGAAGAGTTAAACAAACACAGCCATTAATTACTCTCATAATGTATGCCATCTTGTTCTCTCTTTTCATAGCCAATCAAAGAACTCTTTTCCTCTATGTAGATTCAAGAGAACATGAAAGCTGTTGATCTCATCCCTCTACTGACTCCTGCTGTGATGGAAAAGATTGAGGCTGTTGTTCAAAGCAAGCCAAAGCGCCCAGATTCATATAGGTGAAACAATGTATTTAGCTGTCACTGCCTGGTGCTTAGTCATTTCTTGTTTCTCTGAACTACTACTTATGGGATTTCATACGTACCTGCTACTTTTTCTTTCATTATCATTTTTTTCTCCCCTTTTGGGTTTCTTGTTTTTGGGACATGGGGAGAGATTTGTGGATGAAGGTCAATTCTAGTGAAACAAACAAATCTGTTTGATTTGCTTACTTTAAATATGATTTTGTTGAGTATTTGCGTTGGCTTAGATCTCATTCAAGGTTAATTCCCAACAAGGCTATAAAAAATAATCAAGGGAAATATTGATAGAGGAATGGGCCAGAAGGGTGAGGCTGGTTTCATCAATTCTTGAATTTGACTCTAGCCTCTTGAAGCTCTATGGCACTAGGTATTGAATTTGTCTTTTTCAGTCTTTTTATTTTATTGTTCAATACGAGAAGTGATTTCTATTAAACTCCCCATTTGGTGGGGAGTGGAGGTTTAATTAAAGAAGGAAATTGATCATTTCTCTACCCTATAAATTTATGCAACTTCTATCATTTTATGTAGCCTAAGATTGAGGGTAAAGTGAATTATGAATTTTGGTATGTTCTTTACAATTTCTATATTATTGATTTATTATTAAAATAATAATTTAAGATTTAACTATTAAAACATGAAGAAGATGAATTTAAATAGACCAATTTAGACATCCATGTCAAAAACTTCAACACACACCAAAGAAAAAGGAAAAAAGAAAAAGAAGAAACATGTTCCTAGCATGTTTGTGTTCATATATATGGTTCCAAATGATAGAACGCCACAAAAAAAAATGTTAAAAAAAAAAAATTCTAGCAACCCTCTAATTATGAACAAATTGCAAAGAACATTAGTACAAACCCATAAGCAACCTCTAATAAGGTGGTTCCAAAGACAATAACCATTTGAATACAACAAAGATGACTCTAGCTCAGTAGAAAGATTTCCTGAGGAGCCATTTAAGTCATTGAATTTACTAAAACATTATTTCAAAATTATGTAATATGAACTAATTATGGGATCAAAATAACAGGTCCTTGCTACTTTTTGGAAACAATGTAAGAAAGAATAGAAAATATGGTCTGTGTTAAAGCAAGCAGGAGCAAAAAGGCAGCTGCAAGAACCGAAATCAATGCCCAAGGGCTGTTGAAGTAGTTGTGCCTCAATTTTACCTTCCACACATTCAGACGTCTGCGGCAATGCTTGTTCATATCACTGAAAATTTGAGCATAATAGATGTTGGATACCACAACACAGTCCCCAAGCTTGTTAAACAAGGTGGAGACAGATTCATCATCACCCAACAAAGTTTCAATAATTCCACGTCGACGAAGTAATTCAGCATCCTTTGGAGAGTTGATGAGATAATCCATGAAGTTCATATATTCTGTGAAGTATTGGGGATTATTATTTTGACTATATTGCTCATATACAATCAAATTTCGGAAGATAGATTCTGTTTGATCATCTATTTGCAAAAGTGGAATTTCCAGTACCCCATTGTTGAACTTTATGTCAAACAAGTTGACTCCCTCTACCTTCTTGAATTTGACTCCAGCCTCTTCAAGCTCTGTGGCACTAGGTATCGATTTCCACTCTACAACATTCCCACCTGTACCGATTTCTACATATGGTGGAGTGACAGATTTATGTAGCAAAGCAAGTAGATGGCTACTGTTTCGGAGCAATTCATGACTTGATTTAGGGATCCGGCCATCAAATGAAAATAATGAGTTTTGGAATAAAAACATGGTTAGATCAATAAGATTGTCTTGCTGGTTAGGAACCTGTGTCAACTCGATCAATTTAGTGAGAACAAATAATGGAAGTTGGTTTTCGAATAGCAGTACATCACGCACTAAGCTATAGGGTATCCAATCCAATTGGAAGATTGGGTCACATTCATCTCTTAGCTCCTCCTTTTCCCACTTGCGAAACAGCTCAATGATGAAACACCCATCAAGTAGCATCATTTCTACAAACTCATCCCTGGTTAGGTTAATGGGTTTTGCATAGCATCTACGAGCTCTTCCTTCCAATTCTCCCATGGCATTAATGTATCTTTCCACACTACTTTCGTTTCTCCTTTGAAGAAGTTGTTGTAAATACAGCAATTTGTGATCTTCCATCTGCTTCAAGTCATCCTTACCGTGGTGGTAAGGACCGATGGCAAGCAGTTCAGGTTTGTATGCTTTCTCATTTACGTTGCGTAATTGGGTACGCACTCTAAATATACAACACTCTGAATCATTTGGAGTCAAGCCAGCAAGCTTTTCATCAATACGAATGGAGACAAGATCTAGTACTCCATCAACAGCCCTTATGTTCTAAACAAATTGTATTTAAGTCAGATCTGTTCCAAGTACTTTGCACAAAACCAATCACTAACTTTAATGAACTTCAAGCTCACAATTACATATCCATCTACTAATTAATAAAGTCAATGTGTTCCAAGCCCAATTTCACCTATCAGTCTGTTTGGTTTTTTCTTTCCTTATTTCCCTCTCTTGCTTACACAACTAGCTAGACTGCTGAAGATTTCGATCTCATTAATTGGCATTTACATTCACTTAGTTTCCATTTTCAAAGCATTATCTTAGAGCTAGCCACTATTATTTTAATTTATAGCTAATTTTTTTTTTTTTTTTTTTTCGGAGAAATAATTTCTAGCTAATTAGTAATAGGGTTGTAGCAACATATTTATTTCACTTTCACTTTCATGCATATGGTGATGGGACAGGAAGATACATGATCCTATTTTCTTCAAACTTCTTACTTCAATTACATAATTACGTAAGACGACAAGCTGTTTCTATAGTTTAGCAAGGTTGAAAAAAAAAAATAAAAAAAAAGTAAAATGCTAGAAGTGGATGGTGGGTGGTAGGATGCAGCACCAATATGAATATAAATCAAAATTTTCAGTGGAAATGGAGAGTAAAACTCAATATAAAAAGTACTTTAAAGGATATTAAATGTAAGGGAAAAATTCACTTTACCCCCTTGAAGTTTTAGGAGTTTTTCAATTTGAATCCAAAAGTTTAAAAATTAGCAATGTAATCCCCTAATGTTTCAAAAATTTTCAATTTAAACCTTCCGTCACTAATTTCCGGCAAATTGAACGGAAATCTATGAAATTACGTAATTACCCTCAGTTTTTTTTTTTTTTTTTTTTTTTTTTTTTTTTTTTTTTTCGTCCAATTTAACGGAAATTAGTAACGGAAGGTTTAAATTGAAAATTTTTGAAACATTAGAGGGGTACATTGCCAATTTTTAAATTTTAGAGTTCAAATTGAAAAACTCATGAAATTTCAGGGGGTAAAGTGAATTTTCCCCTAAATGTAATAAACAGGAGTTGAGAGTAACATATTGAACAGTTATATTAAACTTTGAGTTAAGATAAAATGAGGCACTACAAAAAATTCAAGTTTGAGGGACATTTTTATTGTAACATCTTAAGCCCAAAAAATGCGCGTCCCTATTGAATTAGGGACGCTCAAAAGGGGATATTTTGAAAATGTCACAACAAAAGTGACTAGAATAAAAATTAGGGACGTTTTTCACTTAGTGTGTCCCCTTTTAAAATAAGGGGACGTGCTACCGTGAAAAACGTACCTAATCTTTAAAAAAATTAAAAATAAATGAATAAATTTTCTCAAAAGATATTTATAATAAAATACATAAAACAAAAAAAATCAAATTAAACCCCTTCTCCCATAATTACTCCAGCGATTTCATATCCAATCTAACCATCGAATATGCATAACAATATATATATATATATATATATATATATATATAAACCTACCATAAATCACGTCTCCAAAAGAATCATCATATTAAACAGCATAATCACTATCAATACAAATACATATGTACATGCATAAATCAACATTGAACCCTAAACCGCCTGTTTGGTTCCCGAGAAAGCATAAATGTAACAAGATTTTCATATTTTAGCCAAACAGAAACCTCCGCTTCAAAACTTAGCCAATCAAATAGCTTAACTATGCAGCTAATTCAACAGCAAATCAAAGAGCAACGTTTTTGTAACATCAAATCTGATAAAATCTCAAAAACTTACAGTGCTGCCAAGTGTTTCCGGCGAGATCTTCAGCCTTCCTAGTGGTTTCTCCGACCATCTTTCCTCACCTCCCCTGCACATTCTGTACAGTATCCACCGTATCTGCCCCAAAAAAATCAATGATCACTAACTTTAATGAATTTCAAGCTCACAATTACATATCCATCTACTAATTAATAAAGTCAATGTGTTGAAGCCTAATTTCACCTACCAGTATTTCGATCTTATTGGAATTTACATTCACTTAGGTTCCATTTTCAAAGCATATATTATCTTAGAGCCACTATTATTTTATTTTATAGCTAATTAGTAATAGGGTTGTAGCCTGTAGCAACATATTTATTTCACTTTTACTTTCACTTTCATGGTGATGGGATAAGAAGATACATGATCCTATTTCCTTCAAACTTCTTACTTCAATTACATAAACATAAAGCGACAAGCTGTTTCTATTGTTTAGCAAGAGGTTGAAAAGGAAAATATAAAATAAATAAAATGCTAGGATGCAGCACCAATATGAATAGAAATCATGATTTTCAGTGGAAATGGAGGGTGAAACTCAATATGAGAACTTACAAATCTTTAAAGGATCTTAAATGTAATAAACAAGAATTGAGAGTAACATATTGAACAGATTAATATGGCCAGTAGATTAAAAAGTAAAAGAATCATATTAGTGAAGATTTAAAAGTCAGTTCCATCTACATTTTGTTTGCGTTTGGAATTATGATTTCGCAAGAATAATCTGCGTTAAAAAGAAATAGCAAAATGTAAAGCGTCCTTGCAATTTAAAAAATGCATAAACTAAAATTGGAAAAAAAAAAAAAAAATCCACGATTTTTATAAGCAGGCTAGGAGTTGCTTATTTGAAAATGCGTGAATTTAAAGCAAAATCACGATTTTACATAACAATTATTTGACGTAATAATTACCAAATTTTCTAGCAGGAATGAAAAAATTTCCAAAACTACCCACCTAAAATATGTTAAAAAATATCTTCTTTATTATATGTTTATTTTAAATCTTTGTCTCAAGAAAAAAAAACAAAACAAAACAAAAAGCATATAGAAACAAGTAATATGGCAAGATACCATTGCTTATGTAGAAAACTCAAAGTTAATGTCAAATTATAAGTCATATTTTTGTTTGCAAAGGTGTTAAAATAGTGGCTTATAGACAATATTAGTTATTTTACTATTATAAATAAATGTCCTTATTGATAATTTGTCCATGAAACCACAATTATATGCTAATGTTATCTATACATTCAATTGATAAAAAAAAAAATAATAATAAAATAAAAAAATAAAAAAATTTAACATGTTTTACCAAACGCATGTGGGATTTTAAAAGTAGCGATTTTAAAAACGAAATTTAAAATATATATATATATATATATATATATATATATATATATAAATCGCATTTAGAAAAACTGAAATCCCAAACACACCATTTAAATTATGCTCCTTTTGTTTTGGATGTAATTAGCATGTCAATGCAACCGATCAATATGCACACTAGATTAAAAGAATGGAAAACTCTACTTTAACTCTCCTAAATTTTCAGCATTTTTATCATCATATTCAAAAACTCTCAATTTAGTGAATACAACTTAAAAAAGTTTGCAATATCACCATCCGTTAGGATTTAAAAGAAGCCAAAATACCCAAACTGCAAAATACCCAAAATGCCCTTGTTTAATTTTTTTTTTAATTAAAAAAAAAAACATTTTGGCTGGCTACCTTGGGTTCCATGTTTTTTTTGTTTTTTTCTAGAATATTTAATTATTTAAATAACTTTTAAATAGAAGGGTATAAGGGACGTTTCACTTGTAACCTGTATGATTTAACCTCAATATGGGTGACATTACAAACTCTTTAAAGTTGAACACATTATATTGAGAGTTTTTAAAGTTTAGGGGATGATTACAAATGCAAAAAGTTCAGAGGGATTATTGAAGTTTTTCCTTAAAAAAAAATCATATTAGTGAAAATTCTACACATACTTCCTCGAGGAAGTCAAGTCCGTCTACATTTTAAATTTAAGTTCAGTTTGTTTCAACATAAAATCCTTTTTGCGAAAATACTTTTCATATTTTCCAATGTTTAGTTGAATAAAAAATAGGAGAAAATATACTTTAGCCTCCCAAACTATCACTAATTTTACAATTATGCTTCCAAATTTTAAAAATTGACATCGAGGCCTCACATACTACCATTGCGTGTCAAATTAGATATTTTCGCATTTTTCTCCCAAAAATAACCTTGAAGTTATTAATAAATAAAATTAAAAAATATGTATAATAATAACCATTTGAAAATAAAAATAAAAATTAAGGGGGCTAATATGAAAAGGGCTACCCTTTTTTGGTGTTTTTTTTTTTTTTTTTTTTTTTTTAATTTTCAAATTTTCGAATATTTTTTTAATAAATTTAAGGGTATTTTTTGAGGAGAAGAATGCAAAAGTGTCTAATTTGACACATGATGATAATATGGAAGGCTCTAATGTCACTTTTTAAAGTTTGGAGGTGTAAGTATAAAATAAGTGATAGTTTATGGGGCTAAAGTGTATTTTCTCCTAAATCATTTTTGTCAAATGAAAATAATTTTAGATTATGATTTTTTTTTTGTTAGGATTTTATTTGATTATTACTTTATTTACGTTCCTTACTATGATTAGATTTACTTTAATTATTCTCTTTCCTTATTAGGATTAGATTTAGTATAGCTACTAGGATTATGTTTACTTTCTGTACAAGTATTTATCTTCTATATATATATATGCTACTTTGTAATCTAAAACATAGACTCAATTGAATAAATATCAAATCAGAAAATTTAATCAAAATGCTAAAGCATAGAATACAAGAGGCATGAAGAGTGAAGACAATATATATATATATATATATATATATATATATATATATATAGTGGCTCTTATAAAAGGAGCTAGCTTTGCTATGAGCATGTCTGAGAGCACGTACGTTTTTGCTTACGCGGTTTTAATTACTCAACAACCAAATATGTCACACACCCTTTTTCCTATTTGTGAACACGTTTAATCAGTAGTTGAATTTATATTCCACAAATTCAATCAATGATAAATTCATTAGATTTATAAAAATAGATAGTTAAAAGATTATGAAAAAATTATGTATAACATGTCTCTAAGAAAAATAGGTATTTTAAGAGCATTCACAATAAGTTCTTCACAATTTTTTTTAAAATTTAAATCTAAAAGTCTACTTTAATTAATTTGACTAACCACTTTTCAAAACCACTAATATTAAACTCTCTAAATATTTCTCTACTTTAACTATTTATTTTATTTTATTGATGGAACTAACTTTTGGACTATTTGCAAAAATAAATGACTTTTACTTTTGGATTCTCATTGAGCTCTTCAAAATTTCTTTAAATTTAACTCTAGCCATTAAACATCAACTATCAATTGAGTGGTAGTTTAAAACTTTGAAAGGCATATATACCTACTAAAAAAAAAAAATAGCTAGCCACCCTCTAAATCTAATTATGAACAAATTGCAATATCAGATTCAATGAGAGAGCTAGATGGAGAGAGTTTCATTTGAAAATCGAAAATAAGGCAACAGTTCCAATATTGATGCCCTGAACATTATTAATTACAAACCCATAAACGACCTCAAATTAAGGTGATTTTCATGACAATAGCTATTCGAATTCAACAGAGATCATGACTAGCTCAGGAGAAAGATTTGCTGAGGAGCCATTTAAGTAATTGAATTACTAAAACATTATTCCAAATTATGTTATTAATGGAACCAACTCAAATCCTCACATGGCAACCAAAGCAACGTCCATATTCTCCACAAGGCAAGTGCGTGACCTGCAAGATCACAATCCTCACAAGGAATCTCAAGCAACGGCTACATCCCAAATAAGGCAAATGAAATCCTACAATCAGCCCAACGGCTAGTGCTCAACAAGAAAGGAAAACCAAGAATTTGTCATTCATTTTGTAAAATACTTTCCTTTGTAAATCTCTCAAACAACGTGTATAAATTTAGCATGCATCAATGAAAAATACAAGGCAAGCAATCACACAGAAATATCAAACTCTTTATGGTATCAGAGCTTTGAACGAGCGACTCACGTCGTCTTTTTTTTTCTTCTCTGAAGCATTTTTTCAAACACCTGCTGCTCTTCTCAAATGGCCTCTGCCTCCACTGAAACCACCTCCACCGAAACCACCCCAACCACTACTCCCATCAATACCCAACAAGCCCTTCCCGTAGCTCCTCTCTCCAATTTTGCCCAATCCATCACCAAGCTCAACAAAACCAATTACATGACCTGGCGTGGCCTTGTGGAGCCATTCCTCCGAGGTCATGATCTCTATGGGTTCATCGACGGCACCAATACCCCCAGCCCGCCCATCTCCACCTCCCCTGACGGCACTTCCACCATCTCCACGAACCCAGACACCCTTCGATGCCTCCGTCAAGATCAATTGGTTCTCAGCATGTTAATGTCCTCCATCTCCGATGAATTGCTGCCTCAGGTCCTTGGCTGCAAAACTGCCCAGGAGCTATGGAAGACACTTGATAAATCCTTCACTTCAGAATCTCAAGCCCGTATATTAACCCTCCGTCTTCAACTCACCACTGCCAAGAAAGGAAATCTGAGTATCTCAGATTATTATCATCAAATCAAGCACACCACTGCCACTCTTGCTGCTGCCGGACACAAAATCAGTGATGAAGAATTCACCTCCTATCTCCTCGGCGGTTTGGGTTCCGAATACGACCCATTTGTAACCTCCGTAACCACTCGTGTGGAGCCCCTCTCCATTGACACGCTGTTTGGGCATCTCATTGCCCACGAATCTCGGCTTGCAAAACATCATCACGAAGACTCCTCTTTTCCGACAGCCAACGTCGCAGCTCGGAGCCCCAACTTCCACCGCAGCCGTGACAATCATCGAGCTTTCCAGCGCTCCTCCGGCCAAGGGCAACGATCACGGGGGCGCCCTCATCAATTTCACGCTTCTGCATCCAGGAGTCAGGGAGGACCTTTAGGTCCTTCTCCCTTTCAATATAGCCCACATCAACAAATAGGCTCCTCACGGTCCAGCCCACATATGGGCTCCTCAAGGTCCAAACCCACATGTCAAGTTTGTGGCAAATTGGGCCATTCAGCCCTCATCTGCTACAACAGATTTAATCAAGCTTACCAAGCCCCTGGCCCAAATTTGACAGCTTATAATGCAATGGCTACATCATCTCGGGATCTCAATTGGTATCCCGACACTGGAGCTTCTCACCACATCACCTCCGATTCAAATCAATTGAATATTCAATCGGAAGAGTACGATGGCCCCGATCAAATTCAAGTGGGCAATGGTACCCGCTTAGCCATCAAAAACATTGGCACTTCTCTATTCTCTCAACCTAATTTTATTTTACGTAATGTTTTGCATGTTCCAAAAATTACAAAAAATTTATTATCTGTGCAAAAATTTACTTTAGATAATAATGCTTTCATGGAATTTCACCCTTCTTGTTTTTTTGTTAAGGATCGCATCTCCGGGAAGATTTTACACAAAGGCCCGAGTAAAAATGGACTTTATCAATGGTCCCCTTCTACATCAGCCGCACCACCTAGTGTTTTTTCTAGTGAACGTGCTTCTCATCACGATTGGCACGCGCGTCTCGGTCATCCTGCGGATCGAATACTTCGTCAAGTTGTGTCTCAATTTCACTTACCCGTCACGTCTAATAAGAAGCTACCACTTTGCCCCGCCTGTCGTCGTGGCAAAAGTCACCAGCTTCCTTTTTCCATATCAGATCACCCATCACATGTTCCTCTAGAATGAATTTTTTCTGATGTTTGGGGACCTTCCCCTGTTTTATCAAATAATGGTGCTCGTTATTATGTTATTTTTGTTGATCACTTTAGCAAATTTTCTTGGTTATATCCCATCCAATGCAAATCTGATGTTTTCACCATATTTCCTAAGTTTCAGGCATATGTCGAAAGGCTTTTTGATCGTAAAATTAAATCCATTCAAACCGATGGCGGTGGCGAATTTCAAAAACTCCGACATCTTTTTACATCACATGGCATCCATCATCGTTTAGCATGCCCTCACACTCACGAACAAAATGGGTCTGTAGAACGCAAGCACAGGCACATAGTCGAAATGGGCCTCACTCTACTAGCCCATTCTTCCACTCCTTTAACCTATTGGGCTGAAGCTTTCCAAACAGCGTCCTATCTCATTAATAGATTGCCCACTCCAGTCCTCAATCACCTCTCCCCCTTTCAAACACTTTTCAACCTTCGCCCAAACTACACATTTTTACGGGTTTTCGGATGCGCGTGTTGGCCACACCTGCGCCCCTATAACCGACACAAATTGGATTATCGATCTGCTGAATGCGTCTTTCTCGGCTATAGTCCCTCCCATCGTGGCTACAAATGTCTTCATCTTCCTTCCGGTCGCATCTATATTTCCCGACATGTCATTTTCAATGAATCTTCTTTCCCCTTTTCTCGCCCCTCCCCTTCCACTTCGAACCCACCCTCTCAACACACTCTCCTCTATTCTCTCCCTCCTTCCCCTAACCCACCCTCCCACACTCCTCAACACCCCCATAACCCACGGAGTCACCCCCCAACTCCACCACCACCTCCCACTTTCGCTGAGGTCACCTCCACCCCTTCATTAGCACCTACTACTACTAACACTAGTTCTCCTTCTTGTCCACAGGTTGCACCTGCAGAAACTGCTCCGCCAGCTCCTCCTCCCCGACAACATGGCATGCAAACTCGCTCCAGGAACAACATTTTCAAGCCAAAGAACCTTCCAGAGGGACTCATCCGGTATCCTCTCCCCAAAGCACTCATTGCCACCACCTGCTCGGATGATGTCGAACCGACCAGCTACTCCTCTGCTGCTCCACATCCTGCCTGGCGAGCTGCCATGAATACTGAATTTGATGCATTACTCACCAATGGCACTTGGACCTTGGTCTCTCCACCCCCCAATACCAACATCGTTGGATGCAAATGGGTTTTTCGTCTGAAACGCAAAGCTGACGGCACCATTGATCGCTACAAAGCCCGACTCGTCGCCAAGGGATTTCACCAACAACCTGGCATTGACTATGGCGAGACCTACAGTCCGGTGGTTAAGCCCACCACCATTCGCTTAGTTCTTTCTCTGGCAATTTCATCCGGATGGTCTATTCGCCAGATTGATGTACAAAATGCCTTCCTTCACGGATGGCTTTCCGAAGATGTCTATATGGATCAACCTCCTGGTTTTATTCATCCCAACTACCCCAATCATGTTTGCAAGCTACACAAGGCACTGTATGGTTTAAAGCAAGCTCCCCGCGCTTGGTTTTCTCGTCTCAGTGATCGACTTCTTGAGCTTGGTTTTGTCGGATCTCGCTCCGACTCCTCCCTATTCACTCGGTGTACACCTCAACATACCACATACATCCTCATCTACGTCGATGACATACTTATCACCAGTTCCACTCCTCACGAGACCACCTCCCTTCTGCAATCCCTCCGAGTTGACTTTGCAATTAAAGACCTTGGCTCCCTTCACTTCTTTCTTGGCATGGAAGCCATTACTACACCTGATGGTCTCATTCTCTCTCAACAACGCTATATCTTGGATCTCCTTCGCAAAAGCAACATGACTGATGCTAAACCCGTCAAGTCACCCATGTCTACTGCACATACCCTATCTCTACTCTCTGGGGATCCACTCAATGACCCATCCTCTTACCGCAGCCTTGTTGGCGGCCTCCAATATCTCTCCTTTACCCGCCCTGACATTTCCTTTGCAGTCAACAAAGTTTCTCAATTCATGCACCGCCCCACCTCTATCCACCTCCAAGCCGTCAAGCGCATCCTTCGCTACCTCAAATTCACCATCACCTATGGACTACTCCTTCGTCGGTCCCCTTCTCGCACCCTACAAGCTTTCTCTGACGCTGACTGGGCCGGCTGCCCCGATGACCGAAAATCCACCGGTGGCTTTTGTGTATTCCTTGGCCCTAACCTCATCTCATGGTCCTCTCGAAAACATCGCACTGTTGCCCGCTCAAGCACTGAATCTGAATATCGCACCCTCGCCATTACCGCTGCCGAACTCATTTGGCTCCAATCCTTGCTTCGTGACCTTGGCATTTTTCTTCCCCATCCCCCTACACTTTGGTGCGACAACATTGGCGCCACCTACTTATCTGCCAACCCCGCTTTCCATGCACGCACAAAACACATTGAAATCGACTTCCACTTTGTCCGCGATAAAGTCGCCTCCAACACCCTTGTCGTGCGTTTCATCTCTAGCAAAGACAACCTCGCTGACATCTTCACTAAACCCACCGCTTTCTCTCCTTTCTCTCTCATGCGAACCAAGCTCAACGTCGTGTGCCACGTGTCTCGCTTGCGGGGGCGTAATGGAACCAACTCAAATCCTCACATGGCAACCAAAGCAACGTCCATATTCTCCACAAGGCAAGTGCGTGACCTGCAAGATCACAATCCTCACAAGGAATCTCAAGCAACGGCTACATCCCAAATAAGGCAAATGAAATCCTACAATCAGCCCAACGGCTAGTGCTCAACAAGAAAGGAAAACCAAGAATTTGTCATTCATTTTGTAAAATACTTTCCTTTGTAAATCTCTCAAACAACGTGTATAAATTTAGCATGCATCAATGAAAAATACAAGGCAAGCAATCACACAGAAATATCAAACTCTTTAGTTATATGAAGTAACTAAGGGAACAAGATAACTAAGGGAACAAGATAATCAAACTACTTGTTATTTTTTGGTAACAATGGAAGGAAGAACGGTAAATATGGTCTGTGTTAAAGCAAGCAGGAGCAAAAAGGCAGCTGCAAAAAACGAAATCAATGCCCAAGGACTATTGAAGTAGTTGTGCCTCAATTTTGCTATCCACACATTCCGACGTCTGTGGCAATGCTTGTTCACATCTCTGAAAATTTCAGCATAACTAAATATAAGTTTGATAAAAAGACATTGTCACGAAGCTTGTTAAACATGGTGGAGACAGCTTCATCATCAGTACTCAACCAATTTTCAATAATTCCTCGTCGACGAAGCAATTCAACATCCTTTGGAGAGTTGATGAGATTATCCATGAAGTTCATATATTCTGTGAAGTATTTGGGATTATTATTTGGACTGTATTGCATGCTCATAAGCAACCAGAGTTCGGAACATAGATTCTGTTTCATTTACTATTTGCAAAAGTGGAATTTCCATTACCCCATTGTTGAACTTTATGCCTAAGAAGCCACCTGTCTCAAGTTTCTTGAATTTGACTCCAGCCTCTTGAAGCTCTGTGGCACTAGGTATCGAATTCCACTTTTTCGGACCTACAACATTCTTACCTGTACCGATTTCTACATATGGTCGAGTGAAAGATATATATAGCAAAGCAAGTAGATATTGGCCAATGTTTTGGAGCGATTCATGACTTGAATCACAGATACGGCGTCCACCTAGTATTGAGGGCTCGATGATTGAGAAAATTTCCAAAACCACTTCCCAAAATGTACAAGCTTTTTCCATAAGGTTGACCTGCTGGGTAGGAGCCTGAGTCATCTCGAACAACTTAGTGAGAACAAAGAATGGAAGTTGGTTTTCGAATAGCAGTAGATCACGCAATAATTTATTCCACATCCAACACAATCGGAAGATTGGGTCACATTCATCTCTTAGATCCATCTTTACGAACCTGCAAAATAGCTCAATGATGAAACACCCATCTAGAAGCAACATTTCTACGAACTCATCAGTGGTAAGGCTAATGGGTTCTGCATAGTATCTTCGAGCTCTTCCTTCCAATTCCTTCATGGCCTTAATGTATCTTTCCACACTGCTTTCATTTCTCCTTTGAAGAAGTTGTTGTAAATAGCCCAATTTGTGCTCTTCCATCTGCCTCAAGCCACCCTTGCCGCGGTGGTAAGGACCGATGGCAAGTAGTTGAGGTTCGTATGCCTTGTCATTTACGTTGCGTAACTCGGTATGCACTCTAAATATACAACACTCCGGAGCATTTGGCCGAGTCAACCCAACAAGCTTTTCATCAATACGATGGAGAAATATCAACTGCATCAACAGGCCTCATGTTCTAAACAAATTGTACAAATCTGATCTGTTCCAAATACATTGCACAAAACCTATATCACTGATGTTAATGAACTTCATGTAAGAAATTCTATTTAAAGTATGTCTGTAGCGCCCCAGAATTTTCAAAGTTATTTAAATAGATTATTTCGATAATGATGTTATTTTAATATCCATTGTAGCAAAGAATTTTAATTCTTAGGAAATTTATGGTGTTACAGAGAGTGGTAATTAGAGAATGGTAATTAGTGAAATAATAGGATAGTAAATGGTAGGAAGAATTGTATGGGTAGGTAGAATAGTAAAGGTAGAATAGTCAATGGTAGGTATAAGGTGGGTAGAATTTTAAATAAGAAGGTAAAATAGTCAATGGTAAGTATAATGAGGGTAGAATTTTAAATAAAAAGGTAAAATAGTCAATGGTAGGTATAAGGAGGGTAGAATTGTAAATAAGAATGCAGAATAGTCAATTGTAGGTATACTAAGTCGGAAGGTGGAATAGTAAAATGATGGTATAATTGTAAATTGAAGGTAGAATAGTATTTGGTTTTCTCCTATAAATAGAGCACTTTCCCTTCACAATTTCATTACTCCTCTCCCATCTCTTGCACATATTATTCCTTCTTCCGCTTTTTACTCGGTCTTTCTTCTTTCTAAGAGTGTTTACTCAGAACGGAGAAAGAAAGGGCGAGACAAAGCGCTACAAGAAAGAAAGAACACAAGAGATAGCGGACTTTAGAAATTAGTTTCAAAAGATATACTAGTGGTGTTAGTCAGATTTGAGTAATTAGATTCCTTCAAACCACTTTTAGCTTCAGTCTAGAGATAAGTAAATTCATTAGCCCTTCTAAAATTACTTCATGTCATGCTATTTATTCATTCTTGTATCAAACTGTAAATGATTATTTTATTTACCTGTCATGGAGATATGTTGCATACATGAAAGATTTCTAAAAGAATTTTTAGAAAGTTTCTATTTCTTTAAACGCTTTCTAAGTACAACAATTTTATATTTGGAAAAGTTTTCATTTTTCAGAGAAGAAAGTTGAGAAATAATGATGATTATAAGAAAGAGGAATGATGATAAACCCTCCTGCATGTTGTCCTAAAATGCATCAAAAGAAGTATAAAGAAAAGTACAAGAGATGAGATAAATGTTTATGAAATGAGGGCACATGTATGGAGAAGAGTATTTTTGGCCACAAGATAAGTAAGGATGAGAATAGTTCAGTACCGATATTCGGATGGAGGTGAAACCACTGAAGGAGGGCTACGCCAGAAGGTGGTATTCCATCAACATGACCGTTGAGTGCACCAAGAAAAGAGTTAATTGACAGTCGGACATGGCTAAGGCCACAGTTTAGTGCCATGGTCACAAGCACCCGCAACCCTTGTACACAGAGGTAACAGTGTATATGGGCCCTAATATGAGAAAATGATGATATGATTTCAAAAAATGATATACTATGATGATTTATAACAATGATATAATATGATGATTTACAATGATAATTTATAATGATGCATTATGATGATGATTTATTACTAGATGTAATAGTATGTATATGCTATGGGAGATGCAACTGTACATACGTGTATTATTATGGCTGGATGTATATTTATTTGCGAAAACGATTTTCAAAACTGAGAACAAGGAGTAAAACTATTTATGGTGTGGATTTTACTTGCTGGGCCCCTTTGGGCTCATTTAGTTTCATTTCTCGTTTTTAGGTAGAAAGGACACTGGAATAGGAGGCCGGAATGAGGACCGGAATAATTATTAATTTTCAAAGTCTTTTCATATCAGTTATTATAATAATATGATATTCTGCAACTAAAGTTTAATGTTTTCTAATTTCACTTGTAATAAAATCTCTTGAAGAATGTTTTATACATTTATTGTATCATTTAAAATCAAGTACTCTGATAGACTTTATAGATCTTTGCAAATACTTTTGTTGTAAAAGAAGAAAAGTGGCAAACTCAGTCTTAACGGAGAGGGCCTTGACCATATTGCCCTTGTCCCTGTACGAGAACTCTTAGACCAAAATCTCAGTGAGATCCGGTTCAAGGCCCCCACCCACCGGCCCTAAAGCCATCGGTGAGCACCGGTTTTCTTTCCTCTAAGGTGGCAAAGGCGTCGGCCGCATGAAGTTGAGCGGCAACTGCTGCCACTGCCAGCGGCATTTCGCCGCATAAAGATAGCTTGTTCTGACTAGCATACGGGCTGCCTATACACTGGAATGAACGGTGATTTTGGTAGTGTGGGTGAAGGGAAAAGATCCTGGAGATGTGGGTTGAACGGCGCTACATTTCCTGTCGATCTGCGTCGTATGGGGACTATTGTGCGGTGGCCTTGCATGGCTGGCGCATGAAGCAAGCGGCAGCCCATCACGGCCACCTGTGAAAGAACAACAACAGCGGCGGCGGCTTGTTGGCTGGATGAGACAACCCATTCTGGTGGTTGCCGATCTCAGATGGCTGATAAGCGTCGAATGTTGCATATTCAAGCCTCTTAATTTGCATATGTTAATTCTTTAGTGTTGTTATTTGTTTGATTTTGTTTTGTTTTTATGTTTTTAGGTGTTTAATAAAGATACAAAAAAATCATTGATTTTGGGCTCAAAATGCAGTTACTGTAGCGAAATCACTGTATCAGTACTGTAGTGATCACCGTAGCAAGCACTGTAGCGGAGTTACTGTAGCAAGTTACTGTAGCTACAGTACGCTCGAGCGCACACGCGCGGGAGAGGCAAAAATCAGTCCGAAATTGATAAGGAAAGTTTTTCTAGGTCTCCCAATGCGACTAGGAGACTGAATTACGATTTTTCTGGGATTCCTAGGGCTTTTAAGACTCTCCTAAGCCCTATAAATAGGCCTCTAAGCATTGAGAAAAAACACACCGCTTTCTAGAGTAAAAATTCAGTAAATTGTCTTTGGAGCTTAGAAGATCATGAGCGGCTAAACCCCTTCGTGGGGTGTTAATGTAACCCTATCCAAGCACAATGGTTTGATTGTATTTAATTTCTAGATTTTTAATTTATGCATGTTGATTGTATAACTATGAGGATTGCTACAATTGATTTATGTTCTTCATATTAAATGCAATTGTTCTTAAATTTCAATATCAATATTTGTGAAATTCTTCTCTTGTCTTAAAAAGTATTTTACTTTTGTTGATCTCAAATCATTCTTGTTTTCTGTGATTATGAGAATGATGGTTATACAATGAGTTTAATTGACATATGATTAATAGGATTTGATAGGCCATGCCTAGAGAAGACGGATTGTACTACACCCTAGTTTAGTGTAATTTAGGTAGACAATCCGTGCCAACCGAAGATGGGTTACACTTATTCATTGATTGTATGTATCCTCTTAAAGAATTTGATAATTTATACCTAGGGAAGACGGGTCGTATCGCATCTTAGTGGTTAGGTGGACGATCCGTGCCAACCGAAGATAGATTATGCTTATTCTTTAATAATGTAATTTCTTGTTTATTTATAATATGCATAGGATGAATTTCTATGATTAATTATGATTAACCATTGCTGTGCGGATAAATGTGAAGTCAATACCCTACACTTTCTTTTATTTTAAATTTCTTTTATTTTCATGTACTTTAAGTTTTAAAGAAAATCAAATCAATTCTCTTTTTAATTAAGTTAATCTTGATCTTTCAAATTTGATAATAAAACTCCTGTAGTCCTTGAGGTTCAACACCCTCAATATAGCCCTATCCTACAGGATTCGTACTATTGCGAGTGGTTATTTTTATAATTGATATTTTTTGTCACAAAAATACCACATCAATGGCCATTATGGGCGGCGGCCCCGCGTGGTCGGCGCATGCGGAAGAGCGGCGACGACAACAGCATATGGGGAAGAAATTCCGAGTTTGGGACTTAAGGATGCTGGGTAGGGTTTCTAACCCATAAGGAGCCGGGTCAAGTATTTTGGAGGCACTGGGTATGGGTTCATTTTAACCCAAGCCCAATTCAGTTAAAAAAAAACAACTGACCCAATAAGGAAGCCCAACCCAATAACCCATTCAATTTTTTTTAAAAAAAATAAAATAAAGGGAAGGTAATTTGGGCTCATATGCGTTTAGAACTTGGATTATTAAAGGTATAAATGGCTTAAGATTACTTTTAAGACCATTAGGCTATGCAATTTATTATGTTTCAATGTAACATTTTTATTTATCTTATGATTTAAATTGTTCAGTATTAAATTATTATTTCTTTAATACATGAACTTAAGGATATATTTATTCTTTTAATTGTTTAAATATAAATTGCTTGATGCCTGGAACTGAGAATAATTAACTAGGCCACATATGTTGATAAATGTTTATGGAACTATCCAAAATTGCAATCGGAAAGCTCTGGCAGGTAAGTCTTGAGACTTAAGTATGCCGTTGTGCGCTCCCTCACTTACTTGGGACACTGTCCAGTTGTACTTTGGAAAAATACTGTTTACCCACTGACATGTTGGTTTTATCTTTTATTCTTGGGAATCTTAGTTTTGGCATCTATACAGTTATTGGATTTTAATGAAGTCGTGATTATCATAATAATTTTGGGAGAACCACAGCATTCCAATTTTATAATGATAATTCATCAAGATCATATATGTGAACTTCATAAAGAAAATTAACATCCTGTTGTAATTAATTCATAAATTTAATTACTAATCCCCACAGGGACGTTATTATTTTTATGACTTAACTAGAATAAGATAATAAATTTAACTTTAAAAATAAAAATTTCTCTTAGGCCCACAGGTACGGAGAATTTTATTTATTAATGCTAAATTTATTAGTCCTATTAAAGAGTAAATTTCATGCGTGATGCAACCTTTGCCCACAGGTAGGTTGAAATTTACTATTAAATTAACATTGGTTAATTTAAATAAATTAGATATTAATGAAGTCGTAATTGTCATAATAATTTTGGGAGAGCTACAGCATCCCGATTTTATAATGATAATTGCATCAAGATTATATATATGAACTTCATAAAGAAAATTAACATCATGTTGTAATTAATTCATAAATTTAATTTGCCAATCCCCACGGGGACGTTTTTATTTTTATGACTTAATTAGAATAAGATAGTAAATTTAACATTGGAAATAAAATTTCTCTTAGGCCCACATGTACGGAAAATTTTATTTATTAATGCTAAATTTATTAGTCTTATTAATAAAGAGTAAATTTCATGCGTGATGCACATTTGTCCACATGTAGGTTGAAATTTACTATTAAATTAACATTGGTTAATTTAAATAATGTTATTTCATAGCATTAAAATATATTATTTTTCTTGGTTATTGGATGTATTCCTACTGATTTAATTATTAGTATTTTATGTTCCAATAATTCCTAGTGGTAATTTTTCCTGACTGAAAAGAAAATATGTTTTTCACTTTGGGGTATTTGGAGACTGAATTGACGTTTCATATGGACGAAATCAAGTACGTCACATGAGATTATTAAACATGAACGATTGTAGTGATTTAAATCGCTTAAGTTTTAACGTTCATGAAATCTCATATCAATGAAAGTATTAGGGTTTTATTCCTTAATATTGTAGGGCCAAAGAAAAGTCATTGAGGAACATTTAGTGAGTTCCAATAAGGTTTTGGCTTGCACCCTAATAGAAAAGCTTTAAAGTAAAATCTTTTATAGTTTCAAAATGTGCATGAGCACATTATGGAAATGAAGGACATAACAGCTAATTATAAAGTCCCTAAAGGTTGAGTTTTTGAGTCATTTTTACTCTCTCATCTAAATATCGTATTTTTTCAAATATCTTGTGGCACCCATAAGGATAACTGATCAATAAAGAAACTTCTAATCATGTGTGTTCAAGAAGATGAGAGATTAAGACATGAGAATCCAGAAGTTACTCATGTTACAGAAAAGGCTTTGATAGGCAATCATGTCCAATACTTGATGAATGAGAACAAGGTGTCAACAAAGTGTTATGGCAATTAAGATACTTGTTTCTCTTACATTAAGGAAAATTATGGGCATATAAAGAATGATTGCATAAAGTATCATAAATGACTTGAAATAAAGGTAATCTCATACATCTACTGTGTCATAAATCTCTTTTATTGGCTCTCCTAAATACTGTGTGGATTGAATTTAGTTTAGCGGTCCACGTTGTCAACATAATGCAGAGTTTTCTAAATAATATTTGTTGGGATCTATAGATTAATTTTAAAAATTCAGTTATGTCATTTTGACCTTAATAATATTTTTATATATTCCACAATTCTTTTAGAAATTTAATTTCTATTTTAGTTTGTTAAAATCAAGTTTCAACATTATTAAAATTTTTGCGTGGAATATTAAATTAATGGTCTATTTAAAATTGATCTAGATCCTAATTTTTTTTTTGAAAAATTAATCCATGCATTTAAATGTTGACATAAAACAGAGTCTTATGAATGAGAAAATCCTCTATGTTATGGCATTGGAGATTGGAATATATCTCTATAAAGAACAAAAGGTCGATAAATGATAGAGTTTTTATGACTCTTGAAATTTACTATCTTTGGTATTTATGTGGACTGCATTAAGGAAAAGCAGACTAACTATACCACTAAAGGTGCCAACAATATGATTTTTGAAATTCTTGAGATCATGTACAAGTGTAACCTTTTCCATACTTCTTGCCTAAATGGTTAGAGATATCTTATATCTTTCGATAATAACCACATAAGGTTTATGTATCTCTATCTTCTAAATCATAAGGTTTGGGCATTAAATGCTTTCAGTACCTATAAGGTAAAAGTAGAGAAACAAAACAAAAGAAAGTCAAGATCGTAAGATCTGATAGAGGCAGATAGTATTATGATAGGTACATGAAAATGGGACATGAAAGGTAATACTAATATTATATTCTCCTAATGGAGCGAAGCCTTGAAAACTGCTGTGTATATTTAACTGGGTTCTATTCAGGGTTGTCCATAAGACACATAAATTAAGGAATGAATGGAACCAAGTTCAAATTGTTTACACATATGGGGTTGTCCTACTATAGTGAGGATTTATAATCCACACCTAAGGTGACTAGATTCAAGGACAACTAGTGAAATTTTATAGGTTATACAGTAAACTTCAAGGGGTTTAGACTTTACTGTTCTTCATTTAGTCCTAGAATTGTTGAGTCTAGATATTCAAAATTTCTAGAGGACACTGAACTTAGTGAGAGTGCTTATCTTCAAGGGATTGAATTAGATGAAGCACAAGAGTTGACTGAAGCCCCTTCATATGAAGGGTGTTTGATTGTGTTTAAGAAAAATCAAATTGATTATCTTCAAGCACAATCGGTTTCAGAACAGCTAACTCATGAGGAACAAGTTCATAATGAACATACTCAGACTTTGCCAAATGCAAAGGAAGTAGGATTAAATAGATCCTCTAGAATAAAGCAACCAACAATCCCTAGTGATTATGTTGTATATTTCCAAGAGTCTGATTTTTATGTCAGACCTAAAGACAATCCAAAATTTGTTTTCACATCCTTTTGGGTGGAGATAACTTCACATTGTGTTTCAATGCCACGAAAGAGGAGATGAAATCTTTGGCTAAAATTCAAGTCTGCAATCTTGTTGACTTACCAAAGGGAGTTGTAGCCATAGGCTGCAAATAGGTTTATAAAACCTAAAAGGATGCTTCCGGGTAATGTTGAACGATATAAAGTTAGACTTGTAGCCAATGATCTTACTCAAAAGGAAGGCATTGATTATCATGGTATGAGTAGCTCATTTTGGTTTAGAGCTATATCAAAAGGATGCGAAAAAACAATTTTTCTGAATAAGGATCTGAAGGAGGAGGTGTACATAAGACAACTTAAGAGATTTTATTAATAGCAGTCAGAAAGCTTGCAAATTAAGGATATCTATTAATGGACTAAGATATGCCTCTCACTAGTGGTATATAATACAAGATTGTTACCTCACATGGGTTTATTGAGAACCTTGTTAATCATTGAATATACCTTAAGGTTAGTGGGAGTAAAGTTACATTTCTTTTAGTCCTGTATATAGATAATATTTTGCTTGCAAGCATTAATTTAGGTTTGCTACATAAAGTTCCCCTCACTAAAGTTTTGGGAGAGATTCAGAATGAAGAACTATGAATCTTCAGTAGCACCTATTATTAGAGGGGATAATGTCTCAAAATGTATTGGAACAAAGGCAGATGAAAAATATTCCATATGTATTCACAAGTCTACATTAGACTTGACATTGAAATAGCAATTAGACTATTAGGTCAATATAGTATTGTGGAATATGCAATGAATCAAGAACTACAGTTTAACCTAACGATACACTTACCATTTGGTGGTATTTATTCAGGCATGATTTTTGCTAAATGTGTAGATAGTAAAGAATCAACTTTAGTATATATGTACTGAAGATGTAGTAAGCAGACTACAATTGCTACATCTACCATGAAAGCAAAAGTCATTACATGCTGTGAATTAATTACACAGGCATTATGGTTGAAACATTTTTGTTAAAGGTCTCAAGATTGTCGATTTTATAGTTAGACCCATAAAGATCTTCTGAGTTAATTCTACTACAGTTATCTTTTCTAAGAATAAACTGAGTAGAAGCAGAAGTATGTATATCGATATAAAGTATCACTATGAAAGAGAACATTAAGTGACAATAAGTGTCTATTGAGCATATAAGTATTGACTTAATGATTGCGGATCCCATGACTAAAGGTTTACCGGTAAAGAAAGTATATAGTCATGTGGAATATATGAGATTCATTAATTCATTTGTGCTTAGTTTCTCTTTAATTGGTCTATAGACATAAAGGTTATGTTATAAAGATTTTTGTGCGCATATATATTATTCTTATCCGTGGGGATAAAATTAAAGTTGGACCCGAATGATTTATAGAAAGTTCATTCATAAAGTACATTATCCATAAAGTACTCATTTAGGGAGGTATTGCACATCGTGATACATGAAAGGGACGGCTTATCATATAAAAGCTTTACCGTCATGGTTCGTGTGTAGTATTCCTTGAGTGAGTGAGAGGATTCCATGAGTGGTTGGAATAAATAAAGTATTGGTTATATCATAGAACTGAACGTCATAAGGAATTTATGTGTCATAAGGGCCAAGTGGGAGAATGTAAGAAATTCTATTTAAAGTATGTCCCTTATGTTATATATATTATTGTAATTATAAAATATACATAATTACGGTGTTCAGTGGTTTATTCCAATTAAAGCTTATTCTATGAAATCAAATATTTTGAATTAAATTATCGATTTAATTATTGTGGAACAAGTATTTGATTTTATTATTGATTTTATTTTGTGGAATCAATTAGCTATATTAATTATTCATTTGATTTTTATTCCTTGATGGGAGGAATAATTAAGATAATAGCTCTAATTGAGAGTCCCTAACCTACCTATAAATAAGGCATGTGTATTCCATCAATTGACACTCACTAGTAGGCATAGATCAGAAGAACCTCTCAATCTTTTTAGTTTTCCAGATTTTATTTTATTTCTGTGAAGCTGTTATTCAATTGGCTTGAGCAAAGCATAACTAGAGGTATTTATATAATTATTTATTTCGCTGCTAATTTTATTATCAATTAGCATTTAATTATATATAAAATTCTTACACTTCAAGCTGACAATTACATATCCATATACTAATAAAATCAAGGTGTTCAAGGCTTCAAGCCCAATTTCACCTACCGGTCGATCTGTTTAGTTTTTCTTTCCTTCTTTCCCTTTTTCTTGGTTGTACAACTTGGCTGCTGAAGACTCTGCTCATCGTCAACATTTACATTCGCTTAGTTCCATTTTCCAACCATATTAGAGATACAATACAATAACTTTAGTGATCACTAGCTAATTAGTAATGGGGTTATAGCAACCTATTGAATAGCTAATTGAGGTCAATATCGGCAATATTGCAGTTCATACAAGGATAAAATTGATTCGAATTATAGATCTACGATACAATCAAACCCGAACCAACAAAATATTGAGCATTAACGCTGCATATTAAGGCCAATGCACCAATTGTGGTACAATAGAGTAGTAATTTAATTACTAGTTATTTTAGATGCTTGCCAAATCTGAATGCCGTCATCTTCGTTATTATTGTCAGTAGAAATATATGATGGGAAAGTAGTATGAAAAAGAAAAGAGATGGATGAAGCGTTAATGCAACATCTTGTAGATGTGCGTTTTTTTTTTTTTTTGAAGGAAAATCATTCTTATCTCATTAATAGAGGAATCAAGAGCATTAAAACTCTTACAATTACAGAACATAACGTTCTGAAAGATACTAGCCGAAGCTAAAAGATCAAAGTCGTAACTAAAAGATTACACATCAAAGACGCCAAACATCCGCTAACCTATAACTAATATTCAGTTGGAATAACAGATTTGCGCTAGGCAGACACAAACTAATGCATAGTTAGCTCTTATTCCTCGACCCTGGGATCAAAAGGACCCCATGCCGACACATATCCTCCTGAACCCAAAAGCCAGGATATCGTTCACATCCACAACCCTAGGGGTCTGGACCAAAATAACAAGCGAGGAGATTAAGAAAGAGAACATGACCTTATTACAAGCAGCAAGAAAAACAAAAAATACAGGGAAAATCAAAGCAATACAACTAAAAATTTAAAAATAGGAGCACACTAGGCGGATGACAGCAGCCCAAAGAAAAGCCGATCGCGTGCTTGTCGGAAACCGATGCGTAGATGGCATTGGAAGCACATTGCGGTGGGGACGCGTGAAAAGACCCAGCAAAAGACAGTAAACGGCAAAGCTGGCGCGGAGGAGATCGGCAGCGCACTCAAAGAAATTGGGGAGAAGTTTGAGTGAATCCCCCATGAGCGGCACCCACAAAGTGTGCCCAAACAAACACCTAGCAAGAAAAAATAAACAAGCAAACAAATAACAACAACAAGAAAAAGAAAGCAAAATCCAAAAACAAACACAAAAAAGAAAAGAAACACAAATCGGGGAAGAGAGGGGGAGGGGAAGGAAATGGGGAAGGGAGGGGGGAACATATCAAGGAAAGAGAGGAGGGGGGAGGGGGAGAAACCCCTCCCCCTCAGCTGTGCGGCACTTCCTTAAGCTCTGCTAGGGTTTTGGAATTTTTCTATGTGTTTAATGTTATGTAGATGTACGTATTGAAGTATATGTAAATTCAAAAAAAAAAAAAAAAAAAAGTATATGTAAATTGTATTACAACCATCTCTATTTATAGAAAGGTTAAGAATGATAAACAAGTAAACCTAAATAAAATAAGAAAGATAATAAAGCTTGAAAGGAAACATAATTAAGAGAATAATATAAAATATTCTACCAATTATAATTACCAACGTTGTTACTTCTATTTTGGACATTGAAAAATCCGGAAAAGTAATCGTCTATAGTATTTTAGCATATTAGTAGAAAAAAAAAAGAAAAAAGAAAAGGTAATGGAACTTGTTTAAAGACCGACTGTAGATGGCCTCTACTGATTGTCTCTCTGCCTTTAGTACAGTTAGAGGATAGTTTTATCTTTTAAGAGAGATCTCTCTTAACAACATGAAGAGTACTGCTAGTAGCTCAGGAAACTTTGACTTCTAATTAGATCTTCTTCCAAATAGAGAGGATCCTTTTTCTGGGCCTTGTCAGAAAGTAGGGCTATTTGAGCGGATTGGGATCCCCGGCAATGGGGCAAAATTGTCAGCCCAAAATTTTGTCAATCTAAACTGTTTAATTTCATTCAGCCGTCTAAAACTCACCACGTATCCCACTCAAAATAACATAATAAAATATTATTTACATTTAAAAAATAATGTAAAATAAAATAATAAATTAAAAAATTAAAAAATGTGGGGTGGCTAGCCACCTTAACTTAGCCATGGGGGTGGCTGAAATTTATGGGTTTGGCTCTAGGAGGTGGCTAAACCACCCCTGGGGCCATGGGGGTGGCTTCGGCCACCCCCAACCAGCCCATGGGAATGGTAGAAGCCACCCCCATGGCTGAGCTGGGGTGGCCAGCCATCCCACATTTTTTAATTTTTTAATTTATTATTTTATTTTACATTTTTTTTTAAATGTAAATAATATTTTATTGTTTATTTTGAGTGGGACACGTACGAGTTTTAGACAGCTGGATGAAATTAAACAGTCCAAATTGACAAAATTTTGGGCTAGCAATTTTGTCCCCATTGCCGGAGATCCCAGTCTTATTTGAGCAATGCCCCCTAGTTTTCGCCTGTGAAATATCCCTATGCCATATATGTATAACGTTTGCCCAAGGCAAGGTAATCCCACTTTTTCATTTTTTTAATATTTTATTACTTTTTACATCACATTAATCACTAATGACATTAGATTTAAGACATAATGTTCTCTAATCCTTATCTTTTTCACTCTTATTGTTTTATTGGTCAATATGAGAAGTGATTTCTATTAAACTCCTCCTTTGGTGGAAGTAGAGGTATATATATATATATAATTAAAGAAGGAAATTAATCATTTCTATATCCTATAAATTTATGCAGCTTCCATCATTTTATGTAAACTAAGTCTGAGGGTAAAGTGAATTATGAATTTTGGTATATATGTTCTTTACAATTTCTATATTATTGATTTACAGTTAAAATAATAATTTACGATTTAACGATTAAAAAAAAAAAATGATGAATTTAATGAATTTATATAGACCAATTATTTACACATCCTTTTTAAAAACTTCAACACACATAAAAAAATAAAATAAAAAGAAAAAAAGAAAAAACCGTGTTCCTAGCATGTCAGTGTTCATATATATGATTCCAAATGATAGATGCAAAAAAATAAATAAATAAAAAATGTAGCCACCCTCTAATTATGAACAAATTGCACTATCAATTCATGAATGAGAGAGTTTGATTTGGAAATCGAAAATAAGCCAAGAGTTTGATTGAAGTGTAAAACATTAATTAGTACAAACCCAGAAGCAACCTCTAATAAGGTGGTTCCCAAGACAATAACCATTCGAACACAACAAAGATGACTCTAGGTCAGCAGAAAGATTCCCTAGGAGCCATTTAAGTCATTGAATTACTAAAACATTATTCCTAAATTATGTTATATGAACTAATTAAGGAAACAAAATTATCAGCTACTTGTTACTTTTGGGAACAATATAAGAAAGAATGGTAAATATGGTCTGTGTTAAAGCAAGTAGGAGCACAAAGGCAGCTGCAAAAAACGAAATCAATGCCCAAGGACTGTTGAAGTAGTTGTGCCTCAATTTTGCTATCCACACATTCCGACGTCTGCGGCAATGCTTGTTCACATCTCTGAAAATTTGAGCATAATAGAAGTTGGATACCATAATGACATTATCACCAAGCTTGTTAAACATGGTGGAGACAGCTTCATCATTACCCAACCAATTTTCAATAATTCCTCGTCGACGAAGTAATTCAACATCCTTTGGAGAGTTGATGAGATTATCCATGAAGTTCATATATTCTGTGAAGTAATTGGGAATATTATTTCGACTGTATTGCTCATATGCAATCAAATTTCGGAACATGGATTCTGTTCTATCTTCTATTTTCAAAAGTGGAATTTCCATTACCCCATTGTTGAACTTTATGTCAAACAAGTTTACTCCCTCTAGCTTCTTGAATTTGACTCCAGCCTCTTGAAGCTCTGTGGCACTAGGCATCGAATTCCACTCTACAACATTCCCACTTGTACTGATTTGTACATATGGTGGAGTGACAGAATTATATGCCAAAGCAAGTAGATGCGAAATGTTTTGGGCATCTACTTGATTCCCAACGTTATGTGCCAAACCATGTAGATCATACCGATTGTTTTGGAGCGATCCATTTCTTGATTCTGAGCTAGGTCGTACACATAGGAATATTATGATTTTGGAAGCGAGCAGGAAATAATAAATAATGTCGGGAACCTGAGTCATCTCCATCAATTTAGTGAGAACAAATAGTGGAAGTTGGTTTTCGAATAGCAGTACATCACGCAGTAATAAATCGGCCATCCAATCCAATCGGAAGATTGGGTCACATTCATCTCTTAGAGCCTTCTTTGCTGACTTTTGAAACAGCTCAATGAGGAAACACCCATCAAGTAGCATCATTTCTACAAACTCATCTGTGGATAGGCTAATGGGTTCTGCATAGCATCTTCGAGCTCTTCCTTCCATTTCTCTCATGGCCTTGATGTATCTTTCCACACTTCTTTCGTTTCTCCTTTGAAGAAGTTGTTGTAAATACAGCAATTTGTGATCTTCCATCTGCTTCAAATCATCCTTGCCGCGGTGGTAAGGACCGATGGCAAGCAGTTCAGGTTCGTATGCTTTCTCATTTACCTTGCGTAATCGGCTATGCACTTTAAATATACAACACTCCAAATCACTTGGAGTCAACTCAGCAAGCTTTCCATCAATTCGATGGGAGAGAAGATCAACTCCATCAGCAACGCTCATGTTCTAAACAAATTGTACAAGTCACAAATCTGTTCCAAATACTTTGCACAAAACCAATCACTAACTTTAATGAATTTCAAGCTGACAATTACATATCCATCTACTAATTAATAAAATCAATGTGTTGAAGCCCAATTTCACCTAACAGTATGTTTAGTTTTTTCTTGCCTTTCTTTCCCTTCTCTTGCTTACACAACTAGCTAGGCTGCTGAATATTTCGATCTCATTGGCATTTACATTCACTTAGGTTCAATTTTCAAAGCATTATCTTAGAGCGACTATTATTTTACTTTATAGCTAATTAGTAATAGGGTTGTAGCAACTTATTTGTTTCACTTTCACTTTCCTGGTGATGGGATAGGAAGATACATATCCTATTTCCTTGAAACTTCTTACTTCAATTACATTAACATAAAACGACAAGTTGTTTCTATTGTTTGGCAAGGTTGAAAAATAAAATATAAAATAAATAAAATGCTATAAGTGGATGGCGGGTGTTAGGATGCAGCACCAATATGAATATAAATCATGATTTCCATTGGAAATGGAGGGTGAAACTCAATATGAGAACCTTTTTTTTTTTTGAACCTCAATATGAGGACTTAAGACTCTTTAAAGGATCCAAAATGTAATAAACAAGAGTTGAGAGTAACATATTGAACAGATAAATATGGTCAGTAGATTAAAGAGTAAAATAATCATATTAGTGATTCTCTTACATTTTAAGTTAGACTCCATTTGTTTCGATATGACAAGTCAATGCCCAACATATATATCAATATGCACACTAGCTAGATTAAAAGATGGAAAAATTTCACTTAACCTCCAAAAACTTTCGGCCCTTTTGCAGTTTTTAAAACACTTCACTTAATGTATTGAACTTTAAAAAGTTTGCAATGTCAGTACCCTTGCGTTAGGTTTTTTTATTTTTTTAAATTTATTTAAATCCTAATAGAGCTAGCTAAAATACCCAAAATGCCCCTGTTTAAAAATTAATATTTTTTTAAAACAAAAAAAAAAAAAAACAAAAAACAAAAACAAAAAACAAATTGCTACTTGGCTACTGTGGGTTCCATTCTTTTTTTCCTAGAATTTTAAATTATTTAAATAATTTTTAAATAAATGGTATAAGGGACATTTCACCTATAATTTCCCTTATACTTCACATAATTTAACCCCAAACCCTAACAGTATGGGTAACATGATCGACTTTTTAAAGTTTAACATACTAAATTAGAGTTTTTAAAGTTTAGAGAATGATTAAAAAAGGCTGAAAGTTCAGATGATGAATTAAGTAAAGTTTTCCCTTAAAAGAATCATATTAGTGAAGATTCTACACATACTTCCTTCAGGAAGTCAAGTCCGTTTCCATTTTAAATTTAGGCTCAGTTTGTTTCAACATAAAATCTTTTTTTGAAAAATCTTTTTCCATATTTCCAATGTTTAGCATGAATAAGAAATAGGAAAAAAAAGTATACTTTAACCTCCCAAACTATCACTCATTTTGTACTCATGCCTCCAAACTTTAAAAAGTAACATCAAGGCTCCACATACTGTAATTGCATGTCAAGCTAAACACTTTACAAGGAACTTATTGCAAATAATTTTGAGTATTATGTGAGTTTTTTGTGTTATGGAATATTTGTTAATATATTTTTTAAAGACAAACCAAATAAGTGGAGGAAAAAAAAAATAATAATAATCAAAGGAAGTGAAGTTTTTATAGATACACATGATCCAAACACTTTTATTTTTGGTATTCCTTTTATGCATACATATAGATAAGGAGGTCTATGTAAAATCTGTTCTCTTTTTTCTTAAGATCATCATCAAGTGATGGAATAACTTCTTATAGAACCACAAATCAAATTTAACCTAGTGACTGTTGCCGGACATGTTAGGTACCATTCTGACAAATTCAAATTACACAACATGATCATAAGTACAAAAAAGAAATCGTCTACAATATTTTAGCATGTTAGAGAAGGAAAACAAGTCGAAAGAAAAAAGAAAGAAAGAAGGAAGTGTAATGGAACTTACTTTGTGTAAAGACTTGACTGTAGATGGCCTCTGCAGATTGTCTCTTGGCCTTTAATCAAAACGATAAAGCATAGAATTAATACAAGACGGATGACGACTATAGTCGTGGCTCTTATAAGGAACTAGCTTTGCTATCTGCTTCGGCAATATGTCTGAGAACACCAACGGGAATATATATATATATATTCCAAAGCCAATAATATGTGTAAGCACTATTCCCTAAAAAAATTGTTAAATGGTGCATTAAAAATAATAATATTACCTCCTCAATAATTAAAAGTTAACTATTTCTCTTCCAGTTGTTTTTTGCCTCGACTCATTTAGACATTTAGTGCCCAAAACTTATTTTTAATTATTTGAGGGTTGGTAGTTGTGTACAGCAACAAATGTCTGGATGTGGACAATGTTGGACATGAAGAGTCAGGGGATCGAGTACTTATTGCATGTGAAGTGTTAGTTATATCTGCTTTATTATTTTAAAATGATTAATTAATTTAATTTTTTTAAAAAAAATTACTTATAAAACATAGTTTTACATAATAAGTAAATAATGTGTAATTTATTAGCACCCATGAACGCTTTTCCTTAAGTCACTGCAAATAAAACAGTTTAACTAGGACTTCCGCGATATCAGTTTAACTAGGGCTTCTGCGATATATGAAATATGGGATCTAATCTAATCTAAATCTAATATCTAATCTAATTTAATTTAATCTAATATTTAATATATAAATAATAGGGGAGTTTTAGACAGGAGAGTCTAAGAGTTTGACACGTGTCATTCTATTTATCTGATAAATCATTATATTAAATGAAATTGTGTGTTTGAATTTATTTTAAGTTTTAAGTAGAATAGGCTAATATCATAACATGTGTCATTTCATTTAAAATCAAAACACATGTGTTTTTTTTTTCAAACTACCCTCTTTCTCAATCTCAACTGCCATCAAACAATTTAATAGATCCTGAACTTACGGCTGCACAGGAAAAATACAATCAATATTCAATTTGGTCGGCGAAGTTGTCCCACCAACACCATCAATATATATTTAATTCTGTCATGAAAGGTTCAAATAACATATATATAGTTATTTGTGTGCAAGTATGAACATAGTTATAATATTGGGTCAAATCATGGATTTATGTATTATCTTTGATTTTGTTTAGATATGTTTTCTTGACTTTCCACTGAAATTTTATATGTAGTTGCTTAATATTAGAGTAATAGAATATTGAAGTTCGTTTAAATTAAGGAGCTGTTGCATGCGTGAGGATTTGCATCAGTTATAGAATATCTCAAATAAACATTAATTTTCATTACTAATGTTAAAATGCTTATGTGTGCTCTCCCAATCTTAATTTATTTATTTATTTTTTTATGTGCATTGAATTGTTGACTTGTTGAAAGCAATGGACTATAAAATTAATAGAAGATATCTTTGACTATAAAATTAATATTATATATTGAATTTGATCCATGAAAGAAATGGCCGGAAAATAGAAGTTCCATCCCCTGATGCAACCTAACCCAGAGCATGATAAGCCTCTGCCACCCACTCATGGCATTGAATTCACGTACATTCACCGAATCACCTGCTTGGAATTTTATATATATGTAGTTGCTTGCTGTATTCATTATTCTGTTGAATATTGCTCCTATTTGATATGAAACTCTGCCTTGTCCAGCAGCCTGTTGTTCGATGGTGGCCCTCGCTATGACAATCAATTTAGTTTAGTTGCGTAGAACGGATTCCTTGCAACTAGAACAATAATATATCAATAAGAAAAATAATCTAAAAGTATTCTAACATTGGATTGGAGGGCTTTTTTTTTTTTTTTTTTTTTTCTCTATTTAAATTGATTTTGTTTCAATTCAGTATTGATCGGAAATGGAGAACTTTATCTCCCAGGAAACCTATCTTAAGATTTGTAAGCATTTGCAAGCAATTTTTATCATCAATCAACTCGATCCATTACTAAAAAATCAAACATGGCAATCTCTTTGGACGTCCAATTCATAAATGTTGGCAAACAAAGTCCAAAATAGTCACTAAGCCCATTATACATGATTTTTGTTGGAAAAAAGAAGCTCATCTGTACGTATTATTTATTAATTTAGAGTAAATGCTCTAGTCTTGCGCATCTCTAATGGCTCCACACCTTTAGAAAGACCTCGCCTAATACAGAAAAAAAGAGTGTTATACATATTTTTAAGTTTTCACTCTCTGAAGTGACAATAAAAAATCACTATTACATAAAATAACAAATAAAAGTATATATAGTATCGAATGGTAATTTTCACTGTAATGTCAGGGAAAAAATACATTTTTGATAAAAAAAAAAAAAAAGGAAAAAAAAATGGGGAATGCCGCTCAGCTCAATGACTCATGTCATTTTTTTGAAAAGCATATGCAGCAATGAGCAATTATCAACAATGCAGAGAAGATTAAGGTAAACTCACCTTTGCACACAGATGACATACTTTCTTCCAATTAACTTCATTGTAAGGTTGAGTTTAGAGTTTCTCCCTCAATTGAAGAATGAGAGGTGTGATTGGGCCTACAAACCTTTTCAAGACATGGGCATGTACACCATGCGGCAGAAGCACCACATTTTAGCTGCATTTTGGGGGAATAGGCAATTGATAAGCAGTGTGTAGCAAATTTAATTATCAAAGAGAAGAAAAAGCTCTCTATAACAGAAGTGCTAACCATTTTTCAGTTAAACACTATACTTAGTTTACAACATTAAAACAAATAATTTCAAAAAAAAAAAAAAAAAAATTCCGTTATTCAATAAGGATCTAAAGTACACGGACATTTTTAGGAAATACAATGAAGTAGTAAGCAAATATATGTACAAACCTGGATGCATGGGAAGACATGAAGGAAGGATCCAAAATTCCGGAGGCATTGGGTTAATTGGTTCCAATCCACTTGGTGTGGATTGGAACAAACATATTACCTGCATTCTTTCGGGTTAAAAAGAATACAACTAGCAGTTGCATCAAAGATGAAAACCAAAACAAGTCAAAGGTAGGGATGTTGTCATTCATCCAATGGTACTGTTCATAGCCTAGTCAATCTAAGATGTTTCTGTGTTAAATATCATTAGCAAAAGTTTGTTATGTTGTTGATGATTTATCTCGGTATCACAAAAAGTTCCCTGATGTATACTTTTACTTGAATATCAATGATGACACTTATTAAAAAAAAATGATAATAATTATGAGTCTCACCAATTGGGGGGAAGGAAAAATAATGGGCCAGCATTTTCAGGAAGCCAATGGCCATCACTGGCCTGCAAGGTAGAAAAGAAATGGACGGCCCTTCTCAGGGCAGCTGTGGCCTTTTCATATGTGATTTCCTCTCCATCCTCGACCTTTACCGGGGGAATTATTTGTTTGAAGCTCTTCTCCTTAAGAAACTACCATCATTTTGACAAAGAAACGATCATATTGGAGTAAATAATTTCTGAATTATTAGATATTGTTGATGCACGTTTTTCTCTCAACAGTTTTCAATTGGTGTGATCTTCACGTTTTTCGAGGTGTCTGTGATTAATCTTTGGGCTCCTACAAAATATTAAGAGCATCAAAGGGGTCTACAGGGGGAAGGCCCCCGTAGACCCTCCGATGCTTAAGTTAGTAGTCGTATATGGGGTCAAAATGTAGCCAGAGCTAGCATTGTATATATAAAAGTTGATCTTACCGATGTCTTTAGTTCCCTTTTATAGGGTTTTTCTGTGTAACTGCTTCCTTTATCTTCTCCTTTCAGATGATTGAAGAATCATTTAAAATAGTGGAGAGATAATGTGAGGTAGTTGAGATAAGGTAGGACTTTATGAGATAATTAAGGGTTGTTGAGAGATAATGGGACCCATGGTGGATTTATCCCTAACAGTTACCTCTGATTCTTATGGCTGACTTGTCCAGCTAGTCGGGCATCGAGAATCTTAGATGTACTTGCGACCGAAGCCCTGAAGCTCCTGAAGTTGGCCATTTTGAGGTTAAAGATTTTGTAAAAATCTTTGAAACATTGACTATTCATAAATAGTTTTTGAACTCTTAATGAAAAGAATCTCTATCAAACTGTTAGCTATTGCTTTGCCATGAAAGATTGTTAGAAAATAACATAAGTTTAATATTTATGGAAACACCCCTAGCAATCTTAAAAATTATTTTTAAATTACCTGTGATTACTTGGCAGAGTGCTTTTGGCCGAGTGCTTGACCCTAGAGATTGTCTCAGGATCTCCTATTGGAGTTTTTGTTTTGAGCTATTTGCTTTGGTCGGACTGTTGAACATTCCTTGATGAAGGATTTTATGTTCAAAACGGTTTTCTCTCACAAACATTCCGCTGAGGGTTTCATGTCCGAAGGGTTTAGTTGAGAAGATCCTTGGTTACTTCCTCTAACTCCCTTCGGAAAACCTGTCCGAGGGTTTAGTTGAGAGGATCCTTGGTTCCTTTAACTCCCTTCGGAATACCTGTTCGAGGGTTTAGTTACGAAGATGAGTTATAGTCTCTTCGACTGTGTTTCCTCTAACTACCTTTGGAGACTTGTCTGAGAGGTTAGTTAAAACGATGAGTTATAGTCTCTTCAACTGTGTTTCCTCCAACTACCTTCGGAAGACCTGTCCGAGAGGTTAGTTAAGAGGTGAGTTATATTCTCTTCGATTGTTTCCTCTAACTGCCTTCGGAAACCTGTTCGAGAGGTTAGTTGAGAGGTGAGTTATAGTCTTTTCGATTGTTTCCTCTAACTGCCTTCGGAAACCTGTCCGAGAGGTTAGTTAAGAGGTGAGTTATAGTCTCTTCGACTGTGTTTCCTCTAACTACCTTCGGAAACCTGTCCGAGGGGTTAGTTTCACTTCTCCTACAGCATGTCAAGGTGTAGCTTGAGGCTTTCATCATTGCACTTGAGTCGAAACGCTTCTCGATCGAACCCTGGCTGGGATGATTGCCTCATTTGTGCTCACCAAGCCGTTTCTTCAAATTTCGGAGAAGATCTTCAAACTAGATACCCCCCATTCTTGGATATGTGACTCTCAGGATCCTTTTGTTCGGATTTCTATGAAATCTTGAGATCACATGAACTTTAGGCAAGATCCGGCGATAGTGAGCGAGGGCGAGGCAATCATGGACTCAGCAGGGAGTGGCGAAGCTCAACACAACTTGGCCTTGGTGCAGCAAAGCGATGCTCGACCATGGTGAGGTGGAGCGATGCGCTTGATTTGCTTACTTTAAATATGATTTTGTTGAGTATTTGCGTTAGGTTAGATCTCATTTAAGGTTAATTCCCAACAAGGCTATAAAAAATAATGAAGGGAAATATTGATAGAGGAATGGGCCAGAAGGGCGAGGCTAGTTTCATCAATTCTTGAATTTGACTCTTGCCTCTTGAAGCTCTGTGGCACTAGGTATTGAATTTGTCTTTTTCACTCTTTTTATTTTATTGGTCAATACGAGAAGTGATTTCTATTAAACTCCTCATTTGGTGGGGAGTGGAGGTTTAATTAAAGAAGGAAATTGATCATTTCTCTACCCTATAAATTTATGCAGCTTCTATCATTTTATGTAGCCTAAGATTGAGGGTAAAGTGAATTATGAATTTTGGTATGTTCTTTACAATTTCTATATTATTGATTTATTGTTAAAATAATAATTTAAGATTTAACTATTAAAACATGAAGAAGATGAATTTAATGAATTTATATAGACCAATGTACACATGCATCCTTGTTAAAAACTTCAACACACACCAAAGAAAAAAGGAAAAAAGAAGAAACATGTTCCTACCTAGCATGTTTGTGTTCATATATATGGTTCCAAATGATAGAAAGCCACAAAAAAATGAAAAAAAAAATAATTAAAAAAAAAAAAAATTATAGCAACCCTCTAATTATGAACAAATTGCAATTATCAGATTCATGAATGAGAGAGTTTCATTTGGAAATCGAAAATAAGCCAACAATTCCATTGATGCGTAGAACATTAGTACAAACCCACAAGCAACCTCTAATAAGGTGGTTCCAAAGGCAATAACCATTTGAATACAACAAATATGACTCTAGCTCAGCAGAAAGATTTCCTGAGGAGCCATTTAAGTCATTGAATTTACTAAAACATTATTTCAAAATTATGTAATATGAACTAATTAAGGGATCAAAATAATAGGTACTTGTTACCTTTTGGGAACAATATAAGAAACAACGGAAAATATGGTCTGTGTTAAAGCAAGTAGGAGCAAAAAGGCAGCGGCAAGAAATGAAATCAATGCCCAAGGACTGTTGAAATAGTTGTGCCTCAAATTTGCCATCCACACATTCTGACATCTTCTGCAATGCTTGTTGACATCTCTGAAAATTTGAGCATAACACAAGTTGGATACCATGACATTGTCACCAAGCTTGTTAAACATGGTGGAGACAGCTTCATCATCGCCCAACAAATTTTCAATAATTTCTCGTAGACGAAGTAATTCGACATCCTTTGGAGAGTTGATGAGATTATCCATTAAGTTCATATATTCTGTGAAGTATTTAGGATTACTAACTCGACTGTATTGCTCATATGCAATCAGATTTCGGAAGAAAGACTCTGATCGATCATCTATTTTCAAAGGTGGAATTTCCATTACCCCATTGTTGAACTTTATGTCAAACAAGCTACCCCATCTCTCTAGCTTCTTGAATTTGACTCCAGCCTCTTGAAGCTCTGTGGCACTAGGTATCGACTTCCACTCTTCCTCATCTACATCCTTCCCACCTGTACCGATTTGTACATATGGTGGAGTGACAGATTTATGTGCCAAAGGAAGTAGATGCCCAATGTTTTTGAGCGATTCATCACTTGATTCAGAGCTACAGTGCTCACATCGTAATATTAAGAGTCTGGAAGTGATTATGAAATTAGAAATAAGTTTGTCATGCTGGTTGGGAACCTGAGTCATCTCTCAATTTAGTGACAACAAATAATGGAAGTTGGTTTTCGAATAGCAGTAGATCACGACATAATTTATCGGCCATCCAACCCAATCAGAAAATTGGGTCACATTCATCTCTTAGCTCCTTCTCTGCTAACTTGCGAAGCAACTCAATGATGAAAAACCCATCAAGAAGCAACATTTCCACAAACTCATCTGTATTTAGGCTAATGGGTTCTGCATAAAATTCACGAGCTCTTCCTTCCAATTCTCTCATGGCATTAATGTATGCTTCCACATTGCTTTCGTTTCTCCTTCGGAGAAGTAGTTGTAAATACCGCAATTTGTGCTCTTCCATCTGCTTCAAGTCATCCTTGCCGCGATGGTAAGGACCGATGGCAAGCAGTCTATGTTTGTATGCTTTCTCTTTTACCTTGCGTAACTGGCTGTGCACTTTAAATATACAACACTCCGGAGCATTTGGAGTCAACCCAACAAGCTTTTCATCAATACGAATGGAGACAAAATCAAGTACTCCATCAACATCGCTCATGTTCTAAACAAATTGTACAAGTCAGATTTGTTCCAAATACTTTGCACAAAACCAATCACTAACTTTAATGCATTTCAAGCTCACAATTACATATCCATCTACTAACTAATAAAATCAAGGTGTTGAAACCCAATTTCACCTACCAGTCTGTTTAGTTTTTTCTTTCCTTCTTTCCCTTCTCTAGTGTTAGTATTTTTGTTGGCTAAATTAGGTGACCAAAATGTACATGTCTCTGCATTGAAGTGCCAAAAGTCATCTTCATGCAAAGCAGTCCGAACGGGAAGATTTCCATAGAGGTTTGTTTGCAAGGCCGTCCGGACACTGTTTTCCCTAGAGACTCGTCTTCAAGCCGTCCGGACGCACTACGCCAGAGAACTAAGGTTTATTGTGTTTAACTTAGTCCGTCCGTACGTGCGTATCCGAACGCCCCGTGTAATTTAAGTCCTTTATGATTAAATTTTGTGGGTCCTAGGCTAGTCTAAAGATGAATATATATATATATAGGGAACTATTGCAAAGGGACGAATTTCTAGCCTAAAGTTCGTGAGAGGCTGAGCTAAGAGAGATTTTATGCATGTGAGCTAGAAATCGTTTCTCTTAGAGTGATTGTTAGATTGAAGTAGTTCTTTGATAAACTACGGTTGAGAAGTCTATCGGCATGGTTCGATAAAGGAGAATCACGTGAAAAAGATTGTGAACTAGGAGACGAGTTGAAGGCTTAGCGATCTTACAGAGCCAAAGACTTGCAAATGGTTGTAAGTGTCCCCGTGTCTATAATCTCTTGAATATTTTCTTATAGTGATTTCCTAGGTTTGGCTGCCCCGGAGAGATTTTACTTTTAAAATGATTTTTTAAAATGTTTCATCTTTGTCACAAAAATATTTGTGTTTGCTTCATTTACTGCTTTACATATTTTGGTGATTGATTGTTTGTTGCTTCATATTTTTAATTTCGCATAATTTGTGATAAACACTTATTCACCCCCTCTAGTTGTGTTTTGACTCGGTTATATTATTTTCTTCTTGCTTACACAACTAGCTAGGCTGATGAAGATTTTGATCTCATTGGCATTTACATTCACTAATTAGGTTCCCTTTTCAAAGCATTATCTTAGAGCGACTATTATTTTATTTTATAGCTAATTAGTAACAGGGTTGTAGCAACATATTTATTTCACTTTCACTTTCATGGTGATGGGATAGGAAGATACATGATCCTATTTCCTTCAAACTTCTTGCTTCAATTACATAAACATAAAACGGCAAGCTGTTTCTATTGTTTAGGCAAAAAAAAAAAAAAAAAAGCTATAAGTGGATGGCGGATGGTAGGATGCAGCACCAATATGAATATAAATCCTGATTTTCAGTAGAAATGGAGAGTGAAACTCAATATGAGAAGTACTTTAAAGGATGTTAAATGTAATAAACAGGAGTTGAGAGTAACATATTGAACAGTTATATTAAACTTTGAGTTAAGATAAAATGCAGGCACTACAAAAAATTCAAGTTTTAGGGACATTTTTATTGTAACATTTTAGCAAAAAAAATGTCCCTATTGAATTAGCTCAAAAGGAAATATTTTGAAAATGTCCCGACAAAAGTGACTAGAATAAAAATTATGAACGTTTTTCACTTAGTGCATCCCCTTTTAAAAGGAGACGTGCTACAGTGAAAAATGTCCTTAATCTTTAAAAAATTAAAAATAAATGAATAAATCTCCCCAAAAAAATATTTATAATAAAATATATAAAACAAAAAAAAATCAAATTAATTTTCTTTTTTTTTTTCAAAAAAAAAAAAAAAAAAAAAAAAAACACACACACACACAAACTATAGCTAAAAATTAAACCCCTTCTCCCATAATTATTCCAGCGATTTCATATCCAATCTAACCATCGAATTTGCAAAACAATAAACACCAAAATTTTTATATATATATAAACACTAGCATAAATCACGTCTCCAATAGAATCATCAAACAGCATAATCACTATCAATACAAATACATGTGTACATGCATAAATCAACATTGAACCCTAAACCGCCTGTTTGGTTCCCGAGAAAGCATAAATGTAACAAGCTTTACATATTTTAGCCAAACAGAAACCTCCGCTTCAAAACTTAGCCAATCAAATAACTTAACTATGCAGCTAATTCAGCAGAAAATCAAAGAGCAACGTTTTTGTAACATCAAATCTGATAAAATCTAAAAAACTTACAGTGCTGCCAAGTGTTTCCGGCGAGATCTTCGGCCTTCCTAGTGGTTTCTCCGACCGTCTTTCCTCACCTCCTCCCCAGCACATTCTGTACATGCAGTATCCACCGTATCTGCCCCAAAAAAATCAATGATCACTAACTTTAATGAATTTCAAGCTGACAATTACATATATCCATCTACTAATTAATAAAGTCAATGTGTTGAAGCCCAATTTCACCTACCAGTCTCTTAAGTTTTTTCTTTCCTTATTTCCCTTCTCTTGCTTACACAACTAGCTAGGCTGCTGGAGATTTTGATCTCATTGGAATTTACATTCACTTAGGTTCCATTTTCAAAGCATTATCTTAGAGCCACTATTATTTTATTTTATAGCTAATTAGTAATAGGGTTGTAGCCTGTAGCAACATATTTATTTCACTTTCACTTTCATGGTGATGGGATAAGAGGATACATGATCCTATTTCCTTCAAACTTCTTACTTCAATTACATAAACATAAAACGACAAACTGTTTCTATTGTTTAGCAAGAGGTTGAAAAGGAAAATATAAAATAAATAAAATGCTAGGATGCAGCACCAATATGAATAGAAATCATAATTTTCAGTGGAAATGGAGGGTGAAACTCAATATGAGAACTTACAAATCTTTAAAGGATCTTAAATGTAATAAACAGGAATTGAGAGTAACATAATGAACAGATTAATATGGCCAGTAGATTAAAAAGTAAACGAATCATATTAGTGAAGATTTAAAAGTCAGTTCCGTCTACATTTTGTTTGCGTTTAGAATTGCGATTTCGCAAGAATAATCTGCGTTAAAAAGAAATAGCAAAACGTAAAGCGTTAGGCATTGCAATTTAAAAAACGCATAATCTAAAATTGAAAAAAAAAAATTCACGATTTTTATAAGCAGGCTAAGAGTTGCTTATTTGAAAATGCGTGAATTTAAAGCAAAATCACGATTTTACATAACAATTATTTGACGTAATAATTACCAAATTTTCTAGCAGGAATGAAAAAATTTCCAAAACTACCCACCTAAAATATGTTAAAAAATATCTTCTTTATTATATGTCTATTTTAAATCTTTGTCTCAAGAAAAAAAAAAACAAAAAACAAAAATAAAACAAAAAGCATATAGAAACAAGTAATATGGCAAGATACCATTGCTTATGTAGAAAACTTGAAGTTAATGTCAAATTATAAGTCATATTTTTGTTTGCAAAGGTGTTAAAATAGAGGCTTATAGACAATATTAGTTATTTTACTATTATAAATAAATGTCCTGATTGGTAATTTGCCCATGAAACCACAATTATATGCTAATGTTATCTATATATTCAATTGATAGGGGAAAAAAAAAAAAAAAAACTTTTTAACATATTTTATCAAACGCATGTGCGATTTTAAAATTAGCAATTTCAAAAAAAAAATTAAAAAAAAAAATTAAAAATCGCACTTATTAAAACTGAAATCCCAAACACACCATTTAAATTACGCTCCTTTTGTTTTGGATGTAATTAACATGTCAATGCAACCGATCAATATGCACACTAGATTAAAAGAATGGAAAACTTTACTTAACTCTCCTAAACTTTCAACATTTTTATTATTATATTAAAAAACTCTCAATTTAGTGAATACAACTTAAAAAAGTTTGCAATATCACCCTCCGTTAGGATTTAAAAGAAGCCAAAATACCCAAAATGCCCTTGTTTAATTTTTTTTTTTTTTTAAAAAAAAAAACATTTTACTTGGCTACCTTGGGTTCCATGTTTTTTTTTTTTTCTAGAATATTTAATTATTTAAGTAACTTTTAAATAGAAGGATATAAGGGACGTTTCACTTGTAACCTGTATGATTTAACCTCAATATGGGTGACATTACAAAATTTTTAAAGTTGAACACATTACATTGAGAGTTTTTAAAGTTTAGGGGATTATTACAAATGCAAAAAGTTCAGAGGAATTAGTGAAGTTTTTTCTTAAAAAAAAAATCATATTAGTGAAAATTCTACACATACTTCCTCGAGAAAGTCAAGTTCGTCTACATTTTAAATTTAAGTTCAGTTTGTTTCAGCATAAAATCCTTTTTCGAAAATATTTTTCATATTTTCCAATGTTTAGTTGAATAAAAAATAGGGGAAAATATACTTTAGCCTCACAAACTATCACTCATTTTATAATTATGCTTCCAAACTTTAAAAAGTGACATCGATGCCTCACATACTACCATTTCGTGTCAAATTAGACATTTTTGCATTTTTCTCCCAAAAATAACCTTGAAGTTATTAATAAATAAAATTAAAAAATATATATATAATAATAACCATTTTAAAAAAAAAAAATTTAAGGGGGCTAATATGAAAGGGGCTACCCCTTTCTGGTGTTTTTAGTTTTTTATTTTATTTTAGTTTTTAGTTCTTTTTTTTTTTTTTTTTGAATGATTTTTTTTAATAAATTTAAGGGTATTTTTTAGGAGAAGAATGCAAAAGTGTCTAATTTGACACGCGGTGATAATATGGGAGGCTCTAATGTTACTTTTTAAAGTTTGGAGGTGTAAGTACAAAATAAGTGATAGTTTATGGGGGCTAAAGTGTATTTTTCCCTAAAACATTTTTGTCAAATGAAAATAATTTTAGATTATGATTTAATTTTTATTTTATTAGGATTTTATTTGATTATTGCTTTATTTACTTTCCTTACTATGATTAGATTTACTTTAATTATTCTCTTTCCTTATTAGGATTAAGTTTAGTATTGCTACTAGGATTATGTTTACTTTCTGTACAAGTATTTATCTTGGGTTAAATTCACTTTACCCCTTTAAAGTTTCAGGGTTTTTCAATTCGAACCCAAATGTTTAAAAATTGACAATGTACCCCCTAATGTTTCAAAAAATTTTAATTCAGACCATCTGTTACTAATTTCCGTCTAATTGAATGAAAATCAACCCACGTGCATTTCGCGTGGGATCTTGATGCCCTCTATTCGAATTTTGCCCTCATTAAACTTATGGAATTACGCAATTATGCTCAATTTCATAGGTTTTAATTAAAGTAATTACGTAATTTCATAGGTTTTAATGAGGGCAAAATTGAAATAGAAGGCATCAAAATCCCACGTGAGACGCACGTAGGATGATTTCCGTCCAATTAGACAGAAATTAGTAACGGAGGGTTTGAATTGAAATTTTTTGAAATATTATGGAGGTATATTGCCAATTTTAAACATTGCGGTTCGAATTGAAAAACTCTTGAAACTTCAAGGAGTAAAGTGAATTTTCCATATATATATATATATATATATATATATATATATATTACTTTGTAATCTAAAACGTAGACTCAATTGAATTAATATCAAATCAGAAAATTTAATCAAAACGCTAAAGCATAGAATACAAGAGGCATGAAGAGTGAAGACAATGTATAGTGGCTCTTATAAAAGGAGCTCTTTGCTATGAGCATGTCTGAGAACACGTACGTTTTTGCTTACGCGGTTTTAATTACTCAACAACCAAACATGTCACACACCCTTTTTCCTATTTGTGAACACGTTTAATCAGTAGTTGAATTTATATTCCACAAATTCAATCAAAGATAAATTCATCAGATTTATAAAAATAGATAGTTAAAAGATTATGAAAAAATTATGTATAACATGTCTCTAAGAAAAATAGGTATTTTAAGAGCATTCACAATAAGTTCTTCACAATTTTTTTTAAATTTAAATCTAAAAGTCTACTTTAATTAATTTGACTACTTTAATTAATTTGACTAACCACTTTTCAAAACCACTAATATTAAACTCTCTAAATATTTCTCTACTTTAACTATATATTTTATTTTATTGATGGAACTAACTTTTGGACTATTTGCAAAAATAAATGACTTTTACTTTTGGATTCTCATTGAGCTCTTCAAAATTTCTTTAAATTAAACTCTAGCCACTAAACATCAACTATCAATTGAGTGCTAGCTTAAAACCTTGAAAGGCATACCTACTAAAAAAAAAAATCTAGCCACCCTCTAAATCTAATTATGAACAAATTGCAATGTCAGATTCAATGAGAGAGCTAGATAGAGAGTTTCATTTGAAAATCGAAAATAAGGCAACAGTACCATTGATGCCCTGAACATTATTAATTACAAACCCATAAACGACCTCAAATTAAGGTGATTTTCATGACTATAGCTATTCGAATTCAACAGAGATCATGACTAGCTCAGGAGAAGGATTTGCTGAGGAGCCATTTAAGTAATTGAATTACTAAAACATTATTCCAAAATTATGTTATATGAAGTAACTAAGGGAACAAGATAATCAACTACTTGTTATTTTTTGGGAACAATGTAAGGAAGAACGGTAAATATGGTCTGTGTTAAAGCAAGCGGAATGTTTTAGTAATTCAATTACTTAGGGAACAAGATAATCAACTACTTGTTATTTTTTGGGAACAATGTAAGAAAGAACGGTAAATATGGTCTGTGTTAAAGCAAGCAGGAGCAAAAAGGCAGCTGCAAAAAAAGAAGTCATTGCCCAAGGACTGTTGAAGTAGTTGTGCCTCAATTTTGCTATCCACACTGTTAGTTCTTGTGTTGGCTTAATTCAGTTCCAAAATGCAGATGCTACTGTTCACGACTCAAACACTGATATAGAATGCTCAGAATCCAATCTTCACCGTTCATAATGTAGATTCATGTGTTATGACGTCCCTGCCAAATTTCAGCTCAATCGGACCATAAACGCCTATCGATCGGAGCTATTGATCAAGACTGGACAGGCCGGGTCCAGACCGCAATTCCCCGGGTCCGGACCTCATTTCCAGAAACTAAAATCTTGCTCCGCGAAGCCGTGTCCGGACCGCCCATTAACATGTCCGGACACCCCGTAAGTTTTAGGCCCAAAAACATGATTTTAAGTGGGTTAGGTCTAGGGTTTTGTCGGGAGTATATATACATCATTATAGAAGAGAGAAGCACGAATTTTCACCCCCAGGGAGTTCGTCGGAGGCTGTGCTAAGAGAGATCATATGTGGTGAGCGTTAAATTGAATCTCTTAGAGTTTTAGTTATTCCTTTGATAAATCTACGGTTGAGAAGTCTATCGAAAGGGTCCGGTAAAAGAGAATCACGTTAAAGAAGATTGTGAGCAAGGAGACGAGTTGTAGGCTTGTCGATCTTACAGAGCCAAGGTCTTGCAAAGGGTTGTAAGTGTTCCTAGTGTCTGTAATCTCTGGATAATCTTTTGATAGGGATTTCCTGGGTTTAGCTGCCCCGGAGAGGTTTTACTTTTAGATCGGTTTCTAAAAGGTTTCCTCTTCGTCACCAAAATATCTGTGTCTGCCTAATTTTTCAGTTGGTATCAGAGCGGGTTCACTCTGTTTGGATTAAATTCTTGAGTGAGATCTGTTGACTCCTGTTTGCTATGAATACTTCTCAAGGGGAATATGATCTCATAAACTCCTTCAACAATTTGTTGGAAAAATTCACTCTTTTGAGACATCAATACACAAATTGTTTGGGGGATTTTCAAGATCTTAAACATGTGAATGAATCTATTGTTAATGAATTGTCTGAATTACATGTCCTAATTGATTCTTTGAAATCTGATAAAGAATCTTTGGCGAATGATTTGTCTAAATCACATATCTTGATTGATTCTTTGAAATCTGAGATTTCTGTGCTTGTTGAAAAGTCTTTATCACTTGAGAATGAATTGAATGTTTCTAAGGAACTCTCACGAAATTTCTCTAGTGATAATTTGAAAAGTTTTCTTTGTACTGAAGAATTTGTTCTTGACAAGCCTAGTATGATTGTTGATAATGTTGGTGCATCTACTTCACATGTTTCTAATGAGTCCTTGAATGTTGAGCCTGTGAATGTTAAAGAAACCAAGGCTAATTTTTCTAAGACTCCTTCAGTTAAACAAACTCAAGGTAAGTTTTTTCCTACATGCCATCATTGTGGGATTGTTGGTCACATTAGACCAAACTGTTGGAAATTCAAAGCTGCTCCAAAGAAAGAAAATCATGCAGCTGCTCCGACTCTCCATGGTAAGAAAGGTAAGAAAATTTATGTTAAGCATCATGCATCTTACCCTAAGCTTAGAGTCATGCATCCTCATAGAAAATTACCTTCTAAAAGGTTTGTGCCCACTTGTCATCATTATGGAAAGGTTGATCATATTCGACCAAAGTGTTTTGATTTGAAATCCCATAAGCATAAAAGTGAAAATTCCTATTCTAGGAAAGAAAGTGAGGGTTTGGTCATAATGATGAGAGAAGTGCTTTCTAAGCTAGATAAGTTTGAGCAAAGTCATAAGTTTAGGCCTAAGATTTCTCAAGTGTGGGTTAGAAAGGATGATACCATTCACCCATTGAGGGGGAGTGGTAGTGATCTCACCTAAAGTTAGGTGAGTCAATAACATGCCTAGGATTGATTGTTTTGCTTATTTTGTAATATCCTAGAGCATGTTGTTTTTTTTGCATTGCATTTTTTTTGTTTTTGCGTTATTGTTTATGCACTGCATTGTTTTTGTTGTTACACTTTCTGTATGAAGAATATATACATGATTGTTTTGAGATTCATGTTTTGAGGCATATTCATAAAGGATTTTTCAAAAAATTCATATATCATGATCTTTGAAAAGCTTATAGATGAGATGTTGTGTGCGGACCACCAAGATTTTTGTCTACTTGCTAATCAAATGTTCAGGAATGTGTAATGTCTTGTGAAGACCTAGAAGTAGTTATTAAACCAAATCATTATTTTTTAGTGAGAGCTATAAGATGTGATGAAAGTTTAATACTAAAGGACATTCATGTCTTGCCTGTTGTAATCTCAATTCAAGCATGTTGTTTTGTTTTGCATTGCATTTTTCTTTGTTTTGCATTTGTTTTTCTTTTGTGTGCATTTCTTTTATGAAAAATTTCAAAAAGACAAAAATATGTTACTTTGATTGTTTCCTTTTCTTTCTTTTGTCTTATGCACCTAGATAGTCCATTAATTTCTCATGTTGCTTTTTATGGATTTAATTCCTTACGTCTTGGAATATCCTTAATATGCATGAGATGAAAATTTGTGTCAATGGACTTGTTTTTGTGGTTACCTAAAGCCTGAGCTTATGTGGTACTTTTTGCTTATGCTTTATTTCTTGTGCACAGTTAAGCTTAAATTGAGGTTTTGTTTCACTTTATTTGTGAGGTCTGTTAGGTAACCATATGAGGTTTTTGACTAGTCATATTTTTCAAATTGACCATATGCTAGTTGAACCTAGGGCTTAAAAATTCCTGCTTTCTCTTTTATGATAAGCACCAAAAGTTTAAGGACACTTTCTCAAAGAGAAAAATAAACAAAATAGTGAAACAAATAAAATCAAAAGATCATATTCCAAAAGGAATTTATTTCACTGTGTCAAACTTGTGCAAAATATTTTACAAAGAGAATTGTATAGGATGAGAGTGGCTAGGCCCTAGTATGATAAGGTTTGACTTTTGATTTGATATATTTGTCAAAACCTCATGGTGGTGAAACTTTCTCCTCATTTTGTAAATTGAAAATTTTTCTCTTTGGATGGCTTACCCACACACCACACAAGCATAGGTTGAATGGAACATTTTCTTGGCTTGGGTTAAGCAATATGAGTTTCTAGCCATTTCTAGTCTCATGTATATTTTGCATATTTGGAGCATGTTTGGATATTCATTGTGCAATACATGAGTCATTGATGTGTTATCATGTGTGTTCATTTAACTTTTAAGGGGGAGAAACATGCTTTGCATTTCCAGTTTCCTGTTGTTAATTGAGTCATACATTGAGGGGGAGTTTTGCTGATGTTTCTTTATAATCACGCATTCTACGTCATTTTTTTATCATGAGTTTTATTTATGTCTTCTTGTTCCACATATGCCTTGATGTATTTTGTGAAGTGTTTCAGTAAACATGAAGACCTTTTGTCATTCTGTGACAAAAAGGGGGAGTAAATATGGGGAGATGATGGGATTGGCTCGACATTTTGGTTTTGTCACTGAATTGGCAAAGGGGGAGTTTGTTAGTTCTTGTGTTGGCTTAATTCAGTTCCAAAATGCAGATGATACTGTTCACGACTCAAACACTGATATAGAATGCTCAGAATCCAATCTTCACCGTTCATAATGTAGATTCATGTGTTATGAACGTCCCTGCAAAATTTCAGCTCAATCGGACCACAAACGCCCATCGATCGGAGCTGTTGATCAAGACTGGACAGGCCGGGTCCAGACCGCAATTCCCCGGGTCCGGACCTCATTTTCAGAAACTAAAATCTTGCTCCGCGAAGCCGTGTCCGGACCGCCCATTAACATGTCCGGACACCCCGTAAGTTTTAGGCCCAAAAACATGATTTTAAGTGGGTTAGGTCTAGGGTTTTGTCGGGGGTATATATACATCATTATAGAAGAGAGAAGCACGAATTTTCACCCCCAGAGAGTTCGTCGGAGGCTGTGCTAAGAGAGATCATATGTGGTGAGCGTTAAATTGAATCTCTTAGAGTTTTAGTTATTCCTTTGATAAATCTACGGTTGAGAAGTCTATCGGAAGGGTCCGGTAAAGGAGAATCACGTTGAAGAAGATTGTGAGCAAGGAGACGAGTTGTAGGCTTGTCGATCTTACAGAGCCAAGGTCTTGCAAAGGGTTGTAAGTGTTCCTAGTGTCTGTAATCTCTGGATAATCTTTTGATAGTGATTTCCTGGGTTTGGCTGCCCTGGAGAGGTTTTACTTTTAGATCGGTTTCTAAAAGGTTTCCTCTTCGTCACCAAAATATCTGTGTCTGCCTAATTTTTCACACACATTCCGACGTCTGTGGCAATGCTTGTTCACATCTCTGAAAATTTCAGCATAACTAAAGTTTGATAAAAAGATATTGTCACGAAGCTTGTTAAACATGGTGGAGACAGCTTCATCATCACCCAACCAATTTTCAATAATTCCTCGTCGATGAAGCAATTCAACATCCTTTGGAGAGTTGATGAGATTATCCATGAAGTTCATATATTCTGTGAAGTATTTGGGATTATTATTTGGACTGTATTGCTCATACGCAACCAGATTTCGGAACATAGATTCTGTTTCATCTACTATTTGCAAAAGTGGAATTTCCATTACCCCATTGTTGAACTTTATGTCTAAGTAGCCAACTGTCTCAAGTTTCTTGAATTTGACTCCAGCCTCTTGAAGCTCTGTGGCACTAGGTATCGAATTCCACTTTTTCGGACCTACAACATTCCTACCTGTACCGATTTCTACATATGGTCGAGTGAAAGATATATGTAGTAAAGCAAGTAGATGGCCAATGTTTTGGAGCGATTCATGACTTGAATCACAGATACGGCGTCCACCTAGTATTGAGGGCTCGATGATTGAGAAAATTTCCAAAACCACTTCCCAAAATGTACAATCTTTTTCCATAAGGTTGACCTGCTTGTTAGGAGCCTGAGTCATCTCGAACAACTTAGTGAGAACAAAGAATGGAAGTTGGTTTTCGAATAGCAGTAGATCACGCAATAATTTATTCCACATCCAACACAATCGGAAGATTGGGTCACATTCATCTCTTAGATCCATCTTTACGAACCTGCGAAACAGCTCAATGATGAAACACCCATCAAGAAGCAACATTTCTACGAACTCATCAGTGGTAAGGCTAATGGGTTCTGCATAGTATCTTCGAGCTCTTCCTTCCAATTCCCTCATGGCCTTAGTGTATCTTTCCACATTGCTTTCATTTCTCCTTTGAAGAAGTTGTTGTAAATAGCCCAATTTGTGCTCTTCCATCTGCCTCAAGCCACCCTTGCCGCGGTGGTAAGGACCGATGGCAAGTAGCTGAGGTTCGTATGCCTTGTCATTGACGTTGCGTAACTTGGTATGCACTCTAAATATACAACACTCTGGAGCATTTGGCCGAGTCAACCCAACAAGCTTTTCATCAATACGAATAGAGACAATATCAACTGCATCAACAGGCCTCATGTTCTAAACAAATTGTACAAGTCTGATATGTTCCAAATACATTGCACAAAACCTATATCACTGATGTTAATGAACTTCAAGCTGACAATTACATATCCATCTACAAATAAAATCAAGGTGTTCAAGGCTTCAAGCACAATTTCACTTACCAGTCTGTTTAATTTTTCTTTCCTTCTTTCCCTTTTTCTTGCTTGTACAACTTGGCTGCTGAAGACTCTGCTCATCGTCAACATTTACACTCGCTTAGTTCCATTTTCCAACCATATTAGAGATACAATACAATAACTTTATTGATCAATAGCTAATTAGTAATAGGGTTATAGCCACCTATTGAATAGCTAAGTGAGGTCAATATCGGCAATATTGCAGTTCATACAAGGATAAAATTGATTCGAATTATAGATCTACGATACAATCAAACCCGAACCAACAAAATATTGAGCATTAATGCTGCATATTAAGGCCAATGCACCAATTGTGGTACAATAGAGTAGTAATTTACTAGTTATTTTAGATGCTTGCCAAATCTGAATGCCGTCATCGTCGTTATTATTGTCAGTAGAAATATATGATGGGAAAGTAGTATGAAAAAGAAAAGAGATGGGTGAAGGGTTATTGCTACATCTTGCAGATGTACGTATTGAAGTATATGTAAATTGTATTACAACCATCTCTATTTATAGAAAGGTTAAGAATGATAAACAAGTAAACCTAAATGAAATAAGAAAGATAATAAAGCTTGAAAGGAAACTTAATTAAGAGAATAATATAAAATATTCTACCAATTATAATTACCAACGCTGTTACTTCTATTTTGGACATTGAAAAACCCGGAAAAGAAATCGTCTATGGTATTTTAGCATATTAGGGAAAAAAAAAAAAGGTAATGGAACTTACTTGTTTAAAGACCGACTGTAGATGGCCTCTGTAGATTGTCTCTTCGCCTTTAGTACAGTTAGAGGATAGTTTTATCTATTAAGAGAGATCTCTCTTAACAACATGAAGACTGCTAGTAGCTCAGGAAACTTTGACTTCTAATTAGATGCACCGTGCATGCAGCTCCTTCTGGGAAAAGGATCTTCCCAGTCCAAATGGAGAGGATCCTTTTTCTGGGCCTTGTCAGAAAGTAGGGCTATTTGAGCGGATTGGGATCCCGGCAATGGGGCAAAATTGCCAACCCAAAATTTTGTCAATTTGGATCGTTTAATTTCATCCCGCCGTCTAAAATTCGCCACGTATCTCACTCAAAATAAAATAATAAAATATTATTTACATTTAAAAAAAATAAATAAATAAAATAATTAATTAATTAATTAAAAAATGTAGCCACCCTTGCTCAGCCATGGGGGTGGCCGAAATTTATGGGTTTGGCTTTAGGGGGTGGCCGAACCACCCTTGGAGCCATGGAGCCACCTCCAACCGGCCCTTGGGGATGGTAGAAGCCACTCCCATGGTTGAGCTGGGGTGGCTAATCACCTCACATTTTTTAATTTATTATTTTATTATTTTATTTTGAGCGGGACACGTGCGAGTTTTAGACGGCTGGATGAAATTAAACGGTCCAGATTGACAAAATTTTGGGCTAGTAATTTTGTCCCATTGCCGGGGATCCCAATCCTATTTGACCAATTATTTACACATCTTTGTTAAAAACTTCAACACACATAAAAAAATAAAATAAAAATAAAAAACATGTTCCTAGCATGTCAGTGTTCATATATACGATTCCAAATGATAGACGCAAAAAAATAAATAAATAAAAAATGTAGCCACCCTCTAATTATGAACAAATTGCAATATCAATTCATGAATGAGAGAGAGTTTGATTTGGAAATCGAAAATAAGCGAAGAGTTCGATTGATGTGTAAAACAGTATTTAGTACAAACCCAGAAGCAACCTCTAATTAGGTGGTTCCCAAGACAATAACCATTCGAATACAACAAAGATGACTCTAGCTCAGCAGAAAGATTCCCTAGGAGCCATTTAAGTCATGAATTACTAAAACATTATTCCTAAATTATGTTATATGAACTAATTAAGGAAACAAAATTATCAGCTACTTGTTACTTTTGGGAACAATGTAAGAAAGAACGGTAAATATGGTCTGTGTTAAAGCAAGTAGGAGCAAAAAGGCAGCTGCAACAAACGAAATCAATGCCCAAGGACTGTTGAAGTAGTTGTGCCTCAATTTTGCTATCCACACATTCCGACGTCTGCGGCAATTAATGCTTATTCACATCTATGACAATTTGAGCATAACACAAGTTGAAGCGAAAGACGACAAAGTCACCAAGCTTGTTAAACATGGTGGAGACAGCTTCATCATTACCCAACCAATTGTCAATAATTCCTCGTCGACGAAGTAATTCAACATCCTTTGGAGAGTCGATGAGATAATCCATGAATTTTATATATTCTGTGAAGTATTTGGGAATATCATTTTGACTGTATTGCTCATATGCAATCAAATTTCGGATCATGTATTCTGTTTTATCTTCTATTCTCAAAAGTGGGATTTTCATTACCCCATTGTTGAACTTTATGTCAAACAAGTTTACTCCCTCTAGCTTCTTGAATTTGACTCCAGCCTCTTGAAGCTCCGTGGCACTAGGTATCGAATTCCACTGTTCAACATTCCCACTTGTACTGCTTTGTACAGGTCGAGTGACAAAATTATATGCCAAAGCAAGTAGATGCGAAATGTTTTGGTCACCTACTTGATTCCCAACGTTATGTGCCGAAGCACGAAAAACATGCTGATTGTTTTGGAGCAATACAAGAAATTCTGACCTAGGTCGTACACATACTAATATCAAGCGTTCGGAAGCGCGCTGGAAATTATAAATAAAGTCGGCAACCTGAGTCATCTCCATCAATTTAGTGAGAAGAAATAGTGGAAGTTGGTTTTCGAATAGCAGTACATCACACAGTACTTTATCGGCCATCCAATCAAATTGGAAGATTGGGTCACATTCATCTCCTAGCTCCTCATTTTCCCACTTGCGAAACAGCTCAATGATGAAACACCCATCAAGTAGCATCATTTCTACAAACTCATCCCTGGTTAGGCTAATGGGTTCTGCATAGCATCTTCGAGCTCTTCCTTCCATTTCTCTCATTGCCTTAATGTATCTTTCCACACTTCTTTCATTTCTCCTTTGAAGAAGTTGTTGTAAATACAACAATTTGTTATCTTCCATCTGCTTCAAATCATCCTTGCCGCGGTGGTAAGGACCGATGGCAACCAGTTCAGGTTCGTATGCTTTCTCATTTACCTTGCGTAACCGGCTATTCACTTTAAATATACAACACTCCGTATCCCTTGGAGTCAACCCAGCAAGCTTTCCATCAATACGATGGGCGAGAAGATCAACTCCATCAGCAGCGCTTATGTTCTAAACAAATTGTACAAGTCACAAATCTGTTCCAAATACTTTGCACAAAACCAATCACTAACTTTAATGAATTTCAAGCTGACAATTACATATCCATCTACTAATTAATAAAATCAATGTGTTGAAGCCCAATTTCACCTAACAGTCTGTTTAGTTTTTTCTTTCCTTTCTTTCCCTTCTCTTGCTTACACAACTAGCTAGGCTGCTGAATATTTCGATCCCATTGGCATTTACATTCACTTAGGTTCCATTTTCAAAGCATTATCTTAGAGCCACTATTATTTTATTTTATAGCTAATTAGTAATAGGGTTGTAGGCTGTTAGCCTGTAGCAACATATTTATTTCACTTTCACTTTCCTGGGGTGATGGGATAGGAATATACATGATCCTATTTCCTTCAAACTTCTTATTTCAATTACAACAAGCTGTTTCTATTGTTTAGCAAGGTTGAAAATTAAAATAAAAAATAAAGAAAATTCTAGAAGTGGATGGCGGGTGCTAGGGTCGATGCAGCACCAGTATGAATATTAATCATGCATGATTTTAAGTGGAAATGGAGAGTGAAACTCAATATGAGAACTTTTTTTTTTTTTTTTTGGAACCTCAATATGAGAACTTAAGACTTTATAAAGGATAAAAAATGTAATAAACAGGAGTTGACGGTAACATATTGAACAGATTAATATAGTCAGTGGATTCAAGTGTAAAAGAATCATATTAAATTAGTGAAGATTCTACACATACTTCTTCAAGCTCTATTTGTTTGATGTATCATGTCTATACACACTAGATTAAAAGAATGAAAAACTTTATTTAATTGCCCTAAACTTTCAACACTTTTCTAATCATACTCATCAAATTTACAATACTCTCAATTTATTATATCTAAATTTAAAAAGTTTGCTTTGGAAAGTCAAAAAACAGAAAACTTTCTAAATATTTTACCAGGTTAGAGAAGAGAAAAATCCCAAAAGAAAGAAAAGAGAAGCGACGTAATGGAACTTACTTATTAGCTCTTTGAAAAATCACTGTAGGTCCCCTCTGCAGATTGCTTCTTTAGCTTCAATGGAAAACACAAAGAATAGACCACAAAAATGATGAGCACCAAGAGCAAGTGGTTGACTTGAGGGAGAGGTCCTAAACCACATGAAAATTCTTATGCCGACAAGTCGCCAAAGAAATGTTGACTTAGACGCAGCCTCAATATGCTCGGCCTAGTCAGCACTGTGCAATCCCCAGTTGCCCAAATGAAGCCCATATCAATGATGAATGAAGCCCACGACACAAATTTGGACAGAAACTATAAAGGAAAAATAAAAAACTCTCTCTCAAAATAAACAAGCTGTCCATTTTTTTATTTATTTTAAGCGTCTGAATCTGTGTACAGTTTGCTTCAAACAAAAAACATAATTACAAAGACAAAGAAATATGGGTCATAGGCCCATGGACCATGGTATGAAATCTTTATTATATACTCTTGGGCAGCCATGACCCAAAAGAGTCTCGTGGGCCAATTAAGCTATCATAATACCACCAATTATAATTGTTCTGAGAGAACAATGTCATTTCACAAATGGGCATCACCGTATCAGCTTAATTTATTTAATCAAATTTGTTGTTATTATAATCCAATTCTGCCTGCTCCAAAAATAAGCTTTAAAACATTATATTATTCTGATTTTTTTTTTTTTTTTTAAAGTAATGTTATTATTTACACATATTTATCACATTCATGTTACAGCGATTGACATGACATGTTTTAGGTGGCTGACATGAGAAGCTACTTAAAACACATTTCGTCAATCGGTTTAAAGAGTATTATTACTCCTTATTATATTCCCACCTCCTATATCAATATCCTCAAGTTTTAGAACAATGCTAATTTCCATACTTATTTATCACACTTATTCTAACTAAGCTGACGTGACTTGTTTTTTAAGTAGCTTCTCATCTCAATCATTGATAAAAAAAAATTGTCACTTAAAACACTTTGCATCCGTCGATGTAAAATAAATGTAATAAATGAATATGAAGAATATCATTACTCAATATTTTCGGTGGCATATAAATTTCTTCTCATTATTTTTAAATTAAGTTATTAAATTTTTGTTATATTAATATTAATAAGGAAACAAGCAAAGTGGCACTGGGTATCGAATTACAGTACTCTTCCTCATCTACAATATTCACACCTCTCCCATTTTCTACAACATTCTAGGACATTTGGAGTCAACCCAACAAGCTTTTCATGAATACGAATGGAGACATGATCAGCTCCATCAACAAGCATTATATTCCGAAAGAAACACTATATTGCAGAAAACCTGTCATAAATGATCTTACTCTTTCAAGGATTGTATGTATTCAATATATGCAACTCTTCAATTGCAATTATATCTATAAAAGAATGCATTGGTGCAAGGTTTTGGAATTCTATTGCTCACAAGAGATCAAACACCCACATAAAAGAAATCACCATTTTCAGATAAACCATGATCGGTTACTTTAATTACTTTGGTCAGTCAAAAAACACAGAAAAACTTTCTAAATATTTTACTGCGTTAGAGAAGAGAGAAATCCCAAAGAAAGAAAAGAGAAGAAACTTAATGGAACTTACTTACCTCTTTGAAAACTCACGTACAGTAGGTCGCCTTTGCAGCTTGCTTCTTTAGCTTCAATGGAAAACACAAAGAATAGACCACAGAAATGTTGAGTACCAAGAGCAAGTGAAAATTCTTATGCCACCAAGTCGCCAAAGAAATGTTGACTTAGGGTCCGTTTGGGAGTGCGTTTTAAAAAAAATAATTTGCGTTTTTAAACTAAATCATAATTTTGGAGTGTTTAAGATTGTCATTTTAAAAGCGTAAATTTTAAAATCGTGAAAAAATTCACGATTTTTATAAGCTGACTAGGGGGTGCTTATTTGAAAAAGTGTCAATTTGAACAAAAAAACACGATTTCTCTTAAAACAATATTTGGCACAATATTTACCTATTTGGCTATAAAACCGCAATTATATGCTAATGTTATCCAAACACTCAATTGATAAAAAAAGTACTTCTTAACATGTTTTACTAAATGCTTACGCGATTTTAAAAAGTAGCGATTTCAAAAACGCAATTTTTAAAATCGTACTTATTGAAATCGCACTCCCAAATAATCCCTTAATTTGCTCGGCCTAGTCAACACTGTGCACCCTCCCAGTTGCCCAAATGAAGCCCATATCAATAATAAATGAAAGCCCACGAGACAAATTTGGACAGAAATTATAAAGGAAAAATCAAAAGCTCTCTCAAAATAAACAAGCTGTCCTTTTTCTTTTTTCTTTTTTTTTTTTTTTTTTCCTAAAGAGACTGAATCTGTGTACAGTTTGCTTGAAACAGAAAAGATAACTCCAAAGATAAAGAAATATGGGTCATAGGCCCATGGACCTTGGTATGAAATCTTTATTATATACTCTTGGGCTGTTGGGCAGCCATCACCCAAAAGAGTCTCGTGGGCCAAGCTATACTATACCACCATTTATAATTGTTCTGAGAGAAGAATGAAATTTCACAAATGGGTATCAACCTATCAGTTTAATTTAATTTAATTTGAAAAGAAAGTTATACCGGCAGGTAGTCTGTTTGCTTTGGAAAATTACAAAGTAAGCCTTTTTTGGGATTGTATTGCTCTGTTCTCTGTATTGAGCTCGGTATTCTATGTGCTCATCAACATTTATTGTTGACTCGAATAAACTATCTATTGTTGCTACTGTACATTTATGTTATTTTCTACTCACATAAGCGAATGTTGATTTGACTTCGTGAATAAGTTTCTGCCTATTTCTTGTTGGCTAAACTTCTGCCAAGAATATGCCATCATCTATGAGACTGATAGTACATAATTTTTTTTTTTTTTTTTTTTAATTTGTAACATGGAATTTAACCATTGTGCTTCTTTGTGTCCAAGCTGCATTCTTGCCTGACACATGTTGCCACAGCTCCTCTGTTGGGGCATGTATTTGCTTCATATTTCCCTGTGAATGCATTTTAAAAATGGTTTTGTGATTTTAATTCTTCCACTGAGGAGAGGGGTGGTTGCGCGATCACCTTTATCTTGTTGAAGCAGTAGTGCAGCCACCTTTATCTAGTTTGAGTGGTTGTGTGGTGGCCCTTCGCATCCACCCTTCTCCTTTAGGGTTGGTTGTGCTACCACCTCTTTCTATTTATTTTTAAAAAAAATAATAAGTCAGCCTCCAAACCTAAAAAGATAAGCACATGTTTTCTCAAAATACACCTATAAAAAGGTGTTATAAGCGTTTTGAACAAAATCTTTGTGTTTTAAGAAGTAAATCCTTTGTTAATTGTTTTAAAAAGTGTGTTTTCTTTTTGAAAACAGAAAAACAGTTTTTGAAGAGTAAAACAAACACAGCCATTAATTACTCATAATGTATGCCATCTTGTTCTCTCTTTTCATAGCCAATCAAAGAACTCTTTTCCTCTATGTAGATTCAAGAGAACATGAAAGCTGTTGATCTCATCCCTCTACTGACTCCTGCTGTGATGGAGAAGATTGAGGCTGTTGTTCAAAGCAAGCCAAAGCGCCCAGATTCATATAGGTGAAACAATGTATTTAGCTGTCACTGCCTGGTGCTTAGTCATTTCTTGTTTCTCTGAACTACTACTTATGGGATTTCATGTGTACCTGCTACTTTATCTTTCATTATCATTTTTTTTCTCCCCTTTTGGTTTCTTGTTTTAGGGACATGGGGAGAGATTTGTGTATGAAGGTCAATTCTAGTGAAACAAACAAATCTGTTTGATTTGCTTACTTTAAATATGATTTTTTTGAGTATTTGCGTTAGGTTAGATCTCATTTAAGGTTAATTCCCAACAAGGCTATAAAAAATAATCAAGGGAAATATTGATAGAGGAATGGGCCCAAAAGGGCGAGGCCGGTTTCATCGATTCTTGAATTTGTCTTTCTCACTCCTTTTATTTTATTGGTCAATACGAGAAGTGATTTCTATTAAACTCCTCATTTGGGGGGGAGTGGAGGTTTAATTAAAGAAGGAAATTGATCATTTCTCTACCCTATAAATTTATGCAATTTCTATCATTCTATGTAGCCTAAGATTGAGGGTAAAGTGAATTATGAATTTTGGTATGTTCTTTACAATTTCTATATTATTGATTTATTGTTAAAATAATAATTTAAGATTTAACTATTAAAAAAAAAGAAGAAGATGAATTTAATGAATTTATATATACCAATTTACACATCCTTGTTAAAAACTTCAACACACACCAAAGAAAAAAGAAGAAAGAAGAAACATGCTCCTAGCTAGCATGTTTGTGTTCATATATATGGTTCCAAATGATAGAAAGCCACAAAAAAAAAAAAAAAAAGTGTAAAAAAAAAAAAAAATAAATAAATCTAGCGACCCTCTAATTATGAACAAATTGCAATTATCAGATTCATGAATGAGAGTTTCATTTGGAAATCGAAAATAAGCCAACAATTCCATTGATGCGTAGAACATTAGTTCAAACCCATAAGCAACCTCTAATAAGGTAGTTCCCAAGACAATAACCATTTGAATACAACAAAGATGACTCTAGCTCAGCAGAAAGATTTCCTGAGGAGCGATTTAAGTCATTGAATTTACTAAAACATTATTTCAAAATTATGTAATATGAACTAATTATGGGATCAAAATAACATGTACTTGTTACTTTTTGGAAACAATGTAAGAAAGAATGGAAAATATGGCCTGTGTTAAAGCAAGCAGGAGCAAAAAGGCAGCTGCAATTAATGAAATCAATGCCCAAGGACTGTTGAAATAGTTGCGCCTCAATTCTGCTCTCCGCACATTCCAAGGTCTGCTGCAATGTTTGTCCACATCTTTGAGAATTTGAGTATAACATAAGTTGCTTATACGGACATTGTGACCAATCTTATTAAACATGGTGGAGACAGCTTCATCATCACCCAACCAATTGTCAATAATTCCTCGTCGACGAAGCAATTCAACATCCTTTGGAGAGTTGATGAGAGTATCCATGAAGTTCATATATTCTGTGAAGTATTTAGGATTCTCATTTCGACTATATTGCTCATACGCAACCAAATTTCGGAACATACATTCTGTTTCATCAACTATTTTCAAAAATGGAATTTCCATGACCCCATTGTTGAACTTTATGTCTAACAAGCCATCCGTTTCAAGCTTACAGAATTCGACTCCAGCCTCTTGAAGCTCTGTGGCACTACGCATCGACTTCCACCCTTCAGCATTCCCACCTGTACCGATTCCGACTTGTGGTGGAGTAGTGACAGATTTATGTGCCAAAGCAAGTAGATGCCCCATGTTTTGGGCATCTACTTGATGCCCACTTCTAAGTGCGGAAGCAATTCGATCAAGCCCAGAGATTTGGGTCGATTCATGACTTGATTCTGGTTGGTCTTCCCTTTGTAATATTAAATTTCTGGAAAGGATTATGAAATCAGAAAAAATGTTGTCATCCTGGTTGGGAACGTGAGTCATCTCGAACAATTTAGTGAGAACAAATAATGGAAGTTGGTTTTCGAATAGCAGTACATCACACCATAACGCAGTGAGCATCAAATCCAATTGGAAGATTGGGTCACATTCATCTCTTAGCTCCTCCTCTGCCCACTTGCGAAACAGCTCAATGATGAAACACCCATCAAGTAGCATCATTTCTACAAACTCATCGGTGGTTAGGCTAATGGGTTCTGCATAGTATCTTCGAGCTCTTCCTTCCAATTCTCTCATGGCCTTACTGTATCTTTCCACACTTTTTTCATTTCTCCTTTGAAGAAGTTGTTGTAAATACAACAATTTGTGATCTTCCATCTGCTTCAAGTTGTCCTTGCCGTGGTGGTAAGGACCAATGGCAAGCAGTTGAGGTTCGTATGCTTTCTCATTTACCTTGCGTAACTGGGTATGCACTTTAAATATACAACACTCCGGATCATTTGGAGTACAACCAGCAAGCTTTTCATCAATACGAATGGAGACAAGATCAACTCCATCAACATTGCTCATGTTCTAAACAAATTGTACAAGTCAGATCTATTCCAAATAGTTTGCACAAAACCAATCACTAACTTTAATGAATTTCAAGCTCACAATTACGTAAATATCCATCTACTAGTCTGTTTGGTTTTTTCTTTCCTTTCTTTCCCTTCTCTTGCTTACACAACTAGCTAGGCTGCTGAAGATTTTGATCTCATTGGCATTTACATTCACTTAGGTTCCATTTTCAAAGCATTATCTTAGACCGACTATTATTTTATTTTACAGCTAATTAGTAATAGGGTTGTAGCAACTTATTTATTTCACTTTCACTTTCCTGGTGATGGGATAGGAAGATACATGATCCTATTTCCTTCAAACTTCTTACTTCAATTACATTAACATAAAACGACAAGTTGTTTCTATTGTTTAGCAAGGTTGAAAAATAAAATATAAAATATAAAATAAATAAAATGCTAGAAGTTGATGGCGGGTGCTATGATGCAGCACCAATATGAATATAAATCACGATTTCCATTGGAAATGGAGGGTGAAACTCAATATGAGAACTTTTTTTTTTTTTTGAACCTCAATATGAGGACTTAAGACTTTTTAAAGGATCCAAAATGTAATAAACAAGAGTTGAGAGTAACATATTGAACAGATTAATATGGTCAATAGATTAAAGAGTAAAATAATCATATTAGTGATTCTCTTACATTTTAAGTTAGACTCCATTTGTTTCGATATAACAAGTCAATGCCCAACATATCAATATGCACACTAGCTATATTAAAAGAAGGAAAAATTTCACTTAACTCTAGAAAACTTTCGGCCCTTTTGCAATTTTTAAAACACTTAATTTAGTATATCGAACTTAAAAAAATTTGCAATGTCACCTCTGCGTTAGTTTTTATTTTATTTATTTTTTATTTTTTATTTTTTTGTCAATCCTAACCGAGCTTGCTAAATACCCAAAATGCCCCTGTTTAAAAATTAATTAATTTTTTTTTTTTTTTAAAAAAAAAACAAATTGCTGCTTGGCTGCCGTGGGTTCCATTCCTTTTTTCCTAGAATTTTAAATTATTTAAATAATTTTTAAATAAAGGGTATAAGGGACATTTCACCTATAATGTCCCTTATATATACTCCATATGATTTAACCCCAAACCCTAACAGTATGAATAACATTACAAATTTTTTAAAGTTTAACATACTACATTAGAGTTTTTAAAGTTTAGGAAATGATTACAAAAACGCTGAAAGTTCAGATAAAATAAGTAAAGTTTTCCCTCAAAAGAATTATATTAGTGAATATTATACACATACTTCCTCGAGGAAGTTAAGTCAGTCTCCATTTTAAATTTAGGCTTAGTTTGTTTCAACATAAAATCTTTTTTTAAAATATTTTTTCATATTATCCAATGTTTAGCATGAATAAAAAATAGGAAAAAACATATACTTTAACCTTCCGAACTATCACTCTTTTTGTACTAATGCCTCCAAACTTTAAAAATGACATCAAGGTTCCACATACTATCATTGCATGTCAATCTAGACACTTTACAAGGAGCTTATTGCAAATAATTTTGAGTATTATGTGAGTTTTTGGTGTTATGGAATATTTGTTAATATGTTTTTTGAAGACAAAACAAATAAGTGAAGGAAAAAAAAAAAATTATCAAAGGAAGTGAAGTTTTTATAGATACACGTACATGATCCAAACACTTTTATTTTTGGTATTCTTTTTATGCATACATAGATAAGGAGGTCTAAGTAAAATCTGTTCTTCTTTTTCTTAAGATCATCATCAAGTGATGGAGCCAATACTGTTGCCGGACATGGTAGCTGGGTACCATTTTGACAAATTCAAATTACAGAACATGATAGGTAGAAAAAAGAAATCGTCTACAATATTTTAGCATGTTAGAGAAGGAAAACAAATCGAAAAAAAAAAAAAAAAAAAAAAACGGAGGAAGAGTAATGGAACTCACTTAATTTGTGTAAAGACTTGACTGTAGATGGGCTCTGCAGATTGTTTCTTGGCTTTTAATCAAAACGCTAAAGCATAGAATTAACACAAGACGGATGACGACTATAGTGGCTCTTATAAGGAACTAGCTTTGCTATCTGCATCAGCATGTGACGCATGTCTGAGAACACCTACGTTGTTGCTTACCCGGTTTTAATTACTCGATAACCAAACATGCATGTCCCACACACCCTTTTTCCTACTGAAAAAATTTCGTCCTTATGACTACTTTCATTGTCTACTTAATTATTGATAGAGAAATTACAATAAGAAAAAAAAAAAAAAACGAAAAAAATTATTTTTTCTCTTATCTTTCGCTCATTTGAATATAGGGAATGAGTTAATTCATAATTGAATTTGCGTAGGACTCACATAATTTCACAAATTCAATAATAAATTTATTAGATTTGTAAAGTAGATAGTTGAAAGATTATTGAAAAAATTATGTGCAGCATGTCTCTAAGGAAAAATAAGGTGTTTTAAGAGCATTCACAATAAGTAGTCCTTCATAATTTTTTTAGAATTTAATTCTAAAAGTCTACTTTAATTAATTTAACTAACCACTTTTCAAAACCACTAAACATTAAACTCTCTAATTATTTCTCTACTTTAACTAAGTATTTTATTTTATTGATGGAACTAACTTTTGGACTCTTTGCAAAAATAAATGACTTTTACTTTTGGATTCTTTGCATGTAGAGAACAAGAGTTAAATTTAACATTGAGTAGAAAATTTGTTAAATAGTGTATTTTGTGAATTTTATTAAAATTTTAGAGAAAAGCTTGAAGTATAAAGTTCATTGTGAATACTATAAGTACACTAAATACATTGGGAGTCAAACTAATTAGTTCACACTGTTAGAGTATATATATTATGGGATTTGATTTAAGTTATAATTGAATGTATTCAAATTATGAGATATAGTTTTATTGTATTTGATTTGAAATTCTATTTAATTGTCTTTATTTTTCTATTTAATTATCTTTTCTTTCATTTCAGAACTAGTGGCAAATGCCAGTACTGGGCACCCTTTCCTTTTTTCTTCCGCCATTAAAAAATATATATATACATCTGTTGAAGCAAGTTCCTATTTTTGTTGTTGTCCTAATTCCTTCGTGGTATTGGTATTTGAATTTATGTTTGTTGCCTTACCTTCAACTTGGTATAGGCTTCGTATATATATAAGTTGAACAGTTTACAAGATAAGATATCTAAATACAATTGAAATATTTGAATGTAATTTATCTACAATTTGAATGTAAATTATCTACAATGTTATCTTGTATTTGAACTTGTTATTTGATCATGAGATATATCTTGAATATCTTGAATGGTCTTCTTATCCAAGAGATGTATATCTCTAATAGTCCCATATGTTTCTTTCATATTAAATTGCCAAACGCTAGTGTGTGTGAGTAGGAGATAAGCTTTTCTCCAACCATATATATATATATATATATATATATATTGAAGCAAGTACCAAAAATTTGTTGTTGTCCTAATTCCTTTTCGGTCCCATATGTTTCTTTCCTATTGAATTACCAAACGCTGGTCGGTGTGAGTTGGAGATAAGCTTTTCTCCAACCCACACCACCCGATTTCTGCACTACCCAGAAAATATATTGTGAGTTGGAGATAAGCTTTTCTCCAACCATATATATATATATATGTTGAAGAAGTTCTTATTTTTGTTGTTGTCCTAATTCCTTCTCGATCCCAGATGTTTCTTTCGTATTGAATTGGCAAACGCCGGTGTGTGTGAGTTGGAGATACGCTTTTCTCCAACCCACACCGCACGATTTCTGCACTACCCAGAAAATATATTGTGAGTTGGAGATAAGCTTTTCTCCAACCATATATATATATATGTTGAAGAAGTTCCTATTTTTGTTGTTGTCCTAATTCCTTCTCGATCCCATATGTTTCTTTCGTATTGAATTGCCAAACGCCGGTGTGTGTGAGTTGGAGATAAGCTTTTCTCCAACCCACACCACACGATTTCTGCACTACCCAGAAAATATATTGTGAGTTGGAGATAAGCTTTTCTCCAACCCACACCACACAATTTGAGCACTACCCAAAAAATATCCTTGTCCTCGCCGGCAACCACCCAGCTTCCTCTCCTAGAACTTCCTTGAACTTTGTCTTCAACTGAGGCACGGCCAAATTCCCGTCATGATATCTTTGAAGCAGGGCAGGCCCAATGTATTTGGGCCTTAGGCAAAACATTAAAATTTAGCCTTATTTTTTTAATATTTAGATATTAATTAAATAATATTTATTTTAATATAGCAGGAGATTTTTACCTAATAAGTACCGATTCCGTACTTAGTGATTTTTTGTTTGAAACTAAAATTACCATTTTGTCTTTACTCTTTATTTATTTATTTTTTTTGACATGTCCGCACAAGAGGGGGGAGGGGGATTCGAACTAGTGACATCCACTTCATTAAGTGTGGTCCCAGCCGATTGAACTACCTCTTGAACATTTTAACCTTTTGTAAGGGGCTGAATTTCTGCAAAATAACCACAACAAACAAGTCTGTGGGATTCTCAGATTTTTTTTTTTTTTTTCATTTTTATTTTATAGAGGGCCTCAATATTATAAACAAATCATTTTTTTTTAAAAAAAACATGTTGACTGTTGAGGGCCTCATGGCCGTTATGTAGAAGGCCTCCATATTATAAAAAATAATAATATTGTTTTTTTAAAGCATATTGAAGGCTTCAAGAAAGCATGTTGGGGTCTTAATATTATAAACAAATAATAATATTTTTCTTAAAGCATATTGAGGGTTTTTATGCAAATTTTTTTGGCCTTATTAAAAAATATTTTGGGCCTTAAAAAATTTCTTCTTTGGGCCTTAAAAATCTGAGACTCTAAACACGGCCTAACTCGCCTAACAGTTGAGACGGCCTTGCTTTGAGGGTTAGGCTCTTCTCTGAAGGATATATGGAACGGTATGGGTTTTGTATGAAAGTGTGAATACGCTCCATTATGTCTTGGCCCTGACTGTGAAAGACATGGTCAGTCACTGGCTAATCAAGTGCTTGAGTCCTTCGCCATCCATCTTACATATCATATTTATTCTATTTTGATGTAAAAACAAAAAAGAACGGAAGAACACCAAGAAAAGAAAAATAAAAAATAGAGGTTTTGGTTTGTTGTGCAGGACAGCAGGAGACACAGGATATCAGGATCCACTCCAATTATGACTAATTGGAGAAATCTCATTTTTTTAAGATCCTAGCCATCCAAAATATTCAAGGGTCTAAAAATATTTAGGAGCACAAAACTCAAAAACAAACCTAATACACCTGATTATAAATAATAAAAACATTTATTTATTTAAAAAAAAAACAATTGAAGGAGAAGCCACCCCATGAGGCAGCTCGCCGCCGCGGGCCATCCCATGGCCAAGGGATGGCCTCACGCCACCCCCAGATCTGCTAGGGGTGGTTGTGGCCTTACGCCACCTACAGAAGGCCATGGGATGGCCACCTACAGAAGGCCATGGGATGGCCACCTCCAGCTCTCCATGGGGTGGCCGTGTGGCCACCCCCATCAGATCTGGGGGTGGCGTGCGGCCACCCCATGGCCAAGGGGTGGCCTTGCGCCACCTGCAGAAGCCCATGTGGTGGCTGTGCGACCACCCTTGGCAAATCGATCTGGGGGTGGCGGCGGAAGGCCTAGGGTGACTGCGCGGCCACCCCATGGCCTTCTAGGGTGGTGCAAAGCCACCCCCAGATGGGCGGCTCTGGGCGGAGCCGCCCCTTATTTTTTTTTTCATTTTGTTTTAAAATAATTAATTAACTAATTAATTTTTTACTTTAAATTTGGTATAAAATTCTGTGCGGTTGTGTTTGTGTTTGAGTTTTGAGATTGAAATATTTTGAACCCTTAGATTTATCTAAGGACTGAGATTAGAGAAAATGAGATTCTCATTTTCCCCTCAATTGGAGGGGATCCTGATCCGGAGACCCAAGGTTTACTCCGAAAGTTGTGTGCTCAGAAACATACGAGGCGTAGAGGGAAAAAAAAAAAAAAACCCAAAAGGAATATGCTTGGTCCAATTAGCCTCATCTTTTGGTCATTTGTTTGCTCAATTTTATTTCGACCTTTGTGGTATTGATTAAAATTTAGCCATATTTTAGCCCATAGTCAGCTCGTCTTTCAACCCTTTATTGGCATAATTTATGGCATTTATAATATTATTTAAAACACGAGCTCATTTTAGCCTATGCTCAGCTCTCATTTAAAGCCTATAATTGGCTTCATTTTTGGCTCGTTTGTTGGCTTTTATTTTGGCCCATAATTGGCCTCTTTTGGGGCATGGCTTTGCTTCATATTTCCTTATGAATGCATTTTAAAAATGGTTTTGTGATTTTAAGGCCGCGTTTGTTAAACTTTTCAATAACTTTTTTTTTTTTAAAAAAAAAACACACTTTTTTTAAAACAATTAACGAAGGATTTACTTCTTAAAACACAAGGTTTTTTTCAAAAACAAAATACAAAACACTTTCGAAATACCTTTTTATAGGTGTATTTTGAGAAAACATGGTTATCTTTTTAGGTTTGGAGGCTGACTTATCATTTCTTAAAAATAAATAAATAAAATAAAATAAAATAAGATAGATAGAGGTGACAGCACAACCAACCCTAATGAAGAGGGTGGACGCGAAGGGCCGCCACACAACCACCCCAACTAAATAAAGGTGGCTGCACTACCACTCAACAAGAGAGGTGATCGCACTACCACCCCTCTCCTCAGTGGAAGAATTACGTCTTGTTTGGATGTTGGAAGTTGACAATCTTTTTGCTTTGGATTGGGGTCTAAGCCTATGCCCTCTTTGCATACAAAACTTCATCCTATATATCTTCTTTTTGGGTTTTGGTTAGGATAATTAACTTGGGAAGTTTCTGACAGATCTGCTACCAAATGCCAATATCTTCAAATAAAATCGAGTAAAATTCAGTAGAAAAATTAGAAGTCCTTTACATGCATGTTGATGAAGGTCAATTCTAGTGAAACATACAAATCAGTTGTTTGATGTGCTTACGTTAAATATGATATTGTTAAGTATTTTCATTAGGTTAGATCTCATTTAATTAAGGTTAATCCCAACAAGACTATAAAATCAAGGGAAATATTGATGCCGTCAAAAAAAAAGGGAAATATTGATTGGGGTATTTTGATCTTATTTACCAAGAAGAGGGTAATCTATTAATTAATAAACAAGCAGTCTCAAAGTCATATGACCAATATTTTAGTGGAAGAGGAAGGGCGAGGGTTGTTTCTCCGATGTGACAATGGTTCCTTTTCACAGGCCTATTTTCTTGATAGGTGTATGGATAGGAAAGTCTATGAGATACACCCCATTGACTTAGCAATGCTTCCAAATGATAGACAGCCACAATAAAAAAAAAATTATGAACAAATTGCAATATCAGATTCATGAATGAGAGAAAGTTTCGTTTGGAAATCGAAAATAAGCCGGCAGTTCCGTTGATGCGTAGAACATTATTACAAACCCATAATAAGCAACTTCTAATAAGGTGATTCCCATGACAGAATTCACCACTGGTTCAGCCGTAGTTTGAAGATAATTTATATGTGGTTAGCCATGTACTAGGGAGTGAGTTCAAAACCCCAAATAGGAATTACGAAATGGGAATCACTCACTCTTGATTAGTATTAGTCACCTTGGGTCCTATTAATATCTTGGTGAGACTGGATCAGGTTATGACTTAATTGATCTTGAGTGAGCGTATGTAGGGGTGCAAAGGCGGTTACGGTTAGCGGTTAGTGGCAATAACCGTTAACCGTAACCGCCTTAGCGGTTAGTTGATTTTACTAACCGCAACCGCTAACCGCCTAGCGGTTAACGGTTAGCGGTTAACAGCCGGTTAGCGGTTAGTGAAATAGATAACCGCCCGCTAACCGCTTTTTTAAAATTAGGCCTTTTTTTGGGCTTTTTGGGCTTTCTTTAGGGCCTTTTGGGCTTTTTTTTACCCTCACTTTTTTTTCTTCTATTTTTAATATATTCTTGGGCCCAATTGCTATAAAAAGAGCCCATATTGAAAAATCAAAAATATTTGACCCAAAATTTACATTTACTTGTACTTTAAAAAAATTTCCTTAAATATTAAATCATAACCGGTTAATTATTTAAATTCTTATCATATTTACTTATAATCTTTTTTCTTTGAATTGAACTTAATATATAATGGTAAATGGTAATGTTCAAACTCCTAAATCCTAGATTCCTAAAGTATCTAATAATGCTTTAATTAAATTGTAGACTTGTAGTTATAAGTAATATATCGTTTAATTTAATTGAATCAATTGTGATTATCATTGTACATGAATCATATGATTAACTTGTAGACTTATGACTTATGAGTTATGTCATATTATATATGTATTATTTATTATTATATAATCATATGATTTAATGATCAAATCATCATTTGATATAATCATATCAATTATAATGATAATACATTAATACTTAAATTGTGTTTATAAGTAACACATTGGTCATTGTTTAATTCAATGTCAATTACTTAATTTGATATTATATGAATCATATCATCATTGTACATTAATAATATGATTCACTTGAAGTCTTGAATAAAGTATTTGAATTGTCATTGAATCATATGATTAAGTATTGATATTATACATTGATATTATTCATATACATATGTAGACTTATATAGACTTATAACATATATAGACTTATAAGTTTATAACATATATTGGAAATAAGTCTCTAGATATTTAATTGTTGTATTAGTATGAATTGATATACTTATGAGTTATGTCATATTATATATGTATAATTTGTTATTATATAATCAAATGACTTAATGATCAATTTCATATGATATAATCATATAAATTATAGTGATAATATATTAATACTCAAATTGTGATTTAATTATTTTTTTAAAAAAATTGTAATTTAATGATCAAGTGATTATATGATATAATCATATAAATTATAGTGATAATATATTAATACTCAAATTGTGATTTAATTATTTTTAAAAAAAATTGTGATTTAATGATCAAGTGACTATGTTATATCTATAAATATTTTTATAATTATAATTATAAAAATATATTATATAAAAAGGCGGTTAGCGGTTAGCGGTTACGGTTAGTAGACCCAATAACCGCTAACCGCTAACCGCTAGGCGGTTAGGCGGTTAGCGGTTAATGCGGTTAGACGGTTAGATGGTTAGGTGGTTGGCGGTTATAGCGGTTAGCGGTTAGCGGGTGGTTTTTAACCGCCCGCCTTTGCACCCCTAAGCGTATGCGGTTCTTCGTCGTCTAGGGCCCCCCTAAGCAATTTTCAGTGGATAGGTGCTACTTTGGTCACGTCCAGGTAAAGTAACTGCGGAAAAGATCCACTGATCTTCATCTCAGTGCGCAGAGAAGATCTAAATCAATACAAATTACAAAAATAATCTATACTCAACTGCAACTACATATAGAGGCTGTGCACCACTAGTGCAAAGTGTCTAATATTAGTATAAATTTCTGCTAAATTAAGCACATCTCTTCGCTCAAGTCTTAAGTCAATAGTCAATGCCACTTATCTCTTCAGCCAAAAACTGCTGAAACCTTTTGTTAACCTCGATTGTACAGCACCCAATCGTCTTAACAATGCCTGAGCCATCGTCTTAACAATGCCTGAGCCATTCATCTTTGTCTCTTTATCTCTTTACTTTCTCTCATGCGTTTACTACCAATAGTTCCAAAAGCTTAAACTGACAGGAATAGGTAAATTTAATTACTTAATCGTTACTTTAACAATCTCCCTCATATGTGGGCTCAAACTCTCTGACCCAACACGTGAAATATTTAATTTAAATGAATTGACAGAATTAAGGTTCGATCCCAAGACCTTTGGCTCTGACCATACCATGTTAAACTACTATCTGTGATAAAAATTTAAGCTGATAGAGATACATTTAATCACTTAATCATTACTTTAACATTTATCATGATACATACAAGTTAGCAAACATATATCATAAACTTGCCATCACTAAAGTGACAAGTCCGGGCAAAATATTTCTTCATTAATTACTTTTTCCCCTTGAAAAATTCGTTTTAGACCCTAAGTTGCAATAATTCAGATTACCAACTTCAATAATTATTAAGTCAAACACCAGAGTTAATATCACTAAATTCATGAGCATAATTAACATAAAATAAAATAAACACAAGGATTTAGTGAGAAAGGTGTTGGGTCATGGATTAGCTTCATAAGGCCCAACGGGACCTGAACCCAAAACTCCGCGAGTATGCAGACTTGCCAAGGCCTCGGTTGGCTTAGCCCGATGAGATCTCGGACGCCCAGTCCGAGATATAACTCATGGGCCAAAATAGTTAAGGGCCGAAGGACAAGTTGGTCATTTTACCGTAGAGATGTATTCATATTATTCTAAGTCAGATCATCTATATCAATCAGGATGCGTATCAGCTATTAGTACCTAAGCTATGCATATGTGACCGAGTCCTACTTGAACACCCAGACCTAGCGTCACACGGAAGCTGTAACATTTATCCCGTGATCTTGGGGTACTAGGATTACGGAGCAGCTAACAAACCCCATCCCTCTCTCAAATATCTGCACGGCAGATATCAAGGGATAAGGCTCTGCGACGTATGGGAGATCAAACTCCTTTCATGCCTATAAATACAAGTCATTTATCAGTGTTAAGGTAATCGCAACTCTTGCTATCTCAGCTTTGTTGTTGCTTACATCTTTTCTCTCTCAAATCACTGACTTAGGCATCGAAATATCCCCGAGAGACCATCAGGGACTCTAATCCTATTGTTTGTTCCTATGTGAAAGCTTGACGCATCCTCGGACATCGTGATACCTCCCGGAGATTGTGCCACGTCCATCCTCGGAAAACTGTGCATCAACAAAAGGGAAAACATTTTGAAGAAAATTTTAAAAGTAAAACATCTAGCAAACAGCCCGTTCATGACCTCTCATCACCGTAGCTCCAAAAATTTTGACCTTATTCTATAAGAATTACCTTCACAAACAAATATTGTCCGTTGCAACCCATGACCCTGGTGGCTGAAGGATTTTCTATGGTTTAGTTGATGATAAACAAGGAGAGGAATAATCAAATCTCTAAAAAATGAAGTATTGCCTCTGTAACGCCTAGGAAAATAAGACACAAAAAATAATATTCTAGTTGTAGGTGGAGTGAGACTATCGTCGGTAAATTATTATTCTATATATATATATATATATATAAATTTTCGTTTTACATTGCTCGGCCTAGTCAACACTGTGCAATTCCCAGTTGTGTCAAATGCCTTAATTAATTAGAATTGTTATTATAATCCAATTCTGCCCACTCCAAAAATGAGCTTTAAAACAAAATAAAACATTATATTATTTCTGTTTTTTTAGGATAATGCTACTATTCACACATATATATTACATTCATATTATACCAATTGACATGACGTATTTTAAGTGGGTGACGTGTTTCAGCCACTTAAAACACGTCTCGTCATTAAGTTTGAAGAGTAGTATTACTCTTTTTTGTATTCCCACTTCCCATATCAATATCCTCTAGACGTTTCAGAGCAATGTTAATCTTCACATTTATTTATCACACTCATGGCATACCAATTGACATAATGTGTTTTAAGTGCCGGCTTCTCATCTCATCCATTAATTAAAAAAAATGCCACTTAAAACACTTTGCATTAGTGAATATAAAATAAGTGTAATAAATAGTGTAAATTTAGAAGTTAGTTAGCAGTTAGCCTCTCTATCGCTCTCTCTTTCTCTCTCTCTCTCCCTCTCAACACCCCCCCCCCCCGGAAACAAAACCCAAATCCAAACTCCATGTTCCTCTTTGACCACTGTAACAACCTTTGGAGCTTAATACCATGCACATACAAACATTTTCGCAAACAGGCTGCAGGTACCTTTCTCACCATTCCCTCTATTTTATCAATCTGGGTACATTTTATTTATATGAAAAATAACATTGTGACGTTCTTTGTTCTTTTTCTTTTTTCTGGTTTTTTCTTGGTGTGTGTGTTTTCGTTGCTATATTTATCCCAACAAGCCCATAAAATCAAGGGAAATATTGATAGACTGTCAAAAAAAAAAAAAAAAATGGAAATATATATATATATATATATATATATATATATATTTTGTAAGAAAAATGGAAATATATATTGATCTCATTTATCAAGCACTGAAGTGGGTAATCTATTAATTAATAAACAAGCAGTCTCAAAGGCATTTGACCAATATTTTAGTGGAAGAGGGGAATAGGCCAGAAGGGCGAGGGTTGTTAATTTGATGTGAAAATGGTTCCTTTTCACAGGCCTATTTTGTTGATCGGTGTGGACAGGAAAGTCTATGAGAAATATCAGAAACAACTCGTTTCTCCCGTGGACTGTTGGGCCGAGACTTGTTGGTAAACTTAGGCTCTAATACCAGTATTGGGTGGTTTTGGGCCTCTCTCAACCCCAAAAACTAGCTTAAGAGATGAAGTTTTCGCTCACACTTATAAACTCATTACCTGCCCTTTCTACAATCGATGTGAGATAACCCTAACAAAATACCTCATTCATTAAGCAATGGTTCCAAGTGATAGACAACCACCAAAAAAAAAAAAATTAGCCACCCTCTAATATTAATTATGAACAAATTGCAATATCAGATTCATGAATGAGAGAGAGTTTCAATTGAAAATCGAAAATAATGCAACAGTTCCATTGATGCGTAGAACATTAGTACAAACCCAGAATAAGCAACCTCTAATAAGGTGGTTCCCAACACAATAACCATTCGAATACTGTTGGCTGGATGTTCCAGCAAGATACTCTTTAATGGGCAGTAGATTAGAGATGGGAAACACAAGAAATAAGAGAAGAAAACCTGCTGCAGAATTTCTGCAGAAGATAAGTAAAGGCAAGGAAAAACAGAGAAAAACAGGGGAGAGGAAGAGCAATATTTCTGAAGCTTCTCTTTTTCTTCTATTTTTCTTCTTCTTCTTACGTTCCAATTTTTCTGCAGCTACACAATACAAAAGACAAGAGAAGCCTTTACAAAAGTAAGTTCTAGAACCACACGTGGCTTCACAACACACATTTCCACCTACTACAAACTAGAGTTTAGTAAAAACACAACCAAAGTAAACATTTAACTAAAATGACAAATTAATTTGTAACAAATACAACAAAGATGACTCTAGCTCAGCAGGAAGATTTCCTGAGGAGCCATTTAAGTCATTGAATTACTAATTAAACATTATTCCAAGACTATATATGTTATATGAAGAAAGGGAACAAAATAATCAGCTACCTGTTACTTTTTTGGAACAAAGTAAGAAAGAACGGAAAATATGGTCTGTGTTATAGTGAGTAGGACCAAAAAGGTAGCTGCAAGAACCGAAATCGATGCCCAAGGACTGTTGAAGTAGTTGTGCCTCAATTTTGCCATCCGCACATTCCAAGGTCTGCGGCGATGCTTGATCACTTCTCTGAAAATTTGAGCATAACACAAGTTGGATACCGTGACACAGTCCCCAAGCTTGTTAACCATGGTGGAGACAGCTTCATCATCACCCAACAAATTTTCAATAATTCCTCGTCGACGAAGTAATTCAACATCCTTTGGAGAGTTGATGAGATTATCCATGAAGTTCATATATTCTGTGAAGTATTTGGGATTCTTATTTTGACTGTATTACTCATACGCAATCAAATTTTGGAAGATAGATTCTGTTTGATCATCTATTTGCAAAAGTGGAATTTCCATTACCCCATTGTTGAACTTTATGTCAAAGAAGCCACCTGTCTCTAGCTTCTTGAATTTGACTCCAGCCTCTTGAAGCTCTGTGGCACTAGGTATCGTATTGCACTCTACAACATTCCCACCTGTACCGATTTCTACATATGGAGTGACAGATTTATGTGCCAAAGCAAGTAGATTCCCACTGTTATTTTCCAAAGCAAGTAGATGCTCAATGTTTTGGAGCGGTTCATCACCTAATTCTCCTCCCATTTTTAATGTTAAACGTCTGGAAAAGATCATGAAAAAAAGAATAAAGTTGTACTCCTCATTGGGAACCTGAGTCATCTCTATCAATCTAATGAGAACAAATAATGGAAGTTGGTTTTCGAATAGCACTACACCACGCCATAATTTATTGGCCATCCAATCCAATTGGAAGATTGGGTCACATTCATCTCTTAGCTCCTTCTCTTTTAACTTGCAATACAACTCAATGAAGAAACACCTATCAAGTAGCATCATTTCTACAAACTCATCCATGGTTAGGCTAATGGGTTCTGCATAGCATCTTTGAGCTCTTCCTTCCAATTCTCTCATGGCCGTAATGTATCTTTCCACACTGCTTTCGTTTCTCCTTTGAAGAATTAGTTTTAAATACCGCAATCTGTGCTCTTCCATCTGCCTCAAGCCATCCTTGCCGTGGTGGTAAGGACCGATGGCAAGTAATTGAGGTTCATATACCTTCTCATTTACGTTACGTAACTCGGTATGCACTCTAAATATACAACACTCCAGATCATTTGGAGTCAAGCCAGCAAGCTTTCCGTCAATACGATGGGAGAGAACATCAAATCCATTAACAGGCCTCATGTTCTAAACAAACTGTGCAAGTCTGATCTGTTCCAAATACTTTGCACAAAACCAATCACTAACGTTAATGAATTTCAAGCTGACAATTACAAGATATCCATCTACTAATTAATAAAGTCAATGTGTTGAAGCCCAATTTAACCTACCAGTCTGTTTAGTTTTTTCTTTCCTTATTTCCCTTATCTTGCTTACACAACTAGCTAGGCTGCTGAAGATTTCGATCTCATTGGCATTTACATTCACTTAGGTTCCATTTTCAAAGCATTATCTTAGAGCCACTATTATTTTATTTTATAGCTAATTAGTAATAGGGTTGTAGCAACATATTTATTCACTTTCACTTTCATGGTGATGGGATAGGAAGATACGTACATGATCCTATTTCCTTCAAACTTCTTACTTCAATTACATAATTACATAAAACGACAAGCTGTTTCTATAGTTTAGCAAGGTTGAAAAATAAAATATAAAATAAATAAAATGCTAGAAGTGGATGGGGGGTGATAGGATGCAGCACCGACATGAAAATATAAATCATGATTTTCAGAGGAAATGGAGGGTGAAACTCAATATGAGAACTTTAAAGGATCTTAAATGTAATAAACAGGAGTTGAGAGTAACATATTGAACAAATTAATATGGTCAGTAGATTAAAGAGTAAAAGAATCCTATTAGTGAAGATTCTACACATACTTCTTCGAAAAAGTGTGTTTCATCTACATTTTACTTAACCCTCCTTAAACTTTTAATGCTTTTGTAATCATATTCATAAACTTTAAAATACTCTCAATTTAGTGTGTCTAACTTCAAAAAGTTTGTAATGTCACCCTTCCTTTAAGGTTTGGGGTTAAATCATAGGAAGTATAGGTGAAATGTCCCTTATACCCTTGTATTTAAACATTAATTAAATAATTAAAAAATCGTGAGAAAAGAAAAACATGGAACCCTAACAGCCAAGGAGCATTTTTTTTAAAAAAAAAAAAATTTAAATAGGGGCATTTGGGTATTTTGGCGTTTGTTAAATCCTAACGGTAGGAGTGATATTGCAAACTTTTTTAAGTTGTATACACTAAATTAAAAGCTTTTAAAGTCTAGGGGATGATAACAAATGCATTGAAAGTTCAGATGGATTAAGTGAAGCTTTTCCTTAAAAGAATCATATTAGTGAAGATTATACACATACTTCCTTGAGGAAGCCAAGTCCATCTATATTTCAAATTTAGCCTGAGTTTGTTTCAACCTAAAATCATTTTTTCAAAAATATTTTTCATATTTTCCAATGTTTAGTATGAATAAAAAATAGGAAAAAATATATTTTAGCCTCCACTATTACTCATTTTGCAATTATGCTTTTAAACTTAAAAAAGTGACATCGAGGCTCCACAAACTACCATTGCGTGTCAAATTAGACACTTTTACATTTGTCTCCCAAAAATAACTTTGAAGTTATTAATAAATAAAATTTAAAAAATATTTTTTTAAAAAAAACCATTTGAAAAACAAAAAATTAAGGGGGCTAATATGAAAAGGGCTACCCCTTTTTGGTGTTTTTAGTTTTTTTTTTTGTTTGTTTAATTTTTTAATAATTTTTATTTTTTCAAACGGTTATTTTTAAATAAATTTAAGGGAATTTTGATGAGAAAAATGCAAAAATGTTTAATTTGACACACGATAGTAATATGAGAAGCCATAATGTCACTTTTTAAAGTTTATTTCACCATTCTGTTTGACAAGCATGTTAATCTGTGTCACTCTTATTCCCCTTTCCTTTCCATCTGAAGTGTGCAGTTGCTTTGATACCATGTTAAATAACTATGATACCATGTTAAATATATTGATGAATATATTTTTAAATAACTTTTAAAGCCTTAATGTCAATTTTTACTCTTATTCCCCTTTCCTTTCCATCTGCATTTGTACTAAATGGAAGAGACAAGTATTTATGCAGTTTCCTAACAAATATTCAGATATATCATTGCTTTTTAAAATGTTGAAAGAAAACTACCAGCCAAGTGCTCAACAGAGACAGTAGACCACAAAAATAAACAGGAATTTACAAAGCCAATTCATTTTTGTGCCTACAGATCGAAGATAAAATCTTTTCATCTGGTTTTGGAAGAGATGGAAGATAAAGTGGAATAAGAGTGACTCTATTGAGCATCCAATACCCCTTGATAGATAGAATATTGTTAGGAGAAATTTCATTTAACATCTTGAATTATCATTACTTTTGCAATGCCGTCTCTAAAGTTCGTTTTTTCTCAATTTAGTGTATCCATCTTTCAGTTGTTTGAAATCTATTCTTCCATTAACATTTTTTTCAAAATACCCCCATTTGTTTTAGAAACATACACCGAGCCTAAACTAATGTTGTCTTGGAATAAAAGATGTAATTTGTTTATTAATTCCTTATCTTGTATATTCTTGTATGTGCATACACCACAAAAAAAAACAAGGTTTAGCGACATGGTTAGGGCATTTTTGGCCAAAAAAACGTCCCTATTGATTTCGCAATGCTTGATTAGGAGCACTTGGGACACGTCAGTTTTTATGGCGACTAGAATTTAAGATTGAGACTTTTTTTACTAAAAAGCGCATCGAAAAGGGGACGTTTGGAACAAAGTACCCCTTTTTTTAAAGGGGGCACTTAGTTGTGAAAAAAGCCCCCTTTTTTAAATGGGGACGCTTCTTAGGCAAGCGCCCCCTTTTTTAAAAGGGGGCGCTTCCTAGGCAAGTGCCCCCGTTTTTAAATGGGGGCGCTTCCTAGGCAAGCACCCCCGTTTTGAAATGGGGGCGCTTCCTAATCAAGCGCCCCCTTTTTAGAATGAGGGCGCTTCCTGGGCAAGCGCCCCCTTTTTAGAATAAGGGCGCTTCCTGGGCAAACACCCCCTTTTTAAAAAGGGGTCGCTTGCCTAGGATGCGCCCCCTTTTTTAAAAGGGGGCGTTTGCCTAGGAAGCGCCCCCATTCTAAAAAGGGGGCGCTCAGGTGGGCAAGCGCCCCCTTTCATAAAAGGGGGCGCTTGTGTGTAAAGAGCCCCTATTTCTATATGGGAGCACTTCCACGCCGCGAAGTGCATCCAATAATTAATATATAGAGAAAATATTTTTTCCATGCAATCTATATATATTTTTTATTTTCTCCTAATATACAATACGCAATACAATATTGTATTGCATATTTTCTCCATAAATATTGGATTAATCCATAAATATTTTCTCCATTCATCAATCTCATACAATCTTATACATATATATCTCACAATACATATCTAATCCATATATACAATCTCATATCTCATAAGATATCTAAATTCAAAATGATGATATCATAAACACAAAGTGTACCACATCTTAAAGAGTTAATAAAAATTGTAACATACATATGAAATAAAATATCCAAAACGATATCATAAACATAAAGTGTACCACCTCTTAAAATAGTTTACAAAAATTGTATATTGCATATGAAATAAAATATATCAACGAGTTCGCTTAGCATTTGGCGTCAAATACGTACCCAACCTAACAGGTCAAGTATACGTACGTCACTTAACGATTACCTGCAAATGATAAAACCAAAAATATATATATATATTAAATTACAAACATATATCTAACTATTTTGAAAGTGCAAACCTATATATAATTAGATTATATTACAAGTGACTAAGATATGAAGATCTACACATACTTTGTGATGATCCACAATGGTCGTCTTCTGCATCAGTTGCATGCTCATCTTCATTTGTTAATTCATTCTCACCTATATATAAATAGATGCAAATGTATATTATGCAATCATATATATGTTCTTAAGTAACATTTTTAATCATGAAAATGTAAATATAAATAATATAATGTAAAGTATTTTCTCCTAATGAAAATATTATTTGATCTCAAATTTCTAGCTAGTATGTGTGAAAAGATTTTTATTAGTTGAAAGTGGCACCTTAATTATCATGAGAAAAATACTTTAAAACTTATTTTTTTTTTTTTTTTCGAAAATCAGATGATTGACTAATAATTTCCTGATGATAAGATAAATTTTCTAGAAAAGATAAGATCTATCCGGTGGTATACAACTTTTCCAGGTATATTCCGGACTCCAGAAGATCATCATGTTTCTTCCACAATGGTATACAACTTTTCCAAAAAACTTACATAAGACAATTAAAATTCAAAAAATGGCACCAATCTCGACGAGTAAATTTGGATAGTAAAGCAGACTATTCTGGCACTACCAATGAAGAGGAAAAACAAAGGAACATGCTAAAAAAAACTGAATTATGAACGAAATGTTAATATGAACGAACTGCACAGTGAAATCAGTACTAAATGTTAATATGAACGAATTGCACAGTGAAATCAAAACTAAATTAAATCTGAAAGAACACTCCAGGACAACCATGGAGATTCTTCAAAATTGTGATTGCTGCATTCAACAAACCAACTACACCCTAAAAGCAGAGAAAACTTTGCTGAATTTAAAATCCCTAATTCTCCTAAAAATCATAATACATAAAAAATCTGACTATTAGAATCCCAAATCGACAACTTAAAGAGACAGCAGAGACAAAGAAAAACAGAGACAGAGACAGAGAGAGACTCACTAGTACAGGAACGTAGAGAGAGGCAGGCTGGTTTCGACTGGAGAAGATGGCCGGTGGGTTGGCCAACCGTGTGGGTCACTGGGCGCCGGAGAGTGAGATAGGAAAATTGAGATTGAGAGAGGGGCGACTGGCGCCGTAGAGAGAGATATGGATAGATATATATTGAGGGAGAGGGGAGAGGCTAGGGATCGAAAATATATATATATATATATATATCCTGATGCAGAGAGTGGGGACTGGCGAGCCGCGCGGGGAGAGGTTAGGGAAAATATATATTGAGGGAGAAATTAAGTCTTAGAGCGGGAGTTGAGGAATCAAAAGGAAAGTTAAGTTCCCGCTCGCAAAAACAAAAAATATAAATATATTAAAATTAAAAAACACTTATAAATTTATTTATAAAAATAAAAAGTAAATACTAAAAATTAAAAAACATTTAAAAGAGACTTAAAATAAAAAATATATAAATGCAAAATCAGTTAATGTGGTTGTCTAGATTAAAAATTCATCTATGTGATATAAAAACAAAAATAATACTAATTCAGAAATTATCGGGATAAGCCACAATAATAATTTAATTCCTGTAATCAATTAAATTCTGTCAAAGTAGTTAATTAATGGATTCCATTAGTATATCACGTCATCACCAATAGAATGATGATACATGTCATTCTTATTTAAAAGTAAATAAATATATTAAATATATAAATTATTTTCAATATTAAAAAAAAAATGAGGACAGGGGATCGGAGGGGTTGTGGCCAACGAGCCACCCCCAAAAATGGCCGGGAGTGGCGTGCGGCCACCCCTAACCACCATGGGGTGGCCCACGTGCCACCCCTTAGGTGGGGGTGGCCTTCGGGCCATCGTTGATTTAGTTGGGGGCTGGGGGTGGTGCACGGCCACCCCCATGGCGTAGGGGTGGCTCACGGGCCACCCCCAGCAAAATCTGGGAGTGGCTCGACGGCCACCCCACTTGTGGAGTGGCATGCAAGCCACTCCAGGGTGGCCAAGGGTGGCCGCGTGCCACCCCAATGGGTTGGGGGTGGCGGCAAGCCACTAGGGTGGCTCCTTGGCCACCCCTCCCCCAAAGGGGGTGGCTACCAACCCACATATATATATTTTTTAAAATAAAAAAAAATTAATTTGTAAATTTTATGGGTAATTGTCATTTTCCCCCATTGAACTACGACCACTCGATTACCATATACCCCCATCAACTACAAATTTTACATTGCGACCCCGACCATCAAATTAAACTATATCCTTTCGCTACCAAAACCCACATTCCGTCGGTCAAGGTTGTTTAGTCAGACGGGATCAACCGGCCATCACGTACGTGCGACTAGTTCATAGGTAGGGATTCAGTGGTGAGTGGGTGGGTGTTGGATTAGAATTAATAAAAAATTTCATAAGATTTATTTAAATTAAAGATACTGTACAGGGAGAGGGAAAATATTGAAGGGAAAAGTATTCGGTGAGAGCTAAGGAATCATAGGCGAGCTTAATTTTCCCTAGGGAAAATTAAGCTCGCGCACTAACAAAAATAATTTCGGTGCACCTGCTATCCAGGCCCCCTTATTTAAGTGCGCCTAGCTGGCTAGCATCCCTAATTAGGGGCGCCTGCCAGCTAGGCACCCTTAATTAAGGGCGCCTAGTTGGCAGGCGCCCCTAATTAAGGGCGCCTAGATGGCAAGCGATCCTAATTAAGGGTGCTTGCCAGCCAGGTGCACTCAATTAAGGGCGCCTAGCTGGCAGGTACCCCTAATTAAGGGCACTTGGATAGCAGGCATCCCGAATTAAGAGCGCTTACAAGCTAGGCGCCCTTAAGTAGGGGCACTTGTCAGCCAAGCGCCCTTAATCCGGGGCGCCTGCCAACTAGGCGCCCTTAATTAAGTGCGCCTAGCTGGCAGGCGCCCCTAATTAAGGGTGCCTGAATGGCAGGCGTCCCGAATTAAGGGCGCTTCCCAGCCAGGCGCCCTTAATTAGGGGCGCTTGCCAGCCAGGCATACTTAATTAAGGGCGCCTAGCTTGCAGTCGCCCCTAATTAAGGGTGCCTGGATAGTAGGCGTCCCGAATTAAGGGCGCTTGTCAGCCAAGCGCACTTAATTAACTAAATTGGGGCATGTCCTATTGGAATGTCCCGAATTAAGGAGACGTTTTTCTGCACAAGCGTTGCTAATTATATTTTGTGTCGTTTACACAATAAAACGTCTCTATAGGGGGATGTTTTATTAAAGCGCCTCTATTCCAAGCGTTACTAAACCTTGTTTTTTTTTTGTAGTGATATATTGAAGAAGCTGTATGATAAGCCCGTTCCAACCCAGCCATGCGTGGTACTTCTTATGCTTATAACCCTAAAAACACCACCTTACCTATATGGATCCTGTAGCCAAAGGTTGGGCTCGTCCAGGTTGAAGCCAGAGGTGAGAAGAACAGTTTCGAAGAGCTAAATCACATACTGCAAAAATGCGCAGAAAAGATCTCAAGATCTCAAGTTACAATAATTCAGATTACCTAGCTACCACGTACAATAATTATTAAGTGAAACACGACAATTAATATCACCAAAATCCAACAAAACATGAAAATAAAACATTGTCCATAAGGATGCTCTAAGACTATCTCCATTTTAAAATGTAGCTCTTTGAGCTTTATCTTGTGAATATATGTTATAGATCGAACCACGTAAATCATTGGTCTTATTTTCTTTATTCCGCATTTTCCTTTAATTTATTTTACAATTATATTCTCTTTCATGCCATCCATATAATATTCTTACGTCTTCAGCAATGTTTGTTCAAATTGTATAAAATTTTAGCATAACAGAAGTTGGATACTGTGAAACATGTTAAGCTACATGATCAAGACAGAGTTCCTGTAGATAATGCTACTGAAGATGTTGCCGATAAGGATGCTCTAAGACCATCAGTTGAAATACCAGCTAAAGAGATAACTCAGGATGGAAAGATTCAAATGATGGATGCTAGGTTTTTAGTGTTGGCAAATCCAGTGTCAAAACATAATTCTAGGGTTAATTAAGTTGGTGAAAAAGTTAATCCAAGATTTAATTATTCAAGTTTGTGTATGTTATCAATATTGACTTTACTAGACTAAAATGATCATAACTTTTGATTCCGAGCTCCGATTGAAGAAAACTTTGTGTCATTAGAAAGCTGATTCAAATGCTACAATTTTGAATTTCATTAAAATTTTCCAATTTCAATGTTCTTGGAGTCAAAACAGGATGTAAAAAGAAGACGGAAAATCTTGTCCGAATCGATGGAAATTGGTAACCAACTTTGTGATTTTAGGGCTTTTTTTTTTTTTTTTTTTTTTTTTTCTTTTTTTTCAAGTATATTTAAGGACTTTTGAAGCACAAATTATGTAAGGATTGAAGGCAATAGTTTCAGAGAAAAAATAGGCAATTCCTTCATGTGCTAAGAGAGAAAACTCATGTTTTTGTGCTTTCAATTGACTGTCTCTTAGAGTCTTTGTTGTAAACCACAATCGTTCACCAACAATAACTGAAGCCTACCAGAGTTCTAGTAAAAGAGATTAAATAGAAGAATTGTTCCATACGTTTTGGGAAAGGCTACTACAGTAGAAGTCAAGTGAGGTCGCTTGTCTTATGCAAGAGAGTATCAACTTCAAAAGTTTTGTAAGTGTAAACTTTTTGTAATCCTTTTTCTTCTATAGTGGATTGATTTCCTAGGTTTAGTTGTCTTGAGGTAATTTTACGTTTGAAGAGTTCTTCAAAAGATTTCTACTTCATCACCAAAATCCTTATATTGATTGTGTGATGATTGATATTGTGTGGTTTGATTTTATTTTACTGTTATAGAATTTTTACTCTTTAATTTGCTGCATGATTGAGTTTGGTTATGGTTGTTAATTTTTTAAATTCCGTATTATTTTGTCAACACCTATTCAACCCCCTTTTTAGGTGTGTTTAGAGTCTAGTTTTATATTTTCAAATAGTATCGGAGAATGTTCACTTTGTTTGGAATAAATTCATGAGTGAGATCCTTAACTCCTTTTCCTATGAATACTTTTCCAATCTCTTACGTACCATGAATTCTGAAGTTAAGAAAAATCCTTGGGTTGTGAATAATACACTTAACCATAGTGAGTCATCTCAGGATGCTTATGATGATGATGATGAGAGAGAGAGAGAGAGGGTTTCATTCAGAAATTGGAAATAAGCCAATAGTTCCATTGATGCTCAGAACATTATTAATTACAAACCCATAAATTAAAGATCTCAAATTAAGTTGGATCACATGACAATAGCTATTCGAATTCAACAAAGATCATGAGTTTAGCTCAGCAGACAGATGTCCTAAGGAGCCATATAAGTCATTGAATTACTAAAACATTATTCCAAAATTATATATGTTATATGAAGTAAGGGCACAAAATAATCAGGTACTTGTTACTTTCTGGGAACCAAAATAAGAAAGAATGGAAAATATGGTTTGTGTTAAAGCAAGTAGGAGCAAAACAGCAGCCGCAAGAAATGAAATCAATGCCCAAGGACTGTTGAAATAGTTGTGCCTCAATTTTGCCATCCACACATTCTGTCGTCTTCTGCAATGCTTGTCCAAATTGCTTAAAATTTCAGCATAACACAAATCGTATACCACGACACAGTCACCAATCTTGTTAAACATGGTGGAGACAGCTTCATCATCACCAACCAATTTACTACAATTCCACATCGACGAAGCAATTCAACATCCTTTGGAGAGTGGATGAGATAGCCCATGAAGCTCACATAGTCTGTGACGTATTGGAGATGATAATTTCGACTGTATTGCTCATATGCAATCAGATTTCGGAACAAAGATTCTGATCGATCTTCTATTTGCAAAAGTGAAATTTCCAGTACCCCATTGTTGAACTTTATGTCAAACAAGTTGACTCCCTCTACCTTCTTGAATTTGACTCCAGCCTCTTCAAGCTCTGTGGCACCCCGTGTTGACTTCTGATCTTTTTGATCAAGTACAACATTTCCAATTGGACGGATAAATTTATGTATCAGACCAAGTAGATGCTTATTGTTTCGGATTGAAACATCCCCTGATTCATAGGAATACTCTAGAGATGGTAATGAAGTGAAAAAATGCAGGGATAGATCAATAATCTCCTTGTGCAGGTTCGGAACCTTAGTCATCTCAAACAACTTAGTGAGAATGAAGAATGGAAGTTGGTTTTCCAGTAACAATAGATCACGCTTTAAGGTACAGAAGATCCAACCCACTTGAAAGATTGGGTCAAATTCTTCTCTTAGATCCGTCACTGCTAACTTGCGAAACAGCTCAATGATGAAACACCCATCAAGAAGCAACATTTCTACGAAATCATCTGTGGTTAGGCTAATGGGTTCTGCATAGAATTCACGAGCTCTTCCTTCCAATTCTCTCATGGCCTTAATGTATCTTTCCACGCTGCTTTCATTTCCCCTTTGAAGAATTAGTTGTAAATAACGCAATTTGTGGTCTTCCATAAACCTCAAGTCATCCTTGCCACGGTGGTAAGGACCAATGGCAAGTAGCTGAGGCTCGTTTGCCTTCTCATTTGTCTTACGTAATTGGTTATGCACTCTGAATATACAAGAGTATTCCGGATCATTTGGAGTCAACCCAGCAAGCTTTTCATCAATACGAATGGAGATAAGATCAACTCCATCAACAGGCCTCATGTTCTAAACAAGTTGTACAACTCTCTGCTCCAAACTACTTTGAGTTAAGATAAATTGCATTCATTGCTATAATAATTAATTACCAAATCTATTTTGGACATTCAAAAACCCGAAAAAAGAAATCGTCTATAATTCTTTAGCATGCTAGAGAATCTAGAAAAAATCGCAAGAAGAAAAAAGGAAGAAGGATAATGGAACTTACTTGTTCAAAGACTTGACTGTAGATGGCCTCTGCAGATTGTTTCTTGGCCTTTAATCAGAACGCTAAAGCATAGAAGTAATACAAGAAAGCTAACTACTACGCTTAAAAGGATTGTTTTATATACATGTTTTAAGAGATCGAGGAAGCGTACGTGGAAGTGGTCTTAACAGAAGTTTGACTTGTTTTAAGGCAACCTTTGCTTGACCTTGACTTTGTCAGATGTGTCAAGAAGGGGAGGGAAGGGCTATTTGATTGCTCGGATGTCATGTAACGCTCAATTGCGCGTGGAATAGCCCTGTAACGTATTGGCCGTCCATTTTCCCAAATGAAGTCCATATGGATTAAAGGTCAAATTAATTATCAGGTAGTAATACTTATTACTTTCTGGGAAAATTGTGAGAAAAAAGAAGAAGGAAAACATGGTTTGTGTTAAAGCAAGTAGGAGAAATGAGGCATTTGCTCTCAAGCCCAGCGAAGGCCAAAGCTCTTATGCGGCAAGTGCGAATGTTTTGAAAAAAAAGCCTTCGGATTTGTCATCATTGAAAAAAAAAAAAAACAACAACAACAATTACGCGGCAAGTGCGAATGTTTTCAAAAAGAAGCCTTCGGATTTGTCATCATTAAAAAAAAAAAAAAAAACAACGACAACATGTTGTTGTACAACATCTGGATTAATTTAGTGAGAAGTGGCTGTTGGCAAGGTGGTATATATGTTATCATATAATTAAATTAAGTGCATCTTTTATGCAGTAAACTACTTGATTTTGGGTGATTTATATGCTCCTAGGAAGTAGGGCAGTGATAGTAGGGGCATTTTTGCTCACTGAACTGTCATGGTTAGTTAAGTGATTAATTAACCAATTGTATACCGAGGTAACAATTTCCGACTATTTTGATTAAGTTGGTTACATGCCGGTCGGTTAATGAGTTAATAGTGAGTCTTTTATACTGGGCCAAGACTATTTTTTATGGGCCTAAATGTTTTTTTTTTTTGGTAAGCAGGTGTTTATTAGACATATTTTTAGATTGGATTTGACAATAGATTAACCCACCCCATTTAAAATGAAACAAGGTCGTTTTGATTTCAAATAATAATAACAAAAAAATATTGACGTGAATCATTTCTCAAATAAAAAAATAAGCCAACAGTTTCATTGATGCCTAAAACATTATTACAAACCCATAAACAACCTCTAATTAATTAAGGTGGTTCCCATGACAATAGCTTGACATTCGAATTCAACAAAGGTCATGACTCTAGCCCAGCAAAAAGATTGCCTGAGGAGCCATCGATTTAAGCCATTGAATAGCCAAAAAACATTATTCCGAAATTATCAGGTACTTGTTACTTTATGGAAATAATGTAAGAAAGAAGGGAAAATATGGTCTGTGCTATAGTGAGTAGAAGCAAAAAGACAGCTGCAAGAAATGATATCAATGCCCAAGAACTGTTGAAATAGTTGTGCCTCAAATTTGCCATCCATACATTTTGACGTCTTCCGCAATGCTTGTTCAAATTGCTTAAAATTTCATCATAACACAAGTCGTTTACCCCGACACAGTCACCAAGCTTGTTGAACATGGTGGAGACAACTTCATCATCACCCAACCAATTTTCAATTATTCCACATCGACAAAGCAATTCAACATCCTTTGGAGAGTTGATGAGATAATCCATGAAGTTTACATAGCCTGTTACGTATTGGAGATGATTCTTTTGACTATATTACTCATATGCAATCAAATTTCTAAAGATACATTCTGTCTGATCTTCTATTTTTAAAAGTGAAATTTCCATTACCCCATTGTTGAACTTCATGTTAAACAAGTTGACTCACTCTACCTTCTTGAATCTGACTCCAGCCTTTTGAAGCTCTGTGGCGCACTGCATTGCCTTCCACTCTATTTTATCAAGCACAACATTTCCAATTGTCCCCATTTTCGCAAATGAAAGACGGATAAGTTTATATATCAGACCAAGTAGATGCTTATTGTTTTGGATTGAAACATCCCCTGATTCATACAAACACTCTAGAGATGGCAATGAAGTGAAAAAAAGCAAGGCTAGATCAATAATGTTCTTCTGCAGGTTATTAGGAACCTCAATCATCTCAAACAACTTAGCAAGAGAGAATGGAAGTTGGTTTTCTAGTAACAACAGATCACGCATTAAGCTAGGGAGGATCCAATCCTTTTGAAAGATTGGGTCACATTCATCTCTTAGATCATCAAATAAAAACTTGCGAAGCAGCTCAATGATGAAACGGTCATCAAGTAGCATCATTTCTACAAACTCATCTGTATTTAGGCTAATGGGTTCTGCATAGAATTCACGTGCTCTTCCTTCCAATTCTCTCATGGCCTTAATGTATGCTTCCGCACTGCTTTCGTTTCTCCTTTGAAGAAGTAGTCATAAATAGTGCAATTTGTGGTCTTCCATAAGCCTTGAGTCATCCTTGCCATGGTGGTAAGGGCCAATGGCAACCATTATAGGTTCATATGCCTTTTCATTTGTCTTGCGTAACTGGGTGTGCACTTTAAATATACAATACTCCCGAGCATTTGGAGCCATGCCAACAAGCTTTTCATCAATACGAATGGAGACAAGATGGACTCCATCAACAGCCCTCATGTTCTAAACAAATTGTACAAGTCTATGTTCCAAATGCATTGCACAAAACCTCTATCACTAATGTTAATTGAATTTCAAGCTAACAATTGCACATGCATCTAGTAATTATAAATATGGGTTGTTACAAATGGTATCAGAGTTAGGTTCTTATATTGGAAAAAATGTTAGTCACATTCGCATGAAAAAAGAAGGAAGAAGGATAGTGGAACTTGTTCAAAGATTGACTGTAGATGGCCTCTGCAGATTGTTTCTTGGCCTTTAATCAAAATGTTAAAGCATAGAATACAAGAACGATAACTAGTGCGCTTAAAAGGATGGTTTTATTAGAGATAACTCGGGAGAGGTGTTGGCAACTTTTTCAACGCCAAATGATCACATCATTGCACCAGATGTTGCAGAAGCTATGGCAGCACTGAGGGCTGCACATTTTAGCAGAGAATTGAGTTTTTTTACAGTAATTTTAGAAGGTGATAGCTCTCCAAATGGTGCAGGCTTTGAGAATAAATCGTCGAAATTAGAGCCGGTATGGTCACCTAATTGATGAAACTGGAGGGGTAATGAATTGTCTGCTTAAATGAAGGGTCAGCCATGTTGGACAAAACTTTAACGAGGTAGCCCACTGTCTTGCGAAAAAAGCGTTATCCTATAGAGAACATGTTCTTATATATTGAGAAAACTCCACATTGTATTTCTCCTCTTATTGATGTTGAGCGCTATACTTGAGATGTTTTCTAATATAATTTCGCTCGACTCCTCAAAAGAAAAAAAAAAAAAAAAATGGTTTTATGATTTTATCTTTTAAGAGAGAGCAAGTGGAAGTGATCGTAGACAACACACATGGCAAAGCCATTTTCTTCAACAACCAAACATTAACATGTCCCACAGCCTTTTTCTTCCCCTCTACGAGAAACAACATGAATCATTATCAATAAAATTACTCAAACTAGTGGCAAAGCTTTATTTATTTATTTATTTTTGATAGAGTGTTGGGGAAGTGTAGCACAAATGAGAGTGCGAAGATTGGCCGAAGGAGTAAAAGTGGATGCATGTGGGTGACGTGCTCAAAACGGTAGCCATGGCCCATGTGGGTGTGGCCTTCTTATGATAAATTTCCTCCTTATCACTACTTTTGTCATTGTGTGATTGCCATGGTAATTCACCCACCTTTAACTATCGACAGAAATTACAATTTACAATACATTTTGGCAGTCCAACTAACATCCTACTAATAATCCCCCTTTCAATGCAGAAAAGAGCTAAATCAACTACAAATGGCAAAATATAGCTTCATTACTTTCTCCCGGTGTCAAGTTTGAAAAATTCGAAACAATTATTAAGTCAAACACCACAGTTACTATCACCAAAATCCAACAAAACATAAAATAAACGCAAGAATTTGGTGACCAAGTTGAAACTTTTTGAAGTTATCAAAGCAACTTATTAATAGGCATTCGAATTCAACAAAGATAAGTACTCTAGCTGGTCAGCAGAAAGATCTTTTGAGGAGCCATTTAAGTCATGAATTACTAAAACATTATTCCAAAATTATGTGATATGGACTAATTAAGGGAACAAAATTATCAGCTACTTGTTACTTTCTGGGAACAAAGTAAGCAAGAACGGTAAAAATGGTCTGTGTTAAAGCAAGTAGGAGCAAAAAGGCAGCTGCAAGAAATGAAATCAATGCCCAAGGACTGTTGAAATAGTTGTGCCTCAATTTTGCTATCCACACATTCTGACGTCTTCTGCAATACTTGTTCACATCTCTGAAAATTTGAGCATAACGGAAGTTGGATACCACGACACAGTGACCAAGCTTGTTAAACATTGTGGAGACAGCTTCATCATCACCCAGCCAATTTTCAATAATTCCTCGTCGACGAAGTAATTCAACATCCTTTGGAGAGTTGATGAGATAATCCATGAAGTTCATATATTCTGTGAAGTATTTGGGATTATTACTTGTACTGTATTGCTCATACGCAACCAGATTTCGGAACATCGATTCTGTTTCATCTCCTATTTTCAAAAGTGGAATTTCCATTACCCCATTAATGTTGAACTTTATTTCTAAGAAGCCACCTGTCTCTAGCTTCTTGAATTTGACTCCAGCCTCTTGAAGCTCTGTGGCACTAGGTATTGAATTCCACTCTACAACATTCCTACCTGTACTGATTTCTACATATGGTGGAGTGACAGATTTATGTAGCAAAGCAAGTAGATGCCTACTGTTTCGCAATTCATAACTTGATTTTGAGATACGGCCTCCAAATGAAAATAATGAGCCTTCCAAGTAAAACATGGCTAGATTAATAAGGTGGTCCTGCTCGTTAGGAACCTCTGTCATCTCGAACAATTTAGTGAGAACAAAGGATGGAATTTGGTTTTCAAATAACATTAGATCACGTGTTAAGCTATAGAACATCCAATCCAATCGGAAGATTGGGTCACATTCATCATGTATTGGATCCGTCTTTTTGAACTTGCGGAACAACTCAATGATGAAACACCCATCAAGAAGCAACATTTCTACGAACTCATCTGTGGTTAGGCTAATGGTTTCTGCATAGAATCTACGAGCTCTTCCTTCCAATTCTCTCATCGCCTTGATGTATCTTTCCACACTGCTTTCGTTTCTCTTTTGAAGAAGTAGTTGTAAATAACGCAATTTGTGCTCTTCCATCGGCCTCAAATCAACCTTGCCGCGGTGGTAAGGACCAACAGCAAGCAGTTCAGGTTCGTATGCTTTCTCATTTACGTTGCGTAACTGGGTATGCACTCTAAATATACAAGAGTACTCCGGAGTATTTGGAGTCAACCCAACAAGCTTTTCATCAATGCGAATGGAGACAAGATCAGTTCCATCAACAGCCCTCATGTTCTAAACAAATCGTACAAGTCAGATCTGTTCCAAATACATTGCACAAAACCAATCACTAATGTTAATGAATTTCAAGCTGACAACTACATATATCCATCTACTAACTAATAAAATCAAGGTGTTCGAGCCCAATTTCACCTACCAGTCAGTTTAGTGTTTTTCTTTCCTTCTTTCCCTTTTTCTTGCTTATACAACTTGGCTGCTGAAGACTCTGCTCATTAACATTTACATTCGCTAAGTTCCATTTTCCAACCATCGTAGAGATACATGCAGTACAATAATTTTATTGATTAGCTTTTAGCTAATTAGTAATTAGTAATAGGGTAGTAGCAACCTATTTATTTCACTTTCATGGTTGTGGGATAGGAAGTTCCATCGTATTTTCTTCTAACTTCAATTACATAACATAATACGACAAGGTGTTTCAATAGTTTAGTACCCAGTACTTATATGAACCTTATATGATATGTATGATCAGCAATTCGAGCTGAGGACTGAAATCGAAATTGCTTCCTCTAGATTCTGAAATATAAACACGACCATGGAGATTACCCAATCTCAGTGAATCTCTTAGGACTACAAGTATGATTATCTCAAGATTTTGTCTCCCTGAATTCTAACGATTAACTTTTGACTGCAAACATCAATAGGGAAACCCATATTGCCAGAGTGAAATACAGGCTATATAAGACGCTTGAACAATATATCGCAGGTCTATAGTTATTTAGCATATTATAGAAGAAAAAAAAAACAAAGGAAGAAGGGTAATGGAACTTACTTGTTTAAAGACCGACTGTAGATGGCCTCTGCAGATTGTCTCTTAGCCTTTAATCAAAACTAGTACAGTTAGAGGATAGTTTTATCTTTTAAGAGAGATCTCTCTTAACAACATGAAGACTGCTGCTACAGTAACTCAGGAAACTTTGACATATAATTAGATGCAAGCAGCTCCTTCTGGCAAGAGGATCCACTTCAGTCCAAATGGAGATCGATGATCCTTTTCTTGGGCCTTGTCAGATGGTGTGAGGTTGGGCTATTTGAGCAATGCCCCCCAGTTGCGCCTGTGGAATACCCCTATGCTATATAACGTTTGCCCAAACGAAGCCCATATTGAAGGGACAATGCCCGTTTCAATGGTTTCATAGTCTGTAAGCTGAAAGTGCCTTCACTAAAAGGGCCAAAAAAAAAAAAAAAAAAAAAGAGAAGTAAAAGAATTCTCAGCAGGTTTGAAAGTGAGTCCTGATCAATCGGACCAGGGGTGGAATTAGAATGTTCAGTTTGGGGAGGACAAAATTTTTTTAAAAAAAAAAAAAAAAAATTGAGGGGGGCAAAAGTTAATTTTTAAAGATTTTTTTTTTTTAATTTTTTTTTTCTTTGGGACCACCCCTGAATCGGACATCAATTGTACATCAATCAAATACTTCAAATTTTCATTTTCAGCCCTTTTTTGGACATTTAACTTATGAATTTGCGAACACACAAAAGCCTAATGAACTTTCCTTTTGACAATTTTGTGACAAAACATAAACAACGATACAACTCCATGAGTTACAAGACAATCCAATCAAACCACTAAACTTGGACTATTTTGCTTAAAAATGGTTAACAAGTAGAGAGATGTCAAAAGCATAAAAAAATATCAAGTCCATCAAAAACATCTATCAACTATCAACTATCCCCCTTTTATGCAAACATGCATGTGTATACTGTTTACTTAATAATTTTATTAGAACATTTTGGCGTGAGAAGGGTTGCTTTTCTTTATTTAGAGTTTGAGAAGAAGAAGAAGAAAAAGAAGAATAAGATTTGTATTTTTTTTTCTAGTCACTTATCTAGCCTAGTCTTACTTAATAAAGAATCAATATGGGACCTAGCACTCAATGCAATACATTAACAACCTGTCAAGTACCATTGCTGAACTTTAACTTTGTAATAAGGTGTCACAATTTCTCACACTCAAGTCTATGTCATCCTTGTTAGGGCTCACGTCATTTTGTAGTGCTCCGGTGTCACATGATGTTACAAATTAATTGGGCTCGGATTCCATAAATGTCACACCCCAAAAGGACAAGTTACAATTAAAGTTCCTTAAAATCACTTATATAGTCCAATCTCATTTAATAAGAAGCCAATGAAACACCTCTACAATCCTCCCATTAATGTGAGACTTAACTTTCTGGCGTGTCACAAAATGTGCATTCAGTTACAACCTAACAACCCATAAACCCCTATAATGGTTCTCCTTGCAAGAGTTTCCGAAAGGTTTTTTTTTGGAGAATTTTGGGTTGTCTTTGCTAGCAGCCCTTTTTGGCTGCTCTTGTTCTCTTGATGGGCCACGTTATTTTTTGGACCCATTCTCAAACATTTCTTGGTTCTCTAGTTGCCTCACCGTCTTTGGGTTGGCTCAGGGCTTTTGTTTGAATTGCCTACCCATTTCTCGAATCAATAGTAGAAAATACCCTACTTGATTCCCTTCCCTTTCCCTTGAGATTCCAAAAGCATGTAACTGATCAAGCATTGCTAAAATATTGTTCAAAATTGTACTACATCAATTGAGAACGACAATAATATTGTGTACTTATGACTGGAAAATTTAAGAGATAATGGAAAATATGCTCTGGGTTAAAGTAAGTAGAAGCAATGAGGTAGCTGCAAGAAATGAAATAAATGCCCACGGACTGCTGAAATAATTGTGCTTCAAATTCACAATCCATACATTCTGACGTCTGCGGCAATGCTTGTTCACATTTCTAAAAAGTTCAGCAAAATGTAAGTTGACAATGGCATTGTCACTAAGGTTCTTAAACATGCTGGATACAGCTTCATCATCACCCAAAAATTTTTCAATAATTCCTTGTCTACGAAGAAATTCAACATCCTTTGGAGAGTTGATGAGATAGCCCATGAAGCTCACATAGCCTGTGATGAATTTGAGATGATTATTTTGGTTGTATTGCTCATATGCCACTAAATTTCGAAAGATAGATTCTGATTGTTCTTCTATTTTCATATGTGGAATTTCCATGACTCCATTGTTGAACTTTATGTCAAAAAGGGTACCTTTATCTAGCTTCTTGAATTTGACTCCGGCCTCTTGAAGTTCTATGGCGCTAGGTATCGAACTCCACTCTTCCTCATGTACAATACTCCAACCTATCCCAATTTCTGCAGATGGTGAAGTAAAAGATTTATATACCAAAGCAAGTAGATGCTTAATGTTTTGGAGCGATCCATCACATGATACACAGATACGGCCTCCACATGGGAATGAGACTCTGAAAAAAAGTATGGCTACATCAATAAGGTTGTTCTGCTGGTTAGGAACCTCAGTCATCTCGAACAATTTAGTGAGAAGAAAGAATGGAATTTGGTTTTCGAATAACAGTAGATCACGCGTTAAGCTATAGAACATCCAACCCAATTGGAAGATTGGGTCATATTCATCCATTAGAACCTTCATTGTACGCTTGCGAAGCAACTCAATGATAAAAAACCCATCAAGTAACATCATTTCTACAAACTCATCTGTGGTTAGCCTAATGGGTTCTGCATAGAATTCACGAGCTCTTCCTTCCAATTCTCTAATGGCCTTAATGTATGTTTCCACATTGCTCTCTCTTCTCCTTTGAAAAAGTAGTTGTAAATAGCGTAATTTGTGATTTTCCATAAGCCTCAAGTTACCCTTGCCACGGTGGTAAGGACCGATGGCAAGCAGCTGAGGCTCGTATGCCTTCTCATTTGTCTTGCGTAATTGGGTGTGCACTCTGAATATACAGCATTCTGGGGTACTTGGAATCAACCCAACAAGCTTTTCATGAATACGAATGGAGACTGGATCAGCTCCATCAACAAGCATCATATTCCGAAATAAACACTATATTGCAGAAAACCTGTCACAAATGATCTTACTCTTTCAAGGATTGTATGTATTCAACATATGCAACTCTTCAGTTGCAATTATATCTATATATAAAAGAATGCATTGGTGTAAGGTTTTGGAATCCTATTGCTCACAAGAGACCAAACACCCACATAAAAGAAATCATCATTTTCAGATAAACCATGATCGGTTACTTTAATTACTTTGAACAGTCAAAAAAACAGAAAACTTTCTAAATGTTTTACTACGTTAGAGAAGTGAGAAATCCCAGAAGAAAGAAAAGAGAAGAAACGTAATGGAACTTACTTACCTCTTTGAAAACTCACAGTAGGTCGCCTCTGCGGATTGTTTCTTTAGCTTCAATGGAAAACACAAAGAGTAGGCCACAAAAATGTTGAGTACCAAGAACAAGTGATTGAGAAAGAGCAAGTGAAAATTCCCATGCCGCTAAGTCGTCGAGGAATTGTTGACTCAGACGCCGCCCTCCAAATGAAGTCCATATCAATGATAAATGGAGACCACGACACGAACATATTACGCGTTATTTCGTTTTTACTTTTTTTTTTTTTTTTTGTGTGTTTTTTTTGTGCAAAAATGTGAATTATGATGAAAATATCTGTTTTTATTTATTTTTTAAGTGATTATTCTGCAATCCTTTAGGTTTACGATATTTATTTTTTGTACCATTTTTCTTGAACTCTAGCTATAGATCGTGTTTAATTTATTTTGCTATTGTTTATAGGAGAAACTTCAGTTTGGCCCCCTAAACTTTCTGCCAATTTTATAAACTCTCCTAAACTTTCAAATCTCTCACTTTGGTTCCCTAAACTTTTAATTTCTATCACTTTGGACCTCTCTATTAGTTACCTAGAACCCTGTCGGGACATGATCGAGACCTGTCAGGACCTGACGTTGGAAAATATTTTCGGCGGAAAACATTTTCCTTGAAAATTATTTTTTAGAAAATATTTTCCAGTATTTGGCATGTATGGAAAATTAGGGGGGTCCCGTTCAGGTCCCCAACGTCAAAAAATGTTTTCAGTAGAAAACATTTTCATGGAAATCATTTTTCAGTATTTGAAGTGTACGCACAATCATATTTTAATTAATTATTTGTCTCACTACAATATTAAATACTAAATTATGAAAGTGTCCCTGTCGGGTCTTGAGCGGGTCCTACCAAGGTCCCGGGTTGATCCCGACGGGGTCCCGATAGGGTCTAGGTGGGTCCCGGGTGAGTTGTTGTGGGGTCCTTGCGGGACTCAGTTTGGACACTTCTAAGACTTGGTCGGGACATTTTTCATAATTTAATGTTTAATATAATTTAATGAAAAAATATATATATAAAAAAAATAAAAAAATTTTGATTTTCCATATGCATCAAACACTGTAAAATATTTTCCAAAAAATCATTTTTCAGGAAAATATTTTTTGTTGAAAATATTTTCCGACAAAAATCATTTTAAACAGAATCGTAATTATCTTTTCTTTCATGATATAAGTATCAGAACTAGTGGCGAATGCCAGTGGGCACCCTTTCCTTTTCTCTTCCGCCATTAAAAAAGTATATGTGTTGAAGCAAGTTCCTATTTTTGTTGTTGTCCTAATTCCTTCGTGGTCCCATATGTTTCTTTCATATTGAATTGCCAAACGCTGGTGTGTGTGACTTGGAGATAAGCTTTTCTCCAACCCGCACCACACGATTTCAGCACTACCAGAAAATATCCTTGGCCACGTCGGCAACCACCCAGCTTCTTCTCCCGAGAACTTCCTTGAACGTTGTCTTCAAGTCAAGCATGGTCAAATTCCCATCATATCTTTGAGGGTGAGGCTCTTCTCTGAAGGGTTGAACAGGTATGGGTTTTGTATGAAAGTCTGAATACGCTCCATTGTGTCTTGGCCTTGACTGTGAACGACACGGTCATTCACTGGCTAATCAAGTGCTTGAGTCCTTCGCCATCCTTCTTACATATCATACTTATTTTGTTCTATTTTGATGTAAAAACAAAAAAGAAAGGACGAACACCGAGAAAAAAAAAAAATATATATATATATATATATAGGTTTTGGTTTGTTGTGTAGGATGTTAAATCACCACTTGTCTCAAAAGCTTAAGTTGATAGGAAGATGTAAATTTAATCACTTAATTATTACTTTAACACTCTCATTCACGTGCGGGCTCAAATTCCCTTTTAATAGGTAAGGCCAAACACGTGAAATATTTAATTTAAATTGGGGGTGATTTGACGGAGTTAAGGTTCGATTCCATGACCTTTGACTTTGATACTATGTTAAATCACCACTTGTCCCAAAAGCTTAAACTGATAGGAATATACAAATTTAATCACTTAATCATTACTTTATCACAGGAGACACAAGGTTTACTCCGAAAGTGGTGCGCTCAGAAACATGTGAGACACAAGGTTTACTCCGAAAGTGGTGCGCTCATAAACATGTGAGGTGTAGAGTAAAAAAAAAAAGCCCAAAAGGCATATGTTTGGTCCAGTTAGCCTTATCTTTTGGTCATTTGTTTGCTCAATTTTATTTCGACATTTGTGGTATTGTTTAAAATTTAGCATTATTTTAGCCCATAGTTAGCTCTTCTTTCAACCCTTTATTGGCATAATTTATGGCATTTGTAGTATTACTTAAAACACCAGCTCATTTTAGCCTATAGTCAGCTCTCATTTAAAGCCTATAATTGGCTTCATTTTCAGCCCATTTGTTGGCTTTTATTCCGGCCCATAATTGGCCCTCTTTTGGGGCATGGCTTTGCTTCATATTTCCCTATGAATGCATTTTAAAAATGGTTTTGTTATTTTAAGGCCGTGTTTGTTAAACTTTTCAATTTTCATTTTATTTTTATATTTTTTTGTTTTTATAAAGAAAAAACACACTTTTTAAAAACAATTAACAAAGGATTTACTTCTTAAAACACAAGGTTTTTTTTTCAAAAACAAAACACAAAACACTTTTCAAATACTTATAACACCTTTTTATAGGTGTATTTTGAGAAAACATGGTTATCTTTTTAGGTTTGGAGGCTGACTTATCATTTCTTTAAAAAAAAAATAATAATTGTAAAATAAAAAAATAAAAAAGAGAAAAAAGATAGATAGATAGAGGTGACAGCACAACTATAGAATCTGTCTATAGTTTGCTTGAAAAACAAAGATAACTCCGAAGACAAAGAAATATGGGTGATAAGCCCATGGCGTGATCAATCTTTATTACATAGTACTGTTGGGCAACCTGACCCAAAAGAATTTGGTGGGCCAAGCCATTTCACCACGTATAAATGTATAATGGTCATGAAGGTTAAGTTGTCAGTTTCATATATATGGTTCCGAATGATGAACAGCCACAAAAATAAATAAATAAATAACTAACCACTTTCTAATTATGAACAAATTGCAACAACTTGCAATTGCATGGTGTGCCACGGTTTGTGTTTGTTTATCATTCAACTTTATTAAAGGAGACTAATAATACATATTTTTTTTTCTTTTTTTTTTTTAATTTGTAATATGGAATATAGCCATTGTGCTTCTTTGTGTCCAAGCTGCATTCATGCCCGACACATGTTGCCACAGCTCCTCTGTTGGGGGCATGTCTTTGCTTCATATTTCCTTGTTAATGCATTTTAAAAATGGTTTTGTGGTTTTAATTTTTCCACTGAGGAGGGGGTGGTTGTCCGATCGTCTTTGTCTTGTTGGAGTGGTAGTGCAGGTACCTTTATCAAGTTGGGGTGGTTGTGTGGCAGCCACTGAGGATAGGGGTGGTTGTGCGATCGTCTTTGTCTTGTTGGAGTGGTAGTGCAGTTACCTTTATCAAGTTGGGGTGGTTGTGTAGCGGCCTTTCGCGTCCACCCTTCTCCATTAGGATTGGTTAACTTGGTTGTGCTATCACCTCTTTATATTTTTTTTAAAAAAAGAAATAATAAGTCAACCGCACATGTTTTCTCAAAATACACCTCTAAAAAGGTGTTATAAGTGTTTTGAAAAAAAATATTTGTGTTTTAAGAAGTAAATCCTTTGTTAATTGTTTTAAAAAAAAGTGTGTTTTGTTTTTGAAAACATAAAACAGTTTTTGAAGAGTTAAACAAATACAGCCATTAATTACTCATAATTCATGCCATCTTGTTCTCTCTTTTCATAGCCAATCAAAGAACTCTTTTCCTCTATGTAGATTCAAGAGAACATGAATGCTGATGATCTCATCCCTCTACTGACTCCTGCTGTGATGGAGAAGATTGAGGTTGTTGTTCAAAGCAAGCCAAAGCGCCCAGATTCATATAGGTGAAACAATGTATTTAGTTGTCACTGCTTAGTGCTTAGTCATTTCAAGTTTCTCTTGAACTACTACTCATGGGATTTCTTATGTACCTGCTACTTTTTCTTTCATTATCATTTTTTTTTTCTCCCCTTTTGGTTTCTTGTTTTAGGGACATGGGGAGAGATTAATTTGTGGATGAAGGTCAATTCTAGTGAAACAAACAAATCTGTTTGATTTTCTTACTTTAAATATGATTTTTTTTGAGTATTTGCGTTAGTTGAGATCTCATTTAAGGTTAATTCCCAACAAGGCTATAAAAAATAATCAAGCGAAATATTGATAGAGGCTAGGAATGGGCCAGAAGGGCGTGGCTGGTTTCATCAATTCTTGAATTTGTCTTTTTCACTCTTTCTATTTTATTGGTCAATACGAGAAGTGATTTCTATTAAACTCCTCATTTGGTGGGGAGTGGAGGTTTAATTAAAGAAGGAAATTGATCATTTCTCTACCCTATAAATTTATGCAAGTTCTATCATTTTATGTAGCCTAAGATTGAGGGTAAAGTGAATTATGAATTTTGGTATGTTCTTTACAATTTCTATATTATTGATTTATTGTTAAAATAATAATTTAAGATTTAACTATTAAAACATGGAGAAGATGAATTTAAATAGACCAATTTACACATCCTTGTCAAAAACTTCAACACACACCAAAGAAAAAAGAAAAAAGATAAAGAAGAAACATGTTTCTAGCATATATATGGTTCCAAATGATAGAAAGCCAAAAAATGTAAAAAAAAAAAAAAAAAATTCTAGCAACCCTCTAATCACTACAACAAAAATGGGTTTTAGTGACGTGTATACTATTCATTAATATCTGCTACGTTACCATTTAGTGACGTGGCAATTAATGACACGTTACTAAAATATTTAATAACGTGTAAAACTCCACATGTCACCATTTGGTGACATGTCATAAATAACACGTTACCAATTTGGTAACGTGTCATAATGGCACGTTACCAATTAATAACGTGTCATTATGACACGTTACCATTTGGTAACGTGTCATAATGGCACGTTACCAAAATGGTAACGTGTCATAATGGCACGTTACTAATTGGTAACGTGCCATTATGACACGTTACCAAATTGGTAATGTGTCATCAAATTGGTAACGTGTCCAATAAACCGCACGTTACAATATAGTATTGGGAACCAGCGCCCAGCTGGTTTCCAATATTTTTTTTTCCCCCCCTTTTTCTTTCTTTTTTTCCCTCCTATTTTTTTTCTACCTCCCCAGCACAGGCTTCGAAGAAGAGGAAATTTCCTTTTTTTCCTCTCCAGCAACTCCTTTCTCTTCTCACAAGCAACTCCTTTTTTCCTTTTTTCCTCTCTCTCTCCGGCAACTCCTTCCGGCAGGTTCGGCATTTCTCCGTCCATCTCCTCAGGTATATATTCCTCATTATATATATATAGCTTGTGTTTTGCATTAATATATTGGGGTTTAATATATATAGCTTGTCTTTCTATTGTTAGAAAAATGGCTAGGTTGAAACAAGCCAAAGAAGAGGCTGAAAAGGAGATAGTTGAATATCGGGCCTAAATGGAGCTCGAGCTCCAGATCTGCAGATGTTTGTATATGTTGTTGAAACTGATCAAGGCATTTTGAGTTCTATGATATTATTTGATGGTTTATTCAATCTGATTCCATGATATTATTTGAAAAAAAAAAAAAAAAAAAAATCAGATTCCATGATATCAACTGTGCTGGGTTTGGATATTTGAAAATCAAATTCCATAATATTATTTGAAAAAAAAAAATTCAGGAAAAAAAATTTGAGAAAAAAAATTTTCAAATTTTTGTCTGGAATTTTTTTTTTAATAATTTTTTAAACTTTAGTAACGTGTCAATTTTGACACGTTACCAAATGGTGACGTGTCAAAATTGACACGTTACTAAAAGTTTAGTAACGTGTCAGTTACCATTTAGTAGTTACGACCAATTTGAAAACGCCCCAGACACGTTACCAATTACACGTTACTAACCTTTAGTAACGTGTCAACAGCCTTGACACGTCACAAACGGTCCGTTACCAAAAAATTGAATTTTTGTAGTGAATTATGAACAAATTGCAAAGAACATTAGTACAAACTCATAAGCAACCTTTAATAAGGTGGTTCCAAAGACAATAACCATTTGAATACAACAAAGATGACTCTAGCTCAGTAGAAAGATTTCCTGAGGAGCCATTTAAGTCATTGAATTACTATAAAACATTATTCCAAAATGATGTTATATGAAGTAAGTAAGGGAAAAAGATAATCAGGTACTAGTTACTTTTTGGGAACAATGTAAGAAAGAAACGAAAATATGGTCTGTGTTAAACCAAGTAGGAGCAAAAAGGCAGCTGCAAGAAAAGAAATCCATGCCCAAGGACTGTTGAAATAGTTGCGCCTCAATTTTGCTATCCACACATTCTTACGTCTGTGGTAATGGTTGTTCACATTTCTGAGAGTTTCAACATAACATAAGTTGGTTATATTGACATTGTGACCAATCTTGTTAAACATGGTGGAGACAGCTTCATCGTCACCCAAATAATTTTTAATAATTCCTCGTCGACGAAGCAATGCAACATCCTTTGGAGAGTTGATGAGGTTATCCATGAAGTTCATATATTCTGTGAAGTATTTAGGATTCCTGTTTGGACTGTATTGCTCATACGCAACCATATTTCGAAACATACATTCTGTTGGATCTACTATTATCAAAAGTGGAATTTCCATTACCCCATTGGTGAACTTTATGTCCAAGAAGCCACCTGTCTCTAGCTTCTTGAATTTGACTCCAGCCTCTTGTAGCTCTGTGGCACTAGGTATCGTATTCCACTCTTCAACATTCCCACCTTTACTGCTGTCTAAATGTGGAGTAGTGACAGATTCATGTGCCAAAGCAAGTAGATGCCCAATGTTTTGGGAATCTACTTGATTCCCAATGTTTTGTGCCAAAAAAAATAGATCCCCAGCATTTTGGAGCAAGTCCCTTCTTAATATTAAACGTCCGGAAAAGAACATGAAAAAAAGAATAAAGTTGTCCTCCTCATTGGGAACCTGAGTCATCTCTATCAATGTAGTGAGAACAAATAATGGAAGTTGGTTTTCGAATAGCAGTACATCACGCCATAATTTACTGGCCATCCAATCCAATCGGTAGATTGGGTCACATTCATCTCTTAGCTCCTTCTCTATTAACTTGCGAAACAGCTCAATGATGAAACACCCATCAAGTAGCATCATTTCTACAAACTCATCCGTGGATAGGCTAATGGGTTCTGCATAGCATCTTCGAGCTGTTCCTTCTAATTCTCTCATGGCCTTGATGTATATTTCCACACTGCTTTCGTTTCTCTGAAGAAGTAGTTGTAAATAGCCCAATTTGTGCTCTTCCATCTGCTTCAAGCAATCCTTGCCGCGATGGTAAGGACCGATGGCAAGTAACTGAGGTTCATATGCCTTGTCATTTACGTTGCGTAACTCGGTATGCACTCTAAATATACAACACTCTGGATCATTTGGAGTCAAGCTAGCAAGCTTTCCATCAATATGATGGGAGAGAAGATCAAATCCATTAGCAGGCCTCATGCTCTAAGCAAATTGTGCAATTCTGATCTGTTCCAAATACTTTCCACAAAACCAATCACTAACTTTAATTAATTTCAAGCTGACAATTACATATATCCATCTACTAATAAATAAAGTCAATGTGTTCAAGCCCAATTTAACCTACCAATCTGTTAAGTTTTTTCTTTCCTTCTTTCCCTTCTCTTGCTTAGACAATTAGCTAGGCTGCTGAAGATTTCGATCTCATTGGCCTTTACATTCACTTAGATTCCAGTTTCAAAGCATGATCTTAGAGCCAGTATTATTTTATTTTATATATAGCTAATTAGTAATAGGATTGTAGCAACATATTTATTTCACTTTCATGGTAATGGGATAGGAAGATATATCCTATTTCCTTCAAACTTCTTACTTCAATTACATAAACATAAAACGACAAGCTGTTTCTATTGTTTAGCAAGGTTGAAAAATAAAATATAAAATAAATAAAATACTATAAGTGGATGGCGGGTGCTGGGATGCAGCACCAGTATGGGTTAAATTATGGGTATTAGGGACATTTTACCTTTAATGTCCCTTATACTCCATATTATTTAACCCAAAACCCTAACATTATGGGTAAAATTTTAAGCTTTTTAAAGTTTGACACATTGAATTTAGAGTTTTTAAAGTTTAAGGAATGGTTACAAAAGTACTAAAAGTTCATAAGGATTAAGTAAAGTTTTTTCTTAAAATAATCGTATTAGTAATGATTCTACACATACTTTTTCAAGAAAGTCAAGCCCGTCTCCATTTTAAATTTAAGCTCAGTTTGTTTCAACATAGAATCTTTTTTTGACAATATTTTTCATATTTTCCAATGTTTAGTATGAATAAAAAATAGGAAAAAGAATATATTTTAACACTTATAACTATCACTTAATTTACAATTATGCCTTCAAACTTTAAAAAGTGGTATCGAGGCCCCACATATTATCCTTCCGTGCCAAGTTAGACACTTTACAAGGTGCTTATTGCAAATAATTTTGAGTATTATGTGAATTTTTTGTGTTTTGGAATATTTGTTAATGTCCTTTTTAAAGACAAAACAAATAAGTGAAGGAAAAAAAATATATATATATATATATATATATATATATATATATATATATATATATATCGAATGAAGTGAAGTTTTTATATATATAAACATGATCCAAACATGCACTTTCATTTTTGAATTCTTTTTATACATGCATAGATTAGGAGGTCTATGCAAAATCCGTTCTTTTCTTTCTTGAATCATCATCAAGTGATGGAATAACTTCTTATTTTATTCAAATTACTGTTGCCGGACATGTTAGGTACGATTTTGACATATTCAAATTACAGAACATGATGGGTAGAAAAAAGAAATCGTCTACAATATTTTAGCATGTTAGAGAAGGAAAACAAATCGAAGAAAAAAAAAGAAAAAGGGTAATGGAACTTATTTCGTGTAAAGACTTGATTGTAGATGGCCTCTGCAGATTGTTTCTTGGCCTTTAATCAAAACGCTAAAGCATAGAATTAATACAAGACGCATGACGACTATACATAGTGGCTCTAATAATGAACGAGCTTTGCTATCTGCATCAGCATGACTGAGAAGACCTACGTTGTTGCTTACCCGGTTTTAATTACTCAACAACCAAACATGTCCCACACACCCTTTTTCCTATTTGTGAACACGTTTAATCAGTAGCCATGTGACCTTATCTGACTATGATATGACACTACTGAAAAAATTTCGTCCTTTTGACGACTTTCATTGTCTACTTAATTATTGATAGAGAAATTACGATAAGAAAAAAAAATAAAGGAAAAAATTATTATTTTCCCCTATCTTTCGCTCATTTGAATATAGGGAAAGAGTTAATTCATAATTGAATTTGTGTAAGACTCACATAATTTTATAAATTTAATAATAAATTAATTAAATTTGTAAAAATAGATAGTTAAAAAATTATTGAGAAAATTATGTGTAACATGTTTCTAAAAAAAATAAGGTGTTTTAAGAGCATTCATAATAAGTAGTCCTTCATAATTTTTTTAGAATTTAATTCTAAAAGTCTAATTTAATTAATTTAATCAGCCACTTTTCAAAATCATTAAATATTAAACTTTCTAATTATTTTTCTACTTTAACTAAATATTTTATTGTATCGATGAAACTAACTTTTGGACTCTTTGTAAAAATAAATTACTTTTATTTTTGGATTCTTTGCATTTAGAGAACCCAAAGTTAAATTTAACATTGAGTAGTATTTTGTGAATTTTATTAAAATTTTAGTGAAAAGCTTGAATATAAAGTTCATTGCGCTAAATACATTGGGAGTCATTTCCCACACCCTTTTTCCTCCCCTTATTTGTGAACACATTTAATCAGTACTCTGTAGCCATGTGACCTTCTCTGATTATGATCTGACACTCCTGATAAGTTTCGTCCTTGTGACTACTTTTTCCATTGTGTACTTGACTATTGATAGGGAAATTACAATAGGGAAAAAAAAATAAACGAAAAAAATTATTTTTTCTCGTATCTTTGTGAAGAATTGAATTTACGAAGAACCCATATGATATATTCTACAAAGAATTTAATAATAAATTTATTAGATTTGTAAAATTAGATAATTAAAAGATGATTGAAAAAAGTATATGTAACATATTTCTAAAAAAAATAGGTGTTTTGAGAGCATTCATTGTGAATGTTGTATAAAGTTTTAGAGAAAAGCTTGAAGTATAAAGTTTATTGTGAATGCTGTAAGTGTGCTAAATACATTGGGAGTCAAACTAATTAGTTCACAATTTTAGATTATATTATGGGATTTGATTTAAGTTATAATTGAATGTATTCAAATTATGAGATATAGTTTTATTGTATTTGATTTGATATTCTCTAATAAAATGTTGATATGTAAATGTTGTATAATTAATAATTAAATGGAACTTAGAGAATGTAAATGTTGATGATGACAAGAGTCTTCAGCAGCCAAGTTGTATAAGCAAGAAAAAGGGCAAGAAGGAAGAACAACTAAACTGGCTGGTAGGTGATATTGGGCTTGAACATGCACCTTGATTTTATCGGTAGATGGATATGTAATTGTCAGCTTGAAATTCATTAACATTAGTGATAGAGGTTTTGTGCAATGCATTTGGAACGGAGACTCGTACAATTTGTTTAGAACATGAGGCCTATTGATGAAGTTGTGTGAAAGAGGTTTTGTGCAGTGTATTTGGAACGGAGACTTGTACAATTTGTTTAGAACACGAGGTCTATTGATGGAGTTGAGTGATAAAGGTTTTGTGCAATGCATTTGAAACGGAGACTTATCAATTTCACCTATAGTGTCCCTTATACTTCATGTTATTTAACTCCAAACCCTAACAATATGTGTAACATTGTAAACTTTTTAAAGATGGACACATTAAATTTAGAGTTTAGGAAGATGATTGCAAAAACGTTAAAAATTTAGATACATTAAGTGAAGCTTTCCCTTAAAAGTATCATATTAGTAATGATTCTACACATACTTCCTCGAGGAAGTCAAATCTGTCTCCATTTTAAATTTAAGCTCAATTTGTTTCAACATATAATCTTCTTTTTGAAAATATTTTTCATATTTTCCAATGTTTAGTATGAATAAAAAATAGGAAAAAATATATTTTAACCATAGGAACTATCACTCATTTTACAATTATGCCTCAAAACTATAAAAAGTGGCATCGAGGCTCCCACATATTATCCTTCGTGCCAAATTAGACACTTTACAATGAGCTTATTGCAAATAATTTTGAGTATTATGTGAGTTTTTTTTTGTGTTTTGGAATATTTCTTAATGTCTTTTTTAAAGACAAAACAAATAAGTGAAGGGAAAAAAAAAATTATAGATACACATTGTTGATGCATAGTTTCCGAGTGATGACGTGGCACAATCTTCGTGAGATGCTGTTGTGTCCGAGGAGGAGTCGAGTTGCAAGAAAACAAACAAAAGGATCAAAGCTACTGGCGGCGGGAAAGCTTCGATGCCTAAGTCAATATTTGGGGTGAAGAGAATATGAGCAATAAAGAGCTAGAGAGCAAGGGTTACGATTACCTCAAAGTTGAGTTGAAACTTGTATTTTATAGGCATTGAGCAGTTTGTTTCCCGTATGCTTCAGCTCCCATATCCCTGGATATTTGCTGTGCAATTATCCTTGAAAGATATGGGTTGTTAGTCATTCTGTAATCTTAGGAGTCTAGAATCGTGGGATAAGCAGGTTTGCATTGTTGGCGCTAGATAGGGGTATCCAAGTCTTTGTGTTTAAACGCTCACAGTTGATCCATCTTTATTGATAGTAGATAGCTGTTTGAATATGAAAGATAGGATTATCACATTTGTATAGGGGTAGTATATATCTCTTAGGTGAGATGACCATTATTCCCCATGAATCGACTAGCTGTCAGGCTAGCTTACCGAGCTTTCACGTTGGCTTAATCTTAGCGAGTTTAGTTATCAGATTTGGGCTATGAGGTCAGTTGGGCCTTGCATGGCCAATCCCTGACCCAACACACATGATCCAAACACTTTCATTTTTTGTATTCCTTTTATGCATACATAGATAAGTACGCCTATGTAAAATCTGTTCTCTTTTTTCTTAAGATCATCATCAAGTCTTGATGGAATAACTTCTTATATAACCACAAATCAAATTTGACCATGTGGGAGCCAATGCTGTTGCCGGACATGTTAGCTGGGAACCATTTTTACAAATTCAAATTACAGAACATGATGGATAGAAAAAAAAATAAATCGTCGACAATATTTTAGCATGTTAGAGAAGGAAAACAAATCGAAAGAAAAAAAAAAAGAAGAAGGGTAATATTGGAACTTACTTTGGGTAAAAACTTGACTGTAGATGGCCTCTCAGATTGTTTCTTTGCCTTTAATCAAAACGCTAAAGCATAGAATTAATACAAGACGAATGACGACTATAGTGGCTCTTATAAGGAACTAGCTTTGCTATCTGCGTCAGCATGTGACGCATGTCTGAGAACACCTACGTTGTTGCTTACCCGGTTTTAATTACTGATCGACAACCAAACATGTCCCACACACCCTTTTTCCTATTTGTGAACACGTTTAATCAGTAGCCATGTGACCTTATCTGACTATGATATGAGTCTATGACACTACTGAAAAAATTTCGTCCTTTGACTACTTTCATTGTCTACTTAATTGTTGATAGAGAAATTACAATAAGATATATAAAAAAAAAAAAAAAAAAAAAAAACCGAAAAAAATTATATTTTCTCCTATCTTTCACTCATTTGAATACAGGAAAGGAGTTAATTCATAATTGAATTTGGGTAAGAGTCACATGATTTCATAAATTTAATAATAAATTCATTAAATTTGTAAAAATAGATAGTTGAAAGATGATTGAGAACATTATGTATAATATGCCTCTAAAAAAAATAAGGTGTTTTAAGAGCATTCACAATAAGTAGTCTTTCATAATTTTTTTAGAATTTAATTCTGAAAGTCCACTTTAATTAATTTAACTAACCACTTTTTAAAATCACTAAATATTAAACTCCCTAAATATTTCTCTACTTTAACTAAATATTTTATTTTATTTTATTGATGGAACTAACTTTTGGACTCTTTGCCAAAATAAATGACTTTTACTGTTGGATTCTTCGCATTTAGAGAACGAGAATTAAATTCAATATTGAATAAAAAATTTGCTAAATAGTGTATTTTGTGAGTTTTGTTAAAATTTTAGAGAAAAGCTTGAACTATAAAGTTCATTGTGAATGTTGCAAGAGCATTTCCAATTGAGGAGTTAAATTGTACTTTTATTTAAAATAGCTAATTAGATTAGCAAAAAAAAAAAAAAATGTTACATATAGCGGCACTTTTCTCAGGAACCATTTCTTTTTCTTTTTCATTTTTTTTTTCTCACTTGTTTTCTCTTTTCCAAATTTTTTCTCCTACTATTTCTCTTCAACATCTCTCTTTTCTAAAATTTTCTCCTACTATTTCTCTCTCTAGGTTTTGAACTAATTAGTTTGAAGCAAGTTCCTATTTTTGCTGTTGTCCTAATTCCTTAACAACATGAAGAGAGATCTCTTAATATTTTTCATGTTCTCATCATAATAGTTTTATCTTTTAAGAGAGATCTCTCTTAACAACATGAAGATTGCTAGTAGCTCAGGAAACTTTGACTTGAGGGATTGCCGACAGGTTTGAAAGCGATTCCTACTAGTAGTTTGATCAATCGGACATCGATCGTACATCAATCGAAGTCTTGAATTTTTCACCTTCAGCCCTTTTTTTTTTACAATTTGGGGCAAAACATAAACAACTATACAATTCCATGCATGGGGTTGAGCATTTTCAATTGAAGAGCCAAATTTTTATGTAAAATGACTTTTCAAAATGCACTTTATCTAATTTAACTAATGAATTTTTAAAAGTCTCTTACATCTGATTAGTTATATTTTTATCTATATCATTTAAATATTATTAAAAGTGAAAAATTTTTTGATAAAAAGAGAACATATGAGAGGAAAAATGGGAAAAGTTTTAGGAAAAAAGAGAACATGCGAGAGAAAAAGTAATAAAATATTTAGGAAAAAAAGAAAATAGTTGAGAGAAACAATAAAAAAATAAAATGGCTCCCTTGAAAAGTACTGTTACATTTAACTTCTTTTTTTTAGCTCTTTTAATCAAATATCTATTTTACATTTTTTTTTTTTTTTTGTTAATCTAATGTAGGAGGTTTTTTAAACATTTGAAGAGTCATTTTAGATAAAAGTAACATTTGGCTCTTCCATTAGGAATGTTTTTGCAAGACAATCCAATCAAACCACTAAGAGCATTCCCAATGGAAGAGCCAAATTTTTATGCAAAATGGCTTCTCAAAATGCACTTTATCTAGTTTAGCTAATGAATTTTTAAAGGTTTCCTCATTTAAATATTATTAAAAGTGAGAAAAATTTTGGAAAAAAAAAAAGAACATGTGAGAGGAAAAATGGGAAAAGTTTTGGGAAAAAGAGGACATGCTAGAGAAAAAGTAGGAAAAGATTTGGAAAAAAGAAAAAACAGGTAAAGAAAAACAATAAAAAATAAAATAGCTCCCTTCAAAAGTGCTGATGCATTTAACATTTTTTTTTTAGCTCTTCCAATCAAATATTTATTTTACATTTTTTTTTTGTTCTTCCAATCAAATATCTATTTTACTTTTCTTTTTTTTTTGACTAATTTAATATAAGAGTTTTTTAAACATTTGAAAAGTCATTTTATATAAAAATAACATTTGATTCTTTCGTTGGGAATGCTATGTACTTCAACGATTTGGCTTAAATATGGTTAACAAGTACAGAGGAGTCAAAAGCATAAAAAACATCAACTCCATCAAAAGCATCTATCAAATATCAACTATCCTCCTTTTATGCTCTAACGTGTAAACTTAATAATTTAATACCAACATTTTGATGCGAGAATGGTTGCTTTTCTTTATTTAGAATTTGGGAAAAAGAAAACGAAGAATAAGATTTTTTTTTTTTTTTTTTCTAGTCACTTATCTAGCCTAGTCCTACCTAATAAAGAATCACTATGCATGAGATGCAGCACTCAATGCAACACATTAACAACCTGTCAGGTATCATTGTTGAACTTTAACTTTGTAGAGTGTCACAATCTCTCACACTCAAGTTCATGGCATCTTTATTAGGGCACATGTCATTTTGTAGTGCTCCACATGATGTTACTATCTTGGCTCTAATTCTATAAATGTCACACTCTAAAATGACTAGTTACAATTAAAGTTTCTTAAAATCACTTATATAGTCCAATCTCACTTAATAAGAAATCAATAAAACACCTTTACAATCCTTCCATTAATGTGAGACTTAACTTTTTGGTGTGTCACAAAATGTGCATTCAGTTACAACCTAACAACCCATAAACCCCTATAGTGGTTCTCCTTGCAAAAGCTCTGAAAGGTTTTTTTTGGGAGAATTTTGTGTTGTCTTTGTAGCAACCCTTTGTTGCTGCTCTTGTTCTCTTGATGGGCCCCATTATTTTTTGGACCCATTCTCAAATGTTTCTTGGTTCTCTGGTTGCCTCACCATCTTTCTATTTATTTATTTTTTATTTTTTAAAGAAATAATAAGTCAGCCTCCAGACCTAAAAAGAAAAGCATCTGTTTTCTCAAAATACACCCATAAAAAGGTGTTGCAAGTATTTTTGAAAAGTGTTTTGTGTTTTGATTTTGAAAAAAATCTAGTGTTTTAAGAAGTAAATCCTTTGTTAATTGTTTTTAAAAAAGTGTTTCTTTTCTTTTTGAAAACAGAATATAGTTTTTGAGGAGTTAAACAAACACAGCCATTAATTACTCATAATGCATACCATCTTGTTCTCTCTTTTCATAGCCAATCAAAGAACTCTTTTCCTCTATGTTAGATTCAAGAGAACATGAAAGGCTCTGAACCATGGAATTGAATCATGATCTCCTTGTATTTCTTCTAGTTAATTTCGAGGGCATAGATAGTAGTAGCCAAAGCCTAAAGGTCTTAAATGCTCCTACGTACTCACCACACTAAATTCCATGGCCAATAGGTAGTTGGAACTACTTTTAGCGTACATTAACAATTTTTGTCCCTTTCAAAAAAATAATTGTTGGAAGTGTTTTTAGTGTACATAAATAATTTTGGTTGGAAGTTGGACAAGCATGTGGCTGTGTTTGCCGTAAAAGATTCGGCTTACATGCTATTATTTTAATAATAGTATATATGCGATAGTTTAATCAATGATCAAGATTAAATTTCTTAAATTTTTTTTTTTCATTTTCTCTCTCATATTAAAAGCTTCTAAAAATAAGTCAACTTTAAGATTCAATTTTGATCATTGATTAAACTACATTATACATGTATGCCGGATTCGCCAAAAAAAACTTGAAAAATTAAGTGGACTAAAAATGTAGCAGATTTGATTGATGTGAGAACAACTAATAATGTTTTGTATGAAAAAGAGAAAAAAAAAAAAATGTTTTGTAGGAATTTTTTTATTTGAATAGTAATAAAAAATGATTAATGTGATGTAAAAAGTAAGAGAATGGTCCCTAACTTATTCTAACCTAGCAGTAGCCGCCTCCTCTCTCACTCGCACTCTCGCCTCACCCTTGCCACTCCCTCTCTCTCTCGCCGCTCCCGTCTCACCCTTGCCACTCCCTCTCTCTCTCGCCGCTCCCGTCTCACTCTCGCCACTCCCTCTAGTCTCGGAGCACTGATCTAGCCACTGCACCGAGGTTTCTCTCTCACATCTCTCTCTCTTTCTTTGGGACTCAAAAAAAAGTTTCTACTATTCGTCTCAAAATTAACTCCAACATTCTTACTTTTTACATCACATCAATAACTTTTTATTATTATTCAAATAAAAAAAAAATCACTACAAAAAAATTTTATTTTATTTTTTTTTTAACTTTTTCATACAAAATATTCTTACTTTTTTTCTTACATCAATTAAATCTGTTACAGTTCCAACTCACTTCATTTTTCAAGTCTTTTGACAAACACAGCTCATGTGATTAAGGCTTTTGTGCATTCTCCCACCCATCTCCCCACCATCTTCTCTCTCTTAATTTTTTTTTTTTGTTGAAAAAATCAAGATATTAAAGAGAGAAGATAGTGGGGGAATGCATTGTCGCAATCCTCATAAAAGGACGCATCTCTAGAAAATAAAATATTTAGTTCGATAGAGTTTTGCTGATTTTCCAAATAATCGTCAAAAATGTGCAGTTGGACCATTAAATTTCTGACAAATTATGCTATAGTTTAATCAATGGTCAAGATTAAATTTCTTAAAATTTTTCTTCATTTTTTCTCTCATATTAAAAGCTTCTAAAAATAAGTCAACTTTAAGATTCAATTTTGATCATTGATTAAACTACATCATACATGTATGCCGGATCCGCCAAAAAAAACTTGAAAAATTAAGTGGACTAAAAATGTAGCAGATTTGATTGATGTGAGAAAAACTAATAATGTTTTGTATGAAAAAGTGAAAAAAAATAAAAATAAAAATAATGTTTTGTAGTGATTTTTTTATTTGAATAGTAATAAAAAATGATTAATGTGATGTAAAAAGTAAAAGAATGGTCCCTAACTTATTCTAACCTAGCAGTAGCCGCCTCCTCTCTCACTCGCACTCTCGCACTCTTGCCGCTCCCTCTCTCTCTCGCTGCTCCCGTCTCACTCTCGCCACTCCCTCTAGTCTCGGAGCACTGACCTAGCCGCTGCTCCGAGGTTTCTCTCTCACATCTCTGTCTCTTTCTTTGGGACTCAAAAAAAAGTTTCTACCATTTCTCTCAAAATTAACTCCAACATTCTTACTTTTTACATCACATCAATAACTTTTTATTATTATTCAAACAAAAAAAAAATCACTACAAAACAATTTTATTTTTTATTTTTTTTTCACTTTTTCATACAAAATATTTTTACTTTTTTTCTCACATCAATTAAATCTATTACAGTTCCAGCTCACTTCATTTTTCAAGTCTTTTGACAAACACAGCTCATGTGATTAAGGCTTTTGTGCATTCTCCCACCCATCTCCTCTCTCTTAATTTTTTTTTTCTTTTGAAAAAATCAAGATATTAAAGAGAGAAGATAGTGGGGGAATGCATTGTCGCAATCCTCATAAAACAACGCATCTCTAGAAAATAAAATATTTAGTTCGATAGAGTTTTGCTGATTTTCCAAATAATCGTAAAAAATGTGCAGTTGGACCATTAAATTTCTGACAAATTATGCTATAGTTTAATCAATGGTCAAAATTAAATTTCTTAAAATTTTTCTTCATTTTCTCTCTCATATTAAAAGCTTCTAAAAATAAGTCAACTTTAAGATTCAATTTTGATCATTGATTAAACTACATCATACATGTATGCCAAATCCGCCATAAAAAACTTGAAAAATTAAGTGGACTAAAAATGTAGCAGATTTGATTGATGTGAGAAAAACTAATAATGTTTTGTATGAAAAAGTGAAAAAAAATAAAAATAAAAATAATGTTTTGTAGTGATTTTTTTATTTGAATAGTAATAAAAAATTATTAATGTAATGTAAAAAGTAAGAGAATGGTCCCTAACTTATTCTAACCTAGCAGTAGCCGCCTCCTCTCTCACTCGCACTCTCGCCTCACTCTTGCCACTCCCTCTCTCTCTCGCCGCTCCCGTCTCACTCTCGCCACTCCCTCTAGTCTCGGAGCACTGACCTAGCCGCTGCTCCGAGGTTTCTCTCTCACATCTCTCTCTCTTTCTTTGGGACTCAAGAAAAAGTTTCTACCATTCCTCTCAAAATTAACTCCAACATTCTTACTTTTTACATCACATCAATAACTTTTTATTATTATTCAAACAAAAAAAAAAATCACTACAAAACAATTTTATTTATTTATTTTTTTTTTTCACTTTTTCATATAAAATATTTTTACTTTTTTTCTCACATCAATTAAATCTGTTACAATTCCAGCTCACTTCATTTTTCAAGTCTTTTGACAAACACAACTCATGTGATTAAGGCTTTTGTGCATTCTCCCACCCATCTCCTCTCTCTTAATTTTTTTTTTTTTTGAAAAAATCAAGATATTAAAGAGAGAAGATAGTGGGGGAATGCATTGTCGCAATCCTCATAAAACAACGCATCTCTAGAAAATAAAATATTTAGTTCGATAGAGTTTTGCTGATTTTCCAAATAATCGTCAAAAATGTTCAGTTGGACCATTAAATTTCTGACAAATTATGCTATAGTTTAATCAATGGTCAAAATTAAATTTCTTAAAAATTTTCTTCATTTTCTCTCTCATATTAAAAGTTTCTAAAAATAAGTCAACTTTAAGATTCAATTTTGATCATTGATTAAACTACATCATACATGTATGCCGGATCCGCCATAAAAAACTTGAAAAATTAAGTGGACTAAAAATGTAGCAGATTTGATTGATGTGAGAAAAACTAATAATGTTTTGTATGAAAAAGTGAAAAAAAATAAAAATAAAAATAATGTTTTGTAGTGATTTTTTTATTTGAATAGTAATAAAAAAATGATTAATGTGATGTAAAAAGTAAGAGAATGGTCCCTAACTTATTCTAACCTAGCAGTAGCCACCTCCTCTCTCACTCGCACTCTCGCCTCACTCTTGCTGCTCCCTCTCACTCTCGCCACTCCCTCTAGTCTCGGAGCACTGACCTAGCCGCTGCTCCGAGGTTTCTCTCTCACATCTCTCACTCTTTCTTTGGGACTCAAAAAAAAGTTTCTACTATTCCTCTCAAAATTAACTCTAACATTCTTATTTTTTACATCACATCAATAACTTTTTATTATTATTCAAATAAAAAAAAAATCACTACAAAACAATTTTATTTTATTTTTTTTCACTTTTTCATACAAAATATTCTTACTTTTTTTTCTCACATGAATTAAATCTATTACAGTTCCAGCTCACTTCATTTTTCAAGTCTTTTGACAAACACAGCTCATGTGATTAAGGCTTTTGTGCATTCTCCCACCCATCTCCCCACCATCTCTTCTCTCTTAATTTTTTTTTTTTTTTTTTTGAAAAAATCAAGATATTAAAGAGAGAAGATAGTGGGGGAATGCATTGTCGCAATCCTCATAAAAGGACGCATTTGTAGAAAATAAAATATTTAGTTCAATAGAGTTTTGTTGATTTTCCAAATAATCGTCAGAAATGTGCAGTTGGACCATTAAATTTCTGACAAATTATGCTATAGTTTAATCAATGGTCAAGATTAAATTTCTTAAAATTTGTCTTCATTTTCTCTCTCATATTAAAAGCTTCTAAAAATAAGTCAACTTTAAGATTCAATTTTGATCATTGATTAAACTACATCATACATGTATGCCGGATCCGCCAAAAAAAACTTGAAAAATTAAGTGGACTAAAAATGTAGCAGATTTGATTGATGTGAGAAAAACTAATAATGTTTTGTATGAAAATGTGAAAAAAAAAATAAAATAAAAAATAATGTTTTGTAGTGATTTTTTTATTTGAATAGTAATAAAAAATGATTAATGTGACGTAAAATGTAAGAGAATGGTCCCTAACTTATTCTAACCTACAGTAGCCGCCTCCTCTCTCACTAGCACTCTCGCCTCACTCTTGCCGCTCCCTCTCTCTCTCGCCGCTCCCGTCTCACTCATGCCACTCCCTCTAGTCTCGGAGCACTGACCTAGTCGCTGCTCCGAGGTTTCTCTCTCACATCTCTCACTCTTTCTTTGGGACTCAAAAAAAGTTTCTACTATTCCTCTCAAAATTAACTTCAACATTCTTACTTTTTACATCACATCAATAACTTTTTATTATTATTCAAATAAAATAAAAAATCACTACAAAACAATTTTTTATTTTATTTTTATTTTATTTTTCACTTTTTCATACAAAATATTCTTACTTTTTTTCTCACATCAATTAAATCTTCTCCAGTTCCAGCTCACTTCATTTTTCAAGTCTTTTGACAAACACAGCTCATGTGATTAAGGCTTTTGTGCATTCTCCCACCCATCTCCGGAATAGGATCCTCTCCATTTCAAAATCCCTCCATTTCCTCCATTTAGTGCATTTTGAAGGGTATTGCATTTATTGTACTACCATCATTAAAACTTTTGGACAACACTACCCTTCAAAATACACTAAATGGAGGAAATAGAGGGATTTTAAAATGGAGAGGATCCTTTTCCCCCATCTCCCCACCATCTCCTCTCTTAATTTTTTTTTTTTTGAAAAAATCAAGATATTAAAGAGAGAAGATAGTGGGGGAATGCATTGTCGCGATCCTCACAAAAGGACGCATCTCTAGAAAATAAAATATTTAGTACGATAGAGTTTTGCTGATTTTCCAAATAATTGTCAGAAATGTGCAGTTGGACCATTAAATTTCTGACAAATTATAGCTTTGAATGTTGTATTAGTGATTCAAAGTTTCTTACAAATTAATGCGACTGTCCATGTGATTCAAAGTTTCTAACTAAACCATTAAATTTACTTTACAAATTTTATTATTTACTTCATTTATTTGATCTTGAAATTTGAAAGAGATGTCTCCATCTCATTTCTATAAAAGCTAGCTGCAAGCTCTATCTTTAGAAAAGCATAAAACTTCAGTGGGCGGGTTAGCTTCTGGCCTAAATATAAAAGAGATCTATATATGGAGATGATGAAGGTTGAAATAATCTCAAAGGAAATTATTAAACCATCATCTCCAACACCCCATGAGCTTAGAAACCTCAAAGGTTCCTTCCTAGACCAACTTGCACCCACCACTTATATTCCTATCATTCTTTTTTATCAACCCAAGAGCGGCCATGACTTTGATCAACCCAAGAATCGCCTTAAAAAGTCCCTACAACAAACCCTCAACCACTTCTACCCTTTGGCTGGATCCGTCAAAGAAGACCACTTCATCGACTGCAACGATAAAGGGGTCGAGTTTTATGAAGCTCGAAGTGCCTGCAACTTATCACAAGTTCTCCAACACTTCAACTTGGAAATCTTGAACCAGTTTCTGCCATTTGAACCCCTTGGAACCCATGAAGTTCTCTTAGCTGTCAAATATAATGTCTTTGAATGTGGCGGAGTAGCCATTGGTGTGTGTTTTTCGCACAGGATCGCAGATGGAGCTTCAGCCACAACATTTCTTGGCGCCTGGAGCGCTACATCACGTGGGGGATCGGATGAAGATCATGTCTGTCCAAAATTTGATGTGGCCACGTACTTCCCACCAAAAGATTTGCCTTGGGGCATGGGAGACATTAAGGTCACAAAGGAAAAGATCGTAACAAGAAGATTGGTGTTCGACAAATCAAGCATCGCAGCTCTGAAAGAAAAGGCTTCCTCAACGCGCGTTGAGGCGGTTTCAGCGCTCATATGGAAACGTCTGATTGCGATAAACAAATCAAAACCGGTACCAGCAATAGTGCATGTAGCTGTTCATGCGGTGAACTTACGCCCCAGGATGGTCCCACCCTTGCCAACGCATTCCTTTGGGAATCTTTGGTACTTCGCCATGGCTGTATTATCACCGCTTGATCATCAGCTTGATCATGATGATGATCGTACGCTGGCGATCAAACTAAGTCATGTAATAAAAGAAATCGACGGTGATTACGTGAAGAAACTACAGAGCGATGAGTTTCCGGATTCGCTGACAAAGGCGGTGGAGGTGTGCTCGATGGGTGACGAGGAGTTGTATAAGTTTACAAGTTGGTGCAGGTTTCCTCTTTATGAAGTTGATTTTGGGTGGGGGGAGCCCACCTGGGCGTGCTGTCCCAGTATGCCTTTTAAGAATCTTGTCGTCTTGACGAGTACAAGAGATGGACATGGAATTGAGGCATCTGTCAACATATTAGAGGAAGACGCTGTCGTTTTTGACAGGGATGAAGAACTCCTTCCATTTGTTTCTTGGAAAATAGCTGAGTAGCTACTGAATGCTAGCAGCTGGGGGAAATATATATATATATATATATATATATATATATATATATATATATATATATATATATATATTTGTTTCTGTCGGAATAAACTTTATTTAATCAATGCTTAATTTGTTTAATTATCTGGTGACGAATGGAGTAATTCATGCACGCATGCATTATTCTGAATGTAATTCGCTCTTCTTCTCTGGTACTGTATCTCCAAATTTAATTGGAGTTTACTTGAATAAAAATTAAATATGCTTGATGTTGATATATATGGACTAGTAAGCTTGTGATTCGATTCAATGATTAATTTGGAGGAGAATATTTGAATATATGAGATGGGTTAATATGAGTCATATGACATGAATTAATAGGTGGGTGATGAATCGATAAGATAAGAGTGTCATGGCATGCATCACACAACATCCAATTAAGCGTAAAAAGAAATGAAGACTTTTCTTTTAATTAGTTTGTTTGATTCTACGTTGGATTTCCATGAATCTCGATCCATGAAACAGAGATTCTTTTGTTTCTTCTATGAGCGTTATAAAGCCTGTTGGTAGCAAAAGGTTTTACTCAGATTGAATGATTGGATTACCATGAGACTTTCGCACATGTGGCAAAATTGGTAACCGTTGGTACCTTGCTTTATATTACATCCATCAAGCAATGGTCACTACATCAACTTGACATTAATAATGTCTTTTTACAAGGTGATCTTAATGAAGAGGTATATATTAGGGGTGTCAACTCGGTTCGGTTTTTCGATTTTTGGCCAAAACCGGAACCGGAACCGGGGTACCCCGGTTATCGGTTTTGAGAAACCGGAACCGGAACCGGGACCCCGGTTCCCGGCCGGTTCCGGTTTTACCCGGTCCGGTAACCGGTTTTTGAAAAAAATTAGTATTTGGGGCTTATTTTAGGTATTAGGCCTAAAATAAGCCCATTATTTTTTTTATAAGTTAGCTCATTTAAAAAAAAAAACTATTAATCTTTTTGTCTAAATTAAAGAGGCTTTATTGTGATTGCTCCAAATAATTAAAAAAATAAACCTAAAAAAGCCTAAAAATCCTAAAAAATCAATGTTTTTGCCTATATGAGCCTTAGAAATAAAAATTCAAATTTTTTAAAATACCCTAAAAATCATTTTAAAACCTTCAAAACCAGAAAAGTGAGAAACCTAATTGCCTAAGGTCCTAAACGCTGCGTAAAAGACTAAAAGAATTAAAAAATATATATATATAATAATATATAAATATTATTTAATAAAATAAGACCCGTTTTTTTTTTTTTTGGGCAACCGGAACCGGAACCGGTCCCTGGTTTCCCGGTTTCCGGTTTCCCTGTTTTCCAGTCCCGGTTCTAGTTTCCCGATTATTTTTGACACCCCTAGTATATATGATACTTCCACCTGGGTTTTGCCGAAAGGGGGAGACACGGATTTGTAAACCGAACAAATCTATCCATGGGTTGAAGCAAAGATCACATCAGTGGTTTGCAAAATTTTCATCTACCATTATGCAAGCTGGTTTTTCTCAATCTAAGTCTGATTATTCATTGTTTTTTAATTATAATGGCAATTCTTCTACTTTTGTCTTGGTCTATGTAGACGACATCATCATTTAAGGAAACGATGATTTGGCTATTAACCAGCTCAAGCAATTTCTCGAGAAGAAATTCTTTATCAAAGATTTAGGAAAGTTTAAATATTTTCTTGGCACAGGGGTTGCCCGTTCGAAAAAGGGCATATTTCTTTTCAAAAGAAATACATCTTAGACATTCTCAAGGATAATGGTTTGACTGGAGGATGTGTCTCTGATTTTCCTATGGAGCAACACTTGCGTTTATCGCCAGATGATGGGACTTTACTTCCTGACCTCACTCCTTATCGTTGATTGATGGGATGTCTTATATATCTTACTGTTACAAGACTTGATATTAATTATTCGGTTAATATTCTTAGTTTATGCATTTTCCTTGAACGGCTCATCCTATTGGTAAGGGGGGTTTTTTTTATCATCATCAAGTACTATTCATTTGCAAGGTTATTGTGATTCAGATTGGGTGGGGTATCCCGTTACTCGACGATCTAGTACTATATGCTATTGCATTTTTCTTGGTTCCAATCTCATTTCTTAGAAAACCAAGAAGCAAGCTACAGTTTCTTGGTGGTCTTCTGCTAAAGCTGAATATCGAGCCATGACTACTTTAACATGTGAGCTTCAATGGTTAAAATATTTGTTGTGCAATATGGGTATTTCTTACAAGTACATCACAATATTTTGTGACAACCAAGCTGCCTTTCACATCGCTAAGAGCATTTCCAGTAGATTCTCTATAAAAGAGTCTATTCCCTATGTGTAGGGAATATGTTTAAAAAATCACAAAAAAGGTCTTACAGCAGATTTTCTAAATGAGCATCAACCATGAAGATCGCTACAGTGGAATCCAAAGTATAGGGTTCCACTATTCCAATCCTTATGATTATTAAAATAAAAATAAATAAAAAATAAAAATGTTTCTCTCTACTCTCTCCTCTTACAATTCTCTCTCCTCTCTCCTCTCATATATATAATATAATTTAAAAAAAAATATTTTAATGATATAAAAAATGATTAAGGAAAAATATTGTGATGTATTTTAACATAGGGAAGCAAAAAGTAATTTGAATCCTTAAATGTAGAAAAAATGATAAGGAAGCTGCTGAAAATGCTCTAATAATCCAATCTTTCACGAACGCGCACACCAAGCATATATATAAAAATCGATTGTCACTTCGTTCAAGAAAAGCTACAGTCCAAACTCATTGCTTCGAGATATATATACCTGCATCTAATCAACTTGCGGATGTATTGACAAAGCCATTGGATAAAGATGCATTTCATGGTTTAACGCAGACATTCAATTGTATTTAGTTAGCCTTAAATAATCTTGACGCATGATTACTTGTAACGTAGACATTTAGTTGTATTTGGCTAGCTTTGAATTATCTCTTGTAACATCCATAGCTGTAATGTATATAGCTGGATGCCAGTAACGTAGGTACGTAGTAATAAGTAGCTCACAGTAACGTAGGTCTACGTACGCAGTAATGTGTACAGATTGCATTTCATTTGTTTTCTCTTTCCTTGTAATCTATATTTTCTATTTAAGCTAATGAAAGAACAATCAGATAGGTGTGTGAGGAAATTATTTTTATTCATGTGTCAACTTTAACATGTTTTATGTGGTCGTACCAGACCCAAAAAAAAAAATTGAATTTAAAAATAACATATCTGTATGTTCCTGTAGATTGTTTGTCAGCTAAGAAAATGGAGGCAAGGAAAACTCCAATTCTCTCTATTTTCCCGGCGATCAAATAAAGTACTAGTTTTGCAAATTCAAAATTTAAATGGGGCCATTTCTTAATAATTGCAAAAAAAAAATTTCATAAATATCTGCTCCAACTTGAGAGAGGGAGCGTTAAGGAAGAGAATCCAAGCAAAGGAAATAAAGCAAGGGCCTCATCTTATCCACTCACCTACTACAAATTAATTGGTGGAAAAAAATATAAATAAGCTCTCTAAACTAACAATCGTGATAACGTTTCATAATATTCAAAAGATATTAAACTAGTCCATCAAACTAACAAATTGTATCAAAACGGCCATTTTTTTATTATTTTTTTTATATTCTTTTAGCAAATAAAATAATTATTAAAAAAAAAACCAAACAATTTAATAAAAATACAAAAAAACTAATGGCATGGGCGAATAAAAACAATTTTTTAACAGAATTTGACTCCATGGACAAAATTGTTTTTTTTTTTTTTTAATATCTCAAGAACTTTTGATTTTACTTTCATACAACATGGAGCAATTTATAATTTAAGTCAACTACAATGACTAATTATTTATTTATTCCAAAGAATTTTTTTTTTTCCAAATTGTTTGGTTTTTTTACAATTATTTTATTATTTTATTTGTTAAAAGAATAGGGGTATTATAGAAATATATAAAAATAAGTGGCATTTTTGATATATTTTGATAGTTTGATAACCTACTTTAATACATTTTGAACATTGTGGAGTTCTATCATAAACGAATGTTAGTTTGAGAGACTTTTTTATATTTTTTCCAATTAATTGAGAAAGGAAACTCCAGGCTCCAGCCATGAAATTTGTGAGCTTGCAAAGAAAAGCTGATCATCTTTTCCATTAACGCTGGCAATTTCTTGTATAATTAAATACCCAAAAATGTAATCAATCAAAGCATGAAGAAAATTAAATACTTGTCTCTATTATTTCATTTTCTCTTCGTCATCATCTTCCTCCTTTGAAATTTATCATTGCCTATTGTGTTTCTTGTATTTTGAGTGAGAATTTGAAGCTCTGTTTAATTTGAAATAGGCTCCCATCTTTATTTTTATTTTTCTTTTTGCCTCTTGTACGTCCATCTTTTCTCCATAAAAGTGCAAGCTCTTTTGATCAAAGAAACGAACCTTGACACATAACCTTAATGGTCAAATCACCGGTTTGTACACTACAAAAAAATTGCTATTTTCTGACGTGGCAAACAGTACATGATTTTTGCCACGTCAGCATTTTTTGGCGTGGCAAAAAATGCCACGTCAGAAAATATTTTCTGACGTGCTAAAAAATAGCACATCAGAAAATTCTGACGCGCTAGTTTGGTGCGTCAGAATTTTCTGACACACCTTGGCGCGTCAAAATTTTCTTACGCCCCAGTTTGGTGCGTCAGAAATTTCTGACGTGCTAAATATTGCACGTCAGAAGAAAAAAATAAAGGCCAAAATTTTAAAATTTTTCCCCCTTCTTATTTTCCCTCCACTTTTTTCCTCTTTTTATTCTTCCCTCCTCATTTATTTTTCCCACACTCTCTCTCTCTCTCCTCTCCCTTCTCTCCACGGCAGATCGAAGAAATTAAGCAGAAGAAGGAGAAGAGAAGAAGAAAAAGAAAGGGAGAAGAGAAGAAGAAGAGAAGCTGCAAAAGAAAAAGAAAGGAAGAAGAGAAGCAGAAGAAGAAAAAAAAAAAAAGAGGAGAAGAAGAAAAAGATCGAGGAAGAAGAAGAGCATGGTGCACCATCTCTGCACCATGGTGTGCAGAGATCGATCTCTGCACCATGGTGCAGCTGTGTTTCTCGATCTAGCTAGATCGAGAAACACAGATCTGCACGGCAGTGTGAGGGAGCTGCCATGCAGAGGAATTGGAAAAAAAAAATATATTAATTAATTAATTAATAAAATTTTTAATTCAAAAAAAAAAATTCCAAAAAAGATTTTTAAAAAAATTAATTAATTTTTTTTAAAATTTTTTAATTTTTTGATGCGCATCAGAACTATCACGTTAGAAAATTTTTTGATGTGTGAGACAGTGGAACATTAGAAAATTCTGATGTTATACCCACTGGCACTTTAGAAAAAAAAATTTTCCTGTCACCTATGCTTCTGACAATCGACGCGCGTAAAAAACGCCACGTCAGAAAACTCCAACGAGATTTTTTTTTTTTTTTTTTTTTTTTTTTTTTTTTGTAGTGGTAAGAATATGAGGTATGGTATTTATGTCATATTTATTATAATTACGGTTACAATATTGAGTGATTTATTCTAGCAAAAAGATGTTAGGAAATTGATTTTTACCAAGTGGTTTTACTCCTTGATGGCAGGATCAAAATCAATTTTGATCCTAGACCTGAGAATTTCATATTACAATTTTATTTGTCTTGTGATTTAAATTGTTCAGTATTAAAATTATAGTTTCTTTAATACATGAACTTATGAATATATTTATTCCTTTTATTTATATTGTTTAAATATAAATTGCTTGATGCCTAGACCTGAGAATAATTAATTAAGCCACATATGTTGGTAAATGTTTATGATACTATCCAAAATTACAATGTCTAGGAAAGTTCTGACAATGAAAGTCGTGGAATTTAAAAAGAGTGTCCAATGTATGCCCCCTCACTTTCCTAGTAACTTCTTCGGTTGAACTTTGGAAAATGCTTTGGGGGAGGCTGAACCATCCCAAGGGCCATGGGGGTGGGTTTGGCCACCCCTAAGGGCTAGTCCGGGGAGGCTTCAAACCCACCCCCAAGTGCCGATCTGGGGTGGCCGAAGCCACCCCCACCCATGGCCCTTAGGTGTGGATCAGCCACTTTAATGGCCAAATCATTTTTTTTATTATTTTTTTTGATTTGGCCCTTGGGGGGTGGTTCAGCCACCTCCATGCCCAACTGAGGTGGTCATCCGCCCTTTAATTTTTTATTATTTTCTTTTAATATTTTGTTTTTAATTATTTTTAAAATATAAATAATATTTTAGTATTATTTATATTAATGGAACATATGTCTCATTTATGGTCTTAAATTTTTTTTAAAGAAGTTTTGACCATTAACTGGATACTCTCCAGTCTATTTTGGACCGGAGAGAATCTAATTCATTATTATAATAGGTAGTGGGAAGTGCTTTCAAGGTACATTGTAAAATTCATTAAGAAGTATAGTTGGAATTCTTCTAATTTCGAGGGAATAATATCCAAAGCCTTAAAGGTTTTAAATGCTCCTCACCAAATCCCAATAGGTAGTTGGAAGTGCTTTTAATGTACTTGTTAAGTGAAATTTGTGTTGGTTAAACAACTAAATTTATCTTATAAATTTTGTTATCACTTTCGTGTACAATAACATAAATTTATTTCATCTTGAAACTTGAAAGAGGTCTCCATCTCGTCTCTATAAAAGCTAGCTGCAACCTCGATCTTTAGAAAAGCATGAACATTAATTCAGTGGGTTAATTAGCTTCTGAATAAAAGAGATCTGTGGCGATGATGAATGTTGAAATAATCTCAAAGGAAATCATTAAACCATCATAACCTTAGAAACCACAAACGTTCCTTCCCAGATCAACTTGCACCCACCACTTATATTCCTATCATCCTTTTTTATCAACCCAACAATGCCCATGATGACGTTGTGTTAGAAATAATTTTGGATGGTGCACAAATTCTCATTAATATAAAATAATTACAATATGAATATTAACAATAAAATAAATAAAATACAAGAGATAAAAAAAGAGTATGAAAAGATCTCACAATGCTATAAAATCACGCAAGAGCGTTGTCTTTAAAGGTTGATTCGTGCCTCCCGGAGTGTATAACTCGGTGCGATTGGATCCTTTGACATGCAACTTCCCAGGATTAGATTATAGCGTCTATCTTCGTTAAGAATGCACTTCCAAATACTTAACGATGAGTAATAGAACAACCAAATTGTGAAAGTTGATGAGGGACCTTAGAATATTATTTTGTAGAAAAACCAACAATAAAGCATATGCCATGAAACAAATGTTTTGCAACACACTATACGGCCTTAGCCTTAGATAGAAAATAAGTGATTTTTTCTTCTATCTCTCATATATGTTCTTACTTTCAATGTATTAATATATCTATATATACAAGTGCTGGAAAGTATGTCATAAAGAAAATCTTAATGACCAAAACGGTCAAAACGTTAAAAAACTCCCAAGCATAAAACTTGTTATAAAATGCAATAAAACATATTATTCAAATGGTTATAAAATGGTAAGGAAATCAATGGGTTAATGACATAACACCAAAAAAAGGTAAAACGTTTGTTAATAATCAAATGGTCAAACTACAATAAAATTTGTTAAAGACTAACGGTCAAAACTATAAAAGTCAATTAAAACTAATTTTTATTTAATAACTTATAACCAATTAATAAATACAAACGGTCATAACAGTTATATCTCATAATCAAGTAATAAATACAAACGGTTATAAACCAAAATGGTTAAAGATGATTTTTATTTCTCATAAAAACCTTTAAGAATATATTATCAAATGATAAAACATTTTCAAGCGACTAAAAAATGAATGTTTGCAACAAATATTACAACACGTTGATCATCATCAAGTCCAAAAATCCTGTCACCTTAAAAAGTCCCTTCAACAAACCCTCAACCGCTTCTACCCTTTGGTTGGAACCCTCAAATTAAGAAGACCACTCCATCGACTGCAACGATGAGGGGGTCGAGTTTTATGAAGCTCGAGTTGCGTGTAAGTTATCACAAGTTCTCCAACATTTCAACATGGAAATCTTAAACCAGTTTCTGCCATTTGAACCCCATGGAACCCATGATGTTCTCTTAGCTGTCAAATATAATATCTTTGAATGTGGTGGAGTAGCCGTTGGTGTGTGTGTTTCACACAGGATCTGATGCAGATCGCAGGTCCTCTGGAAGTACGATCGATCGCACATGTACCTGCGATCGAGCGCAATTCCAGACATTTGCACACCAAGTCCCTGAAACTGCGATCGATCGCACTTGTACCTGCGATCGATCGCACACGGAGTTGTTTATGTTATATTCTGCGTTTTAAATTAGGTTAAGCCGTCTTTATTTCTTTGTTTTAGTAGGATTAGGGTTTTAGGAGTCAATATTTCGTTATTTTATTAAGTTTAGGGTTTGGGGGGTATTTATGTAATATTTTATTATGTTTAGGGTTTTGGGCTATAAATATGTTTATAGCCTCCCGAGAAAATGGTTGTTGATTATTATTGATTTTGATTAATGAGAATACTCAGAGTTGAGTTTATTTATCTTTTCCTATAAACTTTAGAGAGTATCTATTGTTTTTAGAAGAATTCTTAGATCATTGATAGAATCTAAGTTTAGAATTAATTATCTGCTGCTTTATTGTTAGTTTTTTGCTACAACCTATTAAGTCACGCTGCATCAAGATCGTTGATGGAGCTACAGCCACAACATTTCTTGGCGCCTGGAGTGCCACATCCCGAGGAGATGAAGATCATGTCTGTCCAAAATTTGATGCGGCCACTTACTTCCCACCGAAAGATATATCTTGGGGGAAGGGAGACATTGGGGTGACCGAGGAGAAGATCGTAACTAGAAGATTGGTGTTCGACAAATCAAGCATAGCTGCTCTGAAAGAAAATGCTTCCTCAACGCGCGTTTTGGCGGTTTCAGCGTTCATATGGAAACGTCTGCTGGAGATATCCAAATCAAAACCGGCACCAGCGAGAGTGCACGTAGCAATTCATGCGGTGAACTTACGCCCGAGGATGGTCGCACCCATGCCAACGCATTCATTTGGGAATCTTTGGTACTTCGCTGCGGCTGTATTATCACCGCAGGATCAGCTTGATGGTGGTGATGATCATGATAGTAATCGTACGCTGGCGATGAAGCTAAGCAATGCAATAAAAGGAATCGACGGTGATTACGTGAAGAAACTACAGAGCGATGCGATTCCGAATTCGATGACAAATGAGGTGGAGATGGCCTCGAAGGGTGACGTGGAGTCGTATAAGTTTACAAGTTGGTGCAGGTTTCCTCTTTATGAAGCTGATTTTGGGTGGGGGGAGCCCACTTGGGTGTGCTGTCCCAGCATGCCTTTTAATAATCTCGCGGTGTTGACGAGGTGTTGACGAGTACAAGAGATGGGCATGGAATTGAGGTATTTGTGAACATATTAGAGGAAGACGCTGTCGTTTTTGATAGCGATGAAGAACTCCTTCCGTTTGTTTCTTGGGAAATAGCTGAGCATTGAATGCTGGTGGGGCCAATAATAATTTCTGTCGGGACATTCATGTTGAGTAAATTTTATTTAATCGTTCCCGATAGATAATTCAATTCGCCGTAGACCACGCATCTTGAAGCGAAAATTATTAGTTCGAATTTCTATTTTTTTTGTGTGGACATATCAAAAAAAAAAAAACTTTATTTAATCAATGTTTGGTTTGTTAACGTTTAATTATCTTCTGAATGTAATCCAATCTTCTTCTCTAGTTGTGTATCTCCAAATTTAATTGGAGTTTGCTTGAATAAAAATTAAATATCCGAATTGTGTTTTTTCACATATAAGTTAATGGTGAACCTCACATACCTAATCGTTGATTGTAAGAGAATATGAGCTAAATATGAAAAATTTATTGATCATATCATTTCCCTTACAATCAATTATTAGATTTGTAGACTTATGTAAATCTCACATAAGTCAATAGTGGACCCTACAAATCAAATTGTTGATTGTAAGAAAATATGAGTCAAATATAAGGAACTTATTGACCCTTAGCATTTCTCTTCTTCAAATATTTCAAAGCTTAAGCTAATAGGAAGAGGTAAATTTAATTACTTAATCAATACTTTAACATTCCCCTCACGTATGAGCTCAAACTTCCTTTTAATAGGTGATGCCCAACACGTGAAATATTTTTTAATTTTTTTTTTTTTGAAGAAAATATTTTTTAATTTAAATGGGGTGAATTGACGCAGTTAGTGTTCGGTCCTAGCCCTTTGGCTCTGATACCATGTTAAATTATCAATTATCCTAAAAGTTTAAGCTGATAGGAAGAAGTAAATTTAATCATTTAATCAATACTTTAATACCTTCAAAATGATCAGTCTCTCCAAATCTCTTGTGGACAAAATTTAAATGTTTTCGATAGGAGTAATACTGTAATACTGTAATACTAAAAAGAAAACTCATATTTTCTTTGTGTCTTCTAAAGATTAATGCGGCTATTGAAATTAACATTAAATTTGTGATAAATTACTATTATATATATATATATATATATATATTAAGAACATGAATGTAATATTTAACATTACTCTTTCAATAAAATAATTTGGTTTTGCAGGCAAGTCATGGCACCCTGGATAAACTTGTTCAATAGATGACGACTATCTGGAAGTTTTTCATCCAATGATAGATATTTGCCTTATATGCACGTCATTGACCAACCTTTGAGTAGCTTCTCCAAATCATGAAGAAAATTAAGCAAATCTCTCTATTATTTCATTTTCTCTTCGTCATCATCATCTTCCTCCTCTGAAATTTATCATAGCTTTTGTGTTTCTTGTATTTGAGTGAGAGGTTGAATTAGCTTTGCTCAACTCGAAATAGGTGCCCATCTATATTTTTATTGTTCTTTTTTGCCTCTTGTCCATCTTTTCTCCGTAAAAGTGCAAGCTCTTTAGATCAAAGAAACGTACCTTGACACATAACCTTATAAGGTTTTTTCATTTTTCATTTTTTATTTCTTCTATTTTCAGCTGGCAATCATTTTTTTTTTTTTTTTGTTTCATGTTATATATTAAAAAGCCATTTCCAACCACAGAATTAAAAATGTTTACAAATATATATAGTTCGAAGTTGGTACCTAACAAATATTCTAGATGCAAGAAAATAAAAGTCAATTGGATTATGCCTGACTCTTGGAGAACGAGTGAAGGGTTTACTGTAAAAATGTTAGAATATTAATTAAATGATTTAATTTACTATTTTTTATTAATTTAAATTTTTGAGACAAATGATGATTTAACATAATATATATATCAAAGTGAATTATGGTTCATTCAAACTTAACTTAAGCTTTTGAGGATTTAAAAAAAAAAAAAAAAAAAGCTTGAATTATTTCTCCACAAAATTAAGATTTGGAGATAAGTTGGTGAAGGATGTGCATATAGATGGAAGGCAACTATCTAACATTGCATGAAAAACTTCAAGATAGTCGTCATCTCGGGCACCATTACTTGCATGCAAAACCAAAGTAATCTGTTGAAAACGAGTGAAAAGTGTGCAAAAATCCCACCGACCACTTGAATTTAATTTGTCCACGAGAGATTTGGAGAGACTGCTCAAAAGTTGGTCAAAGATATATATATAATGCACATCCAACGTAGAATCAAACTAAAAGAAAAGTCTTCATTTCTTGAACAACTTTCTTTTTACAATTTTCTCTATATATGGATTTTAATAATTAGACAGAAAAACAAGGATAAAAAGTAGAAAAGCTAGATATTGTAATAATTTTTAAAAGAAGAGAAAAACTAGATAAAAAGACACAAGCACACATAACTTCTTGAAATTTTTTAGATATGTCGTCATACTTTCATATGAATTGATTATTATTTTCTCAATTTACTCTTAATAACCAAATTATCTTTCTAAATTTTTTGTTTTGGACTGTTCTTTTAAGTTGAGTTTCTAAATGTGAAAAACTGTCGAAAACAACTAATAAATTAACATAAAAAAAAAAAAAAAAAAATCAAAGTACAAGTTCAATTTATATATTTTAAACGATAATTAATTATATAATATTTAATTGCTTCATTTATTTTGTTACTTATATTATCATTCAATATTGTTTCAACTCTTTCTTTTAACCTTGTCTCCCCTTAACCCATGTGATTGAATTGAATATACACAGGTGCATGCATATATATATAGTGCATACATGATAAGATCAACGTCACCTACCAGATCCATCTTATCGATCACTTTCCTTCTCTTCTTTATTTATTTGTCGGGGGCCAATAAATAGGAAACAGATAGAGAAGCAATGTGCCAAAATAAAGTATTTATTTATACACTCGGTTCATATTATTCATGTTTATCTTACTTACCATTCGACCGCTATCGATCGTGCTTTAACTGTAGATCGAGCTTTTTAGAAAAGAAAAGAAGCATAAACATTCCGTCAGTTGATTAGCTTCTGAATAAGAGAGATGGTGATGATGAATATTGTTGAATTAATCTCCATGAAAATAATTAAACATACATACATCATCTCCAACACCCCATGACGTTTGAAACCAATAGCTTTAATTTCCTTCCTAGCTAGACCAGCTTGCACCAACCCACTTGTATTCCGTATATCATCCCTTTTATCAAGAACGTGTTAGGTGAACACCGGTCAATTAAGGATAAACACAAAGTCATTCCCCACCCCACACTCCCCCCCGCCCCACTTTTTTTTTTTTTACTTGAAAAACCCTTGATAACCATGAGACCTAATCCAATTAAACCCACATGCAGCGACAATAAGAAATTCAATATCAAAGATGAAATACAAAATAGCAAAGAGAAAATCACTTAAAATTCAAAGTTTCAATATACTAAAATCTCAAATAAAAATTTTTCTCTAAGTAGAGACAAGAATACAATTTTTTTTTATTTTTTGCAGGGACAAATGACAGTTTTGTTTCGATCTCTTCTTTTCTCTCATTGGCAATGCCAAGAAGAAAGAAGCAATCTCTCCTAGCACTCTTGTGCAGTGCCTCTAAGAAGGAATTGCATTCTCTCCATTTCAAATGGTTCATTATATTTGAAGGGTAAATTTGTCATTTTACTTATCCTAATTATAAGAAACCGGCTCCTCTCTAGTTCATTTGAGCTAGAGATTAGGATTCAAATTCCTCCGAGAACAAAGAAAAACAATCTCTCTTGCAACCCCATACGCGCTAATTATCTATTCAATAACATGGCTACACGTAGAAAACAATAAAAGACATAACTTATGCAGAGCTGCTATTGCTAGATTTCCCTCGCAACCCCCTCTCTTTTCCATTCCCTTGTTTTTAGAAGAAAATCAACATATTTTCAAAACTACTTTATTTTTCCTCTCACAAAAGTTAACATTTTAATGTATTTTTATATTAAATCAATCACTTTTTATCACTCAATCAAAAATTTTTCATAAAAGGAATAATGCCGGCTATTCTCGAAGACCAAAACCAAGTTGGAGTAGTAGTAAAGGTACTAGTGGTAGGATTGATTGACTTGATGGGGGACTGAAATTTTCTCAAAATTGGTCTGGAGGAAATATCTTTCAACCCACGTAAAATAATGCAAATGTCTCTAAACATTAAAAATGCACATTAAATTCTTAACCTCATTAATATCAGTTTACTAATTTAGACTAAATTTAATGTACCTTTTAAATGTTTACAGACACTTGACACTATTTTACATGAGTTATAAGATATTTTCTCTAGACTGGTTTGAAGAAAATTTCTGTCTATTGATGGGTGAAAGACACTATTTTTTTTTTTTTTTTTTTTAAGAGGGTGAAAGACACCCTAGCTCAACATGAACATGCTTGCAAATGGGAACTAGGCGCAGCCGCAAGCTGCATAGTTAACCTTGAAATTTGATGGGAGGTATCCACATCATGCATGTCACTATAAAATTCTGCAAGCTCTTTGGAAAAGAAGCTTAAGCAGTGGTTCAGTGGGTTAATTAGCTTCTGAAATCTGAATAGAAGAGATGGCGATGATGAATGTTGAAATAATCTCAAAGGAAATCATTAATTAAACCATCATCTCCAACACCCCATCACCTTCGAACCCACAAACTCTCCTTCCTAGACCAATTTCCACCCACCACTTATATTCCTATCATCCTTTTTTATCATGCCAATAATGCCCATGACGACGTTGATCATCAAGTCCAAAAATCTAATCGTCTTAAAAAGTCCCTAATACAAACCCTCAACCGCTTCTACCCTTTGTCTGGAACCGTCAAAGAAGACCACTCCATCGACTGCAACGATGAGGGGGTCGAGTTTTACGAAGCTAAAGTTGCCTGTAAGTTATCACGAGTTCTCCAACACTTCAACATGGAAATCTTGAACCAGTTTCTGCCATTTCAACCCTATGGAAGCCATGAAGTTCTCTTAGCTGTCAAATATAATATCTTTGAATGTGGCGGAGTAGCCGTTGGTGTGTGTGTTTCACACAGGATCGCTGATGGATCTTCAGCCACAACATTTCTTGGCGCCTGGAGCGCCACATCCCGTGGAGATGAAGATCATGTCTGTCCAAAATTTGATGCGGCCACGTACTTCCCACCGAAAGATATATCTTGGGGGAAGGGAGACATTGGGGTGACCAAGGAGAAGATCGCAACAAGAAGATTGGTGTTCGACAAATCAAGCATAGCTGCTCTGAAAGAAAAGGCTTCCTCAAGGCGCGTTTTGGCGGTTACAGCGTTCATATGGAAACGTCTGATGGCGATATCCAAATCAAAACCCGCACCAGCGAGAGTGCATGTTGCAATTCATGCGGTGAACTTACGCCCCAGGATGGTGCCTCCCATGCCAACGCATTCATTTGGGAATCTTTGGTACTTCGCCACGGCTGTATTATCACCGCACGATCAGCTTTATGGTGGTGATGATCACGATAGTAATCGTGCGCTGGCAATGAAGCTAAGTAAGGCAATAAAAGGAATCAACGGTGATTACGTGAAGAAAGCGACGCAATTCCGAATTCGCTGACAAAGGCGTTGGAGATGTCGTCAAAGGGTGACGTGGAGTCGCATAGGTTTACAAGTTGGTGCAGGTTTGGTCTTTATGAAGCTGATTTTGGGTGGGGGGAGCCTACCTGGGTGTGCTGTCCCAGTATGCCTTTCAAGAATCTCGTGGTGTTGACAAGTACAAGAGATGGGCATGGAATTGAGGCATTTGTGAACATATTAGAGGAAGACGCTGTCGTTTTTGATAGCGATGAAGAACTCCTTCCGTTTGTTTCTTGGGAAATAGCTGACTACTGAGTGCAGGGGCCAAACATATTCGATCTCTTTTCCTTTGTGTATCTCCAGGTTAATTTCTTGGGGTTTACTGGAATAAGGTACGTACTTTAATATCCTTATTGTGCTGACTAACAATCTCCTGTTAGAGCCTTGTTCATTAACATAAATCCCAAGAAAAAAATAAAGTGACCCCAAATCTTTGAAGCAAACTTTCAATTGAAGTAGACATTTTCCCTGTGAATTGTCCATATAAGAAATTAAGAATGCATTTTTACAAATCGATCAATTTGTCTTATGAGCTAGTCGGGAGAAGTAGCTAGCTAGCCTGAGAGAAGATGTGCGAATGGTCGTGGGAAAGCTGTTGATCTCATTCCTCTGCTGACTCCTGCTGTGATGGAGAAGATTGAGGCAGTTGTTCAAAGCAAGCCAAAGCGCCCAGATTCATATAGGTGAAACAATGTACTTAGCTGTCACTGCCTGGTGCTTAGTCATTTCTTGTTTCTTTGAACTACTACTTATGAGATTTCATATGTACCGGCTACTTTTTCTTTCATTATCATTTTTTTCTCCCCTTTTGGTTTCTTGTTTTAGGGACTTGGGAGAGATTTATGGATGAAGGTCAACTCTAGTGAAACAAACAAATCTGTTTGATTTGCTTACTTTAAATATGATTTTGTTGAGTATTTGCGTTAGGTTAGATCTTATTTAAGGTTAATTCCCAACAAGGCTATAAAAAATAATCAAGGGAAATATTGATAGAGGAATGGGCCAGAAGGGCGAGGCTGGTTTCATCAATTCTTGAATTTGACTCTAGGCTCTTGAAGCTCTGTAGCACTAGGTATTGAATTTGTCTTTTTCACTCTTTTTATTTTATTGGTCAATACAAGAAGTGATTTCTATTAAACTCCTCCTTTGGTGGGGAGTGCAGGTTTAATTAAAGAAGGAAATTGATCATTTCTCTACCCTATAAATTTATGCAACTTCTATCATTTTATGTAGCCTAAGATTGAGGGTAAAGTGAATTATGAATTTTGGTATGTTCTTTACAATTTCTACATTATTGGTTTATTGTTAAAATAATAATTTAAGATATAACTATTTAAAAAAAGAAGAAGATGAATTTAATGAATTTATATATATATACCAATTTACACATCCTTGTTAAAAACTTCAACACACACCAAAGAAAAAAGAAAAAAGAAGAAACATGTTCCTAGCTAGCATGTTTGTGTTCATATATATGGTTCCAAATGATAGAAAGCCACAAAAAAATGTGTAAAAAATCTAGCGACCCTCTAATTATGAACAAATTGCAATTATCAGATTCATGAATGAGAGAGTTTCATTTGGAAATCGAAAATAAGCCAACAATTCCATTGATGCGTAGAACATTAGTACAAACCCATAAGCAACCTCTAATAAGGTAGTTCCCAAGACAATAACCATTTGAGTACAGCAAAGATGACTCTAGTTCAGCAGAAAGATTTCCTGAGGAGCCATTTAAGTCATTGAATTTTCTAAAACATTATTTCAAAATTATGTAATATGAACTAATTATGGGATCAAAATAACATGTACTTGTTACTTTTTGGAAACAATGTAAGAAATAACGGAAAATATGGTCTGTGTTAAAGCAAGCAGGAGCAAAAAGGCAGCTGCAATAAATGAAATCAATGCCCAAGGACTATTGAAATAGTTGCGCCTCAATTTTGCTCTCCGCACATTCCAAGGTCTGCGGCAATGGTTGTTCACATCTCTGAGAATTTGAGTATAACATAAGTTGGTTACACCGACATTGTGACAAATCTTGTTAAACATGGTGGAGACAGCTTCATCATCACCCAAACAATTTTCAATAATTCCTCATCGACGAAGCAATTCAACATCCTTTGGAGAGTTGATGAGATTATCCATGAAGCCCATATATTCTGTGAAGTATTGAGGAGTCTTATTTCGACTGTATTGCTCATACGCAACCAGATTTCGGAACATACATTCTGTTTCATCAACTATTCTCAAAAATGGAATTTCCATGACCCCATTCTTGAACTTTATGTCTAAGAAGCCATCCGTTTCAAGCTTCTTGAATTCAACTCCAGCCTCTTGAAGCTCTGTGGCACTACGTATCGACTTCCACCCTTCAGCATTCCCACCTGTACTGATTCTGACATGTGGTAGAGTAGTGACAGATTTATGTGCCAAAGCAAGTAGATGCCCAATGTTTTGGGCATCTACTTGATACCCAATTCTAAGTGGCAAAACAAATAGATAAAGCCCGAGTTGGGTCAATTCATGACTTGATAATATTAAACATCTGGAAAAGAGCATGAAAAGAAGACTAAAGTTGTCCTGCTGGTTGGAAACTAGCTGAGTCATCTTGCACAATTTAGTGAGAACAAATAATGGAAGTTGGTTTTCGAATAGCAGTACATCACACCATAACATAGGGAGCATCCAACCCAATTGGAAGATTGGGTCACATTCATCTCTTAGCTCCTCCTTTGCGCACTTGCGAAACAGCTCAATGATGAAACACCCATCAAGTAGCATCATTTCTACAAACTCATCCGTGGTTAGGCTAATGGGTTCTGCATAGTATCTTCGAGCTCTTCCTTCCAATTCTCTCATGGCCTTACTGTATCTTTCCACACTTTTTTCCTCTCTCCTTTGAAGAAGTTGTTGTAAATACAACAATTTGTGATCTTCCATCTGCTTCAACTCGTCCTTGCCGTGGTGGTAAGGACCAATGGCAAGCAGTTTAGGTTCGTATGCTTTCTCATTTACCTTGCGTAACTGGGTATGCACTCTAAATATACAACACTCTGGATCATTTGGAGTAATACCAGCAAGTTTTTCATCAATACAAATGGAGACAAGATCAACTTCATCAACATCGCTCATGTTCTAAACAAATTGTACAAGTCAGATCTGTTCCAAATACTTTGCACAAAACCAATCACTAACTTTAATGAATTTCAAGCTCACAATTACATATCCATCTACCAGTCTGTTTAGTTTTTTCTTTCCTTCCTTCCCCTCCTCTTGCAGTCTTGCTTACACAACTAGCTAGGCTGCTGAAGATTTCGATCTCATTGGCATTTACATTCACTTAGGTTCCATTTTCAAAGCATTATCTTAGAGCGACTATTATTTTATTTTATAGGTAATTAGTAATAGGGTTGTAGCAACTTATTTATTTCACTTTCACTTTCCTGGTGATGGGATATGAAGATACATGATCCTATTTCCTTCAAACTTCTTACTTCAATTACATTTAACATAAAACGACAAGTTGTTTCTATTGTTTCGCAAGGTTGAAAAATAAAATATAAAATAAATAAAATGCTAGAAGTTGATGGCGGGTGCTAGGATGCAGCACCAATATGAATATAAATCACGATTTCCAATGGACATGGAGGGTGAAACTCAATATGAGAACTTTTTTTTTTGAACCTCAATATGAGGACTTAAGACTCTTTAAAGGATCCAAAATGTAATAAACAAGAGTTGAGAGTAACATATTGAACAGATTAATATGGTCAGTAGATTAAAGAGTAAAATAATCATATTAGTGATTCTCTTACATTTTAAGTTAGACTCCATTTGTTTCGATATAACAAGTCAATGCCCAACATATCAATATGCACACTAGCTAGATTAAAAGAACGAAAAATTTCAATTAACCCTAAAAAAACTTTCGGCCCTTTTGCAATTTTTAAAACACTTAATTTAGTATATCAAACTTTAAAAAATTTGCAATGTCACCTCTGCATTAGTTTTTTTTTTGTTAAATCCTAACTGAGCTTGCTAAAATACCCAAAATGCCACTGTTTAAAAATTATTATTATTATTATTATTTAAAAAAAAAAAAAAACAAAACAAATTGCTGCTTGGCTGCCGTGGGTTCCATTCCTTTTTTTCCTAGAATATGATTCTTTTAAGGGAAAACTTTACTTAATTCATCTGAACTTTCAGCGTTTTTGTAATCATTCCCTAAACTTTAAAAACTCTAATTTAGTATGTTAAAACTTTAAAAAGTTTGTAATATTATCTATACTGTTGGAAGTCAAGTCAGTCTCCATTTTAAATTTAGGCTCAATTTGTTTCAACATAAAATTTTTTTAAAAATATTTCTTCATATTTTCCAATGTTTAGCATGAATAAAAAATAGGAAAAAAATATACTTTAACCTCTCGAACTATCACTCATTTTGTACTAATGCCTCCAAACTTTAAAAATGACATCAAGGTTCCACATACTATCATTGCATTTCAATCTAGACACTTTACAAGGAGCTTATTGCAAATAATTTTGAGTATTATGTGAGTTTTTTGTGTTATGGAATATTTGTTAATATGTCTTTTAAAGACAAAACAAATAAGTGAATTGAAGGAAAAGAAAAAATTATCAAAGGAAGTGAAGTTTTTATAGATACACATAATCCAAACACTTTTATTTTTGGTATTCTTTTTATGCATACATAGATAAGGAGGTCTAAGTAAAATATGTTCTCTTTTTTCTTAAGATCATCATCCAGTGATGGAATAAATTCAAATTACAGAACATGATAGGTAGAAAAAAGAAATCGTCTACAATATTTTAGCATGTTAGAGAAGGAAAACAAATCTCAAAAAAAGAAAAAAAAAAAAAAAAGGAAGAAGGGTAATGGAACTCACTTAATTTGTGTAAAGACTTGACTGTAGATGGCCTCTGCAGATTGTTTCTTGGCCTTTAATCAAAACGCTAAAGCATAGAATTGATACAAGACGGATGACGACTGTAGTGGCTCTTATAAGGAACTAGCTTTGCTATCTGCGTCAGGATGTCTGAGAACACCTACGTTGTTGCTTACCCGGTTCTAATTATTGATCAACAACCAAACATGTCCCACACCCTTTTTCCTCCCCTTATTTGTGAACACGTTTAATCAGTACTTTGTAGCCATGTGACCTTCTCTGATTATGATCTGACACTCCTGATAAGTTTCGTCCTTATGACTACTTTTTCCATTGTGTACTTGACTATTGATAGAGAAATTACAATAGGTAAAAAAAATGAACGAAAAAAATTATTTTTTCTCGTATCTTAGCGAATGATTGAATTCATAATTGAAATTATGAAGGACCCATATGATATATTCTACGAAGAATCTAATTGATAAATTTATTAGATTTGTAAAATTAGATAATTAAAAGATGATTGAAAAAAGTATATGGAACATATTTCTAAAAAAAAATAGGCGTTTTAAGAGCATTCATTGTGAATGCTGTATAAAGTTTTAGAGAAAAGCTTGAAGTATAAAGTTTATTGTGAATGCTGTATAAAGTTTTAGAGAAAAGCTTGAAGTATAAAGTTTATTGTGAATGCTGTAAGTGCGCTAAATACATTGGGAGTCAAACTAATTAGTTCACACTGTTGTAGTATATATATTATTGGATTTGATTTAAGTTATAATTGAATGTATTCAAATTATGAGATATAGTTTTATTGTATTTGATTTGATATTCTCTAAAATGTTGATATGAAAATGTTGTATAATTAATAATTAAATGGAACTTAAAAAATGTAAATGTTGATGATGAGCAGAGTCTTCAGCAGCCAAGTTGTATAAGCAAGAAAAAGGGCAAGAAGGAAAGAACAACTAAACTGGCTGGTAGGTGATATTGGGCTTGAACACCTTGATTTTATCGGTAGATGGATATGTAATTATCAGCTTGAAATTCATTAACATTAGTGATAGAGGTTTTGTGCAATGCGTTTGGAACGGAGACTTGTACAATTTGTTTCACTACAAAAAATTTGGTCATTAGCGGCGACTCCAAGTCGCCGCTAATGACCCAAAAATGGCTGCTATTTACCAATAGCGGCAACAAAGTGGCTGCTATTTGGTTGCTGCTAGTAATCGGACGCTGATGCCAAATAGCGGCGACTTTTAGGATCGCCGCTAATAAGGGATCATTAGCGGCAACTTTGAGTTGCCGCTAATGACTTTTTTGGTCGCCGCAAAAATATGTTCGAAATTACCTCAAGGTCGCCGCTATTGGTATATCATTAGCGGCGACTTTAAGGTCGCCGCTAATTATATAAAAAAAATTTAAAAAAAATTAATAGCGGCAACTCTTAGTTGCCGCTATTCCACTATCATCAGCGACGACTCTAAGAGTCGCCGCTATTACACTATCATTAGCGGCGACTTAAGGTCGCCGCTAATTATATAAAAAAATTTAAAAAAATTAATAGCGGCAACTCTTAGTTGCCGCTATTCCACTATCATCAGCGACGACTCTAAGAGTTGCTGCTATTACACTATCATTAGCGGCGACGTTAATGTTGCCGCTAATTATATAAAAAAATTTAAAAAATTAATAGCAGCAACCGAGAGTTGCCGCTATTCCACTATTATCAGCGACGACTCTAAGAGTCGCCGCTATTCCACTATCATTAGCGGCGACTTTAAGGTCGCCGCTAATGATATGAGAAAATTTAAAAAAATAATAATAATAATAATAATTAATTTTTGGATTTTATTATATATATAGTAGTTATAATAGGCCAAACTTACCATTAAACTCTTACATCATACAAGTATTTTCACACCCTATTTGAGTAAAATATGATTTACATTAAATTAAAAGTATATATATATATATATATATATATATATATATATATATATATATTATGCTCACATAACTATTGAAAAGGAAAATTATCTGAATAAAAACTTTGCAAGAGATCACATTATAATCTCAATTGTTTCTATGTGACAGGTCTAGAAAGATTTGTATTTTGAATTGCTATTTTTCTCCAAGTCCTACTATACCTAAAGAAAAATAGCTATGCAAGTACATATGCACAAAATAAGTGTCAACAAAGAAGAATTTCATTAGAAACAGAGAAGAAAAGCTTCTTATCCTAGTAACACTTGGTAGTTATTGAGATTAATTAGTCTTCAAAAAGATTCCCCTGCTGCCCTTCAAACCATACTCTATAAGGCACATGTTCACAGCAAAAATATGAGACCTGTCCAGCTTGTGTCCATTTGTCTTCTCTCTAGCGAGCTCAGCTTCCTACAATAGGGACATAAAAAAACCAGATCTAATGAAAATACATTAAACCACACCACACTACAGTATAGAACAGCATTAATACCCACAGCCAGTGTTTGGAAATGTATAGAAACTAGCTACAAGCAGATGAACAGAAACTTTAATAATAATCCAAATGTGTATATTATTATCCAAAGGTTATTACTACGATGGTCATTTTTCAATCAAGCCTTGTCCATCAACTTGAGATTGGATAAGTAAATTTTAGAACTCAGGAAGCAAATCCCACAGCATTCAACAACAAATCTTAAAACCAAAAGCAAATTCCTAACATGTAAACAACTTTCAATAAAAAAAAGAAAAGGACAAAGCAATGTAAAAGGAACGTAAAACATTTTTCATGAAGTTTATGGGCAGTCGATTTCCATCCATAATGAATTAATTTGACTCAAACCAGATATTCTAAAACCCAATAAAATTAAATATAATGGATAGATGATTCATCTTTTACACCCATCAATTGCTGGCCTGAGGTGGATTGTTCTACACTCTTTAACATGGAAAACTTCTAATAACTACATAAATAAAAAGAATTCGTATATAAATTGAAATCTTTAAAATCATATGCTTTACAGAAAGATAATATACTCCTAATGTATACTACCACCTGCAATGATTTGACATCTTTACGCTAACAAAATATGCAAGATAACTCCCTCCCTATGGAATGGTTCTTTCCCAAGACAAGAAATAAATAAAAGCAAACTTTTTTTCCTTTTCCTTCTTAGAGATCGTTAAACTTCAAAACCAAAACATTAACAATGTAGGAAGAGAAGAGAGTTGAACAAAGTGTGTATTATGCAAGACAAGCAATAAGAAAAATGCAATCAAGAATATGTGTATTAAGAAAAATGCAATCAAGAAAAATGCAATCAAGAATATGAAAATAGAAATTTCTTTTTTAGTTGACTGCACTATTGCCCTTCCCCATCAAATCAATCAAAATGAGAATCTTCTAGAAAGGGATATAGAGGTCAAGAACTTAAATAAACAACAAACTTCTTTAGCAGAACAAGACAAGACATTGACATTTTCTTACTCCTTTTTGATGTTTTTGGATACAAAAGAAGCTCACCACTAACAAAGAAGGCATCTGCTCAAGGAAAACAGAAAGGGACAACTCAAACCATATGCCAAACAAAATGCAGCAATTTAAATTAACACACACACACGACCTTCCACATATCCATGAGTAGATTCATCATCCTCACAATTAACTTTCCATAGAGTTCAGCAAATGCAAGATAACCATAGCAGATACACAACCCAAACTAAAAATTTCTCCTAGCATATTATTTCACAAAATAAACCTAGTTTATGATACCTCAAATCATACTCTTAATAAACCTAGTTTATGATACCTCAAAGCATATTATGGAATGAACTACAAACACGTATCCCACGGATAACATAAGTCAAAATATTAATACTTAAACCTGGATGGGCACTAACTACAAACAAGTCAAGATAACATGAGTCGAAAGCCATTTAGATACTAGGAGCAACATCAGAACCAGATATACCTCATTGTTATTCTGTTTTGAAACTGCTAGAATTCTGTTTAAGCCTCATCCAAACCCATCCCTTTTAGCCATCTCACAGCAAGACAAAATTGAGCAGCTATGTTAGCCATAAGCACCCTTCATTGCCAGCAAGAAGAAGCAAATTCTAACACCTGGCCTTGACAGCAAATTCCTTTGGATTCACCCAAATGGCCTTCATTATTTTATTTTATTTTATTTTTTGACAATATTGAAATGTTGTAGCCTATATGTATTTGTGATATATATTGTGAGCCTATGGGAATGCTTTGTGAGAAATGATAAACAAACAACCGAATTGCAGAGGAGATCCTTGTCACTATCTAACCAGAGGCTAAGGAGGGGGTTGTCTAGCGGCCTATACGTTTGTGATATTGTGAGCACATCAATTTGCTCTCCTATGGCCTTTATTCATTCTTGACACAAAAGTTACATCTTTTCATTCAGCCACATAGCTTTCCTTCTTGACCCAACAGTTCAAAAAACTCTCTTTTTTGTTCATTCAACACTTTATTATGATTTGATCTTCTTAACTATATATATATATATATATATATGCTTTGATCTTGTTAGCTTCAAATTTTTTGTCTTAGCATAACAAAAAAAAAAAATGTAATGATCTTCTTTGTTATGTTGGCGCAGCCTCCTATATCTTAGCATGCATATATATATATATATATATATATATGGGACCAATTTCTATTTCATTATAGACTATAGGTGCAATCCATTTTAGCAAACGAAATCAACAACTAGTAGAAAGCCCAATTACAGAAAAATATCTTAACATGATATCATCAAAACTGCAGTAAAACTTACTGTATCTAAATGTCCAAAAAGTCGAAAGCCATTTTGAAACTGCTAGAATTCTGTTTAAGCCTCATCCAAACCCATCCCTTTCCCCCATCGCAAACCTCACAGTGGCAGACCTTATCCCCCCCCTCCAAAGAAGCTGGAACTGTATTACATGAACCAACCCTTCATCAGATCCCTTTTTGACCCCAACTCTTCATCAAAAATTTTGGACATACACCTCTCCCAAAGGCCGACTACAGATTGATGATTTTCATACTAACTCTTCTTATTATATAATCAACTAAATAGCCAAAACCCTTTACAAATGAGAAAGAATAGAGAAAAGACCAAAATAAACATCTCCCACAAAATACCCAATAAAGATCACTACATGTATACAAAGCTATCTATCACCATCAGTTATGGAAAAGGACGTATAACATGGGGAAAAAAAATGTAAAGCAACAAATGAAGAGGAAAAAACCAAAAATAAGACCAACACACAAGAATATTCTCTACTTAGAGCCAAAATAAATCATATATAATTTTTAAAAAAAAATGCAAAAACAATCTAAATAACCAACAAAAAAGATGAATAGCGGAAGAAAAAAAAAAGGGATCCACAAAGTGAAACAAAACACCAAATCAAAGACAAACCGAAATGTAAAATCCCAAAATAAAAAAGAGCAAGACAGAGTGAGAGTTACAGTGGGTCCGTGAACAGGGTCTGAAGCAATGAACTCTTCAACATCGGAAGCGGACCATGAGAGGAGGGGCTTATCGATGAACCTGGTATTGGCCTATTGCATACAATCACTTTGTGCCTACACAATCACAGAGAATATGTCACCCTTCAAATGTAAATAAACTAGACTGAAAGAGACAGAGACAGAGAGAAACGAAGAGACAGCTTCGCCGGTGGCCGATCGAAGACCTCGCTGGAGTGAGAGAGTGGTGAGCAGCAGGAGAGAGATCGAGTGAGAGGGGGGTTATTTTTTAGGGAGAGAGATCGAGAGTGAGAGTGATGAGGGAGGTGAGTGAGAGAGGGTGTTAGGGATTTTGGTGTTTTGAGGATTGGGGGAAAAAAACGCGGTTCATAAAATTTTTGTCCAAAAATTTCAGAAACCGCGCCATTGGTAATTGGCGCTTTATTTTTCGCACTCATTAGCGGCGACTCTTAAGTGTCGCCGCTGTTTGGACCAAATAGCGGCAACTTTTGTTGCCGCTAATTACTTTAATTTTTTAAAAATAATTTTAATTTAAAATGTAGAGTCAATTTGAAATTCTATAACATTTATAAGGGTATAAAAGTCATTTTTCAGGAAACATATAATTCACAAGATATTTTTTTATAATTTATTAATAGCTTAAATTTTTTAAATAAAAATAAACAATTCACCAATAATTAAAATAAAAATAACGATCAATTAAACTAATTCGCTAGGATCGATCGGATGTTCATATACACAAAAATATAGGAAATTATATATATATATTCACATTTGCTCTTATCTTCACATTTAAATAAGAATAAAAAATAGAAAATTTCAATAATGGTATATAAATCGAACTAATTCACTAGGATCGATCGGATGTTCGATCGAACATTTGATCCTATCACGATCAATCGAACTAATTCATTAGGATCGATCGGATATTCGATCGATCATTTGATCCTATCACGATCAATCGAACTAATTCATTAGGATTGATCGAATGTTTAATCAATCATTTGATCATATCACGATCAATAGAATTAATTTAGTAGGATCGATCAGATGTTTGATGGATCATTTGATCCTATATTCCTATCACAATCAATCAAATTAATTCAATAGGATCCATCGAATGTTCGATCGATCATATGATCATATCACGATCAATCGAACTAATTCACCAGGATCGATTGGAAGTTTGATCTATCATCATCAATTAAACTAATTCATTATGATTGATCAAATGTTTCGACCGGATGTTTGATCTATCATGATCAATCGAACTAATTCATTAGAATTGATCGGATGTTTGATCCTATCACGTTCAATCGAACTAATTCAATAAGATCGATTAGATGTTTGAACTAACATTTGATCCTATCACGATCAATCAAATTAATTCAGTAAGATCCATCGGATGTTCGATCGATCATTTGATCATATCACGATCAATCGAACTAATTCATTAGGATTGATCGGAAGTTTGATCTATCATGATCAATCGAACTAATTCATTATGATCAATCGGATGTTCGATCAGAAGTTTGATCTATCATGATCAATCGAACTAATTTATTAGGATCAATCGGATGTTCGATCGAAAATTTGATCTATCATGATCAATCGAACTAATTCATTATGATCGATCGGATGTTTGATCCTATCAGGTTCAATCAAACTAATTCAATAAGATCGATTGGATGTTTGATCGAACATTTGATCCTATCACGATTAATCGAACTAATTCACTAGGATCGATCAGATGTTTGATTGAACATTTGATTCTATCACGATCAATTGAACTAATTCACTAAGAAATAGAAAACTTCAATAACAATATAAAAAAAATAATAATAATAATTTTTCTAAGCGTTTTAATTTAATAGGAAATTTTGTTTTATTTAAAAGAAAAAAATAAATATTTATTTTTTAAATAAAATAAGAATAGAAAAAAAAAAAGAAAAAAAAAATCACCAATAATTAATATAAAAGAAATAATGACATATTATCGGAGGTGAATTTTTGGGAAATAACTTTTTTTTCCATTATATATGTAGGGTCAATAGCATCACCCCAATATTTATTTATTTATTTATTTTTTTTTATTTTTTTCAGGGGTCAATAGCGGCCACCCAAACGTCGCCGCTATTAACCACGGAACAGCGGCGACTTACAGGAGTTGCCGCTGTTGACGCCAATTAGCGGCAACTTTCGGTTGCCGCTAATGAGCTTTTTAATTTTTTTAATTATTTTTTTTCTTATCAATAGCGGCAACGGGAAAGTGGCTGCTATTGAACACTCATCAGCGGCAACTTTCAATAGTCGCCGCTGTTGAACACTCATTAGCGGCAACTTAATGGTTGCCGCTAATGATATAATTACTTTTTTAGAATATTTTTTTCTCATTCAATAGCGGCAACCCAAAAGTTGCCGCTATTGCCACTGATTAGCGGCAACTTTGAGGAGTTGCCGCTGTTTACGCCAATTAGCGGCAACTTTCCCGTTGCCGCTATTGAGCTTTTTAAATCATTTTTTTCTCATTCAATAGCGGCAACCCAAAAGTTGCCGCTATTGCCACTGATCAGCGGCAACTTTGAGGAGTTGCCGCTGTTTACGCCAATTAGCGGCAACTTTTCCGTTGCCGCTATTGAGCTTTTTAATTTTTTTAAATCATTTTTTTCTCATTCAATAGCGGCAACCCAAAAGTTGCCGCTATTGCCACTGATTAGCGGCAACTTTGAGGAGTTGCCGCTGTTTACGCCAATTAGCGGCAACTTTCCCGTTGCCGCTATTGAGCTTTTTAATTTTTTTAAATCATTTTTTTCTCATTCAATAGCGGCAACCCAAAAGTTGCCGCTATTGCCACTGATCAGCGGCAACTTTGAGGAGTTGCCGCTGTTTACGCCAATTAGCGGCCACTTTCCCGTTGCCGCTATTGAGCTTTTTAATTTTTTTAAATCATTTTTTTCTCATTCAATAGCGGCAACGCGAAAGTTGCCGCTATTTGCCACCCATCAGCGGCGACTCGCAGGAGTTGCCGCTATTTACCCTCATTAGCGGCAACTTTATTGTTGCCGCTAATGAGTTTTTTAATTTTTTAAAATTATTTTTTCTCATTCAATAGCGGCAACCCGAAAGTTGCCGCTATTGACCACCCATCAGCGGCGACAGGCAGGAGTCGCCGCTATTTACCCTCATTAGCGGCAACTTTATTGTTGCCGCTGATTTAATCGTATTAGCGGCGACTATTATTGCCACTATTGATGTTAAATAGCGGCGACTTCTGAGAGTTGCCGCTAATGATGGTAAATAGCAGCAACTATGAGTGGCCACTATTGTTGTTGTTGCTAAATAATATATTTTTTTGCTTTTAGCGGCCACTATTAGCGGCAACTCTATAGTTGCCGCTATTGAGGGGTCATTAGCGGCAACTTTCAAAAGTTGCTGCTAATGACCCCTCAATAGCGGCAACTTTGGGGTCGCCGCTATTTATTTGGTCGCTAAAGACCATATTGCTTGTAGTGTTTAGAACATGAGGCCTATTGATGGAGTTGAGTGATAGAGGTTTTGTGCAATGCGTTTGGAACAGAGACTTGTCAATTTCACCTATAGTGTCCCTTATACTTCATGTTATTTAACTCAAAACCCTAACGGTATGTGTAACATTGCAAACATTTTAAAGTTGGACACACTAAATTTAGAGTTTTAAAGTTTAAGAGGATGATGCCAAAAATATTGAAAATTTAGATAGATTAAGTGAAGCTTTCCCTTAAAAGTATCATATTAGTAATGATTCTACACATACTTCCTCGAGGAAGTCAAATCTGTCTCCATTTTAAATTTAAGCTTAATTTGTTTCAACATATAATCTCTTTTTGTAATTATTTTTCATATTTTCCAATGTTTAGTATGAATAAAAAATAGGAAAAAATATATTTTAGCCATGGGAACCATCACTCATTTTACAATTATGCCTTGAAATTTTTAAAAGTGGCATCGAGGCTCCCACATATTATCCTTACGTGCCAAATTAGACACTTTACAAGGAGCTTATTGCAAATAATTTTGAGTATTATGTGAGTTTTTTTGTGTTTTGGAATATTTCTTAATGTCTTTTTTAAAGACAAAACAAATAAGTGAAGGAAAAAAAAAATTATAGATACACATTGTTGATGCATAGTTTCCGAGTGATGACGTGGCACGATCTCCTTGAGACGCTGTTGTGTCCGAGGAGGAGTCGGGTTGCAAGAAAGCAAACAAAAGGATCAAAGCTACCCGTGGATACTCTGGCGGGGAAGCTCCGATGTCTAAGTCAGTATTTGGGGTGAAGAAAATATGAGTAACAAAGAGCTAGAGACAGGCGTTGCGATTACCTCAAAGTTGAGTTGAGACTTGTATTTTATAGGCATTGAGCAGTTTGTTCCCCGTACACTTCGGCTCCCCTATTTGCTGTGCAATTATCATTGAAAGATATGGGTTGTTAGTCATTCTGTGATCTTAGGAGTCTAGAATCGTGGGATAAGTAGGTTTGCATTGTTGGCGCTAAATAGGGGTACCCGACTTTCTTGGGTACATGTCTTTGTGTTTAAACGCTCGCAGTTGATCCATCTTTGTTGAAAGTAGATAGTTGTTTGAATATGAAAGATAGAATTATCCCATTTGTATAGAGATAGTATATATCTCTTAGGTGAGATGACCGATCTATCCTCGGCATAAGACCATTATGCCCCGTGAACCGACTAGCTGCCGGGCTGGCTTACTGAGCTTTCACGTGGGCTTAGTCGTAACGAGTTCAATTATCGGATTTTGGCTATAAGGTCTGTTGGACCTTGCGTGGCCGATCCATGACCCAACACACATGATCCAAACACTTTCATTTTTTGTATTCTTTTTATGCATACATGGATAAGGACGCCTATGTAAAATCTGTTCTCTTTTTTCTTAAGATCATCATCAAGTCATGATGGAATAACTTCTTATATAACCACAAATCAAATTTGACCTAGTGGGAGCCAATGCTGTTGCCGGACATGTTAGCTGGGTACCATTTTTACAAATTCAAATTACAGAACATGATGGATAGAAAAAAAATAAATCGTCGACAATATTTTAGCATGTTAGAGATGAAAAAAAAAAAAAAAGAAAAAAAAAGGGCAATATTGGAACTTACTTTGGGTAAAGACTTGACTGTAGATCTGCAGATTGTTTCTTGGCCTTTAATCAAAACGCTAAAGCATAGAATTAATACCAGACGGATGACGACTATAGTGGCTCTTATAAGTAACTAGCTTTGCTATCTGCGTCAGCATGTCTGAGAAGACCTACGTTGTTGCTTACCCGGTTTTAATTACTCAACAACCAAAAATGTCCCACACACCCTTTTTCCTATTTGTGAACACGTTTAATCAGTAGCCATGTGACCTTATCTTACTATGATATGACAATACTGAAAAAATTTCGTCCTTATGACGACTTTCATTGTCTACTTAATTATTGATAGAGAAATTACAATAAGATAAAAAAAAATAAACGAATTTTTTTTTTTTCTCCTATCTTTCGCTAATTTGAATACAGAGAATGAGTTAATTTATAATTAAATTTATGTATGACTCACATAATTTCATAAATTCAATAATAAATTAATTAAATTTGTAAAAGTAAATAGTTGAAAGATTATTAAGAAAATTATGTGTGACATGTCTCTAAGAAAAATAAGGTGTTTTAATAGCATTCACAATAAGTAGTCCTTCATAATTTTTTTAGAATTTAATTCTAAAAGTCTACTTTAATTAATTTAACTAACCACTTTTCAAAACCACTAAACAATAAACTCTCTAATTATTTCTCTACTTTAATTAAATATTTTATTTTATTGATCGAACTAACTTTTGGACTCTTTGCAAAAATAAATGACTTTTTACTTTCGGACTCTTTGCATTTAGAGAACAAGAGTTAAATTTAACATTGAGTATAAAATTTGTTAAATAGTGTATTTTGTGAGTTTTGTTAAAATTTTAGAGAAAATCATGAAGTATAAAGTTCACTGTGAATGCTGTAAGTGCGCTAAATACATTGGGAGTCGAACTAATTATTCAATTAGAAAAAAAAAAAAAAAAATTAGTTTACACTGTTAGAGTATATATATTATGGGCTTTTGATTTAAGTTATAATTGAATGTATTCAAATTATGAGATATAGTTTTATTGTATTTGATTTGATATTCTATTTAATTGTCTTTATTTTTCTATTTAATTGTCTTTTCTTTCATATCAGAACTAGTGGCGAATGCCAGTGGGGCACCCTTTCCTTTTCTCCTCCCCCATTAAAAAAATATATATATGTTGAAGCAAGTTCCTCTTTTTTCCTTCGTGGTCCCATATGTTTCTTTCATATTGAATTACCAAACGCTGGTGTGTGTGAGTTGGAGATAAGCTTTTCTCCAACCCACACCACACGATTTCAGCACTACCCAGAAAATATCTTGTGAGTTAGAGATATGCTTTTCTCCAACCCACACCACACGATTTCAGCATATTAGAGAAGAAAAAAACCGAAGGAAGGAGGGTAATGGAACTTACCTTGTTTAAAGACCGACTGTAGATGGCCTCTGCAGATTGTCTCTTACACTTTAATCAAAACTAGTACAGTTAGAGGATAGTTTTATCTTTTAAGAGAGATCTCTCTTAACAACATGAAGGCTGCTAGTAGCTCAGGAAACTTTGACTTGAGGGATTGCCGGCGGGTTGAAAGCGAGTCCTACTAGTAGTTTGATCAATCGGACATCGATTGTACATCAATCGAAGTCTTGAATTTTTCACCTTCAGCGCTTTTTGACAATTTTGTGACAAAACACAAACAACGATTCAACTTCATGCATGGGTTAGAGCATTCCCAGTGGAAGAGTCAAACTTTTATTCAAAATGGCTTCTCAAAACGTACTTTATCTAATTTAACTAATGAATTTTTAAAGGTCTTCTGCATTCGATTAGTTATATTTTTATCTATATCATTTAAATATTATTAAAAAGGAGAAAAGTTTTGAAAAAAAAGAAAACATGTAAGAAGAAAAATTGGAAAAGTTTAAGGAAAAAAAGAACATGCGAAAGAAAAAGTAAGAAAAGATTTGGGAAAAAAGAGAAAACAGGTGAGAAAAACAATAAAAAATAAAATAGCTCCCTTCAAAAGTGCTGCTACATTTAGTTTTTTTTTTTTTAGCTCTTCCAATCAAATATATATATATATATATATATATATATATATATATATATATATATATATATATATTTGTTAATTCAATATAGGAGATTTTTTAAATATTTGAAGAATTATTTTAGATAAAAATAATATTTGACTTTTACATTGAGAATGCTTTAAACGGACGATTTTGCTTAAATATGGTTAACAAGTACAAAGGTGTCAAAAGCATAAAAAACATCAAGTCCATCAAAAACATCTATCAACTATCAACTATCCAGCCTCCTTTTATGCTCACACGTGTATACTTAATAATTTTATACCAACATTTTGTTGCGAGAATGGTTGCTTTTCTTTATTTAGAGTATGGGAAAAAGAAAAAAGAAGACTAAGAATTTTTTTTTTTTTTTGTTTTTTGTAGTGCTCCGCCGTCACATGATGTTACTAACTTGGCTTTGATTCTATAAATGTCACACCCCAAAATGACTAGTTACAATTAAAGTTCCTTAAAATCACTTATATAGTCCAATCTCATAATAAGAAACCAATAAAACAACTTTACAATCCTCCCATTAATGTGAGACTTAATTTTTTGGTGTGTCACAAAATGTACATTCAGTTACAACCTAACAACCCATAAACCCCTATAATGGTTCTCCTTGTAAGAGTTCCTGAAAGGTTTTCTTTTGGAGAATTTTGTGTTGTCTTTGTTAGCAACGCTTTTTGTTCTCTTGATGGGCCACCTTATTTTTTGGACCCATTCTCGAACGTTTCTTGGTTCTCCGGTAGCCTCACTGTCTTTTGGTTGGCTCGAGGCTTGTGTTTGAATTGATTACCCATTTCTCGAATCAATAGTAGAAAATGGGAGAGGCTTACATGCGGTAGACAAAACTACCGCATATCTGCGGTAGTTTTGCTCTACCGCTGGGATTTATCTTTTAAGGTTCAAAAAAAAAAAAAAAAACACCGTCAACTCCCGTTAATTCTATTTTTTTTTTTCTACCCAAACCACAAGCCGCCTTCTCTCTTTTCTCACCATACCCAAAATCGACACCCACGAGAGTCGAGAGTCATGGATTCTCTCCTGCAAGCCTTTCAACATCAACCTTTGCACATGGTGGCCTTCTTCATCATCCCCTTCCTGTTCCTATTGGGCATAGTTTTTCGTATTCACCGGAGGTTGCCTTATCCTCCGGGGCCCAGAGGGTTACCGACGAGTGCGAGGCCGCAGTTATCCTCTGCACTGGTTGAAATCTGGAGGTGGTTGTAAGTTGGATGATGTAAGAAGAAAGGGGTGAATGAAGATGAAAGTCAAAATCTATTTTCCAGTAAAATTGCTTTGAACTTTTTTGCCTCATTCCCATTCTTCCACCGTCTCATTCCCCTTCTTCTTCTTTGTGCAAAAAATCCCTTTCAGATCTTGGTTTAATTTTTTTGTTTTGCTTGTGGCTTTGGAGATGTTGTGGATGATCTGCAGTGGAGGGTTTTAATCCAGTAGATGTCATGATTTTCGGATTCAACTCTTTTAGAATGAGCTTGTGAGGCTTTGTTGCAGAAGAGAATTGGGGTTTCTACTCTCCCGAGGAAGAAAACTTGCATTGTAAATGATGTTTCATCCTCAAAGAGCTTCAAAACACTCTCATAGTCTTCTTACTGGAGATAAACTTCAGAAGAATGTTGTAGAGGATAAACAGTGCAATATTTAATTTTGGGTATGGTGAGAAAAGAGAGAAGAGGTTTGGGTAGAAAAAAACAAAAGAAATTGACGGGAGTTAAACGTGAGATTTGACGGTGTTTTTTCTTTTTACTTATGTTATTAGAAAAGAAATCTCAGCGGTAGACCAAACTACCGCATATCTGCGGTAGTTTGGTCTACCGCATGTAAGCCTCTCCCGTAGAAAATACCCTACTAATTGATCCCCTTCTCTTTCCATATATTTCACTTAAAAAAAAAAAAAAAAACAACAACAACAACAACTATAAGTTCGTTCTCATCATAATAGCCACTGGAATTCAACAAAAAAATATTGTAGCTTAACAAAAAAGATTCCAAAAGCATGTAACTGATCAAGCATTGCTAAAATATTGTTCAAAATTGTACTACATCAATTGAGAACAACAATACTATTGTGTACTTATGACTTGGAAATTTAAGAGATAATGGAAAATATGGTCTGGGTTAAAGTAAGTAGAAGCAATGAGGTAGCTGCAAGAAATGAAATAAACGCCCACGGACTGCTGAAATAATTGTGCTTCAAATTCGCAATCCATACATTCTGACGTCTGCGGCAATGCTTGTTCACATTTCTAAAAAGTTCAGCAAAATGTAAGTTGACAATGGCATCGTCACCAATGTTCTTAAACATGCTGGATACAGCTTCATCATCACCCAAAAAATTTTCAATAATTCCTTGTCTACGAAGAAATTCAACATCCTTTGGAGAGTTGATGAGATAGCCCATGAAGCTCACATAGCCTGTGATGAATTTGAGATGATTATTTTGGCTGTATTGCTCATATGCCGCTAAATTTCGAAAGATAGATTCTGAGTGTTCTTTTATTTTCGTATGTGGAATTTCCATCACTCCATTGTTGAACTACTTTATGTCAAAAAGGGTACCTTTATCTAGCTTCTTGAATTTGACTCCGGCCTTTTGAAGTTCTATGGCGCTAGGTATTGAACTCCACTCTTCCTCATGTACAATACTCCAACCTATCCCAATTTCTGCAGATGGTGAAGTAAAAGATTTATATACCAAATCAAGTAGATGCTTAATGTTTTGGAGCGATCCATCACATGATACACAGATATGGCCTCGACATGGGAATGAGACACTGAAAAAAAGTATGGCTACATCAATAAGGTTGTTCTGCTGGTTAGGAACCTCAGTCATCTTGAACAATTTAGTGAGAAGAAAGAATGGAATTTGATTTTCGAATAACTGTAGATCACGCGTTAAGCTATTGAACATCCAACCCAATTGGAAGATTGGGTCATATTCATCCATTAGAACCTTCATTGTACGCTTGCGAAGCAACTCAATGATAAAAAACCCATCAAGTAACATCATTTCTACAAACTCATCCGTGGTTAGGCTAATGGGTTCTGCATAGAATTCACGAGCTCTTCCTTCCAATTCTCTAATGGCCTTAATGTATGTTTCCGCATTGCTCTCTCTTCTCCTTTGAAGAAGTAGTTGTAAATAGCGTAATTTGTGATTTTCCATAAGCCTCAAGTCATCCTTGCCACGGTGGTAAGGACCGATGGCAAGCAGCTGAGGCTCGTATGCCTTCTCATTTGTCTTGCGTAATTGGGTATGCACTCTGAATATACAGCATTCTGGGGTACTTGGAATCAACCCAGCAAGCTTTTCATGAATACGAATGGAGACAGGATCAGCTCCATCAACAAGCATCATATTCCGAAATAAACACTATATTGCAGAAAACCTGTCACAAATGATCTTACTCTTCCAAGGATTGTATGTATTCAACATATGCAACTCTTCAGTTGCAATTATATCTATATATAAAAGAATGCATTGGTGCAAGGTTTTGGAATTCTATTGCTCACAAGAGACCAAACACCCACATAAAAGAAATCATCATTTTCAGATAAACCATGATCGGTTACTTTAATTACTTTGAACAGTCAAAAAAACAGAAAACTTTCTAAATGTTTTACTACGTTAGAGAAGTGAGAAATCCCAGAAGAAAGAAAAGAGAAGAAACGTAATGGAACTTACTTACCTCTTTGAAAACTCACAGTAGGTCGCCTCTGCAGATTGTTTCTTTAGCTTCAATGGAAAACACAAAGAGTAGGCCACAAAAATGTTGAGTACCAAGAACAAGTGGTTGAGAAAGAGCAAGTGAAAATTCCCATGCCGCTAAGTCGTCGAGGAAATGTTGACTGATCAGACGCCGCCCTCTAAATGAAGTCCATATCAATGATAAATGGAGACCACGACACAAACATATTATGCGTTATTTCGTTTTTATTCCCTCTTTTTTTTTTTTTTTTTTTTTACATTTTTTTGTGTTTTTTTGTGCAAAAATGTGAAATATGATGAAAATGTCTGTTTTTATTTATTTTTTAAGTGATTATTCTGCAATCGTTTAGGTTTATGATATTTATTTTTTGTACCATTTTTGTTGAACTCTAGCTATAGATCGTGTTTAGTTTATTTTGCTATTGTTTATAGGGGAAACTTCAGTTTGGCCCCCTGAACTTCCAGCTAATTTTATAAACTCCCTAAACTTTCAAATCTCTCACTTTGGATCCCTAAACTTTTAATTTCTATCACTTTGGACCTCTCCATTAGTTACCTAGAACCCTGCCGGGACATGATCGAGACCTGCCAGGACCTGACGTCGGAAAATATTTTCGGCAGAAAACATTTTCCTTGAAAATGATTTTTTAGAAAATATTTTCCGGTATTTGGCATGTACGGAAAATTAGGGGGGTCCCGTTCATGTTCCCAACGTCGAAAAATGTTTTCAGTAGAAAACATTTTCACGGAAATCATTTTTCAGTATTTGAAGTGTACGCACAATCATATTTTAATCAATTATTTGTCTCACTACAATATTAAACATTAAATTATGAAAGTGTCCATGTTGGGTCTTGAGCGGGTCCTACCAAGGTCCCGGGCTGATCCCGACGGGGTCCCGATAGGGTCTAGGTGGGTCCCGGGTGAGTTGTTGTGGGGTCCTTGCGGGACTCAATTCGGACACCCCTAAGACTTGGTCGAGACATTTTCGTAATTTAAAGTTTAATATAATTTAATGAAATATATATATATATATATATATATATAAATAAAAAATAAAAATTGTGATTTTCCATATGCATCATACACCGTAAAATATTTTTCAAAAAATTATTTTTCAAGAAAATATTTTCCGACGAAAATCATTTTAAACGGAGTTGTAATTATCTTTTATTTCATGATATAAGTATCAGAACCACTGGCGAATGCCAGTGGGCCACGTTTCCTTTTCACTTCCGCCGTTAAAAAAATATATGTGTCGAAGCAAGTTCCTATTTTTGTTGTTGTCCTAATTCCTTCGTGGTCCCATATGTTTCTTTCATATTGAATTGCCAAACGCTGGTGTGTGTGACTTGGAGATAAGCTTTTCTCCAACCCACACCACACGATTTCAGCACTACCAGAAAATATCCTTGGCCTCGTCTGCAACCACCCAGCTTCTCTCCCGAGAACTTCCTTGAACGTTGTCTTCAAGTCCAGCATGGCCAAATTCCCATCATATCTTGAGGGTGAGTCTCTTCCCTGAAGGGTTGAACGGTATGGGTTTTGTATGAAAGTCTGAATACGCTCCATTGTGTCTTGGCCTTGACTGTGAAAGACACGGTCATTCACTGGCTAATCAAGTGCTTGAGTCCTTCGCCATCCTTCTTACATATCATACTTATTTTGTTCTATTTTGATGTAAAAACAAAAAAGAAAGGAAGAATACCGAGAAAATTATATATATATATATATATATAGGTTTTGGTTTGTTGTGCAGGATGTTAAATTACCACTTATCCCAAAAGTTTAAGCTGATAGGAAGATGTAAATTTAATCACTTAACTATTACTTAAACACTCCCCTTCACGTGCGAGCTCAAACTCCCTTTTAATAGGTAAGGCCAAACACGTGAAATATTTAATTTAAATTGGGGGTGATTTGACGGAGTTAAGGTTCGATTCCATGACCTTTGACTTTAATATTATGTTAAATCACCACTTGTCTCAAAAGCTTAAACTAATAGGAATATGCAAATTTAATCACTTAATCATTACTTTAACACAGGAGACACAAGGTTTACTCCGAAAGTGATGCGCTCAGAAACATGTGAGGCGTAGAGGAAAAAAAAAAGCCCAAAAGGCATATGTTTGGTCCAGTTAGCCTTATCTTTTGGTCATTTGTTTGCTCAATTTTATTTCGACATTTGTGGTATTATTTAAAATTTAGCATTATTTTAGCCCATAGTTAGCTCTTCTTTCAACCCCTTATTGGCATAATTTATGGCATTTGTAGTATTACTTAAAACACAAGCTCATTTTAGCCTATAGTCAGCTCTCATTCAAAGCCTATAATTGGCTTCATTTTCAGCCCGTTTGTTGGCTTTTATTCTAGTCCATAATTGGCCCTCTTTTGGGGCATGGCTTTGCTTCATATTTCCATATGAATGCATTTTAAAAATGGTTTTGTTATTTTAAGGCCGCGTTTGTTATACTTTTCAATTTTTGTTTTTGTTTTTATAAAGAAAAAACACACTTTTTAAAAACAATTAACAAAGGATTTACTTCTTAAAACACAAGTTTTTTTTTCAAAAACAAAACACAAAACACTTTTCGAATACTTATAACACCTTTTTATAGGTGTATTTTGAGAAAACATGGTTATCTTTTTAGGTTTGGAGGCTGACTTATCATTTCTTTAAAAAAAAAAAATAATAATAGTAAAATAAAAAAATAAAAAAGAGAAAAAAGATAGATAAATAGAGGTGACAGCACAACTATAAAATCTGTCTATAGTTTGCTTGAAAAACAAAGATAACTCCAAAGACAAAGAAATATGGGTGATAAGCCCATGGCACGATCAATCTTTATTACATAGTACTGTTGGGCAACCTGACCCAAAAGAATTTGGTAGGCCAAGCCATTCCACCACGTATAAATGTATATTAATGGTCATGAGGGTTAAGTTGTCAGTTTCATATATATGGTTCCAAATGATGAACAGCCACAAAAAATAAATAAATAAATAACTAGCCACTTTCTAATTATGAACAAATTGCAACAACTTGCAATTGCATGGTGTGCCATGGTTTGTGTTTGTTTATCATTCAACTTTATTAAAGGAGACTGATAATACATAATTATTATTATTATTTTTTTTTTTTTAATTTGTAATGTGGAATATAGCCATTGTGCTTCTTTGTGTCCAAGCTGCATTCATGCCCGACACATGTTGTCACAGCTCCTCTATCGGGGCATGTCTTTGCTTCATATTTCCCTGTCAATGCATTTTAAAAATGGTTTTGTCGAATGTTAACCAAAGAGAAACGCTCTCTTCTCTCTCCTCCAGAAACATCCCCCAAGCTCATTCTCGGAAGACTTGGAGGAGGAAGCCGATGGTTTCCTCCTCCCCCCACCCTTTTTTCTCTATTTCCTTTATCTCCCCTCTCCCACCCTTTCTAGCCTCCTCAGAGGCTAAAATTGTCTCTTTAGAGACCCTATCTACCTCCTCGGAGGCCTTATCTGTGTCCAAAAATTGCAACGATCCATCCTCCACCGCAAAACCTTCGACCTTCACCATCTTCAGCCGCTCCAAGTCTGGGTTTAGTTTTTCTCTTGAAATCTTTGGATATGTTTTCTTCAAAATCTATTCTTTTGATTTCAGGAAGTCTTGGATGCACACGAGCCACTCCACAGGTTCCTGGTCGTCTCCGCCAATGCCTGCCACCAGCGATCCGCCCATCTGACCTCCACGCGCCGAAGCATGTCTAACACGCGCCTGCGAGTAGATCTTACTCGCGGGCGCGTGTCCCCCACGCGCCGGCATGTGAGGCCTCTTTCTCGCCGCTCCACCTCCACCCACCTACTACGCCGATCTTCTGGTTCCCTCTCCGGTTCGTGGGCCCGAGCGTCTCAGACTTCTCCGCCGTTGTTGGTTTTTGGACATTTTACTCTGCTTTTTAACTTGCTTTTATGCTCTGTAACGCTGTTGTGTTACTATTCTGTAACTTGTTTGTTTTGTTTTCTGTTAACTCCGATCCGATTAGGTTTCAGACTTCTCATAAGTGTAGTGGATTTTTTTTCCTTTTCTTTTTGGTTTCTTTTTGGAAACCTTTCTTCCACTGTTACCGTTACCGTGCATCTAAATTTCCATGGCTTTTGTGAAAGTCTGTTTAGATGCTTCTATGGAGTATTCGTACTCCCGATGGATAAGTCCATCAGATTGAGCCGCGGCAAGGGGTTTCTCGAGCTGCATTCGCAGATGCCTTCCATCTGCACTTTCTTTGAGGAATTTATAGTCTGGTTGGATTGGGTTAATCTGTCTAAGTTGCTTAGCTTAATGTTGTCTGTCCTGTAAATTTCTTATGTTTTAATGAAATTCGGTTTAGTACAAAAAAAAAAAAAAAAAAAAATTAGTTTTGTGGTTTTAATTTTTCCACTGAGGATAGGGGTGGTTGTGCGATCGCCTTTGTCTTGTTGGAGTGGTAGTGCAGCCACCTTTATCAAGTTGGGGTGGTTGTGTGGCGGCCTTTCGCGTCCACCCTTCTCCATTAGGGTTGGTTAACTTGGTTGTGCTACCACCTCTTTCTATTTTTTTTTTTTTTTTGAAAGAAATAATAAGTCAGCTGCACATGTTTTCTCAAAATACACCTATGTGTTACAAGTGTTTTGAAAAAAATCTTTGTGTTTTAAGAAGTAAATACTTTGTTAATTGTTTTAAAAAAAGTGTGTTTTCTTTTTGAAAACAGAAAACAGTTTTTGAAGAGTTAAACAAACACAGCCATTAATTACTCATAATGTATGCCATCTTGTTCTCCCTTTTCATAGCCAATTAAAGAACTCTTTTCCTCTATGTAGATTCAAGAGAACATGAAAGCTGTTGATCTCATCCCTCTACTGACGCCTGCTGTGATGGAGAAGATAGAGGCTGTTGTTCAAAGCAAGCCAAAGCGCCCAGATTCATATAGGTGAAACAATGTATTTAGTTGTCACTGCCTAGTGCTTAGTCATTTCAAGTTTCTCTGAACTACTAATGGGATTTCATATGTACCTGCTACTTTTTCTGTCATTACCATTTTTTTCTCCCCTTTTGGTTTCTTGTTTTAGGGACATGGGGAGAGATTAATTTGTGGATGAAGGTCAATTCTAGTGAAACAAACAAATCTGTTTGATTTGCTTACTTTAAATATGATTTTTTTTGAGTATTTGCGTTAGCTTAGATCTCATTTAAGGTTAATTCCCAACAAGGCTATAAAAAATAATCAAGGGAAATATTGATAGAGGAATGGGCCAGAAGGGCGAGGCTGGTTTCATCAATTCTTGAATTTGTCTTTTTCACTCTTTCTATTTTATTGGTCAATACGAGAAGTGATTTCTATTAAACTCCTCATTTGGTGGGGAGTGGAGTTTTAATTAAAGAAGGAAATTGATCATTTCCCTACCCTATAAATTTATGCAAGTTCTATCATTTTATGTAGCCTAAGATTGAGGGTAAAGTGAATTGTGAATTTTGGTATGTTGTTTACAATTTCTATATTATTGATTTATTGTTAAAATAATAATTTAAGATTTAACTATTAAAACGTGAAGAAGATGAATTTAAATAGACCCTAGTTAGCATGTTTGTGTTCATATATATGGTTCCAAATGATAGAAAGCCACAAAAAAATGTAAAAATAAAATAAAAATTCTAGCAACCCTCTAATTATGAACAAATTGCAATTATCAGATTCATGAATGAGAGAGTTTCATTTGGAAATCGAAAATAAGCCAACAATTCCATTGATGCGTAGAACATTAGTACAAACCCATAAGCAACCTCTAATAAGGTGGTTCCCAAGACAATAACCATTTGAAAACAACAAAGATGACTCTAGCTCAGCAGAAAGATTTGCTGAGGAGCCATTTAAGTCGTTGAATTTAATAAAACATTATGTCAAAATCATGTAATATGAACTAATAATTATGGGATCAAACTAATAGGTACTTGTTACTTTTGGGGAGTAATGTAAGGAAGAAAGCAAAATGTGGTCTGTGTTAAAGCAAGCAGGATCACAAAGACAGCTGCAAAAACCGAAATTAATGCCCAAGGACTGTTGAAGTAGTTGTGCCTCAATTTTGCCACCCGCACATTCCAAGGTCTGCAGCAATGCTTGTTCACATCTCTGAAAATTTGAGCATAGCTGAAGTTGGATACCGTGACACAGTCCCCAAGCTTGTTAAACATGGTGGAGACAGCTTCATCATCACCCAACCAATTTTCAATAATTCCTCGTCGACGAAGTAATTCAACATCCTTTGGAGAGTTGATGAGATTATCCATGAAGTTCATATATTCTGTGAAGTATTGGGCATTATTATTTCGACTGTATTGCTCATATGCAATCAGATTTCGGAACAAAGATTCTAATCCATCATCTATTTGCAAAGGTGGAATTTCCATTAACCCATTGTTGAACTTTATGTTAAACAAGTTGACTCCCTCTAGCTTCTTGAATTTGACTCCAGCCTCTTTAATCTCTGTGGCACTAGGTATCGTATTCCACTCTTCCATATCTATAACATTCACATGTGTATTGATTCGTACATGTGGTGGAGTGATAGATTTATGTGCCAAAGCAAGTAGATGCCCACTGTTTTGGAGCGATTCAGAGTTACGGCATCCACATGGCAATGAGTTTTCCAAGAAAAACAAGGCTAGATCAATAAGGTTGCCCTGCTGGTTTGGAACAGCTGTCATCTCGAACAATTTAGTGAGAACAAAGAATGGAAGTTGGTTTTCGAATAGCAATACATCACTCAATAACATAGGCCACATCCAATCCAATTGGAAGATTGGGTCACATGGATCACCTATTAGATACCTCCTTCTGAACTTGCGAAACAACTCAATGATGAAACACCCATCAAGAAGCATCATTTCTACAAACTCATCAGTGGTTAGGCTAATGGGTTCTGCATAGCATCTACGAGCTCTTCCTTCCAATTCTCTCATGGCACGAATGTATGCTTTCACACTACTTTTGTTTGTCCTTCGAAGAAGTAGGTGTAAATAGCGCAATTTGTGCTCTTCCATCTGCCTCAACCCATCCTTGCCACGGTGGTAAGGACCAATGGCAAGTAACTGAGGCTCATATGCCTTGTCATTTATGTTGCGTAACTGGCTATGCACTCTAAATATACAACACCCCGGATCATTTGGAGTCAAGCTAGCAAGCTTTCCATCAATACAATGGGAGAGAAGATCAAATCCATTAACGGGCATCATGTACGTCCTAAACAAATTGTGCAAGTCCAATCTGTGCCAAATACTTTGCACAAAACCAAACACTAACTTTAACGAATTTCAAGCTCACAATTACATATATTCATCTACTAATTAATAAAGTCAATGTGTTGAAGCCCAATTTCACCTACCAGTCTGTTTAGGTTTTTTCTTTCCTTATTTCCCTTCTTTTGCTTACACAACTAGCTAGGCTGCTGAAGATTTGGATCTCATTGGCATTTACATTCACTTAGGTTCCATTTTCAAAGCATTATCTTAGAGCCACTATTATTTTATTTTATAGCTAATTAGTAATAGGATTGTAGCAACATATTTATTTCACTTTCATGGTAACTAGCACATAACCCGTGCTATGCGCGGGATTCTTGATTATAATTTAATTTCAAAAACTTAAACGCATCCCATCTTACTTTTCATTATACGTTAAAATATGTGTGTACAAAAATTTATCACACTTCTTTTAATGAAAATACATACTAAATGTTATGCACCTATACATTACTGAACATGTACTTTTTCTTTTTTGAAGTGTACCAAACATGTACTTAATGAAAAGTATAAAAGAAAAAAAAAATAGTAAGAAGAAAGCTTGAATTCTGATTATCAAAATATTAATAGAAAATTAGTAGCAAACTTTGTTATTGTTGATGTGATAGTTATTATATTTCAATACAAATAAAACCTATAAAGTTCTAATCATTTTAAAAAAATACAGAGTAAAATAAACAAAATCTTACGAAGAATATATATCATTCCTTCTTTTTGAAATAGTAGTCATTGCTTTCTCATTAAAACAAATCAACCCATGGAATGGTACGTTCCATCGTTACAATGTCCGAGATACAATCAAAATAAAATCTTCACTCAATAAACAAAATCTTCTCTCTTCTTTTTAATACAAAATAAAACACATATTTCACTCAATATTTAATGCAATCAAATAAACCTCTTCAACACTTTCAAAAAATGCTAGAAAATCCGAGTAGATCACAAAAAAAAAAAAAAAAAAAAATCCAATAAAATATTCAAATGAATTAAAACATAAAATCTTATTGGTGTAATACCTATTATATTTCAATACAAAGAAACTTTCTATAGGAACAAACATAAAAATAATCAATTTACTTTTGTGAAAAATTTATATATAGAAACACAAAGATAAATCCAAGCAAAAAAAATTTCAATTAAATAGAAACCCCAGACGGAATCAAATACAATGCAAAAATAAACAAAATCTTTTTATTTATAAATACCTAATAAAACAAGATATTACACTCAACATTTGGCGCATTCAGATAAATCCTCTCAGGTTCAATATTTAATTATCTCTTTAGTGTTTCGAAAGAGTTTATATTCTTTTCTTTTCTTTTCTTTTCTTTTGCACAAAAATCAAATAAACACATTATAATCTTCCATTAGCCCACTAAAAATCCAAACAATTTATTATCTTAATTCAGAAGTTGCAATTTTCATCAAAGAACAAACTAAAAAAAATAAAATTAAAATTAAAAAAAAAAAAAAAAAAAAAAAAAAAAAAGCTACAAATACAGTTAATACTCAATTTTAATTGTTTGGAGAGGGTTGTGTTATTCTTATTAAGGGTTTGTTTGAAATTGCAGTTTTAATAAGTACGATTTTAAAAATTAATTTTAAAAAAAATTGTGTTTTTGTAAGGTTAAGAATAATAATTACTTCGAGATTGAATTTTTTAGGTTATTATTGTTGAAGAGTGAAGAAAAAAAAAAAAAAGAAAAGTTAATTCTTGAAGTTGTAGTTTTTCTCAAATAAAAAATATATAGATGGAAGATTATTAAGAAGAATAATTACTTCAGGTTGATATTTTAGGTTGTTATATTTGAAGAGTTGAGAGAGAGACGTGGGAAGAGATAGAGAGAAAAAAAAAAAAAAAAGTCAAATCGGTGAGAGAAAAAAAAAATCCGAAATAATTGGGAGATCTTTATTTTGTAGATAAACTATTATTAATCAAATTGTTTTTCAATGGCTTATTATTTAGAAAAAAAATAATTCTTATTTTATAAATTATCTATTATTACATGCACAAAGTATATGTAGAAAAAAAAAATCTTATTCTCTAACCTTTTCTAAATTTGAATTAAAAATATTAAAGTGACTAAAAGTATTAATACATAATAATTTGATTTATATTATTTGTTTCCTTATTTGATTTGGACATTAATAATACTTAATATTGTGCATTAAATGTTTGAATTTAATAAAATCACATATAAGGAAAATTATTGAAATATAATTAAATGCATTTAATTAAGCTAATTTAATGACCGGTTCACTATTGAAAAATAAGTTCACTCTTAAAAAACTGGTTCAAAAATTATACCTTAAAAAACCGGTTTATGCTTTTAAAAAAAAAATGGTTCACACCATATGTCGCAATATTAAGGCATTTTTTAGAGTGATTCTGTTTATATATATATATATGATGGGATAGGAAGATACATGACCCTATTTCCTTCAAACTTCTTACTTCAATTACATAACATAAAACGACAAGCTGTTTCTATTGTTTAGCGGCCGGGGTTGAAAAGGAAAATAAAAAATAAATAAAATGCTAGGAGTGGATGGGGGGTGATAGGATGCAGCACCAATATGAATATTAATCATGATTTTCAGTTGAAATGGAGGGTGAAACTCAATATGAGAACATTAAAGGATCTTAAATGTAATAAACAGGAGTTGAGAGTAACATATTTAACAGTTATATTAAACTTTGAGTTAAGAAGGATAATGAAACTTACTTGTTTAACGATAGACTGACTATAGATTGATCGCCTCTGCAGATTGTTTCTTCAATCGCCTTTAATCATAAAATACAAGAACGCTAATTAGTACTACACTTAAAGATAGTTTTTATCTTTGAAGAGAGCAAGTAGAAGTGGTGGTAGACAACATGCATGAAGATCCTATATATATAGTAAACTTTGACTTATTAAATGCAACCTTTGCTTTGTCCGATAGACGTGCCAAGTAGGGAATTAAGGTCTATTTCAGCAACTTGCATTTCATATAATGTCACATGCATTGTAACCACTTCGAGCAAAGTGGGCAATTAAAGTTGACGCAATCCGTGAGTTCCACATACATAATGTAGAGTCATCCATACGCAATATGTGGTAAAAACCCCACTACCACATTTACAGTTACACCTTTAAACTTTCACTCACTGCAACTTACATCACATGTCTACCATTTACATTTAAAGGTTCAATCTGACCCGAAGTGCAACTCAAAAGGAAATGATAATTCGTAGGGACAAACTGTAATAAGTCAAAGTTAGGTGTGAGTTCAAATAGAGTGCTAGTTTGATCAACAAAGTACAATTTACCCTTGATTAAAATAAATTCAATTGAAGGCTGGAAGCCTGGAAGACCTCAACCTTGACCCATTTTTTGAGAGGTCATTTTATATAATTTTATTATTATTATTATTATTATTGTTTTGAGAGCTGATTCAATATAATTTTATTTTTTAAGGGGACCAGATCATCACATGGACTTATAATTTTTAAAAAATAAAAAATTGATGGTTAGCCTAGGACTAGGAGCCTTGACCCATTTTTTGAGAGGTCATTTTATATAATTTTATTATTATTATTATTATTATTATTATTATTGTTGTTGTTTTGAGAGCTGATTCAATATAATTTTATTTTTTAAGGGGACCAGACCATCGCATGGACTTATAATTTTTAAAAAATAAAAAACTGATGGTTAGCCTAGGACTAGGAGCCTTGACCCATTTTTTGAGAGGTCATTTTATATAATTTTTATTATTATTATTATTATTATTATTGTTATGAGAGGTGATTCAATATAATTTTTTTTTTTAAGGGGACCAGACCATCGCATGGACTTATAATTCTTTTTAAAAATAAAAAATTGATGGTTAGCCTAGGACTAGGAACTTTTCGATTTGAGCTTAAAACATATATATATATATATATATATATATATATATATATATTTCAAGAATTATATTGTGAGGAGAAACATTTTAAATATTATTTTTTTGGCTTCTGATTACCATGTAGATTTTTGTTTTAGTTCTCTTTTAGGGAAGGCTAGCTTGAGCTTGGACTTAAAAGATTTCTGTAATTTTATTAGGGAAGGCTAACCACGAGCCATCCCAGCTATGGTTTGCCCACCACCGGGGTGGTTAGCTTCCGACCACCCCATAATGGTTGCGGGTGGTCACCCCTTAAGTTTTATTAATTTTTTATTTAATTTTATAAATTAAATTAATAAAAAATTATTATGCTAATGTAGCAAAACAGTGTGTTTCAACGAATCTAACAGCATTTAAAAAGATTTGATGGTCAAAAGTTAATTTATTAGCATTTCGATTGACCCAATGAGTAAATTGTAAAAAAAAAAAAAAATTTAAGAAAATTTTAATTTTGACGGGTTGACTCAAGGACTTATGATATATTAAAAAAATAAATAAAGCTTTTTGAACCGACCACTGCTCAGTGCTCACGTGATGGATAACCATCCCTCCTTTTCTTTATGTGAGGGGAGAGGGGTTACGGGTATAAAAACGACATTATTTTATTTTTTAACTTATAAATACCACTTGACAAAATATAATTCAGCTTAATGTAAGGTAAGATTAATGTCGATCGTTTTCAGTGCAATTATCGATTCTTGATTAAGAAGATAAGTTTAATTAATTAAGTAAAGTTAGACGGCTTTGATTAATTGAGGTACATCTCCCAAGCTTTGCTCCGTCAACACCTTAACCTTTCTTTCCTTTCGATTTTGGGCCGGTAAAGCGTAACTGTGAGTTATACCTACCTAGCTATGGGACAACCTTTAACCTTGGTAGTTGGAGAGATTCATAATATAATAATTTACTTTTTGTCAAACAACGTTAAAATTTTGGATTGGTTCGATAAAACTTTTTTTTTTTTTTTTTATTGTGATATGACATAAATGATAAAAAATAACTTTAAATATTTTGTATTTTAAATATTTATTTTTGCTAAAAAGTAAAATTTTATTTTTTTAAAACTTTCTTAAATGTGCCATGGTTTTTGCTCCGTACATGGATGGGAAGCTTTCAGTTCGGAGTGTAAACGAGATGAGTTTGAACAAACTTTTTTTAATTTGGCTTGGTTCGTTTAAATTTTATTCGAGCTGAGCTCAAGGATGAGCTAAAATCTCAAGCTCGTAATAAGTCGAGCCAAGCTGAGCTCGCGAACTAGCTCTTATATTTAATTTAATTTAATTTTTTTATTATAAATTTAAATTTCAAGTACTTTTAAACGGCTCAAGAAGCCAGCTTGCATATCAGCATTTGCTTAGCCTGCCTAACTGAATATAGAGCTTGAGTCAATACAATAAAGCATTTGGTTTCGAAGAGAGATGATATGCATCATTTTATAATTAAAGGATGCTATTAGAAAAAAAAAAAAAAAAAAAAAAAAAAAAAAATCATCAATTCTAAATATTAATATGAGCAACTATGTGAACAACTACCAATTCGAGCCTTATACGAGCTGCTCACGAGCCTAACCAGGTCAAGCCAAGCTTGTTTTGTTTAATATTTGAGCCAGTATTTGTGTTCACGAAATGCCTCATTTAATAATCGAGTCGAGTCCAAGCTTGCAAGAGTTTCGCTCACTTAACACCCCTACTTTCAGCTTAATGTTCATGCATATGATGTCTAATCATTTGAGTAATGCTACAAATCACTCTTGTATCCCTTTAAGAATAATGTGGCTTTTAAAAGTTAAAATCATCATTAAGCTTGTGATTAATTATTATTGAATTTTAATAAAATAATAATTTTAAGAGCCATCTCATATCTAAAATGACATAAAAATAACACATAAGAGACTTTTAGAATTACTTATCACATTGTCATGCCTATAAAACATGCGTGTCCTGATCAGTGACTTAATTCCGAATTAAACATCTGAATTTTTTATTCTTTTATTAAAAAAAAAAATTAAAAAAAAAAAAAAAAATTATCTTATTGTCACCAGGTCAATAGTAAATTTAGGAATATTCCAAAGCCAAAACGCGTGTAAGCACTATTCCCTAAAAATTATTGCATTAAAATAATAATATTACCTCCTCAATAATTAAAAGTTAACTATTTTCTTCGTGTTGTTTTTGTCATGACTCATTTTTAATTATTACCTCCTCAATAATTAGTGTCTAAAACTTATTTTTAATGATTTGAAAGTTGTTTTTGTCTTGACTCATTTAGTGTCCAAAACTTATTTTAAATTATTTGAGGGTTGGGTTGTTGTGTATAGTGTATAGCAACAAATGTCTAACATGGACAATGTTGGACAAGAAGAATCGAGGGAGTACTTATTACCTGTAGAATGGTTAGCTACATTAATTTGCTCTCTGAGCACTGATTGGGAGCACGCGGCGTGCGCGGCACGCTAGTGCAAATTTTTTTGCACGCGGCGTGCATGTTTTGTTTTACCCTTGCTCTATTATTTTAAAATATTAATTAATTTAAATATTTTCCAGAATTATTTATAAAGCATAGTTTTACATAATAAGTAAGTAATGTATAATTTATTAACACCCATGAACACTTTTCGTTAGATCACTACAAATAGAACAGTTCAACTAGGCTTTCATGATATACGAAATATGGGATTTTACTAATTCATTAGTAGAAAATCTCAAATCAAACTGAAATAGTCGCACCCTCAACCATTTGTAGTGTATGAAACTGCTCTTTCAGGTACGCCCGGTTAGAGATTCCCTTCGTTTAATACATCTCCTCGAGCTTCTCCCAAAGTTCCTTTGCCGTTGACGTCTCTTGCACATTAGCAAGAACGTTCTTAGCCAGACACAACCGAATGGAACTCGCCGCCCTTAGATCCAAATCCTCCCAATCTACGTCGCTAATACCGGATTTTCCGACACTATCACTGGAACTAGAGGCGGGTATACCTCTCAACGTTTTGTGTAGCCCAGATTGGATTAGGATGTCCTTCACTTGTATCTGTCACAAGCCAAAGTTCATTCTCCCATCGAACCTTTCAATCCAAAACTTCAAGGATTGCATTTGTAGAAATCCGCAACCAACCTCTGATACCAATTGTTGAGAAAATTGATAATTAATTGCCAACCAATTTCCCACTAGCCCTTTATGCGAAAGACAAGCTTGAAAAGAAAACACACGAGAACACACACCAATCACACACGTACACAAAGAGTTTACGTGGTTCAGCAATATGCCTACATCTACGGGGTGTGATCTGGTCTCCTTCTTTACTATTGAGACATATTGAGTACAATGGTACAAGTCTAAACCGCTTAAGTTTAATATCTCAAATCCAAGTCCTTAACCCCTTGCACACCCCACTCAATTATCCCTCTCAAATACTAGTAAAGAAAAACCCTTTACACTTTTTAAATGCCAAAAAGTACTCTCCCGAATTTGGATTTTCCGGATAATCTTAACCAAGGACTACATATCCTTTTATAGAGGCTTAATTACGAAAAATATGAGAACAATTTTAATACAATTGCTGCTGGGAAAAACGAAACCATTATGAATGCAAAGTCTTTTCTATAATGAAGATAAGCATTGCAGCCCACATGTTTATTCACACACGTTTTCTTCAAAAAAATCCAATTCCAATTTGTCCTTGGACTTCTTTTAAAACTAACATTATCTTCTTATAGAGAAATAAGACTCGAGCCCATCAACTTAAATATTAATATTTTTCAGCAATTATCTTCACACTTGTTGACAATTTGAGCAATTATCAACACTTACCCGGTTTTAATTACTGATCGACAACACCCTTTTTCCTATTTGTGAACACGTTTAATCAGTAGCCATGTGACCTTATCTGACTATGATATGACACTCCTGACAAAATTTCGTCCTTATGACTACTTTCATTGTCTACTTAACTATTGATAGAGAAATTACAATAAGAAAAAAAAATAAACAAAAAAAATTATTTTTCCTCCTATCTTTCACTCATTTTACCATAGGGAAGGAGTAAATTCATACTTTAATTTGGGTAGGGCTCACATGATTTCACAAATCCAATAATAAATTCATTAGATTTGTAAAAATAGATAGTTGAAAGATGATTGAGAACATTTTGTCTAACATGTCTCTTAGAAAAATAAGGTGTTTTAAGAGCATTCACAATAAGTAGTCCTTCATAATTTTTTTAGAATTTAATTCTAAAAGTCTACTTTAATTAATTTAACTAACCACTTTTCAAAACCACTAAATATTAGACTCTCTAAATATTTCTTTACTTTAACTAAATACTTTATTTTATTTTATTGATGGAACTAACTTTTGGACTCTTTGCCAAAATAAATGACTTTTACTTTTGGATTCTTTGCATTTAGAGAACAAGAGTTAAATTTAATATTGAGTAGAAAATTTGTTAAATAGTGTATTTTGTGAGTTTTGTTAAAATTTTAGAGAAAAGCTTGAAGTATAAAGTTCATTGTGAATGTTGTAAGAGCATTTCCAATGGATGAGTTAAATTGTACTTTTATTTAAAATAGCTAATTAGATTAGCTAAAAAAAAAAATGCTATAAGTGGCGACACTTTTCTTAGGAACCATTTCTTCTTCTTTTTTTTTTCTTTTTTTTTTTTTCTCACTTGTTTTCTCTTTTTCCAAAATTTTCTCCAACTATTTCTCTCTCTAGGTGTTGAATTAATTAGTTTGATGCAAGTTCCTATTTTTGCTATTGTCCTAATTCCTTAACAACATGAAGAGAGATCTCCTAATAGTTTTCATGTTCTCATCATAATAGTTTTATCTTTTAAGAGAGATCTCTCTTAACAACATGAAGACTACTACTAGCTCAGGAAACTTTGACTTGAGGGATTGCCGGCAGGTTTGAAAGCAAGTCCTACTAGTAGTTTGATCAATCGAACATCGATTGTACATCAATCGAAGTCTTGAATTTTTCACCTTCGGCCCTTTTTTGACAATTTTGTGACAAAACATAAACAACAATACAACTCCATGCATGGGTTAGAGCATTCTCAATGGAGGAGTCAATTTTTTATGCAAAATGACTTCTCAAAACGCACTTTATCTAATTTAACTAATGAATTTTTAAAGGCCTCATACATCCGATTAGCTATATTTTTATCTATATCATTTAAATATTATTAAATGTGAAAAAAGTTTTGGAAAAAAGAGAAATATGTGAGAGGAAAAATGGGAAAAGTTTTAGAAAAAAATAGAACACGCGAGAGAAAAAGTAGGAAAAGATTTAGGAAAAAGAGAAAACAGGTGAGAGAAACAATAAAAAAATAAAATTGCTCCCTTGAAAAATGCTACTACATTTAGCTTTTTTTTAGCTCTTCCCATCAAATATCTATTTTACTTTTTTCTTTTTCTTTTTTGGCTAATTCAATGTAGGGAGTTTTTTAAACATTTGAATAGTCATTTTAGATAAAAGTAACATTTGACTCTTCTATTGGAAATGCTCTTACAAGACAATCCAATCAAACCACCAAGAGCATTCCCAATGGAGGAGCCAAATTTTATGCAAAATGGCTTCTCAAAATGCATTTTATCTAGTTTAGCTAATGAATTTTTAAAGGTCTCCTCATTTAAATATTATTACAAGTGAGAAAAGTTTTGGGCAAAAGAGAACATGTGAGAGGAAAAATGAAAAAAGTTTTGGAAAAAAGAGAACATGCGAGAGAAAAAGTAGGAAAAGATTTGGGAAAAAGAGAAAACATGTAAGAAAAACAATAAAAAAATAAAATAGTTCCCTTCAAAAGTGCTGCTACATTTAGCTTTATTTTTTTAGCTCTTCCAATAAAATATCTATTTTACATTTTTTTTTTTTTTTGGTAATCCAATAAATGAGGTTTTTTAAACATTTGAATAGCCATTTTAAATAAAAATAACATTTGGTTTTTTCATTGGGAATACTCTAAACTTGCACGATTTTGCTTGAATATAGTTAACAAGTACAGAGGTGTCAAAAGCATAAAAAACATCAAGTCCATCAAAGACGTCTATCAACTATCAACTATCCTCATTTTATGCTCACACATGTATACTTAATAATTTTATACCAACATTTTGATATGAGAATGGTTGCTTTTCTTTATTTAAAGTATGGGAAAAAGAAGAAGAAGAATAAGATTTTTTTTTTTTTTTTTTAGTCCCTTATCTAGCCTAGTCCCACCTAATAAAGAATCACTATGCATGGGACGCAGCACTCAATGCAACACATTAACAACTTGTCAAGTACCATTGTTGAACTTTAACTTTATAGAGCGTCACAATCTCTCACGCTCAAGTCCATGGCATCCTAGTTAGGGCTCATGTCATTTTGTAGTGCTCCGCCGTCACATGATGTTACTAATTAACTTGGCTCTGATTTTATAAATGTCACACCCCAAAATGATTAGTTACAATTAAAGTTCCTTAAAATTAATTATATAGTCCAATCTCACTTAATAAAGAACCAATAAGACACCCTTACAATCCTCCCATTAATGTGAGACTTAACTTTTTAGTGTGTCACAAAATGTGCATTCAGTTACACAACCTAACAACCCATAAACGCCTATAGTGGGTCTCCTTGCAAGAGCTCCGAAAGGTTTTTTTTCGAAGAATTTAGTGTTGTCTTTGTTAGCAACCCTTTGTTGCTACTCTTGTTCTCTTGGTGGGCCCCGTTATTTTTTGGACCATTCTCGAATGTTTCTTGGTTCTCTGGTTGCCTCACCATCTTCTAGTTGGCTCAGGGCTTTTGTTTGAGTTGCATACCCATTTCTTGAATCAATAGTGGAAAATACCCCACTTGATCCCCTTCCCTTTCCCTTGATTTCACTTGAAAAAAAATAAAAAATAAAAAATAAAAAATCCTATAAGTTCGTTCTCATCAATATAGCCACTGGAATTCAACAAAAAATTATTGTAGCTTAACAAAAAAGATTCCAAATGCATGTAACTGATCAAGCATTGCTAAAATATTGTTCAAAATTGTACTACATCAATTGAGAACGACAATAATATTGTGTACTTATGACTTGGTAATTTAAGAGAGAATGGAAAATATGGTCTGTGTTAAAGTAAATAGAAGCAATAAGGCAGCTGCAAGAAATGAAATAAATGCCCACGGACTGCTGAAATAATTGTGCTTCAAATTCGCAATCCATACATTCTGACGTTTGCGGCAATGCTTGTTCACATTTCTGAAAAGTTCAGCAAAATGCAAGTTGAATACAATGGCATTGTCACCAAGGTTCTTAAACATGGTGGACACAGCTTCATCATCACCCAAAAAATTTTCAATAATTCCTCGTCTACGAAGAAATTCAACATCCTTTGGAGAGTTGATGAGATAGCCCATGAAGCTCACATAGCCAGTGAAGAATTTAAGATGATTATTTTGACTATATTGCTCATATGCCGCCAAATTTCGGAAGATAGATTCTGATCGTTCTTCTATTTTCATAAGTGGAATTTCCATCACCCCATTGTTGAACTTTATGTCAAAAAGGGTACCTTTATCTAGCTTCTTGAATTTGACTCCTGCCTCTTGAAGTTCTATGGCGCTAGGTATCGAACTCCACTCTTCCTCATGTACAATACTCCAACCTATCCCAATTTCTACAGATGGTGAAGTGAAAGATTTATATACCAAAGCAAGTAGATGCTTAATGTTTTGGAGCGATCCATCGCATGATAAACAGATATGGCCTCCACATGGTAATGAGACTCTGATAAAATGTATGGCTACATCAATAAGGTTGTTCTGCCGGTTAGGAACCTCAGTCATCTCGAACAATTTAGTGAGAAGAAAGAATGGAATTTGGTTTTCGAATAACAGTAGATCACGCATTAAGCTATAGAACATCCAACCCAATTGGAAGATTGGGTCATATTCATCCATTAGAACCTTCATTGTACGCTTGCGAAGCAACTCAATGATAAAAAACCCATCAAGTAACATCATTTCTACAAACTCATCTGTGGTTAGGCTAATGGGTTCTGCATAGAATTCACGAGCTCTTCCTTCCAATTCTCTAATGGCCTTAATATATGTTTCCACATTGCTCTCTCTTCTCCTGTGAAGAAGTAGTTGTAAATAGTGCAATTTGTGGTTTTCCATAAGCCTCAAGTCATCCTTGCCGCGGTGGTAAGGACCGATGGCAAGCAGCTGAGGCTCGTATGCCTTCTCATTTGTCTTGCGTAACTGCGTGTGCACTCTGAATATACAACATTCTGGGGCATTTGGAGTTAACCCAATAAGCTTTTCATGAATACGAACGGAGATAGGATCAGCTCCGTCAATAAGCATCATATTCCAAAAGAAACACTATATATGTTGCAGAGAACCTGTCACAAATGATCTTACTCTTTCAAGGATTGTATGTATTCAACAGATACAACTCTTCAATTGCAAATATTGTGAAGGGCACATTATATCTATAAAAAAAAGAGAATGCATTGGTGCATGGTTTGTGATAATATTCTTTTGCTCACAAGAGATCAAACACCCACATAAAAGAAATCACCAATCCTCACGTTTATGTTAACGCTTGAAAACGAGCTAGCTTGTTCATTTATTAAATTTCCCAATTCAGATCAAATGAAAGGTCAAAAACCACAAAACTGTCTATATATTGTACGTAGTACGACGTCAGAGAAGAGAAAAATCACAAAATTAAGAAAGAAAAGCGAAGAAACGTAATGGAACTTAATTACCTCTTTAACAACTCACTGTAGGCCGCCTCGATCTCTGCATAATATTGTTTCTTTAGCTTCAATGGAAATCATAAAAAATAGACCAAGTGCTTAAGAAAGAGCAGGTGGAACGTGGCCGGTTGCGCTAAGTCGAGCAAATGTTGACTCAGATGCAGCCTTGCTCGGTCTAGTCACTTTGCAATCCCTAAAAAGTAAAATCTCTCTCAAATTAAACGAGCTGTCCATTTTTACTTTATTTTTTATTTTTCCTTTTTTTAGGTCTGAATCTGTCAACAGTTTGCTTGAAACACAAAAGATAACTTCAAAGACAAACAAATATGGGTGATAGGCCCATGGCATGATCAATCTTTATTACATAGTACTGTTGGGCAACCTGACCCAAAAGAATTTGGTGGGCCAAGCCATTCCACCACTTATAATGGTCATGACGGTTAAGTTGTGTTTAATATATATGGTGCCAAATGATGAACAGCCACAAAAATAAATAACTAGCCACTTTCTAATTATGAACAAATTGCAATATCAGCATCATGAATGAGAGAGAGAGAGAGAGAGTTTCATTTGTAAATTGAAAATAAGCCAACAGTTCTATTTTTTTTTTTTTTTTTTAAGCAAGAAATAGGCGGGAGAAATAATCGTAACACTTATTCGTTGGGAATCGTACAAAGAAAACCTAGACAATAAAAATTACATGCACTCTTTCAAATCTACTTGAACCATAACCTAACCAAGCCAACAATTTCATTGATGTCTATAACATTATTACAAACCCATAAGCAACCTCTAAGGTGGTTCCCATGACAATAGCCATGGGAATTCAACAAATTGATGACTATATATAGCTCAGCAGAAAGATTTGTTGAGGAGCCATTTAAGTCATTGAATTACTAAAACATTATTCCAAAATTATGTATATGAACTAATTAAGGGAACAAAATTTTCAGGTAAAAGTTACTGAGGGAAAAGTGTAAGAAAGAATGGAAAAAATGGTCTGTGTTAAAGCAAGTAGCAGCAATGAGGCAACTGCAAGAAATGAAATCAATGCCCAAGGACTGTTGAAATAGTGGCGCATCAATTTCGCCATCCACACATTTTGACGTCTTTTGCAATGCTTCTTCAAATTGCTGAAAATTTGAGCATAACAGAAGTCGGATATCACGACACAGTCACACAGTGACCAATCTTGTTAAACATGGTGGAGACAGCTTCATCATCACCCAACCCATTTTCAATAATTCCTCGTCGACGAAGCAATTCAACATCTTTTGGAGAGTTGATGAGATAATCCATGAAGGCCAAATAGTCTGTTACGTATTTGAAATTATTATTTTGACTATATTGCTCATATGCAATCAAATTTCTGAAAATAAATTCTGATCGATCTTCTATATGCAGAAGTGGAATTTCCATTACTCCATTGTTGAACTTTATGTGAAACAAGTTGACTCCCTCTAGCTTCTTTAATTTGACTCCAGCCTCTTGAAGCTCTGTGGCACTGGGTATCGAATTACAGTACTCTTCCTCATCTACAATATTCACACCTCTCCCATTTTCTACAGATGGCGAAGTGAATGATTTATGTAGCAAAGCAAGTAGATTCCCAATGTTTTGGAGTGACTCATGACTTGATTCACATATATGGCCTTTACATGGTAATAACGAGTCGTGGAAAAAAAACATGGCTAGATCAATAACGTTGTCCTGCTCGTCAGGAACCTCTGTCATCTCGAACAATTTGGTGAGAAGAAAGAATGGAATTTGGTTTTCGAATAACAGTAAATCATGCCCTAGGCTATAGAACATCCAATCCAATCGGAAGATTGGGTCACATTCATCCATTCGATCACCATGCTTGCGAAGCAACTAAATGATAAAAAAACCCATCAAGTAACATCATTTCTACAAACTCGTTTGTATTTAGGCTAATGGGTTCTGCAGAGAATTCATGAGCTCTTCCTTCCAATTCTCTAATGGCCTTAATGTATGTTTCCACATTGCTCTCTCTTCTCCTTTGAAGAAGTAGTTGTAAATAGCGCAATTTGTGATCTTCCATAAGCCTTAAGTCATCCTTGCCGCGGTGGTAAGGGCCGATGGCAAGCAGCTGAGGGTCATATGCCTTCTCATTTGTCTTGCGTAACTGGGTATGCACTCTGAATATACAACATTATGGGGCATTCGGAGTCAACTCAGCAAGCTTTTCATGAATACGAATGGAGACAGGATCAGCTCTATCAACAAGCATCATATTCCAAAAGAAACACTATATTGCAGAAAACCTGTAACAAATAATCTTACTTTTTCAAGGAATGTATGTATTCAACATATACAACTCTTCAATTGCAATTATATCTATAAAAGAATGCATTGGTTCAAGGTTTTGGAATTCTATTGCTCACAAGTGATCAAACACCCACATAAAGAAATCACCATTTTCAGATGAACCATGATCGGTTACTTTAATTACTTTGGACAGTCAAAAAAACAGAAAAACTTTCTAAATATTTTACTGTGTTAGAGAAGAGAGAAATCCCAGAAGAAAGAAATGAGAAGAAACGTAATGGAACTTACTTATTACCTCTTTGAACACTCACAGTAGGTCGCCCCTGCAGATTGTTTCTTTAGCTTCAATGGAAAACACAAAGAATAGGCCACAAAAATGTTGAGTTACAAGAGCAAGTGGTAGAGAAAGAGCAAGTGAAAATTCCTATGCCGCTAAGTCGTTGAGGAAATGTTGACTCAGACGCCGCCTTAATTTGCTCGGTCTAGTCAACACTGTGCAATCCCCAGTTGCTCAAAGGAAGCCCGTATCAATGATAAATGAAGCCCACGACGCAAATTTGGACAGAAACTATTAAGTAATAAATTAGTGTAAAATTATAATTTAGTTAGCAGTTAGCCCTCCATTGTATATATAATAAACTATAAAGTATATATAATGTTTGCCCAAATGAAGCCTATGTTGATCCAAATAAATTTAGAAAAAGGACAACCTCAGCCATGACGCGAATCTGGATGGTAATTGTTTCACACATTCCGTCCTTCTATTTTTTATGGTTTCAAATAAAATAAAATAAAATCTAGCCACTTTCTAGCTAATTAGGAACAAATTGCCATATTAGATTCATGAATGATCGAGAGAGATACACAGAGTTTCATTTGGAAATCGAAAATAAGCCAACACAGAGTTTCATTTGGAAATCGAAAATAAGCCAACAGTTCCATTGATGTCTAGAACATTATTACAAACCCATAAACAAACTCTAAGGTGGTTCCCATGCATGACAATAGCCATTAGGATTCAACAAAGATGACTCTAGCTCAGCAGAAAGATTTCGTGAGGAGCCATTTAAGTCATTGAATTACTAAAACATTATTCCACAGTTATGTTATATAAACTAAGGGAACAAAATTATCAGGAACTTGTTATTACTTTCTGGAAACAAAGTAAGCAAGAACGGTAAATATGGTCTGTGTTAAAGCAAGTATGAGCAAAAAAGCAGCTGCAAGAAATGAAATCAATGCCCAAGGACCGTTGAAGTAGTTGTGCCTCAAATTTGCTATCCACACATTCTGACGTCTTCTGCAATGCTTGTTCACATCTCTGAGAATTTGAGCATAACATAAGTTGGTTATAGCAACATTCTGACTAATCTTGTTAAACATGGTGGAGACAGCTTCATCATCACCCAACCAATTTTCAATAATTCCTCGTCGACGAAGTAATTCAACATCCTTTGGAGAGTTGATGAGATTATCCATGAAGTTCATATATTCTGTGAAGTATTTGAGATTATTATTTTGACTGTATTGCTCATACGCAATCAAATTTCGGAAGATAGATTCTGTTTGGTCATCTATTTTCAAAAGTGGAATATTCATGACCCCATTGTTGAACTTTATGTCAAAGAAGCCACCTGTCTCTAGCTTCTTGAATTTGACTCCAGCCTCCTTAAGCTCTGTGGCACAAGGTATCGACTTCCAATCTTCCTCATCTACATCATTCCCACCTGTACTGATTTCTACATGTGGTGGAGTAGTGACAGATTTATGTGCCAAAGCAAGTAGATGCCCAATGTTTTGGGAATCTACTTGATTCCTAATGTAAGGGGCCAAAACAAATAGATGCCCAGTGTTTTGGAGCGATTCATCAATTGATTCTGTTTGGCCTCTCCTTGGTAATATTAAAATTCTGAAAGCGATTATGAAATTAGAAATAAGGTTGTTCTCCTGGTTGGGAACCTGAGTCATCTCGAACAATTTAGTGAGAACAAAGAATGGAAGTTGGTTTTCGAATAGCAGTACATCACGCAATAAGCTATAGGGTATCCAACCCAATTGGAAGATTGGGTCACATTCATCTCTTAGCTCCTCCTTTTCCCACTTGCGAAACAACTCAATGATGAAACACCCATCAAGAAGCATCATTTCTACAAACTCATCCGTGGTTATGCTAATGGGTTCTTCATAGAATCTACGAGCTTTTCCTTCCAATTCTCTCATGGCCTTAATGTATCTTTCCACACTGCTTTCGTTTCTCCTTCGAAGAAGTTGTTGTAAATACAGCAATTTGTGATATTCCCTCTGCTTCAACTCATCCTTGCCATGGTGGTAAGGACCAATGGCAAGCAATTTAGGTTCGTATGCTTTCTCATTTACCTTGCGTAACTGGGTATGCACTCTAAATATACAACACTCCGGATCATTTGGAGTAAAATCAGCAAGCTTTTTATCAATACGAATGGAGACAAGATCAACTCCACCAACATCGCTCATGTTCTAAACAAATTGTACAAGTCAGATCTGTTCCAAATACTTTGCACAAAACCAATCACCAACTTTAATGAATTTCAAGCTCACAATTACGTATCCATCTACCAGTCTGTTTAGTTTTTTCTTTCCTTTCTTTCCCTTCTCTTGCTTACACAACTAGCTAGGCTGCTGAAGATTTCGATCTCATTGGCATTTACATTCACTAAGGTTCCATTTTCAAAGCATTATCTTAGAGCGACAATTATTTTATTTTATAGCTAATTAGTAATGGGGTTGTAGGCTGTTAGCCTGTAGCAACATATTTATTTCACTTTCACTTTCCTAGGGTGATGGGATAGGAATATACATGACCTATTTCCTTCAAACTTCTTACTTCAATTACACAAACATAAAACGACAAGTTGTTTCTATTGTTTAGCAAGGTTGGAAATTAAAATAAAAAAAAAAAAAAAAAATTCTAGAAGTGGATGGCGGGTGCTAGGGTCGATGCAGCACCAATATGAATATTAATCATGATTTTAAGTGGAAATGGAGAGTGAAATTCAATATGAGAACCTTTTTTTTTTTAACCTCAATATGAGAACTTAAGACTCTATAAAGGATCAAAAATGTAATAAACAGGAGTTGAGGGTAACATATTGAACATATTAATATAGTCAGTAGATTAAAGTGTAAAAGAATCATATTAAATTAGTGAAGATTCTACACATACTTCTTCAAGCTCCATTTGTTTGATGAAACATGTCTATACACAGGACTAAAATACAAGCAGGGTCCTCGTCTAGAAAACTCCCTGAGTTTCCTCTAGTGACAAGGGATTGTCTCCTCCTAGTTGCCGGTGTAAGGGGATTTTTTTGTTAGTGGTGGGTTATGGCGGAGGATTTAGAAAGGCTGTGTGGTAAGGTCTTCTGACGGATGGTGAGAAGTCATGCATTACTGTTTCAGAAGGGGAGATTGTTGATCTGCTTCGAAAGGGTGTTAATTGTCTGGTGGGTAGTCACAAAACTGAACGTAAAGTTAACAAGGAGGCATTCAAGAATTTACTTTCTAGATTGTGGCGTTTAGTGGGCTGTGTCACTTTCAAAGAATTACAAGGCAACCTTTGGCTCTTTGAATTTTCTGATGATGATGATAGGCAAAAAGTTATGGAGGGTAGGCCCTGGAGTTTTGATCGTCAAATTCTTGTTCTTAAGGATTTTGACGGGAAAATTTCACCCTCTCAAATGGATTTCTCTTTCTCCCCTTTTTGGGTTCAAGTGCACGATATGCCACTCCTCTGTATGACTAAAGGAGTTGGTTCTAGGATTGGAGCTTCTATGGGGGTTCTTGAGGATGTGGATGTTGCAGGTGATGGTGCTGGTTGGGGTAGGTGTCTTCAAATTCGAGTTGCTATTGATATCACAAAGCCTCTGGAGCGTGGACAATCTTTGCATTTGGAAGGGAAATCAATTTGGGTTAGTTTTAAATACGAGAAACTTCCTTTATTTTGCTTCAATTGTGGTTGTCTAGTACATGGATTGAGGGGCTGTCTTGTTAAGTCATCTACATGTCATAATTCTTCGTCTGATGGGAAACGATAGGGAGTTTGGCTACGAGCTGATGATCTAAAGCGCAGAAGTGGAAGTGATGATTTTGGCAATACTGGAGGTCATGCACGGCCTGGTTCTGACTTGGAGGGACCGCACCAAGGTGGTGATAGTTTTCAGTCATGATCTCCATGGAAAGGCAGTTACCACTCTCCTGGTAGTCAACAACTGCCCTGTAATTCAAATGTAGCAGTTGGTAGCGTGTGTTCGGAATCAAGACACATAGTGGAAGATTGTGCTGTGCCACGTCGAAAGGTAAAGGTGTTCTCTCATTGTTAGACGTGGCTAGGGGTACTAACTGCTTGGACAGGATTGACTCATTAGTAAGGGATGACATGGTTCTATCTGGAATGCTGGGTCATTTTCCACAACTTGAAAAGCCATTTTCCAACCTTTTTGGTGCTGCTGCACTGCCAGTGGAACCCTCAGCTACTCACGAGAAATTCAGGGTCTCTTCTCCAGTATTTCACGTGGCTAGTGATGTTATGGATGCTTTTGACAGCATTCATTCTGTGGAAACTTCTTCAATTTCTGGTAAGGTTATGGTTGAGATTCAAGGTGAGAGTTCTTTTATTAAAATGAAGAAAAAGGCTCGTGGTGCCTTAGTTCAAAATTCGCTTTCTGCTCACAAAAATTTGGGTAAGCGTAAGCAAAGAATTTTACAAGGAGGCTCTGTAGGTGATGCTGGGGGGAAGAAGAATACGAAGGGAAGAGAATTACTGTTGGGATCCTTTATTCAAGAAGTGGCGGAGGCTGTTATACAGCCCCGTTAGGAGTCATGATCGTCTTAAGCTGGAATTGCCGTGGGGTTGGGATCCCACGAACAATCCGTGACCTACGCCAATTGGTGAAAGAGAAGAAACACACTCTTTTGTTTCTTATGGAAACAAAGAGTAAACAAAGCGGATGGAAGGGTTAAGAGTCAAGTGTGGATTTGCAGGGGTCTTTGTTGTTGATCCTGTGGGTCGCAGTGGTGGATTGGCTCTTCTTTGGACAGAGGAGTGTGCTCTTGAAATCCAAAACTATTCAAGGAGGCACATTAATGCAATTATTCATCAACCTCATGTAGGTATAGCTTGGAAATTCACTGGGTTTTATGGTCACCCTGAATGTGCCAAAAGATTTGAATCATGGGCTCTTCTTCACCATCTTAAATATTTTTAGCCAATTCCTTGGCTCTGTGTTGGAGATTATAATGAAATCACTACCTTCAATGAGAAGTTTGGTGCTCCTCTACGGAGGGAAGGTCAAATGGCTCTGTTCCATAGGGTGCTTGTTGATTGTGATCTTAATGATTTGGGTTTTCTTGGTTCTAAATTTACTTGGTTGAATGGTAGGGATGATGATACTTTTACTAAGGAACGTTTGGATCGCGCTTTAGCCAACACTGAATGGAGTCAAATGCATAAGGAAGTTACAGTTCATGTTTTGGCAGCTAGGTCGTTTGACCATAAGCCTTTATTGATCTCTTTTCTGCGTTTGGAGGAAGAGCGGTTGAATTTTAAGAGGGCATTTCAGTTTGAGGCCAACTGGTTGTTGGATGAAGAGTATTCTGGTGTTCTTAGAGCTGCCTGGTCTGCAGGGCCTTCTAAGTCCTCATTGAATAAAAAATTGATGGAATGTAAATCAGCACTCTCAAATTGGAATGCTAGAAAGTTTGGGTGCAGTAGGCGTCGGCTGCAGCATAAAACCTATTTGTTGGAAGAATTGCAGTGTGCAGAGGGCAGAGATAACAAGGAGGCTATTAAACAACTACAAGCAGAAATTGATTTAATCCTAGAGCAAGAGGATATTAAATGGAAACAACATTCTAAACAGCATTGGTACCAACATGGGGATCGTAACATACCCTTCTTCCATTCTTGGGCTAGTCATCGACGAAAATTTTTATTAGCAGGATTAAAGATGATTCGGGTTGTGTTTGGACTAAACCTAGTGACATCGGGTCTGCTTTTGTTGATTACTACAGGTTCATGTTCTCTACAGAATTGTCTTCCAATTTGGAGGATTGTTTAAGGGGGGTGGAGATAAAGGTCACAGAGGAGATGAATGTCATGCTTACTAGGGAGTGTTCTTATGCAGAAGTTGAGCAGGCCTTGTTTCAAATGGAACCTTTGAAATCTCCTGGTCCAGACGGATTTGGAGCTTGTTTTTTTCAGAAGTCTTGGGATGTTGTGAAGAATGAGGTTTGTCAAGTGATTTTTACTTTTATGCATACGGATGTTCTTGAACCTATTCTTAATTCCACACTTATTGCCCTCATTCCAAAAGTCAAACAGCTGGATAGTTTGTCTCAATTCTGCCCTATTAGTCTTTGCAATGTCATTTACAAAATCATTGCTAAGGTTCTTGCTAATAGGCTAAAAAAGGTTTTGCCCTCTATAATCTCAAGCAATCAAAGTGCTTTTGTTCCCGGGAGACTTATAACCGATAGCATTTTGGTTGTTTTTGAAGCACTTCACACCATGGATGGAAGGATGAAAGGGAAAACTGGTTACATGGCTTTGAAATTGGATATGTCCAAGGCTTATGACAGAATTGAGTGGGATTTCTTGGAGGAAATTATGAGGAAACTAGGCTTTGCTGGAAAATGGATTGCTTGGTCCATGATGTGTGTCAAAACAGTCTCTTATTTTGTCCTTGTGAATGGTCAGCCTTATGGTCCAATTATGCCTTCTAGGGGTATTCGACAAGGTGATCCCCTCTCATCTTATTTCTTCATTTTGCGTGCTGAAGGACTTACATCTTTGCTAAGGATAGCTGAAGTGAATAAAAGCATTCATGGTGTTGTTGTGGCTAGGGGTGGCACTACTGTTTCGCACCTACTGTTTGCTGATGATTGCTTGTTATTTTGTAAAGCCAATCTGTTTGAGTGGCTAAAACTACAAGAAATATTACTCCTTTATGAGAAGGCTTCTGGTCAGAAACTAGAGAAGAGACTAAAGCTCCCATTAGAGAAGAGACTAAAGCTCACATTCTAGTAGTGGCAGGGGTGAACTCCACATAGCTTTATGAAAAGTACCTGGGCCTACCCTCTTTCATTGGTCGTTCTAAAATCAGTTCTTTCTCTAGTTTGCAGGACAAGGTCTGGGCTAAGATTAGTGGGTGGAAGGAAAAGTTCTTGTCTCAGGCTGGTAAGGAGGTGTTGCTAAAAGCTGTTGTGCAAGCCATACCCACTTATACTATGAGTGTCTTTCAACTTCCTAAGGCTTTGTGTTTGAGCACTAATTCCATGATGTCTGGTTTCTGGTGAGGGCACAAGGACAATGTTTGTAAGATGGCTTGGATGAGTTGGGATAGAATGGGAAGATCTAAACAAAAAGGTGGCTTAGGATATAGAAATCTTGAATGTTTAAATTTAGCTTTGTTGGCTAAACAAGGGTGGAGATTTCTTCATGATCCAACTGGTCTGGCTGCTACCATTATGAAGGAAAAATACTTTCCGAATGAGGATTTTTTGCATTCTACTCTGGGGTATAAGCCTTCTTATGCTTGGAGGAACATCTGGAATGCTAAAAAGTTGCTTAAACAAGGTTTGATTTGGAGGGTAGGCAATGGGCATTCTATTCACATTTGGAAGGACCGTTGGGTCCCCTCCCCTTCCTCCTTTCTTATTCAATCCCCTGTGAGTGTCCTTGCACATGATGCTACTGTGGATCTGCTTATTGAAGAGCATACTAATTGGTGAAATGTCCCTCTTATTAAAGAGGTATTTTCTGAGGTTGAAGCTAGTCTTATTTGTGGTATGCCCATTTGCCCCCATAGTCAGACTGATAGATTTGTTTGGTTAGGTACTTCTAATGGTCAATTCTCTGTTAGAAGTGCTTATCACCTTGCTAAGGAGAAATCTATTTCTGATAGGGGTATGTGTTCCTCTTCTGCTAACATGGATAGATTATGTAATAAGATTTGGAATATTAAGGGTGCTCATGTGGTTAAATTGTTCTTATGGAAGGCCTGCAATGAAATTCTGCCCACTAAGTTGAATTTGTTGAAGAAAGGCATTGCTCCAGACCCTTTGTGCCCTATTTGTTTGCTGGAAGTTGAAAGTGTGGAGCATATTATTTGGAGCTGCCCTGCTGCTATGGATGTTTGGGTGGAGTGTTCAAAAAAGTTTCATAAGTGCTCATTAGCTCCTGCGTGATTTATTCATATTCTGGAGTTTCTCTTGTTAAGGTTAGAAGATGAAGATATTCATTTGTGGTTGAGGAGAAATTCTTATGTCTTTGGTGGGGACTTGGTTCCTCCCTCACGTGTTTTTCTTCTAGCAAAAGACCAGATGCAAGCTTTTCTTGATGCTGAACAAACCCGTACAGTGGTTCATATCGCCCTCCATCACTCACCAGTTGCATCTGTTGGCTTCCTCCTCCTACTGATGTGATCAAATGCAATTGGGATGCAGCTATTAGCAAGAGGGAGCAGAGGATGGGCATGGGTTTTTTAGCACGAAATTCTGTTTGGGAATGTGCTAGCCTCTTATTGTGCTACTAAGCCATATATTGTTGATCCAGGTATTGCAAAAGATTTTCAGCTTGGAAGATGATTGAGGTTGCTGTTTCTTTTGGTTTCCAGAGTGTTATATTTGAAGGTGACTCTCTGGAAATTGTGCAAGCTTTGAAGAATGATTTTGTTTGGGCCGTTTTGGTCAAGTTATTAATGAAGCCAAACTCTGTTTGAATTGAATTCCTTCCTGGAGTATTTGTCATGTAAAACGAAGTGCTAATAATGCTGCACATTGTCTAGCTAAGTATGCTTTTTCATTAGACTCTGATCAGCTGTGGATTGATGAGTATCCTAGCTGTATTCATGACCTTGTATTGTTTGAGAAACATTTAGTTTAATCTATGATATGCTGGAACTTTTATTCAAAAGAAAAGAAAGCATGTCTGTACACACTAGATTAAAAGAATGAAAAACTTTATTTAATTGCCCTAAACTTTCAACACTTTTCTAATCATACTCATCAAATTTAAAATACACTCAATTTAGTATATCTAAATTTAAAAAGTTTGCTTTGGAAAGTCAAAAAACAGAAAACTTTCTAAATATTTTACCAGGTTAGAGAAGAGAAAAATCCCAAAAGAAAGAAAAGAGAAGAAGCGTAATGGAACTTACTTATTAGCTCTTTGAAAACTCACTGTAGGTCCCCTCTGCAGATTGCTTCTTTAGCTTCAATGGAAAACACAAAGAATAGACAACAAAAATGTTGGGTACCAAGAGCAAGTGGTTGACTCGAGAGAGAGGTCCTCAACCACATGAAAATTCTTATGCCGACAAGTGCCAAAGAAATGTTGACTTAGACGCAGCCTTAATTTGCTCTGCCTAGTCAACACTGTGCAATCCCCAGTTGCCCAAATGAAGCCCATATCAATGATGAATGAAGCCCACGACAAGAATTTGGACAGATTATAAAGGAAAAATCAAAAACTCTCTCTCAAAATAAACAAGCTGTCCATTTTTTTATTTATTTTAAGGGTCTGAATCTGTGTACAGTTTGCTTCAAACAAAAGGATAACTCCAAAGACAATGAAATATGGTCATAGGCCCATGGACCATGGTATGAAATCTTTATAATATACTCTTGGGCAGCCATGACCCAAAAGAGTCTCGTGGGCCAAGCTATGGTAATACCACCATTTATAATTGTTCTTTTTTTTTTTTTTTTTTTTGAATAAACATTTATAATTGTTCTGAGAGAACAATGACATTTCACAAATGGGCATCACCGTATCAGTTTAATTTAATTAATCAAACTTCTTGTTATTATAATCCAATTCTGCCAGATCAAAAAATAAGCTTTAAAACAAAATAAAACATTATATTATTCTGATTTTTTTTCTTTTAAAGTAATGTTATTATTTACACACATTTATCATATTCATGTTACATCGATTAACATGACATGTTTTAGGTGACTGACATGACTTGCTACTTAAAACACTTTTTGTCAATCAATTTGAAGAGTATTATTACTCCTTATTGTATTCCCACCTCCTATATCAATATCCTCTAAAAGTTTTTGAACAATGCTAATCTCTACACTTATTTCAATCAAGTTGACGTGACTTGTTTTAAGAAGCTTCTCATCTCAGTTATTGATTAAAAAAAAAAAATGCCACTTAAAACACTTCACATCCGTCGATGTAAAGTAAATGTGATAAATAAATATGAAGAATAACATTATTCAATATTTTAGGTGACATATAGATTTCTTCTCATTATTTTTAAATTAAGTTATTAAATTTTTGTTATATTAATATTAATACAGAAAAATATGGTAAATATTGAGGACATAAAATGTTGAGTTAATAAAAATGATAAATGTAGATATGATAAAATTTTATTTATTTAATTTAAAAAGAATGATGGAGGCTCCATTAGGAAAAAAAAATTATAGTTGAGAGACAGAAAAGAAAAAAAGAAAAAAAAATTATAAGTTAGTTAGCAGTTAGCCCTCCATTGTTCCCTAGAATTCATGCCGCGTTATTTTAAGCAAAATGTTGCTGTCTGACGAGTGACGCCCCCGTTTGAACTCCGACCCTCATGCAACGGCCTCTCTCTCCCAATCTCTCTCTCTCTCTCTCTCTCTCTCTCAACACACACCCCACAAACAAAACCCAAATCCAAACTCCATGTTCCTCTTTTGCTTCCAAAAAGTTGAATTTTTGACCACTGTAACAACCTTTGGAGCCTAATTCCATGCACATACAAACATTGTCTCAAACAGGCTGCAGGTACCTTTCTCACCATTCCCTCTCTTTAGTGTCTTATTCTATTTTATCAATCTGGGTACTTTTTATTTATATGAAAATAACATTTTGACGTTCTTTTTAGTTTTAGTTTTTTAGTTTTTCCTTGGTGTGTGTGTGTGTGTGTGTTTTCGTTGCTATATTTATGAATCTATGATGTTGCATTTTTGGGTTCCCTGTGGTTATTTCATATTTTGATACATTGATCATCGATGTTATGCATATTCTTGCACAGTTGAATCTGTAAGATCCTTTGTGGAATTAAGGCAAAAACCCATGTGATGAGAAGCATGTGACCTTGGGAGCCATGAATTTTCCTTCAAATGTATATATAATGGAGTGAATATACATTGGGGACTCTTTGAATTACCTGGTGTCGAATGTTTAAAGCTATAGGAAGATCCCTTGAATGTGGATCTAATGTTGAAGATTGAGAGATGATGTATGTGACCCTTTAAAGAAATTGTACAATGCCTGACAATTTTGCCATTCTTAGGGCAAAATAAGTTGCTATTATGAAATTAAGCCTTTGAAGCTTATTTTATGATATTTGAGCAAGTCAATTGGTTGAGTTTGTACATATTAACAGAATTGTGTGGGCATCATTGTAGAAACTTGTAGAGGCATTGAGGAAGCAGAGTATGTTCATATGAAGCTACAGAACAAATTGAGACAATGACTAGTGAAGCTCCTAGTACTTCAGGCCAGCAGTTCTACAAAGATGCAGCGCATGTTCTGTCAAGTGGCAGAAACGCTGCAGAGAGAAATGAAAATAATATTTGCATACAGACAGGTGAGGAATTTTCTACCGAGTTTCTGCGGGATCGTGTTGCTCTGAGAAGATTGCCAGTGATATCTGAAGGGGAACAGCACCAGCCAAAGAGAGTGGATTATAAGTTTAATCAGAACCATCAGCTTGTTTATGAGGATCTCACTGGCATTCTTGGGCTACAGAGAATTGATTCTGAACACAGTTCGGAATTCTCAGAGTTAGTTCCAGTGACCGGATTTGGGACTGAAGCAGAGAACAAGGCTTATACTGATAATATAAACAGATACCATTGGGAATATGGTGCAACTGGGCAAGTTCCTGGTAAGTTTGCTGATGAGAGTAATCCTGATCAAGTAACTCCAGGACCAAATGCTTCACCTGTATATGTGGTGGAGTCCCCTCATTCATACTATCCTTATGGGACAGAATTTTCAGAAGGTTCTTTCTCTGGAAAAGTGAAAGTTCTCTGCAGCTTTGGGGGAAGAATATTACCAAGGCCAAGCGATGGTAAGCTTAGATATGTGGGTGGAGAGACACGGATTATATCCATCAGGAAGAACATCACTTGGGAGGAACTCACAAACAAGATTTCTGGAATTTGTAACCAACCTCATACAATCAAATACCAGCTTCCTGGTGAGGATCTAGATGCACTTATATCTGTTTGTTCAGATGAAGATCTTTATCATATGATAGACGAATATCAAGAGCTGGAAAGAATTCAGGGTTCTCATAGACTGCGGATATTTCTTGTATCTTCAGAGAGCCCAAGTTCAATGGAAGGAAGGGCTGCCCAGCCAAGTGATGCTGATTATCAGTATGTTTTTGCTGTTAATGCCACGGTGGACCGAAGTCCACGGAAGAGCTCTAGTGGGCAGAGTTTGACAAGCCAGACCTGCCAGTTTGGGAATACCTCAGATTATAGTCCAACTTTTCATAGAGACTCTCCTACATCAGCATTTCCTTTGGAGATTAAGGATTGTACTCCAAGTTCCTCGAATTTGGCGGGAATGTTCTCAAAGCCTGCTTCTCGGTTTCTAACTAAACTTCAGATACCAAGAAAGTCATTCAATCAAACCCCTCCAATATCTCCAGTTCAGCATAGAGATCCTAAGAATTCTAATGTGCAAATTTATGGGGATCGGAAACGTGGTCATGGACATCAGAGCATCATTCCATTTGTTATCGAGACACGTCCTTGTGAAAATCCTTACTCTCTTGATGCCATGGGTTATTATAATAATCTTCCTCATGGGCCTCCATTGACAAATTACCATCATCCTAACGAATATTTGGTAGAAACTGACCAGGCTAACAAATCCCAAGACAGACACTTCCACCACCGTAGCCCCAGTAAAGACTTTGTGCATTCTCCATCATATTGTCAAAGTGATATTAACAATGACCGAAAAATGCTAAAGGAGAGAGCATTCCATTCAGATATGGTTTCCTTTAACCCTGATGATCCGATGGGCTTACGGTCAAGGCTTAATGATATAGATGTGTCTCATCACAAAATAATACATGCATTCTCTGACTCACAGTTGCAGGAATATGGTGAGAGGTCCAATTGCTACTCCCCACTGTCCTCGAGTACTGAGAGAGACAAATCACCGTCACTGGCAATGTCAAATTTCCCACATGAATGGCGAGTTCAATGTGAAGAGAGAATTAACGAGAAACAGCAAATGAATAAATATGAGAATCAACCTACTTCCATGATGCCTGGAGATTGCAAGGGAAATGTCGAACTGGGTCAAGAGATGTTCAACTGGACAGATAGGAATATCACTTGTTCTCATCACAAAAAAAAACACCTAGAAAGAAATGTTGAAGTTTCATCACATGATAATGCCAAGGAGCTTGAGAAGTTACCAGACCTCAACTATCTCCCCTGTGTTTGTCTATCCTCACAAGAGCAACAAAACCTCAGAGGAGGGATTTCTGCTTCATCAGTCATTTCTTCTGAAACTTCTGCAGATAGCATGAGAGAGCACTCCCATGGTTACCGATTAGAAGCAATGGCTTCCAAGTTCTTAATTAAGAGCCAGACTTCTGACAAGGATAAGCAGTGTGCTACAACTGAGACATTAAGTATTCAAGCAGTATCAGATGGGTACCCTGGACTACTACCTGTTGCATCTCAGGGATTGGATGACCAAGAATCCATGGGCCCAAGCTGTGTAAGTATGTCTCCGTTTGCAGAAACAAATTTCTTTCCAAAATTTAAGTTGTACAAGAATAACACTTCTATGTATGCCTTATTTCAGAAGACAACCACAGGTGCTGTTTTGAGTGGAGAGGCTCCTCTCTGTAATACAGATTCCGTAAATCATCCTGACTACCAGGTTCAAATGGTGGGACTTAGCCAAACGTCTTTTGAGGGAGCGAAGTTTGGAGAAGTTGTCTGTCTTCAATCACAGCTGTCAGATAGTCATCCTGAAAATACGATGGAATCAGTAGTTAGTGTTAAAGATATAATTGATTGTACACCTCCTGGCATCCCCTTTACGTCAAAAGTTGTGTCACGTATAGAAGATGAGGCCTGTGATGATTTTCCATCTCCTAGAAAATCAGAAGCAGAGAATGCCACTTTAGGATCTGAATGCGAGGTAAAAAACTTCACTATGGAACTAGAGTTTAGTGGTTATCATGTTTTATGATATTATGTCAAGTGGTTCATCTGAGTTCCTACACTACATATATAAATAGGGTGTGAAAAGTAATGGCAGAGATATGGATGACTCTATCAGTGATGCTGCTATCGCTGAAATGGAAGCGGACATCTATGGTTTGCAGGTTAGAGTTGCTATATTTCTGGATTTATGCGTGAGTTTATATTGTTGTCCTTTCCTATCATGGGTGCTAGTTTCTCTCTTTACCATGCCTGGACAATTAGGATCTTTTTTTTTTTCCTTCTTGTGACTCCTTTCGCATGAACTGGTGTGTGCTGACTTGAACTTTCTAACATCATGTGGATGATGAGCGCAATTGGCTGTGAATGATCTTCTTTGACCAGAATTTGCAATCTTTTTATGAAAGTGACCATTTCATTTTCTTTGTTTTGTGAAAAGTTGGATGTTTGTGAAAATGTAGTATTTTCCTCAGTATTAGAAGTGATCCCAGTACACACAGCTTTAGACTAAAAATCATATCAGCAAGTAAGACGAGTTATGGAATGAAACTGCTGTTATGGACGTAATCTTTACATTCCTTGAGATCATACTATGGTTACCATGGGAGTTTCCTAACAGGTGGTGCTTCCCCCATATTTCCTATTTTACAATGGACTTTTAAGAGGCTCATTTTACATTTAGGGCCTAATGCAGGGGCTTCCTAGATTTAGAATTGAACCCAGGACCATCTGATTCATATTGATTGGTGTCACTTTGTCAAGTTAATTGAAGCAACTGCTTTACAGTTTATATGTATGGAATAATAATGACATCTAAATAATTTTCTTTTTTAGAGTACTAAGAAAATGAAACGTTGCTGATGCATTATGACAGCCAAATACCATATGCCTTCTTAACTAGAATGGATCTAGGTTATATCTTATACCCCTCGTTATTTACTGCTGTCGTTTCTTTCTCTCTTTCTGAGTTTCATTTAACTATGCATCTTTAAGATATTGTCTTTAGAAACAAATTTTTTTTTTTTTTTCTGTACTTATCAAAGAAAATAGCTTATTTCATGTAACAAACGAAGTTATAACCTGATTACATAGTATAGAACTACCAATTTCATTTCTTCTTCTTTTTCTTCACTGTATATGGTTTTTAGTGGTCATGGTAGATAAGAAAAATCAGATTTCCGGTAAACAACCCATAATCTGAAAAGTACAACCCTATAACCTGAGATTGAATCTGTTCTCCTGTTTCTCTCTTGATTTTCTTCTTCTTCTTCTTCTTCTTCTTACAAAATTAATCCTTTGTTTTTAGCAAACAAGTAAAATCTGGAGTCGATGTTTAACTGTCTGTTTCATATACTGAAATGCAGATCATAATGAATGGTGATCTTGAAGAACTGAAAGAGTTAGGATCTGGTACATTTGGAACTGTATATTATGGAAAATGGAGGGGGACTGATGTTGCTATTAAGAGAATAAAAGAGAGTTGCTTTTCAGAAAAATCATCAGAGCAAGATCGACTGGTTGGTACTAGAATCATCAGCATTTGAACTTCTGAAATTCTGCTCTGTCATAGCTCTTCTGATTTGGATAGTTTTTTTCATACAATTTCTTACAATGTACAGAAGTTTCAACCTGAAGGAAAAAAAATAAAAAATAAAAAATAAAAAATTTGAACTTAAATTAGGTTCTCGATGAATTGAATGGCATTACTCTTTTTTTTATTTTTCTCAAGCACTTGATTGGTATTACTTGGTATCTTCTACACCATAAAATTTGGTATTAGAATTTTTCTGGATGAAAATTTTAACTCCCTTAGCTTGTACAGACTAAAGACTTCTGGAGAGAGGCACAGATATTGTCAACTCTTCACCATCCAAATGTGGTAGCATTCTATGGGGTAACTCCTGATGGGCCCGGAGGAACGTTGGCAACTGTAACTGAATATATGGTGAATGGATCATTGAGAAGTGTACTAGTAAAGAAGGAAAGGTGAGTTTATCATACTTATTTCTTCCCTTTCATCTTCTAAATAGATTTATGAAATTCTCAAAATTCTTCCTGCAGGGTGCTTGATCGTCGAAAAAGGCTCATAATTGCAACGGATGCAGCTTTCGGCATGGAGTATTTGCATTTGAAAAATATTGTTCATTTTGATTTAAAGTGTGATAATTTGCTAGTCAATTTGAGGGATCCCGAACGACCTATTTGCAAGGTAATTAATAGCAGGACGATATTTTGATTAAGCCAATTGTTTTTTGTATCCATCTTCATGGTGGATCCGGCCACTTATAATTACTAGGTTTTTATTTTCTTTGAGGTCTTCAATAATTAGTGTTTCCTACATGGATTATTTTCCGTTAACTAATTAGAAACACATTTAATGATGTATAGAAGCATTGTGTGACTCACCTGGGCTTGCTACCTGCTTTGCAGGTCGGGGATTTTGGGTTGTCCAGAATCAAGCGCAACACATTTGTCACTGGTGGTGTTCGAGGGACCCTTCCATGGATGGCACCAGAATTACTAAATGGTAGCAGCAGCCGGGTCTCTGAGAAGGTTTGGAACTTGTAATAAAGCCTATTATCATCCTCCATGGAGTTTAAGACTGTCTGAATCAGAATCATTTATGCCCTGAAAAATGCAATAACAAGGTCTTTTGTGTTTTGTTTTGTTTTATAGGTTGATGTTTTCTCATTTGGTATTGTCTTGTGGGAGATTCTGACTGGTGACGAGCCATATGCTAACATTCATTGTGGTGCTATCATAGGTAAGTTCCAACCCAATTGTTGTGTATTTTTTCATCAAAGTTTTAGTTCCATACCATCTTAAGAGAGCTTTGTTTAAACTGCTGCAAGTTTTAAAGTGCATACCTAGGTATTCATTAATAAAGTTACTTCAATCTTTCTTTTTTTCTAGCGAGGAAAGAGTTTGCTCGAATCTTTTTCTTTTTGGATAGTTATTGAATTATGTACACAACTCCACATATGCTATTCTCCAATCCTTAGGAGTAACATTGTTGTTGTGTTGTTGTTGTTGTTAAGCCCAAGGATATCTGGTAGTTATTATCTTATAGTTCCTCAGTCAATTTAAAAACTGCATTGGTTAATGATTCTGATTACACAAACTAAAATAAATAGCTCTTATTTTCTTTGGCAAGTTATGGACTGTGTATGTCTTTTATGATATATCAAAATAACATACTCTTTTTGGAGATATCGTACTCTTTTATGAATTATACAGTTAGGGTAAGGATATTCAGCAATTATGATGAGTTTTAGTTTCCCATTTTGGAGATCCTGTATTTACAGATAGAGTAGAAGCATGAATCTTGGGCATGTAACTTGCATAAAGCTTCTATCAGATTTTTTTTGTGCTACGCACCACTTTTGGAACCCATTTAACTTGTCTCCAACCAAACCACATTAATTTCATATTGATGACTCTTAGCTATTAACAACTTGTTTGTTGTAAAGGTCATGAGTTCTTTCAATGGGATGCCTTCTAGTGCAATGGTAAAAATCTCATACTATCAAAAACAAGTTTGTGGGTTTGCTTTTGAGAGTAGTCACTGTTGGAAAATATGAATTGAAAAGGGGAAATGATGAAGGCAATATATAAGGACTTCAAGGCTCGATCACAATGACGATTTCTTTAGAACATATCTGGCCCCCTTTCTAAAGTGCTAAGAGGATTGGACAAAATCGTTCCCAAATACAACAATGCCCAAAACGTTACTCTAGATTAGTAGATTAGCACCTTCTAGAGTAACTGAAAACACCTTTAGAGCGAGAAGAATGCATAAATTGTATGGAATAGAAGAAGAAAAATTGTTGTACCTTGGAGATGACCATAAGGTCATATTTATAATGTTTATGAACTCATCTCAACAGTCCAAATTGATTTGATCTAACAGTCACGAATCATAACCATTATATCCCACTTAACAGCCACCTTAATGAGCATTTTAATACCTTAAAACGGTTAGAATGACCTTGATTAATCGTCTGAAATGGCAAGTTCGATCGATGGAAGTCTTAGGATGCGCTTTGATCGAACGAGCTAAAAATCAAAGTATCGACCTAGGCTCTCAGGTTTTTGTACTGATCTAATTCGTTCAATTGAACTAAGATCTCTATCAATCGAGATTCTCTATTGTGGGCCAATCTAAATTTTCAAAATAATTTAGGGCTCTTCAATGCTCCTCGCTCTGATGCGAAGTGTGCCTCATAGGGCCCAAAACCCATTGCTTGTGTGCGTGTCGCAAGCAGCATTGCCAGCACTAGGCGGCTTAGCCCTCTTCTCCATCATTCAAGTTAGAGTGAGGAGGATAACTTATAAAGGTGTTGGGTTCATTATCATTAGCCAATGTGGGACAAATGTTTCCTCCATTCCATACAATTTCGAATTTTGGATTGAAATAAATAATGTAAATCTTTCCAAAAAACTCTAACCCCCACCCCTTTCTCCCTCCTTTGCTTTGGCAGCAACATTACAGGGTGATAACCTTATTTATTTAAATTTCTTCCAATATACATCCCTAGACACTCTCCTTGTGCTGTTTGTTGACAGAAACGACTTGAATCAACATTTTGTGGCACGACTATCTTGAGAAGCATTTTCAAAATTTTGCTTCAACATTGGGTTTTGTTCTTTTTTGAAAACAAACAACAATTGAAAAAAAAGAAAAAAAAAAAAAAATGTGTGGCCTTTTGAAACCTTAACCACCAAATGTGAAATGGATCAAAACATACTTGACATTTTCAGATAACCAATGTATTCAAGAACTTGGTCTCCAAATCACATAAAGTATTTCTAAAGAACTTTATCAGCCACTTGTAGACAACTAGGTTATATTTCTAAAACTTTGATTTTTCTGGTAAATAACTTTATCCATTTCTATGTCATATTTCTTGAACAGCCCCTATGTTCTTGAAAATGCGTAATTTGCTGATCTTTACTAGCCATCATGCATCATTCATTCAGTGTGGCTAGCTCTGTTATGAACTTGATGATCACTTTGTGTTGTGTGAATTTTTTATGAAGGAGGTATTGTAAATAACTCGCTCAGGCCTCCAATTCCAAAACGTTGTGATCCTGAGTGGAGGAAGTTGATGGAAGATTGCTGGTGTCCTGATCCTGCAGCCAGGCCATCATTCACAGAGATAACAAATAGGCTACGTGATATGTCAACTGCACTCCAGAAAAAGCGACAGAGTCCTGCCAAAAGATAAACCCAACATCCTCATGTAAGTCACACTTATATAACCCAAAAAGAAACAATTAATAAGTTCTTTTTTTCATGCATCGAGTCTGAAAAGTAGAGCTTCATACAACCCACTGATGTAGAGATTCAACCTGTAGATTAAAAGCACAGATGAGATCCATATATATATATATATATGTTCTTTGTACTTCTCTACTTGTCTATTTTGTTGAGTTTGAAACACTGAAACATTTTGTACACGATAAAAATATGATTTAGAAATGCCAGAGTGCTTTGTAAAGTTCTTACAGAAAATTATGGGACTGCATGCCTTTTTTATCGAGCTTTTTTGAGTCCAGAAGCACGCAAATAAGAGCCTAAATTTACTGGACTGCACAATTTAGAGTACCCCATACATCTCCAACCTAGAAAACCAGCTTAGGTGCTCTTAAGGCTGTCTAAGCACAAAGTTGATAACCTTGCCTTCAACAGTTATTATTTAGGAAACAGAAGTGCAAAGGATTAAAGCATTAATTAAATAATTAAATTTACTATTTTTTATAAATATAAACTTTTTGAATAAGTGGTAGTTTAACATAATATTATAGCTTCCTGGGTATAAGGATAAACTGCTTAGCCCGGTAGAGGTGAAAACTTCTGAATTATCTGATAACTGGTTCTGGTGGGTGGGGTCAGTTATCTGTAGGAGTTTGATTAACGGTGAGGATTGTTGTACAATATGCGTTTGCGACGTACAATTAATCTGAGTAAAGTTCTCATACATTATAAAAAAACATAATATTATAGTAGAAGTCTTGAATTCTATTAATGAGCAACACATTTGCAGAAACATTTCCGGCTGAAGCGTCAAGCAAATTCGAACCCTAACGTTATAGTTTACTTTCCATTTCAATTAAACATTCGCCACTGAACACACGCATTTTAGACGAATATGACGTAGTCGAAATGGTCAAGTTCCAATACTTTCCCTATTATTCTAAAGTGATGTCACTGATGTTGTACTGAACCTGCACAAAATGATCCACCATATTGTAGTGCTTGCTTTGTGGCTGAATTTGGATCGAAGAACTTGGAGCTGTTTCAGCATTTCACATCTTGAGGTTGAATTTTCAAAGATAGCTTGGTTGACACTTGACATGAAGGTATATTTTATGCAGTAGTGGGAAAGAAAAATGAAGATAAGAGTAAACAAAAGAAAAGATGGGGCCTTTTACCCCTTTTGCCTATTGTGTGCTTCAGGTTGTTGAAGCACCTTTGATTGTCCCCCCTGAAAAAAGTGTCGGAAAGAAAAAAAATAAAATAAAGTAAAAAAGTAAAAAGATAAAGAAGCTGCTCAGTGGAAACTCTCTTCGATCTTAGAAATGCTTACACCACCCTAGAACATACTCTCTTCTTTTTATGTGTTTTTTTTCTTTAATAATGTTGTATGCCGATTTTTTTCCCTACAATTATCCCATGATGTTGATATCACCGTCTCATTCAATAGATTATGATAGTCTAATTCAATACCATGATGTTGAAATAAAATAATAGTGCATTATAAATATATTATTACATAATTTTAAAATAATCTAACATTATGTATAATATTAAATATAATAAAATAAAATTTCGACAATAAAAAGATTCTTTCTTATTTCACTCGAAGATCTTGTTCCCCTTTACCGTACAATGGTCAACACTTATGGAGGGATCGATGATAATGATCTCCGGCGACAATAGGCCGGAACTAAGTTCTCCATGTTGGGTACGTCAGACCCAACACGAAATAGACATTCCCAAACCATTTTCAAGTGCTAAAGATAATGATAAATTTAAATAATAATAATAACAATAATAGTTGCTTCAAGAATTATTGGATGGCTTTAAGAATTATTGTATTTCTTCTATTAAGTCGTACTCGAGGTATGCATGATGCATCAAATCACAAAGTCAAACCCACCCATGTCTAATCAAATGCTTTCTCCATTATGATAATTAGACCCCTTTTTTGTGTTAACTTTTGGAATTGTGCACAATAATTCTTATTTTCACGGTATATTTTAAAAAAATAATAATAATAATAATAATGAATCAGATCGCAACGGTGTCGGGTTTTTCTTTTTAAAAAAAAATTAAAAAATAAAGTACATTAAAAAACAACAATAACAAAAGCGAACAAAGCTAAGAAGGACGGATTCAACCCAATAAATCAAGCTAAAAAGTTAAATCTTATGTTACAATAATCCAACTTTAGTGATATTTTAGCTCACTCAAAACTCAAAAGAAGCCGTGGTCCTTAAAGTAGTGACTGTGATACTTTGAAAAGTCTAATCTTTTTTTTTTTTTTTTTTTTTCGGGTGATAAAGTTTGGTGGGAGGAAAAGTAGGAAGGATTAGGTTGCCACAATTGGCTCATAAATAAGATAAAAAGGATGAAAGGACAAAGTGACAGCATTTGTCACATCTATATTGTCAACTTTCAGCTTCCAGTCCAATCCCTAGCTAGGCGTGGCTTCTATATATGCCTAGTAATGGGTGTCTGTTAAATCTTTTTTCTAGATACGGTAGGTCACGTGGATTAATGTAAAAATAAATAAAATAAAATGTTTGATATGAAAAAAATAATAATAATAATTTGTTTTGTAATAATTTTTTTATTTAAATAATAATAAAAAGTAAATAATTTGATATAAAAAATAAAAAAATATAAATATTTTGGTGTTAATTTTTTAAAAAACGATGAAGTGAATAGTATTGAAAAGGAGTGGGTTTCTGTGGGTTATAATTCAAAATTATAGAAAGTTATTTTAGTTGACCTTCTAACAAAAATTAGCAAAATAAAAAATAAAAAGAATTTCATTCGGCTAGTCATTTTGACAAAGGAAATAAATAGCAAGCTCAACCATGCATAAAAGAAATAAAATAAAAATATAAAATAATGATTCTCTCCTCAAATAAAAACTTGAGTTAAATACTAAATTAGTTTATGGGTTTTCATTACTTTATTTTTCTCTCATAGGGTTTCATTTTTATCACAGGAAGTTCTTGTGGTTTTGATAATAAACTAAGTTAGTCCTCCGTTAATTAACCATTAGTTGACTTAACAGAATTTCACGTGGACCAATCAAATGTTGACAGGTGACACTTACTTAAATTTTTTTTTTTAATTAAAAAAAAAAAAAAAAATTGGCCACCCCCATCTGGCCGGATGAAGGTGTCCGGAGCCTAAGGGGTGGCCGCAACCACCCCCAATGGTGGTTGAGCCACACCCAATTTTTTTTTTTTTTTTTTCGAAAATACATTTTTTTAAAAAAAAAATTAAGTAGGTGCCACGTGTCAATATGTGATTGGTCCACGTGAAATTCCGTTAAGTCAACTAACGGTCAACTGACGGAGAACTAACTTGGTCTATTATCAAAACCACAGAGATCTTTTGTGATAAAAATGAAACCCTAGGAAGAAAAAAATAAAGTAATGAAACCCTAAGGAATTTAGTATTTAACCCTAAAAACTCACCCATCATCTTCTCTCTTCGCTTCTTTAAAGCATTTTTGGTTGTACAGTTGTACTGCATTCTGGGAGGTCTGTGTCATTCAAATTTTAGGATTGATATTGAACCTTTACCGAAAGGGTAACTCTAAGAAGTAGCTCAATCGATTGAGATCATGTTTAATAAAGTGTAGATCACTGTTTCGAATCTCTCTCCCCTATCTTGTGCGGATATGTTAAAAAGTAGTTGATTTTGTTTGTATTTGGTCATATATAGTGTTTGTGTGCCTGCTTGAAGCAATTTTTACTGCAAATGAATTAACTCATCATGTGATTTATTTTTAAATGACATTCATTCCTCTAATAAGATATTTACTTATTACATCTGATTTATTACCATGACGGTTAGAAAAGATACATTTTTTAAAATATGACTGTTGAGAATAAACAATAAATGGAACATGATTTTTTTCGGTTTAAATAAATGAAAAAATATTCAGTTAGTTATAATAAAATACTATTTTTGTCTTTTAACTTTTTTTTTTTTTTTGTTAAAATCTTGATTATGATAACAATTTAATGAAAAGCCATAATATTTGGAAAATAAATATTATCGGTTTAGTGAAAGACAAGGATGTGACTCTCACATTTCTCTTTTGACCAACGAATTGTTCAACTCCAAACTTAATTTGCTGCCATTTTCCATCAATCCATCCAACTATCTCCTGTGTGACATTTAGCAAAAGCGTGCACAGATGAAAAAAAAAGTAGTTGCAAGAAACATTATTGGCTCATCCTATCCTTAATGTTGCGCATTATAAAAGCATAGCACTATTCCCTATCTTCTGCCCCCAAAAATTAAACGATGCGATAGAAATTGTTAATGGTTTGCGCCAAAAAGGATCTAATTAGAGTCCGTACGTACAGATAATTGATCGAAAATATCTAAGTTAATCTAAATAGTCTCTAATTATGGTCCGTATGGCATGTTCTAAGAGAGGCCAACAAAGCAGTTCACCATTTTGCAAAAGCAGCTTTTCATCAATTTCTAGAATAAGTTTAGATGGAAGATAACCCTATCTTTATCCAAAATATTGTATTTGCTAAGTAGGAGTTTACCGTAAATATTATTAATTCAACTGAACATGCATCTTGTATTCTTGTATATTTTCTTTATCTGTAATTATTTGTTTCCATCAATTTCATCTATTTTACACAATAAATAAGTAACCCACAAATGTTCACCCGAAAAAATAAAAATAAAAAATAAAAAATAAAAAATTGCTTGTGCATTGTGACGGGACTGTTAAGCATATATATTGGTAAGGGAGTGGCCAGACAACTCCTCTTAAGAGATTTGATTCATTCCTGGCCTTTGTTAAAACTTGAGAACAGGATCTCACTATTTTGGGTAGCTATATTTTATTTATTTCGTTACATCGATCTAATTGCATATGGTTCTTAAATAAGTGAAGCTAGCTCGAACTGTCTGGTACTTACTTGAACAAGTGAGGCATGTCCATGCTCTAACTTGCACCCGATCAAGCGAGATTTTAAGTTAAAATTGTTTACAATTAAAACATTCAGTGGCCTATTTGATCAAACGAGGTTTAAGTTTGTTCGATCAAACTTTTTTTTTTATGTCGGGGAACCTCTCAAAGGCAGGGCCCTTCAATTCGAACTCATCCCTGCAGAGTAAACGTCAGTCTCATGCACCACACCCTCGGAAGTTTTCCTACATGGAACTGGTTAAATCACTGGCTTTTCACCAAGGGATGTGGCCCCAAAGGATTGTTTGCACCTATGAGGTGTTGAACCTTGAATTTTGAAGGGGATGATACATCAAGACCAAAACCTCCACCACTTGGTCTAATGAAGTACGACCGAGCCTTCAACCTAGGCTCTCGAGTGTAAGTATGGAATCTCTCTGCAACACTTCATTCGAACGAGCTACGACGGACCCTTTGTCTGAACGTCTCAATTTTTAGTACTAGGACTTGATATGAGCTTGTCACATATTAATCAATATTCTTTATATATATATAGAGAGAGAGAGAGAGCTATCAAGTCCCAGAAACATTGCTAGAACGTAACATTTGGATTTGTATAACTTTTTCCTTGTACTTACTAAAAAATAATAATTTTCTTGTGACGATTTGATTTATTATTAGAGAAATGCTACATTTATTAATTTTTTTTTCTAAAAAATTGATTTTCAAGTGATGTGTTACCATGAAACTTAATACATTTTCTCTAAATAATAGATCACACCTCAGATCCTAAGACAAACAACCCTTCTTGTGTTACGGAATTCCGTCCGATTAGTTTATGCAACGTGATGTATAAAATTTTATCCAAGGTCCTTGCAAACAGACTAAAGAAAGTTTTACCTTTCATTATTTCTCCTACCCAAAGCGCCTTTGTCCCCGGGAGGTTAATTTCAGATAACGTTCTCGCGGCGTATGAGACTTTACATACAATGCACTCCGGGATGAGGGGAAAAAAAGGTTTTATGGCGGTCAAGCTCGATATGAGCAAGGCTTACGACCGGGTAGAATGGAGATTTTTGGCGGCAGCTATGAAGGGTATGGGCTTTGACGAGCGGTGGATTAGATTGATTATGATGTGTGTAACCTCGACAAAGTATGCAATTTTGGTCAATGGTTCTCCTTGGGGCAATATAATTCCTTCAAGAGGCCTAAGACAGGGAGACCCTATATCTCCATATCTGTTTCTAATCTGTGCGGAGGCGCTGAGTGCCATGTTGACAAATGCCCATCATGAAAGGAGGCTGTCGGGTGTTCCTACCTCCCGACGCGGTCCCCTTATTAGTCATCTGTTTTTTGCAGATGACAGTTTACTATTTTGCAGGTCTACTCAATCCCAATGGCAGGCCATGACGGAGATTTTGAAGATATATGAAGGGGCATCTGGACAAAAAATGAATGACAATAAGACCTCCATCTTTTTCAGTAAAAATACTCCAATGGAGGATCGTCGACAGATTTTGGAGTTAGCTGGAATACCCTCCACTCAACGATATGAAAAATATTTGGGGTTACCAACACTTGTGGGGAAATCGAGAACGGCGGCCTTTCGAAGCATTATTGAGCGGATATGGAAACGCCTCCAAGACTGGAAACTTCAGTTCCTCTCTCAAGCTGGAAAAGAGGTCCTATTGAAGGCGGTCATTCAAGCAATCCCTACTTATAGCATGAGCGTGTTTTTATTTCCAAAGTCCTTATGCTTGGAAATAAACTCACTTATGCAAAAGTTTTGGTGGGGCCATAAGATGAAGGAGAACAAAATTGCTTGGATGAGTTGGAACAAGATGGGGGTCTCAAAAGGGTCCGGAGGTATGGGGTTTCGGGATTTTAATTTTTTCAACAAGGCCCTTTTGGCAAAACAGGTGTGGAGAATGTGGGAGTCGCCCGACAGCTTTATTGCAAAAATTATGAAAGCAAAGTACTTCCCAAACTGTTCTATCCTTGATGCCCCAAAGGGGAAACGGCCTTCTTTCGCTTGGCGGAGCATCCAAAGCACGTGTGATATCGTTCGGGAGGGTCTTATATGGAGAGTGGGAAATGGGGAGAAGATTCGTATATGGCAAGACAAGTGGCTTCACAATCCGAACGACTACCGGATACACTCCCAACCGACAGTGCTTGCCCCGACGGCTCGGGTGTGTGAACTTGTGGATAGAGACACCAAATGGTGGAAAACCAACCTCATCGAACAGATTTTTTCTCCGGCAGAAGTTAGAATGATTCTAGCCATCCCCCTTAGTAGCAGAAATCAAGAAGATTGTATGGTGTGGAGGGGTACGGTGAAGGGGGATTTTTCGGTTCGAAGTGCTTACCATTTGCAAAAGAAGAAGGAGGAAGAGGGACGTGGAGAATGCTCAATACGCAGTTCCAGTAGAGCCGTGTGGAAGCTGATCTGGAAATTAAAGGTACCAAGTGTGGAACAAAATTTTCTTTGGAAGGCTTGCCAGGATATATTACCCACCAGAGAAAACCTCCACAAACGACACATCATCGACGACCCAAGGTGCCCTATATGTGGCCTTGAGGTTGAGACGGTCTTCCATATTCTATGGAGATGCCCCTCAGCTATGGATGTGTGGGGTGAAGGGGATCGTAAATTTCAGAAAAGCTCCCTCAATGGTCCTCAATTTGTCCAAGTTGTGGAAAGAATGTTCCAAGTATGTAATTTGGAAGAAATGAGACTGTTCGTTGGATTGGCAAGGCGGATATGGTTACGAAGAAATGAGGTGATACATGGAGGTTCTTTTGCCTCTCCGAAAGAGCTGCTTCTACGTACAAGGGGGGCTCTACTAGATTTCCAACAAGCCAACGAGACGCCAGTTGTGCCGGGGACACCAGCCAGGTCTGTTCAGGTGATGACTCCTCCGAATGGGTGGATTATTGCACATTGGGACGCCTCGTTGGACACGGACAGAGGACTTATTGGACTGGGAGTGTTACTGCGAGACCACAAAGGGAAGATGATTATGGCAAGAAGTCTCACACGACGGGGTTATCTTAGTGCTATCGATGCGGAGACAATGGCAGCTATTACTGCTGTCCAAATCTGCCGAACCTGGGGCTTTGACAGCACGTTGTTTGTGGGCGATGCACAGCTGGTAGTGGAAGCAGTTCAGCAGGGGACGCGAGGTTGGAGTAGGCGGCACCCTCTTCTCGAAGACCTTCACCATCATCTGCGTGAGTTGTCACACTGGAAGATAGCTTACAGTGGAAGGGAGGCCAATCGGCCAGCACATGAGCTTGCAAGAATGGCAACTAAAAGTGTAATGGATGCTATGTGGGTTGTTGACCCTCCTCTCTGTATTCAGAACCTACTGGTTCTTGAGGAAGCTATTTTTGATGCTTAATTGGAAATAATAGTAACACAGTTTATCAAAAAAAAAAAAAAAAAAAAAAAAGATCACACCTCAGAAGTAATGGTAGCACATTACTTTTTTTTTAAAAAAAAAAAAAAGTATTAATAATAGCTTTTCTCGCTTTGAAAAGTACCTTATATATATACAGAATTTGTGGTTATCCATATATATTTTGTCCCCAGAAGATATTCGCTGGCCCTACCATTAATTTACTGTGGGAAGAGAGAAGAAGAATGCATGGATACGTTTTACAGCCTGACAAATAGCTAGGCACGATCGATGAAACGAATTGAAGAGCCAGCTAATAAGTGTCCCTCCTCCTATACACACTTGAAAGAAACTAATAAGTTTTACAGCCCGACAAATTATAGGCACCATCGATGAGACAAATTAAGAGCTGTTAAGTGTCTGTACCACCCCAGTTGAAAGAAAGTATTGGCCATGGGGAATTGATTTGGGCAGGATAAGTTGGTCAAACTATACAATGATAACATCGAGTATTTGTGCAGTCACAACTGACGCTATAAAATAATTGAATTGGGAGTGAAACAGATTAATGTCCGAGACGTGTGCTTCCATGTCTGATCATTAGTTGACGACTTGTAGCTTAGTAACTTTGCTGATACTGTAACACCACTAGTACAGTAGCTTAGAGAGACAATAAACTCAGGAAACGTGTTTCCTAATTATGTACAGTACTCTTTTTCCTCGTTTCCTTGTCTTGGTTCTGGTCAAAACCAAAGTTTCGCCCGACCAAATTAGTTACTAGAAAATCTTTACAATTATTGTCGTTCACATTGCAAAAAAGAAAAACACAATTGAAACCTACAGCAGTTGGCTTCATATATATAAACATGTTCACACGGTTATTTGCTCCAAGAGGACAAAGCTATATATACATCCCCTGCAATAAGGTCCATACTTATCTATGAAGCTATATATACATACATTACCATCCACTGCGTGGAGATGCAATAGAAATGATCATTTTGTCCCTAGCGACAAGGAATATTGTTTTCAAATCACTTTGGACAAAACAAAAATTTCTTGGACACCAAGCTTCGAAATAGCAATACATATAATATGTATAGAAAGAGTACTTTAAATAAAGTTACTTGCCAACTGCCTAGCTAGGCTGCGGTTCCTGCTGCTTCAAGTCTTCGGCACTAACAAATGTACCATGAAACCCATAAGGAACTCTAGCAGGCAGTCTCACTGTAGCCACTTGCTTCATGCTTGAAGCTTCCACTATCACCATCTCCGACCTCTCACTTTTCTCATCCCTCACAAACCCCACTATAAACCCTTCATCATCATCAACACTTGATCCGTTACGTATTTTATTTTTGGGCACGTAAAACGGCTCCCCCCCGAACCTTTTCGTCCCGTACAAATATTTGGTAACGCCGCCAGTACTCAAATCAACCTTCGCAATGCCACAACACTTGGGCCACGGCTCCGTTATTGCTGTGTACACGTATCGAGTCTTTTGCCCAAGAAGCTGCCTATTCACTTGCCCTGCTTCCAAGTTCATTCCCGGCACGATGACTCGGCGCGTGGACTTCCCGGTCCTCATGTTCAACCTAATTTCCGATAACTCGCTCCGTATCGGGACTTCGCTTTCGTTGAACACCGAGTCCGGCGGGCTCATGCACGACCCGATAATAACGATAGTCTCATCATCATCATCTTCCTCCCAAGCATTCCATAAATGGAAGCAAAAGCAATTGGGCACGTCAATCCACTGAATTCTCGACTCGTCAACGTCGGCTTTCGGCAAAACTCCGAACCGGGAGGTCTTGCTCTTGTCGTAGATCACCGGAGACCCGCCCCGAATCATCTCGGATAACTTGAATACCACTTGGTGGTCCGGGAGTATCACAAAGTTGTGTGTTATGGCAAAGTCATGCACCATTGTCGGCCATTGAAGCGAGATATCCACGTCACGTGACTTTTTTCTGCACGTGTCGAACTTGAAGTATTTGAGGTAGGGTTTTTTCACCACGTTGTAGCTCAGTGCATGAAGCTCGCCGGTTATGGGGTCCACCTTGGGGTGGGCTATCATGGGACAGTCCAGCTGATTGTTGAAATTAAACCGTTCCACCGTTTCAAGATCACCATCACCGTTGATCTTCACATGGTACGGAAGGTCGTCCTCTGACATGGCTAACAATCGGCCGCTGAAATACACCAGCCCTGCGTTGGCCACGCCTGTGCCTCGTGAGCCCTCGATTAAACCGGCACCGGCTCGAGCGAAGAACAGCGCAAGCCGAGCCAGCCCCAAGTGGCCATGCAGCTCCCCAATCGACTTGGGAAACACAGGCCTTCCCATAGCGGCTTCTTGCACGAGCCGGCTCGTGCGCGTGTACCTACAGCTGTAGCTTGCCTGGTTCCCGGAGGATAAAGAAACCGCGTGTATCATACCGTCCCCATCGAACAAATGATGTCCGCCTGAGGGCGCGTACATGGGATTAGCCCCATTCCGCAAGTAAACGCCGTGAAGGCTTGCCGGTATCTCACCCACCACCTCAAGCCCATGCTGAACCGGGCACTCTTGAACCGGGGCGAAGTTACCGGATATCTGAACCGCCGGGTCGAGCGTTTTGGGCAGTTTATGGTTCTTTTCTTGCGGTAATATGAGTGAGGCCTCTATAAGGTCTAGAACCGAAGCTGCTAGCTTTTGCAGGGGATTTAAGTGAGGTGGGTACGTGAGTTTTTGTGGGGTGGATACTGGCTGATGTATGAGCAATGGTTTGCGTTCCGGCAGAAACGATGGCGGTGATGGCGGCGCTGGTGGTGTCTTTAGGGGGACTGTTCTCTTGGAAGGATTAAAGAGGATTTTGGATGTGAAAATTGGGGAGGGGGTTGGATTTTTTGGTGTTGTGGGTGTGTAAATTTCAGTGGGATTTTTGAGACTAGAGGTTGTTGGTAGGGCGGTGAAGTGCAAAGAGCACTGCATGGCTGAAATACTTGAGAGGGAAGAGATATTACTGCGTCTGGGTGTGAAGGGTGTCGAAGAAATGGAGTGGGATACTTTCGTGTTTTCTTGCGTTTATAAAAGAAGGAAAAGCGTTACCAACAATAAAATAAAATAAAATAAAGCAAGGAAAAGTAGTATTCGCCGCGGGCTGTTTGTATATATACGAGGGCTGTGTAAGGGAAACACGTGGACAGAGGCGGAACTACGTCGAGGTTTGGGAAGTTGATATGCTAGATGCCAAATAAGGAGTTTGGCAAATGGGATGGCCTAAACACTGTAGTTGATGTAGATTGATGTGAAAAAAAGTAAGAATGTTTGGTATAAAAAAAATGAAAAAGTGGTATGGAAAAGTGAAAAAATTTTGTTTTGTAGTGATTTTTTTATTTGAATAATAATAAAAAGTGAATGATTTGATATTAAAAGTGAAAAAGTTAGAATGTTTTGATGTTGATTTATTTGGGAAATAGTGATGAACAGTGTTTGGGCCAAGAATGAGAAAAATATTCTCTTGTAATCCCTTTGTCCTTTTTCAATTAGAGAATGTATATAGATATTTCAACCCTATGCTATTGAATTTATTAGAAGAAAAGATTTGCAATTACATGATACGTGTTTTATATTAGAATAATATATATTATATTTAATTTTGAAAACAATATGTTAAAACTTAAGATTGATAGAAATTTTTTTAAAAAAAATAATAATTGTGTACTCTTTTTTGGAAAAAATAAAATAAAAAATTGACAACCTAAAAAGATATATCATTTATTGTCTACCAGTGCCAGCTCAATGCTTAGGCAATTGCCTAAGGCCCCAATAAAAATAGAGTAATGCAAGGAACCATTTTTTTATAACTATAGTATAATTAAGTTTCCTTTCATAAAAAAACAAAACAATTAGAGTCTCAATTATGATAAAAAGTTAGTCAAGTCCTCAAGAGGTAGCTCAATCGGTCGGAACTACATCTAATGAAGCGGAGGTCATTAGTTTGAATCTTACTCCTTCCTCTTGTGCGGACATGTCAAAAAAAAAAAAAAAGTTAGTCAATTGTCTTTAATTAAGGCCTTAATTATAGTAAAAAATTAAATAATATTATGACAAAAAAGTTAGTAAGTACGTAGTAATCTTTAATTAAGGTTCCAATTACGATAATCATAAATACAAAGAATTAAATTTTAAGATATTAATACTTTAAAGGAAAAGAAAGAGAAAATTAGAAAATTACATTAATTGCACTTCTAAAGCAATTATTAAACTCACAGTTTCATCCTAACTTAAAACTAATATATTGGCTAATTTGTTCATTGAATAATTTTTAGAATAGTAAATTTTGTTTTTGCAAATTAAATTCTACATAAAAAAAAAAAAAAGAAAAAAAAAAAGAGAAAGAATTATATGTAACTCAACAAAAAATATGACATCTATTGAAATTAAAATGTCTCGTAACAAAAATGAATTTTGCAATCATTTGAAAAAAAAAAAAAAATTAAGGACAAAAGTTAAAAAGAATGATTTAAAATTAATATTTAAATAAATAAATAAAAATGTCATACTTAAGTTTGTTGCCTAAGGTCTCAAAATCTATTAAGGCGACCATGCTATCTTTGTATAGAGGAATTAGTACGTTGAAAACAATATGTTAAAATTTAAGAATAATAGAATATTTAAAAAATAAATAAAAATTGGAAAAAATGAGAATCTAAAAAGATGTATCATTAATTCATTGTCTACATACAAAGGAAGTAGTACGTATTTATAAGTTTTGAAAGCATTTCTGTATATATTTTTAGTGTTAAATCTTTGGAAGAGAGTGGGAAACTCATGTGGACAATTTTAAGCCACGTGTCGTGGAGAAGCGGCCGCGACCGGGAGATTTGCACGTGGGGGAGGACATGGACCTTCCTAGTCAGAGAGAACCCTATTGGGTCGTCCGTACTACCATCCACCCGCTTGGTGATGGGAGTGCATGCTTTCGTCCAGATGCAGATGGAACCCCACGTGGCAACCCATATGTCCAGGCCCATGCATGGTTTCTTTGACCTTTCTCTCTTTCTCAAATTTGCAATATCCCCCCACCGTCTGTACCTGGGTTTGTGAACACGTGTCCACAAACACAAACTCTCGCCACGTGTCTTCTTAGGGGGTGTTTTTTCTCCAATGCCAGTTTCTTCTCTTGAAATTTTGTTTTGGTTTTATGTGGGTGAAACAACAGGCTTGGTTATTGTTTCTGCTCAGAAGAAACAAGACAACGGCAGTAAGATTGCTAAGCGACAGCTTGCAATTGTCGAGTTCGTTTTGGTCAAAAAGCAAGAAATAGGGCGAGAAACATGGTGGGAGGTTTCATCATTCGTTTGTAGCGGGATATAAAATCATTTTTATATCAAAACATTTGTCGTCATCATCGTAGTCGTACGAGAATCTACTAAATAGCATTACTCAATTTTAATACACAAAACGTGTAATGAATGAATACCGCACGCTACACATATGTTTACCAAAAATAATAATGTCTACACGGGATAACTCAATCAGTTGATAATCATACTTTATAAACAAAAGTCACTAATTCAAACTCTTCTCCTGGACATGTCAACAAATAATAATAATAATAATAATAATAGTAAATCTTCAATAACATTCATGAATCTAAATCTGTTCTAAGGTTCCATCTCTTTTGAAATATTAAGTTAAATATCTTTCACTTTAATTTCTCTTTCTTATTCTGTGTAAGTGAAGCCCATGGCCTGATCTGATGATGTGGACCAGCTTGCATGTAGGACTACAATTTCCTAAGAATTAGACACAAACGGTCCATTCCTTAAAGGCCGCGCACCAAAAGAATATTGCTATCCAACAATCAAGTCCACTGTCAAAAGTCCAACTTCTAATGGATCCCCGCCAATTCGCCACCAAACCTTCTCTTTCCTGCGCAATCCCCCATATTGGCTTCCATTTATTTTCAGCTTTTGTTGTAGGGGCCTCAAAACCAGATCTGCTTGTGCCTTGCATGTATGATGTATCCCCACACCCACAATCACAACTCTCAAGCTCACCATACTTTTTACTGATTATAGTTTGTCACACGCCTCAAAACCAAGAAAATAAAGAAGACACACTACTTGATGCTCGTGTTGCTGCAACAAGAAGAGAAGCAAGACTCTTCTTATAAAAGGCCTAAGAGTCGGTGCTGTCAAAAAGAACTCGACTTGGAGAGAAAAGTCTCCAAAACCCTTAAGGAATATAAGAACCAAAAAAAAAAAAAAAAAGGTAAGGCCCACATGATGGACTTCAAGTGACATTTAATAACTCTCCACGTAAAACTTGAATTCCACCATGTCGCAACAATATGAATCTCCTTAAGATGTGTCTGCCAAAGCCTTAGACAATCACAAGTGGCACTCGAGTCTAAACATCTTTTAAACTTAACCATAGAACGTGGTTTAGACAGAACATCATGCTTCTCTACTAGTCTTGTTGGCCACAAATTAAGCTTTCTCATCTTACTCTTATGGAAGGGGGTCTATTTGAGGGGCTAGGTTGAACCTAGACCTTCATTTCATACTAGAACCTAGAGAGAAATAGAGAGAGAAGAAGAAGAGTCTTCTTTGAGTGTTGTGTTCTTAGGACTTGAAAGCTCTCACCATTGAGGTATAAAGCTTAAACTAGCCTTAATTTTATGTGTTATCTTTCAGGTTTAAGTTGTGATTTTCGTGATATACTGTGTGTCAGTTGTTCTTCCCTTATTAAGGGTTAAAAGCTATGTCTTTTAGGTAGACAAGCTTGACCATTGCACGGAAGAGGTGAATTTTGAGGACTATATTTTTTTTTTTACCCCAAAGCAATGTTTAACCACCCACCTTTTAACTCCTTAGATCATTTTCTTGATTATTTAACACCCACCTTGCACGAGTTTAGCATGTAAAGAGTTGGCATGTGTTATTAAAAGGGTTATCCCTTAACTTAATGAACACAAACATGCTAGTCTCTTAATGAAAATAGTGAGAGATTATAGACCATATAACTTAATGAAGTTGTCATTGACCTTTGTACAAATTTAGTACAAAAAGAGTTGACCTGTTTATTAAACGAGTTAGTCCCTTAACTTAATGAACACAAACATGCTATAGTCTCTTAATGAAATCAGTGAGAGACTATAGACCATATAACTTAATGAAGTTGTCATTGACTTTCACATAAATTTAGTATATAAAGGGTTGACCTGTTTATCAAACAAATTAATTTGAGTTAACTCAAATTGACCAAAATCCAATCATACACAAACTTTTAACATGTTACTTTTATGCTGAGTTCACAAGTTGTATCAAAAATTGACAATCAAAATTTTCAAAATTGATTTGAGCCGGCACATCAAAATTGTGAAATAATCGTAAGATAAAAATTATAATTTTAGAATTACTCTTTCTTTCTTTATTAGAATTATTGTGCATCAAAGCCCGAGAAGCTATTGTGTATGTCGTAGATAATGTTTGAGTTGTAAAAATTTAAAATTATATCTTTAGCATTGTACAAAGCATTTTGTCCCATTTGATTATTATATCAATAAGAGATACTTCGTTTTAAAAAATAAAATTTAAATTTAAAAAAAACCTCTACAAGAGGTCTTGACCATCTCATCCTACGGTAACGGAGCTTATAAGGCATGTCATAGAATGCTAACAGCTGCATCAGATCAGCACCTGCTTCCAGAGGTTGGATGGAAGCGCCACCGAAGTAGTTGATAATAATTTCTCTCGCTTTTTCCCGAACTGGCACGCGTTCCAATGTCCGAAGCAATCGTAAACTGCAAAGAACCACGCCTATTGAAGCGCGTCTAATCTGCCTCCTTATCACCAAAAATACATGGTTATAAAACTTTAACGAATATACGATATTATATACAGTATAATATCATAAAAACAAATATACACATATAATATATAATAATTCTTGGGGTTTTTTTAAGAGAGCATATTCTATGAGGATATGGTGTAAAATTTTATTTTACAGCTTTAAATAGAATTTTGACACATTATATAAAAATACTAAATACAATAAAAATAAAAATATTGTATTTTTAATTCAAACCAATCTCATGAATTTTTCTATTTATTTCAACCCAACGCTTACTACCCACTTTCGAGTCCCTAATATTGGAGTTTTCAAAACCAATAAAGATGGTGGCTCCAGTGGTTTTATAGATGGTTTTGTCAATGAATATTTTGTTTATAATGTATTTTGTTTAGAGAAAAAAAATTATTTGGTGTGAATAATTATATTATTTTTTGGTGTTTCAAGCTTAAATGTCTGCTTCTTATTAAAGTGTGTAAAACACCTAATTTACACAACAAAATGATTAAAATTATTCTTTAAAATAAATTTAATAAATAAAAAATAAATATAAAGAGTATTATTACTCGAATAATATAATAGTACGTTGGAATAAGAAAGTGTTATTTAATGGATATAAAACTCGAAGCTACTTTGCCAACGGTAGTAATCGGCACGCGCGGAAAGTTGGAGTGAAGAAAGAGGATAAGATAACCATATGGGATATCCTCTGCCATCGCTGACGCTTGCATCTTGATCATCTTTATCGGACGCTTGCCATTTTATCTCTGAGTTACACACAATCCTTCCATACTCCTACATTCACTGAATAATTCCATTTTCTCGTTTCGTCCTCTGACCGCCAAAGCCACACTATAAGAACCAAAACCCGTGCCCAGTCTCTCTTCCTTGTTTTCGCGTCTCCTACACAATCCGCTCAGAGAAAGAAAAGATAGCAAAATGGAGAAAGCCATCAACAGGCAGAGAGTTCTTCTGGAGCACCTCCGACCTTCTTCCTCTGTTTACGGCAGCGATTCCTCAATCTCCGTATGTTCGATTCCTCGATTTTTTATTTTGCTCTTCTTTTGTTTCTGTCCGATCCGCTCTTTTCGCTTCGTGATTGATTACTTCTTTAGCTCGCTATGTTGGTGAATTGATTTATTTGTTCACGCGTTCGTACACAATTGAGCGATCGAAATGATTAGACTTCGAAATTTCAATCTAAAAATTAGATGATCGTTATAATTTTTAGCTGCCAAAAAATGGAAAAAATGATCGGCTATGATGATTTCTTATTATTTCAAGTTTACTCCTATAAAGCTGTGAACCTTGATGATAATTATGAATTTAGCTTATGGTTTCAAATTTAATTTTGGTTCCTAAAAAATGAAATTAATTGATGTTGAAAATTCTTACCAGGCATCGGCATGTCTAGCTGGGGATAGCGCTGCGTACCACAGGACTGCGGTGTTTGGGGACGATGTGGTGATTGTGGCGTAAGTTGCTCCGTCTTGCAGATGACCTTTCCGAGTTTTTTTTTTTTTTTTGGCAAATTGTCGAATCGTGAAATTTTCAATTAATTGGGTCTGTTTCGAATTGTGTTTCGGTGAATTTTGTATCACACAGAGCTCACAGAACTCCAATTTGCAAATCCAAGCGTGGTGGTTTCAAGGATACTTATCCCGATGATCTCCTAGCACCGGTTTTGAAGGTGCAGTTTATGCTTCTTTTTTCACTTGCCTTTTGGCATTCAAGTTTGGAATACTGGCGAAAACCGATTTTTTGGTCTGTGTATCGTACTGTTCGTTGTGATATAGCTTATTTTGGTGATAATTGTTTGGTATAGGCATTGATAGAGAAAACCAATCTGAATCCTAGTGAGGTTGGGGATATTGTGGTGGGTACCGTGTTGGCACCGGGATCTCAAAGAGCAAGTGAATGCAGGATGGCTGCATTCTATGCTGGTTTCCCTGGTATTTATTTGATTATTTTAGTTTTTGCAACCTTAGTTTGTTCAACTTGAAGATCCCTAGCTTATTAATCTCGAAGTTCTTTATAGTTAGTTTAATGGTCATGTATGTCACAATTGTTCTGTGTAGAAACTGTGCCTGTCAGGACCGTGAACAGGCAATGCTCGTCTGGGCTTCAGGCAGTTGCTGATGTGGCCGCCGCTATAAGAGCTGGATTTTATGATATTGGTAAAGAGTGCATCTTTTCTTTTCTTCCTTTTTTTAAGGATGTCGTAGAGTTACCTTCTTTGAAGATAAACTCTTAATCTTTATCATTTCATTTAGGCATTGGAGCTGGCTTGGAATCAATGACTGCTAATCCAATGGCATGGGAAGGGTCTGTCAACCCAAAAGTATATTCTCCTGCGTTCTTTTCTCTTATATGAACAAAATTTGTCAGTGAGAAATTTTTTTCTAAAGGATCATAGGATTTTGACGTTATCTTTCATTGACAATGACAGGTAAAGATCTTTGAACAAGCCCAAAATTGCCTTCTCCCCATGGGTATCACCTCAGAAAATGTTGCACATCGTTTTGGTGTAACTAGGCAAGAACAAGATCAGGCTGCAGTGAGTTGAATGAACCTATCAGTGTGGTATAGTGGTCTAAAGCAATTTTTTTCTATTCATTTTCTTACACTTATACTGTTAGGTTGAGTCGCATAGGCGAGCTGCTGCTGCTACTGCCTCTGGTAAATTCAAAGATGAAATTATTCCTGTGCCCACCAAGGTATCCACTATTTCTGATGTTCTAGCTGAATTTGTTTGCGCAAGCATTTTTGTGCAAGTGCATATATGGTTTTTGTTGGGCACTGATCTCCAGTTCATTTAAATAGATTGTTGACCCTAAAACGGGTGAGGAGAAACCTGTTACAATCTCTATTGATGATGGGATTCGACCTAACGCAACATTGTCAGACCTGGCAAAGTTGAAGCCTGTGTTTAAGAAAGATGGGACCACCACTGCAGGTATTATTTTCATAGGGGTGATTTTTTTTTTTTTTTCTTGAACTAGCTTTCATTTGAGTCTATTCCATTTCATCACTTGGTGCTTGTATCATAGGCAATTCTAGCCAAGTGAGTGATGGTGCTGGGGCTGTTCTCCTCATGAAGAGAAGTGTTGCATTGCAAAAAGGATTACCCATCCTTGGTGTATTCAGGTTTGTAAGCTTTGGGTAGAACTAATTCATTAATGTGATAAGTTGCACCGACATAGAGATGAAGCAGTGGTGCATAGATGTGCTTAATAAGAAAGGTCTGGTATACAGGCATATTTGAGTTCTGTGAACAAAAGCCTAGTTTATTGTAGTGCTTGGTTTTCAATAGTATTCTGTGTAGTTCTTATTGGCTTGCCACGTATATGCTGGAACCCACCCAACTAATTAGTTTCTCTTGGTACTTTGGTAGGAACATATAAACTGATGGAGAGTTATTTTAAGCACATCCATCAGAACCCGCACTAAATAAATAACTAAATTATAAAAAATAAAATAAAAATGTGCTCTATAATGTCAGAGGCTCTTCAGGACAATGATGTGAAGCAATAAATTCTTCTTTTCGTTTACCTCTCCAATATGACCTCACCTTACCATACTTCAGAACCCAAAAACTTAGTGATGAGGTTTGTGACCTAAACAAGTTAAGTCACACAAATCTGATTAGGGTGAGAATTTCTCTCAGCCTGACTCTGCAATATGTATTTTTTTATATCAGGTTTGTATGTTAAGAGTTGACCATTCATGGAGATGATTAAACTCTTAATCTTTTATCATGATTTATTAGACTAAATACTTAGCATATGCTAAGAAAATTACTTTTGTTGGTCATGCAGGACTTTTGCCGCTGTTGGTGTGGATCCAGCAATCATGGGTGTTGGCCCAGCTGTTGCAATTCCAGCTGCAGTCAAGGCTGCTGGTTTAGAACTTGATGATATTGACCTTTTCGAGATAAATGAGGTAAAAAAATATGAAAGAAATCCTAATTTTGGATCCAGCTACTGTGAATATATAATTACTAAGGAAATGTGCAATTGTACAGGCATTTGCATCCCAATTTGTGTATTGCCGTAACAAGCTAGGACTTGATCCAGAAAAGATAAATGTGAATGGAGGTGCTATGGCCCTTGGGCATCCTTTGGGTGCAACAGGTATACACTAGAAATTCGAATTAACTTTACACTATCTAAAAGTTTGAAAACACGGGTATTGCTGACAGGAACTATTAAAGGTAATTGAACTCTATAGGGTTTACATTATGGAATTTCTGCATTTATTTCAACTAAAGTGTTGAGGTCAACACATGGTAATTCCACCTGGAATAATACAAAAATTTACAAGATATATATCAGATGCCAGCATGAGATGATACATTCATTTGTTAGACATGTCATTTGAGTTATCACTACGCATGAAGCGTCTCATGGAGATGCTATTGATGATGGACTTAAGCATGTAGTTGGATCTTTGTTATATTGACTTGATCATCATAAAGTTGGTGAGAAGCTTTCTTTTATCAATTAAGAAATTTGCTAAAGGCTCTTCTGGCTGTCTCAGGCGCTCGCTGTGTTTCTACTCTATTGTATGAGATGAAGCGCCGTGGCAAAGATTGCCGCTTTGGAGTTATATCTATGTGCATAGGTACACACTCTCTCTCTCTCTCTCTCTCTCTGCACCCAACTCATGCAAGTGTTTGCTGGAATATGCTGCTAACCGTGAATGTTTATAACTGAAATACAGGCACAGGAATGGGGGCAGCGGCTGTTTTTGAACGAGGAGACGCTGTTGATGAGCTCTGCAATGCCCGGAAAGTTGGAAGCAACAGTCTTTTATCTAGGGATGCTCGGTAGAACAATTTTATGCGTCACTGGTTGGAAATTTCTATTAATAACGTAATGTCTGGAATTGAAAATCCTGATAAAAGCATTGTAATAAAGATGGCGTTATTTATTGTTGAAAGCCTTGGGAGTAATTAGTCGACATTTCATCTCGTTCCACTCATATTCTGCATTTCAGTATCATCAAGTTCAATCCTTTTGTTATGGTTAGGGTGTTGAGACGCGTACCTCTCCAAAGGAGAATCCCATTTTTGTTTTTCTCTCAACACCTCAAAACTTTCTATTCAGTATTCAGAGGGACAAAATTACTTTTTTCCGGTAATAGTTTGAGTCTGTTCTTCAGTCTCTTTTCTTTTTTATACAGAACTTGCATTCTAGGGAACATCCATGTGTCACAATTATGTCCGAGCAACATTATATGCAATAGAACGGTTCTATTTCAAACTTTGCATCATTAAGTATTCAATAAAACATCTCCAAATCTCCCAGTTCCTCTATTGTTAAATTGCTGAGACTACCTCAAATTAACCACGTCCAAATTCGAAGAAATCTCACATATTCACATTAAAATGAATAAATAAACAAACTTTTTACTTCATCAAAGGCAACACCCACCAGGAAAAATTCATTGACATATCACAATTCTCCAGTCTGTCTTTTACTTTGATAAACTGTCCCTATTAACCCAATAACAAAATCAACATCAATTAACATTACAATAGCAATAAAAGGCTCATATTTCTTTTTCCTTTTTTTTTTTTTTTTTTTACCTAGGTATCCATGTGATACAATCTAATAATAACTTTATAACACTACCCCCTAATAACTAATAACCCAATTAATATTACCAACACAACAACATAAGAATCGCCTCAGTTTTCAATTAAGTGCAAAGAAAGGAACAATTAATGTCTAACTGTTAGCAATGCCCAAAAAAATCAAAGTTCAACGAGTAGTCGTGGAATGTATGCATTGTTTAACACTATCGTTATGTGCAATACCCAATTCACCCAAATTGACATTACCACAGAGAACTAGGCTCCAAATTATTAACCTACTCATCCAAAACAAAAAATTCTTGTAACAACCAACTAGCCCAACACCAAAATCAATCAGAATTTACATCAACTCAGAAGGAGGGAGGGGGGGGGGGGGGGGGGAGAGCTTAAAATTTCTGATGATCCCGACAAAAATCCAATGCCAAAATCAAGCAGAATTAACATTTTCACTACGATAAACTCAAAACTCTCATAACCCCAACTAAACCCAATAATCAAACGCAAGCGAGTTTACATTACTACAGAAAAAGAAAAAGCAACCAGAATTAACATTACAACACCAAAGAAACTCGAGTTTCTCATAACTCCTATTACACCCAATAACCAAAATCAAGCAGAACTAACATTACTGCAATAGAAACGCTCAAATATTTTGGTAACAACTATTAACCCAACACCGGAATCGACCAGGATTAACATTACCAAAACAGAAAAGTTCAAAAATTCTTATAACCCCTATTATCCCCAATTATCAAAATCAAGCGCCGCAAACATTAGCAAACCCAAAAACCCAAAAATTCTGAAAAGCGTAAAAAAACAAAACCAATACCCAAAATCAAGCAGAATTAACATTATCACAACAAAAGAGCTCAAAAATATTATAAACTCAATTATCAAAACAAAAACCACTAGCATTCCCACAACAAAAAGAACAAAGCCTCAAATTTCCAACAAACTAAGCCACCTGGTGCCGGTGCGATGCGATGTCGTCGGAACCGTCTGCATCGTTGTCTATGAACTCGACAACGATTGTCAATCTAAACATTGGAGGCTAAATTTTTTGATACTTTGTTGAGATACATTGTCAATCTTTAAATATTTGAGGCTAAATTGAAAATCGGGTGAACATTTGGGAGGGTACAGCGTATTTTTCTCTTAGTTTTACCACATGTGAAGTGATATGGGACTGACTTGAAACTCCCTTTCTTGTTTGCCATTACAGTTCCAAATTATCAAAGACTAAAATCTGTTCACGCAAGTTTCTGCAAACTGGATGAATTAAATTCTTGAGCATTATATATGTTTTTACTAAGAAAAGTACACAAGCTTTCTGACACCTTTTACCATTGACAGCTTATGGGGCATAGAGCCATTAATTGAATCTTTTCAGTAGCATATCCAGATAGAACTCATCTCCTACAATGAGATTTAAAGTGGCTCCCATGTCAAATATATTATATATTATATTATATCAAGAGAGTTTTTATTAAACTAAAACTTGTAGGTAATTAAATATACCAATAACTACTTAAGGTGAAAGGTTATTTCATTTTACCAAATGTTGTATCCCTTGATTGAAAGAAGCAACTTTTGATTATTGATAAGGGTCTTGGTCTATCTATAGATAAGCCAGTGATTCTCCATCAGTCACAACATGAACGTGAGAAATGGATAAGTCAAAAACTCTTATCTATCACTCTCCAATATATTGTGAGGGTTCTAGGATTGCGAATTCAACAAACATTCAAGTTTGAATTTCTGGATTATTCAATTCAAGTACTTAAGCAACAATTGCCAAAGATTAGTGTTTTTATTTGATGTTTATATGATAATCTTCTCCCAAATTCTTACATATCCACCTCATAAGCATCCAAGCATAATTACAAGATCCCTCATCTTCTCAAGAACCAAATGGAGAATCAAACTTGGTAAAGATATTTTATTTATGTTTTTATAAATAATTGGACCTAAGAGGAGGGGGAATGAGAGATTCGAACTAAGAACCTCCGATTCGTGAGGTATAGTCCCCATCCGATTGAGAGCCTAAAGATATTATTCTAGACTAGAACTTCAACATTCATACGTTCAGAAACTATAAAAGAAAGTAGTCTTTGTAGCTATCACTGTCTAGTTCTAAAATTTTGTGAAAGTGAAAACAAGTTGATGGCTTTTGAATATTCACGATCATCATTAAAAATTGAAATAACGAACACGTGGGTCTAAGGAATATGTGATTATCATACAGTTGCAGCTTTGAGGGGAAGGAAATCTGAAATCTTGTTGGTGTAGAAATCAGGTTGTATGGAGTTGTTTGGATTCTGCAGCATTGATATTGTAGTCACACCTGTTAAGACAAAAAGGCGACAAGATAATCAAATTTCATATGACAGTAGATGAAGCTAGGGGTGGGCAAATTAACCATCTACCAATTATCGATAGCCTACTGACCAAGAACCGACCAACACCTACCGACACCGCTTAATTGATGGCCGGTAGGCGGTAGACTTTTATATTTCCAACAAACTCAGTTCAGTAGGCGGAATAAAATTTTATAACCGAACCAACTTTGCCGACCAATTTTCTATTTCTTTGCTTACCGACATTACCGACCGCCATTACTGACCGATATTACCGACTGCCATTTGGTAACAGAACAAAAAGTAGGCGGGATAAGTCGGTGAAAATTTCGACTTTACCGACAATGGCGGTGCGAAATGCGAAAACCCCATTTTTGTAACCGAATTATCCGACTCCCACCCCTAGATGAAGCTCACAAAGGTACAAAGTTACCTGAGAGAACAAGAAGAGTTTTGCAACCACCATTTTGTCCAAACAAAATATCTGTATCTAATCTGTCCCCAACCATGCATATTTGTGACTTGAGAATGCCAAATCTGTGGTTATGACAATCAATTAGAGATCACATACTTGATGACTAAGTAGATTAGGAATGAGAATCTTGCACAAGAAGTTTCTGAATCAATGAATGCAGTAATGCTAATGTCTACATGTGGACTGTAAAGGCAATTTGAAAGCTCTGATATAAGCTTTGCTGAAGCCATTTTTTTTTCTTTCTTTCTTTTGGTGAGTAGTATTTGTTGAAGTCATGGATTAATTACAGCCAAAGCAGCGTGGAGAATGAGAATAAGGCATTTGAAAGATGTACTTGTTTGCTAAATAGTCCATCATAAAGGTTGAGGGCTTTCCCACAACCAGTGGCTCACGTTGAGTAGATCCACTGACAGCACCAACCATAGAACCACCACCTGAAAGAAATCAAGTACCCATAACAGTGTGAATAAAACGATAATACAATAATAACAATCAATTGACTCTATGTTAAAGCTTGGGAGTCTAGAAGGAGAATAGAGGAAAGGATAAGGGGAAGAGGAGAAGAGAGGAATAGTTATCCCTTCTTTTTGCTTAGAGGTTTGACGCAGGCAGCAAGAAGCTCTCAGAAAAGCAAATTTTCAAACCAAAATTATTTGAAATTGTGGTCTTTATTTAATGTGATTCCAATGTGGGATTTAGATTAAAGTGTGATTACTTTACTAATGATCTTGGCAGTGTAGAAACACTGTTGAAAGCAGTGCTGAAATTTAAATTTAAATTATTTGTGGGTCCAATTAGTAGGGATTTCTTCTCTTTTGTTTACTTGGTAATAATTTGTTGTCCATATTAATTTGCTTCAAAGGTCATTATTAGGATTATTTGAGATGCTTATATACGCCTTATAATGACTCTTATTGTTATGGACACAACCAAAATTTTGACGGCTGGCTTTGAGTTTCTCTCAAGCCCTAGGTGTAATGCTTTCTTTCACAAGGAGTGATTCCTAGGAACCTACTAGTGTGATGCTAGTAGTTATTTTATGCTTTCATTGTATGGATTTTTTATTTCCAAAAGTGAAATCAGATCTGCAAGCCCTTAATTCCCTAACCAATTTCAACAATTTCCCAATCCCTACAGACCCTAACTCTTATTTCCTATACCCTAGAATCTTCACTCGACTACATCAGCATTTTTACAAAAAGTCTTTCAGATCCTCTCTTTCTCCCACCAAAAACTAAATCCAAACAGAAGAAACGCGAGTCTCCCACCCCTTCCCCTCTCCTTTCCTCTCTTCTCCCTCGATCCAAACATACTATAAATCAAAATGGATTCTCATTCCTACAAAGAATGGAATAAAAAACAAATTTTCAGAATATACATTTATTTGGGATCATTACCTTAATCTCCTCTCCCTCGAATATTGTGACAGGTGCATATTTCAAACAATGCTTTATAGAAATCTCATTTCATGGGCATATGTAAGAGAAAATATTTTCAGACTTAAGGATTATTCAATAAATCATTTCCCCAGAATGAAGCACTTAGGCTCTAATTCTTAAGCATAACAAAAGAGAAGGAAATGATTCCAATAAACAAAGATCTAGGCGGGCACTATCAGGGCAAGAGAAGTTAAATCATATCCATAAAGGAACCACAATTATTAAGGAACACAAAGAAAATTACTATTAATGAAAAGAAGAAAGAAACTTAAACATCTTTTGAGAAACTGTAGTTGTCAAGGAAGCATCATGGGTTCAATGTTGCCCTATGATGAGACATTGAGACCATCCAATAAATAGTATATCTGAACAAATAATTTTATAATTTACCTAATTTCTTTTTAAAAGGAGTTACGTCATAAGAGAAGATAATTAAGGGGAAAGTTAAGAGAAAAGAGAGTCTTATGTAAATTAAATGCATAAGATACAAGCTCATATAGACCCCAAGAACAACAACCATAGACTGCTTACAAAGTTATAACGATAATTCTTAGCTGCTTTTAAGGACTTAGCTTAGTACATTGACTCAATAACCAGTGCAACATTTCACATTATGACTACAATAAATGAAATTAGTTTCTATCTACAACTATAAGCATTGGTAACCGTATTAGTACATCAATAAATGCAATATTGCTAGTCTAGGAAAGATAACAAGAAACTGCTAACTTATCCTCAAACTTATACTTATTAGCAACATTAAAACAATTGAAAGTATAAGTTTCATCTAATACATTATTAATTCCCATTAGGAAATTGGTTCCAAACCAAAACTGAGAACATCCTTTTTAGTTTGCCCATTTTATGGTGGTGGCAATAATAACTTGAAGATGGCATGTTATACTATCATGGTAGGGCGGCAATAGCGACGGTAGGTTATGGTGGTGTGATAGTGGGTGTTGGTAATGAATATAGCAATAGTGGTGGCAATAATGGTAGTAGTGTTCAAATGAAGAGCAATATAGGATGGGAATAGAATAGTAGAATTTCTACAATAACGCCTTCTCCTATGGAATTTAAACTTCAAAGTTTTTGTGCTTGAAATATCCAAAGTTTAAAACTACTCCATAGATTTTTTTTAAATGACTCGTTAGCCCAAACAAGGGAAATCAATATTGGAGTTTTTTTTTTGGGGGGGGGGGTAAGTAATTTCAATATCATTAAATAATTGCAAAAGGGCGCAACCCTAATACACAGGAAATTAATATTGGAAATTGAATTACAACTTTAAGTAAAATCCCTCGTCCAACACAAGATAAATCCTTTAGTAACTTCAATGAAGTAGTTTTCCAACAAAATATTCTTAGTAACTACTGAACCAAACCACAAATGAGATGCAGGCAATACTTTCCCCCTATTTTTAGTTATGATCAAAACCAAACAATTTTCATAAGAGGTGGATGATAAATCTATGAAAATGGAAAATAAAGGCTAGAGAGAAGTTAACCTGCCCACTCCTGAGCATCTGTTAGATGTGTGACAGCATCACGATTGGTAGCAATGAATAGACACCCGGGGTTTTCGCGTATACAGAGTGTTCCATACCTTCCATCAAACATAAAATTTGTTAATCACTCCCATCATGGACAACTAAACAGAAAACATATTTCAAGTGCATCCACAAAATATTAGAGGTTTAAAGAAAAATTTGGCCATTATGGTAGTGACTGAAGTTGGTAACGATCAATGATTATTACGAAGTAAAATGGTAGAAGTGCATTTTGAATAATGTAAATAAGTGTGTGAATTAAAACAATACACAAGATGATTGAAGTATGTTGTATGTTAAATTTGACATGTCAACTAAATCAGCGCTGCCAATTAGAACAGTCTCAGCTAATTAGTATGATAACAGAAATTGAAGAGAAACTAATGTGGACATCAAATACAAGCCATTGATTACAAGTAGAGCTGGCAATTTAACTTGTGACCCGCGAACACAACACATAATTTTAGGGTTAGGGTTTAGGTTAAATGGGTTCGGACACCCATTTATGACACGTTTAATAAACGTGTCGGGTCGTGTCAACCCGTGGGTTCGCGGGTTGACACGTTTGACCAGTATATATATCTACACACTTAATTTATTTTTTATTTTTAGCTCAAGTTTGTATATATACATTTAAACATGTTCACGAGTTGTGTCGTGTCAACCCGACACGACACGTTTATTTAAATGGGTTATACGTGTCGTGTCTTGTTACCCATTAATAAAACGCGTCGTGTTCGGATTTGGGTGTTCGACACGTTTATTTAAACGTGTTGTGTTCAAGTTGGCATAAACAGGTTCGTGTCGTAAACGGGTTGCTAGAACCCATTTTGCCAGCCCTTAAATTACATGTGTGTTTGAACATTGATATCGGGGGATGGAAGATGGCCTAGCCCATGATTTTGTGTTTGGGTGATTGAGAGCTGGAGATATTATTATGGGGACTTTTATTATTTTCGCATTTTATTTGTTTTGTTATTTATTTTCCAAATTGGTTATGTTAATTTTTTGTTAGGGAAAGATACACCAAAGGAGTCAATTAAGAGAATATTAATATACATATTTGGACATTACACTAGCCCAAATGCCTAAGCTAATGAGCTTGAATCCACTTAGGCATATTAACTACTTTTTTTTTCTTTATACTTTATCAATGTAGGACACAACACTCACAAGCACCCTCAACAAATCTCTCCCTCACTTGTGAGTCTTTTCTATTGACCTAACTCTCCCTCATATGTGAGTCCTTTACAAATCCAATTGTGTCATAAGTACTCCAAGAGCTACTACTCTTTTACTGGAGTCAAACCAAGATAATCGTATCAACAATGGAAGCTAACCATGGCTCTGATATCAGTTGTTAAGAAAAAATAAATTTAGGATCCCAAAGAAGTAGAAAAAATAGCATAATAAAATAAATTAATCACACATGACATCAAGATTTACGTGGTTTGGCTTAACAATGCTACATCCACAAGAGAAGACGACACGGAGGAAATTTAATACCAAAAGGTAGAGTACAAAGAAAAGTAGAGAGAAAGTCACTCAAATTTGTTTTTCAGGCATTTAGTGATCTTACTGGATTTTGTAGTAGTTAAAATAACGATCAAAGCCAACCACAACAGCCCCAACCTGAAAAAAGCAATGAGGGACTCCTTTGTTACGGCCAAAAATTGAATCGTAATGAAACAATTGCTTTTAGGAGCAAAAGAATACACAAAAGATAATTCAGACTGAAAATACATTTTCTCATTTTCATTGGTAAGAACTCTTTGAAAAACTCAAATTAGAAATGCAATTAATTGTAAAGCATGAGAGAGCAGAAGTATACATCTTTATCATGCTCCATGAGAAATCCAGGCTTTAGCTCTATCTTTTTACCACCATCTTCCTGAAAGTTTTAAACAAAAACAAAAAAAAAAATTCATATAAATAATTAAACAGTTCCACATTCATCATCAAGTTAGAACATGCCAAACCTCAATATCCTCAAAAAAATCCACTAATTAAAGTGATATGTGAACACATTTATTATAAATTGTTAAAAATTACTCTTGCATCATATAATTACAGTCCCACTCCCCACCCCAAAAGGGGAAAAATGATAGATATATTAGGAAATCTGATATTGTATGCAAAAAAAAAGGTCACTTTTCTTCCTGTTATGAGACTGTTGTCTAAAATCTCATCTTAACATAAAAATTCCATCCATGTGGACCCTATGTGATACTTAAAATAGCCACCTCTTACTATGTCTGATTTAAATTCCAGAATGTTTCTTTTCATTTGAAAATAGTACTTCTGGGGATAAAGAATTACTGGCATAGACTGTCAAGATAGTGCACCTAAAATAAAATAGAAACTCTCAGCTTTTGCATGTGATTATCTTTCATAATTAAGCTAATATACCTTTAATTGCATTAAAGAAAAAGGTTTTACAGGAGGTAGGTGAAGCTGAAATCACAACCTCAAGGAAGGTTTTTGGATATCAACAGAGAACTTTAAAATATTACTCTACATAATAACACTCCCCAACAGGCCCCAGCGGCCCCCCCCCCCACACACACAAAAAAAAAAAAAAAAAAAATTAGTAAATGCTACATTTGGATCAAGCCCTATATTTTCTTACCAAGTTTCTTGTCATTCATGTCATATCGTCATTTCAACTCTCACAATTCTTCCACAGAGTTAAGTAAAATTAAAAGTCTTCCTATATCTTGTGTTTTCAATAATCTCAAGAGAGAACACTCCATAAATCTATTTTGTCAGAGTTGGACTATTTAATTCTTTGAGGGACACGTACATATCAAGTGTAAAGTTTTGCAAGCAGAATAGAAGGGACCATATTCTAACTTGATCTTCGAACTATTTGATTGAGAGTTACATATCGGTAGTGAAAAAGATGTTGCATCAACTGGTGTTTGTGATAATTCAGTCATATTGAAAACAAAATCAAATGTTCACACAATATCAGGTGAAAGTTGCAGGTTTAAGACTAATTAGAGCGGGAAGTGAAACTTATACAACGTAAATTTCATACATACTGGGCCACCAAGGTATTGAATTCCAGCAAGCTCAAGCTCCTTCAAGATGCCATCCTCACCGATCACATACACCTAAATCATGACCATCTATTAGTCCTCTATTTTCTTTATCCAAAGCCACCATATTCACACAGGGTGTCAACAAGGTTTCTAAACATGGCTGAGCATTGGTGGATTTATGAACAAGCACAAATTGTGAAGAGTAACAGGTTAACCATAAGCAAAGAGTTATTACAGTTCCATAATCTCAAAATACTGAAAATGGTATTCAAATAAATTTTAATAAGCATTCATTAGAATGAAAACAAAGTACAATTCAGTTATATAAGTTTTGAAATTAAGGTCTTAGAGGAACATCAGAAAAAATACAAACGGAAGGAAGATACTGGTAGAAGACTCATTGCATAGCACAATAGAGTAAGTATCCTCTTCACACTAGCCTGTTTTCCGCTACAACTACTGGAAAACAACCTCCTGTTATGACCTTCTTGATATATTGAAAACATTTAGTGCAAAATTGTTGACCAGAATTGAGGGATATGTAAAAGTATATGGCTAATGATAAAAAGAATTCCTTTTTACAATAACTGCTCTTGACTAGAGATATGGAGCTGGGCCCCACATAGCTGGTCTAGTAGCATATTTTATTTTATCACCACCATGAATTTAAATATATGTATATACCTTTTTATCTTTTGGGAAATTAATTGACTTCAAATATGCAGCAGCAGCAAAAGATGATGCAAAAATTTCCTCCTGAAACATTTCAGTTGCATTAGAAGTTATGGTTGACAAAGTTTAGCTAACATGGGAGAAAAGAATCATGAACTAACCTCAGTGACATTCAGGCCAAGTGTCTCAAACTTTTTACCATATTGTTTTCTAGACTTTGTCGAGTTGTTGGTAACAAAAACTAATCTCTTTCCCTGAAGAAAAAGAAATTCAAGAAATGTCTAATAACCATAAACGACTCATTGCCTCTTAAGACTTTGTCACAACAATTCCAATTATGACCATTTTGCAAGGAAGTCAAGAGAAAAATTAAATTAAATGAAGCTAAAGAGTTGCATATCCATATGAATTCATGCAAGGTAACACATACATTCATATACAAACCTTTGACCGGAGCATATCAAGGGTTTCTGGGACTCCATCTATTAGTTTATCTCCTTTCCATATGACTCCTGCAAAATAATTAGAAATAAGTATAAGAGCTTTAATTAGATTGTCATTAGATATCTAACCTTATCAATCCCGAAGAAAAATAAATAAATAAAAAGAAAGAAAAGAGGCTGCAGACACATGATTAATCATTTAAATTAGAAACTTTAATAGCTACTACGAAGAGGGACTAATTCCAACAGAAAAAAGCAATAAATGAAATCTTCTAATAAAAACTTTCTCCAATATTTTAGCACTAAGTTTAAGGTCTATGTGAGAAACTGTTTTTTTGATAAGTAGCTCTCTATGAGAAGTTGTAGATGTAGTCATTCTAAATTGGGAATGTATTTATGTGAACACGTAATGGTAACGGCTGATGTGGATTTCACGTTTGAGTGTCAAGTCTCACATCAAGAGATAGTGGAGAAAAGTGAGAGATTGCTAAACACAGTCAGCTTGGAATCCAACATGTACATCAAATACTCCCCAAATTTTGATCTCTCATCACTTACACTTGTCTAATTTGGGGTTTTTCTTCCTTCCACTCTGGGCACACGCATTGTACAAATTGGCAATCTAAAGACTGACTTGCTCTATTGCTGGTTACAATGTTGAATTCTTGTACAGTGAAGAAATCATTAGGCTTCCATTAGATGTCAGAATCCAAGAACAAAAGCAAAGGAAAATTGTCAACATCCTCAAGAAATTAAGGGCAAATTTTGTGTGGGAAATTTAGTTCAGCTGTTTACTGAGTGAATATTGCAACCATGCTTACACTCATTAAACAAAAAAAAAAAAAAAATCCTTTCAACTAAAGAACATGTAAAATGTGGTCACACATTTGCATGAGAATACAAATCCCAGGTAGTTTCTTAATCCTAAACAAACACAGATTAGCACGCGCGCACACACACAGAACAACCGTCCTCACGTCTCAACACACACACACTAATAAATCCAATTCAGCATTTTTAAATAAATTATTTAAATTTTCGTCAATGTAAATTGTACGAAAAAGAAGAAGAAGAAAGAAGAATTCAAGAGAGAAAAACAATAAAAGACCCCTCACCATCGCAGTCGAAGATGAAGGTTTCGACGGATTCGATGAGCTCCCCCGGATTCTTGAGGGGCTGCGCCGACGCCTGGGTCGTGAAACTCGCCATTCTCGAGTTTTTATTGGTGTTCAATCTTATGCTCGACAAGTCGGATAAAGGGTTTGGAGAAGTACACGAGAGCTTCTTGAGGCCCAAGAATCTGGATGCGTTGGGGCTCAAATGGCAGAGAAATCGATATGAGTTTGTGGAAGAAAGAGCAGAGACTGAAACAGAGATTGTGGCTGTCGTTCTGCTCAGCATTTTTTGTGTTTTTTTCTTTTCTCTTTTCTTGGGTAGGTTGTTTGAGGCAATTAAGGTTTTAACTTTTCAAGTGGATGAGATGAGATGAATAGGGTTCACACATACATGCATGCACTTTTTGTTTTGAGAATCGCTACACTTACATAGGCTTTTAACTAACAAAGCCTTACGTACTGACGTGGCAAGGAAAAAGACAAAAACAATTTGGGACCTGGCTGCTCGTGAGAGACCAAGCTCGCTCTCTCTCCTGGGTCTCGCCGAAATGTTTGAGCTCTGATGGGCCCAACTCAGAAGCTCACCCAAAAGTCGGAATATTGGTTGTTCACGGCGGCGGAACATTGGCCCCAACTCACAGCGGAATATTGGTTCTCAAGATGTCGGAGTTTTTCAACCAAAAGTCGTCGGTGCCGGGGAAAATCCCGTCGGCCGAGACCCGCCCTGGGTCTGGCCAGACCCAGCGTTGTTATGCCGTAGATTAATTTCTTCCCAATTACCTGAATATTCTGATGAATGTCTTGTCTCATAACAGCCATTTTTGGTCCAATCTTATCTGCAGACAGATTTATTCCACAGAAAGGTTATGCAATTTTCTACTTTTATATCTAGAGCTTGAGAGAGAGAGAGAGAGAGAGAGAGAGGTGAAGAGAAAAAACCAACCAAGAATTTGAATAACCAAGTTGCAGACATGAAGAAATGTCTTTGTGGGGATGTGAGCAGCATCATGTTTATCACCAGGTTTAAGTAGAGAGCTCTTCAATGGCAGACCTTATTTCTGACACCTTCTCCAACTCCCTTTTCCTCTTCATTTCAACCTCTGTGTAATCTTCTTTCGCCCCCTCCACTTTAATTCTTGATTTTCTTTTCAATACCTATGCTGATGATCATTACTGGATGAGCTTCTGAGTTGGGCCCATGAGATCTCAAAAAACAATTTCTTCCAGGCCCAGGAGAGAAAGCGAGCTTGGTCTCTCACAGGCAGCCTGGTCTCAAATTTTTTTTTTTTTTTGGTTGTCTTTTTCTTTGCCACGTCGGTACGTAAGGCATTGTTAGTTAAAAGCTTTTTTTTTTTTTAAAAAAAAAAAAAAAGGATAAAAGCCTTAATAAGTGTAGCAATTCTCTTTTGTTTTATTGTAATTTTAATTTTAATACAACATGTTTTATTGTAATTTTCTCATTTAAAATTAGAAGCTTTACTCTCTTATCTTTTGAGTAAAACATTATATGTAATTGTTACAACAATTTTACTCTGGTCTAATTCTGATACTTATTAAGTCAGTAAATATTTAAAAGATGCAACTCCTTCTATGCTATGATTCAACTTTCATGTGTAATTGATCTTAAATTGGCCTTGATTTTGTTTTCTATTTAAATTAAATATTTCACGTATTGGGCCTTGGCCCTTATCTATTAAAAAGAAATTTGAGTCTACACGTGAAGAGAGTGTTAAAAGTAATGATTAACTGATTAAGTGATTAATTTGTTTTTTCTTATAAATTTAAACTTTTGAGATAACTGGTAATTTAATAGATTTAAAAATCATTTATCCTCTAAATTCCAAGTGTATGGCGAAAATGGTATTTAATGTTCAATAATAATGGTTTGGGAGTTGATTCTCTCATACGTGGGTAGCATTAATTCGGGTCAATGGGCCAATTTTGGGCCTTAAGGTGCAAGCTAAGTGGGTTAGCCAATCCACTGCCCAACATTTATTGTCACACCCCAATCTTGGAGTGGGACTAATACGGTGATTATGTGCTCTTGAGTACGTGGTATAAGATTTAAATACTCGCAATAAAACCAAAGTAGTAAAATAATATTAAAGAGTTTTAACTAAAGTATTAATATACCACACTTCACCAAAACAACTTATCGATGTCAATAAAAATTTGATAACCACCCTACATGTATCTAACTTATCTAAGCACTTATTCTAAAGGAAAATGATAGAGGTACAACTTAAACTCAACTTTGGCCCAACTTTTCTCTTTAAGTTTTTTTTTTTAAAAAAAAAAAAAAAAAAAAAAACTGCCTATGGAGGAGGGAGAGAGCCTTAAACTAGAGAGAGATAAATTTAATCTAGAAATTGAGCCAAAGTTGGGTTTAAGTTGTGACCGTATCACACCTCTATTTTAAAACTCTCTCCAATCCTTCTTACTTATTGATTACCTCGGTCTTATATATTTTGCTCATCACCACCTGAAAAAGTGTGGGAAGATAAAAGGATGAGGTTGGAGAAACTCAATAAGTGAATACACAAAAATAAATATAGTAATATTTCAATATTTTATAAAAATACTTTCTTTTTCTGATCAAGATTTCTCTCATGTATACTCCTTTGTGTTGATGTTTTCCCTGCAAGGTTATCGAACTTTAATGTTATGAGTTCATGTTCATGTATTATCGTGAGATGTATCTATGGTACATGTTATTGTGATGACTTGATTTTTTTATTTTAAATGGTTATGAAATGGGTCGTCACATATAGGGTTTTTAGCAAAGCTCCCATGTTTTTCAAGTTTTGAAGGTATTATTTTCACTTGCAGTTTTGATGCCTATAATGCCCCAGATTTTAAAATTTTAATTAAAGAGATTTTTTTGATGATAAATGTTATTTTAATATTAATATTAAGTTAATGATATTTATTCTTGAGGAATTTATGAGATCATATGAATATTGATTTGAGATTATTATATCATAAGCTTTGATTTTATATAAGAGATTATATCTAGATTATCTTATTGGGTGATTTAAGAGAAGGACGATTCAAGGAAGCAGATGGATTCGGCTCCTCTCCAGTCCAAATGGACTGGAGAGGAGCTATTTCAAGGTCAGGATCTCTTTAAAGAGATCCAATGACCAATATGGCGCCACGTGTCCCACTTAAAAAAAATTAATACAATATTACTTAACCTTTTTTTTAAAATAAAATAATATATATATATATATATATATATATATATATATATATATATATATTCAGTTTGATTTGGCCCTTGGGGATGGCAGGACCACCCCCCAAGGGCCACCGTTTTCCCTTAGGGGTGGTTCGGCCACCCCACGAAGCCACCCCCAAGGGCCAGTTGGGGGTGGCTGAAGCTTGTGCGGGTTGCTTTGGCAAAACTAACACCACTTTAAGTTTCATATGAAATAAGGATGGCACTACTAGCTACCAATTAGGAATCCTACAAAAAAAACAAAAAAAAAAATGTAGTGTATATAAAAGGGGTAGGTTGTTCTAGTTTTGGTCAATTTTCCAACCCCCAACCTTTACATGGGTCGCATGATCCCCCCTAGAAATCCAAAAAGAAAAATTCGTATTTAATCTCTTAAAAACAAAACACACTTAAAACCACTTTCACTGTCATATTAGAATTTTTTTTAAAAAAAAAAAAAAAAATCATACACATTTTAAAAACATAACAGACGAGCCTCCCCAAGTGAAAATTCCTAGCTCTACTATCCAGATGACAATCATATATATATACCCATACATCCTACATGTAACGCTAATTGGCACAAACTGCATCTTAGGTGTAACACAAACAACATATCGTACAAGCTGACCTGACATGCTTATGGCCCTCCTTGAGACAAAATGTCGTAAGAGGGGCTGGACCAGAACCAGGAGCACACGACATGTCATAAAATGTACTTCTGGTACACATTTTGTCGATGGGAGGGAGGCTTGCGTACCAAAATGATACCTTAGCCTTCACCAAGCCTTCAGGATGCCGTCCAACTTGCATCGACTTCATTACAACTTCAAATTGTTCAAATATACATCCTATTATCCTAAGCTGAAAATGAGCCCATACATCAATTCCAAAGGAGACGGAAACATTGTCAGCACCATTGAGAATTTAAGCTTATCTTAAAATGATTTAGTAATTTAAAAACCAAATGGAACAAAAGTATAAAGAGCAGTCTGCCATTGCATAATTTCCATTACAACATCATCCAATGGGTAGAACAATATACTTGAACTAATGATTACCTCAGCCTCAAAATGAGAATGCTTGCAGATGTGAAGTAATTCATTGTAGCATGATTAGTTCAGTACTAGAATCCCAGTGTAAACTAAGTGATGGAAGACTTGCAAACTGGGCATGATGCTTTTCTGCTCAGCCATGGATCAATACACTGTCAACAAAGAAAGAACTAGTCAGATGTTTGATGGCTTAATTTGCAAGTCAATTGTATTTTGCGAAAGAGAGAATTCCTACATCTTTGTGAAATTTGTGTAAGCAAGGGAGATGCCGAATGGTTTCTCCAATAGTTGGGATTTCAAGGCAAATTGCACAAGCTTCTTCACTGGAGTCGGTCTGAGAAACACAGAAAACCGAGCAGCATGAGTTAGCAAAATAATTCTGCAGAGCTGACTCATCAGTGACCCACCGCAAACAAAAGTACTACCTGATCCATTCATTGACAGGGAGACCAAGACACACACACCCCTACACCTACCTGTACTGCAGACTGCGGCAGACAATTAATCTGATTGGCAGATGCACCGGCATGTTGGTGATTATTATCATCAAGGGCCAACAACATTTCATAATCATTTCTGCAAAAAAATGAAAAGAGACATGAAATATATTTATAAGAAACAGAATTTAATAAATAAATAAACCTCCAGGATTCATTAAACATTAATCAAAGAGAGTTAGCGGGAAATAGATTAATTAACAAAGAGAACAAAATCTTACTCATTGAAATCACGCTGAACTTGAAAGATGTGATTGACCATACTCATATCACTAAGGTCCCCGACTGCAGCCTCTAATGCTTCCAATATATCGAGTCTCTGCATGAGAAAGCAAGAGATCAGGTATTCATTTTAAAATAGCCCCCTACATACTGACAACATAATCAACATTCGCATTGACACTCTTGGTATGAGAGAGCAAAAAAGGTGTTCTCTTTATTTTCAGGTAATTACATAAGAAATCCCAGAGTTTGACGTTGACTTTGAATTAAGCCCTGAAAATTGTATTGACCAACTTATAGCTTCAAAAATATTACAGTCTAAATCCTAAATGAGTCAGAGTTCACTGAAAGTAGCAAAGACAGGCATGAGCCACTTAAAACCTTGTGAGTGCCAAAAAATCCTTCCACGTGAGCACTCCACACATGAAAAAAACACTAACAAATACAATTGGAGGGAGACAGTGCTTGTTTGTTTATCCAAATTCCTAAATGTGGTTCATGTAACTTTTAGCTAATGAAAGCTTATTGAGTATCAGATTGCAATGACTTTAAAACTACAGGATGGACGTTGATACAATTAGAAATTGAAATTAAGGCCAAACTTTAGGGGGTTTTCTATAATTAAACCTTTTTTCCTTGATAAAAAAGTCAAACTGCATCTTAACATTAAATTGTAATGCGTAAAACTTCTAATATAATTATTGCTTAAAAACAAAATCGGAAGTTCCAAAATGAAAAATAACAATGAAAGGCAAATATGACAAAATCAAGTTATCATCTCTCATCCACAACTTGGGTAGTAATGATTCCTCCATAACCATAGACATCCTCAAAATGATAGGAAAGCTGTGTATTTAATGCTGCCTTGACATATAGATCACCAGAAAGCCTCAATTCATAAGCTTTAAATGCAAATGGGCGTGATACATGTCTCTCCTACTCAGAAAAATACCTTGCCCTTGCCCTAGTATTAAAGAGTTACTGTATAACCGTAATAGAGGAATTAAACAAACTTGTACTTCAAATTTGCTCAAGTGGGCCACATATGAGGCTCCCTTTTATGATTCCTTTTTCTAACAAAACATGAAGAACTTCCTTCTACATTTTTCTCATATAGCGTAACGCATCAAAAATAGTATTTTCAAAATGCTATTAAAAAATTAATGCCCGTGGTATTCATGAGTTGAATTTTCAAACCATAAACACATTCAAATTTCCTAATAGCCATACCATTAGATATTTAAGATAGCAATATAATATGATCTATATACCATCACATATGTATATTACATCTAGATCATCTGAGCTATCAAAATAACTTTTCAATTTATGTTCCATCCTCATATCACAGCGTAAAGAAACAGTGGAAAAAAGAAACAGAAGGGATAGAAGGACTAAGGGGAGAGAGAGATACCATGTCCAAATCCATGTCCATAGGAAACCGGAGATTCCTTCTATTTGATGATACTGTAGGAGGATGTCTGGAAAAGTGATTCCTCAACTGTGTTATTCTACTAGAGGTAGGAACTCGAGCCTGGGTTCGCATCAACTGTGCTAGTCGACTAGAAGTGGGAGCTCGAGCCTGCGCTCCTCTTCTAATTGATGGATTTTGAGAAGGCCGTGACCGGGGTTGTCTATATGAATGTGATACCAATGAGCCTCTCTAACAAACATGCAAATGAAATGAGCTGTTAGTGAAACCTAGTAGAACAGTCAAGCAAAGAATAAAATGCACCAAGTATACATAAAACAAATGCTAAGTATGCAGGCAAATAGAAGTCCATTTGCCAGGGATAAACTTCATTTTGGAAATTACATGTTAACATTAATTCATACATATTCTAGTAAAAAAGACAACATATCAGTCACTAGGCTGATATGATCCTGCTTTTGAGTGAAACTTTTTTTTTTTTTATGACGAGGTAGTTGGTGCTGACGCAAAATAAACATAGCATTCAATACAGCTGGACCTTTTAGGCATCCTTAACGTATCCACGTACTGAAAAGCAATCATTCCTTATGTAGGCCTTTATAATATATTGCACAATCTTTACCATCTACCTCTTAACAAAGTTGGAATTAGTAGAGCCCAAAACTTTGTTCGGACCTGCTACACCATTCTCGTAATTACAGGTAAATACACACAACTAATACCATCATGAACCTGGATGGGATAAACATGTGACTTCACCAATGTAGGATTGTGTGAAAGTCTCAATGCGATGTTTACTCACATGGAGGCTAAAAAGAAAAGCAAGTTGTGCAATCTCATGCATAGTAAAAATATAAAAATCAATCAAGCTTGGCTTGTACTCAAAACAAAATTAAACAAACCAATCTCAAACATTTAAAAACTTGGCTTTGCTCAGCTAAATGGCAGCTCTCAATATTATTTATGGATTTTTTAATATAGCAAAAATGATCACCACTACATGTTGGAGTACTGTCCATCCTAGCTTCATCAAAATATAGAGGCCTCCTGTTTGTTGACAGGCCAAGTCATGAATATGCATAATTTTACAACCAATGATAAATGAAGAAACCAGTTCATAATTTTCAATATGAAATTTCTTGATAAATATCCGATAGCAGCAATACAGTGACTAACATGATACTTAATGCACATTTCAAGGTATCAGTAAATCACCAAAAAAAAAAAAAAAAAAAGAGGCTCACTCACAGGATGAGATTCAATGTGACTTCCACCAGAAGCAGCATGGAGAACGTCCTCCTGGGGCAGTGCCCATGCTAAATTTTCATCAGTCTGCAAAAAGATGGAAAAACATGAAACTCTTGCAAGAAAGAAGCATTACTTATCAAAAACACAAAAAAGAAAAAGAAGCATCTGATTGGGAACCTACCCCACCACCTCCAACCACAGGCTCTTCATGATATAGTTGTTCTTGGAGTTCCCGAGCCAACATTTCATCTGCTTCTACTTGTCTTGCCCTAGAATCTGAGTCATCAATATTTATGCAGTCTAAACCACGGGAGATGGTTTGTCTCATTTCAGGTGATAACTCATCAACTTCAATAACAGGATCCAAACCGCCCCAATTTTGACGAGTCTGAAGTCTGGATGATCTTGAATTCTCTCCAGAAGAACCAAGAAACACAATATCTGAGTCATCAGAAACTGATGTTGAGCATTCACCAGGATTTCTTGAAGTCAATTTGTGTTTCTTTTGCCTTCTAGTAAGTGTATTTGCTGCATGATGTGGTCCAGCTACCTGGTCAACCTCAGAGTCAATCCTGGAAGCTGTTTGAGCTGCATCGGATTCTTTTGCAAAATCAAATTGAACCCTGCGATTTATTCTGCTACCAGCATCTCTTTGCTCTGCTCTGTTTTTATGTTGCTGACTAATAAAGCTTCCAACACCATCAATTCTCCCAGAATGAGGCACAGCTACATCAGACAAGGGATGATCAGTGAACCTTGAGCGACTCCGTGTGCTTCTCCAACCACCTAATCCTTCTGAGCAACCAAATGTATTTCTGATGGCATAACTACTTCCATCAGCATCTTCATTATTAATGACAGGCCTGCTCCAAAATCATAGCAGACTCAAAGGTCTCAAAATACGAACTTGAAACAGTTACATATCTAAGTTGATCCAACAAATGTTGGCAACAACAATAACGAAACACTGTCAAAACTTTTAACGGTGCCATATCTTCTAAACAGGGCTGAATTTTTAACAGTGTCAATCTCTTCAAAATCTTGTTCTATCATGTGATATTTAAAACTTCCAGATTTAAAAGGTCATGGTTTATACCAGATCTTCAACAAATGGTAGACCAAAGAAATTGAAAATCAGTAATTGCCCAACCATTGGCAAAATAAGAACGAAAGATATATCCAAAAAAGAACAAGCCAATTTCAACAAAGGCTTAGGAGGTAAACCCCTACATGTCCAACGCAAGTACACACTACTGATCATTAAAGTTCAGAGAGTGCTCATCATTCAAAATCACCTTTTAAAATATTTTAAAAAGTGCATAACTAATACAGGAGTTGTGATTGCTGACAGTAAATTCGTGAAGTCAAGAGGAGGAAGTATATGATGATTGGATATGCAAGTTAAACAAACGATCATTGAATAGTGAACAGCAATTGTCATGCTGATAAGCATGATCAAAACTATAATCTAAATTACCAGCATTGCAACAAACTACTAGCCATCATGTCAGAAAGAAAGCAAAAAAAAGTAAAATAAAACGGTAATCAATTTTACATTTATGCAAAAAATATATCAAGAAACTGATATTGGATCCAAGGCAATAAGTACTATGGCACAAGCAGAACAAAACTCCACAATGATGACACATTCAAAATAGATCTGAAAATATGATCTTTGGTAACAAAAATTACAGCAGAACTTGTGAACAAGAAAACAAGCGGCAAAGGATTATCAGAGACAGAAAGTATGAAAGCAGCAAAGAAACATACAAGTGTTATTGGAAAAAGGAAAATTGGTTCTGGCATAATATAATCTAATTTGAAACAGCAAAGAACAGAAAAGTCAGAGCCTGGAAGTTGGAAGTTAACTAAGATATATCAGAAAGACCTGATAACCTAAGCCTTATAAAATTGACGATGGTAAACAAAAATCATAAGAAGCAGACACCAAGTCATGGAGCACAGTTTATAGGAAGATCAGATAATCATCATTTAAGGAGCCAACCAAGGCAGACTGCAGTCATTTAAATCGGTCTCATCAAACACATTGTCCCCGAGATTCACAAGTGAAGCAGGATTAAGAGGAGTTACAGTGCTTACATGAAGGCAAAAGACTAATTTTAGAGGTGCAGGAGATGCTGAGGTGGATTGGCAGCCTTCTTGCAGGCGGAAGGTTAATGTGAAGTCTTTATTTTGTAATGAGGGGTGATTTGGAGTTCGAGTTCCTTGAAAGAATACTGGGCATGAAGGCATATGAGTAATTTCAGAGGAGCAGGAGATACAGAGATGGAATGGCGGCCTTCTAGCAGCCAGAACTTTAGTGCGAAGTCTTTATTTTGTTATGAGGGGTGATTCGTAGGTAGAGTCCTTGAAAGAATATTTTCCCATTCATGTCATCCATATAAGTTACTAATTATTTCCCCCTTTTTTGGTGGCACTAACTACATTGGGAAGTATTCTTCAAACAAGAGAGTACGTCTCACTGTTGGTGCTGGGTGTGTAAGTCTAGTGGAGAGACAGCGGACCATCTTTTTATAGTGTTCTTTACCTTGGGCAATCAGGCCAGTTGTATTCTCACGACTAGGTAAGGTAGTTGAGAAGTCTTCTAGAAATTAGGAAGACGAAGTGGTAAGTACGAGAATAGAAAGCTATCTCACCATGCCTCGAATGGATCCTTGTCAGCATGATGGTAATAATCATATACATCACTTGTATGACTTGTTTTCTTGAGATTGTTATCTGTTCTTATTCTATCATTTTTTTAGAGTGTTTTAATAATAATAAGTCCTTCTCAGTTTTTGGAGAAGTGGGAGAGGAAATTTTCACCTTCTTTAGGCTTATGTTGTTAACCAAGAGAAAGAGAGTAAGAGGACCCAATTCAGGTTCAAGGGGGAATAGACATCGCTTAGGAAGATGAAATTAGTCACACTGGTCAAATAGTAAGGCATGTAGCAAAAGCATATTTACACCTCTCCACTGACCATTTATTACTGCACTAATAGGAAGCCAACATACTGAAATAAAAGGGACAGAGCTGACGGTAAATTATGTCCTATCAGTTCTTTAACTTTATGTCCTTCTTTTAATACGAAAATTATTAATTAGCACATGGAAAGATAGTCAGTAAGAAAAGAAAAGACGATACGGAAACATTAGAGCCACAGTTGCCAGTATCAACTGAGAGAACAGGTTCTCAGCATCAAAAATTAGCAAGAAGCAACAGGCATTAGGATCTAGCAGCGTAGACTAACAAAAGAAGAAAAGGATTAAGAGTGAATCTGTAAAGTTCACAGCAAAATACACTTCAATAAATATAAATAATTTCCAGTTTCCAAGAAAAATACATAGGCTTATGAGATAAACACCGATTCTCCTGCCGAAAAAATCAGAAAGATTAGAAAAAAGAAATTTATATCAACAGAAGTATAGCTTGAGATTTCAGGATACGTATAGAATTCCTAGGAAGTATTACGTGTCATCTAAAGCTTATGAGATTATGGATGTGATGCTAAAAAAAAACAATTATTTCTAAATCAACAAGAATAGATACTTAAAAACGAGCATTTTAAACTGTAAACAAATTACCTGCCAGTTGTATGAATAATTTTATCACCTTGCTCCTTTGATGTAGAAGGATGAATTACAACACCTTTTCCTTTCACTCTATCACCATTATAGTCTTCAGAAACTATGTCATTAATATTTATCAGACAAGGAGTACTTTTGGAAACCACAGCCCCCAAAGGATTCTGTTTGGCAATGGAACTAGTACTCTGCCCCTCAGCTAATTGTTTTGCCCTTGTTGCTATATTATGTGGGGAGATACACCCATTGCGAACCAACCTTTTTTGCCCACTGACTCTTGGCAGGGTAAGAGACTGAACAGGCTTGGACATTTGTTTTTCAGTCTTATGCTGAGAATCATTAGACATATTAGCCCCTTTGCCAAGAGCCACAGCCAATTCAGGACCTTTAGATACATTGTCCTCTAATTTTTCCTTTCCCTTATAGGCATTGCTGGATGCCTTTGAAGAAGAACCATCAACGGTCAGTATTTGTTCTTTTCTTTTATCTTCAATCAAAAAACCTTTAAATGCATCATGTGGAAATATGGTTTTGGGCTTTTGCCTGTGACCATTCTGTTCAGTTAAATCTGAAAAAGCAGTGCCTTCTTCACAACCAGATGATATAGTGGGAAATTTAGGGCATATTCCTTTCCCTTTATCCATGTTTTCTGTTCCAATAGAATGCCTGATCTTATGAATGGAGCTTTTGTCTTTTACTGGTCTTCTAAATAAGTGAGCATTCCGGGAAGCATCGTTGTTCTCTGAAGGGGAAAGTACAAGGGAGTTGCCACAACCCTTAGGTTCATCATTGCTGAGATTCTTGCGAGAACGAATAATCAATCTTCTGTTCTGGCCATTATCATTGACCAGCCTACCCCGGCCCCTCAGCCCATTCATACATTTGCCATCCACAATATCAGGATTCCTCAAAGAAGCAGTTAATGACGAATTGCATTCTCTTCCAACACATTCCTTACCAATACTATGACGGGCAGCTAACCTATCAGGCGTGTCAGGAACATCGACTACCTCATCGATGTTCATTTCCTCCATATTCTGCGTGAATAAAAAAAAAATTCAAGAAATCAAATCCAGTTAATAAATTCAGCAGCCGCTACATCTAACAAGCAAATTCTATACATAACATAGATTTCGTAAAAGAACTATAAACAACAAACCAAAAAAAAAAAAATGTTTCACTTAGCAACACTCAAATGTAGAATCATATATATATATATATATATATATATATATATATATATATATATATATATAACACTCAGGGAGTCAGTTGTAGAATCTTAAATATCAATTACTTGTATAAGAAAAATATAAGTCCCAATTACGGTATAATTGGCCACTGTATCTAGCGGAAGCAACATGCTGCATATAAGTGTTGCAAATGACCTGCACCAACGAATTTCAACCGTTGCCATTCAAAGAAACCAACACAAGCACATAGACGTTTGTGAGCATACTGATATCAAAGGTATGTTAGCATCCTGACATTGATATGTAGAAAGAGCAGGGCTCAGACGAAAGGGACTTAATAACTTCAGAAGTACAGAACATCCAAACTTAACTAAAAAAATTTATAATTAAATATTCAGATGAATTGGTTCAAAAGAAATTTAAATTTGAGAGGTATTTTCTGTGTTGTATACATGCATACAAACATATAAAGGAAACAAAGAAGAGGGAACTTTTTTGCATAGAAGATAGTAATCTTGCAAAACCTCTACTTGAATCTTTAGAGTGAAAATAGCCTCACAACAGCTACGCAAAAATTGAGAAGCATTACACCACCCACTCAAATAGGTTTAAATTCAATGATTTGTTCTTTTCTTTTATCACTTTGTTTATTATCATTAAAAGTATAAGTACTATTCTACTTTTCAAGAAAATGTAGCAGCAATATGATATGGATCATGTTTGAAAACGCTATAAGAACAAGAAGTGAAAATCAACAGCTTTTTAATAGATTGACTCAACAGGTTTTCAAAGAATGTAAAGAGTAAGCTTCAAATAAAATACGAACTTCATAACAGGGATCTGATTGAAAACAATATTAAAGAAATAAGAACTATATAAAAGAGGTATAAGGGAAACATGAAATGCAAGGATAAATTGCGGAGGAGTGCTAGGCTTACAAACAAATTTTATAGAAAAACTTTTACAAACTGATTAGGTTTCAAAATTTGAATTTATCTTATATTCAATCATGTTGTGCCACATTAGTTTGTAAAAGTTTTTCTGTAAAATTTGTTTGTAAGCCTAGCATTCCTCTAAATTGCGTGTAAAGCGTAAAAAGCGTACAAATCCCTGGGAAAGAAAGATTGTAACAGTGATATTACTGCTAGAAAAAATAAAAAAGTGAACGCATAAAAGGCTAAGTCAAGATAGAGCCATTAACTGTAAACATCTTCATAAAATAAAACAAAAATACTCACAAAATAAAATAAGCATGAAAATAATAATAGTGGCTGGTTTAAAAGACTGCTACATGAACCTATCTATTCCAAAATGGGCTTAAAATTAGGCAAGCTTGATTGCCTTTGGACATTTTCACCAATCATCAAACACAGCAAATTTGGAATAAGCTTTAACAAAAACATATTCACTTCAAGCGTTTTTTTTTTTTTTTTTCATTAAAAAAAAAAAAAAGAAGAAGCCTTTTTAAAAAAATGCAACCCATCATAGAATGCTCAGTTACTACATCAAATTAAACTCACAGAATATGTTTACTACATCGAATGATTGGCAGACAACCAAAAAAAAAATTAGAATTTCTAACCAAAACTAATGAGAAACCAAAGTAGGTTCAATCTCCATCAAATAATAACTATAACTAATCCCATAACGATTCTGATTGAAATTCAAATAAAAATGGATTAATTCACTATAAATTGATCCCAAATTCTGGAGTAAATTACAAATAGAGCAACAAGACAACATACTCAATTCAAAACGAAAAAGGAAAAAATATTTATATTTATAAGTTTGGAAACTAAGAGATTTAAAACCCAATGAATTCAAAAATAAAAAAAAATCAAAATGAATACCTGATCTTGTCGGAGGTTCAAATCCAGAAGAGAAAGACGCACCGAAGTTGAATTCAGGTATGAGCTTTTGTATCCTACTATCGCTCCGTTCCTTGAGCCCATGGTTTTGTCTCGATCCAGGTTATCAATGGGTCGGGTCTAGTTGGGTTAGGTTAGCTTGAGCTTGAGCATTATTTCTTTTCTAATTGAAATGGAAGAGAAAAAGCTGAGGCCCAAACCTTACCCTCTCGGCCTCTGCAATATTAGCCCAAACCTAACCAACCCAGCCTGTTTATTTTCTCCGACCCAGAGAATAACAACCAAAAATAAATAAAAATAAAAAGAGAGGATTAACATGTGATTTTAACATCTATTTAAGGATATATCTCAGCTAATAGGGTTAACATGTAATTCTCACATGTATTTCTTAAAAAAGTATTTGTGAAAATCATTTGTTCTAAGGACATATGTTAATTTAATTAATTGGGTTGAAAGACTTTCTTTCAACACAGTTTGAAAGAAAACTCATGCATTGTAAGAATTAAATGCATTTTGAACAGACGTCAGTTTAATAGATTGGGTGGTTTGATGAATTTCACATAGTTTGAAGAAAAACTTTGTCTAACCTAATTTGTGTTGAATGATTTAAGATAATTTAGTGTAAGAAAATATACAAAAGCCTTATAGGTGGTTGCACCCATTTGCAATGAGCTCCCTACAGTCTAAAAAGGGCTCTGTGGTATGCACAAATAATTCTCCACCCAAAATTTTGTTTGTGATTTTAACAGAAACCGTCAATATGCCAATCACAACCAATAGTAATATAATACATGTCCTGTTTGACAGAAAATAAAAGAAAGACATATAAAATATAAATATAGATACATAAAAAAATGACCAAATGTTATGGAAATGGTCTAACCATCTCTAGATTGGCTAAAATGGGTGGTTGAACCACTCATAAAGTCATGGGAGTGGTTCAGCCACCTCGGTTGGCTGAATTTGGGGGTGGCTGAATCTAAGGATGATTTAGCCACCCCTTTTGGCCAATCTAGGGTGGTCTAACCACCCTTATAAAGTTTGGCAATTCTCTTTTTCTTTTTTTCTTTTTTTTTTTCCTTTTTTTATCAAATGAGTCACATTACCTGCATTACTGATTCAACCACCCTCATTTGATAAATGGGGTTTAGTTTCCCCCAAGAGTTTTGGGAGTGGTTCAACCACCCCTAAAAGCTTTGAGAGTGGTTCAGCCACCCCCAATGGCCAAAATAGGGGTGGCCATAAATCTTCTTTTATTTATTTATTTTATTTTTATTTTAGGGTTTAGTTTTTTTAATTTTAATTATTTTTTTATGACACGTGGCATTTTTATGTGATGATACGTGTAACGGAACCTAACAGAGGTATTAAGTTGGTCTTTTATCGTAAGTCATGTACCATTTATGATAGAATTTGAACCCCAAGTAAGAAAAAATAAAAATGTACAAACCCAAATATTAATAAAGTATTTAACTTTTTTTTTTTTCAGACAAAAGTACTATAATAAATTCAAAAAAATAATAATAATTTTTTTTTCTTTAAGAAAAATTAACGATTTTTATTTTTAATTTTCACACCCTAAATTTTTACTTGTATTTTATTATGGGTATTTTCTTTATTAGGGGGGCATTGTCAACTTTTTGTAGTTTGGGGGTGGACATCAATTGAAAGTTTGAGATAGACACTGCTAATTGGATAATAGTTTGAAGGGGGTATGTAGACTTTTTTTTTCTTCTTTTTTTTCTTTTTTATGTAAATAAAAAAATTAAATTAAATTATAAAAAATAAAATAAAAATAAAAAGAGGAGGAAAGAAGATTTATAATGGTTGATTGGCAAGATAATCTAACTGGGAAGACAAGGAATGGTAATGCTTCTAAACATGAAGTTGAAGTTAGCTCATGCGCGTCGCTATCAGCACTTCAATGAATTTATCGGACTTCCCACCATGGAATGAGACTCGAATAAGAGGATCCTATATTCCAGCATATAGAAAAGGTTTTAATTGATAATTGATTCGATGACCACCAAGGTTCTTTCATTATAACCTTCTCAAGGCCAAGGGATAATAATTCTTTTATACCCCATTAGAACTACTTTGGCTTCTTCTAGGGTCCTCTAGGGAGTTTTTATGTCTCTCCACGGAGGATATTCCCTTGGGAGTCCTTACAAATACTTTAGCTTTTAAAAAAAAAAAAAAAAATGTCCTTTGTATGAGTCCAAGTACTTTAAATTTGTTTTGAACCGCATAAATGCGAAGGATCCTCCACAAATAAGCACCATCTTAAATGGTTAATATCCCACTTGACGTATGAGTAGTGCCAACTTGCACCTCTTTTTCACTTTTCCGGCTAGGGCCAGCTTGCGCAATTGGAAAAGTGCACTACCAATTTTTTTGTTTCCATAAAATGAAGAATCCGATCAACTTTGAAGCAATTCAATAGAAAATTCACCCTTTGGGTCCGGGGAGGTATAAAAGGAAAAAGAGCAAAAAGACAGAAACCAGAAAGCTCCTCAACTTATCCCCAAAAAAGGGAGAGCATAACCTTACTTCTCTAGATACCCTAAAATAGCCGTAATAAGGCATCCCATTGGATGTACTGGTTATGCCATCAAGAACAAATATGTCCTCTCCACTACTCATCAGTCACACATCCCCTTGAAGCCGATTGCACATTCTTGATGTACTGGAAACAAAAAAGATGGAATTTCTTTACTAGATTCATCAAAGTAATAGATGCAAAACATGGAGGTCAAGGCAGACACCCACATACCTTGAAAAGAACTCCTCTGTTAGCCTTATATGCAGGCGGAGTCCATTTCTTTCTTCGCAGCTCCATCTCCTCATCTGTTATTTGAACATCTATTCTCCTCTTCTCAACATCGACGGTGATGACGTCTCCATTTTCAATCAAACCAATTGGACCCCCTTCCTGAAAAGAAATTCACAACACATTATGTTGGTCATACAATTTCTGTTTGTGAAGAAAAATTTTGTGGGGTTTTTTTTTTCCCTTAAAAAGATGGAAACAAAAAGGTAGTACACCTGTGCTTCAGGGCATATGTGGCCAACAACAAACCCATGCGAGCCTCCAGAGAACCTACCATCAGTCAGCAAAGCAACTTCCTGCAGCATTCAAAAGCAATATCCAAACAAAACATCATTCTTAGAAACTAAAATTTGCTGTTAACTGGGTTCATGCATTTGGCTTGGAAAGAACATATTGGCAGATGAAAAAGATAAAGTAAAAGTCACATCTTAAAGTAATAAATTTATAAGTTTTGAAGAGGATTCATGACCTTAAAGTAACACTAGAATTTGAACACAATGAAGAAGCATTTATCAAGTTGCCTCACAATCCGGAAAACTACAGGATAATGATTTGACTCAACTAATTACTAGAACAGACCTCTGATCATAAACCAAAACAGGGATCTAATAAAAGCATACCTTCCCAAGACCTGCTCCCATTATTGCACTTGTTGGTGTTAACATTTCGGGCATGCCCGGGCCCCCCTTAGGCCCTTCTCCTCTAATAATGATTACCTTTCCCTGGAACATGACAGACATAAACAATAAATCAGATATCCCACACAGCATCTGAGTCCCATGGTAACATCTTGCACTGCACCTATGCAAAAACAGAATATACCACTATCAAGTCCATGAGAATGCTGCTTACAATTGGATGTAATGGAGAGTTGCCAATAAGTAAACTTTAGGATAAATTAATAGTATCAAGGGAAAAAGCATCGCACAGTAGGGCTGAGCGTCGGTCGGTAATGTCGGTTTCGGTAGAAAATTTTTATTTTCGCCTTTCGAACCGACAATGTCGGTAAAGTCGGTTATTTCACCGACTTATTCCGTCAAATTTTATTTTATTTCGCATTTCGAACCAAATGCGGTCGGTAAAGTCGGTGTCGGTCGGAAGTCGGTAAAGTCGGTGTCGGTTAAGTCGGTATGTGGAAAAGTGGCAAATTTGTCGGTAAAGTCGGTCGAAAGTCGGTCGGTAAAGTCGGTTCGGTTAAAAAACCTCTTTCGCCTACCGAACCGAAAAATTCGGAATAAAAAAAATCATGCCGCCTATTGTCCGCCATTTAGTCGGTAACGGTCGGTGTCGGTCGAAATCGGTCGAAAGTCGGTTAATCGGTAATTTGCTCAGCCCTATCGCACAGTGCAATTTAAATCATTATCAAAATGTGCAAAATACAGATGAGCAATACCTAGGGTTAAATAAATGCAGAGAATTTGAAATTTGTTAATGCAAGAAGCAAAAATTTAAATGTGGAAGTTCCTTAAATAAGACCACCGAAACTACAGATTTTATGAGTTTTGGCAGAAAATTGATATTGTTCTGGTCTGCATGAAATGTACAAGCAGCAATTAAGACACATGACTTTTAGAGAAGAAGCCTGAAAGGTAAAATTGTCAGCCCCCAAAACAGAGTTGGAAAAGTTCCTTCTATTACAAAATCCATCTTCTTTAATTGGGAGAATAAAATAACACGAGATAAAATGAGTATATGTATTATGTACATTTAGAAAGAAGACCATATAGGAGACACAATATTTTAAGTTTCAGGCCTCCTTGTAGAAAAATGAATTATAAAACTCAATTATCAAAAATGATTAAATGAAGCATAATTAGTCCTTTGGGTCTAAAATCAGATAATTTGAGAATATATTGAACAGTTATCACTTTAATAGATTTCCTTATGCAAAAAATGGGCCAAAATTTACGCAACCAAAATAACTCTGAAATGCAAGAGCTTCTTTTTTGGGCAACAGTCCTTTCTGCTTCTCATGAACTACATATACACGAACAAGAAAGCATAGGCATAGCAAAGACCCAGTCATTCATCCAAAACTCAGTATTTACTCAAGCAACTTTGGGTTCTTAACTGAATAACTGCTTACCAGTTAGTGACATGACACCAAAAACTGCTGCAGCTAAAGAACCGATTACACAACAGTGCCAAATAGAACACATACCTTAAAACTCAGAGGATCCTCTGAGATGGCTGCAAGCATAGATTCCTCTCCTTCAAAAACAAGTGCATGACCTGGAAAACATTTTTGTAATAAATATTTTAGGAGTAGAGTGGACTGAACTACAAAATAGAACATATAGCTTCAAGAATAATGGTGCAAAAGAACATAAAATAGCACCAGAGAAATATAGCCCCTCTTTTCCGGTGATCTTTGCTACAGAACCATTTGGTGCAAGATTTCCATATAATATTTGGATGTGGCCTGTTTCCTTTATGGGCTTTTCCAAAGGTCTTATTATGTCCTGAATGAGAAAAGGCAACAAAGAATTGCATTGTTTGTCTTCAAATACATATCGTTAATCAAAAGTAAAAACAAAAGAAACATTGGAATCAGTAAATCTCAAAATTAGAAATATAAAAGCCATCAAACCTGTCCTTTGGCTAAGGGAGGGAAAATTGCTGCATTTTCAGCCAGTGTCTTCCCAGTAACTAGAGAGGAAATACTTTTAGGTTAATAATAAGGAAACTATAACAAAGTACATTTTCTGATGAATGCAACAATACAATCTGTGTACCAGTCATACAATCCCCATCTAAAAAGCCATGCTCCAAAAGGTAGCGAATGACTGCAGGTGTTCCTCCAATCTATCAAAACAATCATTCATTGGCTCATTATGAAAAAATGGGAATAAGAATAAATAAATAAAGTAAACCATATAAAAAAATGTTAATCTCCAGCAAAGGTTTTTCCTAGTAGTAGTGAATTTAAAGCACAAGATGATATTTATTAAAAAAAAATCAGACCTTGTGCACATCCTCCATGACATACTTGCCACTAGGCTTAAGATCTGCAAGAAATGGAACCTCATCGCTGACCTTCTGAAAATCATCCAGAGTTAAATCCAGACCAACAGACCTGACAAGAATATTGGCATGAGCTACTTCCACATAATGCTATAAATGGTAAGCTTGGAAAATCTGGTACCAAAGAATCTCCTCACCTTGCAATAGCAATCAAATGTAACACGGCATTTGTCGAGCCGCCTAGTGCCATGACGATAACCATTGCATTACGTAGGGATTTATGAGTGATAATATCCCGTGGTTTCAAGTCCATTTTTAGTAATTCCAAAAGATATTTTCCTGCTAAACGGCATTCATCCAACTTCAATGGATCTTCAGCAGGTGTCGAAGAGCTTTCAGGGGAAAACAACAAATAAGAGGATAAGAACAACATTGCTAGCTGCTGCCAATCAAGTGATCAGGGGGAGGAAAATTTCTACCTGTACGGAAGAGACATTCCCATAGCTTCAATAGCAGAAGCCATTGTATTGGCCGTATACATCCCACCACAAGCCCCTGCCCCAGGACATGAATTTCGGACTACAATCTTTCTCTGTTCATCACTAATGGATCCACTTACAAATTCTCCATAACACTACATTAAAAAGACAAAAGAAGGAGTTGGCAATATTAGGACAAGAAAAAAATGAGTTACAGCTTTTACATGTAAGAGTTTATTCTTGTCGTTAAGAAGCAATAACTATACATATTCGCAAAATCAAATAGAAAATATGGATATAGACATTTGACAAATTAACTAAATACAACATCAATATTTGATCAACATATGCAAATAATGCAAAAGCCTACTTAAGCAAGATCCATAGTTATTAAGTAGCAGCTTTTCAAATAGGCCGAACATTTGGTAATGTAGCAGAATAAGACATACAATATAGATGCGCCTTTTTAAGCACAGCTACATGTGAATCACACATATACACCCAATCAGCCATAGCTACTTGAGTTATGGTCCCTCCCTTACCAAGCCAATAACAATTGTTGATTTGTATTTCCCCCAAGATTATTATACCTACTATAAGTCATGACAAAAACATGATTCCAACATAAATTCACATTACCAATATCAAGCATTTACACCCCATAGCATAACATATGGTGTGTAAATGCGACAGCAAGCAGTTTCCGAAAGACTTATTATATGTACGTTTTATTTATTTGGGTTAAATACAAATTTGGTCCCTAGGGTTTACCACTTTATCAAAAAGCTCCTTAGGTTTTCAAAAGTGTCAAATTTTATCCACATGTTCTTCACCTCCATCAAAATGGTCCTTCCATCAATCTTCCACCTAAAAAATCAACGGAATTTTTGCCATGTGTGCAAAAAACCATATAAGACTTGTAAATCATTGCCACGTGTACCACATCAATATCTTCTTTAACATAAACAATTTTATTTAAAAAGAAAAAAAAAAGGCTGTGGCGGAAAATCCGTCACTGGTGGTGGTCGGGTTCCCCGGCGACCCACCCCCACCTTCGCGGAGGTGGTTCACAGGGGACCCCCACCCATAGAGGTGGTCGTACGGGTGTGAGAGTCCCTCACGACTCGCCTTCTCCTGTGTTGGGTGGATTGCAATAGACCCCCCCCCCCCCCCCTTCCCCCCCAAAAAAAAACCTCATTTCACCCCAAGGAGGTGGTCGGAAGGGACCCCCACACCATGCAGCACAAGAGATATCAGGTCGTGGGGAACTCTCCAAACCCCACGACCACCTTTGCGGAGTGAGGGTCCCCCACAAACCACCTCCGCGAGGGTGGGGGTTGGTCACCGGGGAGCCCCACCACCACTGACAAGGAGGATTTTTCCCCACCGCCACCTCCTTCCACGCTTTCACTTTTTTTATAAAGGATATGCTGAAGTGGCAATAATGTACGCGTGGCAATGATTTACAAGCCTTACATGGCTTTTTGTACACGTGGGAAAATTTCGCTAGTTTATTTGACAACAGATTGATGGAAAGACCATTTTGATAAAGGTGAAAAGCATGTGGATCAAATTTGTCACTTTTGAAAACTTAAAAGAGCTTTTTGATAAGTGGTAAACCAAACCAGAAGGACCAAATTTCTATATAACCCTATTTATTTTTTTAAAAAAAAATTCGAGGCTAAGTTTCCATTGAGCTCATCATTCAAAATTTGTATCTAACCCTATTTTCCGCGTATATTTCTTCCTATTATATTAATCTGCCCCGAATACTAGCAATCCTAATGTATTAGCTTTAAATTTTAAACAAGTTCTTACAATACAATTCAGAACTAGTGTTAAGGGCTCGATGTCTTTTCTTATAAGTAATCCCTTTGTCTCAAAAAAAGATGGAGTAGGTTCCCTTTTTGGGCTACCCAAAAATATGTGGCGTTTCCAAGACCATTTAACTTCTCATATTACCATTACATTTAAATACACCTTTTTTTTTTTTCAATTTGGATCCCCTTTTTTGAATTAGAATTGACCTTTTGGCCTACCTAAGGACATTTTAGGAATATTCTTATGTTAATTTTGTTTCATTAAAATGTGTGCCATTTGTAGTCACTCCATCTATTCTGGGATCAGAGAGACCTTAAGTATATACGATTCCTGTATATGCAAAAGGGTTACCTAACAAATACTTGTAAAATTCAGCTGGTCCATAATCTAAAGAAGAACAAAACTGGATGTATCCAAAAGCAAGCATTGCAGATATCTATCAGGCTAAAGGAACAATTTCAAATTCTTTATTGGATCTGTTAGAGATGCTCAAGGCTTCACAAAAGACAGAAAAAGAACAGTAAAAACAACTAGAGTTAATATTAGACATTATTGTAACCATATATAACTTTAAGCCAGAAGTAATCAGCCTCAGGAAATTAGTGCACCTACCTGAAAGGCAGAAACTATATCATAAGTATGGCCTTCAAAATGACCAGGCTGCAAAAAAAACAATTAAGATTAGCAACTTCAAAAAAAATTCTTTCTAACCAGCTACAATTTGAACAAGTCCTGTTGAATTTTTTATTTTTTATTTTTGGTTATTTTATTAGTATAATACCCATCAAATTTCAAAGACATTTGATGCTTCTAGTTGATCCAACAGATGGATACTTCATTCTCTCTACATCATAGACACACATGCTTATTTAGTTATTACCAGCTTATCTAAGAGTCTCTTAAGTCCATAAGTACAAGAATTGAAAATTGATAGCAACTTTGGAAGAGCTTCACAAGTAAATTTTCTGTAAGATTTAAATTTCACTTAAAAAAAGGAAGTCTTCAAAGAGTATAGTTTGAACTAGATGGTGAACATCAAACAGTTGCAACCAGATTAGGAACCATAAATCTATTAGGAGGGTCCATAAAAGGTTGGGTAACCCCCCTGTTGGAACAGACCTTTTGTAGTCATCACCAGACTTCATCTGCACCCTAAGGTACTTAGTCTGCCAATCCTGGATGATTCAAAGTGCAGTAAAACTTGCCTTTTTTAATATATATATATATATATCAATTGGATCTCACTGATTGTTGTGATTTATTCATTAAACTACGTCAAAAGCTAAAGAAAACAAGCAATATTGGTATGTAACGAAGAAAACGTACATGGAAAATTCTTAATTTTTATATAGTATATGATTTACTGGATGCAAGTCTAATCACATAACTACATATGAGAAAGATCCTTTAATATTAACTGCACTGTTTTTGAACCATGTAGAGCCCATAGCTCCAAAAACAAAGGTGATATGAAAATTCCAAATAACCAAAATATAATCCAGCATTATCTAGGTGGTCACCTGGTTCAAAACGATATGAACATTTCTAAGCTTATTTAACTCCAAACTGTTCACCTACTAAATTCCAGAAATTAACCAAAATCGAGTCACATGCATTACTTAATGTCGCCTAAAGTAAATAGTCCGTATTTTGCCACAAATTGTCATCTTAAGCATGATAAATATTAAGTTAGGGTGTTCTAAGTAGTACTTTTTTTTATATAAGTGTAAGGCGGAACCCAATTACACAAGAAGTATAAAAGAGAAAGACCTAACTAGAAGGAATGTTCTGAGTAATACTTAACAAAGTGGATTGAGAAAGCACTGACACTGATTCTGGATTCCCTTTTTTCTTATCCAAGTACTTATTCAAGGAACATTACATGAGAAGAATACGGATGTTTTCTAGGTAAATTATTAAATATTATGGACGGGACAACTAATTCTTAAAAACAAATCTCATTAAGTAGTCAAAGTAAGATCCAAAACCTTGATGGTTCCACCATAAACCATAATACTTGGTCGATTAAGCCGGCCCATTGCCATAATTGTACCCGGCATCTGCAAAAATTATTAGGATAAGACTATTGATAATTGTACAATTGCACAAGAAAACAGCTAATCCACCACTTACCTAAGTCTAAAACTATCAATAATCCTCAAAAGCAACATAGAACAGTGTTTAAGCTATTATTGACTAACTATAGCAGCAGTAGTAGTAGTATTAGTAGTATAGTAGTTGTTCATGGACAATAGCTTAATAAGTATTGGTGCTCTCAGCATAAACCATAAACAGATATTTACCAATGGATAGATCACAAAGAAAGAATCCCTCCAAGATACAAAGATAAGCTCTGGGAATCACAAGTGAAACAAAAAAAAATTAAAAACAAAATACCAGGCTTTTTTTACTCAGATGATAAACAAATGTAGTTGTGCATACAAGAGGAAAGAGGGGGATCGTCAATTAAACAGCTAAATGTAAACGTTATGACAAACGCAACAACTCCTTATATCAGTTTTTAGCAGTCAACAATAGAAAGCTCCCACAATAGTCAAGCTGATGGATGGCTTCATTTAAGGAAACAAACATGCAGAGGCATTGAACAATAAGAAGTCCTTTTAGTAGTTTACTTTCCTCGGCTAGCCACCCAAAACGCAAGCATGGTAGGATACAAAATTTCTCAAAGTGCCTTCCATGCAATGGAAATTGACCAAATACAAGTTGAGATAAATTTATAAGTTGATATTAAACTATGAATCCCTAAATCATTCTAGCTTCAAATAATCAAAACATTACCAGATTGAGAGGTAAAGAAAAAATCACAGACTAGGGGCATATGGTTTCCACAAGGACCTAACTTTTTTCTACATGGTACATTAATATCAACTATAAAAAAACAAACATTATGCAGCTCAACATGTCAGCAAGCAAACAAAACATCGAAAAGCAAATAATTACAGGCTGAATCATCCTCCTTTTCTTTTTCCTTTTTTAATGGTTGTTGAATCATCCTCCCAGTGAAAAAGAAAATGAGAAAAGAAAACCAATGTCACAAACATATAGAAAAGGAAAGGTGAGAAATGAAACACACACACACACACACACATATGTATATATTTATATCATAACTAAAAAATCCAGAAGATAAAACCAACAAAACCAATCGTAATCATCAATACCCATCAAAGAAAATTCAAACACCGCAAAAATGCGTTAACCAGACACCATCCCAATAAAAGAGAGACGACTGACTCACATTCTTGTCACAGCCAGGAATAGATATATTTCCATCGTACCACTGGGCACTCATCACAGTCTCAATGCTATCAGCAATGAGGTCCCTTGACTGGAGGCTATAGCACATGCCTCTGGTGCCCATAGAAATGGCGTCACTGACCCCGATGGTGTTGAACCTGAAGCCCACCATGCCGGCCTCTCGGACCCCTTCCTTGACGGCCTCGGAGAGCCCGAGGAGGTGCATGTTGCAAGTGTTGCCCTCGTACCAGACGGAGGAAATGCCGATCTGGGGCTTCGACAGGTCGTCCTCGGAGAGCCCCACGCCGAGGAGGATCGCCTGGGACCCGCCCTGAGACTTGGGCTCGGTCACTTGGGAACTGTAATTGTTGAGCTTGTGGGTCTCGGTGCTGGTGGGGGCTGCGGGTGAGGACTCCACAGTGACAGCCGGGGAGGCGAGGGAGGCCCGGAGAGATAAGCTGGTGCGAGGTCTACCACTTGGGTGGTGGGTTCCATACCGGGTGGGGATTAGGGCGGAGCGTGGGGTTGGGGTTACGATCGTAGCTTGCATGGTGGCGCGTGGTCAGTGGTTTAGGTAGTGGACGGGGGCTTTTTTACGAAGAGACCTGGGGGGGTTTTAGTTTTGCTGAGGTTTTTGGCTCTTCCCGGAGAAAGTGGAAGGCAGGAAAGAGGCACTGAAATGACACGCGCTCTGCACGTGAGGGGCACTAGTGTAGACTGTAGTGTTTTGGGTTTGTTTCGACCGTTATATTTTTTTACTTTTTTTTTAAATTAGCGATTTTTTGGTACATACACGTTTTTTAACCCAAAATCAAATAAATTTATTGGTTTCAAAAACTACCACGAATGATACCCGCATGCAATTAATGTAGATGATACTTCCATATACACGGTTATTCGCGTCAACTCTTATTAGAACGTGACACATGACTCATATGTTTTATTAATATTATTTAAAAATTAAAATTTATTTATTTAAAAAAATAATAGAAAAAACAAAAAATCAATTATAAAGGAATGCTCAAGCATCCCGTGATCATTGAGAATTGTTAAACCACCACTCATTTTTGGCAAAAATTAATGATTAGATCACCTCCTCGTCTTTTTTTTTTCTTAGGCTATTTGGGAGTAGACAAATCACCTTATGGCCATAAGGGTTATTCGGCTACCTCAATTTAGTCATTTGGGACTTGAGAGTGGCTTAAACACCTCCAATGGCTTTGGGAGTGGTTTAGTTAGTGGTCGCTCTCTGGCCGGCCATGGAGGTGGCTCCTTTTTTTTTTTTTTTGGTTTTCTTTTCTAAGTTTTTTTATTTAAAAAATATATATATAATATTAATGAGTCCTATAAGAAACATGTCAATTGTTAATTAGTTTGATGTGGCAAATCGTTAAAATATTGGGCGGAAGTACTACATCTACATGCGTTTATTATATATATATATATAAGTACCATATGTAATAATTTTTTAAACCGAGGATCTGTTTAATGTTGGATTAAGCAACAGATACTTGAAATGGGTTTAACCCCTTTTTTAAATTTTATTTTCTTCTTCAATTTGCTATGTTACGAGCATTCTCATCCGCTCCTTAAATTTACTCTATATTTTAGCTAAAAATCATACTTTCTTATTTAGCTACCAACTTTTTCAAAGTATTTATATCTGCTTTCATTATTTAATTTAAATATTACTTTTAATGATTTATTTACTTTGTCTTTATTCTTTCTCCAATATTTATATATTTGAAAATTTGCATTTTTCAAACTGTAAATTTTTGAAAATCCCCCCCTCCCCCCCCCCCCCCCACCCCCTTTTTTTTTAACGATCATATTTTTAAAATTTATCTTTTTCTAATGGTCATATTTTTCAAAATTTGTACTACTCGTCATTATCAATTCATAAGTCATTCGTGTTGACGAATATATCGATTTTTTAAAAATATTTTTTAACTTTATATAATATATATGCTTGTAGTTAATATGTTGATGAATATATAAACAGTTCAAAATATGAAAAATTGTAGAAAATAATTAAATATATCAATATTAAACAAATAATTTAGTAATTTACTAACCATATTTATATTTTTTAAACGATAATTAAATAATGTTCATTTATTTAGTTGCTTATATATTTTTGGCATTCACGCCCATCGACATTTGAAACTTTCTTCTATTATCAAAAGAAGAGGGGAATGAAACCATAATGTCGAAAATGCGTGGATTTAATCGCAAATTTCCCTTATTTTTTATCGTACGGGTTTGGCAGCGTCCTGGCGTGCAGGGAATAATAAGCATAGCATAGCCGTCTCGTGACTTGTCGTTGGTAAGTTCCCTACAAACAAGTTGATGTGCGATCCATCTACATGACTACATCCTCCTATCAGTCCACATTCTAGAAGAACAATTCTTTAATCACCATCATAAGAAAATTCTCATGAGGTTCAAACATATAAATCAATTCAAATTTTTGCAATAAAGAATTAGTCATATAAATTTGATTAGTATTGGTTGAAATTTATTAATGTCTTAGTGAGAACGTCTCAAGATAGGACTTAATTGATTTTGAAGAAGTACATGCATCCATTTACATAAGAAAATTCTTCCTATCTTTCACATCTAGAAGAACAATTCTTTAATCACCATCATAAGAAAATTCTCATGAGGTTCAAATATATACATCAATTCAAATTTTCGCAATAAAAAATTAGTCATACAAGTTGATTAGTATTAGTTTTTTTTTTTTTTTTTTTTTTTGAAGAAAGAAGCAACTTTTCACTAGAAACTTCAAGGTTTGCTCTAGCACCAACAAATCACTAATACATGTAGAAGGTGTAGCACTCCAACTATCCGTAATAGAGTTCAGCACAGCAAATTTAGCAAGGCAATGGGCCACTTGGTTCCCTTTTCTCCTAACAAAAGTAAACTTCCAGTGTGCCAAAGAATTCAACCCCAACTTAATGTCCTCAATTACGTGTCCCAACCAGCTCGTGTCCACGTTCCCAGAATTGACAGCATCAACCACTCCCTTGGCATCACCTTCTAGATGCACTCTTATAAAACCCAACTCTCGGCAGAGCTGGATAGCAAGGAGAGCTGCTTTCGCTTCAGCTGCTGCTGGTGCTAGGCAACCCAGTTGATTAGTATTAGTTGAAATTTATTAAAGTCCTAGTGAGAACATGTCAGGATATGACTTAATTGATTTTGAAGGAGTGCATGTAGTTATCGCCATTTAAGCCCCTCCTAATTAACTCACTCCTGAGCAATTTTCAGCAGATTACGAGTAGGTGCTACCATAGTAACGTCCATTTAAAGTAACTACAATTAGTCACCCCTCCAACCATTTTTGAATAGAAAACAAATAATAATAATAATAATTTCTTTAAATTTTATTTTTTTAATAAATATAGAAAATATTTATAAAAAAAAATTATTTGTAATAGACTCTCTCGATGTTCTTAAATTAAGAAAATTAATCTAGGATATCACTTTTCCTTCCCATAATATATATATATAAATCATTTAAAATATGGCAATTGGCTTCTCTCTCTCAATTTAAGATTTTTATTTATTATTATTGGCATTCTCTAATTTGTCACAACTTTACATTTTTTGGTTTTGTTAATATATCTTAGTTTGATCGTGTTATTAATATCTATAATTGCATCTTGCTTGACGGATTCATCGGTAGGAATTTGCTTGGGTCCAGCTATGTCGGTTTTTGAATATTTTTCACCAACCATTCTCACCGGTTTCGGAAATTACCAAAGCATGTCCAATAATACTACCGAAGTAGTAGAATCAAACCAATCCCAGGTGATTTTTGTCATTTGGGATATATTGTAAATTTTTAAGGAGACATTAATACAATATTTAATTAAGGGAGTTACTTCAATATCAATCACAGTATGCCATGTGTCACTTGAACTTAAAATTTTTAAAAAAAAATCGAAAAATTAAATACAAAATATTTAAATAAAATAAATAAATAAATAATAATAAATAAATAAAAAGAAAGAAGGAGAGAAGTGCACCGGGAACTAAAAATATAAGGAAAAGGTTTCAAAATATTCGGACTCACATGAAAAAAGAAATTCGAGCAACCTGAAGTGTTTAGGGTTAGAATAATGCTAGAAGCCAAGAAGGAAGAGTCTTGTCTTTTTTATACATTTTTTATAATTAATATGGCTTTTAAAATTAATATTAAATCAAAATCTAATAATTATTTATCACAAATTTAATAGTAATTTACTTATAAAAAAAATTAATGATAATTTTAAAAATCACATCAATTTTAAAAAGATACAAAGAATACGTGACTGTGACAATCAAAATTTGAAGGACAAAATTTATGGGGTCCCACTAAATTTGAGAGTTTCCAACTTAGACCGATGAAGATCGTCGTAATCTGCGAGAATATTAGGGGTAAAGAACTTAAATTTTGAACTATTCGAAGGGATATTGCTCATGAAAAGTCATTTTAGAAGTCTAAACACCCCATCTCTCAGCCCTCCTCCTCTCTCCTTTTCTTTCTACTTCTCACTCCTACCCTCCCCATCCCTTTTTATTTTTTATTTTTTTATTTTTTTTTATCTTTATGTTTGTAGGTGTTTTCCAACTAGATCAGCAACTTCGGCCTCTTCGCTATACGTGCCGTTCATCTCTTCCCTGACTGCTGCTGCTACTTATTGCTTGTTTGTATTTTTTGTTTTGAATAATAGGTTTCTTTTCCCTAGATATACCCTCGTGAGTGAGAATAAATAATTAGGTGTGAAGGTTATTTCTCACGACTTTGATAATTAGGTGTGATGAGTTATTTCTCATGGTCGGTTTAAATAAATTTTGTTATAAAATTTGGCTATTCATGTCTTAGATCTCTCTCACGGCCAGTTTAAATAAATTTTGTTAGAAAATTTGGCTATCCATGTCTTAAATCTAGTATGCTCAGAGCAGATATGCTCTTTAACTGTATTTATACATGGGTTAGCAGAAGATTGAAGTTATAGATAATAACTGATTATAAGAATTTTTGTTTGTAGATATGACTTTATAACCTCATAGCATGTGGCTATGATTTTTGCATAACTTTATACTTTGTGCTGTAAGAATTTTATGCCAGTGATCTTTAATCAATGAAATCCTTAGATTTACTTTCAAAATAATAATAATAATAAGTCTAATCACCACCATAACGCGATAATTTTTTTTTTTTTTTTTTTTTTTGCTTTTTTAAAATATTTATTATTTAAATTTTAAATTTTTTTATTATAAGCGATACATCATACACTATAATTAATACTGATGTAGCACATTAATGAATTTTAACAAGGAAACCCTAGCCCCTTTCTAGTGCGATCCAAGAGAGAGGAAGGATAGTTTCTTCTATCCTTCCTCCCTTCCCCTTTTTGGTTGTTTTTGTTTTAGATTTTGTTTAGACTCCAGTATTGCCCAACCTCCTTCACCGCTTTGGCCGTCTACTCCACCTTGTCGTTCGCTGTCCTCCCCGATCTTTTGGCTTTGTCAGTTTCAGGAAGGGTTCTTAGATTGGCTTTTTTCATAGCAAATCTACGTTTTTCGTCGTCGATTAAAGTCCTATACATGTCATTACACCTTCTTCTCCAGCGCCAACGAGTCCTGAAGACAACAAATGTTTTCATTCTGGTCGGCACACGACGGTTGTGGTTCAAACATGCCAGAGCATGGATCGCGTGAATCTCACTCGCTTTTGTGTGAGTCTGCTGCTGCTGTTTGTGGCTTTTTGGTTTTTCTGTGTTTATGTTGTTCTGGCTTTCGAGTTGAGAACGGATAATTTTCAGTGCGAGGGCTTATCTCTCACGGTCAATTAAATAAAAACTTTTGTTGTAGGGATATGATCTATTAATATCTTAGATCTAGTCTACTAGGAATAGATCTATGCCAAAAATGAAATTTGCATATGGGTGAGATCGCCAATCGGAGGTCATAGATACGATTTGATTGTTAAATTTTTTTTTATGTATCTACAACTTTGTATCCATATAACTTTTGCCTATGTTTTTAAGAGTTTTATACTCTGTGATATAAGAGCTTTATGCTTTGAATCTTTTATGTAATAAGAAGAGATTTCCCGATTCAAAAAAAAAAAAAAAAAAAAAAAGGAAACCAGTACCTCACCCTATTATCTTTGAATAACCCTAAAGTTATTTTGAATAATATAATCATCAAACCAGTAGCACATTAATATAGCCCTTTATGTTAAAATACATTTGAATATTTTGAATAATCTTAAAGTTATGGATTTGATGAGGTTTGTATTATTTTTGATGGATATTATATTAACCTAATTTTGGGAATTTGACGATATTGAATCACTTTAAATTAGATCTAAGAATTTTTTTTTTTTTTTTTTGGTCTTTTATCTGGCTGTTTTTTTTTTTGTTCTTTTTAAATATATATATTTTGTAGTTAATTTTTAATTTTTTTTTATTATAAGTGACACGTATTACACTGTAATCAGTACTAATATAACACACTAATGCATAAATTTTGTCAACTTTTCTAACAAGAACCAATACCTCATTGTATTAGAGCAACTTCAACAAAATAGAAACAACTCTTTTTCGCTTCTAGCAGATGCTTTTTGAAGTTTGTATTAGAAGGGTAATAGCTAAAAAAAAATTGTGTTTTAAATAACTAAATTAACTAATATTATGGGAGATGCTGCATGTTAAACCTCTGACCCATTGGAGGACCACGTGTTGTGGCCATGATCACCTGCTTTATTGCTGTTTCTTTTGTTTTTTTTGTTTTGTTTTTTTTTTTTTTAACGTTAGCTTTATTGCTGCTCACCTGGTTATTTAATGTGGACTACCCGTCGCGATTGCTGGTCAAATGATAACCACAAAGACATGTCCAGTACACCCTTTAGGATTACGATCAACGAGTCTGTTCAAATATATATAGAGTTGCATTATCATCTCTGTTTTGCACAGTTCTATTATTACTAAAAATTGGCTTGTTATCATTGCTACCTGAAATTCTCTCTAATTTATTTATTTTCACATGAGATACATCTTTTAAAATTTTAGCATTATTATTATTATTGTTTTTTTTAATTAATTAATTTTGTTTTGTCCCTTTAACCCTAAACTTTTAATTATGCCCTACTTATGTGGCACACATATAGCTGTTGTACGCCGGGGGGGGGGGGGGGGGGGGGTGGTGTCCTAGCCTCCTAGGCATTTTGACGTTGAGTACTCATTATGTCAGATTGTCAGGTGAATTGCCCTTATGTAGCCTATTGACTATTGTTGTATCCAACCATCCGTCCATAATGCATAATTCTTGCTCTCACACTTTCAAATCTGCACGCTTTAATGTAGTACTTACTAAAAATTATTATTAGACTTTAGATGGATTATTATTGTATTTTGGAATTATAATTTTTAATACTACACAAGTGTGTGTGGAAGTGGGAGTGTGTAAATCATTTATCTTATAGTAAATTAAGTATTTTTTTTCTTCTTTTAATGACGGGAACTCCTTAAAGGCAGGGTCATCTCGTGTTCCCACCTTTATCAGGTAAACCCTAGATCCGTGTAAAGCGTGCTTGCTCCATACGGATTAGGTAAGATTTCGGCTTTAGCGGCAAGCATTACCTAAGAGGATTCAAACCTTACACGTACAATGAGAATGCCACCAAGACTAATTCACTTACCACTTAAGCCAACTTGTTAGGTTCAATCTCTTTCTTTCTTTAGTCTCTTCAATGTGGAATTTAAATATAACTGTACGTACTTTAAACCCCACACTGCCCTCTTATGCCTAAGAGCATCTCCAACAAGACTTTTAAACTAATTTTTAAGTTAAATTTAACAATTTTGGCGTTCAAGCAGACCTTCTAAAATAACAATTTTCTTAAAATTTGCTATAGTGAACTTTCAAATATGAAAGTTTACTGTAGCACCTTCTAAATCAACTGCTGGAGATGCTCTAAACCACGGCTGTAAGTGTTATGACTCTCAAACAACCTACAATTGTCTTTATGTTCCACAATCATAAACTCCAATTCCACGACTTAATTAAAGGCCACATCAAAATTTTACATTTTCTATCGCCTGTTTTTGTTTGAATTTTATTAAAAGTAGCTTAAGGGCCCGTTTGGTTTGCGGAATAGACTCTTGAAATAGAATGGTTATTCCTATAGAATAGTAATTCTTTTGTTTGGTAAGGGTTTATTCCTAAGAATAGTTATTCGCGTGGGAATCGCTAATCTCTTACACGCAAAAATAGTTATTCATTTAAAAACTAAGAAGAATAGCTATTCTTGAGGGAAATGACAAGGTTTTCCAAAAAAACCTTTTCTTTTTTTTTTTTTCTCAACTTAAAATATATATATATATATAAGGGTGGCCGACCACCCATTGGCCACCTCCAATGGGTGGCCGGCCACCCACGAGGGCGTCGTGGTGGACCGGCAAGGCCCTATGGGGGTGGTGCGGCTACCCCTAGGGCCATAGATTACAACCTCGATTCACATCGGGGGTGCCTGCGACCACCCCTAATGGCCCTTGGGGTGGCCGTGACCAGTACCCCCAGTGCATGCTGTGGGTGGTCGGCCACCACACATTCTAACTTCTAACAATTTTTTTAAAAAAATAAAATAAAATTTGTGTTTTGGAAAAATTAGAAATTAAATTGGCTTTTTAATAATTTTAGTTAAATTCTAATTATAAAATATGGGTTGCTATCAAGCTAAAGAATTAGAATAATTATTCTATTCCAACATCTTCTATTCCTAATAATACCTATTCATTTTCTTAATGAAATACTCATTCTGCAAACCAAATAGAGCCTAAGAGTTAAGAGTTGTAGCGACAATTGTGCTACTAGATCCGGGATGCTATTTGGATGTTAATCCAGATGGCATATTTGGATATCCACTTGAAAATTGATAGTGGGACTCTGGGAGTTTGCCCTCAGGCCTCATCTGGATTAATTCTCAATGATCACTAATCAGGATATATACATGAGCCCATTTGGGTAAGTGAATTTGGTGTCAGAAAAAGTTGTTGGATATGTTAGGAAGCAATCCGATATTTGAATCCTTTGAAAACTGACAATAATTGATAAGGAAGAATGGTTACAAAGAAGACATTGTGTTTGATGTTCCCACGTACAAGTAATGTTACTCTTATTCGTAACTATGACTTCAACAGCCCTCCATTGTCGCTCGCAACTGTCTCCTCCATTGCTAGTCACCTATGACCTATATATCCACAAGTCACATAAAAAAGCTTATATATATAGGATGTTGGGCTGTTTGATTTTACTGCTGATAAGAAACAGAATATTAAGGAGCCTTTATGCACCCATCGATACAAGACATACCAAAAATATTTCTTTAACAAAAAAAAAAAAAAAAATGGGGACTGCTGGTTGGACTAACTGTTATCTCTTGTCATGTCGAAATTGCCAAAGAACAACAATAACTGAACATAACAAGCAAAATCAAATTGTTATCTTACGGACAATTAACTACTGGTGCAGGTAGCCATTTCGAACAAATCCAGTAATTTATACCATCTTATTATTATTTTATGGAGTGCCCTTCTCTATTTTGATATATATGAATGACACCTTCTTTAATTTTAACCTTGTTCTTCTACCAATTTATTTAATTCTCTCAACGCCTAAGGTTTTTGTACGTACGTAGCATTAATACTATCATTTTCTCATTTTCGAAGCTTTAAATGACCAGTTTAATTATTTTTTTTTTGGGAACTACCACAATTGTATTATTCTGGTAGGTGAGAATTCGAAGTATATAATATTAAGTCTCTAGCTTGTAAGTAAGTAGCATGCACTCGCAGAACCTTTACGCTAGTCCACAAAGAATGGCTGTTTATCTGCAATACAAGTCCCGTGTTATAAATCCTCCTAGCTAACACCGAAATTACGGGCCACACATTTTAATTATCACCAAACCCTAAGCCACGTAGATGCACCACCTTCTATAGCTTCACTAGGGACCACCATAATAATAGGTAGAAGCATAGCTGATCATGCGGGGGGGTTTGAGCGGCAAACATACCAAACTCACATGTCACGTGCTAGAGTATTTAGAGTTGTTGGGGGTTCTCGAAATGCTTGGGTCAAGCACGTGATCCCCAGCTACCACCTCCCCTTCTTTTTCCATATAAAACCACTCTCTCTCCCAACTAAGGGCAAAGGCAACCAGTAGTAAAACACTGCAGCTAGCTAGCCAACCGCCATACCATACACGCAGGGTTAAGATAGAGAAAATGGTGACCGTCGAGGAAGTCCGCAAGGCTCAAAGGGCTGAGGGCCCGGCCACGGTCATGGCCATTGGAACCGCCACTCCTCCCAACTGCGTCGAGCAGAGCACATATCCGGACTACTACTTCCGTATCACAAACAGCGAGCACAAGACAGAGCTCAAAGAGAAGTTCCAGCGCATGTGTAAGGGCTCCCGCTCGATCCATCCCTTTCTTTTTCTTATTATTCGACTTCTATATATTTGTGGTTAGATATGCACGTGTTTTTCATCAACAAGGGAATAATTGGTGTTTGAATTTTTGTTCATATCACGGCATATATATTATCACAGCATAGTTATTGTTAATTAGAATATTAATTACGGTTGCAAACAAATGAATTGTAATTAAGGATTTTGTGGCTCTCTCCTCAATTAGATATGAGACGTGTTATACATTTTTCTCTTGTTCTTTTCTTATTCTCATAATTTTTAAAATCACCATTAGATCTCTGGGACTCATGTGAGTCTCATACATGAGCCTACAAATTCAATGATAATTTTGAAAGTTGAGAGAATGAAAGAAGAGCCTGAAGAAGAAATAAATCATTTATCATATGATATAAACCTCAATTGTGATCTAGTAATTAACAATTAATTATGATATTTGGAACAGAAATGGTAAAGTAATTAGTGTTGTGGCATGCTATCAGGTGACAAATCCATGATCAAGAAGCGGTACATGTACTTGACAGAGGAGATCCTAAAGGAGCACCCAAACATATGCGCCTACATGGCACCCTCACTGGATGCTAGGCAAGACATGGTGGTGGTTGAAATACCAAAGCTAGGCAAGGAAGCAGCCGTGAAGGCCATCAAGGAATGGGGCCAGCCCAAGTCCAAGATCACCCACCTAGTCTTTTGCACCACTAGTGGCGTGGACATGCCCGGGGCCGACTTCCAGCTCACTAAGCTCTTGGGCCTTCGCCCCTCCGTGAAGCGGCTCATGATGTACCAACAGGGTTGTTTCGCTGGTGGCACGGTGCTCCGCCTAGCCAAAGACCTTGCTGAGAACAACAAGGGCGCACGTGTGCTCGTTGTGTGCTCGGAGATCACTGCAGTCACGTTTCGTGGGCCTAGTGATGCCCACCTTGACAGTCTCGTGGGCCAGGCCTTGTTTGGTGATGGTGCTGCTGCAATCATAGTTGGGGCTGATCCCGTGCCCGAGGTCGAGAAGCCCTTATTTGAACTAGTATCTGCGGCTCAAACAATTCTCCCCGACAGCGACGGGGCCATCGACGGCCATCTCCGTGAGGTTGGGCTTACATTCCATCTCCTAAAGGATGTTCCTGGGCTCATCTCAAAGAACATTGAGAAGAGCCTGGGTGAGGCCTTCCAGCCATTGGGCATCTCGGACTGGAACTCTCTTTTCTGGATTGCGCACCCCGGCGGCCCTGCAATCCTGGACCAAGTAGAGTCCAAGTTGGGCCTCAAAGCCGAAAAGTTGCGTGCCACGCGTCACGTGCTTAGCGAGTTTGGCAACATGTCAAGCGCTTGCGTGTTGTTTATTTTGGATGACATGAGGAGGAAGTCTGCCGAGAATGGGCTAAAGACCACCGGCGAGGGGCTCGAGTGGGGAGTGCTTTTTGGGTTCGGGCCTGGGCTTACCGTCGAGACTGTTGTGCTCCACAGTGTGTCTACTTAGAGAACCATCTTTTCACTTCTCTTGTCTTTCATTGATTTACTGTATTTTCCACTCTGATGCGTGTGCCGACATTGGTGGGTGTCTTTCATTTTCATGCTGTAGAACGCGTTATTATATCACCAAACGAAGAGAGGAACCATGTTCCAATCTTATGTTATAATGAAATAATTCATGTTCCATTTTCAGATTTTATTTATACTTATTTATTAAATTCATTTTATATCGATGGACGGATAGTATTTTAAGTGACTTTTTATGTCAATCAGAAATGGAGCCAGACTTTAGTATGGGTAGAGGCCAAGGGCCAAAAAAATTTAGTGGGTAGAGGCCAATAGGTAAAAAAACATGTCCAAAATTTTTTTTCCTTAATTTTTTTTTCCCCCTTGTGTTGGGGGGCCATGGCCTACATCGACCACCCCAGCTCCGTCCCTAATGTCAATCATTCAAAAAAAAAAATGTTACTTAAAACACGTCATGTAAACTAATATAAAATAAATGTAAAAAATATCATTACTATTTGTTTTATAGCATAAAATTTAAATCGTATGTGTAATTCACTTAAAATTGAGAAGGTGTTGATGACATTGAGTAGAGGGTACGTTTATTTACATATATTTTATAGTAGGGGACAAACTTACTCAATCATCCGCACGAAAGCAAAAATTGATACCAATGCTAAAATGTAAATGGTCTTCTTTGTTTATACAACGTCATAATTGATATTCTAATTTGACTTTCTTAAGGTTTATTGAGATTGCATGTGATGTGGGAAATGTACGACGAAAAAAATTGATTGCAAGTAATTAAACTTGTCATTTTTCCGTGACGTTGATAGAAGTACGTAGTTTGAATAAGCAATAGCTTTGATCTTATGCATCACTCCAAAAGACAAGGGGATGGAAGATTTTTCAAGAGTTCGTATTTAATTTTTCTTTCTCTTTCCCCGATAACTTACAATTAAATATGAAAGAAATGATGGTTGAGTGCGACCATCTTTTCATTACTAGACAAATGTAGTCGCTTGTAACTTACCTTGCTATGTAATCCCTTGAAGGCTTCGCTATTCATTTGAAATTAGGCCATGGACCTATTATAAATACATATTCACTTCTTTTGGTGTTTCTCTTGTGTAATTGGGACTCCACTTATCATGAACCAAATGAAAACAATTAAATTAAATAAATGTGAACAGAATATTTGTTTAAAAAATTCCTGTCTAAACCTCTCTATGGAACTATTGTATTGGAAGATGTTACTCGAAGATTAATTTGTATCTTTTATATATATATATATATATATATATATGATAATTCCTTTTAGATTTACTAAAATCACGATACCACTTGAGTGCATTGCCTCAATATGGTAAAGCTATTTCATATATAGAACTGTTGGTTACATTTTGATCAATATGCTATAGATTTAAGGGTTTAAAAAGCTTAAAAATGGTCAAACTTAAAAACTTAAGAATTAAGATTTTGGCAAAAAAATTTTGTTGACTTAAAAGCTCTATTTCTTAAACGCAATTTCAAATAAGCCATAAAAAAAATTGCAATTATTAGCGTTTGCCCAATATGTAGATGCGCAAAGCTTTCAATTTCACTGTGATCTTCATTAGGGGTGTAAGTGAGCGAAACTGCTCGCAAGTGAACTCGAGATCGGCTCGTATAAGCTCGACTCGTGCTCGACTCAATTATTAAATGAGTTATTCGTAAACACAAATCTTTGCTCGAATATTAAACGATACAAGTTCGGCTCGACTCGGTTATGCTTGTGAGCACGCTCGTGTATATATATATATATATTAAGTATAAATTAAGTAACAAATAATTAATCATAAGGATAAGTTGTAGTTAAAATAAAAAAAATAGAATGACTTAAATAACAATTGAGAAAGACAGAAATAAGGTAAGTTAGGGTAATATTGCGATTTACAAAGTTAGAGGGTTTTAAAAAAAAAAAATTAAAATCTTATCCGCAGCCACGTGTGTGAATGTGGATCACGTTGGGTCAACTTTGTTCTCAAATCTCAAATTTACATTCTCTATTTCTCATCCATTACGCCTCCTCCCTTTTGGCCTTTTCTCTTCAACCCGGAACGGTGGAACCCTCCTCCCATTCATGCTCGTTGACACACACATGGAGCAGAGAGAGATCATGACGGAGGAAGAGATCAAGATGCAAAGGAGAGAGAACTATCGAGAGAGATGCAAACCCATTGAGTGACGCATGATTTGGGGGATGGAAAAGTTTCGGCCATTGAGAGCAAAAGAGCTAACAATATAAGCTTCTCTTTACAATTTAGTCTTACCCATTAAGGTTTAATTGTAAAAATCATATCAATTTGTAGGATTTTGTTTAAGGCTTATTTTTGGTTTGGATGTCCCTTTGTTGGAGTTTAATGGGTATCAACGAGTTTTGTTATCGAGGTTTGATTTAGGCCAAAGTACTCGTGCCCGAGCTCGAGCTCGAGCTCGGCTCGACACAAACTTAAACGAGCCAAACTCGAACACTAATTTAACGAACCAAACTTGAACACTAATTTTAAGCTCGTGTCAAGCTCGAACTCGACACAAACTTAAACGGGCCGAGCCCAAACAAAAGAAAAGCTCGCTAAGCTTGACTTGTTTACACTCTAAATTCTTCATAATTTGTGTAGTTGTGGAGGTGGGCATGTCCCATTATTCTGTAGACTACTTTTCTCTCTGCACTCTTTTCCTCATGGCAAAGGTTAAAGTAACTTTTGGTACAATTATTCTAACAGTAATGAAGGTTTAGTTAAAAACAGTTTTGAAGGCATATTTTTCAGAGATTACCTAGCTGTGGAAGTCAATGAGACAGTTATATATGGGATAATGATTTTATTTGGAGGCTCGAAAAAAAAAGTTAAATCTGAAAGGAATAAAGAAATTTGTTCAAAGGTAAAAATAATCATTTGAACTGATGATATATTTTTATGCTGACAGCAAAAGTTCAAGTCAATGAAAAAACAAGAAAAATAATTGTAACTATTCATCCTAGATTATAGCATTGGTTGTATTTTCACCATAAGCTAATCAATTTTTACCATGAACACCCAGATTTGAGATTAATTTTATAATATCTATTTATCTCATAGAGTAATTGTCATTGTCTAATTTCATTTTTTAAATTAAAAATTAATATATGGATGGATAAATTTTCCTTTATATTAGGTTGAAGAAAATTCTTTTAACACAATATATTAAATTGACATGTATTATTAACGATTTTCACATACGTTTTAAAAAATGAATATGGGAATTGCATGCTTTATTATAACATCCATATTCCATATTAGATCCTTAAATTTATAGAACAATACCATTTTTATTTTATTTTTTATAATTTTGAATAGTCACTTTTATAAAATACTATATATCGAATTTTTTTTTTTCTTTCTCTAATTACTATATATCAAATTCAATAAGATATAAATGATTTTTTTGGCACTAATAAGATATAAATGATGATATAAAGGATGAGTATAGTATCTTCTTCTTTAAAATGATGGATGGGAAAGAATCAAATGGAAGGTGATTGATTTTAAGGCTTAATTATTGAAAATTTTTTTAAAAAAAAAATTGGATGTTTATAGAAATAAATAGGGTAAAGTCCACTTAACCCCTCAAACTACTGCTTTATTGACAATCTACCCTCTCAAACTATCAATTACGACAATTTACCCCCCAAACTATCAAAACAGTGACAATATACCCCTCAATGCTAACAAAATGATGAAACTACCCCTATAAAATTTTTAATAAGACAGAAATACCCTTAAATTTTTGAAAAATAAATAAATTTTAATATTTTGATTTTTATTTTAGTAAGGGCAATTTCATCATTTTGTTAAAATTCGGAGTACATTATCATCGTTTTGGTAGTTTGGGAGGTAAATTGTCGCAATTGATAGTTTTGGGGGTAAATTATCATTGATGTTGTAGTTTGAGGGGGTTAAATAAACTTTACCCAAATAAATATGGATGCCCTTAAAAATGTATGTTAGAATTACATGTTCTAGAAATACATATCAGTTTAACAGATTGGACGGTGACTCGGTGAGTGGTGTCAACCCATTCATTATGTACTATTAATTTTCAATTTTGAATTCAATTTAACCTTATACAACTCTAAAATTAATATTTAATTAAGATACCAATTTTAAAAGTGTATAGGTTAAGGTGGAGATTGTAAATAACATAATAATTAAGAGTGAAGAAATATAAAAATAATAAATCGAGAAATAATATATGGTCAAATTAAGTAGCAAGTATCGCGCTGTGTTAGTGATATGCTAGCTTGGACTCATTATGGTAAAGGGCATTAGCATAATCATGTTGAGTGATTGAGGACAAACCTCGCTCAGTTGTCTCTCAAAGCTAAGCTCCTGCTGGATTACAATCATAGAGTGACGATAAACATGGACGGGTCACACTGCAACTGCTATTGGTTTCGGAAAAACTGTTATTTGTCGTTGTCTTTTTTTTTTTTTTTTTTAATATTTTAAAAAATTAATAATAAGATCGGTAGGATTTACACTGGTGAAACTTGAAAGAAATGATTTAAATGTGCGAGACTTACAAATTCAATTATTGATTTAAAAATTATATATTTAGACTTTGTCCCATATTGATTTTACTATTAAACAAAATATATAAACGATAAAATAAATTAATTTTCTTATCCAAGAGAACCCAAAAGAAGAAAAAACACAGAGGAGGGACTCTCAGTCTCTCTCTTTTCCTTCCCATGGTAGCAATGCTCAATGTCTTTTATGTATTCTCTTCCGGTTTTCATTTTTGGTGGTTTTATTTTAGATTTAGATCTATATTTAGTTTTTTATACTCAAATCTACTCATCCTAGCCGGCTTCCCCGGTTTTCACCAAGTTGTGCCGATCAACCAACGGAGTCTGATGTGGCAGAGAGTGGTTCTCACGCTCCAAGGCGTGTCTTTTCAGGAACGTCTACGATGCTGTGTTCTCTTGCTGCTCTTATGGTGGTACTTTTACTGTTTTTAGTTTTTTTTTGCTTTAATTTTTATTTTTGATCTTTTTGTCCTAACCTTTGGGTTGATAACATGTGTTTTATCATGACTTTTGAGTCGATGAAGAATAGATCAGTATGGTGGATTATCTCTAACGGTCAAAAAATAAGATTTGGTAAAATAAGCTACTTATATCTTAGATCTAATCTACTCGAAACAAATTTATTTTATAACTGAAATTGTATATGAGTTATCAGAAGTTGATGTCATAAACATAAATAGTATTTGTCTTTAAAAAATTTCTGATTGTATTTTTGAAACTTTTATTTCTGATTGTATTATGACCTTGTGATTTCATAACTTTTAGTTATATTATATGATATTGAAAATGTTATGTTTTTTATCTTTTTTTTTTTTAAAAAAAAATAAAAAATTATATAATAATAATAATAATTAATTTGCAATTTTAAATGGTTGTACTGGTTTTATATTCCATTAGCGGCGACATTAAATTCTCTCACACTGGTATCTAAATTTTGGTTGGCCTTAATGAGATCCACACCTTTTCTGCAACGGTTGCCAAAAATGTCTAATCACATTCACTTCCATGAGCTTGATTTTGTTTTCCTTTTAACAAAGCAATATCCAAATATATACAAGATATTTTAGAAGGTAAGAAATTTTCTCCGAACCATTATAAAGAAAATATCTTCTAATCTATTTAAAATAGAGAAAATGTTAAGTATCCTTATAATATTCTAGATTGATTTTAAAAAAATTTCTGTCCATTTTAAAACCCAATCTCCCTCCTCTATAATCTCAACTAAGCTAAAATAGAAACTTTTACAATTATTTGGAGAAACGAAAAGAATTTGTAACCAGAAACAAATGAAAAAAAATTTGATAGAAAGTAGTGAGGAAACCCTTTAAAATCCCGATTTTTTAACTACTTGTTTGAATTATTAGTAATTTGAAGAGTAAATAAGATTAGAGTTACTATATAGAGTTCATTCGGTCGAACAATTAAGCAGGCAATCCATAACTTGTTTGGATAAGTGGATCACTTTTTCATATTTGTTGTCTGAATTACTAGTAATTCGAATAACAAAATTGCTGAAATTTTTTCCACACATACAAGTACCCAATTGAGGCAATATTAGATAATGTTAAGAGAAATGTTACAATAACTTCTAATGAAAATTACTGTTAGATTTAAAATTTAATAGTGATTCATTTCAAATCTAATGGTGATTGAGAAGAAATTGAGATCCCCTCCAATTGAGGAGAAATTAGATATTTTCTAATTGTTAATCGTGACACTTTATTTTAAATTCAATGGTCTATAAAATGCGAGCGGTTTTTCTATAACCGATGCATTAAATGCTGGCTTTTATTTTACCAAAGTTTAAATAATTTTATAGACAATTGAATTTAAAATGAAAGGCCATGATTAATAATTGAAGAATCTCTAATTTCTCCCCAATTGGAGGAAATTCATATCCGATTGAGAGTATGTGTAGCATTTATTTAATGTTATTTTTAATTTATAGGGAAAAATACAACTTTTATTTGTTACCATAATTGAATTAGGGATTTTGGCTCTAAATATGGGATGGAGGTAACCGACAACGTCATCAATGTCAATAGATTCCATGTAGTCATGCACATTAAAATGTGGAATGACAATAAAAACTCATGAAAACCCAGAATGGGGAAAATTAAAATGGGATGGTTGGGAATGTGCTATTTAGGGTTTCTCATTTAAAAAGAAGAAAAGCAGATGAGATTCATTAAAAAGGGAATTCTTAGTTACCATATGCTTCTTTCTCTAGAGAAATTGTTACCTCAGTTACCATATCAATCTTTATTTCATCATAACAATAAAGCCCTCTCTTGTTTTCAACCTATTCCAAAAATAAGCACATTCATGATATAAAGAAAGGGGAATATTATGTGCTATTTTGGTGTCATCCTGATCTTATATAGATATTATTTTCTAAAATTCAAGTGAGAGAAATAAGGAAAATGCTATGCTCGCTCCTGGTCTTAATCCTGGTGGGTTCAGATTCGGGTCGGATCTTACCATGACAGACTGTTTGATGGTATATACTTACTGGCCTAGGAATCCTACTGTTCAATAACGGTCCTTAAGACTCCAGCAGCTTCTCAATTAATAAGAAAAAAAAAACTCCTAATCTTGGACCTACTTAAAATTAATTAATATATATTCCAGTTTAAAAAATTGAAGACTTTAACAGCGTTATCTGAGTAACCATACTTGTCTTTGGTTATTTGACTGATCAAATTAGAATTAATTATATTATATTAAAAAAAAGAAAAGAAAAGGAAATTGGAAAGCAGGTTCCCTCTTTTCTGGGTCACATGATGCATTCCTATTTTGGACCTTCTGCCTCTCTTTCTCTTTCTCTTTCATCTGTGTCTTATCTTTGTTGTTCAAAAAGGTTAAAAAAAAAAAGAAAAGAAAAAAGTGAAAAATGAGACCTTTCTTGCTATTTCTCCTGCACTCATAATCTTCGAATTACACACTCCCCATCCTCTTATGTGCTGTAAACTCTGCAGGTAAAAAAAAGAAATGTTAATGTATGAGTTGCGCACTTGATTCCCTTTTTGTGTTTGATCCTTTTTCAATATAAACTGTTTGTGCAAGCTTTGCTTGGATGGTGGGGTTTTGTTGCTTTCTTGTATTCCTTTCGTGATTCTGGGTTCTTTTCCATTTCTTTAGCAGATTCCTCCACTCTTGTTATCCTTTTTTCCCTTAATTTTTATTTTTGGAAATTTTAGAATTTTGTTTCAAACACCCACATGCATGTTCTTGGGTTTGTCTGATCTGGATTGGATCACAAGGATCTTTTGTTCTTTATCAACTTGTACAGAGAGAGAGAGAGAGAGAGAGAGGGGACAGGTGGTGGGGTTGAGTGCCTGAGGCTCTTTTGGTGTGCAATCTTGGTCTTGGTCTTTTGGAGGGTTACAGAAGAAGCAAAAGAAGGAGAAGGAGAAGGAGAAGGAGAAGGTGAGATTTCTTGGCCTCTTGGATCCTTGCTTTGGGCCCACCCCGGATCCTTTTCTTCTGTCTCTGATTGGTGTCAAAACTGTGTCTTAGATGCTGTTCTCTTGTGCCATTTGGGTATAATTTTGAATTTGGTCTAATTCATTTCTGGGAAAGACTGCAAGGAATTTCTCATTTTGGTGACTAATTGTGAACTGGGTCTGTTTCATTTGTTTGAATTCACAAATTGTTGCTTGAGTTTGGTTATAGTACTTCATTTGGGACAGTGATCATTCATTGCATCCAATTGATTCTAGTGGTGGATGATTGAATTGAAAATTTGATTTTGTATATTAGTCTGGCTTGGTGGTCTATACTCCTGAGGCATGGCGGGTATTGACGTTTCGAAGTATGCTCATAGCCCTGTGCACAAGGCCATTGCCATGAAGGATTATGCCAGTCTCAGGAGGATACTCGCTGGTCTCCCGCGGCTTTGTAACCCAGCTGAAATTCGCACTGAGGGGGCTTCGTTGGCTGAGGAAGAAAAAGCTGATGCCATTGCTGCTGTGATTGATCGGAGGGATGTTCCAAACCGTGACACCCCTCTTCACTTGGCTGTAAAACTTGGTGATGAGACAGCGACCGAAATGCTTATGGTTGCTGGGTCCGATTGGAGCTTGCAGAATGAGCAAGGGTGGAGTGCGCTTCAGGAAGCGATATGCCATAGAGAAGAAGGGATTGCTATGATTATAGTTAGGCATTACCAGCCATTGGCCTGGGCAAAATGGTGTAGAAGGTTGCCTCGCTTGATAGGGTCTATGCGAAGGATGAGGGACTTCTATATGGAAATTACATTCCACTTTGAGAGTTCTGTGATTCCATTCATTTCAAGAATTGCCCCTTCTGATACATACAAAATTTGGAAGAGGGGTGCGAATTTGAGGGCAGACATGACTTTGGCTGGATTCGATGGTTTTAGGATTCAGCGGTCCGATCAGAGTATTCTTTTCCTTGGCGATGGGTCTGAGGATGGGAAGGTCTCTCCGGGGTCGCTTTGCATGATTTCACACAAGGATAAGGAGGTGATGAATGCTTTGGATGGTGCTGGTTCTCCAGCAACTGAAGAAGAGATTCGGCAAGAAGTGACTGCAATGTCTCAGACTAATATATTCAGGCCTGGGATTGATGTGACTCAAGCAGTTCTTTTGCCACAGTTGACATGGAGGCGACAGGAGAAAACGGAAATGGTGGGCCTGTGGAAGGCTAAGGTATATGATATGCACAATGTGGTTGTGAGCATCAAATCTAGGAGAGTCCCAGGGGCTATGACAGATGAGGAGTTCTTCTCATCTTGCAATGAAAATGAAACAGATAGTGAAGAGTTCGGTGACATTTTGACTGAGGATGAAAGGAGGCAACTTGAGGCTGCTCTTAAGTTGGATACATCAGAATCAACCAATGAGAACATTGATGGGGTTATTGGGCATCGCCATAGTTGTTATGAGCACAGGGAGATTCCTATTGAAGACGTGAATGGTTGCAGAAATGGAGAGGCTAAGCAGGAAAAGAAAGGATGGTTTGCTGGATGGAGGAAACGGGATTCAAAAAATGAAGCACCGAAGAAGATTGCCCCACCAAGAAGTTCCCTCTGTGTAGATGACAAGGTGAGTGATCTACTAGGAGATTCTCCAACCAGAAATCAGACCAAACCGGGAAGACACTCTGTGGAGATTGTCATGAGGGGGGATGAGCACCGGAGAGGAAGGGATACCAAAACATCTTCTTCTATTAGTTCTGAGAGCAGAATTCGTCACAAGGAAGGAGGCCGGGAGAATGAGTATAAGAAAGGATTGAGGCCTATTCTTTGGCTTTCGCCAAGCTTTCCTCTACAGACTGAAGAATTGCTGCCATTGCTTGACATTCTTGCTAACAAGGTTAAGGCAATTCGTCGATTGAGGGAACTGCTTACTACAAAACTTCCAATGGGAACCTTTCCTGTCAAGGTACGTTTCATCTTCTGTAGCCCTTGGGGCCATGCCTTTCCAGAGATGCACCACTTCCTACCTAAAAATTGTTTTTCTGCTTTTCTCGAATAGCGTTAGTGTTTGTATCCATACTTTAATTATTGTGTTAAGATTTTTCACTGAGGTAAGAAATTATCTCTTTGGAGGAGATGGGTTGCAACGGGATGGTTATAGGTTTTTTAAAAGCATAGTTTTGGACGTGGTAGGACTTATAGAATTTGAAGGATATGCTGATTGGACAAGTATGCTTAGAGGAGTATTGAGCTTGTGATCAGTTCCCCTCTTACAAGCACTTTCATATGTTAGCTAATGAGCCAAGCTTAAACTAGACTGCTTTGGCTTCACATCATTAAAAGTTGGAATACTTATCAAAAAAAAATTCATTAAAAGTTGGAATAAATGGGCATGGACCTTTATGCACTGCTTCTCGCATGCTGCATTTATCCCTTTGATTCCAGGGTTTTGTTGGCATTTATTTATTTTTTTAACTTTAGGTTCTTGGTTCACTTGAATTGTGTCGAGGAGCTTTGATTTCAGTTGTTTTTATTTATTGTCCTTGATGCATGCAATTTCTGTACCTTTATCTGCTATCTCTTGTAGGACCTCGATTTTCTTTTAATTCTTTTGGCCATTGGCACAATATATGTTTATTTCATTTTTTTGATGTATGTATTATGTCATTACCTGATAGGTAGACCTGGAGAAATGCAACCTGATCCCACCACCCATCCAAACCCACACGAAATGAAATGACTATCGTAGTTATTCTTTTATCAATTAAAACCTGATTGACCTGAACCCAGTTAGGATATGAGACGGGTTAGGTATCGGTTGAGTTTTTCTAGCTGAACCCAAGCAAACCAGTCATAGTGCATAGAAAACTGTCTACCTGCTTGAACCCACCCTAAAATAAACAGGTCAGGGAAGGAAAAATTCCTTCTATCCACTTGAATCCAATCCAGTTGACAGGGAAGGGAAAAGTTTTTCTCAACTCTCAGGCTGCCATCTCCTTAATGAGAGGTGCCTAGCTAACCAGATTTGGTATCCTATGGTATGGAAGGTCTAAATGTGTCTATTTCTGCCATTTTATCCTAAGGCTATATACTCTTTCAACTACTTCTTGTTATAACCTATTTCATTATTCTGCCCATATTATTTTGGCCTACTTCTACCCCTTATGCTCCAACTTGAACTAAGTTGCTTTTTCTTACTAGTACATTCATTAGCCTTCCTTGCATATGGTGATGCCATGTTAGGCAACTCACCCTGGTCTTTTCATCAATAGGTCCCACTGGCCACCCCCACATTTAGATGGATTAACGTCAATTCTTATTTAATCCTTTCTGGTATTCATACTCGTCCATTTTAATATTTTCATTTTGTCTATGCTCATTTTATGAACATAATGTTTCTTAGTGGCCCAATAATCTGGTATCATCCATTATAGCTGATCTTATGGCAATCTTAACCTCATTCCTTATGAAATGTTTCTTTATGGTCAGTGTCAAATGTAGTATTCCGTCCCTTATCAACTGAAGGAATCTTCAATTGTATGACATATCTACTAGAAAAAAAAATTTCTTGTGCTACACCTTGTAGCCTGTTGTCTCATAGATAACCTTGTTGACATTCATATGTTACTGAGTACGAGGAAAGCAATTTCTGGGAAACATGCAGGGTCTTGTACTACAATCATTCATATGAAGAAATACCATAAAAGAAACTCTAGATATGTGTTGAAGTACATTAATGGATAGAAAGAAACGTACATAAACTTCAGCATGTTTAGAAACTTGATTAAGTAATGGATGGTTGACTACTCTATGTTCAAATGGTAAATATATGGCTAGCTCAATTGACTAGAGACCACGTCTCATGAAATGGGGATTACTAGTTCAAAGACTATCGTAAAGTGCCAAACTTGAGAATCTGGTAACTAGAGACTTTTGCGGTCTTGGCTATGAAATTGGTGAAAGGATTTTTTTTTCCAGTGGTAACAGAGGAAGTTCTTTTATGTGCAACACCTTGGCTTTCAGGTTTAGCTGAGATTTGAACCTAAGTCTTACACTAATCCAGCCCATGTACAACCTCAGCCAAGGCCTAGGTGCTATTGGAGAAACATAGAAACCAACAAAAAGCTTTATCTTTTAAACTTTCAAGAGTTTATGCAGGTGATTTGAAACTACTGAAATTAAAGGCTTTTCTGGTCTTTCTATATATCCATAATGATCATCACTTGAGACTTTGTGAATGTTTATTGTATTGAATTATTTGAAGTTCAAACAATTTTTCTGCACTAGATGAGTTATACTTATACATGTTTGTTTGGGTTTTTTGTCGATTTTTTTGGAAAGTATATTCTGTTGTTTTCTGGCATGTTTTCTTGTTCTCATCAGGCTTAATGCTACAAGAAAGATCTTTATCCAGTGAAGATATTATGGTAGCAGCTGTTGAGGCTAAGCAGCGCTTTTAGGACTATCAATTGTTTTGTAGTCCTTACTTTTTAGTGTTGATATTGGTCTTTTTGTTCGTTTAGATCTCTCTGTTGAAACAATTATCTTTGCTTAACATTCAGGTTGCTATCCCGGTGGTTCCCACTATCAGAGTTCTGGTTACTTTTACAAAGTTTGAAGAACTACAGCCGTTGGATGAGTTCACAACGCCCCCTTCAAGCCCTTCTGCTGCAGGGCGAGAGAGCCCGGCAGTGACGCATTCCTCGAGTTCATCCTGGTTTCAGTGGATTAAAGCCCCTTATCGCCCCAGCTCATCCACCGCCGGTTCTAGCAGTAGGATAGAAACTATTCAAGACCCATTTGCTATTCCCCCAGATTACAGTTGGATTACTGCGGAAGCTAAGAAAAAGAAGATGCAGGAGAAGAACAAATCAAAGAAAGGGAAAAGTCATAACCAATGAAGTCAGCGTTGAGAGTAAGATCCTGATGTAAAAGATACTTTAGCTCACTAAAGGAACTCAGCAGATACAAATAGGAATAGTGTTTCATTAATCCATAAATTCATGATACTGTAAGGGAAAAAAAAAGTAGGACCATGCTTCTATATGGGAGTGATGATCCTTTGTCAAGGGAAAATTTAGTAAATCATTGTGGGGGCTGGAAAAAAGAAACGATATTGTGATTCTTGCAACCATTGCTTGTCTTTGGTGGATGTTTTCTCCATTTAGATTACTTGATTCACTTTCATTTCATACTGACTTTTTTGGTCTCATAATGATTAATGATTAATGATTATCAGTAGTATGGGGTTTCATTTACAGCTGTAGATTTTTTAAAAAAACTTTCTTTCTTTTTCATTTTTCTTTTCGATATCCATAATTTGTAATTGAACAATTTGGATTAGTGGGGATTTTGGATGCATTATTCTTCTAAGAAAGCATTGCTACTTGTACATTCTTGTGATCAATTCAACAGTTTTTGAAACGATTGCTACAACTTTATCAGGTTTGTGAAGGCTTCTTGAACATCAAAAGTAAATCTTTCATTGGCAAGGCCAAGTTTTTCCGTGCCGAAAGTGCACATCTCACTGCAGTATCGGCCCTAATACTGAATGCATCACCATCTGCTTCCAATGTGCTCTTTAATTCGAAAGCTCAATGTTGAATGATGTTTTTTTGGTTCAGAGAAAAAGTATCAATAAAAAAGCAAGGGCTTTCATAAGCCTGGGGGCATCTTCATGCACAAACGTATCTTTGCATTTCATTTCTTGCAATCCATATGCTTCTCCAATTTTAGCACAGTAGAGAACTTAATAGATTAATGGGCTGTACTTTGACTAAGCAAAAGACTAAACGTTTGAATTTATCAAATGTTTCATAGAATTAGCATATACATTACACAAATTTATAAAACACATTATTCTAGCAGGTATCACAATTGGCAACACAAAAGAAAATGCCTGCTCAGCCACTGCCTGCAGAAAATGAGAAAGGATCATGTGAGTTTAATTGTAGTACGATTCATCCGGCAAACAAAAAATGCGAAAGAGAAATGCGGCTTTCAAAGTTTATTAGAGAGAAAATAGCACTTATCCAAAAAAAAGAAGGGAAAATAACAATTCTCATGAATAATTATTACTTTTTCTTGTATGTGTGCGTGTGCTCATGGATGTTAGCTGATTTATTTTTTTTTCTTTTGATTTTAGAGGATGTATCTTTCTGTATAAAAGTGACATGATCATTGCCAGTTTGGTGATTGGAATATTTGTTTCCTGGAGTGAAGAAAACAGTGATGAGATTGCTTGGAGAGCACATCTCTAGGAAAAATGAAATGCAAGAAAATGACACAAGTGTTTTCTGATGATTGCAAAATTTACAGTGACTTGATCAGAATGTGTTGGGGATGGGCACCTGGATACTACATGCAATGCTTATCTTGTTCCCAGGTAAAGTGGAATCTGAATTCATGAATAATTTGTATTTATTAGGAATGCCAAGAAGAGGACCTGATAGAGCAGTTCACCAAACAATTTCATATTAGAAATTTGAATATCTTTATTTATTGGTGTAAAATATGTATCCTTTTTTTACAAGTCAATATCAATAATTGGTAAGTTTTTGCCTTTCACAATGTGGTCTCACAAGTATTTTGACTTCTTCCAACGCGTTTTATTTGAGAAAACATTCTCACCTTCCTTCTCTCTTGAAGGAGTTGTTCTTTTAATTTGGTATTGCTGGCTATCAACAATCCTGCACTTTTTTCTTCTTGGAATTTTGCTAGTTTTGTTTCTGATATTAGTTTAGAATTATCCTCATTTCAAAGATGGAATGCTTTGAAAGTATTTAGATGTGCCAACTTTAGAGCACATGCTTTAACTAAATGGGTCGCTTTCGATCATGTGTTTGAAATCATTCATATAAGATCTCCCATTCTCTCTTCCCTTCGGATTAATAATAGGAAAGATCCTCCTTTGTAATCTTTCCTCGTTCGATTAGATTAAAAAAAAAAAAAAAAAAGTGCTTAGTTGACTATCAACTTATCGCATCTGTTTCTTTGGTGAAGTAGGGTTCCTAGAATTTTCACGTCTTCAGAGTCTACTTTTTAAATGTAATGCAAATTCATTCAAAGCGCATAGAAGCATAACCATAGTACACAGGAAGTATTCAAAGATAACCCTTAAAGTAGAAAAAGAAAAACAAAACTCAGAAAGCTAAGAAAATTTAGAAACAAGCAAACTATTCCATGCTACTCTCCAAGTATAAAGGGATTGGAACATCATCTTCTTCCTCTCTCTCATTACAATCTCATAATCTTTAAAGCTCCTTGAGTTCCGCTCTCTCCAAATACCCCACATTAAACACAAAGGAGCCAACCTACACATTTTCAAATCAGTACGGTGATGAATATCATACGAAACATCTGCAGGGAAGGACATCTGAGTTAGTGTTTTAAAGGTATATGGTGGCTTAAGCTGAGGTTGCAATCAGACAATCAGCAAGGACAAGGGTATGTGGTCTCCTATCCCAAGTCCTGAGTTACCATTTGTTTGACATGCATATTACGATGGTACAGTTTTAGACACAGGAGAAATTTTTCATGTAAGATGTCTACAATGATTTGGTTCTGCCCATGGGATTTTGAAAAACTGGTAGTAAGTGTAACATTATACATCTCCAACCTTTAAAAACCAAGCAAAGCACCTTGTCATGGTGTCATATGTGGTGGTAATTCATCAATCTCTATTATAAGAAGCATACTAATATTCAGCATTATAAAGTAGAAAACGATTTTGATATGTATATTTGCTCATTTGATTCCTCTGGCTTGGATCACAGAGAACATTTCATATCAGCACATGTTTTAGTGAATGATTTTCAGTGTGCTCTTTTTTCTCATAGTGATTTGAGCACCAAGGTGACCTTGCTTCAAAGCTGTTCACAACTTCACATTATATATATATATATATCATGATTCCGAGATATGATGACAACAAAAAGATTGGCTGCCCCTGCTGTAGCCATGCCTGTTTTTCTCTTTCTGCATATGGTGTTTTAACAATTAAGAATTACGTGACTTTCTCCATGGATAGCTTTTGAGGATTCATTTAAATGGTTCAGAAAGAGCCATAAGAATCATTTTTTACACTTGTATGAAAATCATGCAACATGTTTGCATCCAGAGGCATATATATATACATAGACACTTAAATGTCTACAGAATTTCTTAAAAACTTGCAGTCATTGAGAAGCGGGGCATCATACCTTTAGACATGTTGTTTTATTGAATAGCACAAACGCAAGAGTTCCTTACTCCCTCAAGTTCCCCATCTTCTGACACACTATAAACAAATGCAAGGGTGAGAAAAATATAGCAGAGTTTCTGTAGACAGACGTATATTAACAATATAAGCTTCTAATAATACACATCTTTCATCAGAGCAGCCACCAATTAACTTGTAAATGTAAAAGACATAATTTTTCTTCTTGTCCCATATTTCCTTTCTATGAGTAAACATCGTTGGAACAGTTGTATATGTTATGCTTGTACAAACATTTTTCAAACTAATAATCCAACACAGAGAAGCCCATCATGAGAGTAAAGTTGGTGGGGGGATGATTTGAATTACCTCGGTTCAAATTCATGGACATGAGCAATATCTTTGCCATGAGCATCAGGCCAACTAACTTTCCTCTTTTCTACCGGTAGTTGATTACCATCAACTATTGTTGTTTTCTTGAGATTACTCTTGAGAGCAGGTGGTTCAATGTGAGGCCCATTAGACCCACTTCTGCTCCTGTAGCTGCCCCCATTGCTCCTATTTTGAAGATGAAATTCATGATTATGGAGCTCTTCCATGACCCCATCTTTCTTTTCTGCAGGGAACTGCTTCTTTGTATTGTTGCTGTTGCTTTCTTCACCTTTGTTGTCCAAACTCCTTGATGGTACGTAGCAAGAGCACACTAAAGCAGTGCACCTGTTCTGCGCCGACGCCGCCAGGAGTACAGAAAACAGGGTTGTACTTGTACCTCTCCCAACCGTTTCTACTTATTGATACCATGTCCAGCCTTGGAGCTATGTGGGTTTTGGATTGGCATCAGATCAAACAAATGAAATGGTGAAGCATGAGACTCAAGAGGGATAGACTTTGTATAGTATCAAATGTGAGACTTATCTATCTCCTAATCATTACAGCTTGGTTATTACCCATGTAATTCTCCCTTGTTTTCTTTTCCTTTTGCTTTCTTGTAACCTTCCCTGTATTGCTCAAAAAAAAAAAAAGATTATTGCTTGCTTTGCCTTTGCATATAAGAGAGTGGGGGAGGGATGGCCTCTTTGGGATGTGGGGCTGTGGTGGATTTGTTTAGGTTGGGAAAAGACGGTTGGGTATAGCAGGGGAGGTACAATCATGTCTCGTGCCTCCCCACTAATGCTTGTTTCCTTTTGCTTTTGCCGCGCCACTCATTAGTGAGGTGAAATTGGTGAAGCAAAAAGGAGAGAAAGATAATGCTAAACTTTTTCGGATTCCAATTTCTAAATATTTGCTATTAAGAGGATTGTTAGCTTCTACGAGGTTCATCTGTTCAAACAAGAGCTGAATCCTCTCGAGTTCAAATGTACCGGAAATGAGCCGATTCTTGTTAATGAGACGGTAGATTTGTCCTTTCACATATTTAGAACAAAAATATCCTCTTTTTTACTAGAACTGCATTTGAAGTTTTGAACTGGAGAGAATCCCTCTCGATCCATACAGGTGAGCGATTTGAAATATGTTTAGACATGTGAGTTCTGCACATTTAATTTCTAACAATATAATCAGTAGAATTACAGAAATCTCTGTCCCAACTTTTTCATTGTTTCAGGATTCTATTCATTGATTGTTGCAGCAGCCAGCAAGGGATGGCCACCTCTCATTATTGGTTTCTTTGTTTTTTTTCACTGTTCTGCTTTCACTCTATGAGTTTGTAACAAGTGGGTTGACTGTTGAGTGAGCACAATCATGGATGTGGGGGATAAAAAGGAAATACTGATGTGATGTTATTTTTGTTCAGTGTCTGTGTTTTGGGATAAATAAAGTGTAAAGAGGGTTAAATAATTCATTTGGATCACTTAAAGGACAAAGGCATCATTTGAGGTGGTTTACTCTTTTCCTTTTCTTGATATTGCTAACTCTCTTGTACAAATACAACCCTTTTGATGTAAATCCATAAGTCTTATTTTTCATTGGACAAAAGTTTTCTGCCAATTTCTTTAATCCATTTTATTAAAATGATCTTCCTTTAAAAATGCATTTTGAACAAATGTCACTCTCATAGGCTCATAGCCTAATAATTTTATTCGTTTATGTTAGTTTCTATATATATATATATATATATATATATATTTTACAAATATTTTGATTGCTTTATTGAACCATCTGATACATCATGGGCCTTAAGACCAATATTAGTTCACCAAAAAAATAATGGGCCACAACTCTTAACACTTCTAGCGCAAGTTAAAGTATAAGACCAAATCATAGTCTATAAATAGGTCTTTATACCAAGTATAAACCAGAGACTCAATTATTGACATTAGAGACACTCATCTCTCAAAGACTGACTTAGGCATTGGAGTGAGACCTGGCAAGTTCTCGTTATCTTAATTGGTTATTATCTTGCAGGAGCGCGAAAATTGAAGATCAAGGATGCTTCGAAGAACGTGAAGAATGTGTAGATCCCACCAATTGCACTAATTGGAGACTATTAGACCAAAATATGTCCTAACACATGCACTTTAATTGCATACTCCTTAATGTGATAATAAAAATTACTATTATTTAATAATGATTTATCTAAAATTCAATAATAATTTTTATTGCCACTATCACGTTAATGAATGTGCGCTTGAGAATAAATCAATCATTTGTTTAAAAACCACAACCAATAACCATGTCAATGAAGTGAACAAATAGTATGGAAGATTCATTGGGCCACAGAGAAACCCAATATAGGCTTAATTGGGCCAGTCTCGTAGTATATTCAACTCTGTAGCGTGGCCCAAGATCGGCCTCCAACTCGGTCCAAGACTTTGGCAAATCCTTCTCTGTTTCTCTCTCTCTCTCTCTCACAACAATCAGTCAGCTCGTGCAGTCGAAGAATGAACAGGTACGCATTTCCGCATTTCCCACTAATCAAACTCTGATTTTCACAGAATAATTCTGTTCTAAGCGAAAATTGAATTGCTTTGGCTTATCCTGATTCCTTTCCTGATTGGTTTATTATTTTTGTTTTCTGCTTTTTTGTGTATTCAGAATTTCTACGTGTGTGTTTTTTGTGCTCGCATTGATTTGAAAACCCTAGTTCCTCTATTGTTGTGATGCCACTCGCTGTATTTCAAACCTCTTTTTTCATAATTTTTGGTGTTTCTTCATCAGACTTGGTTTCTGAGGCTATGAGTACCTGAAGCTTCCGAGTTTTTACTTTTTATTTTTATTGAAATTTTAATTTGACAAGTTTTCTCTGCTCAAATTCCTTTAGAATTCTTTCAATGCATGATTGAAATCTTTAGGAGAGTTTGTTTCATGGTATTCATATGCCGGCGTGATGGATATTGTCAATGATTTTCATTTTCGATAATATATTGTTTGCATTTCTTTCATGATTGCTTAGATTGCTGATACACCGTTGGTTATGGTCTAATGTATTATCTGCTCAAGCAGGGTGATCGTGAGAAAACTTGCTGCTAATGTCGCCAGGTTAAGAGTTCAGCACGAGTTTTTCTGCACTGATGCAGCTGCAAGAGTGTCTGGTTCTAATCGTAGCCATGTAATGAACTCACCATAGACGAATCACGGATTTATTCATGTTCTATCTCATCTCAATTGAAATCTTCTTTTTCTTTTTCTTTTCTTTTTTCTTTTTTTTTTTTTTGGCCATGTCAACGATGTCAACGTGGCTGTCAATGGATTTGAGGGTCAGGCAGTAGAGTCATTCCTTGTTCCAAATTGGCAATCTTCACAAGGGAATAAAGATTTATCTCATCATACTAAGAAATTAGGTGAATAAAAAGGAGTCTGAAATGTTTGACTCAAACCATACAGATCACTGTGCACTTACATGTTAGTACCACCAATAAAGAAAACAATATCTCTTTTTCCTGTATTGGGTGTCTGCTTGGCCTTGGCATGCAACTTGGATATTCTTGCACCAGTTACTAACCCATTAATTAAGAAAGAGAAATAATGGAGCCTTTCCTAATCTTCTCTAGCATCTTATGCTACTTGTTTTTGTACTACACGGGACTTCTCTTTGCTTTTTAGAAATAAGAATATGAGCATGTCTCCTGTTCAAGATTTCCAACTATAAGTTCTTATTGGTATATTTTACTAAACTTATGAAGGGGATGATAAAGTGGAGAAACATATGCTCATAAAGGAGTTAAAGATAGTTGATGGTAAATCGATTTCTTGATATTTGTTTTTGACTAAATTTACTATATACTGTAGCACCTTATAGCTTTCAGTCACATCCTCCCTCTGCTTAGTGGTTTCTGGAACCCATTGTTCCTAGTTATGATAATAAAACAAATGAGCATACTTCAGTACATATCTACGAGTGTGTCTGTGTACATAACTGTTTGTTTTAGAATGCTTTTACCTGTTTTCATTTTCAGTTCTCTTCTTGAATATACTCATCAATTCTTAATGAGCTCTACTTCTGTAAATTAATTGTAAGACTGAAATTAACTGATTTGCTTGAAAATCAGGAGCATGAAGAGAAACATGATTTCAGTAATAACATTCAGCAGTATGACATTGCTATTGTTGGAGGAGGCATGGTTGGCATGGCTCTAGCTTGTTCCTTGGGTAGGTAATGTTTTGTGTTTTCCTAGTAGGGATTAAGAGTGACATCATAACCGGATTGCCACCAAGTCAATTAATTTCCTGTTTAATAGCACATGATGACTTCATTTATGATAGTAATTATATCAATGGATTTGGTTTGGGAGATAATATTCGAAGAGATTGATTCATCCAAAAAAAAATATTCAAAGAGATTGACATTCCGATCAGTTGCTTTGAAATTTCACAACTATCATCTTCAATATGTCTTTGCAGCAAGCATGCCATTGACAAAGCACTTAAAGGTTGCCATCATTGATAGCAATCCTGCATTGGGAAGTAAAGTCTGCTTCAAAAAAGAGGACCCCCCGGATCCAAGGGTCAGTACAGTCACACCTGCAACTATCTCTCTTTTCAAAGGTATTAACTTTGATATTTTGCCATTTTCAATCATGCTCTGTGCCAACTCCAAATTCTATTAATTTTAATTATGATATATAGGCTTGTTCAAAATACCTGAAAACTCGAACCACCTAATCGGACACGACCAAAATTGGTTGGGGTCAGGTCAGTTCAGCAAAAGGAATTCTAGGTTTGAATGAGGGGTTAGGTCAGAAGTTGGGTTTATATCGTTGGGTTTTTTGCCTATCCAACTCGACCCTCTTGATATATATATATATATGGATCTGGCTTTCATGCTGTTATTAAAATAACAGCATGTAAGCCAGATCCTATATATATATATATATATACTTATCTTGTGCCTCAGCCTCACAAACCTCAGCCGCCCCTCAGCTCTCAATCCACCACCTTTAGTCCTGCACCACGGTCCATCGTCTATGGCAAGGTGAGGTGAGCTCGTTATGTAAGACATTAAAATAAGGAAAAAAAATTCAGTCTCTTAGACTCAGTTCCCACTGTCACCAATTCTCTGCCATGGTGCCATTGCAATTTGAAACAATAAAAAATAAAAAAATAAAAAACTTTTCAATATGTCAGACTTGGTATTAGTGAGCCTTTCCTGGTCGAACTCATGATCACGAGCTTCATTTAGTTCTAATAAAAAAAGCTCACCATCCCACTGACCTACCTGACTGATCACCGATTGACACTTGGTGTTGGTGCGGTTTGGTATGAAGTGACTCTAAGATTAGTTTGGTTGAGCATTTTAACTTCTGGACCTTAGTTAGGTTAGAAGTCTAAAGAACCCCTTTTCTGACCTAAGGAGGTATGTTTACATCCCTAATTTTGGGTGTGGTATAGTTATGGGATTTGGAGGTTGGCTCCATTGTGCTTAATGTAGTGTCTTTGGCGAGAGAGGAATGCTCGGAGCTTTGACGATGTTGAGACTTCGGTGATAGAGTTGCAGAAGATTGTGATCAACACTTTGTATATTTGGATATATGCCCATCATAGTTGGTTTGTTTCTAGTTTTACAAATTTTTTGAACTTTTGTTCTTCTTATTCTTCATATTAGTTATATTAGCCTCTTGTTTTCATACGTTGTATCTCTGGACCGTGGCACATGTCTTTCCGGTGTCGATTAGTTATAATGATTTTCTTGTTCGTTTTTCCCTTTCTAGTTAGGTGATCCTATTGTATACTCCCAGTGTACTTTGGGGCGCCTTTACGCTTTTTAATAAAACAGATTATTACTTATCAAAAAAAATATTAGGGGTTCTCTTGCATACTCTTATGTGAACTAGGGTAACACCCCTTTGCGCTTTTTAATGATAATGAAATTATTTAAAAAATAAATAAAGCTCAATTCATCTATGCTAGTGTTTTTGGAGAATTTATCAAAATAAATTATGGAAAATTACTGTAGATGTCCTTGTGGTTTCACCTTTTATCAAATCCTTCTCTAGGGTTTAAAACACATCAAACACTTCTTAAGGTATGCACCGTTATCAAATCACTCAGCCAGTTAGATTTTTTTAATAGTAAGCAATGATACATAAGCCAATGTTCGCGTCATATGCAATAAAATTTTGACATGTGTACATGTTGTTGACTCAGCACCAATTAACTTCACCACATCATTTTAAACATGTCACATTAGAAAAAGAAAAAGAAAAAAAAAGAAAAAAAAAAAACATAGAGAGAGGTGGTTGGGGGTGGCCAAACCACCTCTATTGACCAAAGGGAGTAGCCGAACCACCCGAAAGGCTATTGGGGGTGATTTAGTCACACCTAACCTAGCCGAACCACGTCTAATGGTCTTTGGGAGTGACCAAACTACCCCTAGTGGCCAAAACGGGTGGTTGGGGTACTCCTAACCACCTCTCTTGCTTTTATTTATTTTTTATTTTCCATTTTTTTCTTGGTTTTCTTTTTTATTTTGTCTGGCGTAATTTAATTGGATATGATGTGATTGTCAGCCTACGTGTCATTGCTTACCGTTAAAATATATAATGAAGGGAATGATTTGATAATGGTGCATACCTTAATGAGTGATTTGATGCATTTTAAATCCTAGGGAGTGATTTCATGCATTTTAAACCCTAGGGAATGATTTGATAAAAGCTAACTACATGAACCTCTTCAATATTTTTCCCAATAAATTAAGCTATGAAAATTCATAATGTCCTGTTGTGCAATTTCTATGTAATTTAGGTGTTGGTTAGAGCTGGTGAAGTATGGCAAGCTTGACATTTGTCATTTTCATGTTGTTATCAGTTGATGTTAGAAAGTTTTATTCTATAATGACAGTTTGTCAAGCGTGCCATGCAAGATAAATAATCTATGATTTAATTTTATTAAGAATCATTGCTTATTATATGTCACTTTTTAATACCATCGATGGATACTTGTTTGTGAAAACAATTGGAGTTGCTTTTTTAAACCAATTCAGTTGATGTAAGGGTTTTTTTATTTAATGACATTACGTAGAAGTTGTACAACGGAATTGTAAAACTTGGGGCCCCAATTTCATTAAGTCAAAGTAAGGCCCAAATGGCTTAAACCAATAATCAAAGCCCTAATTTGTTTAAGCCAAGTTTAAATTGGGTTGAAGCCAAGATGCCAAAAGGTCCTAGTCATGCTCCATTAAGTTAAATTTGAGTGGGCCATTCTACAAGCCCATAAATCCATTTAAATAAATTTTATTCCGAATGCCCTCATTAGTGAGGGTAAATTAGGACATTTCACTTGATGACACCTCCAAAAATAACTACCCACTCATCCTTATTATAAGTAGGAAGCGAGGTGGTTGGATAAGCGGATGTACACTTATAGCTGCACACACACAGACACACATTCCACTACTGTTATTTTTGCTGATGAAACCTTAGACCTAGCCTCGAAATACTTTTGAGTTTTGTCTCAAAAGGAAGATCAAACCTCTGTCAAAGCCCTTCCTAAGTGAGACTAACAACAATTGTACTTTGCAGATGTTGGTGCTTGGCAATACATAGAACGCCATCGACATGCATATTTTGATAAAATGCAGGTAATGATTTTTACTTTCTCCTTTTTTGTGGAAATATTTCAATCTCTTCAATTTTTTTTTCTTTTTTTTCCTGTTGGTTGTTTTGATTATAATTTTCTTTTAATTGCTTAAATGTGATATGAAGTTCTAAAATACTTGGGAAGTTCCAGTTCCAATGTATTGAGCCATTCAGTTGTATCTGTGTCACTTAATTCCTAGATATCGACCCATTGATGTTTCCCATTATCATGCATTTTAGATTTATTTTAAATTGTGGATATTAGAAAAGATGGATTATTAATTCATTTACCGAGATAATTAAGAACCTGTATTACATCGCTAAAATGAAAATCTTAAGACAGATTAGTGAGCAGGAAGTTTAAGATAGAATTAGGAATCATGCATTCTGTGAAGCTAGAGTTAGCTTAGTTTGATCAATCATTCTTAAAGGTTTAGGGGTTGGGGCCAAAAATGTAACTGTACTCTTGCTAGTTATGGACTAATATGAGGCATAAGTTCTCTAACTGATAGGGTAAGGAATTATCAATTTGGTTGTGTTGAGGAGAAGAAGGATTGAACAATCTCTGGACACTTGTGAATCAATGCCTAGTGAAGGTGGGATATCGGTAATGTAATTTGTGTTAGTAGGAAGAAGTGTGGTTTTACAGGCATTAGAAAAAGGACAAAGCGCCTACTTGCCAAGGAGCTGAAGTGGGAAGTTTCACATTTGAATCCTTATTATAATTTAGACGTTGTTTATGTCCACTTGACACGATATGCAGCTGGTGTTTTACTGTCTCTACCCTGCAATTGCGTTTAGTCATTGTATATGAAAGTTTAGCCATGTTATTTTTTCTGCTTAAAGGAGAATCATATATCTCTGTGTGTGTGTGGAAATGTATAATCCTCTCTCCCATCTACATTTTGAGATAAGACTACTCATGTCTCCAGGAAAAATATATTAAAGTTTTCTTGTATGTTTTGATTATTTTCTTAGGTATGGGATTGTACTGGCTTAGGATACACAAGATACACAAATAAAGTGTGTGTGTGTGTGTAAATTGAATACACTAACATTTCTGTATAATCCTCTCTTCCATTGAACTGCTATGTTTTGAAATAAGACTGATCATACCTCCAGGAAAAAGATATAAAAGTTTTCTTCTATGTTTTGATGATTTTCTGTAGGTTTGGGATTATACTGGTTTAGGATACACAAGCTACAATGCAAGAGACATAAATAAAGAAATTTTAGGGTAAGCGTACACATTGGAAAAAGACAAATTTTGTTCTTGTATCTTGCAATTACTAATGGCAGATGACTTGTGCTACAGTTGTGTAGTGGAGAATAAGGTTCTTCACGGTTCTCTGCTGTCATGTATTGAGGTACTAGTTTGTCATAAATATGGTATATAATCTCTTTTGTTTTTGAGTTCAGTTAAATGCTTTGCTTCTGCACTCATCATATTATATTGGAGTTCTTCCTTTCAGTACATCCCTTTTTTATTCTCATGAAATTTTTTTCCTTGTTCAATATTGGATCACTAAATATATAGTCTTGTCTAAACAGTGTGCAAATATTAATTTGGTGAATGTACAAAGTTTTTATTTCCTTTTATGAAGAATTTTCGTCATCTATCGCATTTACTGACTGACAAAATTCCGTTGAAAAGGATTTTGATTCAACTTAAAAAGAATATGTGAGGCAGGGTGTAGGTTGAGAACATGAATCGTCTGTAATATGATCGGTCCTTTCTCCATGGGCCAACCACCATAGTTGCATTGGCCAAGCTCCCCTGAATAACCTCATTGCTTAAGTATCTCTTAGAAAGTTCGAGACCCCTTTCTGATGCTCTTATGAGCATGGATGCTAGCCCTTGAGGCATCATCAAACCATATATGTCAGTTTCCCTGCAATGTTTCATGTACACCTGAGAATCATTTGCAATTAAGTATTTTCACTTGATTTATGCAGTTTTGTTATTGTCCTTCGTCTGTTGGATATTGTTTTTTCATTGGGCACTGTTGGATAACGTTCTTACGATTATAACAGGCGTAACAATATAACTAAGAATTTTCTTCTAATTTACTATTTAATTTTTTAAGTGGCCTTTGATTTGGGAATTTGCCTCTCTTCGTATTAGGTCATTTGGTATCTCTGTTGCCTCTTATTGGTAGAGTGGTCCAACACAGAGAATAAGATTGCTAATTTTTTCCCTTACATTATCAAATGCCTTGCCTCATGCAACGTAATTGGGTGTACTTGCTGTAAATTATGAGGCTTTTGCAACTAAGGAATCTGAAACTTTTTAACAGAATAAAGATTTCCAGAAGACCATCTATCCCTCCAGGTTAACTTCAATGACTTTACATCCGAGGTCTTCACCCATGGGGATGGACAGCACATCATCAAGGACACCGTCATCTTCTCTGAGGCATTTAGCAAAGCTGGAATTGACTGATGGCAATAGCCTATATGCAAAGTTGGTGGTAAGTTTAAATTCCATATAAATGATCGTGTATTGCTACTTGATGAATAGTAGGATGAATAATTGTCCATTTTATTCAGTGGGTAAGATCTATTGAATAACTTTGGTCGCTGATTACATACTGAGACTTCTAGTATTCAATTTCCTTGATGTGCTTATTGCAGGTTGGAGCTGATGGTGGCAAGTCACGTGTCAGGGAGTTAGCAGGATTCAAGACAACTGGATGGAATTACTCACAGAATGCAGTCATATGTACGGTAGAACATACTGATGGAAACCAATGTGCATGGCAGCGGTTTCTACCTGCTGGTCCAATTGCACTTTTGCCAATGGGTGATAATTTTAGCAATATTGTATGGACTATGAACCCAAAAGAGTCAATGGACCGTAAATCAATGAGTGAGGATGATTTTGTGAAGGATGTAAATAATGCTTTGGATTATGGATATGGTCCTCGTCCTAAGTCAAGCTTATTAGGAAATGAAGATATGTTTTCTTGGCTTAGAGGATATGTGACGTTATCAGCTAATGAGTGTTTTGAAGTTCCACCGAAAGTAGTTAAGTTGGCTTCTGAAAGAATGGTGTTTCCATTGTCTTTAATGCATGCCAATGACTATGCATCGAAGCATGTGGTTCTAATTGGTGATGCTGCACACACAGTTCATCCTCTGGCTGGTCAAGGAGTCAATTTGGGTTTTGGAGATGCATTTGCTCTATCAAGAGTCATTGCCGAGGGTATAGCTGTAGGCACTGACATTGGAGAGGTACGCGTTTTTGCACACACAGTTCATCCTCTTTTATTTTGATTGTTCCATTTTCTTTTTTTTATGGTTTTGATTTTTTTTTCCCCCTATTTTTCTTATTGAATCTGCTTATGTTCTTAAAAGATTCAACTTATGCAGGTAAGTCTGTTAAAGAAATATGAAGCGGAGAGAAAACTGGCAAATATTACGATGATGGCAATACTGGATGGTTTTCAGAAGGCATACTCTGTTGATTTTGGACCCCTGAATATACTGCGAGCCGCGGCTCTCCATGGGGCGCACTATATTTCACCTCTTAAAAGAAGTATCATTTCGTATGCATCAGGGGAACAGAGGCTGCCGCTCTTTTCTTGAGAAACACTGTAAATATATCCTGACGGACCTGGCCAGAGGATATCAATGAAGGACTAGACTTTGCACATTATGTAGCAATGAATAATCTCTTTCTTTCATCAATCTTGTATAGTAGCAATTTCCGAATATCAGCAGAGATCGAAGAGCCTGTTTCAATTACCAATCTTCTCGTTTCACGTTCAAGTTAATGATATTATATCAATTAGAAAAAATAAAGTTAATGATATTATATGCACGCGGTGGCAGGGGAGCCTTATATGAATGAGATTGTGTTGACGTGGTCGCTAGCTAGCCTCAAATCTCTACAATGTTACGGTGTGCTTGGATGGAAAGAGTGGGGAAGCAGTGAAGGTTATGAAAGGTAATGACTCCAAAAGACTTGGATCCTATCCATTTCAGATGAAATAGAGAGGAACCAGTTAGTTGTTTTTAAGAAGACAATTTGCCATTTTACTTTTTTTGGACAAAAATGCTCTCTTAAAACAACTAAATGGATCCCTTCCATTTCATTTGAAATGGTCAAACCGTTTTATCACACATTTCATATTGGCTAAGCTAATATGACATGTTTTAAATATATATTTATTTTATATAGTGATTAATATAAAAAATCACTTAAATATCACATCATATGAAATAGATGTAAAAAATAAAATTACTCATGAAAATATTGGCCATAGGTGGCATTCTCTCCACAAGTCCTGCCTCTCGGTGCAACCATAAACATGATCGCTTCATCTTCTCCAGTAAAAAGCCCCAAAATCTAGAACTTCTATCTCACTTTAATGGATATGGGATCAGGGAAATGGGAAATTGTCAAAAAAAAAAAAAAAAAAAAAAAAACTGATATTTATTTGAGGAAAGTACAAGAACAATACAAAATGAGGAGTTGAGCATGAGACATTGTGGAAGGAGTTGGGTACTTGTGTAAGTTTCACCGGGGAGAACTGAACAATTACCAAGGGCGGAAATTGCCTTACAATTTGGGCTGAATCATAAAGTAACAGTTTAAGAGAAATAACGAGTTTCTTCCATGCGCCAACAGCTCTTCTTTTTCAGTTTTTAAGAACGCCTCAAAGGTCTCTAAATGTGTCAACTTTCAAGCACACTAAGTTACAAAATGAGCCACTTCCCACTTAGTGTTTGAAAGCATTCCCGATAACTCTCATTTCCTTTTAGCTTTAAGAATTAGGAGTGGCAAAGATGAAAGACCGTCCCTTATAATTTGTTTTTGTGTTGTTTGTTTTTCTTTCTTTTTCCCGAAGTTGAAGTTGAATTTATAAAAAAATAAATTGTTTTGGGAGATGAAGTGACTCCCCTGATTGAAAGAAACAACAGCAATCAGCCTATGACAAGAAGCGCAACTGTACATTTGAAATGCAGTGAAGATTATATTATATACAAGGAGAAAATTTTGGGTCTTGATGTTTGCATGGTACTGAGAAATGCACAGAAGATGTGCATTAGAATAACCATAGTGTATTTCTGTATAAGTTCATCAAAATATGCACAATATATAGGCCTTAAACAGCTCAGTTATAGCATATTCTTTACAAAAATGTATCTCGGATTACGCGTGCCAATACCCGGGAAGATAATCGACTGAGCACATCTGGGAGCACTCTAGCAGATATGCCTGGCAACACTGGAAGAAGTTCTTGGATGACTCGTGCAACATCCACACCCTGTTAACACCCACAAAGAAAACGGTCACAAAAAACACTCATGAATGAACGTCTACACCCTGTTGGCTGAGAAAAGAGAGTGGGGGAAAGAAATAGCCTAAGAAGCATTTATATATGAGAAAGGGAACATCTACACCATGACAACTTTTCATGTATGATCAAATATTTGGATTACATTTGGTATGCAAAATGGTTATTCTATTAGAAAAAAAGAATAGTTTTTATTGCAAATAGAAGAAGGTGAAATGGTATAGCTATTCCTATGGCCTATGAGGGAATGACTATTTTTTAAATTTACAAATAGCATTCCAAGTGTTAAGAGTATATGTATACTTTAACATTAAAACTATTTTATTCCACATTCTTCCATTCTTAATAAAGGCTATTCATTTTTTCTAATAGAATAATCATTCCGCATATTAAATGTACCCTTAATGTCTAAGCACAATGCTTTAATACCTGATTTGACGTTCTTGATATTGAACTTCCTGCTGTCAAGAACTCAACCACTTTCTGAACATTATTCAATATAACCTTGTCTTCCTCAGTTATTGTGGGTAGAAGTCCTGCTGGCTTTAAGGGTCCGAAAGCAGGAACCATACTAAAAACTGGAGCAGCATTTCCAACTCCTAGAACTGACATTAGCTGTACCAACTGATCCCTTGTAACCGCATCAATGCCCTTTACAATCTGCTTCCCATACCAATGACAATATTTAAATGGCCTCCATACAACCAACTTCAGTGCATACCAATGAGAAAATAATTCTTATCCTAAGCACAGTCCCTTGTGAGAAAACATCACAAGGCCATGGCACTAGTCAAGAAAAGCATTTTTAGTGGGGAAAGAGAATAATGAGACCGCATATCCACAATGGAGGAATAGAAACTATAAATATATGTGAAACTAGAAAGCTTAAATAAATGAGAAAACTGAAGCAAATACTGAGCCCCCATGCCATGGTATAATGACTATTAGACTTCCATAAATTTGAGGCAGATAAACAAAATCAACTAATGATATAATTACAAACAAAAGAAAGCAAGCAAGAAAAAAAAATAACTTAAAAAGAAAACTTTCCATTCTTTTCTTGCTAATCTTAGAACTCTAATTGTTACGGATCAAAACAAGTGGTACCAATAAAAAAATAGAGAATAGATACAAGAGCAGATTGTCCACTCTTAACCTCAATGATTAAGAGTACATATATTAAAGGGTAATGGGAAACAAAAACTGTGGCCAACATTGTCATTTCTCATCTGGTCAAATCTGATGAACCAAAACAAGTAACTATAAAATATAAATCTTTATTCCTATATTATCACCATCATCATCATCATCAATATTAACCTTGAACATCAACGTTAACAACACTAGTCTTTTTTTTTTTTTTTAAAGTAACAACACTAGTCTTTTTAACTTAAAAGTTACTTCTAGAAGTACCTCGTCCAGAAGAAATTCTCGGAAAAAGCTCCCTTTATCAGACAGCAGAAATGCTAAAGCTGCCCTTGTTTGAAGAGGCTGCTTGGGTTGAGATCCACTGGAAGAATAACCAGGAATGATATACCCGGTTTGACTTTGCAGGATGCCAAGTCCAGCCATGTCCCCACTCAGAGCCTCCCCACCTCCACTTTTAGCTGCAGTTATGAAATTCTCGAAGGCTTGCATGACATCAATGAATCTTTCAGCATCAAAAACTCCGGATTTCCCATATATTGTGTAACGTAAAGCACTCCTTAACCGTGGGGATTCATCAGTCAGGAGCCTCTAACAACAAAATATAAAGACATAATCAACTCCAATTTAGATGACTAAGAGCATAAAGAGAAAGCCCAAGGCAGTAGCTTAGACATATCAGTGTGGCCAAATGTGAATTAACAGCTAGGATTCTTGCCAAAAAATTTCACCCTAATCTCAACTAAACTAGTTCATAACTAGTACTTTTGAGGTCATGCAGTCATTCATCCAGCTCAATCATTTACAGAAGTTTTATCCTTCCATACTAACTTCCACTAGCTGTTTTTAGTAAATGCAAAAATACTTGGGTATTAAGAAAGGCTGTGTTAAATGAACCTCAAACTTATTATTGACATAGATATCACCTACAACATTCCCATTGGAAGGACCTTCTGAAATAAGCTCGAGCATCCAATGATGTGGCTTCTGTTTTGCAGTCAAAGATCAATTACAATTATTTACCTAAGATATCTCCAATTCAACAAATCTTAGGGGCTAAGTTCAGATCTGTAACCTTTTAGCTCGACTAAGTCACCTTGTTTGTTACCTGAACACTACACAGCTAAATAGCATAAACTAAAATACCAGTGGTCTAATCTATTTAGGAGTGCATATACGCCACATTTAAAGACTGAAGGGGTATTAAGAGTTAACCACCGAGCTATTATGAGCACCAACATATTTCTTCAGATATAGATGTTAATAGATTTTGAAAAAGTATAACAAAAATTCGCAAGGTATTATACCTGTGCAATATATGGATATGCCTCATCTACAATGGCAAAATCAGGGTTTCCCACTAAAGCAATGCCTTCCAGTACCCCAATTGCCCTGATTATAAGAGCAAAATAAGGGGGTATTCTAAATGGATAATCAAATGTTATTTGTGCCAAATCGGATGCCAGCTCTTGGAAGTTGATATTTTTGGCACCTCCACCTTCGAGTGCCTGATCAAAAACCTTGGCCAAAACAGGTAAGATGGGTTCCAAATTAACCCCATCTGGGATGAAACCAAGTTTAACAAAGTCTTTGACGATAGCTCCATAATCCCGATGAATGAGATGAGCAATTGCTTCAACCATTCCATACTTTTGATCATCAGTTAGTTTTGTAACTAGACCTGTTGCAGCAAGTTATACTTTAGGATGCTAAAAAATTAGTCTCCATAACTAAATGAAGTATTAAACAGTCCAATGTGTCAGAGAGAGATCTACTAAATCATGGCAAAAGGACACAAAATATAATGCGTCATTTCTGTAATTGAGGATACTTAGCTATTGATATGGAGTTGAAGAAACATCCATAAGTTGAATTTTAACCAGGAAAGCAACTCACAAAAAATAAATAGTTTTACTTCTCTTATCTATCATGAAAAACAACAAGGATTTTTTTTTTTTTTGCAATAATGACATTAATCATATTGATGAGAATGATGATCATGGAAGAGTGGTACAAAATTATAGAACATATTCATTATAACAATATACCCATGTATTTCTGAAGGAAAATATTAAACTACTGTCCTAAGCTTTGACCCGTTTTCAAGTAGCTTCCTTGGTTTTTAATTTTAACAATCAGTTCCTCGTGTTTTCCCAAATTTCCAATTAGATCTGTCCCTCTCTATTTTTTTTTTTTTAACAGAACCCATGTGTATTTCTAGTTATGCTCAGAAGAAAAAAAAAATTTTTGATTTGTCCCTCTCTATGTTGTCAAAAAAAATTTAACACAACCCTTGAGCAATTCTAATTATGCTTGGAGAAAAACAAATTACCAAAAAAACAAAAGCAAAGAAGAAGAAAAGCTGAAGAAATAAGGGGCAAACAAGGTTGAGGTTGCAACTAAGCCACCCCATTTTCTCAATGTAACCCAAGGGAACTAACCCCTCCATGACTCAGCCCCTTCACTACGTCACAAAGCGGGAAGAGGTGAGGTCACAGAAAAGGGTGACCACCCCTCCATGAGGTTGGCCCCTCCACGACCCGCCCCCTCCGCAAGGTCAAGGAGATGGAGGTTGCAAAGGGGACGACCGCCCTAGGGCACTCTCAGTCCCATTGGTTTGTACCTTTTTTTTTTTAATGACAAGAAACCCCTTCAAGATAGGGTCACTTCGTACACCCACCCCTGTCGAATAAAACTCGGACACGTGCAAAGTGCCCCCTCCACACGGATCAAGTACTACTCCGGTTTCGCCAACAGGCTGGCCCCAAAGAATTGTTTGCATCCAAGGGGATTCAAACCTTTAGACCTAATGAGAATTCCACCAAGACCAAGTCCCTTACCACTTGAGCCAACCCCTTGAGGTTAAAATACGGTATTTTTGCTGTTTTTTTTTTTTCTTTGCATTTTTTCTTTAGGGAATAATTGAAATTGCACAAGGATTATATTAGTTAAACTGACAGAATGGGAGCAAAAGGATCCATTTGGAAATCAGGAAACATACAAGAAATTAATTGCTAAAATTGCAAACTGAGGGAGTTACTCAAAAACAGACCAAAACAGAATGTAGTAATTTGATACAATCTTTATTTATGAATATAAAATTCAAAAAGGTTTTACAATTAGATGTTCCTTTTAATTTGAACTAAGGACAGTTTTTTGTAAGTAAAATAACTTTATTATATTAAGAAGGAAGCTCCAATACAAGGCTAGTGTAATAAAAGTTTCTCCTAAAGAGTTAACATGCTGAGGATCTGAGTTTATAACAAGCCATGGAAGTTCAACGCCATCAAAAGTCCTGCTCTCTCTCTCTCTCTCTCTCTCCAAAATGTCCACATCACACAAGGAAACAGAATTCCAATTTTTAATTTGAACAATGGATTCATGTATTTGCTCCAAAAGAAAGCAACAGTATCTGATTGTGTCCATTCCAACAACAGCAGCAATACTCTACTTGCTTGATGCTTCTCATAATCTCTATGTGGAATTATAAAAGAAGAAAATCATCTAACTAGACTAACTTACATTTGAAAAAAAAAAAAAAAGTGAGTTCCATCAAACATGTTTTTTTTTTTTGATAAGTAAGTTCCATCAAACATGTTAGCAGAGAGTAAATCAAAGATATAGAACAGAAGAATCAATGTCTAGAAAAGGACAGAAAGAAGAACAAACTCTAAAAACAATTAACAATATGAGAGAGAGAGAGAGAGAGAGAGAGAGAAGCATATCCTTCAACAAGAAAACCTCAAGATTTAACATGTTTTATTAGAAATGCAGAAAGAAATTTAAAAATGAGTAATTCAAAAAAGACTATGCATATGATGCTGATAACCATGGGGAAAGATGATGTTTCACCATATGCTCTAATTGAAGTAGATAGTTACCAAAGTCGAGTATGCATAGCTTTCCATCCGGAGTGCGGATTAAATTCCCAGGATGAGGATCAGCATGGAAAAAACCAGTATCAAGCAGCTGCCATGAAAATGAAATGAGTTCAAAGTTTAAAACAGAATGACGCTCAGTAGGCTAGGAACTACGAATTCTCACCAACCATAAGTTGCAACTGAAACCATGTTAACAAGCATTATTTTCCTCATTCACAACACATTCATTACCATACATGAAACATTGGTAGAGAATGTAACATTTCTGCAGTTTTATATTAGAAGCATACAGTGGAGACACACAATTGACTCTATGATCAGCTCTCTCTCATGTATCCAACTAAATCAATATTGGAAAATTGTGAATGATACGACAACTACATGTATTTCATCAGTATCTTTAACTCCCTAGTTCCACAAAAACATGAATCAAGACATGCAAGACATGTTTTCCCCCTCTGTCTATGCCAAAATGCTGTCATAATAAAGAGGAGGAAATGGATTAGACAGAGGGGGAGGAGAAAACAGAAAAGAAACCAAATATTCGGAAATCTTATGAAAGTGTGTTCCACGTTGAATCCTGAACAGAATGATAAACTACATTTTCTTTTAACAAAATGCAAAATAGTACCCACCTTAAAAGCACTTAAAGTATCTCCAAAAACAATATCCTTGCAACAAATGCTTTAATAGAAACGCTTACCTGCTTTAGGTAGCATATGACTCCAACATTAACCAATTCTCCGACATCACTTTCTGTACTTTGTGACAGCTTCTCTCCATCTACCCATCCAGTAGTAAGAACCTTTCTTGAAGTATATTTATCATAGGTTTTTGGTACGACAACCTGGAATTCATAAGCTTTTTAAGCAGTATTCACACAAAGTCTCCCACAGATTAAGAAAACAAAACACCAAGTGAGAAGTTGTTTAGAGACGTTTCTGTTAAAAGAATTTGAACAAACAAGAAAAATTGAAAATATATATATATATATATATATATATATATATATATATATATATATATATATATATTTTACTAGTGGATAAATAGAGCTTTCACTATTGTCACTTGTCAGAGTAAATGAATTACAATTATGAAAAGGCAGGCTTTGAAGATATACAAGATGTTATAAGATGAATTGATTAGTTTGCAGTCTATTGGTAATTATGTCAGCAGAAAAACGAGACCTATTACCAGGCATTATTAAACAGATATTTAGCTTCCCATGGTTTCTACAGTCGGGTAGTATCACAGCTCATTCACAGAATTTTCTTCGTGTTATCACAGGTTTGAAATCCAAAGTAATCATAGACATTTCATACCCAGGCATAGACACAATAGCACATAGAAGAAACAGAATGTTTTCTTCAATTAAGTTTATCATCGTTAAATGTAAACATGTCAAAATGGCAGTTGAGGGACATATCCAGAAGAGAACAATTTCTATTCTTTACAGAGGAACATCATGGTAAAAAATGAACTTGTGTTTCTATAAGCTATATTGACAGTTAAACATTGCAATGCAACCATGACAGTTCAATGTAAAAAAGTATTGTCACCAGACAAATATCAACTCAATAGTCCTATATAGAGCTTAAACTAATTTAGAGCATTGCACCCATGCATTATTTGAACTTGGAGTTTTTATTTATTTCCATAGTCTGTATTCCAACATTCCAGTGCTTCATGATATATATTTGAACAAAGATGAGTTTCACCAAACCTTGTAGCTGAAATCAACACAAACTTCTTGAAACGTAATAAAAGTATAATGTTAAGACTCACCTGAGGAAGGTCCTTCCTCATCATTTCAGCAAAGAGTATTCCATTTTCCCCTTCATTAACATAATCTAACTCCTCAAAAAAACGAGCAGCCCATTCATCAACCAGTCCGACTACATCTACTGAGATCTGAAAAATATACGCAAAGAGCCAGGGGAGGGAGTGTGAAAAAGCCATTATTGCTTCTTCTTCTTCTTTGCAAGTTAAAATAAAAATAAATAAATAAATAAAAAATAAAAAAACCATTATCGCTACCTATAGTTGCCTCTTCAAAAGAAAGGTACTAATTCACTACAAGTCAGATCTGTGCAACATTACCTGAGGAAACCTCCTTAGAACCAAACCCAAGTTCCGTATGACATACAAATCAACAGTAACTGTCTCAAGAACAAAAGGCCTCTGCACTTTAACAGCAACCAGGTCCCCATTTTCTTTCAAACGGCCCTTATACACCTGTCCAAGAGATGCTGCCATCACAGGAAGAATAAATACTTTGGAACTAGCAAATTTTAGAAAGCTAGTCAAGGGAAGCAAGAATTTACTGTTAACAGAGTCTTATATACAAAAGGTTATGTGAGAGCCTACCAGCAGCAATTGGGGAAGATGATAGTTCAGAATAGATATTTTGCCATGGCTGACCAAGTTCCTCTTCAATAAGAGCCATAGCAACATCATCTGGAAATGAAGGAACCTTCACATATCATCAAACAGAAAGATCAGCCATGAAGAGGGATACCTAAAATATACAAATTCAGACACCATTAAACAAAAATCAAGCCAAGTTCTATCTCTTCTCTTTTGATAGGTCTGTCTGAGGTTCAACCAGTTACAGGAATTGGAACTCTGATTTTATGAATTCTTCTTTCATTTGTGGGGAGGAGGGCACGGGCAGGGATGGAGTAATAGTATATTAGAAGAATTCAAAGTTCAAAACACTTGATTTTGAAGTTCAACTCGAATTACATTAACTACGATTGACAACTGGGACTGGACAAGCCATGCCAATATCTGCATAAGCAAAACATGAAGTTGAAAGGCCTACCACAAGCTCAACTCAGCTGATTTATTAAGAAAAAAGCTTGTGAGACACCCTGAACACTTCCCTTAATACATCTACCAACAAGTTTCCTAACATCACAATCCAAAAAGAAGAGGGTTTTTTATCAAAAAAAAAAAAAAAGAAAAAAAGTATGCAATTGCCTTGATCCACAAACCCGATTAGCTTCTTTTCTGTCATTTTTACACCCTAATTTACAGCACATCTAAAATACCGTCACTAACCGATAAAAAGTATTAATTGAAAATTAACTTAAACATGTGTGACTTCTAGTTGATTACATATTTGCACAACACAATGTAGCTTTATTTTCTTGTTTTATAACCATCTCTCTTATAGAGATACTGGATGTTATGGATATCATACAGGTAACTTTCATTTTTCCTTCTTTTCTTTAGAAGAGCTCAGCATAGGGATAGTGACTTTGATTTAAGTATAATCATGAAAATAAGGAAACTGAAAGCTATAAAAAAAAAAGAAGCTTAATAACTTACCTTGTCACAAAGCTTTTGCAGCTCAGACATTGCAGCAGGTGACAGTATATCTGGTCGAATGCTCAATGCTTGACCAAGTTTTATATACGCTGGACCCAAAGAGGTGACAATTTCCCTTAATTCAATCGCTCTAGAGACTTCATTCTGATATGGAAAAGCAACTAATGAGTAAATCAGACTGAAAGTGTAAAGTTAATTTTAAATAATGGATATGAATGAGGGCACATTTCAAACCGGTATAACCATTAAGGTCAATTAAAAGAACTAGGTGTGCTCAAAATCCGTGATTACCCAAACCGGCCAACAAAACCTGACCAAATTTGGCTGTTCTTCGCCAAGGTCGGGCCAGAAGTCAGTTAAATAGGGTTAGAAACCCAAACCAAACCCGACCCGACCCCCTTAATATGTATAGTTTTTTTTCTTTCAGTTTACAACCTAGCCACCCCCTCAAAAAGCGCTCTCCACTTTTCTTTGCTCTCTCCTTCTTCCTCTTCGATTCTTTTTCTTCTTCTCTCAATTTATTGGAACATTTGTCGTCCTCTTCTTTCGAACCCCAACTCTCTTTGGAAAACCTCCTATTCATATCGAGGTTTTTTTTGTTTTGGTTTTCCCTTTCTCTGTCTTTGGAGTTGACAACCCTAGGCTGTGCTTGTCAATCCCCTCCCATGGCCTCTCTGCCCCTGTGCCGCCCTCTTCAGTGAGGCAGTGAGCCTGTCTCGCTTGATATGTGGCAGATCAATAGTGAGCCTGTCTTGATCATCAATAGATTTAAGCACAAAACTCCTCCCTGCGGCCCAACCAACCTACCTAACCGATCACCGCCTCCCACCTGTTGATGGCAATGCAGTTCGGTATGAGCTGGCTCTATGGTCAGTTCAACATGTGACTTTCAACCGGGGGGAGGGGGGGTCAAAAGTCGAAAACACCTCTATTCCGACCCCAAGGGGTCAGATTACACCCCTAAAAAGAAATGTGCATACAAGTTTTCTAAAAGGACGTCTGTCTAGTTAAATCATCAATTATCTCAAAAGGTTAAACTGATAGAAAATAGTAAATTTAATCATTTAATTAATATTCCAACACTCTCCTTCATGTATGAGCTCAAATTCTTTTTCAACAAGTGAGGCCTAACACGTGAAATATTTAACTTTTTTCTAAGTACGTGGAATTTTTAACTAACATTAGGAGTAAACTGTGGAGTCAAGTTCGAACTCAAGACCTCTACTCTTATATCAAGTTGAAAAAAGAGAAGAAGAGAAGATAGGAAGAAGACGTTTTCTTATTCCTTATGCATATGCCATATGGCATTTACGTGTGTTTAAATAGAAAAACCATACAAGTGATTATGGAATTATAATTAATGTAGAAAAACCATACAATAGTAATGACAATAAGATCAGAAAATAATGGCAGAATATTATCAAATCAGAATCAGTTAGGTTTCCTTCTTCAAAATAATTTGTATCGGGTGACATCAGTTAATGGAGGAAACTCATATCCTCCATTTCTGGAGAGAAATTGTAGGGAAAAATAACTTACAAGGAAAAAGAAATAGTAATTCACATACAACCGATGCTGCTTAAAACTGAATTATCTTGTTTCTGTTGCAAGAATATATATGATCTATTAATTGTTTAAATAAGTCAACTGATCATGTGAAACTACCGTCAGCATAGAAAGCAAAAAAGGCATAAAAAAAGATACCTCTTTGACCTTCTTGTTAATCACATCCCAAGCAAGACGTGAAAGAAAACCCCCGGCAACAGATAGCAACTGAGCAATACGTGTTGCAACAGCACGTGGCCGTTTTCCCCAATATGCTGAGATGCTAGCAGGATCATACACCAAAGGCAAAAACTCACTGCTTTCATTTACCTACAGAAGCACACAAAGCACGTCACATGACCAGATAACATTATAATAGGGAAACAGTTGCACCAACTAGAAAGTTTCAGTGTCAAGCTCATGAAGAGAAACCATAAAGGATCACAAGAAGATCTACACTGATCCATATCAAACCATCTTTGCTTAACTTCTCATGGACAAATATAGCCGCAAACAGGTCGCTGAGTTATATGTTTCCCAAGTCATTTTAGCAACATCATCCACTCTAAGAGCTGACTAATCATGAGCAGGACTTTGAATTGTTGATGCACTTGCTTGAAAACGGTAATTCATTCCATCTTACAACTGTACAAGAATGTTATATTCGTGTCTGCCAGACTATGTTTTTCTTTTAAATTGGTTAGAGCTTGAACCTAAGACCTGTAGTTACAGTGTCCATGCATATATCAAGTCATCAATATACTAACCAATTTTTTTTCTTATTCTCATTCCTTCTATAAATATTTTACATAATTGAAATTGAAGGTTCAAAGAAGCAACCCCTCAACCGATCAATGTCAACAAACTCACACTGCCTCTAACTGGGCCCCAACTACAATTAACATTTTCAACAAATTACATTTGCAGATCAAATACATATACCCGAACACAAAGATGGAAACATTCCACACCGATACTGAACTTCAGTTCCTAAGTTATTTTTCACTTCCTACTGTTTCATAAACGAAAAATAACCAAATTTACCCTCTCACATACTTTATACGAAACTTGGATGATTATTACAGAAGCCAGTATACATTTCATCAGAGCTCGAACACTTACGAGCAATACACTACACAAGACATCACAGAAAGGAATCCGAACATCCATCAATGGATATAATGAATGTATACATACCTCGACAAGGCGTAGCTGAACGTTATCCTCAGCAAACTGTGAATCCCTTAGATTTTGTCCCCGAAGGCCTTTCATCAGTATTGCTAGGTCTTCATTTTCCTCCATCTGTGCCCTCACTCTTTTAATTTCCTTTGAAACATCCCCAATTCTCTGCCATTTCCAAAACAAATCAAACAGTCAATAAGAAAAACGAACATAAAGATTGACCACTTGTTTAAAATCACTGCTAAGATTTGAATTGCAATCCTCCTTTCTTCATCTCCATATCCTCCACTTTCTCAGGAACGAAGCAGAAAATTTATTCAGAATGTAGTCAACAAGCCTAAGCAACTCTTTGACTCATGTAGATTACCAAAGTTTTCCACAGCAGAAAGAATTACATATCCCGCATTTTCCTCCTCTTTCTCAGCAATCGAACAGAGCATGGACTTCATATAATAATTTAAAAATAAAAAGATAGCAAAAATTCAGCAAGCTCATTTACTGTGGAAACTCCGTTGACGGAGTTCAAAGACGGCGATTTCGCTGACCCGTTGACGGATTTTGGTGACGGCGGAGACCTTGAGGACCCATTGACGGTGTTTGGTGAGGTGGACTTGGACGAACCAGTCGGATTTGGTTTCGGTTCGGTGGCGACCGAGAAAATCCGGCTGGCCCGTCTGCGGACCCGAATTCTGTTCGGAAGTGCATAACGGGCCGGGAAGGCGCACCGGAGAGGCTCGATTCCACAGAAACCGAGCTGTGGTGCAGCTACCATAGTGTGCTAGTGGGCTGCACAATTCGGTGGAAATGCATTCTTGAGGCGTTTTTTTAATGGAGTGGGAAAAGGGCTGGCCGCGGGAGGAACACGTGGCTGGCTTTCACTTCTCCGTTTTCGGTTGGGCAAAGGTCACTGTGGGGTTTCCATGACCGTTCGATTTATAGTTTAAGATGAATTATGACAGACGGTCTATGTCAACTATTATAAAATTTATATCCTTTGTCTTCAAGCGCATATACTTTTAAATGGTCGCGATCCGAAAATAAAGGGTAGAATGTGCAGTGTGTAATCAAGAAGTTGTAATCAAAACAAAAGTTGTTGAGCGTCTACATATACTTTTTGGAGAAAAAATTATTAGAGTTTTGCCACATACATTCTCATTTTTAAAGTCTTTTTCTTATTATGTTAAGCAAAAGTTTTAAAAGAAAAATGGTAATTTATTTTTATAACTAGCTTACTAATAATAATAAAAACATATTCAAAAAAAGTGTACACAAAGATTCCGTTTGTTAATATTTTTTGCTTTTTTTAAAAAAAAAAAATTTAATATAAAATAAATGTAAAAATAGTTTTATCGACGCTATTTGTCCAATCCTAGATTAGCAAGCCACATCCCACTAGGTACTTGTGGTTTGCCCCGATATTAAATATGAAATAGGCAATTTGATTTAGAGATCAACTGCGTTTATAAGGTGTATATATATGTATTATTTGTGGGGTGAGCAGATTAACGTTTACCGTCTACCAATAGCAACCGAACCGACATTAACCGCCTACCGCAAGAAGTCAATCAGTAATCAGTTTATAATTTTTATACCGACGTCAGTTCAGTTCGGTTAATTGGTATAAATATTTTTTTATCAGTTAACTGATAAGTAATCGAATTAACTGATAATTAAACAATAATAAATATAATTAACTATCTACATATATATGGTGGATTCTTATTGTGTTAATTAATGGGTCAATTTAAAATTTATTTGGTTCAATAAGCTATTTTAGCCCCAAAAAAATAATATGGGACCCCAAAACAATCAATTTTTTGCCAAATTAAAAAAGCTCATGGTTAATTGATAAAACCAAACCTATTTTAACTGAAATATTCGTTTAACCAAAACTTTCGAAATAAATATTTATCGAAATGTTATCGGTGAATTAACCGATTTAATTGACAATTTAGGTTAACTGACCGAAAATGGCTTTACCAAACCGAATCGATACCCACCCTTAATAGAGCCCAACAAGTGTCCCATAGTCGTAGGAGTAGATGATCCCTACAGTGGATTGTGGGGATGAAGAAGATCCCACCCTTGGGGTTTAGGTCCACCTAGCTTCTTGCCAGAGGGGTGTGCAAACGGTTATAATCGGCGATTATTGGCTATAACTACTAATCGCAACCGCTTTGGATAGTTATCGATTTTTAATAAGCGCAACCGCCTAGGCAGTTAACAGTTATTTTATAACCGGTTAGCTGTTATTCAATCTAATAACCGATGATTTTATAACCGTTTTTTTTTTATATGAGCTTTTAAAGTATTTTGGGCCTTTAATTGGGCTATTTTTTGACTTATTTTAAGGGTTTAAGGCCAAAATGTTTCAAAAAATATGAAATAAACAAAATTGTTGGCCAGCCAATGTTTTTGAATAAGGCTTGGCCCAAAACACCAAAACAACGTCGTTTTGGATAGTTTATTATACATTTTATTATTATAAAATATTTAATATATATTTTAATATAAAGGTAGGCAGTTAATAACCGCTAACCGCCTCATTTGTGCTAAAACGGTTTGTACTAACCGCCCCGTAGGCAGTTAGCAGATATTAACTCCCTTGCCATACCCCTAAAACCGCTAACCACAATAACCGCTTATCAAAGTAGATAGCGGTTGACAAAATAATTATAACTGCTCCGTTTGAACACCCTTAGGTAGGACATTTTTTAGGCTCTAATAGGCCATGATGTGGCAAGCTGTTAAATTTTTTGATGGAACATGAACAAAAAGACTAGTTGCATTTATAAAATGTCTACAAATAATATTTGTGATACTTTTGTAAATCAAGGTGGCTATTTAATACATAGGCCGGTTTTTAATTTAATAACCGCCTACCAAAGTAGCTAGCAGTTGACAAAGTGATTATAACCGCTCCGTTTGAACACCCTTAAGTATGACATTTTTTAGGCTCTAATAGGCCATGATGTGGTAAGCTGTTAAATTTTTTGATGGAACATGAACGAAAAGACTAGTTGCGTTTATAAAATGTCTACAAATAATATTTGTGATACTTTTATAAATCAAGGTGGCTATTTAATACATAGGCAAACCACATGTGCTAGAAAAAGAAAGAGTACAAATCACACTACGTGGCATAGACTAATAGTCTTTATTTATTTATTTATTTTCTTTTAGAAATATTTGGTGTCTATTTTTTCCCCATCTCTTGTCCATTTTCATACAAGAGGTATGCAAATACATCATAAATATGTAAGACCTTCCCACATGTAGGTTCAAAATATTTAATAGTGTATTTAAAAAAGAGATAGACAATAATGTGTGAAAGAATGATACCAAACACATCTTATTTTTTTAAAACAATGAATTATCTAAAATAATTATTACACATTCATCTCTTGTCTATTTTTTTAACAAATTCATCATTGAATATGTAAAACATATATGTGATATTACATATTTAACGATAGATTAACTCATATTTTATAATAAAAATAAAACATTTCTCATTATTTAATGACTACTACTCCATGTCACATTAGCGGGGGCAGCACTCCTCCAGTCCCCCAAATTTTTGTTTAAAATCTCTAAAATTTAATTTTTTAAAAAAATAAATTTTATGTTTTTTTATGAGTTGGACCTCCAAAATTAACCTTTTATCCTTGAAAATTTTCATTTTTTTAGTTTCGTCCTCCCTCATTTCAAATTTTGATTCTACCCCCGTACATGAGCATGATTATGAATATGATTGCGATGGGAAGAACTAGAATATCTTTAAAAGGAAATGTTAAATAAGGAATAGTTATAACTTATAACCCGAAAAGAAAAATTATCTACTTAGATTAGAGAGGCTTACATATGCCCGACTACCACGCGTCAAACACTCATACGTGGCAAGCAATCCGGTCCTACAAACGAAGCGAATCCACAAGAAAACGAACTCGGACGCTAAGCCGTCCAGGTTCATTCCTCTCCCAACCTACAGCTCGCATGACCTCCAGCTCCCTCTCTCCGCAGCTTCAAATGCACTCTTTCTTTTCGTTCCTCACATCCAACAAAGTCCGTGTAGGAAGATGAGCCCGAGAAAAGGAGAGGAGAAAGATCCTCCTCCTCTGTACCATGTTGTTCATAAGCTCCCTCCCGGTGATAGCCCTTACGTTCGAGCCAAGCACGTCCAGGTTCTTTCTTTTTCTTCTTCTTCTTCTTTTTTTTTTTTAAAGCCAATCTGTGATATGCCGCTGCTGGTTACGATTGAGGAGAGAATTCAGGGAGTTATTTCATTGGAATCTTCAATTGCACTTGTGGATGGTTTACTGATTACTCTTCCTTTAACCGAGGGTACCGTAAAATTATCCGCTTACACATGAAATCGGTGCTTTTTTAAACAAGAGAATTGTCAATTTTCACTTGCGTATGTAAAAATGTTTTGTGTTTTTTTTTCATCCTACTTGTGTTTAGACTTCAGAGGTATTGGTTGTTGGGACTGGAAAACGTTGCTGGATGTGGGCCTTTTGCCTTTCCCATATTATAATTACCGGGGTTTTCTTTTCCCAGACTTTGTTCAATTCTCTGAACTACTTTTCCTGCCGCGGTCATATCCAACCTTGTTTTATCTATCCTAATTTACCCAAAATTCCCAAAGTAGCTGGATTTCTCTGATTCATGTTTGGCTTTTTGCTGAAAATGGTAAAAAAATCGCAAACAATGCTGATATTGAAATGGTTGCTTTATATTTAACGAAAAAGTTTTGGACGCAAGTAGTGGTTTGAAAATTATGAGTAAGCATTTTTTTTTTCAGTTGATCAATATTCATTTGCTTTGAAAATCATGATTTAATCATTTTATTAACTCTCTCCCCAAATACTTAAGTGAAAATATGAGGTGAACGACAGAGACCAACTTCGGAATACCATGTTATCCTAAAAATAAAATAAAAAATTTCTAAGTGGCGGTTGAAGTTTTTTGTTCAAATGTAATTGGCACAACTTTCCAACATGCACATATCTCAATCTGTTCTCAGATTTGTTTGCTAGGAGCGTCTTGAGTTCGTTATTTTCTTCGTTTAACAGTAAACTACCTATTTTGTTCAACTTAAGCTGCGTATCTAAATGAGTTACTCAAACTATTGGTTTTGTACAGCTAGTTGAGAAGGACCCAGATGCAGCTATAGTGTTGTTCTGGAAGGCGATAAATGTGGGTGATAGAATAGACAGTGCCCTCAAAGACATGGCAGTAGTTATGAAACAGCAGGATAGAGCAGAAGAAGCAGTTGAAGCTATAAAAGCTTTCAGGAATCGCTGCTCCAAGCAAGCTCAGGAATCATTGGACAATGTCCTTATTGACCTGTACAAGGTATCCACAGAAGCACAAAACAAGTTTAAAGTTTTTTTCTTTTTTACTTAACTTACTGTTAGAATAATTAAAAATGATTGAATTTACCATTTTTCATCGGTTTAGGATTTTCGGTTATTTCTCAGGTACTGTGTCATCAAAGATTGTATACCACTAGCTGGTAGTAATTATCACGTACTGTGTTACATATAATCCTGTATTTTGCATGAGATTTACATGTTTATTGTCTCTGGTCAGCATTTAGTATATATCCAGCAGTTTATCTTGAATTATTGATGCAATCAAAGATGATGGGCATCGTGGAATTTCAATAAACAATTTACTTAATTTGGACCTTTGAACATTATACTGATGCTCGTGACGTCTCTCCATATTGTATGGTTGAATGTGTTAAAAGAAGGGAATTTAGAATCTTCAATGATTCCAAAGTTTCTTTTCCTTTTCCGCTGCTTCAGAATCAAGCAACGTGATTCCCTTGGACCTTTTATACACTTTGCAAATAATCTGCTCACGTCTGCAGCCACTTCCACTCTTGTGGCTTTTATGGTTCTTATATTGTGTTGCTACATAAAAGACATGGGTGGGGTAGATGGGGTTCTCCCTTGGCCTTCATTATCCTTCTCTCTTTTTGTAACCATATTAAGTTTAACAGAAATGTGGGAGAATCGAGGAGCAGATTGAGCTACTGAAGCAGAAGCTTCGGATGATTTACCAAGGAGAAGCCTTCAATGGTAAGCCTACCAAAACAGGTCGCTCTCATGGAAAGAAATTCCAGGTCACCATCAAGCAAGAGACGTCCAGGATACTGGTACTATATAACATCAATTACTCTTTCTGGTTTTTTAGTACTTGTATGAGCTTCTTAGTGTAGTGAAATAATTGGATTTTTATCACAATTTTTTATTTTCTAATTCTGCGTTTTTAACTCTTCAAGCACAAAAGTTTTTGATATATTTCAAGATTCTGTTAGTTGTTTCCTGAAAGACCCTCAATTTGCCAAAAACATTTATTTGAAATCTAAAGCTAATGACTTGTTGTATGTCCCCATGGAATTCAGGAGTCTCTCTTTTGCCTCACCTATATTCTAGTTTGCTCGTAGCATGTGATGAGTTCTCTGTTTTCATTTTGCCTTCTCTTTCCATAAGCATGAGCTGCTGACCTCAACATTCACCCATGCTTTATCGTGTAAATCCTATATGAGTAAATAAATCATATAGAAAACTAAGGGCTTTTAGCTTTGTCTTATCCTTGCATTTCCCATTCATTCCCCTTCGTCATTATTTAGATTATCAGCACAAACCTGTGACTCTGGAAGCCTGTCACGCAGGGAAACTTGGGTTGGGCCTACATGCAGCAGGGAAACCACATGGCTGCCGAAGTGGTTTATCGCAAAGCTCAATTAATCGACCCAGATGCTAACAAGGCTTGCAACTTGTGCCTGTGCCTGATCAAGCAATCTCGATATGATGAGGCAAGGACATGTCTTGAAGATGTATTGCAGGGTAAAGTTTCAGGGTCCGAAGACCCCAAGTCAAGAAATCGTGCAGAGGAGCTGCTGCAGGAACTAGAGAAGTACCAATCTGCACCATCATCATCAAACTACGCAAGATCAAGTATAGAAGATGCTTGCATAGAGGGGCTTGAACAGTTGATGAACCAATGGGCCCCAATCAGGACAAGGAGATTGCCCATCTTTGAAGAGATCTCTCCATTTAGAGATCAGTTAGCTTGTTGATTTGAGCTTCTTTCACCTCCTTTTGTGAATGTTTGTCCGTGAGAAAAACGACCGTCAGGACTTATTCACTTGAATCTGGGGTACCAATTATGTAACATATGTGAGCATTCATTCGAAAGCAACTGTATATTTTATTCTAGGCGTTCTTTGTAAAGGGCCACTGTGCGGGTATGTGGGCCTGAGTCGCCTGACTTGTGTCTTTTACCCGTTCAACGCTGGCATGATATATACAACTTTTTTTTGTCCGATAGGGGTTATAAGAAAACAAAAATTAAGAGGGGTAACTAGCACATAAGAGACTTGAGGTCATTTGATCCATAGTCTGACTCAATTTTATCTAAGACATCAATGGAAATGTGGTGAATGCTAATTAGGTTTAAAGATTTTCATTGCAGGAATTGAACTTTCACCCTAGTACTTGTTCAATCACGGAAAATGATTCTCTCCATTTCAAATCTCCTTTATTTCCTCTGGTTAGTGCATTTAAAAGGGTAGTGATGTCCAAAAATTTGAACTTCAAAAAAATTTGGACAATTTTGTCATTCTAAATGCACTAATAGGAGGAAATAGGAAATTTAAAATGGAGAGGATCCTCTCTTCCATCAATCACATGGAAAATTTCTTGAAACTGTATACTCATTAACAAGATTACCGTGAAGGATCTTATGGGAAGTTTAGATGGGAGTAATCTTTGAATTTCTTTGAATTTTCTTCTACACAGGTAAGAATACGCGTTCCTTTGGTCTTGATAATGTTTACTTTTAAACGACAACAATAATGCATGCACATGTCCTAAATGTTTTTATTAATAATGCGCTAAACTTTCTGATGTGCGTCCTTACAAAAACTCTCCCTCTCCCTTCAACCAGAATCTCTAAAATCTGCCTTATTCTTAATCTGTTCTCTAACATAATCAATCACGAAGATGCATTTCCGTGAAACAAAATAATGAGCGAAGGCCCAACTGTGATATTGAGCCATTGAGAATTTGATCAGGGTACAGAGCAGATGGCCAATAGCATTCATTGCAGATACCAGATAAGAATAGGACAAAATATTTATCTAGAAAATAAATTGAAAAAATTAAATGCTTAAGAACTACTTCCATTGTTTCAGTTGTTCACTTGTGTCATGACTTGCTCCTATTCAAATAATCGATCATTTTCAGTTTGTGCACACTCTTGGCAACTTTAGTCTACCCTTAGCAAATACTTTTGTATTTTACTCTTGCTGACGTTGTATTTTTTTAATGTTATTTTTTAAGTTTAATTGTGACCATTTGTAAAATTTATTATAAAAGTGAAATTGTTTTATTCCACCAAAAAAAAAAAAAAAACACTTGGCGTAAAATCTGTATATAAAAGTGAAGAACTATTCTATTCCACAAAAATGAAAATGAATAGGTTTTATTTGGTTATGAATGAAGAATAAATCAAAATAATATATGCAATTTATAAATTGAGAAATAAAAGAAAAACAACGGTTTATATTAGTATTTTTCTTCCCTCCCATTTTTTAAATTTTTGCATCAATTATATAATTGAACAGAAAAATACAAAGATATTTTGGGAAGAATGAATACTTCTTATTAAGATGTTAGGGAGTAAACCAAACAACATAAGAATCTCATATTCCTGAAAATTCAATCAGATTCTTAATCTCTCAAACGTGAGAATAATCACATTCCTGGGAATTCCCAGACATCACATTCTTGAGAATGTGAATGTTGGGACAATGTTAGATGCCACGAACCAAGCGCCAAATTAACGTAATAGTAAGATTGTGTTGGTTTACTTGAAAGAACACATCCAACCCCACTGCCCATCTCCAAAACATCTAAGGAAGAAATTATACAAAGAAAAATGATGTGACAGATTGATAGCATTCCAAAAGGACATAGTAATATGCAGACAAGTATTCCCCATTACATCTTAAACAAAAAAATCCACAACATAGAACATATAGAAAAAATTATCTACTAGCATTAGCTGAAGCACATCAACTATACAAGCAATCCAGAATACAAATGCTCCCCAAACCTATAAAGCTAGCAGACGGGGACAGGTATAACCTAAAAGATCAAAAACCCAAGGGAAAGGATCTGCAAGGTGGAAAGGAATCTACCAAGACAATCCAAATCAGCATGGCGGCAGGGAAGTGTCCAGGAAGTTCCAAATCAATTACACTTGAAGCCATGGCAAATAGACAAAACAATGATAAGAATCAAGGCAATGATAATACCCAAAACAATCAATTTGATCTTCATATTCTGGAACCACATCTTTCTTCTCATCTTGGTTCCCTGCTGCCTAAAGTCTTGTGCCTGTAATGTAGAACCAGTATAATTACATCAAAACATATATTCAACAAAGTAATTATCCAACTGTTAGGATCAGGCCATGCAATATCAACAAGTCAGAGAGAGGAGAAAACCTAAACAAAACTGGAAAGAAATAAAGAATGAGAACTAAAGCATACACAGATTCCACAAGAGCATATCTGACTATTAAAATATTTTCCAGTCAATTCATCTATAAAAAGATTTTCCAGTACTAACCTGCGAGCGAAGGTTCTCAGTTTTATCCACCAGCAGTTCAATCTTCTCACCACGGTCAAGAACCTGTGCACAACAGATGAATTTACTTAATCACAACATGAAGCATTTGTTTTATATTAAAAAAAAAAAAATGGAACATAAAAAAGGGAAAGAAGGCAGACGTCAATTTCTTAACATTAATGCCTGATATTTTATACCAATTACCAATAACATAGGTTAACAAAAACATGGATGCAAATGCAGCCTATATCTTCAGTAAAATTTGACTTTCAAATTACATCATAACATTACGAGTGCTACCAGTAGCACCATACCTTCTCAATATTTTCCATCATAACACCCTTGACTTCAGAAACCTGAGCCTTCACTTTTGCAAGCTTGCTTATCTCTTCAGGATGATCCACACAGTACTGCATGTGCTCCTTCAGTTTGGGCCTATAATATGGACCAAAGAGTCAAAATACACTTGGAAGAAACAAAGCCATATCTCTATAAAATGAAAGAAAGGATGATACATACCCAAACTCTTTATTCAGGCCATTGGCAACGGCAGTTGCAGCTTTCCCTCCACCATATCTCTTGTTGAAATCTTCCTTAACTCGCTCCAATAAGGCAATGGGAAGCTGTCTGCCCACAGATTCAACAGCAACTACACAAAAGGCTGCAGCATCCAAAATAAAGTGGCAGGGTAAAAAACAAAATCATACGTGATCCCTGGGGATTAAAACCAACAAAGCATTTAACTTTATTTTGTAGACTGCTTGGATACAATAAAATGATCCAACAATCCTTTCCACATTTTTATTTTAACAAGAAAGGCAGCTGCAACAACTCAAAAAGAAAAAGGAAAAAAAAAAATTTGAAAGAGAGAACATGCAATTTGTTCAGTATTAGCATCATAGATACTAAGTTAGAAATTTTTGTTCACTTTTTTATTTATATACCCAGCAACTCTGACGAGAAGCGAAAGTAGGAAAATCTGCAGCTAATATTATGCAACATCTTACTTTATCCCCTTTTTTATCTTTCAATGAATTCTCAGTGAGAAGTTCTAAAAAGAAGCCACCACATTCATAAAGTCATAGAATCAAAGAAAACAGCAACATTCTGAGAAACATTAAAGCAATTTTGAAACATTCAGATAGGAGCTAAAAATTAAAAGTGTAACCTCCACCCCATACTCTAAAGCGGCTTACAACACACTTCATAATGGTTGGGGGACCACGCCACATAAGCTTTGGGGTGACGTATAGCAGTATTTGACATGAATGCCTACACTCGATAAAGAGGTTTGGTGCATATAGCCTGGTATAATTGATTTCATATGAGTGAGAAATGTGATCATACTCAAATTCTCATAGCATAATAGCAAAAGATAGTACAGTTCCACTCCAAAGGACTAGATCTGCCAACCGGAAGCACTTCCCCTTGTTTTTTCCCTTCTTACCAATCTCAAAAAGCAATACAAAAGGTGAGGAATTAAAACATCATAGGATATCAATGGGAAAAAAATAACCTATTGCTCGAGATTCTAACTGAAGACAGTATTATCTTGGTACTAATATTCAGTTAGGCAATCAATTTAACCCAGCTTCCATAAATGACAAAAATACAAATCTGAATTCCTCTCTTCCTCGATTGTATCTAAGGCCAAACAAAGTATAACTTTACACCTATACGCGATCCTCTCACTTCCACGCCAAAACATTCATCAAAAGATCAACCATATTTCATCCAGAACAAAATCGAAATCTCACAAATCAAGAAACAATTCCACATAATCGATACCTTCATGATTCAAACGCATATAAACTCACACACGTATACATATATGTAAAGAGACATATGCGCGCGTGTGTGTGTGTGTATATAAGGCATAGTAGAACGGTCAAACACACAGATCCTGACCAAAAAAAGTCAACAAAATCGGTGAATCTAAGAAACCGAGATCTAGATCAGAATTAGGTGCTGATGAGAGAGTTGATGAAAAAGAATAACATAAGAGATCAAATACATATAGATGGGACATACTAAAGCCCTCTTCGACGAGGTAATTGAAGGTGTGGCCGTCGCAGTTGTAGGTGAACTTGTTGTTGGAAGCCGGGAGCTTCTGAAGGCATTGGGAGGCGATACCGGTGAAATTTCCAGTGAACTCCGTGTACTCGGCCAGAATCACCGTTCCCCGAGCCACGAAGCTGTAGATCAGAGATTGCTGCCCCATCTCACACCACCGAAAACCTTAACCCTATACCACCAACCAACCAAAACAACAGCTACAAAAGCTTCAGAAACAAAGACAAGAGACGATGGGATCGAAGAACGAAATGCTGGATTTGCACTCTAGGAAATTAATATTTTACGCTAGTTGTATATATAGTAGTATTGATTTACAAATCCATATTTATATTTAGAAAGAGAGAGAGAGAGAAAGAACGAAAAGAGAGAGGTTTACCGCTTACCTTTGAAATAGCGGAACGGGATAGGAGGAAATGCGATTTGTTTGGGCTTGTGGTTATGGGGTCTATTGGACTAAGGTATAATAATATTTTTTGGTAACTGGTAAGGTAGGGAGGAAATGTCACAGATGTGCTAACGCGGTCTTTCTTTTGAATTTTCGTCTTTACAAATGCCAAGTTTGAATCTGACGGCCTCTTTGACCGACCGTACTGGTGTAGGCTATTTGTACGAAATAAGTTATTCACACTTATTTACCATATTTATTTTATATTAATTTATATATATATATATATATATATATATATAAAATTAAGTTCTAGCATATTCACTTTATATATACACACACGCACAGCTATGTAATATATATTGTGTATTGAAATAACAAAATACATGTAAAAACTATATTTAAGTTACACTTAACCCTCTCGAATCTTTGCAAAATTATTTTTATTTTAGTTTTTAAAATATATGTATTTTGAAAATTTTGATATAATTTAACAGAAAAACCTAACCGATGAGTGACATTGCAGAAAAAAAATAAAAGTTCGATACAGTAAATTGAGAGTTTTTAAATTTTTTAGGGTAATTGAAAAGGCGATAGAAGTTCATGGGGATTAAGAGAAATTTCCTCTTCTTGTTATTAGTCATCTAAAAAACTATTAATTGATGGCTATTTTTATGAACTTTCCATCGGTTATAAATAATTCTACTCTATTAGCTTACATGATATATCATGGGCCTCAATATCAATATCAGCACACCAGAAGAATAATGGGCCACAACTCTTAGTATTTCGGCAAGTTTAAGTAGAAGACCTAATCCTAGCTTATAAATAGGCTCTTATACCATTTATAAATCATCTACTCAACTATTAGATATTGGGCATACTTTTATCAAATAAACTAACTTAGGTATCGGAGTGAGACCCGGCGGCACCCCACCGGCGAGTTCTCTTAATGGATAATTGTCTTGTAAGAGCATAAAGATTAAAGATCAATAATACCTCGAAGAATGTGAAGAACATGCAAATCTCACCAATCGGAAATTATTGGACCAAAACATGTCCTAACACCATCAAATTATATGTTCTCTGTTTAATCGTTTTAATAGGATCCTCACAATTTCAACTAAAATCTCATAATAATAAATGACATCTAATAGTCATAAATTTTGATGACCATCCTTAACACAAAAAATATATAATCTATAAATGAGACTTTCAAAATATTATATTTTGATTAAAAATATTAAGTGATATAAGATCAATAAAAAGTTGAGCCACTATATCATATGTATACAATCTTTAGAAGTCATGACTAGTATACACAAAATATAGATATCTATGTATATTATAGTGCATATTATAACAATGCCACACACACACACACACACACACACATATATATATTATGACATGACATCTGCCAACTATTCATCGTGTTGAGTACTCACTCATTGTGTTTCCTCCACGTCTCTCATGATCCCGCACTGTGGCTCCCATGCCCATTAGCCCATTTTTTTTATCTACTGCCATATCCCAACATTCTCTTTCATCTAGTCACCTTCTGTTGCATTTGCATTTTTATATTCAACAAATGACTCCCTTGCTCCCCCTGCACAACTAAATTGGGATAGAGAGAATCCCTCACATGCATTATTGTGCTTCTTCTTAACCATATCTTCATCTTAACCATATCTTCATTGTTATCACCACAAATATAATGAATTCATCAATATTGCACTTACTACACATCTCTTGCACTACCTGCAAAAAATCAGATCCATTGCAAGAGTTTCTTTGAAATTTGTTGTCACACTCCCCCAATCATCCATTGTTGATGGCAAGTCCACAAAATGTGTGCAATAGGACAAGAGAATTCATCTGCATGCAACACATTTTTTTTTCAGTAGGTTATCTTTTGGTAGGAGGTTGTTGATATATATAAATGAAAATAATTTCAAATATTTTGTGTTGGGTTGTTTATTAATATATTATTTTGACAAAAAAAAAAGAGGAGAAAAAGGTGTTATCAAATGAAACCTCTTCTGAAAACGTTGTAGCTGTTCCAAGACTTCTTCTTTTTCATAATTATTAATTAGCACCAGCATAATAGTCAATGACTCAATATATTGGAAGTACTCAAGTACATGTATGTTATTTTCTTCGAGTAATTTTCTAGAATATATTTTTAGGCCATTTACTTGACCTTTCTAGAATGCCTTACTAATTAATATGCAAAGACTTAAGCGGACAAATGAATAGAATAGTATTAGTATCATCTATCTGTTACGTATAGTCTTTGAAATACTCCTACAATTTAAAGAAATTGGAGGACAATTGGCAAGAGGGCAATTTTGGGGATTAAAAGAAATCTTTGCCGCTTCTTTCCCTTCACTTTCCCGCCAAAACCTTCTTACGCCATTGCCATCCTGATCTCCCCCTCTCTCTCTGCGGACGTTTTTCTCACCTACTGTCACTCAACGGACCTCAATCCACCAATGGACAAGGACATGGACATGGACATGCCCCTACCAGAAGAGCTCGAGTTGCTCGAATCCAACTTTCAACTCTACGACGACTACCTAGACCTCGAACCACCGGAACCCTACCCAGAAGAAGAACAAGAAGAAGGCCACCAACCAACGCCGTCTATAGATCCGCCCCTAATCTCCGAAACACATATCAACGGCCACAAGCGTTCGCGATCGGACTGTTCCGACGCCTCGGTCCCCGAAAATGTGTGCCCGTCGGACGAGAAACGTTCCAGATTTGACGACGTGGACCCGAAGTCTGACGAGGACTGGCTCCGGTACTCGCCGCCGCCACGGGAGACCAATCCAGTGGTGGAGGAACGGGAGCGTGTTGTGGAGGAGAAGATCGTGTCGAGGTACGCGTCGCAGATCGACGGCGATTGTATTCCGGTGACTGCGCCGAGCGGCGATAGGGTTTACGCGAAGATATGCAGGGTGGAAAGGGAGGAGCGGTTGAAGAAATTGGACGTGAAAGCGCAGTCGGGTGGTAGGGCTACATTTACTTTGATCGTCATTTTGTAATTAGTCTGTTTGGTTTCCGAGAAAAATGTTGGAAAAAGAGTAAAAAGTAGAATTCTGAATATTAGTAACTTCCAATGGGCTGACAATTTAATTTCTGTATGTCTGTTCTATCAGGGAAATAACTATCATAATTAATCTGAATGGGCAGAAAAAGAAAATTACAATGTGAATGTATGTGGCAAGAAAATGTTTTTGATCGTTAGCACATGCTGAAAATGTAGTGACAGTCATAGATCTTATTATTTTTGATAAAAAAGTGTTAAGTAATAGTCGTAGATCTTATTACACTAAGGCTAATTTGAATTTAATTAATTATTATAAAATAGATAGTTTCTTCAATTATATTGCCCCCTGAATTGAGGCATGCCACATAAGAATTCTATGATTCAAGTTCTTCAGCCTCTGTGGCTTATACTTTATGGCCTTCTTTTTAGGTTTGCTTTGTGTAATTCTACTAGGTTGGTAAACAAGCTTCTAACTTTTGAAGTGCCTCAAATTCTAATTTGCTCACATTGGGAAGTTAGAAGATGCAATAGGTGGTGTCCTCACATTGGTATGAAAAAAGTACTTAATTGTAGTTAAAGCTTAAAAATAGTCACGACTATTAAAGGGTTGGCAGCTTAGGCTCAACTGGGAATTTGGCTTAAGGTGGTCATTACATAGGGGGTGTTATGTGGTTAGAAGAAGATTCTTAGACGAATGTGAAGTGGGTTTCTTCGAAGAGCTAGTTTGATAGATTTTGAGATTGAAAGATGTGTGTTGAAACATATAGATGGTGCCTATTTGCTTTTTTTGGTGTCTTTGGAGAGAGAGAAATAATAGGTGCTTCGAGGATGTGGAGAGGTCCTTCGAGGACTTTTTATCCTTTTGTTTCCATACTCTGTATCTTTGGACTGTAGCGTTTGTTTTCCCGATTTCGGGTAGCTATGACGACTTCCTTGTACGTTTTTCCCTTTCTAGTTAGGTGTTCCTCCTTGTATACCTCCAGTGTACTTAGGGGCGCCTCACGCTTTTAATAAATCCAGCTACTTACCTATCAAAAAAAAAAAACATTACTTATCAAAAAAAAAAAAGACGTGTGTTGAAACATATAGATGGTGTGGTAATGTTCATTAGGTGAGAGGTTTTATGCTTATAGGATTTATTGAGGGGTTTAAGTTGGGTGGGATTTGGGTTGGTTAGAGTTGTGAAGGTTTGTGAGCGTGTATAATCTATCAAAGATGATTTTGGTTGGAGTTGCCCGTTGATGTAGGCATGGAGTTGGCTGAAACACATTAAAATCTTGTTTCCAGTGTGGATTAATTTTTTTTTCGCGGCTACCCCAGTAGGCAATGATAACTTTTAATTCTCATGTTAGCTCCATCTATAGTCATGTAAAAGCTCTGATGGGATGCGATTGTGCTTGCATGGGTTGATTACCATAGTAAAGCAAGGAGACTCCCATTTTAGCTCTGTTAAAGGCTCTAATAGTTAGCAACGAACTTGCTGGTGATGCAACTTAAGGATTTAGCTTAAATGTCTCAACATGCTATGTTGAGCCCTTATAAAGAGAATCCCCAGGTGTTAACTCTCAACTCTCACAAGCCAAATCCCCATAGTGACATCAGAGCCAATGATCTGATATATTAAGTGTTTAATGTAACTGCACTTGGTTGTTGATGGTTCCCATGGTAGAGCAATGGTTCCTCCTATGATGGCTCCACCCATGTTTGATAAAGGCTCTAATAGTGATGAATTTATGCAACTATGCAAGTGTGTTGGTGGCTCTTATAGTAGAGTTAGGACATTCTTTGGGTTGGCTCCACTTATGTTTGAGTCAAGATTCTAATGTAGAGTTTTTGGCTTAAGCTGTTGGTTAAGGTGGAGTTTATGATGTTTTTATCAAGCCTTCACAAATAAGTCCATAAGGTGTTAACTCTCACAATTCACAAACCCAAAATCCCAAAACTAGGCTATGGTCTTGATTTTACATGATTGGACTTGGACATGCTTTTAGCCGGAAATTTGACGACATTGAATTTAGGTGTGGTCTTGGGCCTATTTTTTGGCCAGAGCTTTTGCAGGCTCCCATCCATAAATCCTACCAAGTGAATTGAATGTTGAACAGTAAAGCACACTCACTATATGGCTATTTCTGGCACGAGTGTATTACTTTCAATTTCTATCATATTAAGGTGCACTGAACGATGTAAATCATGTCTGTTGTGCTGTCATGTTTGGATTGATACCTACTAATTTGACTTCCACATGCTCTAGAAATGGGACCTATCTTTCAATATTAATCTGACAGATTGTCAGCATATCCTCGCATGTTGGCATGTATAGACCATCCATTACTCTTCGACATCTTTAGAGCACCTGCAATATATACATTTTGAAAATTGTCATCTGTTATAATGTCATGATGCATATGCATTTGTTTCATAGCAGTTAATAGTTGGACATCTATCCAACTTTCAGGTCTTATTTTGGAACCTGTCAGTATTCTATTGCAAAAAGTTGAGCAAGAGGCTTTTTCTAAGGTAAACATCATGATATATAATTTATTCTTAGTTGGGGTGCCAAAGCAATGTCAATGATTTTGAAGAATTATAGTTCATTAGGTCAATGGTGAAATGTAAATTCTTAACTGCCGATCTAAATCCTCTCCATTTCCTTCCTACCTAAAGCATATTTTCGAGTAATTACAAACTTGATATATATTTTCTGTACCATCCTGGTGAACCTTTCTTGAACGAATTGTAACAAAACTTATTGAATGTCAGTTCTCTTTCCTTCCCTATCTTCTCTTTGCTAAGAGGATGTAAGACTGGATTGCATATGAAAGAAATAATTTGGTTCAGGTGAATGTCGTGTTTAAAAAACTCTTTAAAGTTTTGGCCATACTTAGAGGGGCTACAAACTTATCATGGTGATGGATCACTGTCATGCTTTAATAAGTTTCCAGATATGCTTCAATCTATATCATCATGGCACAAATTCATGTTAGACATGATCAAGCATTGTCAATAAGGATGACACACCACCATACTTATCAAAAAAAAAAAAAATAAGGATGACACACCACCTAATCAGCTAAGAGTGTGAGATGCATATCATCTTACCTATGAGGGCCCATCTGAGCAAGTTTACTACATGCTAGTGGCTTGATAGCACTGTGCTGGTCTGTTAGGGTCTTTGAGAACCAAATGGTTTTGGAGATGGGGATCCTTAAGGGGAAAGTCTTCTGTGAATTTATCTCTGACCTGCCCAAACTGTCCTATAAGCAACTAAATTCCTCTCAAAGACACTCCTAACTATGTAAAACTCAGAATAAATTTATAATTCCTTGTGGCATGAGATGGTAAAGGTTAATTGTAAATAGCAGGAATTACGATATTTTTCTTGAATGTACCCTATGCGTTAGAATGCTTCTTGTAACTCATTTTCACGGTGCTGAAGGCCTTACAAGCAAGTTCTGAAGGCCAGAGTGGCATAACCCTTCCTGAAACACCAGTGGTGCATGAACGACTTTGGGTCGATAAATATGCTCCAAGTTCGTTTTCTGAGCTTCTCAGTGATGAACAGACAAATCGTGAGGTAAATATATCATGTGTAATTTTTCTGATAGCTTCTTATAAGTAAAATGTTCCAGAAAGGGATTTATTTATTTTAGGCTGCTGTTTCTTTTGACATCTGTCCCCAGCACTTAACTCTTATAGTTTTCTTGCTGCAGGTTCTCTTATGGTTGAAACAATGGGATTCCTGTGTCTTTGGATCTGAAATTAGGAGTACATGTGACGAGGTTTTGTCGGCTTTGAGACGCCATTCTTCTATTGCTCAACATCAAAAACATTCTGATTCAAATTTTTTGAGGAAGAACAGAGGACCAAGATGGCGTAATGAAAGATTTGAAAATTCAAACAATAACAGAGGACCCAGATGGCGTAATGAAAGATTTGAAAATTCAAACAATTTGGATCATGAAAATAGTAATTCGAAAGGCGTTCAGGACTTGTGGAATAAGAAATCAAGGCTCACTGGCCCGCCAGAACAGAAGGTAGTAATAAAATGGTCTGAAGTATGTTTTTGTTTGGCTGATATATTCCATTTTTTGCCGTTTCTTATACAAAATTGCAGAGGATCCTATAAATGCTTGTTTATTTCTTATGCTGTCAATTTGGCAATGGTAAAACTGCTGATGTCAATGTCTTCGTGGTATAGCTGGTCCTTTTATTGTTGAATTGAAGTTTTCATGTATGCTCTTTATGAGAGATTACTTCACGAAAGAACTTTACCTCGCGTATTTATAGAGCGAAAAAGAGGGGGGTTTACCAACAAATGTGCGGTAGTGTAGAACATAAATTGTCTGTTCAATCTGCATTCGAATAGAACTCTGATATTGGGTTACCATCTCTACAAAAAATCTTTTCCAGTGAAGATTATTATTGAAACCTATGTAGCCATCTAACATGAGTATTTGGGCCACTCATTTGTTGGCCTTAGTATGAGTTACTGTTTATGGTAGGGTATGTGAGAGATGATGAGTTTTACTATATTTCTGATATTTTTTGCCATAAATTAAAGAGCTACTACTAATTTATTTCTAACTCTTCCATTAAGTTGGTCTCTCTCTCTTGGACATCTTTATTTCTTTGAGCATTGTTAAATCCTCAGTGGATAGAGTTTTCCTCCAACCTATTCTATAAAAATGAGAAGCACATGCTTTTTTTAATTACAAGGACAAAGTTGGAATAAATTTTATTCAAAAAGCATATATTATCACATGCTATTTAAAAAACATGTATTTCTCACATGAAAAGTGACATATGTTATTTTTATAGAATAGGTTAGAGGAAATTCCTTCAAACTGATTTGGAAGAAAACTTTGTCCATTACCAGTTATCCCAAAAGCTTAACTTTATAGTAAATGGCAAATTTATAATTTAATTAATATTTTAACACTTCTCTCACGTGTGGGCTCAAAATCCGCCTTAATAAGTGAGGCCCAACGCATGTAATATTTAATTGAAATGATATATGTCACAAGTTCATCTAATCTCTTTTACATGGAAAAATAATGTTATTACTTATTCTTTAATGTTCTTGCTCCATTTTCTATAGTATATCGAGTTTAATTTGCACCAGAGAATGCCTACCATAGATGCTTCACTTGTTTGTAACATCCATTCAACAAGCAAAAGAAAAAAGTAGTATAATTGAGTGTGAATAGGGGATAGGTTCTCACTGGTCCTTTGTTTGACACACATGAAAAATTTGTATTACAGAGGGTGTGTTGGACACATCTCAAACCAACACTCAGCTCTGCACTTAAGTTATCCTGGTTGATCTGGCCTCTGCACTTCTTATTTCTGCTATAAGTTTGAATGTCCATTTGCTTTCTCTGGATTCTTTAGCCATTGACAAGTTTATTCATAATAGTAACTGTGCTGTCATGATTTCCATTATTCTCATGTGTTTGCATGTATGTAGTGGTTTAAGAATTTTTTGAATATACCAATTGTTGTCAACTTTACATGCTGAAAACCAGATAGAAACTGACTTTTATGACCATTGCAGCTCCTTTTACTTTGTGGTCCCCCTGGACTTGGAAAGACTACACTTGCACATATAGCTGCTAAGCATTGTGGATATCATGTGGTGGAGGTTTAGTTCTTACCTTCTACTAATGCACACCTATGCAATTATGGGTACTTTGGCCACAATATGTTTTGTTTATAATTATTGAGATAAGTGACATCATCTTCCTGCCATTATGAATTTAAGATCTTTTGCTATGTAACATTTGCCGTTACTTGTAATTGTTTTAACAAAAATATTAGGATTTTACAGTTGATATCGATCCTAAAATAGGCATGTCAGACTTCATTGTTTTAAGCATTTTAGATTACATCTCAACATTTTTCTCTGATATGGAATCAAATATTAGGTTTACAAATTTATTTCCCATCATACTACCATGCAATTTGCATTGTCCTCCCTAAACTTCCTTACTTCTATAAAAACCCTTAAATTTTTTTTTTTTTTTAAAAAAAACCTATGTCCTACAGCTTGCCGTGGGTCGTGCCTAACCCACGGTCGACTGTGTTTTTTTTTTTTCCTGAACATTTTGCTTTTCTTTTTTTTATCGTTATTATTATTTTTTTTTAGTTTTCTTTTCCTGATTTTTTTGCCTTTTTTCTTTAAAAAATAATATATATATATATATATATATTTTCCTCCTTTAAAAAAAAAAAAATTGTTTCCACTCTCTCTCTCTTCTTTTAATGTTCTATAAGAGTTTGGTGCTGTGTAGGTTAATGCTAGTGATGACCGGTCATCATCAACAATCGAAGCTAAAATTCTTGATGTGGTCCAGATGAATTCTGTCATGGCCGACTCAAGGCCAAAGTGTTTGGTTGGTGTTTATTTTCCAATATTTCTATACTTGATTATATCACTATAGCTTCTGATGATAAATTTGACTTTGATTTCTATAGGTGATTGATGAAATAGATGGAGCCCTTGGTGATGGCAAGGGTGCTGTGGAAGTTCTTTTAAAGATGGTAATTTATATGGTTTCCTATCATTAGAGCCCTTTTCTTTTCAGAAATGTGTACTAGGACTATGTATTAGTTTGCTTGGTCATTTCTAAATAATGTTCCCCATCTTCTCTCATTTCTCTTTTCTAATAAACATGTTGGTATTTTGTTTCTCTTTTGTATAATAATGAAATTACTGGTTTGTACTTCGTTCACCATTGCCAACATATCTAAGAACAAAAGGAAAACTTATTTTTGTATTGCTTGACCACCATTACAACATTGTATGGTGCGAACAAAGTCAGGCATGAACAAATTGTACCTTTATGTCACATACCTAAAAACTGTTCTATGTAAAGCTATTAGTTAAGAAAATATTAATTTATCTTATCAGCTTATGCTCTTAAGTTAGGTTGTCAGGATTTGGATGCAGGATTCAATGAGTTTAGCAACTAAGTCCTGTTTATCCATTTTGATTAAAGTTCCTTATTAAAATTTATTTTTCTTCTTTTCAATTTCATGAGTGTTAGGACCTCAGATTGTTAAAATCAGGGTTGAATGTAGGATCTGGAACTGCATCACAGTTGTAAATGATACATTTAGACATTAATTTCCTTTTAACTTGGTCTTTTCAACTGGGCTCTTTCTTATCATGGGACTGAGCACCTTACAAATTAGACCATGCTGGTTCATTTACTTGTCTTGCATTATTTCTTTATTCTCCAATCTAAATTGCATATTGTTTGAGTAGGTGTCTGCTGAGAAGAAGTCTGATATGGGGAAGGAAAACATTGCTAAAGAAGAACAATTAGGAAAGAAATCCTCAAAGAAGGGGCGTAAAACTGCTTCACTGTCAAGACCTGTGAGTTTGAGATAGTCATAGATTCTTACATCGTTTGCTAAATGTTTGTCAGAAATATCATCATATTGGGCTTTCTTCGTAGGTGATTTGCATATGTAATGACCCATATGCACCTGCCCTGAGAACATTGCGTCAAGTAGCAAAGTAAGTTTCTGTTGCTATTAATTAGAATGTTATGCACAACAAGTTTACTTGCCATTGTTTGCAAACATTTGCTTTCTTTGGTCTAATACATTAATCAAATTCTCAAATAGAACATGCAAGTTGCTCTATATTTTGTAGCATCATTTATAGGTAGATGTTTAAGATATAAGGGTATGAGCAATGTTGATAAAATCTTGGGGTTTATCAGAAACACACAGGATTAAAGAAGAGAAGGAAGAAAGAGTTAATGAGAGGTTGGGTCATCTTAATTGAGTATTTTTTCCCCTAATTGCATCTATTTTTGTAGAATATCCACAATTAAAGTTAAATATAAAAACCATACTTAATTTTATCCCCAGTGATCTTTATATGAGTTGCAGCCTGAGGCTGTTAGCCAGCTCTATTGAAATTGTGAAACTTATTTGACTATATCTGCAGTTATTCACTAAAAGCTTCCTTGAGTGTTTATGCGATCAATTTGGCACTGCCTCCTATTATGTTAAATATTTCAAATCCTTTCACTTGTTTGTTAGTTAATTTGATATTTCGTTTGAGTATTTAATGATCTAGGTTGTATATTGTGTGGAAACTATTTTGGTGAACTATGGTTATAGGTGTAAGGAAAGCTCTTAGTTGCAGGTTCCTTTTGTAGTTCTAGTTTTCGATTAGCACTAGGCAAGGTTCAAAGTGTTCCATTATATTCCTAATTTTTTCATAAGGTTGGGTAAACTTTTTCGAGATTTGAATATGGTTTTAGTTGATTGATAATCTATTTAAAACAGAGGTAATGTTTTTGTTGGTACAAATATTTAAGCTTGATATTTTACCTGATCAATTCATTCTAGGTCTCTCTCTCTCTCTCTCTCTCTTCAATTCTAATAGGAATAGTATCAATATCGACTAGTTCTAAATGATGCCATGATTTGGTTTTAATACTTGTGCTTAGTGTTGTGCATATTTGTTATGCTTTTCTTGGACAGTATGTTGTTCCATCTGTGCATGATACTAAAATTATACTGTTCCACTTACCTAATACTAAAATGGGACTTCAATAAAAAGGTTATCATATATTTGGAGTTTTTAAGTGTTTAAGATTATTTTCCTGATGGCGTTTACTTGCTTTCTTACAGGGTTCATGTATTTGTTCAGCCAACAGTTAGTCGTGTAGCAAGCAGGTGATGATCTACCTAAATCATTGTTTGCTGTGGTACTGTGATATCACCTGTATACTTTATGGCTTTCTTACTTAATATTTACCACCCTTAAGTAGGCTTAAACCTAACCAATTAGGATTGGCTACATGAATCCTGTTTTGCCATTTAACACCATCTAAGGCCATTTATCTGTTTTGATGCTCATGTCACGTTCTTTCTCACCACTTCTATCTGTGTTTTGTTTTGTTTTTTTTTTTTAAATCTCCCCTTAGTCTGTTTTATTCATTAAATTTGAACCAAATCACCTTTTCACATTGATGCATTTGTATTTGTTGCACATGACTAAACCATCTTCAGTGGCTTTCCCTCATCTTATCTCTGATTGGTACCACCATAACTTTTGTACAACTATCTACATTTTTTATCGTAACAGCTCTAGTTCAACTATACTCACTTTATGATTATGTTTCTTAATTGGCTAATAATTTATATTTTAAGAGTCCAATGATTTTATGACACCTCTAATGATTTTGTGCCTTAACCTTTTTGGATTCTATATTTTGTGTACTGAAGAGTGAGGGTTACCATCTTTAGATAAAAATAATTAGAATAACTAACTTATGTTTAGTTTTGCTAGGTTTGTATTTTTCACTGTTAACTACGTATTTGGATTTATTATATGAATCATGTTACTTCATGTATTGACCACTAATTTGAGAGATTTTTTTCATATTGCATTTAAAACTCTTTTGCCATATTAGAACCTCTTAGTACCAAAACATGTCTGATGACACTTTTGATTCTGTTTGACAAGTGTCATGTCTTTTTCTTCTTAGATTTATGAACATTTTCTAATATGAATATTATAGGCTCAAATATATATGTAACATGGAGGGAATGAAAACGAGTTCAATTGCACTTACTGCACTTGCAGAATACACGGGTGAGTCATATCTCCTTTTTTTTTTTTCCCCTTTTTGAGAGTCCAAATTATCCTATTTGATCAATCAAGATGTTCATAGTGCCAAAAAGTACAATACCACTTTTTGATGACAGATATGCTTGATGTATTTTTGTCTTTCCCCAGTTTGAGTTCGAAGTTCTATCCCTAACATTTCCAGCATTCTTATTTTCATCTAACAGAATGTGATATACGCTCATGCTTGAATACTCTTCAGTTCCTCAACAAAAGGAACAAAACCCTCAGTGCGGTAAGAACTTAATATGGTCTTGCTCCTTTAATACTTGTCTGCCATGGTAAAAATAAAGGGTTTGGCTAGACTTTCCCTTTTAAAAAAAAGGGAAACTATACTTACTCCCCTCAAGCTACCATTCAATTTGTAATGCCCCCCTAAACTTTCAATTTTTGTAATGCACCATGCTTAACTACCAAAGGGGGGAGGGGGGGGGGGGGTTTGCAATGTCTCCCTTTGCGACGCAACCTAAAAGTACAAATATCCCTGGGATAAGATAATTTTTTTTAAAAAAAAACAAATTTCAGAAAAAATGAAAAAACACAATTTCTGAAGAACACAAGTGCCAAAAAAATGTGCTGAATGATGAGAATTAGTTATAGCGGAGTTTTTAGAATGTAAGAGCATTTTGGTTTTTAGCTAGCTAATACTGTTTCATTTTACTAGCATGTTTCACTGTCTTTCAGTTGGAAATCAGTTCTCAAGTAGTTGGTCGAAAGGACATGTCAAAAAGTGCTTTTGATGTATGGAAGGAGGTAATTCAGAGAAGTAAATTCATAACATGTTTTGTAGCTACTTATCATTCATTCCTTTTTTTTTTTATTTTATTTTATTTTAATTTGTGGTTGCTACTATATTTAGATTTTCCAAAGGAGAAAAAAGAAGCGGGAAATAAAATCTGATAATAATTCCAGCAGTATGCCCAATGAGTTTGACATTTTGCACTCCCTCATATCTAACCGGTATGTAGCAAGTTCCTGTCAACCTTATTTTTTATATTATGATTTAAAACGTAAACCATCTTGCTTAAGTGATCTATGGATATGCAGTGGTGACTATGATTTGATATTGGATGGGATCCATGAAAACATTTTGCATCTCCAATATCATGATCCAGTGATGCAAAAGACTGTAAGCCTCACTTACTAATTATTGATGGTTATTTGATATGTCTGTATTGAATAGTCGGCTTTTACTGAATCTGTTGTTACAACAAGACATGGCTTTTTGTACTTGATGGTTACTTACTTTGATATGTTATTTGAAGGTCAAGTGCTTAAATAGCCTTGGTGTTTCTGATCTGATGCACCAATATATCTTGCGTACACAGAAGATGTCTCTTTATGGTAAAGACATTTAGCATCTGTCATTTGTTGATTCCACTATGATAATTTCAATTATATATTTGTTACCCCATTCTCTCTTTGCTGCAGTTTATTTGCCTCCTAGTGCAATCACTGTACATCATTTAGTAGCCCAAGTTCAAAGACCAAACATTGAATGGCCTAAGTCATATCAAAGGTCTCTCTATCTTACTGCAACCTGATTTGAGATGTCAAGTCTTTACCATTTCTTACTATTGCATCTCTACGAACCTTCAGATCCCGAACAATGTGGCTGGAAAAGATGGAGACTTTAAGGTCTTGGCACTACAAAATTCCACCATATATTTCAAGGCATCTCTCAACTAAGTCTTTTGTAGAAGACTTGATTTCTCCATTATTGCATATTCTGTCACCACCAACTCTACGACCGGTAACATGCCCACGTCTTTTTTATGTCTTCCTTTCCACTTCTTTTCCTGTCCATATATAATGTTTGCGATTAGTTATCACTTGCATCTACTAGAAAGCAGATAAATTCTCCACTACTTATTATTATCTCTTGGTTCAATAATTGTTTACAACCATGATGGTTGTATTAATAATAGGAATTAGCACAATATGATTTGAAGAAAATCATGAAGTGAAAGAAATTAAGAGGGAATAAAGAGAGAGAAACACATAGAATTACGTGGTTCGGTCTATGACTACATCCACAGGTTAAAGTCCTAAGGGTTACATTAAGCTCTCATATCTTGATAAACTTTACCATACCAATGATCTCTATTTATAGGGAAACAGTGGTAGGTGAATACAATACAAATAAAGTAATCAAATCACAATCACAATTATATGGAGAATAATCCCAATATAGGAAACATATTCTAACATGATTCACTTTCACAAAACTTATGTATTGAGTTTTCTGAGAAAGTTCTATATATTTAGCCTTTTTTGTTTGCGCTTAACAGTTATATTACATTTTTTTTAACTGAATGTCTGACATGTGCTTTGAGTTGAAGATTTATAATTAAGATTCAATTATTGTCAAACCTAGTTAGCTTTAGTGCAGAGAAAGGTGTAGCAGAAAAACAACATTTGACTTGACTATGATCTGATGTATTCAATTAGATGCAGACATCTGGAAGGCATGCACCTTCCTAAAGTGCCACCTCCATGTTGGAATGACAATGGTGTGTTTTGAAGAGGGTAATCCCTTTCACTGACCCCTCTACAAATCAAAAGTAGCCTCTTGGAACTCTCTGTACCCTAATTTACTGTGGGCACCTGAAGGGAACAGCCATACATGAAAGTTATATCTGATTTTGTAAATCAAGGACGGACAGTACCTTACTTTTTGTAAATTATACTACATTTGAGAATCATATTAGGTGTAGCCTTCTGTAGACCACACAATGTTGGCTGCTTTCCTTTGAAGGGGTGAAGGCAGTAGCTTTATAGATGGCCAAAGCTGCCTCTCTTCTTGTTTCCAACTGATGTAGAACTTGTCCCTCTTTGCAAAATGCACTCCATCTTTTGAACAAACTTCACCGTTGTGGAAAAAAAGTAGTGCACAAAGGAAGCAAACCCATATCTGAAGATCCTTATACTCACATATGGTTTATTTGATTTGTTTTCCCAGCTGAGTGTAAACATGTCCATGGATTGTCTTTTCAATCATATGATACACCTATATCTTTTTCTGTGATAATTTCTTACTATTGATTACACCACAAAGTTGTTTTATCATAATGGTGTTAAGAAAAACTAGGTTATTTTGTACAATGCATCTTTTTGCATATTCTTTTGTGTTTTAATCTTTACAAAATGGGAACTGGGCAGAGGGCAGGGAGAGCCTGAGAGGTAACCTAGTAAACATTATACTCTTCTTAGTCAATATAACATGTATGTCTTGCATGTTTTTTTTTCTTCCCCTTTATTTCCTTGCTCCTATCTGTGTTTCCTTTTAATATTTTTCCCCTTTTTAATAAATATGAATTGGAGGACCATTTTTTGTTTTCTACTTATTCTTAAACAGTTTAACATGCATTTCTCTCACAAAAAGGCATGATAAACTGTTGAATTATTCTTTCATAATTGTTACTTTGTATTAACTTGATAACCACCTATTTTTCTGCATGAGTGCATGCTTGTCTTATATATCTTTCCTAAGGTTTCTCATATGGTCTGACGTCCCTCTCAGGTGGCATTACAATTACTGTCAGAAAGAGAGAAGAATGATCTGGCTCAGCTGGTTAGCACAATGGTATCCTACTCTATAACATATAAGACCGTTAAATCTGAGCCTCTGCCCAATAACCCAAGACATGAAGCAGTCTCAGATACCTCATCACTTTCCTTTAATCCTCCAATTAACGACTTTATTAACTTCAAGGTTTGAGTTGATTACAATTTGTTGCGTGTTATATGTTTCTTAATTTTTTATAATTCTAGTCTGAATATTTTTTTCTAACAATTAAACAGGACTATAGTTCTGGTCATTGTGTACTAGCTTTAGCTATGAAGCAGGTGTTGTTGCACGAGGTGAGTCATGCATACTCTTGAAAGTTAGTTGACTGCTCATTAATATTTTAAGTAAAATTTGTTGTGCTTAATGGCTTCATTCAATTGCTTAATTACAATTGGTTGAATCTCCCTTGGCTTGGAAAACAAGGGAACTATTATGGTCCTTAAGATTAAAGTATAGAAATCATTGTACTTTGATTATCTAGATTTGTGCCCAGCAATTGAAGGACCATAAACTTTGAGGTAGCTTTCTTCATAAAGGCTGTGGAAAATCCTTTTGGCCGTTCTTGTGTTGAGGTGTATGTAGAAGAATTTCCTCCCCCCAGACGGGTGGCACTCTCTGGTACTGTGTTTTTCCAGTGATGTACTTACCAAAGGCATTAGTTCTAAGGCCAGGGAACTGTTTGAGTTATACACCAAGGAGTTTGAGCTTTTATAGGCTGTACCTAGGTGCATCTCATGTGAGGCCTATCTAAGGAGTACCTTGAGCCATGAACTTCTTTTGAAACTCCAATAACAAGTATGGGGCTATATATATTAGTCTTGAAACAAATCTGATGTCCTTGTTAGAGTTTTAGTTGCTGTTCTCTAAGCTCTTGAAGAATTGGTCAACTATTTGAAACACAAAAAGTTCACCTCTCTAAAGGTGTTGCCTCATGCAATAAACCAAACTGAAATTCAATGCACTTCTAGCCATTTGCAAACTGAATGTAATCTCATATAATAGAAATTGCGTATTTCAGGTTGAAAAGCAAAAGATCTTACAAGTAAGCATTGGAAGATCCATTCACTCAACAGATGGATGCACCAAGGAAAGGCGGGATTTTGTAGAGGTGGAAGCTAGCAGAGCTCAATCTACAAAAACTGATCATGTACCCGCATGTGTTGGGAAAAACATGAAAAATATGTCACAGTGTAATCCAAGTACCTCCAAAATTTTGTCAAACTTGGGTTCCAGTGAAAGTACGACAGTTGGTGTGAAATTAAAATCTCATGGAGTTGTGAAAAATTCTTTTAGTCGTTCCATAAGTTTCTTTGACAGGTAACCTGTGCTTTTAATTTTTAATTCTATTTGTTATTCTGTTGCTTTGTCTTCCCCACTACTATAAGTCAATAGTTTTTCTATTTTTCCATTTTTTTATTGTATGTGTTGTTATTTTACTTAACTACTATAATCACCACTACTAAAATTTAGTGAGAAATTCGAAATTGAAAAACCTGATTTAGATGGTTAAAAGACATACACCCTATAATCTGTACCATTGCTCTCAACTTGAAACAACAGCTTTTTTAGCCATTGAAAGCTGATGGTGGTAGCTACCTCTGCAACCATGATTAATGAGATGAGCACCATTTTTTGCTAATGAAAACGTAGCTTCTTGCATCCTCATTAAAGGTTTCAGCATCTCTTTTCATGGCATTCACATATATGATTGGATATTGATACGTCTACAATATTCATCTCATGACATAACTTATCTCTTTATTAATATTTATGATCTCTTGGTTGTTAGTCATGGGATTGGTTTGTTCAAATTAATTTAGCACAAACTCATTTGGTCCAGAGAAAAAAAAAATGTTGAGTATTTTGGTTAGGGTGATTTTAATAATTTCCTTTGAGACAGCCTATCTTGAGCCCTTGCCACATCGCTTAAAATTTTCTAGGCAGTTTGTTTTTAATGTTTATCTTGGTACGTTCCGTTTAGCTGTTTAAATCTTTAAATCAAATGTAGACACTAGTCTTTGATTGTTATTCTAGTGCAAGCTCATGTATTGTTTTCAAATGCTTTATGAAATTGCATTCTTCTTTTACTATAGTTTTTATAGTATCTGCAGAGTAATTCATTCTTTCATGAAAGAGAATAGCTCTATTGTATCTAGCATTGGAAAAGATCAATGTCTGGTTAGTATGCAATAATGGATGAGAATCAGAAAAAGGTTGCGAGTTATCTCTTAACATCTCCTGTTCATTTTTAAACCAGGTTTAAGAAGTTGAGTAGTAAAGGTTCTCAGAGTACTGATGTTGCTGTGAAGAATGAAGCAACCTTGAGGGATATGCATCCGCTGCTATTTAAATTTAATGAGGTACATGATTATTGTTAGTACTTGAGTTCCTTTATTTTTTAAATGCAATATGAACATAATGTCATGCTCATATATTCTGACTGTAGAAATACCCGGTGGTGAGTTTGTGTCACATATATTTCACTAGAACTAGACAAGCACTGGTTACACTAAAAAAAGAGTCATGGTTTCCATTATTAGAGTATTAAGGGTATTTACATGTAGATGTAGAGCAAGAAATCACGTTAATTACTCCACTGCACTACAATTGTGTTGATTTTTGATTTTATCACTTGTAGCTGCTTATTACACTTTTCCCCCCTCTAATTAAAGAATTTTCATTGACTCCCTCAGGGTTTATTTTTGTTAAGAAATGGATAAGAAGTCAAGTTTATTCCTTTGCTCAAACAAAGGATCATCTTTATCCTTCTTTAAAATGTGAAATTTCTTTTGGTTGATTAGAATTTTAGATCAAATCCAATTTGGATAAAATTTAAATAAATTAATAAAAATGTATTGCATGGAGTACATGCCTCTTTGTAAAACATGGGTCTATTGAGATTCTAAATGATCTTGGAGATATATATGGGGCTCCGTGGAGGTGTAAGGGAAAGGATATAAAAGGTGTTCAGATGTGATGTGGATTTCGAAAATTAATTGGTGGTGAAGCTGTGCTTGATTGCAGGAATTAACTGGATTGAGTGCAGTAGTGAGGAGGTGAAGGTGGTCGTGGCTTGTGAGTGATAAGAGTAGGAGTGTGGAATGTAGGCAGTTTTCATTGCAAATGCAAGTGTAGAAATTTGGACTGAGCAATTTATCCAAAAAAAAAAAGAAAAAAGAAAGTTGGACTGAGCATGTAGGATATAGGTATAATATTTATCTTCTTACTAAATTTGATAAAGTGAGGGATCCTTCTGCTCCTCAAAACAGTATCATCTCAAGCTGCTTTACAGCTAAAACTATGAAAAGCAAGCACTCATGATGTTGCCCCTTACAGTACTTGTTTTTCTAGTACTGTTGACTTAAACGTGTTATTAGGGATTTACAAGTGACTGCCTTTGAAAAAATTCTTGATTTCTGTGGCTTTGTTAGTAATGAGTAAACTGAACTGGATGCTATTTCCTATTTTCATGCAGGGTTTCACAAATGCTGTTAAAAGGCCTGTTCGAATTCGTGACTTTCTTCTGTGAGGAACCTCGGTTCTTGTAAGCGATATAAAATTGTTCATTTATAATATATATCAATTTCTTTTCTTTGACTACACTCTCCAAAAAATTTCTATAATTGTCCATAACCCAATTTAATATACAATAATATATAGCCTTTGCTTCTATTAATGAGATACTGCTTTACCATCTGCACTATTTCAGATAAATTCACTGGGAGTCTATGAATAAATTAAGTTCCAAAAGTTAATTAAGCCCGCAAACATAAACCTTCCCTATAATTTTTTTCTTGGCTGATGTGGACACCTGTATATAGCAATGGGATGTGGGTTTGAGCATCTCATCCTCAGCCCAACTGTTTACATATTTCATTAATTTGTCCAATAAGCAAGCGATTGGACGGACATGAAATTAGGATTTTTCATAACCAAGCCTTGGGTTTGGTAAAGCCACGGTCCATTGGTTTTCACTTTTCAGATTCTAGGTCATCGGTCGATTATTTTTTAGGATAAACTTTCGGATCTCTTGGTTGGTTTATACTCTGGCCAACGATGGTAGCTTACCCTGTTGATAGCCTCAGCTAAGATTGAGCAGATACCTGGATCTTTATATACCATCAGTTTGCCAACAAACGGCAATAGAATCACCTTCTAGGAAAATGAAGATAGTATATGATCTAGGAAAATGAGATTTACGGGTTTAGAAGACTACAGACCCCTTGACACGTACGTTTGCCAAAAACCCAAATTTCTTTGATATAACCCTCTGAAAAATTTGCAGATTTAGAAGACAACAGATCAAAAGCTTGCCTAACACTACACAAACCTGTATTTTATAACTGGCAACATACGCGTAGAAGGGGGGCTCAGAAAAAAAAAAAAAAAAAAAGACACGCAGAAGGGGAAGAAAAAAGGAACTCTATTGTAACCCAAGTCAGATCAAAAATACGAAGTCTGCTTACAGTGAAAAACAAACAGGTAAACAAGAGAGAGTCTAAGGTATCATTTTATACGAGTCATTAAACCTGAACACCTCCATCAGTGACATTGGTGCTATCAGTTGGGGGACTAATTGATATCCAAAGCAAGGAGACTGTAATTGAAACGAGCCCTGACCAGACGTATACGATGGTGGGCACCCTTCCTCTCCTCCCCATCAACCCTTTGCCAAAGGGATACATGTGAGCCAACACCCAGAAGCTAAAGAATGTTCCCCCCATGAGCTTACTCCATTCCGGTATCACACTGTATATGGTCCTCGAGAACCCAATAACAACAGCAACAATGTTGACTACTATGATTGTTAGTGGCATTATGAAGAGACTTGTCCACTTCACCATGTAAAGATCAGCGTATATGTCATCTTCGTCTTCACCACCGGACTTGGAGGTTAACTTGAAAGAAATTTCGATCCCAGCTACTACTTTTAGGAGACCCTGGACAACGGCCACAAGGTGTGCGCTTGTGCCACCAATCACCCAAAACTGTTCGTTTCGCCACCATTCCTCGAGGCCAGTGCCGGACCACTTCACTTCCAGAAGGGAGATGAGAGTGAGACAAATAGTAATTATAAGGAGATAGGAGAGGAACGCAATATTTAGGCTTTGAACGATGAAGTGTCCCGTGAAGAGGGACAGTGCAGGGAGGAAGCAGTATATAACCAAGAAGATGGAGGTGAAGGGATAGATGCCGACATTCAGGTATGCAACACGTTGTAGGAACTTGAGGCGCTTGCTTCCAAGAAATGCATTGTTCCGAGAGAAGAAGATTTCCACCGAACCAGTGGCCCATCGTAGGACCTGGTGCAGGCGGTCCGTGAGGTTGATAGGTGCTGTGCCTCGGAAAGCATCGCGCTTCGTGATGCAGTACACGGACCGCCACCCACGGTTGTGCATTCTGTAACCTGTCAGCACATCCTCCGTCACCGATCCATAAATCCAACCTATTCGCTCCCCCCATTCTGTCTTGTCCTCGTACCTGCGCTTCACATCAAAACATTCAGTTACTACCATTTGGACTTGATGAGTCTTTTTCACTGATCCCTACCATTTGGAAACTTCTTTTCGAACGCATTTGTCAAAGAAGTTCCATGTATTTGTAGAAAATGGGAATGGAAATATATGATACCAGCAGGAGATGACAGCCACTGCCTCAGCAACAGTGGGCGCATCAAGTGGTGGACGAGGTATGAGCAGTGCCCCTGGAGGCCGTCCATGCTTTACAGAAATGTGATCAGCAAGTGGCCGGCCCTGGTACTCGGCGATGGCTATCGTTTCCGTGAACATCGAAGAATTGCCAAACTTCTTTGGCAGGTTCAAGTCAGGGTGTGATGCAAGGGGCTGTGTTTCTGAGTCGTCTAATTCCTCGGTCTGCGATTGTGCCTGCATTGCAATATTTGGAGCTGGGGATTTTAGTTGCCCAAACGCGCCGGAGTACTCGTTTGCCCTTGGTGGATGGAACCCATAGATTGCATGTCGCCGGAACATGCAGCCAGTTCCAACGTACACCGGACCCTGAAGACCATCTAGAGCTCGCATGTTTCCTATTAGGCCAAATGAGATAAATAAAACTTGCCATGAAAAACTCCACCAAAAAAAAAATAAAAAATTGCATGTTTATGGTGGGTTTTCCCCATTTGAAAGAAAATTGCAGACATTACCGTCAAAGAAGACAGTATTATGATTTGCATATCTGTCAGACGGATCAATCCCTTCAAATCTCTGAGGAAATTGTATGTAGCATAGCCTGTCACCACCGCGATCCATCATGAAGCACATTCCTTCCCTTACAGCTTGAGAATTATAGATATAATGGTCACAGTCCAAATTGAGTACGAAGGGCCCGTTGGACAATATTGCTGAAGCTCGAACCATGGCATTCATTGCTCCAGCTTTCTTGTTGTGGTCAAACCCCGGCCGCTTCTCTCGAGAGACATAGGCGAACATTGGCAGCCGGATGTCAACTCCGGTGAAGTCCAATTTTTTCTCGTCTGGATGACCCATCACTGGGTCGTTTTCCGGCACCTTACTCATTACCTGCATCAATAAAATCATTCAAGAGTTGCTAAAAATACTGGAAATGCTCAGAGAATTTCTAAGAATAGTAAAATGATGCAAATGTTTTTAGTGTGATCACCTGCAAAATTCCTGCATGGTCTCCCTTTGTATGATCAACAGTAGGGTCAAGCCACGTCCCAGGCCAGTGAGTACCATCGGCCATCCACGTGGCTTTATCGACCTTGATTGGCTCCAGAGGCAGCAGTCCACCATTCTTCTCACGGGCAAGCTTCTTCTCCTTCGTTTCCTCCCTGGAGTTATACATGTCACTCCTCTTACGTATAGCTTCAGGTAGACCGTTGATCCTGACCTTAAACTCATCGTACTCTCTCTTGATCCAACGGCGGTCCTTGACAAAATCTGTGCGCTTCTTGTTCTTCGTGGGGTCAGTTTTGCTGCTGAAGTAACTGTCTGGATTCCTAGGCTCAATGTTGTGTTTGCGGCAAAAGGGCACCCAATCCTGTACACACAATCATATAACAGTGGCATATTTTCATGACCTTTGATATTGACGCAACGTTTGAAAAATATTTTCAGCTGATTTATTTGATTTGTACGGAAGATCAGTCACAAGCGGTTGGAGACCTCCAGCAGTGGACAATGAATTGTGAGAGAGTACGCGCAAGAAGTAGAATTCCAAACACCCAAAAATTGAAAAAGCGTTTTTCAAAAAACATTTTACGAGATTGAACTTATTTCTCCTACTTATTATTCATAACGTTAAGTTAAATTTGAACTTGCAAGAAATTTGGGGGGTCATAGATAGTAACAAAACCTCGGCAAAGTGAACGGCCTCAGCCATAGCCTCAAAGGTGAGTATGGCACCACCATCATCCGAAATATAGCATGAGAGCTTCTCGATCGGGTAATCAACTGCTAGGATGGAGAGAATAGTATTTGCTGTGACAAGAGGAGGTTCCTTTTCAGGGTCGGCAGTGGAGACAAATACATCAACTCCAGGCAAGTCAGAACGCCCACTAGGGTTGGATGAGGAGGGTTGCTCGAACTTATCATGGAGGGCAACAAGGTCAGTGGCTCGATTGATAGGGTTGAGTTTCGGGAGAATATCTAGAAGCCACGAGAAGGCAAACCAAATCTCGCAAACAATGGACATGCCCCATAGCCACATTGCATCCCGATTGGGGTTTTGGATACGCCATGCCAGAAAAAAACCTAAAATTATCATACGAACCAACACTAGTAACCTGTTCAAAAAAAAAAAAAAAAAAAGGAACTTGCGTAAATGTTTCGCTAAGAGTCGTGCATGCTATATATAATTACAAAGTTACAATATTTCAATGATACACTTTGAGCTCATGATAATTGAAAGAATCCAAAAAAGTAGTTTGAATTGAGATTTTCGTGGCTGAACTTTCACAAGTATCCATCAATCTTGTCCTAAAACTTGACTAGAAAATAGGGAGAGCTAATAGAAAGCCAGTGATAGAGAACGAATTCAAATCTAGCTAGTACTGCTCAATTCATGCGGGTAAGAAAAGTCAAATTCAAGTGGGTATCTAGCGTATGTTTTAACCAGAATATTGTCATGTACATATTCATCTAACTTATCTAAGCATGCAGAGAAAACAAAAATGTCATACATTTAGAACGTGCGTGCACCTGTAAGGGCTAAGAATAGCGGCTGGAACCTTAAGCTTTCTAGTGAGCGGCTTCCAGGGCTTGTCCATGAAGTCCGACATACTCATCCCGCTTTCCAGTCCATAGTCTTCCTCCTGTTCGGACCAAAACGCATTGCCAATGCCGTACTTGCCCTTTGTCTCGAACAACCAACGGTTGTGATCGAAGTCCCCTGTTTGGCTCCTCAACAACATTGACGTGTTGTTGGAAGGCTTCATTACTGACATCCTCCTCTCGGTCTTTGTTGCCCCTGCATGACGACCCCCGCCGCTCCCCCCATATCCTCCTTCCTCGTCCGCCACCCGCCTCCGCTGCGGACCGTCTGTCTTGGAATCTGAGGTTGCACCAGGTTGGTTGTCTGGTGTAGGCGGCATCATCACCGTGTAATTGATGTAGTCATTTGGCCCGGGAAACTCGCCTGACATGTCCAAGTCATCGTCCCGGGACAAGCTCACAATGCGGCCGCTTGATGTGCGTCGAGCAAATTTCACCGCCTGATGGGGTGGCCGGACTGCTGAAGATGAAGACGATAGTGATTTCTTTGGCGAGGCCGTTGAAGTTTCCATCTATCTATCTTAGTTAATGCCTTCTATTTGATTCTTCTCCAAAAAAACCATAAACCTTCATGAAAAATTGTTCCTCTTCATTTGTTTTTTTATCCGTTATCTTAAAATCCTGAGATCATAAATTTTCATATATACAGAGAGGTGGAAAAATGGAATAGAAATGAGAAATCATGGAAAATAGTGGAGTTGCATCTCCAATGGCCGGTTGAAGGACGGAAGGAGCCAAATTAGTTGAGGAGTTGAATGGTGTGGAAGTTGCTTCTATTTTTAGCATTATTGCAGCGAATGTCCCTCCCTCATTTCAAGCTTGGCCTCTCTCTCTCTTCGGTTTGGTTTGTGGTCTTCTTATTTATTTCGAATTATCATTTGGTCCCTTCGTATTTGCGAAACTGTCAGTTTAGCCTCTTAACTTTTTTATCTGATGAATTTGGTCCCTAGCTTTTCGTAAGCATGCTATGTCGTGTTGGCACTTGCCACTTAGCACACAAATAATCTTTTGCATGGATAGAAGTTTGAATGGAGAAAAAGAGCAGGGTCAAAGTATGTTTATCATATTCTTCGTCTTTTTTTTTTTTTTTTTTTAAAAAAAAAAAAAATCCTTTTCTTGGTAAGTATAAATGTATAATGTGTGTTTTTTTGATAATATCAATTACTTGAAGAAAAAAAAAACTGTTAAATTGGTGCATGTAGCCTCATCTTGTAACAAATAAATTCTTGTGATTTCAAAATGAACTTATAAATCCCTTTGGTCCGTCTCTATAAAAACATTTCAAAATAGAACAAAATAAACTTGAATGGTAACTGGCTTAACAAAACGAACTTTCTATACTACCGCCTTCAAAATTTAAATGCCCTATCACATTTTGCAAAAAACATATTTCTCATATAACAAGTGGATTTCTTTTCCTATTTTGTAGCAAATAAAAGCTTTACTTTATTACTTCTATATTATTTAATTAGTAGTTTAACACTTAAAAGCCTATTGCTTTCGTTTGATAATGTTTTTGGAATGTGTTTTTGTTTTTTTATTTGAAAATATATTTTAATGTGATATAAAAGTAAGAAATGTGTTTTTTTTTTCTTCTTTTTGAATTTATATTTGGAAAAATATTTTCTGTAAGATACACCTACGAGTTATAAAAAAGAAAAAAAGAAAAAAAGAGTGGCCTTGTGGCTACCCTAACTCAAGTGGACGAGATGAGTGTTTACACAGCCACCATTGGCATGTTGTGGGGGTCGTGTGGCCACTGCTCACTCTTCTTTTAAAACAAAAAATAATAATTTTTAAAGTAAAAAGTTAGTCATATGCCTATAAGGCATAAAAATTAAGCACCCGCTTTATTAAAATATTCTTATAAGCTTTGAAAAGTTTTAAGAAAAGTATTTTATATTTTGAGTTGTTTATTAATAATTTTGAGAAAAATGTATTTTGTCTTTGAAAAATGAAAACATTACCAAACAATGTCTTTGTTTTAAAAGTTCTCATTGCGCTATGATTATAGACAAATTTATTCGTTCTGAAAAGGAAGCCTTCAGCTATGGATAAGTTTCAAGCCTTCAACTTCAAGGAAGAATCATTTCAAAATCATGAAACTTCAAGATTATCACCATACCTTTGAAGAGAGGGAAGTGACTGCATCATAATCTATAGAACTCCATTGAAAATATATATATGTTTTGGGCATCAAGTGATACAACACACAACATCTTAACAGAAATAAACAACCCTACCAATAAAATCCAGCGGACTGATTTTGCATTTTTCCTAAAACAAAATTCCAGTCCATAACAAAAAAACCATTTCCCTTGCTATGTTTAATATTTTGGCCGAAGCTCAATGCCCTGGACCATAATACCAAACTTCCAGCTAAAGCCATCAGTGTCCATCAAGCACATCTCCACCAGGCTATCAACTTGGCCATTGAAGAATTCCCCGATCTCAATCTCAAACCACATGTCCTCTCTCTTGCATGGAAGTCGTCCATCATGTCCTTGTGATGTATTTGGTAGCAAATAAGCTTTGGTAGCATTACCTTCATTCTCATTGTCAAATCTAATGGACACCTTCACCGGGTGGTGAAGATTATCTTTACGACTTGGAGTAGTGTATACCAAGTATGCGCCATATTTTGTGTTTGGGGACAAGATATTAGTCTCAATTCTACCTCGTATTTCAAGCCAACATAGAAGCTGAGCCACCTCCGAGAATCTGCACATTTCATACACCAATAATATTACCCCCACAGTTGCTATGTGAAAAAAGGATAAACAAGCATGCATCTATATATATGCGAAAACGAGCAAACAGGGTGGTAGAGAGAGACCTAGACTGGACTGGTGACTTAGCTGAAGAATTCCGCTCCCAGTAATACGGAGTGTTTACCTGTCTCCATATTATAGTTAACTCCCTCGCCCCTAGCATGTAACACTTTTTCCCACTCAATTTATCTATTGCGAAGCTCTGTTCAATCACCATTCCAATTATCAAACAAACCAATTAACAAAAGGAGAGTAGGGGTAGGAAAACAGAGAATAGATGACAAAAAAAGTCAGAAGTAGATCACAATGACTCTCATTTCAATAAGATTGAGACAATTTTAATAAAATCAAACATATGAACCACACTTCTTTTTGAGTGAGTGACTATAAGAGAAGAGAAATAGTGAAAGATTCAAATTCAGTGACCACATGTTCATGAGATATGATCCCAACCGGATGTTCTACCATTTGATTTTCATATGAACAAACATTCAAGCAGTTAAACTAAGATCCGGAAGTTTTAAAAATGCATGATTTTAATGGCCGAACTGCAATTTTATCAAACACAAAACTCATGTTTTCATTAAGTGCATTTTGAAATCACTATTTTTTCAAATTGTGCAATATGAAATGGCTAAACCAAACGGACCTAAGTGACAAATTACCAAGTGACAAACTGTACATTTGGAACTTCCAGAAGAAAAATAGCATTCGAGATTATCGATAAAAAATACCTCGTAATTGCATATTACCTCTCAGGTTTAAAACAAGGCTCTAAGCAGTTCTCAAATGCATGTCTTTCATATATACTATGATTCTCTCTAAAGGAATCCCAAACCTTGTAAGGATAGTGACTTAAATAAAATCATTAGGAAATCAATTTTCTGGAAAATAGTAAGCCAAATCTGTGTAACTCTATCCAAGCATTAAAAATCATCCAACTCGGTCTGAAAACATTGGCCTATTAATTACTAAATTGGTCCCTGGCTTTATGGTTTAGGGTTTAGGGTTTAGGTATCTATATATTAATAAATATTCAGAGCATATTTTCCAAAGTAATCATTTCAGTTTCAAAATAATTTATATATAAGCAGCTAGTGAGTCGGTGACTTTTGCTCACCCTGTTACCGTTGCCGATGAGGATGGGATTGTGGCAAAGATGGAAATAAAGATCCTTCTTGGATAAGTTATTCAAGGATGATGATGACGATGATCCCGAAGAAACCGATTCAGAAATGATCTGCTGGTAATCCGGTGGCAGAAACTTCTCCCACACGAGATCCGAACCTGCGGCTGATCCAAAGCTCCGGGACACTAGCGAATTCCTGCAAGCATCGCGAGGGGATGTGAAGGAAATTATGGTGGCGATGCACTCTTCCGGCAGTACAGATCCGGTAGTAATAGTATCCATTTCCTCTACTCTTTTTTTCTTCTGTTTGTGAATAAATTGTGCTCGGTTTCCTTTGGTTGAGACAGCACTGCACGGCGATGCACTAATCGTTTTATCTTTTTATTTTTTTTGTTTTATTATTCTTTTCATATTTTTATAATTTTATAAGATTATCATGTTTTTGTTTATTTCGGATTAAAATAATTTTTATATTTTTTATTTGATGCAACAAAAAATAATACTCAATTGAAATTATTTTCGGTTTAACTAAAAAAACATATTTAATTTCCGTAATATATATATATATATATATATTAAAACGGTAAATAATTTTTGGAATTTGAGATTTTCAATTTTAAATTAATAATAATAATAATAATAATAATAATAATAAATCTTAAATTGCAATTCATCTTAATCTATCGAACTTCATTGAACGTAAGCTTTGGACACAAAGCAAAACAACACACAACATCTTATCGAGTATAATTAAACTACCCTACCAAAGACAAAAGGAAAAGCCAACCCATAAATTGCAAAACTATTTCTCTTACATTTCTTATTTTGCCCGAAGCTCAATGCCCTGGACAACAAGGCCAGATTTCCAGTCACCGGCAGTACAAATCAAGTGCATCTCCACCAGGCTATCAACTTGGCCATTGAAGAATTCCCCAATCTCAATCTCAAACCACATGTCCTCTCTTCTTCGTGGAACTTGTCCATCAACTACCTCTGGTGTATCTGGTTGCAAATAAGCAATGGTACCATTACCTTCATTCTCATCTTCAAATCTAATGGACACCTTTGCTGGGATGTAAAGCAGATGGAAATCACCCTTAATGGTGTAGATGAGGTATGCGCCATATCTTGTGTTTGGGGACAAGATTTTTGTCTCAATTCTACCTCCTATTTCAAGCCAACACACTTCTAGAAGATAAACCACCTCCGAGAATCTGTACATTTCATACACCAAGATTATTACCCACAGTTTTCATGTACAAAAAGGATAAACAAGCATGCACAAATAGGCAAATATAGTGGTAGCTAGAGAGATACCTGGATTGGGCTGAAATTGGCAACTTAGCTGAAGGAATCCACTTCCAATATTCCGGAGAGTCTCCCCATGTTATAGATAACTCTCTTGCTCTCAGCATGTAACACTTTTTTCCACTCAATTTATCAATTGTGAAGCTCTGTTCAATTGTCATTCCAATTATTATACAAACAAACAAACATTCAAGCAATTATTCAACTATTTAAAATGTGGGACATGCATTTTTAAAAACAATTAATAACTATGTTTTTATTGACTACATTTTGAAATTACTATTTTTTTCATATCTTTCGATTTGAAACCGCTAAACCAAACGGACCCAAGTCACAAATTACCATGCGACAAACTACACGCTTGGAACTTCCAAAAGAAAATTGCATGTCTTTCAAATATACCATGATTCTCTCCAAAGGAATCCTAAACCAAGTAAAGATGAAGCCAGCAACTAGTGACTTTTTAGAAAATCAACCTTCTGGAAAATAGTAAGCCTCATCACGTTTGGTATGACACTATGTAACTCTACCCAATCATTAAAAACCATCCAACTTTGTCCGAAAACATTGGCATATTAATTACTAAATTAGCCTTAGGCCCTTAGCTATATTAATAGATATTCGTGTGGAGGGTGCTTTATATGGAGTTCGAGGTCTATCAGACAAGATTGGATCCAAGAAGTGACCTACCTTAAACGGTTTCTCCAAAAAAAAACAAAAAAAAAAAAAAAAAACAAAAAAATTAGGGCATATTTATCAAAATAATAATTTAGTCTCAAAATAATCTTTTACTCATCAATGGCAGGATCTATATATATATAGCGCTTAACTTGTTGTGAAACAGCGTAGCATCCCCCTCTATCATGACAAGAGTATTTCTCGAAGCAAAATCAATATAGAAGACTTATATATATATATATATATATAAGTAGGTAGTGAGTCAGTGACTTTTTTGCTCACTCTGTTACCGTTGCCGATGAGGATGGGATTGTGGCAAAGATGGAAATAAATATCCTTCTTGGATAAGTTATTCAAGGATGATGATGATGATGATGATCCCGAAGAAACCGATTCAGAAATGATCTGCTGATAATCCGGTGGCAGAAACCTCTTCCACACGAGATCCGAACCTGCGGCTGATCCGAAGCTCCGGGACGCTAGCGAATTCCTGCAAGCATCGCGAGGGGATGTGAAGGAAATTATGGTGGCGATGCACTCTTCCGGCAGTGCAGTAACATCCATTTCCTTTCCTCTTTTTTTCTTCAGTTTGGGAATAAATTGGGCTGGGCTTGTGTTAGTTTACTTGACATTAATGCCTTAACCCTTCGCGTCAAGAACAATCTTATTAAGAAGAAGTTTGATAAATTTGTGAACCATCATAATTTATTAAGTTTTTATTTATTTATTCTTTTTTTTTTTTGATAAAAGATATTTCATTTCATAAATTAAACTTGCTCAGCCAATACACTGTCATGAATACAAGGGTGGTAACCCCCAATCCAAAATTGTTCGTCAATTACGGCTACTGCTAATTTCGATAATTGATGCGCCACGCCATTGGCCATACGATTCACATGCGTCACCTGCCAGTCCGCCGCATAGCACAAATTAATTTTGGCATCCTGCAGCATTATTCCATAACTCCCACTCCACGTCCCGTCCCTCTTCATATTATTAACCACTTCCAAAGCATCCCCCTCCAAGATTACTTTCTGCAGACATACCCGGTTACTGACTTCCGTGGCATACCATAGAGCCATCGCCTCTACATCTGCAGACTCCGCCATGTAGGGCTTGGAGACACATAGGGAAGCCCTTACTCTGCCAACGTGGTTTCTAGCCACCACCCCAATGCCCATCCGATTTGCTTCTTTTGATAGGGATGCATCCCAATTGATCTTTATCGTGCCTTCAGGTGGTGGTATCCATTGTACCTCAGCCCTTGAAACCCTTTGGGTACTACTACTATACCAATACAAGGTTTTTTTATTTATTTTTTATTTTTATTTTTATAATTATCTTATCCTAGTGTTTGTAATACTAGTATGTGAAAGATTGTTATAGTGTGAGCTACGAACATTATTTTTAGTGGTCCTTAAGAGGTAGTTTAATCGGCTGGAACCACGTCTAATGAAGCAGAGATCATTAGTTTGAGTCCCCCTATCCCTCTTGTGTGGACATGGAAAAAAAAAAAAAAAAAAAAAAAAAAGCCATTTGGTCATTAAAAGCTTTGCAAATGCCATTGATTTTTTCTAGGGTTAGTCATTAAAATCTTTTGCTATTCATTGATTTATTTTTAACCGTTTGTCTTTAACACAATTTAGTTTCATAAGTTATGGTCGTTTAACTTTAAGACAAGATACCACTTAGCAATTAGCATGACACTATATAACTCTATCCAAGCTTTAAAACGCTTGAAAAATGTCACTTATCAAAAAGTCACATATTATTGAAACAGCCAGAAAAAAAACTTTCCCTTTTAAAATGTTTTTTTTTTAAAAAAAAAAAAAAAAAAACTTCTTTAGAGACGCTTTTTCTTCATAAATCCAAAAAACAGTTTTTTACTCAACCTTTTTTACCACATAAAAAGCAAGAACCTGATGAAAATATATTTAATTCTCAAACGTAACAAGCCATTTTAATTTTTTAATAATATGTGTCATTTTCTAAAACTTTTTGATGCTTAAAAAATGGCATAAATTTCATAATTTGAGAATCTACAATTTTTTAGATGCTAATCTATTTAGGATTGCAATTTTAGATTGATTTTGTTGTTGCCGGTCCCCAATAATTTAGAAAGGAAGCCATGGATCTTAACTAGTAAGAATTCATAAGAACACAAATAATAAAGGTCTCAAATGTATATCATGATACAAAATGTAAACGTTCATAATTACAATACCTTTACTTGATCTTTTAAAAACTGTTGTCCTCTTATAAACTAACAATACCTTTATGCAAATACAGCAGATGTTGGCCTTGCACTGAATACAGAATTTTCCTGCAGAAAATTTTTAATAGATTAGTTATTGTGTAGACTTACATAGAACTTGCTTGAAAAATTACCAAGTGTTATCGTCAAAAATTTGTTGCTCTGAGTCTGACAAATTGCTCTTTAGTTTGCAAACAAACAACGAAAAATGGCCAGTTTTTTTTTAAAAAATATTTCCAGCTGAAAACATTTTACACCAAAACAAAAGGAGCGTTAACAACTACCTGTAATTTGTTTAACAGAATGTCTGAAATAATCTTATATATCAACTAAATGAAATGATAATTTTACTATTTTAGCAATTAGAATGACTAGGTACACGTTGGAAAGTTTTAGCAAGTAAAATCAGTTCTCATTGTGCTATTTTTACAGACAGATTTACTCGTTGGGAAAAGCAAGGGAAGTGTAGGAATGTTGGCATGCAACTCCTTCAGCCTTTTGGCTGTGTTGATAGTATTCCTAGCTAATAGCCAAGGGCAGGGGTGAGACTTCTTTATAGGCTATGGTGTTAAAGTGATAATTAAGTGATTAAATTTACTTTTTCCTATCAGTTTAAGCTTTTAAGATAACTGGTGATTTAACATGGTATCAGAACCAAAGGTCCTGGAATCGAACCTTGACTTCGTCAAATCGCTCCAATTTAAATTAAATATTTCACGTGTTAGGCCTCATCTAATAAAAGGTGAGGGGGAGTGTAAAAATATTGATTAAGTGATTAAATTTACCTCTTCCTATTAAGCTTTTAAGATAACTGGTGATTTAACATATGGATTGTTTCAACTCTCAAGCCTTTGACTTCTAAGGAAAAATCATTTCAAAATCATCAAACTTCAAAAACATTTTGTGCGTGCAAGAAGCATGGTTGGAGAGGGAACTGACTTCATCATAATCAACATAACTTCATTGAACATCTTATAGAGTATAAACTACCCTAAAACCATTTCTCTTACCTTTCCTATTTTGGCCGAAGCTCAATGCCATGGACCACAACGCCAGACTTCCAGATATAGCCATCAGTCCCCAGCATGTGCATGTCTGCCACGCTATCAACTTGGCCATTGAAGAATTCCCCAATTTCAATCTCAAGCCATCTGTCCTCTCTCCTGCGTGGAAGTCGTCCATCCTGTCCTTCTGGTGTATCTGGTTGCAAATAAGCATGGGTAGCATTACCTTCATTCTCATTTTCAAGTCTAACGGACACTCTCACTGGGTGGTGAAGTTCATAGAAACTATCTGCAATTGTGTATACGAAGTATGCCCCATATGTTGTATTTGGGGACAAGATATTAGTCTCAATTCTACCTCGTATGTCAAACCAACACACTTTTAGAAGAAGAGCCACCTCAGAGAATCTGCACATTTCATACACCAATAATATTACCCCCACTGTTGCCATGTAAAAAAGGATAAATAAGCATGCATATATATGTGCATGCACAAATTAACACGCAAACAGAGCGGTAGAGAGAGACCTGGACTGGGGTAAAACTGGAGACTCAGCTGAAGAAACCCACTTCCAGTACTGCGTAGTGTTTGACCAGACTATATGTAACTCCCTAGCTCCAAGCATGTAACACTTTTTCCCACTTAATTTATCGATTCCGAAGCTCTGTTTAATGATAAAAAAAAAGTTGGAAGTACATCACAAAGATTCTCAATTCAATAAAATTTAGGCAATTTTAATAAAATCAAACATACGAACCACACTTCTTTACTCTAAGAGAAGAGAAATGGGAAAAGATTCAAACCAGTGACCACAAGTTCATGAGACATGAGTCCAACCGGATGTGCTACCACTGGATTTCATACTAACAACATTCAAGCAATTATTAAACTAAAAGTCCGTTTTTACGATTTTGCATACTAAAATTACATTTTTACAAATGCCTACTTTGTTCTTAGAAATCACATTTTCATTAAATGTATTTTAAAATCACTATTTTTTCAAACCGTGCGATTTGAAACAGATAAACAAAACGGACCTAGGTGACAAATTATTAGCATGTGACAAACTGTACATTTGGAACTTCCAGAAGAAAAATAGCATTCAAAATTATCGTTAAAAAATATATCGGAATTTCTGTACCTCTCAGGTTTCAATTTTAATAACAAAAAAGCACTAAGAAGATCTCAAATGCATGCATGTCGACTTTCATGTTATTATGATTCTCTCTGAAGGAACCCCAAACCAAGCAAGATCAAGCCAGCATGGATAGTGGCACAGAGAAAATCATTAAGTAATAACCTTTCTGGAAAATAGTAAGCCAAATCATTGCTTTATTGGAAAAGGATCTTCCCCATTTCATTTAGGCAAAGGAATGTTAAAAGTGGGACAAGTATTACACAAACTCCACCCAGCCATTAAAAGTCATCCAAGTCTGTTCGAAAACATTGTCTTATTCAGAAAAATTACATATGCTCCCTTAAACAACTATTTTATTGATTATTTAGGTTAGTCATAAGGAATGGCTGAATCACTTCCATTTAGCCAAGAGGTGGCCGACTGATTTTAAAACAATTTTTAGATTACTTTTTTAAATTTTTTTTTTTTTTTATAATTACAAAAAAAAAAATTATAAAGCCTATTTTTTACCTTATTGGGAATATTGACATTTTGTTTGTACTTTTAAGAAAAAATTGACACAATTAGTAGTTTGGAAGAACATTAACAATAAAAACGTATGAGAGTATTTGTACTTTCCCTAATTAGAAATACTATTTAGCATTATCAAACGTCAATCTAGTAACATTCTTGTCAATTAAGCACATTCACATTCACTTTCTTTTTTTTTTTTTTTTTAAAAAAAAAAAAAAAAAAAAGGCAAAAGCTAAAGCAAATATAAAAGAACAAACAAAATGCTAGGAAATGGACACTTAACAATGGTGAGTAACATTTATCTTCCCTAATTACTAAATTGGTCTTAGCTAATAATAGATATTCGGGGCATATTTTCTAAAATAATCATTTTCTTTGTATGGGCCATTTGGGCTTTTTGTAAAAGTTTTTCATTACTTATTAAAACATTCCAAAATAATCATTTCAGATTCAAAAGAATTTTTTATTCATCAATCTCGGGATCCGTACGGCTTAATTTGTAGTGAAACAGCCTAGCATCCCCCTCCTATGACAAGAGTATTTATTTCTCAAAGCAAAATCAATACGAAACCAGTAAACATGAGCAGCTAGTGCCTCTTGCTCACCAGGTTACCGTTGCCGATGAGGACGGGATTACGGCAGAGATAGAAATAAAGATCCTTCTTGGACAGGACATTCAAAAGCGATGATACCAACGACTCCGATTGAGAAATGATCTGCTGATAATCCGGTGGCAGAAACCTCTCCCACACGAGATCCCAGCCTACAGCCGATTTGAAGGTCCGGGAGAGCACCGAATACCTGCACGCATCGGGAGGCGATGTGAAGGAAATTATGGTAGCGATGCAGTCTTCCGGCAATACGTCGGCGGTAATAACCTTTTCCTTTCCTCTTTTCTCCATCTTTTTGGAAATAATTTGTGCTGGGTTTGTGTTGGTTGACATTGGGCGATTTTTACAATGCCTTCACTCTTGGCGTCCAGGGTTTGGATGATTCAGATGCAACGGAGTAGACTTTTCGTTATATTGACGTCCAGGGTTGATTCCAAGTCTCCTTGATGCACAGTTTTCCAATATGATGTGACACGCCTTTGAGAACTTGGAGGATACGTTAAGCTACCCACAATGAAAAATAGGATTAGGGTACGTCAAGCTATACACAAAGAAAAACAGCCGCGTAGCTACACGTAGAAAGAAATACAAGATTAGATTCCAAGTCTCCAGTTGACCCCGGTTGATGCACAGTTTTTCGAGATGGTCACGTGGCACGCCTTTGAAAACTTCGAAGATACGTCAAGCTACACACACAGAAAAACAGGATTAGGGTACGTCAAGCTACACACACAAAGAAAAACAGGATAAGAGCCCCGGTGGTGCCCCGGCGGGGAAGTTCCAATGCCTAAGTCGCCTAAGTCAGAATGTGAGGAAGGAGTGTATAAGCAATCAAAATTTCTGCGCCAGGATTACGCTTAACTTTGATTGAAGTTGAGACTTGTATTTATAGGCATGGAGTAGAATTTGTTTCCCACACGTCTCGGGATTCCTATTCCTCAATATATATTTGTTTCGTAGTTATTTGATAAGGGTAGGAATTCTTAACCACTTCGTGATCTTTGTAACCTAAGATCCCGGGACTAGTGAGAAGGTTTTTGTTTGAGTTAGATAACCTTTTAAATTTGAATGGTTACCTATCCCGCTTATGTAGGGGTAATTTGTATGTTGACAGCTATCTATGTTGTAAAAAGCTTTCTTAAATGTAAGATAATGAGCACTTGCTTTAGATGGAATACGTGCATATTCTTAATTGTGAAATGACTGGTTTACCCTCGGCTCTTAACTATTTTGCTCCCGAGGAGTTGAGTCTCGGGTTCGGTGACTAATACCTACCGAGGAGTAGTCTCAGACTCTTGTCCGAGACTTCCTCGGTTTCCCAAACCTCCTCGGGTTAAGCTGTCTGAGGCCTTGTCGGGTGTGATGTCTTGTTGAGGTTGGGCTTGAGACCTGTTGGGCTTTAAGAACTGATCCATGACCTAACAATCCCCAAATTAGCATTGGAGATATGTAAAAACTAAACACCCTCCAATTTATTAACATATAACTTAGAAGTTAAATTAAAGTGACCTCTCGAGGCATGGAAGATCCAGCAAGTCTGTGCCTAAAACCTCTGCTGCAAATTGCAAGAAGCTCATGCATAAATGCAAGCCAAAGAAAAAAAAAGACACAGGGTCGAAATTAAAAAATTAATTTTTGGAGGATAAAATTAAAATATATTTGGAGGGTTAAAATTTTAATTTTAGAATAATTTTCTGTCATTTATTTTTAAAATTTTTATGGAACTAGTTGAAGCTCAAGAACTACGTCGTTCGACCCCCACTCAAACCATTAATTATCACTTTTCTTGTATGATTTAAGCCTGCGAATATTTTAAGTACGTTTCTCTTATTACATATAATCAATTTTATCAGTTGGGTTGATAGAAAAACTTAATCATACATTTTTAAATTATTTAAAAATATGGCTAACTTTTTTAATGTGAACAATCCTATTGTAACTTTGTTGTTGTTGTTGTTTTTTTTTTTTTTTTTTTTTTAATTGAAAAGAAAAAAAAAAAATATATATATATATATATATAAACATTTATCGTAGTTGGAACGTGGAAAATGCCCCCTTTTTCTTTTCTTGTCTTTCTTTTCAAAGCATTGGATCACATAACTATTGATATCAATAGGTCCAACTAATTTTGGACATATATTATGTTAATCAATTATGATATGTAGATGTTATAAGTTAAATGGAATAGGCTTAATTACATTTAAGCACAGATTGAAGGACCCTAAGAAAAGATCATGTACAAGTATTAGTGCCTTATTGTTGTTAATATTATTTGAGCAAGATAACCGTAACATTAACATTAAAAGAAAATAACGCTACACTATGAGGGGGTGAGGCCGACCCAACAAGCACCCCCAAAACATTTATTATTTTGCATGATTAAATTAAAACAAAAAATGGATCCAAACTGATTCGATCCCATAATGTTTGCACGGTTGTTTCTACTGCATAGGATGTTTGCTATCAAGATGCTCCTAGGCATGCTGAGATATGCTTGGTTATTTGGCTGTAGTAAAAAACGTTATGATGGTGTACCGATGCATAGGTAGCATAAATTTGTTTCCTACTAACTAAAATTTAGATAACCCTTTAGTAATTGGAATTATTCTGATTGAGTGTACTTGAAACAAGTGACGATTATCTTTGTGACTTTCTGAAAAAAAAAAAAAAAAAATGGAAAAAAAGCAACTATAAGTGGCTTAAAGAAGGCCATACGGTGAATATGGTTCAAGTATCTACATAGGAATTAGGAAACAAACCCAATTCGATGTCATCATGCCAATGATAAATGCTCTGTTACTTGAGTTGAAAGCATTAGAAGACGGACAGCATACATGATTGTAGATGTTAATGGCATTTAAGGGATTTAAGATTGCATTTTTTGCTCAAGACATCAGAAAGGCTGGAATTTGGGACTGATTTCGTAGTTGCTGGTCCCTCTATAATTTAAAAAAGAAGTCATGGATCTTAAGTACTGCTTAGGAATCATAAGAATACAAATAATAAAGGTCTCACATATTATCATGATAAAAATGTAAAACCTCATAATTACAATACCTTACTTGATCTTTAAAGAACTGTTGTCCTCTTATAAACTTACGATGCGTTTGTGCAAACAGCGGATCTTGGACTTGCACTGAATACAGTATTTTCCTGCAGAAAATTTTAAATAGATTAGTTCATTGTGAAAAATTGCCAGTTTTTTTGAAAAATATTTTCTGCATAAAACATTTTACACTGAAACAAAAGGGGGCCTTAACAACTACCTATAATTTCTATGACAGAAAGTGGTGACAATCTCTGAAATAATCAATATTATCTTATATATCAAATAAATGAACGATCATTTTACTATTTTAGCAATTAGAATGACCAGGTACATGTTGAAAAGTTTTAGCAATTAAAATCAGTTCTCATTGTGCCAAATGTTAGAATGTTGCCGTGCAACTCCTTCTGCTTCGGCCTCGGCTGTGTGTTGATAGTATTGCTAGCTAATAGCTGAGGGCAGGGGTGAGACTTCCTTATAGTATATGGATAGTTTCAAGCCTTCAACTTCGAGGAAGAATCATTTCTAAATCATCAAACTTCAAAAACATTTTGTGTGTAAGAAGCATGGTTGGAGAGGGAACTGACTTCATCATAAGCAATAGAACTTCATTGAACATCTTATCGGGTATAAACTACCCTACCAAGACAACAGAAATACCAATCCATAAATTGCAAAACCATTTCTCTTACCTTTCTTATTTTGGCCGAAGCTCAATGCCATGGACCACAAGACCAGACTTCCAGTCACCGTTTTCAATCTCCATCAAGCACATCTCCACCATGCCATGAACTTGGTCAGTGAAGAATTCTCCAATCTCAATCTCCATCCACATGTCCTCTCTCATGTGTGGATGTCGTCCATCATGTTCTTCTGGTGTATCTGGTAGCAAATAAGCATTGGTAGCATTACCTTCATTCTCATTTTCAAATCTAATGGACACCTTCACTGGGCGGTCAAACCCAGTGCAATAATATTCCTCATCCTCTCCCTCTTCCACTGAACGGACAAAAGTGTAAACGAAGTAGGCACCATATCTTGTATTTGGGGACAAGATATTAGTCTCAATTCTACCTTTTATGTCAAGCCAACACACATCTAGAAGATGAGCCACCTCCGAGAATCTGCACATTTCATACACCAATAATATTACCCCCACTGCTGCCATGTAAAAAAGGATAAACAAGCATGCCTATGCTCACACGAACATGCAAACAGAGAGGTAGAGAGAGACCTGGACTGGGGTGAAACTGGTGTCTCAGCTGAAGGAGTCCAGTCCCAGTATTGCGGAGTGTCTCCCCATATTATAGACAACTCTCTCGCTCCCAGCATGTAACACTTTTTCCCACTCAATTTATCTATTGCGAAGCTCTGGTCAATCACCATTTCAATTATTATACAAACCAACAAAAGGAGACTAAGGATAGGAAAAGAGAGATTAGATGACAAAAGAGTCCGAAATATATCACAAACACTCTCAGTTCAATAAAATTGAGACAATTTTAATAAAATCAAACATATGAACCACACTTCACACTTCTTTTTGAGTGAGTGATTATAAGAGAGGAGAAATGGCAAAAGATTCAAACTAGTGACCACAGGTTCATGAGACATGAGTCTAATCGGATGTGCTACCATTGGGTTTCAAGCAATTATTAAACTAAAAGTCCGTTTTGCCTTACAATTTCGCAAGTTAAAAATGTGTTTTTAAACAAAATCGTGAAAAATGTCTCATTTGGGAGCGGTTTTGCAAAAAATAACAATTTGAAAACATGGGAAATGTGTTTTTTAAAATCTTAAAGACCAACCCACGATTTTATCAAACGCTAACTGTTTTTTTTTAAAAAAAATTACACTTTATTTAATTGCATTTTGAAATTCCTATTTTTTCAAACAACACATCGCTGAACCAAACTATCATATGGCAAACTGTACATTTGGAACTTACAGAAGAAAGTTAAACAAATATCTCCCAATTGCAGTACCTCTCAGGTCTAAATTTTAATAACAAAAAAAATTTTAAAACAAGGCACTACGAACATCTCAAATGTATGTGTTTCATATATACTATGATTCTCTCTAAAGGATTCCGAAACCATGTAAGGATAGTGAATTAAATAAAATCATTAGGAAACCAACTATCTGGAAAATAGTAAGCCAAATCACGTGTAACATCCAAGCATTAAAAATCATCCAACTCTGTCTGAAAACATTAGCCTATTAATTACTAAATTGGTCCCTCCCCTGGATTTAGGTAACTATATTAGGTTTAGTGTTTAGGGTTTAGGTATCTATATATTAATAAATATTCAGAGCACATTTTCCGAAGTAATCATTTGAGTTTCAAAATAATTTATATGTAAGCAGCTCGTGAGTCAGTGACTTTTGCTCACCCTGTTACCGTTGCCGATGAGGATGGGATTGTGGCAAAGATGGAAATAAAGATCCTTCTTGGATAAGTTATTCAAGGATGATGATGACGATGACGATGATCCCGAAGAAACCGATTCAGAAATGATCTGCTGATAATCCGGTGGCAGAAACCTGTTCCACACGAGATCCGAACCTGCGGCTGATCCGAACATCCGGGAGACTAGCGCGTCCCTGCAAGCATCGCGAGGTGATGTGAAGGAAATTATGGTGGCGATGCACTCTTCCGGCAGTGCAGTAACACCCATTTCCTTTCCTCTTATTTTCTTCTGTTTTTAAAAACTCACAGCGATTCAGAGAAAGGATTGCAGATGAAAAGCCGCACATTTTTATCTTTACAATTCCCTACAAATCTTTATATTTTTATAAACACAAGTACACAACAAGGTTCCCAATGGAAGGCAGAGAGCAGAGACAAGTATTTTGTGTAAATAATTGATCGTGAAGCTAAAGTGCTACCTAATGCATTAGATAACATTATAGTTTACCCAATATTTAGGAAATGTATGAGGTATCCGTTGCATATGACTTTTTGGATAATTTAATCTTTTTTGTTCTTCTATATTTCAAGAATAAAATAAGATTTAAGAGAGTTGATGAGACTTGAGAGTGCTCTAAAGTCATTATTAACATTGCTTCCATAAAACGCATAACTAAAAAGCTTGAGCATCTCTCACTTTTTCTCTATTTACCCAAAAAAATCAAACAAATTTTTCAAATTAACAAGCAATTTTCTTTACACTTGTCAATTTTCAATCCATTCATTCATTCTTATTCTTTTTGTCTATTCAGAATGTTAGAATATATTCAGAATATATTCTGATTCACCATAATTACTGATTTGATATATTTTTTCTGTATATATATATTAATATTATTCTGCAATATTGTACATTAATTTCGTGATTGTATTTCCTATTTTATCTGGCCTTATTCAACTATAAATAGGTCTCTTTGTATACAGTTCAATACACACAAAAAATTATTTCAAAAAAAAAAAAAATACACACAAAAATATAGTATTCAGTTTTATTCCTATATTTTCTAGTTTATTTTAACACAAAATATTTGCCAAAAATGGGCCGCGAATCTTTTCACAAATTGAATGGAACTTAAAAGTCATCCCCATTGAAATTTGATATAAAAGGAGAAGATAGATTGTAAATTTCAAAAAAGACAATATAAACTGGAAAAATAACTTAATTAAAAAAACATACTTTATATACTACCTTTAAAACTTTTTTTTTTTTTTTGAAATCTCAATGAATTTATTAATGAGAGCCTTGCTCAGTAAAAACACGTGTTAAAATGCTAGAAGGAAAATCTGTCACCCACAATTTTTCAGATGACAAATGTAAGGCCAGCTTGGCCAAGCTATGAGCCACCTCGTTGACACAACGGGGAATGTGCTCCACTTGCCATTCTTGAAACTGTGTCAAATTGATCTTCATCTCCTCCAACACCATTCCATAACTCCCCATCCAGGCTTCGCTTCTACGCAGCCGCTGCACTATCTCCAAAGCATCTCCTTCGATAATTATCTTGTTCCAGGCTAGATTAGTAGCCACCAACACTGCTCGACTTGCTGCCACTGCCTCCGCCATAGTGGGGTCTTGGATAAAAGCCTTCGTGTCACAGTACATCGCCAATACCTCGCCCCTGTGATTCCTTGCCACAACGCCCAGGCCCATTCTCTTAGTTTCCTTCTCCACCGCAGCATCCCAGTTTAGTTTAATATACCCCTCCGGTGGAGCTTTCCACAACATCATCTGATTTTGGGCAGGGAATTGTTCGGGAGCATTTTGTGCCCGAGTTTCTGCAAAGTTTTCTATTTGTTCCCGTGCCTGGCGTAGAACCATAGAGGGAGTAGACAGAGCTTCACCATGAACCACCCTATTCCGTCGGAACCAGATTTGCCGCGCCACCACTGCGAACAATTGCAGCTCAGTTTCCTCGAGCATTCCCATCAACTGTATTACTAAATCCTTAAAATCAGCAACCTCACTGTGGCATTTCTGAATTTTCCTTGAGCTTTCCAGCCACACGTCCCGTGCCGAGGGACAGCTCCATAGTATGTGCACCGGGGTTTCTTCTTCTCTCTCACAAATCGGACATAATCCATCTTCAATTATATGTCGCCGGAAAAGATTACCTTTTGTAGGGAGAATATTGTGACATGCTTTCCAGATGAAAAATTGCACCACTTTTGGACTCTTTAATTTCCATATCCCACTCCATAGGTCTCTTTCACTGGAAGCCGTCGATGAAGCTCCTTTCTCCATTTCTACAAGAGTTTTAGCTAGGTGGTATGCACTGCGGACAGAAAAAATCCCATCCTTAGTACCTCCCCAGACTAGTGTATCAGATTGGGAACCAGGACTAATCACTATACTGCATATACTCTCTACCTCATTTCCCATGAAAATCTCTTGAATTAAGGGAATATTCCACCAAAAGGTATTCTCATCAAACAAATCACAAACCCGTGCATCACTGGGAAGTAAGCTCTGTGGGGATTGAACCTTATGTGTGATAGAGGTAGGCAACCAATTGTCTTGCCAGATTCTAATGGACTGCCCATCTCCAACCCTCCAGACCATGCCAGCTTTGATCAGCTTCTTTGCTTGCCATATGCTCCGCCAGGCATACGATGGATAGCGCCCCAGTCGAGCCTCTAGAAAGTTGCCCCTTGGGAAGTATTTTTCCTTCATCACCTTTGCCACCAAAGAGTCTGGATTTTTAATTATCCTCCATCCTTGTTTAGCTAATAAGGCTCGGTTAAAGCATTCAAGGTCCCTATACCCCAATCCACCACTCTTCTTCTCCAGCGCCAATTTATCCCATCCCATCCATGCAATTTTGGAGAGGTTGTCTTTATGTCCCCACCAAAAGCGAAGCATCATAGAATTAATCCTCTTACATAAGGACTTTGGAAGTTGGAAGACACTCATAGTATAGGTCGGTATAGCTTGAATCACCGCCTTAATCAACACTTCCTTCCCTGCCGGCGTCAAGAACTTCTCTTTCCAACCCGTCATCCGATTCCAAATACGGCTTTGAATGCTATGAAAGGACTTCAACCGAGATCTTCCAATGAAAGCCGGAAGTCCCAAGTACTTTTCATATCTATCCGTTGAGCCAACTCCTGCCAATGAGAGAATTTGACCTCGTACCACATCTGTGGTATTTTTGCTAAAAAATAGCGAGGTCTTTTGTCTATTTAGGCGCTGCCCCGACGCTTTCTCGTAATCTTCAAGAATCCCTTGCGTCTTTTCCCATTCTTGCACATTTGCTTTACAAAAAAGCAAGCTGTCGTCCGCAAAGAATAGGTGAGTGAGGCGCACTCCACCTCTAGTAACTGGTAACCCCGTGATGTCTTTTCTCATTTCAGCTTTTCTTAACATATGACTCAGACCTTCAGCACATAATATAAACAAATAGGGAGAGAGAGGATCACCTTGGCGTAGACCCCTAGAAGGGTTAATGTTTCCATAAGGTTGACCGTTAATTAAAACAGAGTAGGAGACTGTTCTGACACAGGTCATAATCAGGTTGACCCATTTTATGTGAAAGCCCATTTTGATCATAATCTCTTCCAGAAACTCCCACTCTACTCTGTCATATGCTTTGCTCATGTCAAGTTTGAGCGCCATGAATCCCTCCCGCCCCTTCTTTCTTGTTTGCATAGTATGCAGGGCTTCAAAAGCTACTAGAACATTGTCAGTTATCATTCTACCTGGAACAAAAGCACTCTGACATGGAGATATTATATGGGGCAGCACCTTTTTAAGCCTATTAGCAAGAACCTTAGCAATTAATTTATACAACACATTGCATAAACTAATAGGCCTAAACTCCACAACACTAGTAGGTTTCTTTTTCTTAGGAATAAGAGCAATAAAAGTTTGGTTGATGATAGGGTCGAAATTACCATCATTGAGGAAACCAAGAATGGCTTTGCAGACCCCATCGCTCACGGTTGCCCAAGTGTTTTGGAAAAAGCATGCTGCATACCCATCTGGACCCGGAGATTTAAGAGGACCCATGCTGGCTAGGGCGGCTTCTATCTCCAACTGCGTGAACCTATTCACCAACTGGTCATTCATATCTTGAGTAACCCGAACCTCTATACCCTCCAAACATCCCTCTACACCCTCGCATCCTCCCGTGGTATATAGGTTCTGGAAAAAATTCACAAAGGCCCGCCTCACATCCTGCATATCTGTTTGTACAGCCCCATTCTCATCCTTAATACTTGTGATTTTGTTGGTTTGACGCCTCTGGTTTGCCCAGGCATGGAAGAAGGCAGTATTTCTATCTCCCTTAGCGTACCACACTTGCTTAGCCCTTTGTTTCCACTTAACCTCCTCTTGATCCAGAATTTGAGCTATCTCCTTCTGAATTTTTTTAATGAGTGGTTGATTAGGAGGCCCTACAGCTCCTTGCAATGCCGTGAGTTGGGCAGATTTAGTCTTCAGTGTTTTATCAATGCTTCCATGTTTTTTCTTACTCCACGTTGTTAACACCTTTTCACAATTTTGAAGGTTTTCAACAACATGGCCCAACATAGTCCCTTCATCACACTGTTGCTTCCACGTCTTCCTTACTACATCAATAAACTCCTCATCTAGGAGCCATTTTGCCTCAAATTTAAATTTTCGTGACTTTGCCTCCCAGTGGGTCCTTGTTCCAGCAAAAGTAATCATCACTGGATTGTGATCCGATGACCTTGCTGCCAAGACTTGTACCTCCACTTCTCTAAACACAGCACACCACTCATGATTGGCCAAGGCACGATCGAGGCGCTCTCTTGTAAAGCTTCCGTCTTCTCTTGCGTTATTCCAAGTAAACTTAGGGCCTATAAACCCCAGGTCACACAGTTGACAGTCTTCCAGAGTGGTTCGAAATCTTTCCATTTGCCCCTCCTTTCTCCAAGCCGCTCCCCATTTTTCGGAATTGTCTATTATCTCATTATAATCCCCCACACTTAGCCAAGGACTAGGTGCACAGGTTCTGAGATGTTTTAACAATCTCCATCCCTCCTGCCTTTTCCCCACCTCAGGATGGCCATAGAATCCGGTAAACTTCCACTCAATCCCTTCCTCCTCCGAAAATATTATTGCATTTATGTGACGCCGGGAGAAATTTTGTATGGTTAGATGGCCTTCCTTCGCCCAAAGAATTGCCAAACCCCCACTCCTTCCCACTGAATCAACTGCAAATAAGCCTTCAAATCCCAGTTTCAATCGAATCCATTCCATTTCCTTCGCTGTTCTTTTTGTTTCAATGAGAAACAAAAAGTTGGGCTTCTTTTCCTTTGCTAATTGGCAAAGGTCTCTCACTGTCCAGGGGTTCCCAAGCCCCCGACAGTTCCAACTTATGAGAATCATGACGTTTGGCGGGGCTGCTCTACAGCCTCCACCAATTCCATGACTTGTGGGACATGTACCCCATCATTTTCTGCCTCACTTGTGATCTCCAATCGAGCAGACTTAGCCCCTCCTGATCTTACTTCTACTCCTGGGCTGTCACGGGCTTTCCTCTTCCAAATACGAACACTGGTTCCCCCTGGAGAATCAACCATTGCTGTTAGCTGAGTGATGGCATGCTCCTCCTGCTGAAGCGTCAGACCTTCACTCCCCCCAGCACCTGCTTTGATTCCGCCACATGCTTTCCGAGTTGGGCCCACATCAACTTTCTGCCCCCCCCGGCCCATGTGGTCTTGCCCAAAAACTCGGCCCACTGCAGTATTCACCTGTCCGCGTCGCTGATTCTTTCCCCCAATAGCCATGCATGCATTTATGCTTTTTGGATGGTTATTTTCGGGTTTTGCATAAAAATTTGATTCCTCGGTTGAGAATGTTCTAATAGAAAATAAAAATTCAACCCATAATGGAAACTCTAAAGTGTTACCGCGGGAATTTTTTCACAAAAAATTCAAACTCGTGGCGCCCAAAACTCCCAAGTAAATATTAAATAAGAGAAATGGCACCAAGTAAACACTCCTTCCGAGCTTCACAAACAAAAAAGCGAAGAAATTGTTTTTTGAACTTTCAAAGTTACAGAGAAATGAATTCCGGAAACACTTCAATTAGGGCTTTGGGGCAGCGCTCTATCGCTTCGTCATTCCTTTATTGCTCTTCTAAATCGTACCAAAACAAAACCCTAATTTATTTTTTTCTTTTTTAAATCAGTTTTTTATCGGTTAATTGATTGCTGCTAATTTAATGTGGGGGTTTCCACTTTTGTTTAATGGATTAGTTCGAGTGATTCTAAAGAAGATATTCAGAGCGAAGCTTCGAAGAAGGGCTCAGGCGCGTCGCTCGCTGACTTCCTCGACCGGAAGCTGCACACTACTTCTGTGCTACCCAGAACAGTTGAGGTATTTTGGCCTGTTTGGTTGCTCTGAGAAAATGGAGGGGAAAAGAAACGAAAATGAGATTCTGGCTGCTTTCTTTTTTGTTTTTGTTTTTGTTTTTTTTTTCTTCTTTAAATTAAATGTGAGGAGCTCTGACGAGCTTCCGATAAGCCAAGTAAACGAATAGCATAGTTGTATTAAGGCGGTGTTTAATCAAGGATTTAGATATCTATAGTAGTAAATTCGTGATTCATAAATAGTAATTCAAAAACTTAGATTCATTAAGTTTTTTTTTCCCTTTTATTTTCTTTTAGTCTCTCAGATACCAAACGGAGTCATGCTATTTTTCTTTGTTTTTTTGTTCTTTGTTTTTTTTTTTTTTTCCTGCAATGTGTGTGTTATATGAGTAATAGGGTATTGAATATGTTGAATTTAACTAGGTTCCAAAATCTTATGAAATTTGACGCTTTAAGCTTCTTTTGAATAATAAATTTTTTTCTGAGAAATTGAACGGAGCATTATTATCTTTATTTTTATTTTCAAATTGTGCAATTTTTTTTAATTATTTATTTTATTTTTTCCATTTTGGAATTTAAAATCTAGGGTTATAAGAGGAAAAAGGTTCTAATTTGTGCCAGGGCAAATCAAGGCCCTTTTCATCTCCCCTGGGTCCAATAGAAGCAAGTAGCACCATTGATGGGTTTAGTGAGGGAAAGAAAGTTGGGGAAGCAAAGCCGAACTTTGTCATTGGTAAAGTGTTTTTTGAACGGTTCAAGCATACTGGTGAAGAGAAAGGAGACTGTGAAGGTTCTTGTAGTGTTGGTGGTGAAGTGGAGAGTTATAAAATAGATGATGTACAAGAATCAAGAAAAAGGAGGAACCCATTTCAAGGTTTGTCATCTTATCTTAATTACTTAAAGCAATTTGTTCATACGATTCAGGATCAATATGCTATGAATATTTCTCTATGTTCGTGATTTAAGTCTTTAGTTGGTTTCCAATAAAACTAAAGGATACAAATAGAAAACTAGCAACTGTATATTATGCTTTATTTGGTTATGGTTCCTATTGGTGAAAAAAAAGTTTAAAGAAAAAAGTGTCAGAATATTTAGGATTACCTGGTCTAGTCTGCCTTACCTACTACATTTTCGTTATAAATAATGCATGTAACACAAACCTACGATCCCATTGGGTACTTCCCAGTTGTGGACATGGGTTTCTAAGGCCGAACCACTCCAAAATTATTGTATAACTTTCTCTCTTTGTTAAAGCTGTTCTTTCATATATTTCATTTTATCAAACTTCTACAAATACTTTCCAGTGGTGAACATAGCCCTCTAAAGCCATCCAAAATTTACAAAAAGAAAAGAACAACTCACATCAAATAAGTCGAATGGTTGTTATATACTGAGGCAACTGGAGAGTGTTGTTTTTGGGTACTGAAATCTGAAAAACCCAAATGGTATACTTTTTACTTTTTAGCACATTTTTTCTGCTAGAAAATGGAGCATTGGTTTCGTCGTGTATGGTCCAATTTGAAGCAGAGTTTAGTAGTTCATTTTGTTCTGCTTTAGATATTGATAGAATTAACATTAACAACCATCGGCTACAAAAGTTGAGTTGTAGCAAAATGAGCAATGTATATGATGAAAACAGTAAAAATCTATCTGGATTTAGTGCAAATTTTGATGTCAGATTACTTTTGATCCAAATCCCAGGATAAGATTGGCATAGGTGACTTGTCTATGTGGCAAATTTTCCTTCTTCTACAGTTTCTGAACAAGTCCACACCGATCGTCCCGTGTCTTTTAATGCAAAGCTCAAATGATATGGAAAATTTGCAGGTGCTGGGGCCACAAACCCTGTATCTGCTTACTGAGGTTTTGTAAGATTTTAGCTGCTTTGACTTTCTGTAGGATGGCATTCACAGTCAAATTATCAACTATTACTACACAAGTTCATGGAAGCATATCAGTGCTGGGAAGAGTTCCCAAATAACTGATTCTTTTCTAAAGTTTAAACCCTTGCATATATTTTTCATGCTTAGGTAGCTCAGGTATCTACCAGCAACCAAGGCTTAAGAAAATGTCTTTATTTGGCCCCTCACTTTGTTGCTTTAATAGGTTATAGGAAGATTCTTGTGCAACCTAGTCGAGATCAAATTGCACAAAAGTTGGTTGGAATGTTGAGACAAGTGCCTTGGGATCTGTGAGCTCTCAAGTTTGAGTCCAAACTCATGAGATGAACGGTCCTTGCGAATATTAGTGTGTAGATATTAAATCACTACTTGTTTCAAAAGTTTAAATTAATAAAAAATGGTGGACTTAATTATTTAAAATAATATTAATACTTTCCCTCAATAAGTAAAGCCCTTCGCATAGAATATTTAACTGAAATGAGAGGTAAATTGTGGAGTTAAGTTCAAACTTAGGTCCATTATCTTATATTATTTTAAATTACCTTTTGTTAAATAAAAAAAGAGTTTAAAAAATTGATAGGAAATGGTGGACTTATTCATTTTAAATTAATATTCTAACAATATGTACCCTCATGAAAAGATGGTGGTTCCCTTTTGGTCGGCAGAAAAATTAAAGGGAAAAATATAAAAAAGCCCCCCAAACTACCAGCCGTTTGCGATTTAGCCCCCTGATGTTCCAAAAGTCATAAAGTAGCCCCCAAAACTACCAAAATGTTGCATTTTGGCCACTCCGTTAGTCAAAACCGTTAGTTTGGACGGGAACCTCGAAACGACGCCGTTTTATTAGGGTTAAGTTACGAAATCGCCCTTATGGGATATATATATATATATTTTTTAAAGCTGGAGCAAAACGGCGCCGTTTTGCTTATGGTTAGGGAACCCTAAGCAAAACGGCACCGTTTTGCTTAGGTTAATAGGTAACATTTTCGGTTTAGGGAAAAATATAGTTCTCCTCCTTCTCCTTCACGCTCACGCAGGTCCCCTCTCACCCGTTCCCCTGGTTCACCCAGCCTCCCGCCCGATTGTCGGCTTCCCCGTTCACGCAGCCCCCCCGCACGGTGCGCCGCCCGATCGTAGCCATCCCCCGGTCACGCAGCCCCCCTCACACGCTGTGCCGCCCGATCGTAGCCATCCCCCGGTCACGCAGCCCCCACAACAACCAAACCCATTCTCCAGAAAAATCTTCTACAAACAAACCAAACCCATTCTCCACAAACCTGGGGGATGGCTACGATCGGGGGGCGCAGAGTGCGAGGGGGGCTGCGTGAACGGGGAAGCCGACAATCGGGCGGGGGGCTGGGTGAACCAGGGGAACGGGTGAGAGGGGACCTGCGTGAGCGTGAAGGAGAATGAGGAGAACTATATTTTTTCCTAAACCGAAAATGTTACCTATTAACCTAAGCAAAACGGCGCCGTTTTGCTCCAGCTTTAAAAAAAATATATATATATCCCATAAGGGTGATTTCGTAACTTAACCCTAATAAAACGGCGTCGTTTCGAGGTTCTCGTCCAGACTAACGGTTTTGACTAACGGAGTGGCCAAAATGCAACATTTTGGTAGTTTGGAGGGCTACTTTATGACTTTTGGAACATCAGGGGGCTAAATCGCAAACGGCTGGTAGTTTGGGAGGCTTTTTTATATTTTTCCCAAAATTAAAATATAAGTTTGGAATTCCTTTTCCAGTAGTAGTGGACTAGTGTTTAGGACCCCTGCATCTATCGGTATCTGGTGTGTTGTTGCAGTTTGCCCATAGAATCTGGACATTACCAGACCTGAAACCAGTTTTGATTCTTAAGCTAGGAAACTACTAAGTTGAGCTGGGTTTTTGCCTACAAAATGTATGAGGGAATCAGAAGGAATTGATTATTGTTTCACAGATTGCTAGTGTATTTGCCTGCAACGGAATGCATTAGCCAATTAAGATGAATTATAGTTTAAAGAATCATGTGTTAGATGGGGAAAATATTTAAAAAAATTAATGAGATGAAGGCAGCATGTGTCCTATTTTTTCTACAAATGTTCATGTGAAATTGTAGGATCATGGTAGGTGTTCAATTAAAATTAGGCTGTAAATAGCCTTCATTTTTCCCACTTTCATCTTTCTCATTTGTTGTTTGTGGTTTCTGAGCATGACTTTCCTTTTCATGTGAATTAGTAGGTGAGGATGAGAAACAAACTGCTCGAAAACATTTGTTAGTTCTTGGAGGTGATCCAAAACCAAAGCCAAAAGGAAGGGAAGAGAGATTTATTAGCAAGAAGAAGAGGAGACCTCTTTACAATCACTGTTAGTATGCTACATGTTTCTTTTTCAAATCTTTTGTTAAATAAATTTCTGTTTGAGTTGGGAAAAAAAAAAGTAGAGCTTTGCATTCATGAGATCATATGAAGCTTTTTCTTTTTCTTGTAAAATTCTTTAATTGTCTTCTCCTTAATCGTTTATAAGATATTGCTAATATTTTCTGCTAGCAGATGCAAATGGTTGTGGCTGGTGGGACTGCGACATGGAAGGTGTTGACAATGAAGAAGTAGGTGTTAATGAAGTGTGGGAAGGGGTGGGCTCTACCACATTAGGAGGAATAGAGTGGCATTGAATGAGTATCTCACCAGTATGTTATGATACTACTAGAGAATGTGTATTTGCTTTATTCCACATCTCTGTCTCTGTCTTTGTTTCTCTCTCTCTCTCATTTTTGTGACCTTCTGGCTCATCATCCCTATTTCTTCGGCAAAAGAAATGATTCATAAGATTAGGGCCGTAAATGAGCCGAGCTGATCCGAATATTAGCTATCCTGGATTGGCTTGTTTGAGAGGGAATATAAATGAGCCAAGCTGGAAAACTCATGCTCAAACTTGGCTTGGGATCGATAGAAGGGTAAATTTGAGCCGAGTCGATTACTTGAGTGGCTCGACTCGATTCGAGCTCAACTTTTACAAAAAAATCTTAGACCGATTATCTCAAGCTTGAGCTCAATTAAGCCATTAGAGCCTTAAATGTGTAGCTTAGACGGTTTAAGGCTCGTTTAGTTTGAAAAAAATAAGGCAATTTTAATTGGTAGTGGAATCAAAACTCTTGAAGAAACACCTAAAATTTATGTATTTTGGGAAGCCTTTTTTTTTTTTTTCATTGTTGGTTGTAGTCTTAGAAGTGTAGGTGTAACATTTCTCAATTCAGGTAAAAAATTCTTTTAGAATAAAGGGTTGGTGGTTTTTTATTTATCAAAAAAGAGAGAAGAATAAAGGGTTTGTTTGTTAAAACCTTTTCCCTAAATACCGAAGTTGATATAAATTGATATGAAGAAAAAAAGTAAAGATAAAAAAGTGAAAAATATGAAAAAATGAAAAGGTTTTGTTTTGTAGTTATTTTTTTATTTAAATAGTAATAAAATGTATATGATGTAATATAAAAAGTTAAAAAAAGAGAGAATATTTTAATATTAATTTTTTTAAAAAAAATAATGCATGAACAATAACAAATAGAAGAAAAGTTTTGTCAAACAATTTTGAACTCCTTGTTGGGGAATAGGATCTTTTCCAATTCATTATGGATTGGAAAATATTCAGTTTATGATTGAGATTTTTTCTTAAAAATTTTAGAGCCACTAATAAGACACGTCTTACTACAAAAAAAAATAAAAAATAAAATAATAAAAAAATAAGGGTGATTGGCCACCCTATCTTGATCATAGGGGGTGGTCGGACCACTCCATTTTAGCAAGCCACCTCAATGGCCGGCTACCCCCAAGGGCCAGATCTAAAAAAAAAAAAAAAAAAAATTGTTTGGCCCTTGGGGTGTTCAGACCACCCCTAAGTGCCAAACAATTTTTATTTTTTTTTTATTTTTAGATCTAGCCCTTGGGGGTGGCCGAACCACCCCCAAGACCAACGGTTTGGGGTGGCCGAAGCCACCACCCCTAGCCCCAACTAGGGTGATCCGGTCACCTCTTAATTTTTTATGATTTTATATATATATATATAGGAAATATATCTTATATATAGCTTTAGGATCTCTTTAAAGATATCCTAACTATTAATTAAATATTCTCCAGTTTAAAATGACATGAAGAGATCCAGTTTCCTTTACTAGAGCCACTGCTAGCCCTAGCCCATTAATTTAATTAACAGTAGAGGCGTACAATATTAAGATGATTTTTGATGCACATATTCGTTTTTAAAATATATGTTTTCTATGATAACTTTATTAATTATCTGACGTGGGCGATGTGAAGAAATTGCTTCAAAAAGTCTCTTCCAGCTCATACGCTAGGGGTTATTCTTTTTTTCATTCTACAAACCATCTTTTCACCACCTCTACTCTCTTTTAATTTTTTTTTTTTTTTTTTTGTTTAAATCAAAATGGTAAAGTGAAGAGATGGTGGAGAGATGGGCAATGTAGCATTCCTCCTCATGGCTGAAATTGATTATCCTACAAAACCAAATATAGGGGTGGTCAAATTATCTTTTTACCGATTACTAATTTCCTACCAATGACGATCAAATTGAAGTTAATCGTCAGTCGACTTTTGTGATTCGAAAATCAATATGAATTTTTTATACCGACGTCAGTTTGTTTTGGTTAATTGGTATAAATTTTTTTTTTTGTTAACCGAATCCGATCTAAACCATTCCTGCATAGTAAAACGGAGTTGTTTTGACATTTTGTTTAAAAAATTTAGGGTTAAATACTCTAAACCCCTCTAGGGTTTTCCAACTTTATTTTTTCTTTCCTGGGGTTTCATTTTTATCACAGGAGGTCCCTGTGGTTTTGATAAGTGACCAAATTAGTCCATTCGTTAGTTGACCGTTAGGACTGACACATGGACCAATCAGACATCGACACGTGGCACATATATTAATTTTTTTTAAATTTTTTTTAAAAAAAGTATTTAAAAAAAAAAAAAAAAAAAAAGAAACAGAAAACATTGGGGGTGGTCAAGCCACCCCCTTGGCCATTTGGGGGTGGCGGCCATGGGGGTGGCCTGGCCACCCCCATCTGGCCGGATGGGGGTGGTCAAGCCACCCCCTTGGCACCAGGGGGTGGCTCGGCCACCCCCAATTGTTTTTCTTTTCTTTTCTTTTCTTTTTTTTTAAAAACTTTTTTTTTTAATTAAAAAAATTAAATAGGTGCCATGTGTCAACATCTGATTGGTCCACGTGTCAATCCTAATGGTCAACTAACGGTCAACTAACGGATGGACTAACTTGGTCTTTTATCAAAACCCAGGGGGTCCTGTGATAAAAATGAAACCCCAGGAGGTAAAAATAAAGTTACCAAACCCCATGGGGGGTATTTAGTATTTAACCCAAAAATTTAATTGAAACTCAAAACGGCGTCATTTTAAGCTTCAATATAACATTTGAACCGTAATCCCAAACTCCTCACGCCTGCAGCCCTGCCTCCTGCCTCTCTCTCACGCCGCGCGGCCGTCTCTCTCCGGCTGCCTCTCTCTCGCGCTCTCGTTGCAAGCGGCAAGCTGTTGTGTGTCTCTCGCGTCTCCTGTCGTGTCCGGTGGCTAAACTTCACCGTCGTCTCCCTCGCTTTCTCGTTGCAAGCGGCAAGCCGTCGTATCTCTCTCTCGTCTCCCGTCTTTTCAGGTATAGATTTTTCGAGTTACTTCATTTTCTTTTATTTTCATTTTTTGAACTAATTGAGTGTTTAGATTTTGATTCTTTGATTTTGGATTTATTTTCGAGTTTGTTTATATTATTAGGATTTAGGAATCTTAATTAACTCAAGATTCAAGTTCCATATGGGAACCCAAAAACAATCTTAATTAACTCAAGTTATTTAGCAAGCTACAAAGTGAGTGAGTGTGTCAGTATATATATACTGCCACTACAACGTAGAAGGCAACCTGTGCCCTCAGGTATTTGTGCAATCATGTTTGGCCATAACATGATTGTAGGCTAATGGCCCCAAGACACCAAAAGGAAACATTAAATAATGTGAGAATTTTACTTTGACAGACTCCAAAAGTATTCATTCAGAATTTATCAAAGCATTAAAATGGTACCACAATCTTTACAAACTTCTGATAAAACATCGAGAATCAGAAAATTTTTAAGCTGCTAACCAGTGGTTCTAACAAACTTAGTGATAGTAAGGTTGAACAGATTTCATGGAAACAAATGTGTGGTTTGTTTTTCTCTTCAAATGAGAAATCTAAAGATGATTTAAACTCAAGAATCTCGTCTTTTCATAACCTCCCAAAATATATCACACTAAATGCATTGGCTATCATATATAAATTACAGCACAATTGTTGCAAATTTGGTTATATCTTTTACCAATCAACAAAATGTAGAAAGCAGAATCGAGATGACAATCAGTACTTAAACAATTTAACCCTTTAATTAATATTCTAACAATTATCCGAAAAGAAATCCTTCAGCTATTACAGATGTTGACTTATAAAGTTGCTGATATTGGCTACTTATGCTGCCAGCACCTGCCCATTTGTGTGTGAGTGTAACTTTGAGTTTCTTTTGTCACTGTCATAATCTCTGGTTCTTTTTATGCTGTGTTTCTATCCCACCTCAGCTTTCTGGACTTCACATACGATTCTATGGTTTGATTTTTCAGACTTGAAAGGCAAACTACGGGATACCATGGGAACCGAAGAGGCAAAAGACCCGTTCAAAGGGGTTGACTGGAAAGCCGTTGGTAATGACTTGCAGAAGGATCCTGGTGCCAAACCAGTTATAAAGAAGCGTCTGCCAAAAAAGATTAGACAGATTCCAGAATGCTATTTCCTTCCTCGGAGGTCCCTACCATCTGCCATTGCCTTCTATGGAGCATGTATTGCGGGTGGAGTTGGTGCTGGTATGCTGTTGGAGATCTGGATAAACAAGAAAGTTAAAGGTATGCCCCTGACTTATGATTCTTAAGTCCTTCCTTTTAATGTAGGATTGAACCCATCTTGTCTTCTAAGTAGTGGTTGGAGATTCACTTTCTGGTCAAGACAAATTATTCTTTGCATTTCTAGCATTAGACACCAATCTGTTGAGAACTAGTAAGAGGGTATTGCTGCACCCTGCACTTGGTAGCTCATAAAAAGAAAAGATTACAGGTGATGCTAATCTTCGCATTGTATTGCTTAGAATTAGTCTTCTTCTGAAATGTAACAAATAGAAACATATTCCTACTATAAGAATGATGATATCATCTGCTATATTCGTTATGCAGGATACTAAATTGACAGGCATTGTACAATTTGGAAAATAGCTTTATTCATAGAATCACGGAAGCTACATCCTTTTATGTTTGAAAACTGTTACATTTTCTTTTCTCAAACAAAAATTTCAGTTTAACGTGGGAAATTCTGGAAATATTTCTCAGATTTAATTATCTGTTGTGCTAATCAGCCTGTATTTTTTTCATTGTTGGAAATTGTATCATTACCTCATTCTACATTTGTGCTTTGAGATAGATCTTATGGCAACATATCATTGTTCTTTTATTGTAGAGGATGGAGGCATCATATGGGAGTTCGACAAGTAGAGCCTGGATAGCATTCCAAGAGTCCCCTCTAGACCATCTTTTCTTTTTAATTTCTCCTCCTTTTGGAGGGTTACTTCATGATACGACGGCTGTAAAGAAAGCTGAGAGTGGTTTTAGTGCTAAAGAGTTGGTTTTAGCATTTATATTGCACACACTTTCAATCTCCTAAGTTTGTCCTTTTTTTAACCTTGAAGCTTGATTGAAATTTGGGAAATTGAATTACAGGTTTGCCTTGATTGTTTTGGGGACTTTATTTCTTTGTGCATTCGGTGAAAATACTTTATTGGTCAGCAATTCTTCCTCTCTTGGTCTAACTTAACAACCTTCTCTAAAGTGGAATATCGTATGGATATATATAATTTTTGTTGCATATTTATATTCCTTTACTCATGTGTTGGTGCTTTGTGTTCTATTTTGCATACAGTTGGTCTCAAGCCTGAAAAAATGAGGGTTGTAAGAGGTTGACAACAATGTAAAATTTACCCACTCTTGAATAGGGATCCCTATTCCTTAGAATTCTTTGCGTGCTTCTAGCGAATTTGAGCATGGAATGAGAGAGGAGAGTGTGAGATTCAGGGTGCTTGATAGGTCTCGACAATCTAGGGTGTAGGGCTCACCTGCCCAAGGCACCTCGGGCCCTAGAACCCCTCTTCTCTCGAGAATTTCAAGGAATTGTGTTCCTTGAATAGATGTCATGCAAAAATAAGCTGACTATTTCATTTTAGGTTCTATTTTGTGTACTAAACATAGAACAAGAGAATGATTTTGGATAAGATAAATTGATTTAAAATATATATATAGGCAGTCCATTCTGAATAATTGATTGGGTCATTTTTATTTTAATTAAGGCAATTTTGAATTGATTTCTGTCCCTTGATTCGAAATTCTGGAGTTTTAAAAAATAAGGGGCATACAGCATCTACTTTTTGGCAACAATGGTGTTATACTTATGAAGAAAATATTTTCAGAAATATCATTCATTTCCCCTTAAATGATTGATTGATGTGTAATGCTATACTTCACAAATATTTTATTACACGCACTTTCACATCATTAATGTGCCATGAACTAAATGAATGTAAAAAGTTGTATGCTTAAATTTTTAAAATAAGTTGTAATTAAAATGATATGAAAATAAAAGTTCTGAGTTATAAAGATTACGTGTTTATTATAATATTAAAGTCATTATTGTTCTCAAGGAGCAGCTCAATTGACTGAGAATTACGCTTCATAAAACGAAAGTCATTAAGTTCAAATCCCCATATTTTCTTTCCAGAAATGGAAATGTCACTCGTAATATTAGAGCATTCGTGTGGGGATAAATTTGTTCCCAAAGGATAAGGCCTAATCTGTTTTCATCGACCCAAGAATCCATTGGGTCTGCTTCACACCTAACTTGGGCTAATCATATGATAAAAACCTCAGGACTAGGCCGACCCTTAAAAACCTTTTTGGGCCGGATGAATTTCGACTGGAGGCCCAAAAAGAATTCCATTTTCAACCAACAAGCTATACAGAATGTTATTTAATATATTATCATACAATTATCATACAAATGAGATAATATAGCAGTGAATATCAATACTTAATTATTTTAAAAATAAAATAAAATTATAAGTAATGAATTAAGAGCTAATTTTTATTATTATATCAACAAAATTGCATGAGAATCGTATAACAATTACTCAATTACCAAAAAGGTATCTCACTAGCTACTTATAAAGCACAAGAGTCCTTTTTTTTTTTACTCAAAGTAAGCGTCGAATTTTCTATCGAATTAGCAAACAACTTCTAACTACTATGTCTCCTTTTTCGTAGTCAAAGCTTGGATTTGATTGTCTGTACGTGGACGCTTCTAGTGAGAGCTGAGAAGATTATATTGTCTCTTCGTCTGATGGAAAATGGAGGTTCTGAGGGGGTTATAATTATGCCGTGGAATTGTTTTCTTGTTTGACATCAACGAGTTTATGGTAACGAGAATTTTAGCTCCTACCATGTTTGACTCTCAAGGCATTCTAGAAAGCTAGGACTCAAAACTCACCAACCACCTAATACTAACTAGACCACAATTTTTATCACACAGAGGAGTGTTACGTAAAAGAAATTATCATGGGATGGAATAACAAATAAAAGACTCTATATTATCCAATGATGGTTTTTACTTACTGACACGTTAAAGAATAAGCACTGCTTATATGGCAATAACACAACAAACTCTAGGATTTTTATTTATTTATTTTATTTTTTAGCAATGATTGATTAAGGTTGGTTGGAGCAGCCTCTTAGCGTTTTAGGATGGTGGGATAAAAATGTTTATAGCATTACGAATAATGTTTTATACCACTTTTTTTATTATATAATTATCTTCCGATTATAATATTAATGTGCTAGCTAGTCTCAATTAACTCTTGAGTTATTTTTAACAAGAGTATGTTAGGACTATCGTGTTAACATTGTGTGATAAAAATGTAATTTCTCTCGTCACTTTTACGCGTAATCGTATTTTTCATCTTAAAAGGAAAAGGAAAAAAAAAAAAAATCCCCCACCGAACACCCAAGGAAACTAGCTGGCCATCATCCAGACAGGAATGGTTAAGAGAAAGTTGATGTGTATTCTGCTCAGGAAAAAACAATACAAAGTTCATTTGTCTTCTTCTATTTGATGACAAGGAAAGGCATCAACCTTCCTTTCACTTCTAAGTTCTATCCCCTGCATGAAAAAGATACTAAAGAAAAAAGAAGCAAGCAAGCTTCGAACCAAAACAAAAGGAAATTTAAAATTTTTTTTTTTTTTTTTAAAAAAAAAGGCCCCTACCGAAACCCAAGGAAACTAGCTAGCTAGTCATCATCCAGACGGGAATGGTTAAGAGAAAGTTAATTTGTATTCTGCTCAGGAAAAAAAAAAAATACAATACAAAGTTCATTTGTCTTCTTCGATCTATTTGATGACAAGGAAAGGCATCAACCTTCCTTTCACTTCTATCCCCTTCATGAAAAAGATACTAAAAAAGCAGAAGCAAGCTTCGAACCAAAAAAAAAAAAAACCAACAAATGCTAGAGACGTGGCAAAATTATACTGAATTATGACACCACCTGTACACCCACAGTTGCAACCATGAGAGGTATCGAACTTTTCCAATCAAGAAAAGCGAAGAGATTTAACGAGATTTATGTTCAACACTTTGCTTTCCACTTGTTTTTTTTGGCATACCCCCAAAAGACTAATGGTCAGTAGGGGAGAGAGGGGCCCTCCGCAGCTTTTTGTACCCTCTCCATTAGCAGGGAAGATAATTTTTTTTTTAAAAAAAAAAATCCATAGTCTGTTTTCATGTTGGCTCCTCACAAATATAATCTTTGTGCATGTGACAACTTTATCTTTAAATTAGTAGTACTTGTCTGCTAGAAACTAAGGAAAAACCTAGACATTAGGAAACTAGGAATTACAAGCCGTCATTCAAAACCAATTGAGCCCTAGTATATGCTCAACCCTTTGAAAAAAAATTGGACCACTAAACTACCACCATTAATAATAACAACAAATGGTGAAATTAAAACTTCGTTCTGATCGGTATAAAGTATTGGTCAACACTACTCAATAATTGAGATGTAGACCCATAATGTTCAATAATTTACATGTAGACCGAAAAAAATATTTAACCAATCTATACTTTTTTATTAAATGTTATTTAAAAAGCACGTAAAAAAACAGTTTGGAGTAAATTTTGGTCCCTATTAGTACAGAGAAATGGTAAATGGCACTTTGCTTTCCACTAGTTTTGGCAAAATTGTGTGTTTAGCACGTTGCTTTCCACTAGTTTTGTGACATAGCACTCAAAGATTAATGGGATTCACAAAGATAAGGAGGCGTTGGACCGTTGGAATGTCAATCATATCAGGAAATAGATTTTTTTTTTTCTTTCTTTATTTTGAAATAAATAATTACATATCTTCTCTTTACACATGCCCTTAACTTTCTATTCTTTCAAAAAAAAAAAAAAAAAAAAAAATTGGAATAAGGAAAGCTTCCCTAGATGTAAACTTTTTTTTTTTTTTTTTTTTTTTTTTTTTTAAGTACATTACAAACCAGAAAAACTACAACAAACAAGCATAAAGAGGATGGTCATTTCCGCTAACAATTCTAGAATAATTGAAAGGAGAAGAGGAAAAGGAAATGCTACAAGAGTGAGATCTGATTGCGGCCCAACATGTCAAATAGAGGACACAGAAATTTGCCCTTCAATTAATCTTTCTAGCTTTTCGAGAGGAAGTAAAGGGAATAGAGTCTATAATGTCAAAAATTACAGAGGAAATCCTCCGGTCTTAGAGATGAGAAAGATATAGTTTGAGTGACAAAATAGAAGGTTTTCAAAACTTAAATCAACAAAACATAAATCATATTAAACATGTGAGCAATATGTAAAACGTGTGCAGTTACCAAAGATTCTTCATAACCATATATATTATTTACAATTTAATTTAGAATTATATTTTAGTTCATACTTTCAAAAAAATTCGGTAAAAGATTCTTTTTGAATAAAAGAATAAACTCCTAACTGGAAGCCACTGCTAGTTACGCATTAAATTAATTAACACTAGAGGCGTACAATATTAAGATGATTTTTGCAGCGCATATTCGTTTTTAAAAGATATGCTTTCTATGATACCTAATTTATTAATGGATTTGACTTATATGTTGTTATTAAAATAATAACATATATGCTGTAATTTAATCAATAGTCAAGATTAAATTTTAAAATTGAATCATTTTTAAAAGTCTTTAATAAAAAATAAAAAATAAAAAATAATTTTAAAAAATTTAATCTTAATTGTTAATTAAACTATAACATACCTACTGTTATTTTAATAACAACACGCAGGCCGAAACCTTTACTAATTATCTGACGTGGGCGATAAGAAGAAATTGCTTGTCCAAGAGTGTCTTCCAGCTCATAGGACTACAGGAGCACAATGTTCAAGCCTATGCATGATAGCTACATGTCAAAACTTAATCTACGGATTAGTCGTCCATTCCAAACATGCCTTAAAGTCTGCCATGTCACTTCCAGCTCATACGACTATAGGAGCACAACGTTCAAGATTATGCATGATAGCCACGTGTCAAAACTTAATCCACGAATTAGTCGTCCATTCCAAACATGCCTTGAAGTCTGCCATGTCACTTCAGAAATGGATTACGTTTATATATTGGATTAGAATAATAACGAAATTGAAAAAAAAAAAAAAAAAAAAAAAAGGAGAGATGATGAAACATTGATGAGGTTCTTGACGAGATAAAGTTAGAGAATCGAGTCCTAAAATTCACAAGCGGTTTGTCACATCGTAGGTTTAGATTCTTGGTTCCCCTTTTTTAATGATTGCCATTGTTTTGTAGTTGTGTTTTTTGTTTTTTGGGTCTTTGTCTTTGTCTTTGGTGTTTGGGTTTATTGATAGTCATTGGACATGTTATATTTGCAACCATCTGTAATTGTTGCCCTAACAACGGTCCCTCGTTATATGATGAGATTCATAAAGGAAATGCAAAGTATTTTTTTAGTGTTTTTTTGATGTCCTCTCAACTGTGATGTAACTTTTAAAATTATTGTTGAATTTAAAATTATCATTATTAATTTTTAATCTATTGGTGATTTTAAAAGTCACATCACAGTTGAAAAAACACAATGAGAACACTAGAATAACACCTAACATCTCACATTCAACGAACGAGTTTCATCATATGGAGAGCTCATATCAATACGGAACGAGTGATGCAAAAAATATTCAAAAAGAATTGTTGCTAATCAAGAAACACGTTAAAGGAAATTCAAGTCAATGAAAAAAAAATCAAATTTAGTTCATAGGTGTTCGTGTGATTTCAATTTAGTTATTAGGTTTTTAATTTTAGTAATTAAATTATTAGTTTTTTAAAAGATTCCTCAATCAACTTATTGCCACTTTTTTTTTTTTTTTTAAGGATTGTTTATGCCACTTACGAACTTATTGATACTCACCAAGATGTTATGTAAATTTATTCACCTATACAAGTATTAACAAAAAGATATTAAATGTTTAATCATCCACATTTAAGAGCTATTTGTTGGGTCCAGATAGACTCGGGCAAGCCCGACTCTGATTTCGTAACATAAGATTCTCTAATTTTGAATAATTGGAGAAGATCTCAATCCGTCACTTCCCACTTTAAGAGAGTGATTCACTTTAAATAGAAGTAACCGTCCCAACTATGCTCCCATCATAGGACAAGGGGCGCCTAGAAATTAAAGAGAGGGGATCGGGACACTAAACCCCTTGGATAGGACAACTCGCGTGGCATCTAGAGATGGGTCAGGAGCCTTGGAATCCAAGGCAACCTCGCAAGACACAAAACAAATTGTATAAATAAACACCATAATCATGTAACAATTTAAACTCTCTTTTTACTACTACATAAGATATATTTTCCTAACCCTTCACAAAAGTCTGGATTAATTTGGGCGTCAGAGTAGTTCGAAGGGCTTCTAAGCCTTGTGTTTGTAAGGTGTAGTCAATTAAGAAGGAGGAAGAAGGAAGAGTAGCAGGGCGAACGTCGAACCGGAGTGTGACAAGGATATTTTGGGCTCTAACACTATTCACCAGCTTGAGATATTTTAAAACCTAACAATTCAAGATATTTAACAACCTACTAATATTTTGGGCTCTAACACTAAAATATTTTGTGATATTTTACAACCTAATAATTCGAACAAAGGGGCAAAGGAAAGATACAGAGTTAAAGAAATTTGTACAAGATAAAACAAGTGCTGAAAAAGCAGCTTTTTGTTGATTAAAGGTCTGACATGCATAAGGTACGAAATATTTATTCTCTAATATAATGCACTACTAAAAGGGAATAACATCCTCCCCATTTCACCTGGAGGGAATATGATCTTGATCTAAAATATGTCATTTCAATAATAATAATAATAATAATAATAATAATAGGACAATTTTTTTTGGAAATTTTATATAAATAAGTAGAGACAGATTTTTGAAAAATATATGCAAAATCAGAGCTTTTGTGATGAAAAATAGAGCTCGAAGGTGGAGCGGGTATCAAGAGCAAGATTACAAGAAGTGCGTACTTTTACAAGGACAAAACGTCCAAGTCCTGGATTGTTCTTTTGTCAACGGCTCCGCTCCGCCAGTCGGTGGCCTAATGGGGCCCAAGCTGGTTGATGGTGGAATGGCTCCAAGCGCCATCGAGTTCGAGCCATGTGCGTATTAATTTATTAAAAATAGCCTATCTACTGTACTGCAGACGGCATATAATGCCACCGCGGTCCACCGCCATCAATTATTATTTTTTGTTGGTACAGTCCTCGCCACCACACCACTACTATTCGCATCAAAAGTTCAAAACCTTGATTTTTGTTGACATCAGGTGCCTCCTAAATTCTAGAAATTAATAATCATGTCTACCTTTTGTACGAAAATGACAAAGGAAATGCATAATGTTATAAATTGTATTTAGCTTTAATTAATTTTTATTCATAAAATACAAATATTAATTGAGACGGTTGTTATTTGCAGATTTGGATCCTCTCCAGTAAGTTATATTTGATGAGTATTTTTGTTTTTTCACTTCTTAAAGAGACAAAAATACTTCTAAAATATAACTTAATATTCTCTTTAAAAAAAAAAAAAAAAACATAAATTTCCTTTAAACCAGAAGGAAATATCCTCAAACTCATTTAACACATTAGTCTAAGTTAATTAATAAATTGCTGTTAACGACCTTAAGAATTTAATGTGTGTTTTAAATGCTTATAGACACTTGGCAATTGGCACTATTATAAAATTGGTTGGAATATATTTCCTCCATATTGGTTTTGAGGAAATTTTTGTCAATATATATATATATATATAACTTGGGATTTCAAAGTATTTAACTTAATGAGTCGTGTTGGTTGCTTTGTAGGATAGTATTATGCCACAGCAATGAGTAGTTATTTTGGGTGTGTTAACTTTTTTTTTTTTTTTTTTTACATGTCCATACAAAGGAAGGGGAAGATGAGGATTCGAACCAATAACCTCTTTTTCATTAGGCGTAATCCATAATTGATTGAACTACTCCTTTAGGACTTGGGTGAGTTAACTTGAGTCCATTACAATGAACATTTGTAAATGAAATTAGGAAGGAATTTGCTTGATGTGTTTGGCCCCTTAAGTCCCAACAGTTTAGTTCATTTATAAATTACATTCATCGAATATTTAAACCACGTCAATATTCTGAGACATGTTAAATAAAAATGTCGTATATAATATTACTCATAACTATATATACAAGTCATATTGGGACAGATCCTGGATGATATTCAACTGGTCTTACAATCTTTGAGGTCTTGGAATATTAGTCATGTAAAGCGGGAAGCAAACTCGGTGGCTCACACCCTTGCTAAGGAGGCTATTATGAATATATTATATCAAGTTTGGATAGAGGAATATCCTAGTTGTATTTCTCATATTGTAATTTTAGAGCAATTAGCTCTAAGTTTGTAGAGCTTTGGCTCTCGTTTTATTACCATCTGATGAAGATTTGTTCTTCTTTAAAAATATATATACAAACCCTATTATAAATTAAAATGCATACATTTTTAATTATATCATCTCTTTTCTTTATTATTATTTTGTGGTTGTTGTCTACGACAGCAGAAGTATCATATTATACAGTGACGATTTACCTCATCTTAATTGAAAACGATTTTTTTTTTGGTTTAAGTAAGTTAAAATAATTGAAAAGGAATATTTTTTTTATATATTATTATTTTAGGGTGACAATAAGTTTAATATTATTTACCTAAGGTTTAAATAAAGCAAACTGTTATTTGTCTTTTTCCAATTCAATTTTTTAAGAAAGCAACCATCGGAACTATAGGAACCATGCCTTCACCCTCATTTTTTTTAAAAAAAATTGAATAAGATAAGGGTAGGAACTCATCCACGTTTCTTTCTTTCTAACAATATTTGTTATGGTATTCATTGAATTATATTATTATATGATTAACCTTCTCTAATAAAACATAACATAAATGAAAGAATAATTTTATAAATTACATTTTTATTTTATAATTATTTTACTATGGTGATGTGTCAATCTTAACCAACTGTTGAATCAATTATTGTTAAGAAAAGATAAAACAATTTCAAGGGTTGGTTGAAACTATATCATATTGGCATTGTGTATGATAAAATTATGGTATATAACATTACTTTAAATAAAAAATAAGGAAAAAAATTGTAATTTAACTCCCAAAACTACTACTAAACTTGAAAAAGTGACATTTGGTCCCTTAAACTACCACTATGTTAGCTTATGGAGTCAAAATGGACCAAAAAAAATAAAAAAAATGGTCACAGTCGTGTCAAATTGTCTGAATAACAAAAATAAGAAAAATGCTATTTACTTGACAAGTATTCACTTTTCATTTACCAAATCTTATATGGCGTGGTCTCCTAACAAGAAAATTCATTTTCATCTACTAAATGTTATGGAAGACCACGCCACATCAGATTTGGTGAGTGAGAGTTGGATACTTGTCCAATATATAGCATTTCTTGAAAAGTAAAATGGTTAGCATTCATACCATTTATCATATTAATCTTATACTAATTGACGTAACGTATTTTAAGTAATTAGTATTTTTTGTTTTAAGTGAATAATACTTAGTCATTTATAACATATCAAATACTTCAACCTAGAATAAGTGTAAGAGTTAACGTTACTCCAATCTCCTTATTTTACAAATGCTTTGACGGGCAAAGACCGACGCTAAAGTCTCATGGTACCAACAGTGGCGGATCTAGGAATAAGAGTTACCAGGGGCGTAAAAAATTAATTTTTTTTTCTTTTTATGTATTATATATATTTTTTATAATACGGTAAATACAATCAAAAAATAAATTATATCATAATATATGTATCACAAATCAAATCAAACTCATCAAATTACCCAACAAAAAAAAAAAAATCAAAGTAACTATTAAAAATCTTCATCTAACGACATCACAAACACATAATAATTTAAACTACTTACAAAATAAACTAAGCACAATTAAATGACTACTAGTGTCTAAGAAAAATGAGTACTTTTAGTGGGCTATTAGCATACGGCTATTTCTTTTAGAAAAGCCTCAAATCTCAAAACATAAATTATATTAGAGTTTAAGCCTACATAAAAGAGACTAGAATCTAAATTTAGCCAAAAATTTTTTTTTTTAAAAAAAAATCACATTTATCTATAAACTATGACTAGAAACACTAAAAAATTCACCCACTATCTTTTTTTAATAATAAACTATTATCTATTCTCTCTCCACTAATAAAATATAACTTTATTCTCTCTCTCTTTAATAAAAAATAGCCTCATTTCTTTACATAATGGCCATTTAACGGCCAATAGAAGGCTAAGGGTGCCCTTGGTAATTTTTTTTTACCAGGGGCACCATAAAATTTTGAATGAAAATGCTTAATAAATTATTTTTAAAAAAAATTTACCAGGGGCGCCTGCCCCTAGGGCGCCCCTGTGTAAATCCGCCACTGGGTACCAAGATTTTGGGGAGAGTTTTCCACTCGAAGAAAAAAGATGAAATTGGTCAAAGAAAGTGGCCATTAGGAAGGGTAAAACCGTAAAGGCATGGACCACAAAACGGAGGGCAGGACTTTACGTTTCGTTTGTACACCTCCCCGCCCAAAGCACACCGCATACGAATAGTCACACTCCTACTAGTGCCATCCAGGCTTCCTCCCATCCACCTTAATAAATAATTCAAAAATTGCTTGAGTAAATAAATTATCTATATTTTACTTATATTTTCTTACAATTAGCTATTAAATTTATAGATTTATGTAAATTCTATACAAGTTAATAATGAATCTCATAAATCTAATAATTAATTGTAAAGAAATCTGAGTAAGTTTTACATAAGTTAACAATAAACCTCACAAATTCATTAAATTTGTAGGGCCTAGACCCGGCCTACCATTAGATATGTCAGATGGTAAGTTCAAAATATCTAATAGTAAATATGAAAAATAGATGGATGGAATCCATGAGGAGATGGAAAAATAACATTTATCTCTCCTTTTTTTTTTTTTTTAATCAAATTGATCATGTCCAATTTTGTCTATTATTTCTTAATGAAACTGGCAAAATTAAATTTATCCCAAAATTTAAAATAAAAAATAAAATAAAAAGGGGACCGTCTCTTACACAAGGGTGACAACCTCCATTTGTAGGCCTCTCCTCTGCTGAGAAAATGGTAATTTCCATTTCATTAATGTTAAGACAATATTACTCTTCAATTTTATTTTATTTTGATACATACCTAAACTCCATATAAAGAAGTCTAATCATTTATCCTCTTGCTAAACCTAAGGTTATTAAAAATATGACACAAATTTTCTTCAAACCAGTTTAAATAAAATTTTTCTCGACTTATTAAAAATGAGGAATGCTAAGCTTATAAACAAATTTTATAGAAAAACTTTTACAAACGGATGTGGTACAACATGATTAGATATCAGATAAGTTCAAGTTTTAAAAAACTTAATCACGTTGTGCCACATCAGTTTGTAAAAATTTTTCTGTAAAATTTATTTGTAAGCTTAGCACTCCTCATTAAAAATAGGACACAAATGAAATATCCCTAATGAATAACCAGCCCAAATATTTCCAAATCCATCATGACCATAAATAAATTATAAATAGTAAAGTAAATGGATTAAATTAGCGGCAATAAATAAACAGGCCCCCTTTCTTTTTAACGACTTAAACCAAGATTCGAACACTCAATTAATATTTGAACATATATACACTTCCTCTATTTCAGCATTTAACTAAAATATGCAACTACAGGATAAAATTCGAAAGTTCGAAAAAAACGACAACAAATCCTCGGCTTAAATTAAGAGGTCCCCCCAGACGCAGACGCACACCATAGCTTGAAGAAATTATAGTCTCATCACGTATACAACGCCACGAGTTAATCTGCACGCATCGTTCAAAATCAAGCCTCGCGAAAGGGACGAAAGGGGACCTCATCTGATACAGACTACCGACTAGTTTATACAACTCTAACCTTTTTATCCACGCTCTCTCTCTCTCTCTCTCTTTTTCTCTCTGAAAAGCCAGAAACAAACACGGCAAAAATGGCGCCACCTGGCGATCTCAGAGGCGGAGTTGCAGACGCTTAAAGCTACAGGCGGCAGATCCTGTGCTTTCCACGCCACGCTAGCGCGGTTGTGTATCACGCTGTCGCACCAATCAATTCAAGAGTCAGGCAGACTCTTTCTAATTAACTGTTTAGTATTAACTTTCTTTAATTGTGACCCGAATTCCGAGAAATCCACTCCTATTTTAGCGTTTCGGTGGAATCGAAATTCGGTGTTTTCGGATCGGATCAAAATTTGGAGTTTCGGATCGCGTAATTGAGCGAAGGATTCGAATTTAAGATCTTTGATGTTAAGAGGTTGAGCGAGATTGCGTGGTTTTTCCTTGCACGCTTTGGTGGTTGTTATTTGAAGTTTAAGGAATTATCGGTATTTATTGTTGTGGTTTGGAGAGGGATTTGTGGACGAGTTTTGAGAAATATTGGATGGATTTTGTGTGATGCTTGAGGTTTTATATTTCTGGTTTGGATTTGTGTAAATTTTTGTGTTGTGTAGTGTGTTTAATAGAGGATTAGTCGATATGATTAGCGGGAACTTGTTCCACTGTAGAAAGAATTCATGGCCGCCCGAGGAGTATATCAGCAGGACCACTTTGCAGTTGGTGAGCGTCTATTTTGCTTGTCTGTTTCTTTCTATTCTTCTTTGTTGTAGTATTCATTGGACTCCGTTTGGTTGCCGTGAAAATTTAAGAAATGAAAAAAAAAATTCACTAAACTTTGAAAACTAGAATTTTTGCTTCATTTGCTTATTCAAATATAACAAGCATAAAAAAGGAAAATAAATAATAAACGCCAGCTTTCTACTACAATTTGTTTGTAGGATAAGTAACAAATATCCACTAGAAAGAATTGCTAGTCACTGTGAATGGTAGAGATGCACTTCATAGCTGGTACATTGTTCTTAACAAAAAAGTTGATTGTTCTGGTGAGGATACCCGTTTTAATATTCTACACTAACTAGTTTTTATTTTCCATGATACTCTGTAGTTTGATTTTGATAGTGCTGCCCCTCCAGAACAAGCCTGGAGAAGGAAATTAAACAGCCATGCTAATATTCTCAAAGAATTCAGTGTCACGTTTATGGAAGCGATTAAGATGGTAAGGGATTGTTCTCTTTAACATTAGATGATTTATTGAGAAAACAGATGAGTGCCATATATCATCTTGTATATAGCTTATTCTTTATTTATTTCGCATTTGTTGGTTTATTTACTTGTTTATTCTTTTTTCAACATCATGTCCTAGTTACCCCCTGCTGACTGGTTTTTGAATTTTGAATTTCAAGGTTCGACTTGGGATACGGTTGTGGTCATATGTTAGGGAAGAGGCTTCTCAAGGAAGGGTAAATATTTTGGTTTCCTTAATGTAGAGTTCATTAATTTTACGTTCTCTCACAGGTGGTGTTTATTTGACCTTCTTAATATTTGAAAATTTGATGAACTAATTAAGACATGTTTTTACATTAATTAACATTGGAACTTAGCTCCACGAACCTGAATTGCATTTGACATTATCTGTGCAGAAAGCACCTATTGATCCTTTCACTCGAGAAAGTTGCAAGCCATCAGCATCTCAAGGGGTACCGCTTGGAGGAATGGGGTACGTAGCGTATCAAGTAAAATGCTTCATTTCCTTGTTTGTAATACCTTTTATCAATCTAAGAGGATCTACCTGTTTACGTATCACAGAAGTGGCAGCATATCTAGAGGTTTTAGAGGCGAATTTAGGCAATGGCAAATTATTCCTGGCATATGTGAACCTTCACCTGTCATGGCCAATCAATTCTCTGTAAAGCTCTGCCCTAAACCTTATCTCCTAGTTGCTATGTGCTTTCTGTTTTCAGGACATATATATGCTCTTTCCTCTTTCGATATTGTCTGTGTCTCATAACTTACCTATTGTTATAAACCATGGTTTTACTTTTATGGGTGAGTTTGGTATGCAATCTAAGAGAAAAGTTGTGTGCTGTAAACTCTCCAGATGAGTCTATAACTGAAAATAGTTAGGTAGTTAATTGATGTTGTATAGCTATAATAATACCAAGCATATTATTAGTTTAAGTGCTTTTGTAAAAATATGGGTGCCTAGTTTCTTTTTGACTGGATTTACTGGGGTAAGTTTAGAGGTTGAAAGAAATTCTTTAATTCGGATAATAAAAAGGTTATTAGTATTACTTTGATTCCTCAAATATGACATTCTGAATTTGGTTTATAGAAAGTAGTAGTGATGGCAATTAGAACTTATTGGAAATTAACCTTCCTCAAAGATGTTTCCAAAATATTATAAATTTATCAAAGTCGGAAACATACAAATCAATGTGAAAGATGTTAAAAATTAATAGTTGGAGGGTTTGGGAAGTTTGATTGGTGCTTGAAATCCAAGAGTAAAAATATTAGCATTGGACTTGATTGAATGTGAAACTTAACAAAATTGAAATATTAAGATATAATATAGATGAAGATGATATGAGGAATTCAGAAAGAAGTTTTTGAGTTTACATGTGGCAAGAAGATGCTAAGCGTACACCCAAAAAAGGGCTGCTGGGCTTGATTATTATTATTTAAAAATGCATTTCATTAAAAGCGTGGAGAGGCACAACCCTAGCACACGTAAAGTATACAAGAGAGACTTTATAACTTCTCTGATTGGTGGAAGTGGTGACATTTTAATTGTATGAAACAAGAATGAATTTGGAAATAGGCGATCAAGATAGTTTCTGAATAAGAAATACCAACCTACTGACCTTTGTATACCCGTTAGAAGTTCTAAAATATTTCCCAACTTGCACCCTTTGTAATATTAACATGGACCTCTGTTGGAAAAAAGAAAAAAGAAAAAAAGTAGAACAGCTCTAAACACACTTGATACGCCCCAAGTGTCTGTTGATTTCTTGCTTTGTCTATCATCTGTTTCCTCTCTTATGCTTGGGCTGTGTTACTCCATAGATTAATTTCGCATTCGTGTTACATCTACAACAATGCACTCAGCTACATAAAGAGGAGAAGTTTTTTTTTCTCTCTCGCATTGGGTGGTTCTGCATAATTTATACAGAATATCTGGGTTTTAATTGCTATTTACTTGTTATCTTAGTTACTGTAGAAGGAGAAAAATGTTGCTGTCCTATTGTATAAACTGGAAACACATGAATTTGTAACCATGAATTTACTTTTGAATCCTTCTTTGTTCTTGTGGAATTGCAGATTTTTATATCAAGAGATGGTGGAAACAAAAATTTTGCATCAGTTTTGGCTCCAGGCCAACATGAAGGGCTAGGGTAAGAAACATTCTTTTAAGTTTAAACACTTTATGAAAGAAATTATGTATTTTTATCATCTTTATCTTCAACAAGGCATTTAGATGTTATTGTAACTTTTTTGTTCATAATTTATGTAAATTATGTCTGTAATTTTACATGCTTCTACCTTAGTAAGATCATGCTTGTACATTGAATGTAAGAGGTTTGACTCCCCTGGGTTGAATTCCTGTGCCTGGTTTGTGGGTGATTGTGTCCATTCCTAAGGAAATTTGATTCTGGAGTCAAGGGTTGGAGATAACGTGACATATAATTTTTGCCGAAAACAAAAAGTTAAGAATCTTGCCTTCTTATTATAATGTCAAATAGGGAATCTGGATACTCTTTTTGGCATGAAAGGGCAGTCTTGGTACCTTGTCTTGACCTGGAGAGTGAAATATATTGTTGATGGTTGTTCCACGGAGATATATGTCTAGTGGGCATCAGTATATTTCAATGCTCAGTAAAATGGTCCTTGCATTCTAATGGAGATGCCATTAAGAGTTTATTCCCTTTGGATATTTACTTATAAAAAAAAAAGAGAGTTTATGCCTCTATTAGAAGGATTCTGGAGGATTCTTTCTTCTAGTTTATGACTGAGGGTGACTGTTTTGTGGTTATTTATTGGATGAATCAGTGGGGAAAAATGGAGAGAGGAATAGATGAATCCATTCAGTAGTGTTTTCTTTGAGTTTGAGGTTTAAAAGTAGGAAGTAGATGTGGTACAAATTGTTACCTTACCTTTGGTTTCATGCTCTGACAGGAAAGCTGGTGATCAGGGTATATCATCATGGGGCTGGAATCTGGATGGTCAACATTCTACATACCATGCTCTGTTTCCTAGGGCATGGACTATATATGATGGTATCATTCCACTTTATTGTTTCTGTATGATGTGTGTGTGTCTATATATATACTAATCTTGGATTCTTCTTTTGGTTAACATACTTCTATTCCTTTAGGTGAACCGGACCCTGAATTGAAAATATCTTGTCGACAAATATCACCATTCATTCCACATAATTACAGAGATAGCAGTCTTCCTACTGCAGTTTTTGTTTACACGGTATGTTCAACTTTTGATGTCAGATAGAGTTGAATGGCATGGATCCTAGCTCCCTAAGGACCGATCTCAGAAAGAGACATCAATTACTAACTTCTAGCATTTAATTGAGTAGGTGGTTGGAGTTTTGGTTATTTAACTGATGTACGTTCATACATCAGAAAATAGGCTTCTCAATATCTAGCAAGAGATGTATCTGATATGAACTTTGTTGCTTGTTTAAAATTCAATACTGTCATTTGTCACGTCAAAACAATATTTAGCATTGTCAACTAGTATGCTCTGCTTTGTCACGTCAAAACTTTGTTCTCGAAGCGCGGTTGTGTGGAAGATGATCCCTCTGTGTCTTATGTGGTGTATTTGGAATGAAAGAAATGCTAGATGTTTTGATAATTCCACTAGGACCATAGAGGAATTGACTCATTCTTATTTACTCTTTACTCTTGGACGGCCGCTTGGCTAGATCCTTTAGTGATTAGCTTATCTGATTTTCTTTTTCATTTCTCCCCCTCCTAGGCGCTCTCTGTTTATACTTCCTGTGTATATGGGTTGCGCCCCTCTGCGCTCTTTTATATATCATCATTACTTATCAAAAAAAAAACTAGTATGCTCTGCTGATGAAGAAATTTTACTACCAACTATATAGGATTTATTTTCCTTTATTAATTTGATCATCTATATCCTTAGAAGCCAATCCATTTCAATTTAAATCCTTTGGATGGATCCATTTAATTATTTATTTTCAACATTGACTTGAAAACAGTATCCATGTTATAGTGTGGTTGCTTATGTGGAAATGCGCTTTAATTAGATGTGTTTTTCCAGGGGTGAATCTCATTTGAAATGGTTCATGCTGCCTCAACCATAGAACCCCTAATTCAAGCCTGGTTCTATATTTTCTCAAGTATGAAAATTCGATGTGTGTCAATATTTTAAACTCAAATTTGCCTTTTGGAGTTCAGCATGTTGCATCTATATGTATGCTGATGAGATCTAGCTCAAACAATGCCTTCAACCCTATAAGAACAAGATGGAAGGTGAAGTAATTGGTTTGAGACGTATTTGGTGCATGCGTAACTGACCAATAAAGAAAGATGTATGCCGTGGGCATTAGAGCTCTTATCATAAGAGTTGTAATTTAATCATGTCACTTGGCAAACAATGGATAAAGCCAACAACGCTCTCTAGTCTGATGACCTTGATTTCTTATTTTTTGGGAATATTTCAATTTTATATATTTTCTAATAAGTAATTCTTAAATGATTTTTGATTATCTGGTTTTTGAGAATGTTGTTTTTTTCTTTGTAGTTGGTTAACACTGGTCGGGAAAGGGCTAAAGTCAGCCTTCTCTTTACATGGGCGGTAAGATGACATCTTGCTATTGTTGTTGTATTACCCTTATTCCAATCAATTGAAGCACAGGTTCTTGGATATTCAGTCATTTTTGTTTCCTTTTTGGCAGAATTCAATTGGGGGAATCTCGCATTTGTCAGGAGATCATGTGAATGAACCATTTATGTAAGTACATCTAAATACATTTTCTGTGTTTTCTATTTGTGGTCCTCTATATTTATCTATATGTTTTAACTTTGTTTTCTTTCCTTTGATAGAGGCGAAGATGGAGTCTCTGGTGTACTTCTTCATCACAAGCAAGTCGTAAAACCTTAATTGCTATATATGACGGTTGGTTTGCAGATTTCTCTTGGTCATTTCTGTGTTTTAATAGATAAAAGTGAAGCCAAGGTATTTAAAAGACCCTTGCCTCTCTCCAAAAAGAAAAAAAAAATGACACCACCCCAACCAAAAGAACAAATAAAAAAAAGGAGAAGCACATGGGAAGACCTTACCCTTGGGTTGTAGTTTGTCAATAACAGAACCAATTCCAAAGAGTTTGAAAAACTGAAGGTGAGAAAGACATAATATGTAGGCATTGACACCTTAGAGCAGTTTAGGGCCACATAAATTAGGATAAAAGATCATTCCTGTAACTCACTGAAAAGATGCTAAAAAGGTTTGATGCTACATATTTTTTAGGTAGTGGATAAATTCAAATTTAGGTAAAAAATAAAGGGGATATTTGTGATTCCATAACACAATGACCTGCTGCTTGGAAAACCTGGGCAGTTCATACTGCCCTTAATTTACAACACCCAATGAAGAGAAAAATGAATTATTTGCTTAAAACAAAAATAAAATGAGGTTTGCAGCCATGGTCTCAATATTTGAAATAGCAGGGGAAAAAAAATATTGAAATCAGTAAGAATAGAATGTGATGGCGTAATTAGATAATATAAAAGCCTCTATTGGAATACCTCAAGGCATCTTCCCTTTATTATGCTTTATTCATGGCACACACCTGATGAGATTGTGGCTTAATGTATTATGCCACTTTGGTGTTCTAGATACTTGCTTCAAAGCAAGTCACAAAATGATTGAAACCTAAAATTTTGTTTGCATCTTTTCTAGTGATTATGAATTCAAGGCATATCTCTTCATTTAACTACCTTTGACACTATTTTTTACCATCTAAATTATATTTCTCGAGTTGGTTAAGGCACTTAGAACATGCATTTTTTTTTGGACACATTTGGCTATTTTTGTAATACTGGCTGTCTGGATAAAAAATGGACTCTTGTAAATTGTTATCACATATTCAGCAATTTTAGGTGGACATTTGAACTAGGGGTTTTAATTAATCAATTAATAACATCTCAATATGTTGGAAATTTTTGAATAAGATGTATTATAATCATCGGTAATATTCAAAAAAGTACCCACTCTTTGGAAGTTCATTTTAAATCTCAAAAATTAACCTTTTATATTTTTGGAGTGCAAATGGTTAGAGAGCGAGAGTGAGATAGTTGCCCTCTTCTTGTTCCTATTATTTTCTTTTACATGTCAATGATGCCAACATGTTGGAAGATGTAAGCCTCCTGCAATGTTCATGCAATACAGTATAAATCTCTATTTATTTGTATGACTTCTACTTACTACTACTTTCTGTAAAGTGTCCTTGTTAAAAAATGCACAGGAAAAGAGACTAATGCATTGACTGCTTAAACTTCTGCTTATGTAAGAAATTTGAAAGTTAAAGAATTAAAGGCTTTGGCTAATTTTGGGACAAACGAAAGCAAGATATAATTTTTGGGTCATGAGCTGTAAGTTCCAATTAGAAGAGAGTAAGAAAAAAAAATTTTGAAAAAGCAAGGTGAAACTAAAACTTGCCTTAAATATGGTTCTCAGTATTGTTGACTGTGATGTACATGTAAAAAGGAGTTTTTACAATTTCTCTGGCAATTTCCTACCCTTTTATGGTTGGGAATGGCTCAAGGAGGTTGTTCTTTTGTCTGGCAATTTCCTAAAACTTGTCATTCACAACCAAGTAGTCTCTCCATATTTTTTTCCCTGTTAAATGAAGTTCTTTACTCCATGACAAGATTTCAATTGTTTCTTGGGATTATGCCAATGTTGCAGGACTGCGAAAGGGAATCCTCCTGTTACTTTCTCAATAGCTGCCTGTGAAACTCAGAATGTAAATGTGACTGTTCTTCCATGTTTTGGGCTGTCTGAAGGAAGTTGCGTTACAGCAAAGGATATGTGGGGTAGAATGGTCAAGGTAATTACTCTCTTTTTTTTTTTGGGGGGGGGGGGGGGGGGCCACCGGTTTTGTGCCTTCTTTTGCATAGGCAGTCGCCTATAGTTAGTCACTTGGGCTGTATAGAGCTTTGAACTGGATGTGTGGCCATATTCAAGTACTTTTGAATTTTTTATGCAATAGAGCTTCTAAGTTTGAATAAGTCACAGCGTTATTGCAAATCAAGTATTGACAATGCGGCTTTGGTCCAGATGGGAATTAACTTCTAACTCTGTCCCCGTGTCTCTAGGATGGGCAGTTTGACCGAGAGAACTTCAGTTCTGGACGAAGCATACCCTCATCACCTGGAGAGACAGTTTGTGCTGCAGTTTCAGCCTCCACATGGGTGGAACCTCATGGGAAGTGCACCGTTGCATTTGCTCTTGCATGGTCATCTCCAAAAGTAAAATTTTCAAAGGGCAGCTTATATAATAGGTAGATTTATGCTTTCCTTTCCCTTGTCCATGTGTGCATGTTTGAGAGCTTAGTAAGTTACACTTCAAATTCTTCCTCTAAAATCTGAATTTGCATACTTGTCTATGTTGCAATATTGTGTTCAGTAGCTTGAGAAGTTGCTTTTTGAATTTTTTTATTGAATAAAAAGGTTTTGGAATAGATGCTTTCATTTTTGGCTTCAGAATATCAAATTTACAAGCATGTTGCAAATCCTTGTTAGCTGAAAATTGAGCGTTGTGAATTTCTTTACTCCCTTACACTTTGTATAGTGATTGGAAAATGTGTCATTGCATTTCCTAAGCTTCATCTTCTTCTTCTGTTTTATTTATTTATTTTTCTTTTGGTTGCAGGCGGTACACAAAATTTTATGGCACATCTGAAAGAGCCGCCCTGGACTTGGTGCATGATGCACTAACTAGTATGTTTCTTTTGATTTGGATCTGTTTTATGTTCTATAGAGGCCAGTGCCCCTATTATTAGGCCATCATGTGCTGTGTTTTTTAATTCTAAGCTGCCGGAATTTTGTAGTTTGTACTTTCTTCACAAGGGTTATATGTTTTAGAAGTTCTAAATTACTATGCCCTGCATGTTATAACAGAGATTATTTTGAAATCTTGAACAGATTATAAGAGGTGGGAAGAAGAAATAGAGAATTGGCAAAGTCCTATCCTGAATGATGAAAGGCTACCAGAATGGTAACACTTAGTTAAACTGATATTATTTTGTATCAAACATTTCACTTGGTGTCTTAAATTTGTGAAAGGGCTCAAAAAACTATTCTGGAGAAGCCTTAAAGTCTTAGATGTTGGACATTCAAATCTTTTAAAGAAAGCTTAGATATGAATGCCAAACCTTTCAGAATTTTGCGGAGTTCATATCTAGATTGTACATACTGGAAGGCCGACCTTAGAGTTTTATATCTTAAATTTATATGTATATTCCGAAACCTTTGAGGAACCCTTCATGGCACAGACAAACTCTAGAGCACCCTTGAATGTCAAGGCTGTCCTCAATAAACACTCCACAGCTGTTCGCATACCAGATATTGGTCTAAAAATACATCAGTACCATTGGGCTCTGAGCTTCATGGCTTATCAAATCTTATAAGTCAATGATTTGCTAGTGTGACTATTGGTGCCTTTTGGCACAATTGCTATTTGTTCTGGATTTCTTTTCGAGTCATTCATGGTAGATAAGCAATTCTTCATCCAATATTTGCAGGTACAAGTTCACATTATTTAATGAGCTGTACTTTTTGGTTGCTGGCGGAACGGTTTGGATTGGTACTCTTCTATGTTATTCTTTAGCATTTTGATTTTGCAAGCAAAAATTGGTTTCCTAAAAAGGATAATACTGGCGATATCATTTGCTTGTCATTACACTTTAGTCATTAAGGTCAGAAATAACTTTAAGACTGCTTTGATCTTTTGTGCAGATTCTCCGTCATCAACTTCAGACACGAGAAATGATCAGAATCAATTAGTAGAAGTGGAAAACACAGATGTCAAAGTAACTGAAGCCAAGGTGGATGGCAGACAAGACTCAGTTTTCGAGCATACCACAACCAGTGCTGAATTAAAAGACAAAGATGAAGCAGTGTTTACAAATTGTTCTTGCAAAGATGAACCCATGGTACCTCTAAAGAAAGGGCAATCCAAACGCTCTTTACATCTCCTCACATTGCCGGACCCAGAAAATGAAAATGATGATGTTGGAAGGTTTCTTTACTTGGAAGGAGTGGAATACATCATGTGGTGCACATATGATGTGCACTTCTATGCTTCATTTGCACTTCTTGAGCTGTTTCCTAAGATTGAACTCAATATTCAGCGTGATTTTGCAAAGGCCGTCTTATCCGAGGATGGAAGAAAAGTAAAGTTTCTGGCAGAGGGGAATTCGGGAATTCGGAAGGTTAGAGGAGCTGTTCCTCATGATCTGGGAACACATGACCCATGGAATGAAATGAATGCATATAATATTCATGATACAAGCAAATGGAAAGATCTGAATCCAAAGTTCGTGCTTCAGGTGTATAGAGACTTTGCTGCAACAAGAGATATGTCATTTGGAGTTGATGTTTGGCCTGCAGTTCGTGCTGCCATGGAATACATGGAACAATTTGATAGGGACAATGATGGTCTCATTGAGAATGATGGGTTCCCAGATCAAACATATGATGCTTGGACAGTTCATGGTGTGAGTGCTTACTGCGGATGCTTGTGGGTTGCCGCACTCCAAGCTGCAGCGGCAATGGCCCTTGAACTTGGGGACCGAAGTTTTGCTGAAAGGTGCAAAAGCAAATTTTTGAAGGCCAAACCGTCATTTGAGGCAAAATTATGGAATGGCTCTTATTTTAACTATGACAGTGGGTCAAGTAGCAACAGTAAATCCATACAAGCAGATCAACTTGCTGGGCAATGGTATACAGCATCCTCAGGCTTGCCTTCACTTTTTGATGATTCCAAAATCAGAAGTTCTCTCCAGAAAATCTATGATTTCAATGTAATGAAAGTTAAAGGAGGCAGAATGGGTGCTGTAAATGGGATGCATCCCAGTGGAAAGGTGGATGAGTCTTGCATGCAGTCACGTGAAATATGGAGTGGTGTCACCTATGGCGTGGCAGCTACAATGATCCTAGCTGGAATGGAGGAGCAGGCGTTTACAGCTGCTGAAGGAATTTTTATTGCAGGCTGGTCGGAAGAAGGATATGGGTAAGTTCCATGATGCATTAACCATTTTGTAATGTGAATCGATGACTTGTTTTAAACCCTGATTAACATAGAAACATTTTCATTGGTCATTGTTGGTAGGATGTGAGCCACAATAACCATGGTCACTTACTGAAAAGAAAAGACAATAACTATGATTTATCTGACCCAGAGATGGATATTTTAACAAAGCTGCATCTATTGTGTACTTGCCCTTTGATGCCAACTTTAGGACTGCTTATCTTCTCTCATATGTAATATATATTTGCATAATGTGTTTAATTTTGACGTCTTCCTTTTCTGCCAAGCACAGATACTGGTTTCAGACTCCAGAGGGATGGACGATCGACGGGCACTTCCGATCTCTTATTTATATGAGGCCACTCTCAATTTGGGGTATGCAGTATGCATTATCTCTGCCAAAGGCGATTCTTGAGGCCCCTAAGATCAATATAATGGACAGAATCCATATATCTCCTGGTAGTGCGAGATTATCTCACAATGAAACAGGCGTTCGAAAGATTGCAAAGAAAGCAAACTGCCTTGGGAATTCTGTGTTTCATTGTGCTTGCTGATTATGGCATGTAAGTTCCATCATCATTGTAAAAAACTGTTCGTTAATTTCTTTGCTTCCTCGAAACCATTTGACAAGTGAAAAAGCTGGGTGAGTTTTGGGGGAGTATTCCTTTTAAAAATTGGCAATAACTTGGTAGCCAATCCACTTAGATGATAATACATAGGTCTTTCCTTTTTATTTTTTTTAATCTATTTTCTATTTTTTTCTAAAGCGAATAGGTAATTGAAATTTGTTCTGTTACCATTCTTTTCAAGAGCCAATGTGTGTTCTTCTTGTTATAGTCAGAATAGTAAATACTGAAATTTCGGTCTGTAAATTCGGATGTTGAAGGCAGAATTATCAATGAAGATAAAAGTAGAAACATTTGGAGGTACATTCAGTTTTCTGCTCTCTGACTCGATTGTATCGGGCCAGCTAGCATCCTTCTGAGGACTAACGATTCGTGCTGCTGCTCCACAAATATCATGTTCTTTACAAGCCTGTTTGCATTCTGAAAAATGCTAAGCTTTGTGTCTGATAATTAACCATGTAATGAGGGGCACTGTGGCTGCAGGCAACAAAAAGTTTTGATACCTTGGCAGCAACTAATACCTTATAATTATATGGCTTCTTTGGAAGGGATGACAATGGTCTTTCGCAGCGCAAGCGACATTCCCAAAGTTCCTTTACTCATTCATTTTCATTCTATTTCTACAGTATCGTGTTATTTACATATGGTAGCCATTTGGAACTGTAATAAATGTATATCAAGTCCAATCTTATGGGTTAAACAATGTGGGCGGCCGCATATTATGCGCTCTCTGGAGAGGTATGGTGTCCTTACCTTAATATCATTCAAAGTTCTTAGACTTCGTGGAAGTCTCCGGAAAGGAACATGACCCAAATTGTAGTAAATTAGATGGCGCTGCTGAAAATATTGTTAGAATTACCAAATAAATAAATAAATAAAAGAATGCGTGCTTGCAGCAGCTGCAAATGTTATGTGAATGTTGGTGAAATGCAAATTTATTTGTTAATCTCTTTAATGATCCTTTCTTCACCTAGCATATTGCAACTGGTTCTTAAATTTATTTGTTAATCTATTTAATGATCCTTAAACTGTTGATTATGATTGACTCGATATCTCGAGTATGTAAGGTAGCAGAGCAGTACTGCTAGCCAATTATAATATACAATCTTGCCTATCAACTATTGGGTTTTTTTTTTTTTTTACGTGAAATGATGAAAATGCCCTGAATTAAGACAATAAATTTACTTTAAAACCCTCGACTTAGCTCGTGCTCTTGTTGACACCAACTCTTGACTCCTTTGGTTGCAATAGTGTTTCTTCTCCTACTCATGTAAACCATGACTACAACAGCACTAGTCTTTTTTTTTTTTTTTTTTTTAATTGTAGGAGCACTAGTCAGATTGTTCATAATGATGTCTTTTATGGAAATACCAAATTGAGATTGATTATTATTTTGTCCGTCATTATCTTCTTTAGGGCTCCTCTGTACAATTCTTAGTGTGATTTAATATTCATGGTTTCAACACTAAAATTAATAGTTACTATGCTGGTCTGCAAAACATTTACAGGTGAGTCGTTTTTTTGTTATTATTTTTTATTTTTTTTATATTCAAGTGAGTCGTTTGTTTATAATTGTAGTCTCGTAGAGATCAGTCCCATTCAAGTTTAATAAGCTAAGTGATTATCCAGTGTTATTCAAAACCTTGGGGTAGATTAAATTAATTGGCGGATTACTCTCTTGTCTTTACCTGCTTTTCTAGTAAGCTTGGTAGCCAAAAAAGAAATATAATCATGCATATCAGGCAATATCCATATCCCACATTCAATAGAATAGAATACAAGAACAAAATCCTATGCCAGCTGACAAACAATATTTAATTCCACAGAGTAACCTGTCTTTGTACAAGAATGCCCCAAATATTACAGACAACCCGAGGTTATCTCTGTACAATGATAATGAATATTTAGTATTTACAATCTTTACATGTTTACAACTGTGGTTCACCACAAGTGTTGGGAGTATTGACAGTCATTTACAAATTTACAGTGTGTGATTCACACCCTTGATTATTTAATTACAATGAGTATTTACAAATTTACGGTGTGATTCACACCCTTGATTATTTAATTACAATGTGTATTCTTTTTTACAGCCATTTACAGTATTCACAATCTCTCATCCTCCACAGATTCACAATATTATACACATTATGAGCCACAAGTTACCTCTGAAACCCCAAGCATTAATAGGCCGCCTGAAGTGCAGGTAATCCAACCATTAGAGCAGTTACAGTCACTTGCATATTTACACCCTCCAACACACAAGCCAGCTTCAAGCAACTCACGACCTTGTTTTGTACAAGAATGCCTGAAGAAGCACTGCAGAACTTCTACACCATCATCACCATCACTGGCATCACTGCAATGAATAAATAACAACCATTTATATTTACAACCAAACTTTGTACAGCATGCCCCACATCTGTGAATGTATATATCATTTCCAACGTGTTTGCAGCTCATGGCTCTTCAAAATGATAGTGCTGCGCTTGGGAGAATTCTCTCCCTCACTGAGGCTCTCCAGAGAATTGACCTCCCACCCCTCTCTCCAGTAGGTAGAATAGACTTCTGGGATGTTTGCAACTTTCCAATAGTCGCTCCCTTCTTCGTCCGGACGAAGCGTATTGATTAATTCTTCTGGCATGTCGAAAAATTCAAGCACTTTCAACTTGGTCAGATGCTCAATCCCCAATGGCACCTTCTTCAGCAAGTTACAACGCTGGATAATCAGCTTTTCAACGCAGGGCATTGCTCCCTTTTCCACTTGCACGCATCTAAGCTCACTGAACTCATCAAGGCCTAAAACCTTAAGCTTCTGAAAACCCCCGGCCCTGAAGAACAGAGTGTCTCCCTGAAAAACCTGAAGCAATTCAAGATGCACAAGATTGGGGAGATTTTGGAGGAGCACAAGTGGGTCATTCTTTAATCTACTCCACTTCAAATACAACCTCACCAGCCCATGGAGCGATGGAATCCAGTGAGGCAATTTCTCTAAACGCCCTCTCAAGTACAGCCGCTGAAGCAATGGAGGCGGAGAAGAAAGGTGTTCCAAATCAAGAATCTCTTCCTCCTCTATTGAAATCAACGACAAAGCACGAAGGTTGGTCAACTTTTTGAGCGACAAACACAGAGACTTCCCATCTTCTTTTCTCAGCTTCACAATGCCCAACCTCCTTAGCTGAAACAGATTCCCCAGCTCTGTCATTATAGTCCCACCGCCTTCGTTCGCCTCTATGAAACAAAGCTTTTGCAGGGATCGCAAAGTGCCTATATTCCCCTGGATCTTAAAACCATATCTCGAGTGAAAATACTCGTAAGATTCAAGCTTGAAATGGTATACAAGAAGATGGCGCAGTCGTGTGAGCTTCAAGATCTCAACGGGCAGTTCAGTTACACGGGTATGCTTAAGATCCAAAGTTTCAAGGTTCTGCAACTTCCCTATAAAGCTTGGAATGCTTTTGATTTTGGTGCCCCTAAAGCTTAGATATTTCAAATAGTACAAATTCGCAATATCAACTGGGAACTTTTGTATACGCGAGTTCTGCAAATCAAACACATGTAGCAGCCTAAAAGCGCCAGGAAACAGTTTTCCTATGCATATCTTTTCTACCACACCAAACAAGAACAGAGAGCGCAGTTGAGAAACACACCTGTTTCGCTGCACCGCCGGCACATTTTGTACGGTGTTATGTACCGATAGGCGTCGGACCTTGTCGGGCCACATCCCGTTGATCAGATCTTTTGCAATTGTCGTGAAATTCTGGTCTCTCGACTTTGTCACGATGATCTCTCGCAGCAGATCATGGACGTGATACATTTTCACCCTTCCATCGCTCGTTGTGGCCGCCGCTTGCAGCAGCCCTCTTTTCAGGAGTTCGTCGAGGTAATCCTCTGCAACTTCTTCCAGCGTTTTCCCTTCTTTGGCTTCAACAAACCCCTCCGCTATCAGCAATCGAATCACCCTCATTTGCTCGATCTGATAATCTTCTGGGAAGATGCTGAGATACAAGAGACAAGTTTTCAGGTAGTACGGCAAGTCGTTGAAGCTGAGCGAAAGAACTTTCTTCAAATCCTTGAGTTTGTCGTTGCCTTCGATTTCCGCTCCAAGGCTGCGGCAGACCTTGTCCCACTCATCAATCCTGCGCTTGTCTTTTGTCGCCAAAACACCGCTGATCGCCACAATCGCAAGGGGGAGTCCCTCGCATTTTCTCAAAATGTTTTTGCAGATTTCCTCCAAATAAGAAGGGCACGCATCTCCTTGAAAAGTCTTCCTGCAGAAAAGATACCAAGAGTCCTTGGGAGGCAGGGGATTCAAGTTGTAGACCTTTCCGATGGATTCCACGCCGGAGGTGGAGGCCACGTCAGCATTACGTGTAGTGAGCATCACTCTGCTGCCGCATCCATTCTTGGGCAAGGCGTGTTTGAGAGCATCCCATACGTCCAACCGCCATACATCGTCTAAAACAATCAAGTACCTCCTTTTCCGAAGCAAATCCTTGATTATTCTTCTCAGCCGGTCGTTGTTCATGCTGTCCAATCCTTCCGGAACCGTTCTGCTGACGACGCCGAAGATCTGCCGGATCATGTCTTTGAGGAGCTCTTCTATGAGTTCTATCTTGAAAGATTGGGAGACAGTGATCCAAGCGCGTATTTTGAAATGTTTCTTCACTTCAGCATCATCGTACACTTGTTTTGCCAAGGTGGTTTTCCCCATTCCTCCCATTGCAGCGACAGAAACCACTTCCCGCCCAGAACCGCCAAGAACCAGCCACCCCACCAGCTTCTGCTTCGGCTCATCGATCCCCACCAAATCCGTCTTGTCTAGAAGAAGCGCGTCCTGCCACGTGTTTCCTGCATTCTTGGGGCCTGAACCTTGTTGGGCTCCACTAAGTTTGTGCAGCAGCCTGTTGTGAACCCCACAAATGCTTTTGATTCTGGAGTTGATGCCTTGTAGCTCGGAAACAATACGGTAGCTAGATTTTATGTTCTTTATACAACAAGAAAATCTGTGGAGAGAACCGTAGAGTCCGTCGGCGTGATCATGTGCTTGAAGAAGGGTAAATTCGTCAAGAGCGTCTTCAGTTTCATGAGCAATCTCTCGCACTTGCTTCACCCACACTTTGATCTCCTCGTCGCTTTCTTCCATTGCATCTGCCACCTTGAGGAAGGCCCTCATGCGCTCTAGCTCTCCTCTCAGGTACAGAACTTCTTCCCGATGATCTCCGCTCAAGAGCATCATCTCATTTTCAACAAAGCGAGCAACCTTGTCAAGCAGAAAGCTCACTGCACCCTCTGCCATTCTTTCCCTTCCGTAACTTTAGGCCCCCATAAATTCTCTGGCGGCCATTGAAATTTTCAAGTTTCAAGTCCAACAAATTGTTGGACTCCAACAGCTGCGGCCAGGAACCTTGACTGATCTTCAATGTTCTTTAGATTAATGATTACCGTAGCTTAGACGTTATTTTCGGCACTTGGCTGATTTATTTCATGTTCTCTTCCATCTGCATGGAGTACTTAGCATATAAATAATAATTTCTTATAACATGCCCCTAGCTGGAAGTTGCTGCACTAATTTAAGAAAAAAGGAAAAGAAAAGAAAGCATATTATGATGCATGAAAGCGTCATTTTTGGCAAAATATTATAAATGGAGTCAACAAATTAATTAATAAATTAATGGCTACTCTTAAATTTGCAGGATGGTTCTAACGTACGTGCAGAAGGCATGTAGATTACGCAATCCCATGAACGATATATTCCTGCCACGAGCAATGTGTTCACATTGAACGGAAATTTATTTTGGCCCCATGCGCGATTGCGCGTAGTTTCTAGCTCAGAGCAAGAAATTCATCGAAATTTCAATGTGAAAGCTTCGTTGATTAGGTATCTGAGGGGATACTCGAAGTATCAACAATTGTTGGTAAGTTAACTGAGATATGGCCAATTGACGTGTTACGGTTGCGGCTTGAATTCAACTACTGTAGGAGCCTTAACAGCAACACTTTGTAGCCTCTTGAGTCTGAAAATCTTCTTCGATCTATTTTAGATCGAAGAATATTTAATTAATGGTCAGGATCTCTTTAAAAAGATTTTGAGATCATAAATAAGACATATGTTTTATTAATAAAACAATTAAAAAAATATCATATATTTTTTAAAAAAATTATAAAAAATTAATGCGTGGCCGGACCACCTATTGGGAGTGGCAGGACCACCTCCAAGGGCCAAACGATATATATATATATATATATATATATATATATATATATTAGTTTGGGTTTAGGAGGTGGCCGGACCACCCCATGGCATGGCTAAGATGGGGTGGCCAGCCACTCTTTATTATTTTTATTAAGTTATTTATTATTTTTTCTTAATTTGAAATTTTTTTTTTTTTTTTTTTTTTTTGTAGTGGAACAAATGTCTTATTTGTGGCTGAAGGATTTATAAAAAGAAATCTCAACTATAAATTGAATATTCGTCGATCCATTATAAACTGAAAGGGATCATAGTCTTGCCCTTGCTTAACAGCCGCCCATACAATAAGTACCGTGCATTGCACTTGGCTGTTCTCTTCCGGCGCATAGCTTTCAATTATATTTTGTTCTATTTGTTTTAATATATGGTTTCAAATATGTTACGTGGCTTGGAAATTTGTAATTAATCTAGTGGTTCAAAATCCAACCAAGTCTAACGTAAGAGAAGATTCTTATTTCTTTTTTTTCTTTTTCTTTTTTAAATCATATCCTCTATTCTCTTTTATTTTCCCTCTATCTCTAAAATCATTCCCAGTTTCATTTGTTTTAAACCGACTTTCCCTTAATTACTAGAGTTATAAAAAAAATTAATAATAAAGAGAAAATTACATAAATCTCCTCTAATTATTTTTACGGCTCTTATAATATTATTTTTAACGGGTGGGGGCGTTTCGCCTAAGGCGACCAAAAATTTATTTTCGCATATGATACAGATCAAACATGTGACATTTTTCAACTTGACTGACAGTTTTGTATATGATTAAGATGATGGTTTATGTCTCCTCATCGTTGGACTCGAACCGTTGGATCATACCTTAATGATACCTTGAATGTATCAATTGCATGTGGGACGAGCTTCTGGAAGAACATACTGGAAGCATATACTATTCAAAGGTTTCTGAAGTATCTGTTTATTAATTTTTGTTGGTTAAGTGGATAAGAAAGAATCTCCCACTAAGAATTGTTCGTCCTTGTACACGTACGTTTGCCAAAATTACTTTCCTGATAAACACGCGTCAATTGGTGAGGGAATACACTCGACTCCAAAATTAATTCTTACTGTTAATTTTCAAGATAGAGCCTGGAAATTGAATTTCAAGTCCTCAGTTGTTTTATTTTTAGTGACTTTTTTGACAAAACAGTATTAATTGTACAAAGACATTGGACGTAGACATTTTAGTGCAAATCATATCAAGGAAACACCCTCAATCTGTCTTATTCTTCTACTTGTAGGCCAAGAAACGGATGTTCTGGGCAATTAAAGTCAAATTAAGGAAAATGTTCACATAATGTCTATGCCTTCTTCTTTTTTTAAAGTAAAAAAATGTCATGACTTCCTCTTTAAAGAAGTTAACAAACAGTCTGAAATTCTAAGTTATATATATATATATATATATATATATATATATATATATATATATTGTTTTTCCTTTTTCATATTCAAATGAGAAACACTGTGTCAAATTACCGATTATTTTAATTGAAATGAAGATATCGGTTTGAACACAAAATCTTTGATAGCTTGTTAAATAAGTAAGTCAAATGATAAAATTCATTCTTTCCATCACCTCTATATAGTGAATGGATAAATTAACCATTGAATTTGTGTGTGATTCACATGAGTTCACAATCTAATAGTTGATTTTGAAGATGAGTTAGGCCCACAAATTTATTCACATTTATTATATTTATAATAAATAAATAATTAAAAAAATGATGCTTAACATACCTCTTAAAATAATTAGGCTCCTTTAATTGCTAACTAGTATATACGCCATTGACAGCCTCTTGTCCATGGCTTGGCTGATAAGAGAATCCAATAATAGTTTGAGAAACAAAGCCTCATAAAATAATATGACTTTTTTTAACAAATTCAATTAAGACGAACAGTTACAGCAGAGCCTTGCATTCTTTTACAGATCTGCTTAGTAGCCAAAAATTGAGTTAATTTTTTTTTTTTTTTTTTCACATGTCCACACAAAGGAATGGGAGATTCAAACTAGTGACATCCACTTCATGAGGCGTGGTCCACAGCCGATTGAGCTACCCAAAAAAAAATTAAGTTAATTGTTAGAAGGAAAATGTATGGGTAAGTGGTGATTTCATATGCCTGTGAAGCCTATGAACTATTTGATTTATTTATTTTGAGGGCTCCACCGGTCAAATGTTTGTAACGTTTTAAAAGGTTGAGAAAATTCTGACTACATCAAGCTTCCATAAAATAATGTTGTGTCAAGAACCAGTTGTCTTACTAGCAGTGACTCTCCTTGCGTGTCGAAAAAAATAAAATAAAATAAAACCAACTGTTGTGAAACTTCAGAGATTGAGAAACAGTCCCCCGACCCAAGTGGGATATCGTTGGGAAAATCCTCATGATATTGAGAAAATTCAGATTAGGTTGTCATTTTAGAAAAATAAATATATGATTTTATATTTAATTGAAATTCAAGGTTGATTAAGTTATTATTAATTTGATATTATTTAGTAACAATTTATGAGTCCCGCGGGAATATCTTCAATGCAAATTTATTTGTTAATCTCTTTAATGATCCTTCCTTCACCTTGCATACTGCAAGTGGTTCTTAAATTTATTTGTTAATCTATTTAATGATCCTTAAACTGTTGATTATGATTGATTTTGGGCAGTGGCGGAGCCAGAAAATTCATATTGGGGGTGCCGCTAAAAATTTTATTGAGTCCTAAAAATTTTCTCAACCTTAAAAATTTGGTAATTCACACAATATATGCATCACAATATATATATAAGTTCATAAATATGTGCTCAAATTGATATATTAGAAATGTAACATGTCAGTACTATATAAAAAAGATAGAAATACAAAAAAAAAAAAAAGATGAAGGGTCTAAAACTGCACTTTACGGTCTCTTAGAATTACAAAATCATCAAGTATCGAATCTCAATCGAAGCTCTCAGCAATTTCCCTTTCAATATAGGGAACTAAACTATTTGCAAGAAAATCATCCTCAATTTTTTTGCGAAGTCGTGTTTTAACAATTTTCATGGCTAAAAATGCTAGTTCGGTAATTACTAATATGTATTATTCTCTTAATTTGATCAAAGCCTAAAGAGGCTAGACAATATCTTAACATAACACAACAGCAGCAATATAACACTTCGGGAATAAAAAAAGTAAGCAGATTCTTACACTTTAAAAGACAAAACTCCGTACTTTGCAGTTTATGACCACCCATGAAATGAAAAAAAAAAAAAAAAAAATCCAAACTCTACAACTGGGAGTCCCAATTGTGCTCACCATCAGTCTCCTAGCAGCAATTTATATATATATATATATATATATATATATATATATGCCCGTGAGTGACCTAAATTATTCAGTCACCGAAAACCCATTTTTATTTTAACAAACCTTTAGTTTAGATTGTGTTTTTTCTTTTCGTTTTTGTTTGTTTGATTTGGGTAACTAGGTTAGCCGAATTGAGAAATAATTACATGTCTAACACTAAGAGAAGAAAAATAATATGCCAATAAAGAAGCGGACCAGAAATCTTGGGATACCTTAGTGTTGCTAGTAAGTGGTAAAAACCTAGGCCCCAATTAGTTCCTGACCACCTATTTTTTGCCTTGAAAAGACATGACACCCATTCAAATTATAAACAATTTTTGGGTGCTCTTATTTCATTAAGGGGAAAAAAACAAAATCAAGGTTAAATGCATAAAATTAACCATAAATCAATTTTAAGGAAACAAATGATGCAAAATCCACCTGATATCAGATCTCTGGACATTTACACTTACAAGTTACAAATGCAATTTATTAATGAATATGGCTTGGGGTTGGAGATGGAGATGGAGTTGGAGTTGGAGCGTCAAAGAGAGAGAGAGCGTTTGAGAGGGACTGAGGGAGGGAGAGAGAGAGAGAAGAGAAAGGGAGAGAACTCAGAGAAGAAAAGAAACAATTTTTTTTTTAAAAAAAAAAAACAAAATTTGGGAGTGCCATGTCGTGCCAGCAAGTAGCCATAGGAAAAAAGAATATATATATTTTTTTTTTACGGCACCCCCAACCACCAACGTGGCTCCGCCACTGATTCGGGGTGCTCTGGCTGAATGATTATTGAAAAGGAAAAGTGTTTTTTTTTTTTTTTTTTTTTTTTTTTTACCTGAAATGATGAAAATGCCCTGAATTAAGACAAGAAATTTACTTTAAAACCCTCGATTTAGCTCGTGCTCTTGTTGACACTAACTCTAGACTCCTTTGGTTGCAATAGTTATTACAAAATATACACGTTTCTTCTCCTACTCATGTAAACTATGAGTACAGGAGCACTAGTCCCTTTTTTTTTTTTTTTTTTTTTCAATTGCAGGAGCACTGGTCAGATTGTTCATAATGATGTCTTTTATGGAAATGCCAAATTGAGATTGATTATCGTTTTGTCCGCCATTATCTTCTTTAGGGCTCCTCTGTACAATTTTCAGCGTGATTTAATATTCACGATTTTAACACTAAAATTGATAGTTATTATGTTGGTTTGCAAAACATTTAAAAGTGAGTCGTTTTTTTGTTTTCATTTTTTTTTATTTTTTATTATATTCAAGAGAGTCGTTTGTTTATAATTGTAGTATCGTAGAGATTAGTCTCATTCAAGTTTAATAAGCTAAGTGATTATCTAGTGTTATTCAAAACCTTGGGGTAGATTAAATTAATTGGCGCATTACTCTCTTGTCTTTACCTGCTTTTCTAGTAAGGTTGGTAGCCAAAAAAGAAATATAATCATGCACACCAGGCAATATCCATATCCCACATTCAATAGAATAGAATACAAGAACAAAATATTATGCCAGCTGACAAACAATATTTAATTCCATAGAGCAACCTGGCTTTGTACAAGAATGCCCCAAATATTACAGACAACCTGAGGTTATCTCTATACAATGACAATGAATATTTAGTATTTACAATCTTTACATGTTTACAACTGTGGTTCACCACAAGTGTTGGGAGTATTGACAGTCATTTACAATTTATAGTGTGTGATTCACACCCTTGATTATTTAATTACAAAGTGTATTTACAAATTTACAGTGTGTGATTCACACCCTTGATTATTTAATTACAATGTGTATTCTTTTTTACAGCCATTTACAGTATTCACAATCTCTCATCCTCCACAGATTCACAATATCATACACATTGTGAGCCACAAGTTACCTCTGAAACCCCAAGCATTAATAGGCCGCCTGAAGTGCAGGTAATCCAACCATTAGAGCTGTTACAGTCGCTTGCATATTTACACCCTCCAACACACAAGCCAGCTTCAAGCAACTCACGACCTTGTTTTGTACAAGAATGCCTGAAGAAGCACTGCAGAACTTCTACACCATCATCACCATCACTGGCATCACTGCAATGAATAAATAACAACCATTTATATTTACAACCAAACATTGTACAGCATGCCCCACATCTGTGAATGTATATATCATTTCCAACGTGTTTGAAGCTCATGGCTCTCCAAAATGATAGTGCTGCGCCTGGGAGAATTCTCTCCCTCACTGAGGCTCTCCAGAGAATTGACCTCCCACCCCTCTCTCCAGTAGGTAGAATAGACTTCTGGGATGTTTGCAACTTTCCAATAGTCACTCCCTTTTTCGTCCGGACGAAGCGTATTGATTAATTCTTCTGGCATGTCGAAAAATTCAAGCACTTTCAACTTGGTCAGATGCGCAATCCCCAATGGCACCTTCTTCAGCAAGTTACACCGCTGGATAATCAGCTTTTCAACGCAGGGCATTGCACCCTTTTCCACTTGCACGCATCTAAGCTCACTGAACTCATCAAGGCCTAAAACCTTAAGCTTCTGAAACCCCCCGGCCCTGAAGAACAGAGTGTCTCCCTGAAAAACCTGAAGCAATTCAAGATGCACAAGATTGGGAAGATTTTGGAGGAGCACAAGTGGGTCATTCTTTAATCTACTCCACTTCAAATACAACCTCACCAGCCCATGGAGCGATGGAATCCAGTGAGGCAATTTCTCTAAACGCCCTCTCAAGTACAGCCGCTGAAGCAATGGAGGCGGAGAAGAAAGGTGTTCCAAATCAAGAATCTCTTCCTCCTCTATTGAAATCAACGACAAAGCACGAAGGTTGGTCAACTTTTTGAGCGACAAACACAGAGACTTCCCATCTTCTTTTCTCAGCTTCACAATGCCCAACCTCCTTAGCTGAAACAGATTCCCTAGCTGTGTCATTATAGTCCCACCGCCTTGGTTCGCCTCTATGAAACAGAGCTTTTGCAGGGATCGCAAAGTGCCTATATTCCCCTGGATCTTAAAACCATATCTCGAGTGAAAATACTCGTAAGATTCAAGCTTGAAATGGTATACAAGAAGATGGCGCAGTCGTGTGAGCTTCAAGATATCAACGGGCAGTTCAGTTACACGGGTATGCTTAAGATCCAAAGTTTCAAGGTTCTGCAACTTCCCTATAAAGCTTGGAATGCTTTTGATTTTGGTGCCCCTAAAGCTTAGATATTTCAAATAGTACAAATTCGCAATATCAACTGGGAACTTTTGTATACGCGAGTTCTGCAAATCGAACACATGTAGCAGCCTAAAAGCGCCAGGAAACAGTTTTCCTATGCATATCTTTTCTACCACACCAAACAAGAACAGAGAGCGCAGTTGAGAAACACACCTGTTTCGCAGCACCGCCGGCACATTTTGCACGGTGTTATGTACCGATAGGCGTCGGACCTTGTCGGGCCACATCCCGTTGATCAGATCTTTTGCAATTGTCGTGAAATTCTGGTCTCTCGACTTTGTCACGATGATCTCTCGCAGCAGATCATGGACGTGATACATTTTCACCCTTCCATCGCTCGTTGTGGCCGCCGCTTGCAGCAGCCCTCTTTTCAGGAGTTCGTCGAGGTAATCCTCTGCAACTTCTTCCCGCGTTTTCCCTTCTTTGGCTTCAACAAACCCCTCCGCTATCAGCAGTCGAATCACCCTCATTTGCTCGATCTGATAATCTTCTGGGAAGATGCTGAGATACAAGAGACAAGTTTTCAGGTAGTACGGCAAGTCGTTGAAGCTGAGCGAAAGAACTTTCTTCAAATCCTTAAGTTTGTCGTTGCCGTCGATTTCCGCTCCAAGGCTGCGGCAGACCTTATCCCACTCATCAATCCTGCGCTTGTCTTTTGTCGCCAAAACACCGCTGATCGCCACAATCGCAAGGGGGAGTCCCTCGCATTTTCTCAAAATGTTTTTGCAGATTTCCTCCAAATAAGAAGGGCACGCATCTCCTTGAAAAGTCTTCCTGCAGAAAAGATACCAAGAGTCCTTGGGAGGCAGGGGATTCAAGTTGTAGACCTTTCCGATGGATTCCACGCCGGAGGTGGATGCCACGTCGGCATTACGTGTAGTGAGCATCACTCTGCTGCCGCATGTATTCTTGGGCAAGGCGTATTTGAGAGCATCCCATACGTCCAACCGCCATACATCGTCTAAAACAATCAAGTACCTCCTTTTCTGAAGCAAATCCTTGATTATTCTTCTCAGCCGGTCGTTGTTCATGCTGTCGAGTCCTTCCGGAACCGGTCTGCTGACGACGCCGAAGATCTGCCGGATCATGTCTTTGAGGAGCTCTTCTATGAGTTCTATCTTGAAAGATTGGGAGACAGTGATCCAAGCGCGTATTCTGAAATGTTTCTTCACTTCAGCATCATCGTACACTTGTTTTGCCAACGTGGTTTTCCCCATTCCTCCCATTGCAGCGACAGAAACCACTTCCCGCCCAGAACCGCCAAGAACCAGCCACCCCACCAGCTTCTGCTTCGGCTCATCGATCCCCACCAAATCCGTCTTGTCTAGAAGAAGCGCGTCCTGGCACGTGTTTCCTGCATTCTTGGGGCCTGAACCTTGTTGGGCTCCACTAAGTTTGTGCAGCAGCCTCTTGTGAACCTCACAAATGCTTTTGATTCTGGAGTTGATGCCTTGTAGCTCGGAAACAATACGGTAGCTAGATTTTATGTTCTTTATACAACAAGAAAATCTGTGGAGAGAACCGTAGAGTCCGTCGGCGTGATCATGTGCTTGAAGAAGGGTAAATTCGTCAAGAGCGTCTTCAGTTTCATGAGCAATCTCTCGCACTTGCTTCACCCACACTTTGATCTCCTCGTCGCTTTCTTCCATTGCATCTGCCACCTTGAGGAAGGCCCTCATGCGCTCTAGCTCTCCTCTCAGGTACAGAACTTCTTCCCGATGATCTCCGCTCAAGAGCATCATCTCATTTTCAACAAATCGAGCAACCTTGTCAAGCAGAAAGCTCACTGCACCCTCTGCCATTCTTTCCCTTTCGTAACTTTACGCCCCCATAAATTCTCAGGCGTCCAACAAATTGTTGGACTCCAACAGCTGCGGCCAGGAACCTTGACTGATCTTCAATGTTCTTTAGATTAATGATTACCGTAGCTTAGACGTTATTTTCGGCACTTAGTTGATTTATTTCATGTTCTCTTCCATCTCCATGGAGTACCTAGCATATAAATAATAATTTCTTATAACATGCCCCTAGGCCCTAGCTGGAAGTAACTGCACTACTTTAAGAAAAAAGGAAAAGAGAAGAAAGCATATTATGATGCATGAAAGCGTCATTTTTGGCAAAATATTATAAATGGAGTCAACAAATTAATTCATAAATTAATGGCAACTCTTAAATTTGCAGGGATGGTTCTAATAATGTGCAGAAGGCAGGTAGATTAGTCAAGCCCATGAACGATATATTCCTGCCACGAGCAATGTGTTCCCATTGATGAACCAAAATTTATTTTGGCACCTTGCGCGTAGTTTCTAGCTCAGAGCAAGAAATTCATCAAAATTTCAATGTGAAAGCTTCGTGGTGATACAGAGTATCAACAATTGTTGGTAAGTTGACTGAGATATGGTTAATTGACGTGTTAGTTGTTACGGTTGCGGCTTGAACTCAACTACTGTTTATTGGTAACTACTGTAGGAGCATTAACAGCAACACTTTGTCGCCTCTGAGTCAGGAAGAGGATCCTCAACGGTCTAAAATAGTTTTGAACCGTGAATATTCAATTAACGGTTAGTATTTTTTTAAAAAAATCTTGATGCCATAAATAAAATATTTGTCCTATTAATAAAAAAATTAATAAAATATTATATAATTTTTTAAAAAAAAATTATAAAAAATTAAAGATGTGGCTGGCCACTCATTGGGGGTGGCCGGATATCGTTTGGCCCTTGGGGTGGTCCAGCCACCTCCAAGGGCCAGACGATATATATATTTTAGTTTGGGTTTAGGGGGTGGCCGGACCACCCCCAAGTGCCATAGGGTGGTCCGGCCACCCTTGGCCGGCCATTGTGGTGGATTGAGAGCCATCCCCAGCTAAAATGGAGTAGTCTGGCCACCCCCTATAACTAAGATAGGGTAGCCAACCATCCCTTATTTTTTTATTAATTTTTTTAATTATTTTTATTTTTATTTTTTTTTGGTAGTGGGACAAGTATCCCATTTGTGGCTGTAGAATTTCTAAAAAAAAATCTCAATCATAAACTGAATATTCTTCAATTCATTATGAATTGAAAGGATCCTATTCGCTTGAGTCTTGCCCTTGCTTAACAGCCGCCCATACAATACATACCGTGCATTGCACTGGGCTGTTCTCTTCCGGGGCCTCACTTTCAATTATATTTTGTTCTATTTGTTTTAATATATGGTTCCAAATATGTCACGTGGCTTGTAAATTTGTAATTAATCTAGTGGTTCAAAATCCAACCAAGTCTAACGTACGTAAGAGAAGATTCATATTTCTTTTTTTTCTTTTTCTTTTTTAAATCATATTCTCTATTCTCTTTTATTTTCCCTCTATCTCTAAAATCATTCCCAGTTTCATTTGTTTTAAACCGACTTTCCCTTAATTACTAGAGTTATTAAAAAAATTAATAATAAAGAGAAAATTACATAAATCTCCTCTAATTATTTTTACGGCTCTTATAATATTACATTGAACGGGTGGGGGCGTTTCGCCTTAAGGCGACCAAAAATTTATTTTCGCATATGATGCAGATCAAACATGTGACATTTTCCAACTTGACTGACAGTTTTGTATATGATTAAGATGATGGTTTATGTCTCCTCATCGTTGGACTCAAACCGTTGGATCATACCTTGATGATACCTTGAATGTATCAACTGCACGTGGGACGAGCTTCTGGAAGAGCATACTGGAAGCATATACTATTCAAAGGTTTCTGAAGTATCTGTTTATTAATTTTTATTGGTTAAGTGGATAAGAAAGAATCTCCCACTAAGAATTGTTCGTCCTTGTACACGTACGTTTGCCAAAATTACTTTCCTGATAAACACGCGTCAATTGGTGAGGGAATACACTCTACTCCAAAATTAATTCTTACTGTTAATTTTCAAGATAGAGCCTGGAAATTGAATTTCAAGTCCTCGATCAGTTGTTTTATTTTTAGCGACTTTTTTGACAAAACATTATTAATTGTACAAAGACATTGGACGTAGACATTTTAGTGCAAATCATATCAAGGAAACACCCCCAATCTGTTTTATTCTTCTACGTACTTAGCTTGTAGGCCAAGAAACGGATGTTCTGGGCAATTAAAGTCAAATTAAGGAAAATGTTCACATATTGTCTATGCCTTCTTCTTCTTTTTTTAAAGTAAAAAAATGTCATGACTTCCTCTTTAAAGAAGTTAACAAACAGTCTGTACTTCTAAGTTCTATATATATATATATATATATATATATATATATTATTTTTCCTTTTTCATATTCAAATAAGAAACACTGTCAAATTACCGATTATTTTAATTGAAATGAAGATATCGGTTTGAACACAAAATCTTTGATAGCTTGTTAAATAAGTAAGTCAAATGATAAAATTCATTCTTTCCACCACCTCTATGTAGTGAACGGATAAATTAACCATTGAATTTGTGTGTGATTCACATGAGTTCACAATCTAATAGTTGATTTTGAAGATGAGTTAGGCCCACAAATTTATTCACATTTATTATATTTATAATAAATAAATAATTAAAAAAATGATGCTTAACATACCTCTTAAAATAATTAGGCTCCTTTAATTGCTAACTAGTATATACGCCATTGACAGCCTCTTGTCCATGGCTTGGCTGATAAGAGAATCCAATAATAGTTTGAGAAACAAAGCCTCATAAAATAATATGACTTTTTTTAACAAAGTCAATTAAGATGAACAGTTATAGTAGAGCCTTGCACTCTTTTACATATCTGTTTAGTAGCCAAAAATTGAGTTAATTTTTTTTTTTTTTACATGTCCACACAAGGGAAGGGAGAAGGGGGATTCGAACTAGTGACTTCCGCTTCATGAGGCATGATCTACAGCCAAAAATTCGAACTAGTGACCTTCGCTTCATGAGGTGTAGTCCACAGCCGATTGAACTACATTTTAGAGACAAAAATTGAGTTAATTGTTAGAAGGAAAATGTATGCATAAGTGGTGATTTCATATGCCTGCGCGCTAAGCCTATGAGCTTTTTGATTTATTTATTTTGACGGCTCCACCGGCAGATTATTAAATGGTCAAATGTTTGTAACGTATTAAAAGGTTGAGAAAATTCTGACTACGTCCAGCAGCTTCCATAAAATAATGTTGTGTCAAGAACCACTTGTCTTACAAGTGACTCTCCTTGCGTGTCGAAACGGAAAAGATTTAAAAAAATAATAATAAAAAAAAATAAAAAATAAAAAATAAAACCAACTGTTGTGAAACTTCAGAGATTGAGAAACAGTCCCCCGGTCCAAGTGGGATATCGTTGGGAAAATCCTCATGATATTGAGAAACTTCAGATTAGGTTGTCATTTTAGAAAATAAATATATGATTTTATATTTTATTGAAATTCAAGGTTGATTAAGTTATTATTAATTTGATATTATTTAGTAACAATTTATGAGTCCCGCGGGAATATCTTGACTTCAACACGGTTTATAACCCAAATTTTTACTAGTGATTTACAAGCAGAAGCTGCAGAAGCAGCAATTGATCTGTGTAGTGTATGGGGGAGCTGATTCCCTGCTACGTACGTATGATGAACCGGGTTAATTGGCTAATTTTGGCCTTTGGATGGGCTTGTTAGCCCAATTCCCAACATGCCGTATTTCTCTTATATATAAAGAATTGAAATAGAAGAGAAATGCAACACTTCTCCTAGAAGAAACCATGTACAACTCCAACCACACACATCCACAGCTACAAGTCCAATTCCCAACTTGCCGTATTTTAATTTAACTTTTTTTTAAAAAAAAATACGGCAAGTTGGGAATTGGACGTGTAGCTGTGGAGGTGTGTGGTTGGCGTTGTACATGGTTTCTTCAAGGAGAAGTGTCGCATTTCTCTTCTATTTCATTTATTTACATTTCTCTCTTTTATATATATATATATATATATATATATATATATATAAGAGATACGTAGAGAAATAAAATATAAGAGCATTCCAGCAGATTCTCTATAATTTTCTAAATTTAGAAAATATTTCTAAAACATCGCAAAAAATGTCTCATAACATAATAGACTTCTTAAATGAACCCTAAACATTATGATTGCTACAGTGAAACTCAATGTTCTAGATTCTACTTTTGCAATCCTTATGATTATTAAAATAAAAAAAATGATTCTCTCATTTCTCTTCTCATATATATATATATAATATAATTAAAAAAATAAATATTTTAATGATATATAGAATGATTAAGAAAAACTATTAGGGTGTATTTTGACTTAGAAAAGTAAAAATATTTTGAATCTTTAGATATAAAAAAAATGACAAAAAAAAGCCTACTAAAAATGCTCTAAGAAGAGAAATGCTACACTTCTCCTAGAAGAAACCATGTACAACAACAAACACACCTCCGGCGGCTCCACAGCTACAAGTCCGCATAATTACTTCAACAGGCTGGTCGCTACGGATCAAATTTTTTTTTTTTAATGAATAAATTTATTTTAAAATCGATAAAGGCTTTCTCACTTCTCAGGATATTTATGACCAATCACAATTCTAAAATAGCCCATAACAGGACAAGTTATGGGCCCAAAAACTTGCACGTATTTAATCAAGAACTTGAATATTTTTGAGTTTTGAGGCTCAGACTTCTTATATTTACCAGCATATTCATAAGTCATAAATCCTTTTAGGGCTGCTTTGAACCTTGAGGGCCTCAAGGCCATCTTTCTCTCACTTCCACACATGGTCTTCAATTTCTCCTCTTTTTTTTTTTTCTTTTTTTTTTAGGCCATTTACCACATCCGTTTAATTGATGATCTGTAGATATTTGAAGCTGGTCCTCACTATTCCACATTATTTTGGACATTATCTTCATTTCATTTTCCAAGTAACATGTCCAGTAGAGTAATCTCTTTACATTTTTCTTTCCTTCGCAAAATGCCGAGGTTCACAATATTTTTTTTTTCCTTCAAAAATTTAGTTTTTAAGTGATGTTTTACCATCACATTTCTTTATGCATTGAGATATGTTATAGTGTAATAAAATGATTATTTATATTCATAATAAAAGTCTTAGGTGGCAAGAGGCTACAGGCCTCATCGGTGGGTGAAGCCACAGCAACTGTGAATGGGACTTGTGACTTCTTGCCACCTAAAATTTTTACGGGCAAAAAATGGTCACTTTATTGCAATATAGCATTTCTCTTATGCATTTATTTATTAAAATTAGAGATTATATAAGATGATGATACATTATTTTTGAGATCCAAATTTTTGGGAAAAAACATTTTTCTTTTCTTAATTATTTTTGTAGTTATGCCAAAGGTAGTGGAAAGATGATAACGAAAGAAGAGAAAATAAGTGAATAGAAACGAGTCCTGAGAGAAAGGGATTAATCTATAGACTATGGTCAATTTCTCACTTTCCATTTGGCCTTTTCTCCATTTTACACCCCCTTCTGCGAAATGTCAAATTTGATTCACATGATTGAGCTTGAGCACAACGAAATTGGGCCTAATAACTAGCAATGAATCATTTCCTTATCTGGCCGGGTGGGGTTGGCTCGGCCAGATGGGGGTGGCTAGGCCGCCCCATGGCCAAAGGGGTGGCTCCAAATGGCGCCAATTTTTTTTTTTTTCCTTAAAAAATATATATATATTTAAAAAAAAATAAAAAATTTAATTAGGTGGCCATGTCATCACTGATGACGTGACCACTTATATCAGGGGTCAAATTTTAATTGATCCACATGTCAGTGACGTAGACTTATGTTAAGTCAACTAACGGTCAATGGATGGAATGACCAATTTGGTCTTTATCAAAACCACAAGTACCTTATGTGATACAAATCAAAACCTAGGAGAAAAAATAAAGTGTCCAAACCCTAGAGGGTTTTTAGTATTTAACCCTAAATCTAATAAACTTCCCTTTTTCATGTGATAAAAATGCCACAAATGAAGACATTTAGTAATGTTTTGGAATCAAATCAGATTCATATGATTCTTGTATCTAATCATTTAATGAAATATTTTATATTTGACCGAAAATTCTTTTTTAATTTTCAGAAAAATGTAATATTATTAGTTTTGGACCAAATATATTGACATTGATTATCATTTTGTTAGTCATTATCGTCTTTAGGGCTCCTCTATACAATTCTTAGTGTGATTTAATATTCATGGTTTTAACACTAAAACTGATAGTTACTATGTCGGTCCGCAAAGCATTTACAGGTGAGTCTTTTTTCTTTTTCTTTTTTAATATATTCAGGTGAGTCGTATGTTTATGATTGTAGTATTGTAGAGATTAGTCTCATTCAAGTTTAATAAGCTAAACAATTATCCAGTGTAATTCAAGACCTTGGGCTACAGATTAATGAATTAACTGGCGCATTACTCTATTGTCTTTACCTTCTTTTCTAGTAAGATTGGTAGCCAAAAAAGAAATATAATTATGCATACCCGGCAATATCCATATCCCACATTAAATAGAATCGAATACAAGAACAAAATACAATGCCAGCTGACAAACAATATTTAATTCTACAGAGCAACTTGGCTTCGTACAAGAATGCCCAAAATGTTACAGACAGCCCGAGGTTATCTCTGTACACTGATAATGAATATATACTATTTACTATTTACTATTTTCAATCTTTACATGTTTTGACAGTCATTTACAAATTTACAGTGTGTGATTGACATCCCTGCCTATTTAATTACAATGTGTTTTCTTTTTTACAGTCATTTACAGTATTCACAATCTCTCATCCTCCACAGATTCACAATATCATACACGTTGTGAGCCACGAGTTACCTCGGAAGCCCCAAGCATTAATAGGCCGCCTGAAGTGCAGGTAATCCAACCATTAGAGCTGTTACACAGTCTCTTGCATATTTACACCCTCCGACACACAAGCCAGCTTCAAGCAACTCACGACTTTGTTTTCTACAAGAACAAGAATGCCTGAAGAAGTACTGCAGAGCTCCTACACCATCATCATGATCATCACTGCAATGAATAAATAACAACCTTTTACATTTACAAACAAACTTTGAACAGGCGTGTGCCCACATCTGTGAATGTGTGTTTGAAGCTCGTGGCTCTTCAAAATGATAGTGCTGCGCCTGGGAGAATTCTCTCCCTCACTGAGGCTCTCCAGAAAGGCTTCGTTTGGCATAGCACCCATCTCTCCAGTAGGTATAATAGACTTCTGGGATGTTTGCAACTTTCCAATAGTCGCTCGCTTTTTCGTCCAGACGAAGCGTATCGATTGATTCTTCTGGCATGTCGAAAAATTCAAGCACTTTCAACTTGGTGAGATACTCAATCCCCAATGGCACCCCCACCTTCTTCAGCGAGTTACAGCACTGGATAATCAGCTTTTCAACGCAGGGCATTGCTCCCTTTTCCACTTGCACGCATAATTCATCAAGGCCTAAAACCTTAAGCTTCTGAAACCCCCCGGTCCTGAAGAACAGAGTGTCTCCCAGAAAAACCTGAATCAATTCAAGATGCACAAGATTGGGAAGATTTTGGAGGAGCACAAGTGGGTCATTCTTTAATCTACTCCACTTCAAAAACAACCTGACAAGCCCATGGAACGATGGAATCCAGTGAGGCAATTTCTCTAAACGCCCTCTCAAGTACAGCCGCTGAAGCAATGGAGGCGGAGAAGAAAGGTGTTCCAAATCAAGAATCTCTTCCTCCTCTATTGAAGTCAACGACAAAGCACGAAGGTTGGTCAACTTTTTGAGCGACAAACACAGAGACTTCCCATCTTCTTTTCTCAGCTTCCCAATGCCCAACCTCCTTAGCTGAAACAGTTTCCCCAGCTCTGTCATTATAGTCCCACCGCCTTGGTTCGCCTCTATGTAACAGAGCTTTTGCAGGGATCGCAAAGTGCCTATATTCCCCTGTATCTTAAAACCATATCTCGAGTGAAAACATTCGTAAGGTTCAAGGTTGTAATGGTATACAAGAAGATGGCGCAGTCGTGTGAGCTTCAAGATCTCAATGGGCAGTTCAGTGACACGGGTATGCTTAAGATCCAAAGTTTCAAGGTTCTGCAACTTCCCTATAAAGCTTGGAATGCTTTTGATTTTGGTGCCCCTAAAGCTTAGATATTTCAAATAGTACAAATTCGCAATATCAACTGGGAACTTTTGTATACGCGAGTTCTGCAAATCGAACACATGTAGCAGCCTAAAAGCGCCAGGAAACAGTTTTCCTATGCATATCTTTTCTACCACACCAAACAAGAACAGAGAGCGCAGTTGAGAAACACACCTGTTTTGCAGCACCGCCGGCACATTTTGCACGGTGTTATGTACCGATAGTCGTCGGACCTTGTCGGGCCACATCCCGTTGATCAGATCTTTTGCAATTGTCGTGAAATTCTGGTCTCTCGACTTTGTCACGATGATCTCTCGCAGCAGATCATGGACGTGATACATTTTCACCCTTCCATCGCTCGTTGTGGCCGCCGCTTGCAGCAGCCCTCTTTTCAGGAGTTCGTCGAGGTAATCCTCTGCAACTTCTTCCAGCGTTTTCCCTTCTTTGGCTTCAACAAACCCCTCCGCTATCAGCAATCGAATCACCCTCATTTGCTCGATCTGATAATCTTCTGGGAAGATGCTGAGATACAAGAGACAAGTTTTCAGGTAGTACGGCAAGTCGTCGAAGCTGAGCGAAAGAACTTTCTTCAAATCCTTGAGTTTGTCGTTGCCGTCGATTTCCGCTCCAAGGCTGCGGCAGACCTTATCCCACTCATCAATCCTGCGCTTGTCTTTTGTCGCCAAAACACCGCTGATCGCCACAATCGCAAGGGGGAGTCCCTCGCATTTTCTCAAAATGTTTTTGCAGATTTCCTCCAAATAAGAAGGGCACGCATCCCCTTGAAAAGTCTTCCTGCAGAAAAGATACCAAGACTCCTTGGGAGGCAGGGGATTCAAGTTGTAGACCTTTCCGATGGATTCCACGCCGGAGGTGGAGGCCACGTCAGCATTACGTGTAGTGAGCATCACTCTGCTGCCGCATCCATTCTTGGGCAAGGCGTGTTTGAGAGCATCCCATACGTCCAACCGCCATACATCGTCTAAAACAATCAAGTACCTCCTTTTCAGAAGCAAATCCTTGATTATTCTTCTCAGCCGATCGTTGTTCATGCTGTCCAATCCTTCCGGAACCGGTCTGCTGACGACGCCGAAGATCTGCCGGATCATGTCTTTGAGGAGCTCTTCTATGTGTTCTATCTTGAAAGATTGGGAGACAGTGATCCAAGCGCGTATTTTGAAATGTTTCTTCACTTCAGCATCATCGTACACTTGTTTTGCCAAGGTGGTTTTCCCCATTCCTCCCATTGCAGCGACAGAAACCACTTCCCGCCCAGAACCGCCAAGAACCAGCCACCCCACCAGCTCCCGCTTCGGCTCATCGATCCCCACCAAATCCGTCTTGTCTAGGAGAAGCGCGTCCTGCCACGTGTTTCCTGCAATATTCTTGGGGCCTGAGCCTTGTTGGGCTCCGCTAAGTTTGTGCAGCAGCCTATTGTGAACCCCACAAATGCTTTTGATTCTGGAGTTGATGCCTTGTAGCTCGGAAACAATACGGCAGCGAGATTTTCGGTTCTTTATACAACAAGAAAATCTGTGGAGAGAACCGTAGAGTCCGTCGGCGTGATCATGTGCTTGAAGAAGGGTAAATTCGTCAAGAGCGTCTTCAGTTTCATGAGCAATCTCTCGCACTTGCTTCACCCACACTTTGATCTCCTCGTCGCTTTCTTCCATTGCATCTGCCACCTTGAGGAAGGCCCTCATGCGCTCTAGCTCTCCTCTCAGGTACAGAACTTCTTGCCGATGATCTCCGCTCAAGAGCATCATCTCATTTTCAACAAAGCGAGCAATCTTGTCAAGCAGAAAGCTCACTGCACCCTCTGCCATTCTTTCCCTTTCGTAACTTTACGCCCCCATAAACTCTCAGGCCGTTGCAATTTTCGAGTTTCAAGTCCAACAAATTGTTGGACTCCAAGAGCTGCAGCCAGGAACCTTGACTCTTCAATGTTCTTTAGATTAGTGATTACCGTAGCTTAGACGTTATTTTCGGCACTTGGTTGATTTATTTCACGTTATCTTCCATCTCCATGGAGTACTTGGCATATAAATAATAATTTCTTATAACATGCCCCTAGCTGGAAGTAACTGTACTAATTTAAGAAAAAAGGAAAAGAAAAGAAAGCATATTATGATGCATGAAAGCGTCATTTTTGGCAAAATATTATAAATGGAGTCAACAAATTAATTCATAAATTAATGGCTACTCTTAAATTTGCAGGATGGTTCTAATAATGTGCAGAAGGCATATAGATTAGTCAAGTCCATGAACGATATATTCCTGCCACGACCAATGTGTTCCCATTCAACCAAAATTTATTTTGGCACCATGCGCGTAGTTTCTAGCTCAGATATTTTACTTAGCGACCTTTTTTTTTTTTTTTTTTGACAAAACAGTATTAATTGTACAAAGACATTGGACGTAGACATTTTAGTGCAGATCATATCAAGGAAACACCCCCAATCTGTCTTATTCTTCTACTTGTAGGCCAAGAAACGGATGTTCTGGGCAATTAAAGTCAAATTAAGGAAAATGTTCACATATTGTCTATGCCTTCTTCTTCTTTTTTTAAAGTAAAAAAATGTCATGACTTCCTCTTTAAAGAAGTTAACAAACAGTCTGTACTTCTAAGTTCCAAATATATATATATATATATATATATATATATATATATATATATTCCCTTTTCATATTCAAATGAGAAACAAATATTTAATTTTGAATATAAGTTAGGCCCACAAATATTTTCAAAATTTATTATATTTTTAATAAATAAATAATTAAAAAAATGATGCATAACATTCCTCTTAAAATAATTAGGCTCCTTAAATTGCTACCTAGTACGCCGTTGACAACCTTGTCCATGGCTGATGGCTTGGCTGATAAGAGAATCCAATAGTAGTTTGAGGAACAAAGTCTCATAAAATAATATGACCTTCTTTTAACAAAGTCAATTCAGATGAACAGTTACAGCAGTGCATTGCATTGCATTCTTTTACATATCTCTGTTTAGTATGGAAAATGTCTGCGTACGTGGTGATTTCATATGCATGTTATGAGCTGTCTGATTTATTTATTTTGAGGGCTCCACCGGCAGATTAGTAAATGGTCAAATGTTTGTTCCAAAGCCTGGGACTTGGGTAGTTTTTTAGGCTCAACTCCTACGTGTAACGTATTAAAAGGTTGAGAAAGTTCTGACTACATGAAGCTTCCATAAAATAATGTTGTGTCAAGAACCAGTTGTCTTACAAGTGACTCTCCCTGCGTGTCGAAACGGAAAAGATTTTTAAAAATAATAATAATAAAAAATAAAAAATAAAACCAACTGTTGTGAAACTTCAGAGATTGAGAAACAGTCCCCCGGTCCAAGTGGGATATCGTTGGGAAAATCCTCATGATATTGAGGAACTTCAGATTAGGTTGTCATTTTAGAAAATAAATATATGATTTTATATTTTTATTTAAATTCAAGGTCGACTAAATTATTATTAATTTGATATTATTTAGTAAGAATTTATGAGTCCCACCGGAAAATCCTGACTTCAACGCGGTTTATAACACAAACCCAATATATATATATATATAAAAGTACTTTGCAAAACAAAAGAACTACAAGAAACAAATAGAAAGAGGAATCCTTCTCACTAACAAGCGGAGTTAACGGGAAGGGAGGAGGAAAAGAAAATACTGCCAAAATTATAAGATCTGGTTGCGGTCTAACGTGCCACAAAGTTAGTGAACACAGAAATTTGTGCTTCTATTAACTTTTTTAGCTTCCCAAAATGAATCAATTGGAATAGTATCTAAGATATTATAAATGATGGGGAAGATCCTCCAATCTAGGAGAATATCTAGTTGTTGAAGAGCTAGGATCACCGCTTCAAAATCGCTTTCAAGAATGAAATGATCAAAAAGAAGAGAAGACGCTAGAAAAACCGCAAGAAGGGCTGCCAAAGCTTCTCCCACATTTGGAGAACACGATGGACTAATTTGGAAAATCATTCGGATAATCTAACCATTAGGATTACGACAAACAGTTGTTTGAACTGAGAAAGAATTCCAAATGGCTATATCAAAATTAATCTTGAACCAATTGAGCAAGAGAGAGATCCATTTTTCAACATGGGCTTGCGATTTTGAATGCCAAGCCTGAAAATGCTTGAGAGCTGTGATTTTAAATCGCAAATCCAAATTTTGACCAGTGATTTACAAGCATAGGCAGCAATTGATCTGTGACTCTGTGTAGGGGAGCTGATTCCCTGCTACTCCGTATAATGAACCCGGATTAATTGGCTAATTTTGGGCCCTTGGATGAAGTTCGCGTGGGCTTGTTAGCCCAATTCCCAACATACAGTATTTTTTTTTAAAAAAAAGTTAAAATTAAAATAAACAGATGCAGCCAATTTGATATATATATAAAAGAGAGATATGTAGAGAAATAAAATATAAGAAGAGAAATCTCCTAGAAGAAACCATGTACAACTCCAACCACACACCTCCGGCGGCTCCACAGCTACAATTCCGCATAATTACTTTACTTCAACAGGCTGGTCGCTACGGAACAATTTTTTTTTTTTTTTTTTTTTTAATGAATAAATTTATTTTAAAATCGATAAAGGCATTCTCACTTCTCAGGATATTTATGACCAATCACAATTCTAAAATGGCCCATCACAGGACAAGTTATGGGCCCAAAAGCTTACACGTATTTAATCAAGAACTTGAATATTTTGAGTTTTGAGGCTCAGACTTCTTATATTTACCAGCATATTCATAAGTCATAAATCCTTTTAGGGCTGCTTTGAGCCTTGAGGGCCTCAAGGCCATCTTTCTCCCACTTCCACACATGGTCTTCAATTTCTTCTCTTCCTTTTTTTTTTTTTAGGCCATTTACCACATCCATTTAATTGATGATCTGTAGACATTTGAAGCTGGTCCTCATTATTCCACATTATTTTGGACATTATCTTCATTTCATTTTCCAAGTAACATGTCCAGTAGAGTAATCTCTCTTTATATTTTTCTTTCCTTCGCAAAATGCTGGGGGTTCACAATATATATATATTCAAAAATTTAGTTTTTAAGTGATGTTTCACCATCGCATCCCTTTATGAATTTATTCATTAAAATTAGAGATTATATAGGATAATTATACATTATTTTTGAGAACCAAATTTTTGGGAAAAACATTTTTCTTTTCTTAATTATTTTTGTAGTTATGCCAAAGGTGGTGGAAAGATGATAACGAAAGAAGAGAAAATAAGTGAATAGAAACGAGTCCTGAGAGAAAGGGATTAATCTATAGAGTATGGTCAATTTCTCACTTTCCATTTGGCATTTTCTCCTTTTTACACCCCTTTTCTGTGAAATGTCAAATTTGATGCACATGGTTGAGCACAACGAAATTGGGCCTAATAACTAGCAATGATAAGGAAATAAGCATTTCTGGGCTGTCCAAAAGTCCGTCAGAATTCAAGAAGTACACACCTATGCCAACGAGTAGTATTTTTTTTTTTCTTTTTTTTTTTTAATTTTTAAATCTCAGCAAATGGATCGTTGCTTTTGAGTGGAAAATTGAGAGGGAGTAGTTCACAAAAAAATAAAAATAAGTAAATAAATAATCTCATTTATAAACCATATAAACTTCCCTTTTGCCGTGATAAAAATGCCATAAATGAAGACTATTTAGTAATGTTTTCCAATCAATCAGGTTCTCATATGATTATTGTATCTAATTATTTAATGAAATACTTTAACATTTTTCCTCATGTGTGATTCAATATCTTTTTTAATAAGCAGGTAAAATATTTAATTGAAATAAGAGGTGAATTGATTGACTCAATGTTTGAACTCAAAAATGTTGGGTCTGATGTCATGTTAAATCACCACTTGTTATAAAATATTAAGTTGATAGGAATATGTATATCTAATCATTTAATCAAATACTTTAGCATGATAATGTGGTATCAGAGCTAAATGTCCTCAGTTTGAACCTGAACTCTATCAATTCACCTTATGTGGGTTGGGTTTCACTTATTAAAAGTAAGTTTGAGCCATACATAAAGGAAAGTAGGAGCGGAACTACATGGCCTCCCCAGGGGCCATGTAGTCCCCAACAATTTTTTAAAAAGTCCTTAAAATTTTACCCCTACATTTTTTAATTTTGCCCCCCTAAACTCTAAATGCTAGTTCCGCCCATAAATAAATATTAAAGTATTTGATTAAATGATTAGATTTACCTCTAAAAAAAAAATGATTAACAGTTTTAACTAAGTAGTTCACTAATTTGAGATTGTATTAAAGGACAGAAATTTCCTCCAAATCAGTATGGAGGAAATTTCCTCTAACCCATGTAAAATAGTGTCAAGTGTCTATAAACATTTAAAATGCAGATTAAATTTAGTCTAAATTAGTAAACTGCTATTAATGAAGTTAAAAATTTAATATGCCTTTTAAATGTTTATAGACACTTGACACTATTTTACATGGGTTTAAGAAAATTTCTTCTATACTGATTTGAAGGAAATTTCTGTCCTATTATTAAATCACTAATTGTTCTAAATATGGTTCATTTAATCAGAATCGTGTGAAGCGATACCATGTGAAATATTTGTTCACTTTTGGTCATTTTCTTTTTAGTCCTTCTCGGGTGTGTTGTACAAGATACTCTACATAGTGTTAGTTCATTAGTGAATTTGGACGGAAAAGAAGTTAAATGCATTCCTATAACGGTGCCGTGGTGACGCTTAACAGACTGGTTTTACATTCTACGGTTTTCTTCTCCGCCATTAAGGATCTCTTCTAAAGCTATAGCTGGGGCTGGATACTGTTAAAATTTGGATTTTCTTTATAATTTTTATATTTTAAAATTTGTAATTTTCTATTTTTATAAACGATACGGCTGGTTTTTACTTGTTCTTTGCTCATTTATATATATATAAAATGACAGGTTTTACTTTCTTAACCGAGAAGGCCACCTCCCAAGAACAATCAAGTTATAAGAGTTTTATATTATTGATCTTTTATCACTGAAATCTGACAAAATTCTCGTTAAAAAAAATAATGACCGTCAAGTTAATTGTTAGCATTGGTAAAAAAAAAAAAAACATTATACATTACTATCATATCATAAACAATCAACAAAAGTTTTATAATCTAGTAACAGCTTGTTTTAACTTAAAAAAGTTTTTGATTTAAAACGTTTCTAGCTGTTTTTTTTTTTTTTTTTTTTTAAATGTTTGATTTGCATCCTTGAAAAGATTTTTCAAGATTTTGTTTGGTTTTCATTAAAAATGTGAAATCATTAAATCCAAAATTTCATACACAAACTTTAACTGAGATGGACCGGGAGGAAAGTATGCGCCTTTGTATCGAGAGAATAAATACTTTGATATTTCTGTTATCTAAATTATTAGTAATTTAGACAATAAATATAAAAATATGCATAAAATCACATGCTTAAACAATTTCACACAGCAATTTGTAGAAATATATTGGAAAATTTCGTGAGGAGCTAAAAAAAAAACAACACAAAAGAATGAAAAGGATAACAATCTGTACATGACAAGAAAACAAGGAAACAGCTTGCTAGGTCATAAAATTTGACACGTATGTTGTGTTGGATAATAATAATAATCATAATTAATATAGAATAACAACTAGGGCTCAATTTGTTTCAAGGGAAAACGTTTCCATAAAATATTTTTTTAATGTATGGTTGGCTTGAAAAATTTGGTCAATCATAAAACATCTACGTCATCTCAACTTTTGCCAAAAAAGAAGAAGCTGGTTTACGCATTCCTCCTGTCCTATCTTTCCACTACTATTTAATTGTTGACCATTCACTTAAAAATAGAGACGTGTTAGAAAAAGTATGATAGCAATTGATATCTTAACATGAAAAAAGTGTTTTTTTATTTTTTATTTTTTACGTACACAAGGTTGAGGAGCAAATAATAATAATAATTGCAGGAGGGCATAAAGAATTTCAGGAATTTCCAATTGTAAGGGATCATAATATTTTAATTATGAAAGATTGACCCAGCATATAAGTATCATATAACAAATATATATTTTTTTATTGGTTCATTTAGGAAAAAAAAAAGAATTGAGAACAATAAAAAATCAAAAGTCACTTAAAATGAAAAAAAAAAAAGAAATATAAAAAAGAGAAATGGTTATGATTTTAGGATATTTGTGGCTACTATTATATACCTCGAAAACAAAACATAATATTCATGAACTCTTGATATTGTCCTATGACACAACAACTTTTATGTCTGTCTTATTCACACAACCACTTTTAATACGTAGCAAGAATAGAAGAGAAGAGAAGAGAAGTGCTATACTTTTTTTTTTTTTTTTTTTTTTTTTTTTTTTTTTAAAGTTAGTTTTGAAATAATGTGTTATTATCTCATTAAATTTATTATTTTGAATAATGTGTCACTAACTCATAAAATTGTGATACATAATTTCAAAATCAACTTTTGAGAAAGAAAAAAAAATTGAAATGTATAGCATTTATCATAAGAGAATGGTTAATATTATTAAGAAAATTCTTAGAGAACTTTTAATTATGCCTTATTTATAATCACTATAAATTTATAATGAATCATGAAAAAAAAAATGGAAACCCATCTTTCCACAAACAAGAAGATAAAAAAGGTTCAAAGGGGTAGCTTAATCGGTTGTGAACCACGCCTCATGAAGTGAAGGTCATTAGTTTGAATCTTCCTCCTCCTCTTCCTTATTTTCTTTGTGAGGACATGTTAAAAAAAAAAAAATAATAATAATAATTGAAAAATGAAAACATTAAAAAGAAGAATAAAAGGACTCGCCGAAACGACAAAAAAAAAATACAAAGAAGTATAGCATAAGTTTTTGAGTACAAACAAATTGCGTGTACACGTGGACGTGCTGCACCCCAATCCTTGATTCGGTCCACCTCATTGACTCCACATCCTCCTTTTTTAGCAAGTTGCCAAGCGCCAACTCTCGCAATTCTTCTGAACACAAAGGACCAAAAAGCAAAAATACGAGATACGTGGGTTTTCAGTTTTATACCCGATAAGAATCAGCCCTTCTTAGTAGAAAAATCAATTCCTCATTCGAAGACCGATTTTTATTATTACGTTATATGGCAGTTATGAGTTTACTGAATAATTCAGAATAATATAACGAACGTCAGATGCACTTGAGCTATTTATTAAAATACGAAGGACTAAAAAATAAAATTGAAAACCAGAAGCCCATGGCCCCATTGCACACCTATGCGTCAGTCTATCTCTCTAACTAAACGTCGTGATATTTGATCTTTGAATTTACCTGCAGTGTTTAGAAGCTCAAACATTACATCCTCATCCTCCGTTCAAACCCTTCTCTCCTCTCTCTCTGATCTGATAGCAATTTCTTTTATATTATTTGTGCGAGCCTCTTTCCTTATCATAAATATATATGTATATATATATTAGATAGACACTTTGTTTGTCTAAAACCCTAAGAGCTGCTACTATTGCTTTGCCAACTCCAACTTCAAGTGCAGGTAAATTCTGGAGTCTACATGCTTTTCTTTCGCTCGGTTGAGCTGCTTTTCGTTTTCGTTTTGGGGAAGCAGAAGAGAGTTTTATGTGGCGGAGTTGCCATTTTCTATGTGATTTGATTTTCTTGCAACCAAACAGAGTAAATTTGATCATGCATGAAGTTTAGTTGTTTAATTCAGTTTGCACTGGAATGCTGGTTTCATTATTTGTTTTAATTTATGCAGATTATCTGCTCTTTCTCTATCTGTCCTTTTTTTTTTTTTTTTGGTTATTTTCTTCTGGAAATGATCCGGTTCGTTGGTAGGAAAAAATGGAGGAATTGAAGTTTTTTTTTTTTTAATCTTTCACTTTTCTGATTACTTTGATCCTGGAAAGAAAAACTAAATTTAATTTCGCTAAACTGATTTTTTTGCTTTAGTTAAGGTGCTTTCTGATTTTTGTGCACCAAAGCGACAAAATGCGTCAGATTCAAAGTCTCTTATGTTTTTCCCCTCTACTGAATTTCCCGGCAGCCAAACAGAGTGTTATTGCTTTTTTCTTTTAAGTGCTAAATAAACGTTGGTTTTGTGATCGCTGTAGATTCAGTTAGGCTTGTTACATAAGGATGGCGAGAAAGATGCTTATTGATGGGGAGCTGAGCCAGCCTAATGGGGAGGAAGGCCATTATGATTTTGACTTGTTTGTCATTGGAGCTGGAAGCGGCGGTGTTCGTGCTTCAAGATTTTCTGCTAATTATGGAGCCAAGGTATAGCCCCAGGATGTTGAACTAGGGGTGATGGGCTTTTGATAATTTTTACTAATTTATCTTATTATTATAAAGTTTTACTGAAAGCGTTTTGTTTGTTGATTTTACAGAATGATTTGATAAATGGTCAGGGATAGATTCAAATGTTTGTTGTTACATTAGTTGCTTGGTTTATTTTATGAGGTCTCAAAGAGCCAGTGCTAATTTGTTTTTTCAAAGATTATTGATAGACTTGTTTGTCTTTTGATGCTTACTTAGGTGTTACTAATGCATCTGATTATTTTGAATTCCTGTGGAATAGACTTTTAGCTGGATCTGAATTTTTGCTTGCTTTCCCCCTGGTTGTCACATTTATCCCCTTTTCTGATGTGGGCGTTTGATCACTAAATGAAGACTAATTACTGTTGCTAATCCTGTTGCAAGGTTGGAATTTGTGAGCTTCCATTTGATCCAGTCAGCTCAGAAGTTCTTGGAGGAGTTGGTGGAACGTGAGTTAATAGAAAGTCTTAATTTGGTGTTCTTTTCATTGGTTACTCTGGCCATTTTTCCAGCTTGACTTGTCATAACCTACACATTGCAGTTCCTGAGTTTTATTTTTCCTATTTTAGTTGTGATATTGGCCTTGCTTAAACTGCTTTGTCTTTAAATTTATAGTATATTTTATTTAACTCTATTGTTCAAATTTTGTCTGCAATGGCTGAGCTATTAAAACATGGCATGGTACATGACATTGGAATATAGCATCGGTTGGATTTTGGGGTAGCAACTTATCTGCTGCTCCCATGGGAAACATCATAAGATTCATAACGAGCTTTTCATTGATTCTAGGTAATGTAGTAAGAGGGATGCTGGGTTAGTGAGATGTTAGCACCTTTGTGGTGAGATGTTGGATTAGTGAGATGCTGGACTTATCTTTTATTTTCTCCATGAAGTAGGTTAAAAAGATTGAGGAGGTGGGCTTGCATAAAATCTTACTCTAATTTTTAATTTACTAGCATCATCATCGATAAGATGTTGCTGCCCACCTGATGTTGGAAAAATTTTTGTTTGGTCCCTCAGCCTTTACTGTATGCTGAGAGGTTTACCAGGTCATGAGATGATGTTTCTTGGTTATTTGTACGGCCAACATATTGCAAGTATTAGCGGCTGCATGTGCTTTTTATTTCCATATTTCTAAATAATACAAACCAATATTTTATTCGAAAGGCTGAGCTGTTTATTGATCTTCTTCCTTGTACTATTGATTGATTTGAGTTGAGCTAAATGAGAAACGACTTTTCTACACTGAATCTGTTTGATGGTGGAGTGGTTGATTTGGGTGTTCATTTTGATTGCAAAGGTGGTACTTATATTTTGGGAAAAACAATTAGAGTATTATATGGAAGAAGTTGCAGATATCTTACCAAAAGGCTTGATGTTTTGCAGTTGAGAATCCTGAGTGTCAATTCTTGATTCATATTGTTCAAATGACTTACGAATCATTGGTTTTTTGATGAGGAATAATTTGTTCTCAAATAATTTATGTTGAGAAAACCCTTGATAGACTACATAGTTTCTGCTGCATTTTTTTTAGCACATCAACATAAATACAGTGAAGCTTGAATAATTTTGCTAGAAATGAATGATTAGACCTGTTGCTGAAAGTCACACTTACTGCTTCTGGTTATGAGGTAGCATATAAATATAAAAATAGTTATTCTGGACTTTCTTCTTTCCTTTTTGTATTAGATTAGCAAGGATTCTTTCTAAAAATGGCACTTCTGAGCAAAAATGCTTATGAACATGATGCCTCTCATCTTTTGGTTTTCTAGGTGTGTCCTTCGCGGTTGTGTTCCCAAGAAGATTTTGGTGTATGGAGCATCTTTTCGAGGTGAACTTGAGGTGAGAATATGATCTTGCATAAATAGTATGGGATATATTTCAAGAATGTAGTAGTAAAGACTGTTGAAATCATGTGTTCTTTGGTTCATTATTCCCTTTCAAGTGGCAAAACTTAGAAGAAGCAAAGGTTTTGTGAAATTTTTTCTTCTTTGAGAGTCTTCTTTGCCATCATCTTACTGCATCTAGACCATTGACTTATCACTTTTGCCGTCGACATGGCTCAGGTTCAACCTTTTCTAGAAATTCGTTTTAGTATCACTAGTCATTATAAAACATGCAAACATTCTACCACCGGAATCGGTTTTTGAATTATCTGAGTCTCCTATGGTGATCTGTAATGGAAAATTCAATTGTTATTGGACTCATGCAGAAATAGAACAACTTGAGGCTTTTCTAAAGTACGGTATGCTTGGCACATTATTGTTTCTTGTGTTTTAGTACTTTAAAAATATATATATATTATCCCCATGTTTAGCGTTACTTACTGAGTTTTTCTGTTTTAGTAAATTGTTATTCACAATTTTATTTAGTTTATATTTCGACTTTAAATGGTTTGATTAATGTAATGTTTTGTTTGTAGGACGCCAAGAATTATGGGTGGGAACTGAATGAGAAAATTGACTTCAACTGGAAGAAACTTTTGCATAAGAAGGTATTTTTACTTTTTATCTTGTGATATGATGTCATTCACATTTAAGGTTCTATTTGTTTCGATGTAAAATGATTTTTGAAAACTGTTTTTTATATTTTCCGGTGTTCGGTGCGATGAAAATAATAGTCAACGCAAAATATTTTCCGTTTGATCAAAAATTCTTTTTTAATTTTCAAAAAATGGTTTTATTTTTGAAAACCGTAAATCATTTTTCAAGTTTAAGCATCTCATTCTCAAATCGATAAACCTAGCCAAGACTCCGTCGGGACACATCCGGGACCTGCCCAAGACTTGTCCGTAACCTGCTCGGGATTTGGTCAGGATATTGCCGGGACTCCACCTGGACTCGGTTAGGACACTGCCAGGACTCGGTCAGCACCCACCGAGACCCGGTCATAACCCACCGGGACCTGGTCGGAACTCCACTTGGACCTGGCCAAGTCACCGCCGGTACCTGGTTGAGACATTTTTGGATATGAATCCATGGTTATTTAAGTTGTTTCTCATGTTACCTTTAGAGACAAGGTTGAGAGAAAAACCTAATGAAACTAATTGTAACTGCATCTGTCAAAAAAGTAGTTACAATGAGCAAAGGTGGTTACTAGAGCGTGAAACTTGGTGGACAAAAATGTCAGATTCGGCCAATTGATGGACCATCATGGATCTTTCAAAGACTGCTAAGTGGCCTACTTCTGTGATTCTGTAGTTTATATTGTGCTTGCCTGATTGCTTGATACAAACTCAATTTGCAACATTTTCTTTTTAAACTTTTGCTGAGATCTTAATCTTTTCATTCATCAGCTTGAGTCTTGGTTATTTAGACATATGAGTCTCAATGAAGAAGGGAAAAAATAATTTCTATTGATCCATGCCATTCGCTTTGATTGATTCCCTTTGCTTTGACTTCTCTTTTTCCTCTTCCTAAACTTAACCCAGTTCATCAGTAAATGTGTGAGAGTTATTTCTTGAGGGATAGTTGACTATAGATGGCGAACCAGATATTCTGTTGATGGATTTTAAGGGACTAGTATAGTATTTTGTTGAAGTATAATGCTTCTTTCAGTTTTAATATTTGATCTAAAGTCTGAACCTCATGGGGTGTGAGTATAAGCTTTGCCCGAGAAAAAAATTTATTTAAATAGATTTGTTTCATGGAACTTCTTACATGCTGAATGCACACGGGGATTTAATGATATAAAAGGAGCTATAAATCGATGACTTCTCCAATCAGTTATAGAGGTGTGCTGTCAAGGCCGGGATCAAAATTTTTTGTGTGGGGGCTCGAGCCTGCTTAAATAAATAAGCACATAGATACACAGTCTTTTTTATGTAAAATAAAAACAAACAAGTCTTAAATTTAATTGCATACTAAGTCATGTATATAAAATCATCTTAAAAGAGAAATTTCCTTTCAAATACAAAAGTTTCCTAACTTGCTATAAACATGTAAAAAAAAAATCCATATTTAAAATTAAAAATGTTTGACATAAGAGTAGACCTGTCATATGGGGGGTGAAAAATTAAACATTTGATGGGACCACATTATAAAAAGTAGTATTTTTATAGGAGTTTAAAATTTTTTTGAGGTTGCCGGAATCCTCCCCCCAAAAACCAATGTAGGTCCCCCCGTGTGGTTTGTGCTGTAAAAACAATTTGCTTTCTAATTTTCTAGAATATTTGGATTTGTGTTATTTTTCTTCTCCCTAAGTGGGAGACCTCTTTTATACTCCTTTTACTTATATATAATAAAAAAATACAATTTGCTTTAGGGTTTGCTAAGTACATAGCCTGTGTATGTAGGTCTCCACTGGTATACTTAGTAAATTGTTACTTATAGAAAACAAAGAGTCGTTAAAGGATACATATCTTTTGATAGGAAGAATTTACTCAGGTGAAATTTGTTTTCTTTTTGAGAACGAAAGAAAACGAGAAGAACAAAAAGAAAAATTGTTTTCTTTTTGGGCATCTAGACACAACTTTTCTGTTCACATGATTTGATATTTTTTGCTTTGGTTCAATTTTTAGATTAAGTCATGCTGAAGTTTGAAATATGGTAGCATTTAATTGTTTATACACATACTATTGTAATTATATGTTTTCTTTTCTTTTACACTTGCAGATGGAAGAAATAGTCAGATTAAATGGAATTTACAAGCGGTTACTGACGAATGCTGGGGTTAAAATGTATGAAGGAGAGGGAAAGATTGTTGGTCCCAATGAAGTTGAAGTGACACAACTAGATGGCACTAAATTGAGCTATACTGCTAAGCACATATTGATTGCAACTGGCAGCAGGGCTCAACGTCCCGCTATCCCTGGCCAGGTAGATTTTCTGCTTTTGTTCTATAATGGTTTTGAATTGATTTGATGTAGTAAACATAATTGGTACTTTGTGACACAATGCAGCAAGACTTATAAGTTTAGTATGCTCTTACATGTCCTGTATAGTAGTCTGCTTGAAATGTTATGGAAGATTTTGTCTCTGTTAACTGTGAATTGAGATATGCTACATACTTATAAAAAAACAAATTGAGATATGCTACATACAATTTGATTTTGTGGTTTGATCACCAGCCTCTAAGAGTCATAGTACTTTTTTTTTGATGAATAATAATTTGTTGAAGAGAAAGAAAAGCTTGAGTGCACGAAAAGCAACTACCCTAATAGGGTTGAAAATCTAAAAAGTTAACAAGATCTACAAGACTAGAGGAAGATAAATTAGGATCAAAGGATACAGCCCAATCTAAAAGAAAACTCAAGGAGGAGGATTAATATCATATTGTTTTGATGTCTGAACTAGTTACTCGTTATCTTACCCAGGTATTTGGAACTCAGGTTTATGATGTTCATTACTAATTACTGTAGTTGAAATGATTTGTTTGCCTATTTTTCGATATGTAGAAGGCCTTTTGGGTGTTTGGCAAAACCTTGGACTAGTTCAGTTGTTTCTGAAATCTATAATGAGTACTACTTCAATTTTTAACTGGTTTTGATTTATAATAATTTTGTATGAACTACACAGTAATCACGTTTTAGCTTTTATGGTTATATATCTACACTTATTTTGAATGCAAAAACAAAAAACTAAGAACCAGTTCCATATTTTACAAATTTAGCAAAAGAAAAAAAAAAAATAAAACGAGTTATAATATTCTTATCTGATCTGGTTCTATAATTTTCCAAATAACCCCTTATAAAATTTGTTTGTTTCTTGTATAAACCACTGTTTTGAATTAGCAAATTACTGCAGGATAGCACCCATTTAGTTTCTTCTAACTGTGAAGTTCCAGTATATTACCCTTAAATGTATGGTTTTTGTCATATCAGAAAGCTTCCAAATTGCAAACGGTTTTACTAATCACGTGTCAAACATGTATAAAAAATTGTTAGGAGCACTTTTTAATTGGTCTGGACGACATAAAACAATTATGAAATTATAGGGGTTTAATTGTTCAATAAAACTAGGGGAAGCTATTTGCAACTTAGGTCAAAGTAAAAGGGGCGAAGTAACTAACTGGTGAAAAAAAGGGTAATACTATTTTTATATGTAGATGCTCTTTTTAATGAAATCTATTACTTATCAAAAAAGAGAAATATTAATTATATTATACTTGCATTCTTCTTTGCTGGCACTTGCCAATTCATCATGTCTCATATGCCCTGTGCCAAGGCATGTCAAAGCTGTTGGCGCGTCATCATTTAACGCAGCTTTTGAGGTTTTGTGCTGCTTGCTTGATAGGTATTATATAATGCTTTGTGCAGCAACAAGTTCAAGTAATATTGATCTTGTAGAAGGTGCAAATGGTTCTCTTGAACTGATATTTTCAACCTTCTTTCCAACTTCTTGATTTTTCAATGAAGCTCTAGTTTTATTGTTTTCTCATGCAATTTACCCTTTTTACTGGACCATGTTGTTTATTTACCTTTTCCTGGACTTCCCGAGTATTGATCTTTGAAATGTTTGGCCACCCTTCATTTGCAACTATTGCTTTAAACTTAATGGATAAACTACTTGAAATTCAGTATTTAATATTATTTGTGAGGTCTAATATTATTGTTGTTAACGTGCTTTTTTGTTTTGCCTTTTCCCCCCTTTCTTTTCCTTTTTATATTGCAGGAGTTGGCTATAACCTCTGACGAGGCATTGAGTTTGGAGGAGTTACCTAAGCGTGTTGTGATACTTGGGGGAGGGTGTGCCTCTATCTCTTAATCTGTTTTCCTTATTATTTTTCAGCTTCATAGCATGATCAATGTTCTCAAATGATCCTCTAATGCCATCAGGTACATAGCTGTCGAATTCGCTTCAATATGGAATGGGATGGGTGTGGCTGTTGATCTATGTTTCAGGAAGGAACTTCCTTTAAGGTTGTAACAATTTTAGACTTTGTTCAACTTTGAGAGTCGAGGCTGTTAATTTATATGTTGTTCTTTCATATGAAAACCATAATCACTTTAACCCCAAGGGGTTGGCTCAAGTGGCAAGAGCCTTGGTCTTGGTGGCATTCCATCAGGTCTAAGGTTCGATTCCCTTTGGGTGCAAACAATTTCTTGGAGCTAGCCGCCGGCGAAGCCGGAATAATAACTGATCTGTATGGAAGGGGGCGCTTTACACGGGTCTGAGTTTTACCCAACAAGGGTGAGTACACGAAGTGGCGTTGCCTTGAAGGGGTTCTTCGTCGTTAAAAAAAAAATTGAAAACCATAATCACTTTAGAGGCAAATTATGGAATGATTTCAAACATCATGGTTTTTCTGATATATAATAATCTTCTGCTTGAATACATTTGATGGGGTGCAAAATGATAAAATCTTATCATCTGAATTAATGTCCGGTGAAGTCTTCTTGGGACAAATCTTTAGATATAGAAAAAGTTTATTAAAAACTGTTATTGTTTTGCCAAACTTTTTAATCTTTTTGGACCAGTAATTATAGTCACTCAGGTGCATAAAACTCTGCCCAGACCTTATACTAATAATGCAGCCAAAGGGGTAGGCATAATTTTTTGAAGGTGGAAAGGCTCTAGCCTGTAATAGGAGTATTTTATGTGGTAAAAAATCCACTTTGTCTGATTGTGGGGATTCACAAGTCATTCTTTAGCTTTTGATTAGCAGTATGAGGTTTTGGCTAAGGAAGCCTTTCGCTTGGCTTTCCTGTCAATTGCTTCCTGATATAGCCCCTGACCTAAAAAGATAAGTAGGTCTAAATTTGCTATTTTTACCTAACCTATTTATTTATTTATTTTTGACAAGTTACCTTACCTATTTATAATAGTTAGGCATTTTAGATCAGTTAGCTGTTTTATATGATGAATAGTGAGTTCTGTTTGCCTATTCCATTTCATCTAGGAGTCTTGTCCAGGAATTTTCTATCACCATCACTTTCTACTTTTTACTGCTGTGCTGTTTCTAATGCAACTGTGTCTAAATTCTTTGGCAGAGGTTTTGATGATGAAATGAGGGCAGTGGTTGCAAGAAATCTCGAAGCCAGGGGAGTTAATTTGCACCCAAGGACAACTTTATCACAGGTAATATAACTGCTATAAGGATTATGTGGTCTGGTATTGGTGGATTATAGATATATTTTTTTGATTCACATTCAATCTTGTGCTGATAATAATTTCTGTAATTTTAGTTAATTAAAACAGGGGATGGCATAAAAGCTATCACAGATCATGGTGAAGAGTTGATTGCAGATGTTGTAATGTTGGCCACTGGTAATTACAAACCCTGTTTAGTTTATAAGGAACTTCAAATTAATGAGTTTAGATATCTTTGCTCATATATATATTTTGGTGCACAAAAGATTAATGGCATGTTGTTTGCATTGAGTTTGAATTTCTAAATGGCCATTGTTTTTCTTTATTGATAAATTCATTTGTGGCCTGAGGTTTATCCGATAGGGGTGGTAACCCGAAGTGGCCTTGCCTTAGAGGGGTTTTTTGTCATAAAAAAAAAAAAAAAAAAAAAAAATCCTTTGCTGGTATTCTGGTGGCATAGACTGTCTTTTGTCGACTGAAGCGAGATTTGGCTTATTAACTATGACTAACCATTGGGGCAAATGTGCACATTGTATTCAATGTTGTACAAAGTTCAAGTGCAAGTTTATGGATTGTTATTGCTCAGAGTAAGAATGTCTCAATGTTTTATGAGAATCGTTATTCTTTATTGATTGTATTTACTTGTATTAAAATCCTTTTTATGAACATGATTATCAGTATTCTTTTTTCTTGGATTTTTTCGATTGAATTTAAACTTTGGTTGCCGAAAGAGTTGGTTGGCGCTATTGTCTCCAAATCCACTGGGGGGAAACCTTCCTGATTCTCTGCACCTTCCTACAAATGGCTAGGACAAATGTGTATATGAGATGGAAGTAAAGCGACATGAGTCCTAGTGTCACGGGGCTAATTTTTCACCTTTGAACCAGCCACGTGATGGCCCTAAGCAACGCACCACACGGCGCCTTAGGCAGCCAACACACCCCCAGTAAACGAGGTTAGTGGAAAGCCAAGCACAGCACACTTACTTTTACGGGAGCAACACCTCCCAACCTTTACAATTCACTCAACGAATCTGTACAAGGACGGACTAGGGTCCACAGCAACTTCGGAGCCCTTATTCTCAACACAAACTCAGCCAAACGGCTGACAAGAGATACATGAATGACTCAGCCACCAAGGCTTTACAAGACAACAATGAGACTCTCACACAGCCCACTATTTCTCACTACAAAGTCACTCAGCACTCACCCAAGTGTGTGGCCCTCTTCCACAACACTTGTCTGTTATAAGCAACCAGAATCTCCTATCTAGCAGCAAGCAACTTCGGCCTCTAGCAGCACTTCGGCAGTCTCCAGCATTCACAAGCCTTCTCTACCCTAAGCACTCCTTCAGCTCACTTTGAGCTCTCAAGCTACAGCCAAGCTTTCTCTCTAAGCTTTTCTGTACTTTCCAGCTGCTCAACCAAGCACCCATGCCTTGCTTAAATAAGCCCCAGCATGGTTCTCAGCTCATGGCAGTGGGCTGCCACTTGGCTCCAGCCCACTGCACCCAATGCAGCTACCAATGGGCATGCTGCCTCTCTTCAGCATGTCCTGCACCAGCCAACCACGTGTTGCAGGCCCCCTTGGCCCATTTGAATTCAGCCAACCCCTTCAGCTTGTGCACTGCCACAAGGCAGCCAATATGTAAGCCATCAGGAGGAAGGGCTTTGCTGCAGTGGGCTGCCTCCTGGCTCCAGCCCACTGCCTGTTGCAGCTTGGTAATTTCCAGCAAGCAACCAGCCACCTGGACCATGCTCCTTGGTCCATTTAAATTCAGCCAACACCTTCAGCTGACACTGCTATAAGGCAGCTCATTTGTAGCAATCAGGAGGAAGGGCTTTGCTACAGTGGGCTGCCACCTGGCTCCAGCCCACTGCCTGTTGCAGCATGGTAACTTCAAGCAACTTGCCCCCTGGACCATGCTCTTTGGTCCATTTGAATTCAGCCAACGCTTTTGTTTAGCTTGCTGCCACAAGGCAGCCCTTGCAGCTCTCCTGCAAGCTCCAACTGCACCATTGAGGCCCAGCAAGCTTCCTGCCATTTGTCCAAGTCCTGCAAGCAAGACAGAGCACCATTCTGCCCACTGTAGTAGACAATCATCAGCCATGGTGCTTGGCCAGCGCCCCACACTAACTCACTGCTACACTCAAGGTCTTTCAGCCTTCCAACTCCACTGCAAGGCAATCATAGAATCCTGGCACAACAGGTCTTCTTGGACAAGACAAGGGCACCATGTGGCTGATCCAACAAGCCACACCATGCTCAACAGCACCATCACTTGGGCAGGGCAGTGCCACCACATGGCCACTGCTTGCAGGCATTCCTCCAGCATTGCTCAAAGGCATCTTGGGCGGCATGTGGCCCCTCTTAGCAGCATACTGCGCCATGGTCCAGATAGACAAGCATACAAGGGTTTGGGCCACGCCCAGCCCACTCACACTAGCCATCCCAGCAATCCATGCACCCCACAGCAGCTCTTGGGCCAACAGCAACATACCCAAGCACCTTGACAGTGCATGGGCCATCCCCTTTGATCCTTTGCAGCCAACTTTAGCCTTCTCCAAGCAGCATCCTCAACCTAGGCATGCCCCCTCATGCCTTGGCATAGTGGCCAGCAGGGGTGCAAAGCACTCATGCCCCTGCTGCCACGCCACAGCCGCATTAGGGCCGTGACACCTAGACACCATCACAATAAAATAGGAGGTTTTAGAAATAGATATATGTGAAAAATGCTTACTGGTTGTATGGTTGACTTTATTATCTTTTACCTTGTTAGAAACTTGCAGAGGGTTAAATATAAATTGCTACCTTTATAATTGTATTATTTTATTTATGTTTTTACTTGCATATTAGCTTTCAAATTTGCATAAAATTACTATGTGGCTACATTCTGCAACAGTTTCCTTTTAATTTTTTTTATCCTTATGATTACCTTCTTATTGACTGCTTGTTGGTTACAGGTCGGGCTCCTAATACAAAGAGATTGAATTTGGCAGCTGTGGGTGTGGAACTTGATCAGACAGGAGCTGTTAAGGTCACTAGCTTTCCCATTTGCTTCTCTTGCTTGTTATCATTGAACACTTTGTGACGTGTTTTGACTTCTGACTGGGGATTTAGATTTAGCATTAGTAATGCACTGGATTTCCTATTCTATACATATATCTTGTGATGATAGCTCTATTTATATGTGCAAAGGCATCTGACACCCTCTTTGATTATGTAATGGGTAAAGATTGCTGCACGATATTAAATACATACGTAAAGATTGGATGGTTTATATTATAATTTGGTATTTGGCATATACGTAGAAGGGTTATGTTATGAGTTGGCACTGATAAACTCCTTTGCTGGAAGCTGCAAACTCTTTGGGGGCCAAAACTGGCACCAGTTGTGGTGGTTTCCAGCCAGCAGATGGGGTTTGGGCTCCTGTGCTCATCTATTTTGGTGAAAAAAAGAAGAAGAGAAAAGTATCTTAGCATATCAAAACATATAAAATTGGGTTTCTTACTTATAGGGATGTTATCTTACCTCATTGATCCTTTTCTTTGTTGATCTATTGCCATATTAAAATGCACTCTATTGATAGAATGGGAAAATTGCACTCGACATTCATATAAAAGATTGTAAACACCATGTGATGTGCTCATGCCACTGAGGTTCCTGCCTCCGTTTCTCTTGCAGGTAGATGAGTACTCACGCACCAATATACCTAGCATATGGGCTGTGGGTGATGTTACGAACCGAATGAATCTTACTCCTGTGGCCTTAATGGAGGGAACATGTTTTGCAGTATGTGTTTTGTTTAGACCTTTTTCAGTTAACTTATTAAGTTTGCTCTGTTTTTGTTACTCTAGTAAGTGATATCAGTGTTGTTCTTGTACTCATGATTTTGTGCCATCTGCAGAAAACTGTTTTTGGTGGGCAACCTAGCAAACCAGACTTCAAAGATGTACCCTGCGCTGTGTTCAGGTGCCATAAATTTGCTTAAAATAGGTTATTATTATTAATAAGTTCAGTTTGTATTAGAAAGAAATTGTTATTTGTAGGTTCTTAAATTGCCATCCTTGGAGGTTGTGTTCTTTACCAAAAGAGTTTGCTCCATATCCAGGACTTTTATCAGAGTGACTTGTTCCATTAGTGAAAATTCCGAGTTTTTCTCCTTTAGTTTGAAATAATGGGCTAGCCATGCATGTTTCAGTTTATTTAGTTTTTCTTTTCCTCTCACCTTATAATCACTTGAATTACCTGGCACATATTACTTGTTAAAATTGCATTACTAAGAAATTTGGCTTGTAGTGGCACCATAATCTTTTATAGATGAAGAAGGTTAGGATGGGTTAGAGTGGAGCCTGGCTTTAGTGGGTGGATTTAATCTTTCTGCTTCAGCAATAACCAATTTTTTATCTCTATTCTACATTTTTTGCATTCATAATTTTCCGTTGTTTATCTGACATTAAATTAGTTCCTCATTCTGTATCATTAACTAATTCTCCATGGTCAGTTTTCCACTTTATCGATTCATGGAACTCTTTCTTTCTTTAATTTTTTTTTTTTTTTTCTTGCGTTAGGAAGAAGTGGTTAAGAAAGTGTTGTTCATTTAGTGTTTGAACTAATATGGACACTCATTATTAAGTTTCAATTCAGTTGTCCAGAGTTTGCCTGTGTTGTATACCATACCTAACATGTGATTCATTTTTCATTTTCATTTCCTATTATCATATAGCTTTTACCATATGATGTTTATGGTTGTGCAACAGAAGTAGAATATCTTATCTACCATTTGGATTTTCTTTGTGAATGTTAAATTTGCACTTTTCTTCCCAATGCAGCATACCAGCTCTTTCTGTAGTGGGCCTTAGTGAAGAGCAGGCGATTGAGCAAGCAAATGGTGATATTTTGGTATTCACATCAACCTTCAACCCAATGAAGAACACCATCTCTGGGTATGATTTGAGATCTTTTACTGCATAAATTTAGAATCTAATGAAGAAGCAGATTGCCCTTTCCTCTGTGGAAACTGATGAGAATCTTGTGTGATAGAATTAGAGGTTAAGAACCTTCTTAACCGGAACTATATGCTGTGGCTAAGCACTTCTAATATAATATTACTTTTTTTAGGGCAAGCACTTTTAAGTTGTTGAGTTTGTACTATAATTGCCCAATTCTATTATGAGTTTGAATCATCTGCTTGCCCCTAAAATGGAAATAATTAAGATTAGAGCACACTCTTATCTTATTATCTTGCCTCGTCTGCTGGAGCGAAATAAATAAGATCAATTTCCTTTGGTATGTGGAGTATACTCTCATAAAAGAAGATGCCATATGTGATAAAGGGTCGAGGTACATTCATGAGCCATGATAGAGTCATCTCCTTATATTTATAATAGAAGACATATAGTTGTATTTACTTATAGAATTTTGGATAAGTAATAGCTGGTCGTTAACTGTTGTGCATATATCTATATACATCGTACATCCTCTTGATTGGATACTAAATGTGTTCTAGTTAATCTGGACCATGAAGGTTTTTCAATTAATTTTTAGCTTGTATCTTTGGCTGGTGATTGTTTGGGTAACATGTAATATTTGGAAAACTTGTTTCGCTTATGGTGTTTGATGTTTAAAGGATTCATCTCCCGTAAAATTTTACCTGATAGTTTTCTTCTTTTTGGTGTTATAGACGACAAGAAAAGACAATTATGAAGCTTATTGTTGATGCTGAGACGGATAAAGTTATTGGAGCATCCATGTGTGGGCCAGATTCACCTGAGATTATACAGGTATGCTGTGTTTGCTATTCAGTTTCATTGATAGTTTAGATATGAAATTCTACTGCACTTTCACATTTATTTATTTATTTACTATGAGTAGCATGCATGATACATGCATCGACATGGAGTGACCATTCCTGTTATTGATCTTTCTATATGATATTTTGAACACATTAAATCACAAGGGAATATCTGTGAATACCCTGGAAATAAAATCCGGGCAATTGGATTTACCTAGCACTGAATGCCCTTATTGCTGTATCGAATGGAGTTAAAAGTTTTCCATAAAACTAGAATCATCATCAACAATGGTAGGCATAGAGAATATTGTTTCTTGAAATCGTAAGATGTTTATGAATTATAATGCTGCAGCAGGCAGTCAAATACTATGCTAGATACAGTTGTGGTCTTGTTTTTTCACCATTGTGTGAAATAGTATTATGCTAGAATTTGTACAAGGCTACAAATGTATAAATGATAGATGAAGCTAACTATTATTTTTTCACACCTGGAAATTTCTAGAAATGTCCATTCCTCCAATTATCCAAAATAAATATTTTACTTTATAAATAACAATACGTTTTTAGAAACTATTCAAGTTTATCTGCAGTTTAGATTTTCTGTCTTACATGGTAGTTAATATCAGAACATGAAAACGAAGCTTCCATTGACCATCTCTTCACACTTCCAATTTATGTTCCAACACAGCTATATGAATCTTTACTTCGTCCCTTAAATCCTTAAAAACCACTAATAGCAAACAGCTCTGGCCAAATGTGCTTTATACATACGAGAGACTCTCTTGATCAGTGACATTTACTTTTTATGTTGCAAATGAAGAGAGGAGGGAAGGGGATCTGTTATATGGATGGAGATTGTGGAGTGCCTTCTATAAGTCCTTTTCTTTTGATGATCTTGTATTTTTTATAAGTAATAAAGTCATTCAAAGTAGAAGGTGATATACAGATTTTTAGGTTTAACTTAATAATGAGCTCCATTTAGGGGACACTCTGAGTTAACTTGCATGTCAGCCATGAGAAAAAGGGGCATTACTTCCTCAAGAATAGAGTGAAATATTCAGATGTTTAACAGAGATCTTGTTTATCTTGAGTTGACAGTGCTCAAGTTGCCTATAGCAGTTCTCAGAGTTCACCCTTTTCCTCTCTTATTTCCTCTTTTTTTTGTGCATTTAGTTCCTGATATTGTTTTGGGATGTCCTTTGCAGGGCATTGCTATTGCAGTGAAGTGTGGTGCAACCAAGGCACAATTTGACAGCACGGTAAGCTGAACCCCCCGCTCCACCCCCCACCCCCCTCTTTTTTTTTTAATCATTTCAAAGCTTGATGTACTGGTCAGACATGACAAGGGAATAAATAATATAAACATTGTTCCTCTCAACAAACCACTTAAAATGCGACAAGCCACAAGGTGGTTTGACCTGTATCAGCATCCATTGCATGCTGGCAAAGGATGTGTGAGCTATTTGTGTAATATATCATGTGATGGGGCAAAGATGTAAGTTTCAACAGAAGATCCTAATAAATGGGTTAGGGGTATGATATATGAAACATGAATTATAATGAGAGAGTGAAGTAGCTCTATGGGGGTGCTTCACTATAACTCTCCTATCTATTACCCTAGACCATGGCAGAATTCTCAGTCAAGTGTGATTTGCCAATTTTGTAGGCTTGTAGCAAAGTAGCTTCTTTTTTTTTTTTTTGCGAGTATTATTGCAAAGTAGCTTGATTGCTCATATTTCCCTTCTACATGTTGAATCTGTTGCGTTAGAAGTAATTGGTAGATATGAGAAATATAACATATTTTTGAGGATCTTTTGTATTATGTAAGACAAGTGATTATTGGGATGACCGAACTACTTACAAAAAATAATTGGAACGAACAAACTGCACTCCAGTTTGTTATCATTAAGTGTTCAGATCAGAATGAATCTGTGCACTTTATGATCGACTTTTCTTATGATTTATTTTTTCTTCTCTTTGAAAACCATGAAAATTGTGTTTCCTTGTTTCCTTCGCACTTGAGAGTTTATTTTCCGTATCTTCATTTAGAAGGACCTTTTGTTTTTTCCTTCTCTTCAAGAAAGGTTTCAACTTTTTTTTTCCCCTACAGGTGGGAATACACCCTTCAGCAGCAGAGGAATTTGTTACAATGCGGTCAGTGTCAAGGCGTGTTAGCAAACCGAAGACTAATCTGTAAAGATACAAAGATCAGGGAGAAGGAAAAGGAGTGATAATATGCAGTTGAAAGAGGAATTTTCATCCTCGTAGGTAATGGTTTCATATTTCACCAAAACCACAGAATTCTTTGTCAGATATTTGAGAAGGCTACGTTTAGTTTTCTGTCTCCCCCCGATTCATCGAATGTCATGATATGGCAGTGCTTTTTAACTTGCAGAATATGATGGTGTTAGTTCAGATAGTTAATGCTGAAAACGATATTCTATGTTCTTAGATTCTCTTATAATTTGATTTGGATCGACAGCCCTATATCTTCTGATATGGATGTGATATTATTGCCTGGGGCCGCTGGTTTGAGCCCTTACTTTTTTATAGATATGCAAACTAGGGATGATAATATCATTCTTTTTCTTTTTCCATTCTCGTTGGTTTACGCTCTGTTTCTTGATTGGTTGATAATCTTCTTTTCTCACGTAGATATTATGCTTTAAAAGAATTAGTTAATGTTACAATTAAAACTTCTTAGAATCACTTGTAAAGAATTAGTTCAGTAAGAAACAAATGTGAGATGTAGCCTTCACAATCTTCATACCTAATGTGGACTTAACTTTTTAGAGTGTCACAATCTCATCTCCTTAGATCCCTAACAACTAAATTGGGCCTACGTCACACTACAATATTCCAACTCCAACGGAGAATGATGTGTTTGGTTGGTTTTGATACAATGAGCCATGACCGAGGAAAATGATCCGGTCCCAGAGGCATCTCGAAATCCAATATCTATTTTCTTAATTTGACGTTGAGATTGATGCTTAAATATAAATTAGTTATATGCGTGCTTCCCGGGATTTTGATTTCCCCGGATTCTTTGCTCGCTGCTCATTGGTCAGGAACCCCATTCGCCTTGACTTTTGAGTCAGGGTGGTCGTAGATCATCTAACAAATTAGAGTAGATCGGTCATGAGATGTCCCATGAGAGTGATTTTTTCTGTTAAAAGTTGTGCGATTAGTGTTGCGACCCCGATTCGTGCCACGGTTATTATAACCACGATTAGCATCACGATTGTTGGAAGCAAGAAGAGCAGTAGTGAACCGATCTTGAGAGGTATGGTGATATACTTCTAATCGTTTTTCACGATTGAGAAGCATACTTTAGATTTCTTCAAAAGAGGGTGTGGTGGACATGGTGTGTACTGTATTAACAACCACATCATAATCAAGATCAAGCTTATCTAATAAAACTGCAAGAACACAACCAATAATTTATCGATCACTCATTGGTTGTTGAATAAGAGATAGTTCATCTGTGAGCCTGCGGATACAATCCATATATTCCGTAATGGAATATGAACCTTTGCGAATATTAAAAAGGTAATGCGAATATGAACCTTTGCGAATAGAAGTATAGTTATATATTTACTATACTTCTAAAAGACTAGTCAATGTTACAATTAGAGTTTTATAAAACTACTTATAAAATCTAGATTCATTAATATGGACATAACTTTCTTTATATTTGTTTGGAATTGCTTTATCCCCCACTCCACCACCAATTACTTCCCCTCCTTTTCCTCCGTCAAAGTTAGGAGCAAAAGGAGCAAAAATGCGAATGTTAATAGCAATAATCGCATCCGCACCTACATAATACACTTTTAAGTATCCACATTCATGTGATTATTGCGTTTATTAAATGTGGTTGTTATTCACTATATGCATATGAGGAAATAGGCATTTTGGGCCTTGATATCATAATAAATGCTTCTAATAAATACAAAAAAACATTATCTATAGTTGAACACTATTATTCATAGTACACTTACTAATTTTTTTTAAATTTTTTTTTTTTTTTTTAACATGTTCGCACAAGAGGGGGAAGAGGAATTCGAACTTGTGACCTCCACTTCATTAAGTGTGGTCCCAACCGATTTAGCTACCTCTTGGGGATAGTACACTTACCAATTATTTTGCCATAAATTGCAAATCCGGCAAACATTAAAAACGAAAATATTCCAAAATTCAGAACATAACATAAAAGACAATTAAGTCGTAAGTGTAACACATTCATTAGTAGAGGTTGATGACAACGGATTTACGGCAAACCATGAATCCAAATCAGCACCCCTACAAGTACATATGATGAATCAATTAAATGTAAAATATAATAACAATTATATTAAAAGTAAAATATGACAAAATAATAATCTCTATTATTCTTCTAACCACATATGCGAATGCGGTTAACAAAAACCACTATCACACATACCCTTTATATATAATATATATTTAAGCTTCAAATTCAAAACCAACATCTATATATGATGATTACATCATAGTTTGCCACTTTATATATATATACCCACAGAATCTCACGACTGATGCTAAAGTACTACATTACAAGATCCTCCTCCATTTCTATCTCGCAAGTCATATCGTATTTAAAAAATCATGATGTTACGATACATGCTCTATAATATATAGAAACAGAGATGATGAAATGTGTATATAATTGTATGAGTCTAGATCATTGTTTTCCCTTCACATACATCGCAAATTGTATACCCAAGGCCCTCGCAATATGGGCAATTCGCTCCTTCATCTACCCACTCCAAAAACTGCATCACGGAATTTGATCATAAGATTTAGATCTCCAATCATGCTAGAAAAGATCAAACTGGAAAAGATAAAAAAAAAAAACAGGAAAAACATCTGAAGGATATCAGCAAGCCTCTTACCTGTTCTTCGATGTTTGGCTCCCCTGTTCCATCACATTCTGTAACAGACAAATCCAAGTCAGCTAATGGTGGAGATAAATGGAAGCTGGTCATTATAACCTCGGAGTTCAAATTTGAAACTCTAGTCATGTGAGGGGCACGCTTCTAAAATAGCTCTAATGGCATTTATATATGTACATTCAGATTGTTCTCTTCAAGTCAGTTTCACATGTACTCTGGTCGTTCAGACCTCTCAAACCTCATTATATTACGATTGAGTCATCACATCAATCCACATTTCCTAAGAAGTCATTCCAGGAAATAGAAAAGCCCGATCCAGATGGTTAATCGACACAGTTCATGCTATACATATGATTAACAGTGTACCGACCCATATGTCAATCCATTTCATCAAAGTCAAAACATCTTAAATCCCAGTTGCAAAATTTTTCTCATAGTAGACAAGCTACAGCTCCAAAACCGTGACTCAATACGCATCACATTGGTGACAAAAATCATATTCCTTCATGCTTGATATATATAATTTTCCACATTGGTAACACCAGAACTCTGCTATTAATTTAGCATCTATGGTTGGTCAAGGAGCACCTTCGGAGAATTTTCCTACTATCAAAAATATATTTTTCTCAAAAGATAAAGATTATTCTATTAAATATTGAGCTTAAACTGGGCAATGATAGTCATGTACCTGTGCACATTAGGCGGCCCTCTCCACGACAGGTAAGGCACTTTGTTGTAGCATCTTTTGTCTTGATCTTTCCTAGTCTAGAGGGTTCTTCCCACCGGTTCTCTCCTAGGAGAAAAACTCGGTGTTCGGACACCTCTACTTTTGTAACACCTTCTTTAACAACTTTCTGCTGAACCTCAGAAATTTCTGTTATAGAAGCAACTACAGCTCCATTTGCACCTTCCTAAAAAACAACAGTCCTTAACTACAAACAGAACTCAAATATTCACAATTTTCAGGTATGTACTTTGATTCCCTATTAATACAATACGAGTCTAATCAGATTTTTGAACACAAGATAAGTTCAAGTAACATAGTTTAAAAGAAAAGAAAATTGATAATTCATTTGGCATTAGCTAATAAGAGAGTTGATTGGGTTAACAATAAATAAAAGATGTAACCCTCCCTGTCACTAATCTGCTCAATATGCTAACATCACCATAAAACATATCCAGAAAAAGAAAAAAGAACTGATAAATCTGAACTATAAAAGTGAAGTCCTAACACTCCATGAAGTCCTAATTGGCCACAACAGCGGAGTCATGTCTGTGATATGTTACACTACAATTTGTTTTGTTGGGGAAGCAACATGTGGTGAGCATCCATTGCAAAACTATCAATCAAATGCATTCCTGCATAAGGCTAGGATAAAAAGCACATGGACATGGAGCAAGCTCCTTATGCTTAGTTAATTATCAGGTTTTATATATGCATGATGAGTCAAAATACTTTTTTTCAGGGCTTTTTTTTTTGGTTAGGGAAGGAAATGGAGGGGTGTTCAGGAAGAATCCACTTTCAAGATCGGCCATTTTTACTCATTTTGGGTCCTTACGCCAAATTCAGAGCAATATGCCCTTCCATTTGGTTTTCAAGCATTGATCTTTATTAAGACATCCAATGCTAAAACCTGTGAAGTAACAATTCTCTATATCAATTGCCAGCGGAGGAGACACAAAATAAAAGGTAGTTGTAAGGCAGTTGCAGTCTCATGTCATCTTCAACGCCAATCACCTTTTGAAATCTCAATAAACTGCAGATTGTATTTCCACCAGCGTGCTGCTTGAATAATCCAAACAGTTCAAATATGCATTCTTTATTGGGATTAGAATATCATCCATGTGCCATTGTGTGGCCACTAGAATAGCTATGTAACTTTCTGAAAGGCATTAGGGCCAAATATAGCAACCTAGTGAGAATTCAGCCCATTCCTTAATATAAGCACAATGATAAAATTAAAAACATTGCAGCAAATAGAGATGTCCATACCTTTGGTGAAACAGTCGCGGAACTCTCTTTCTGATCTGCATCTACGTTTGAACCAGTACCAACAATTTGGTGCCCCATATATAATCTTTCAAGCAGCTCTCCAGTCATTATCCCATCTTCAGGGGCACCTTGTGTGGCCTGTGAAGCAATATCACGTTCTATCAAAACTATGAGCCAGAGTCGAAATAAAGCATACGAAAGGAAACATTAAATTGTTTACATGATGTGGAACCAACAATAATCACAAAAATCACATTGTGAAAGTAGGGAAAAGAGAGGAGAGAGAAGCAAAAAAAGGGGGGAGCAAGAAAGAAGAAGCTAAAAGGGGGAAGAAAGAACGGAGAAGCTAAGGGGAGAGAAAGGGAGACGAGAATCAATTCCATGTATTTTTTATTCCATCAAAGTCTGCCTCTATTGAAATACAAAACACACTTTAATAGACTAATGACAAAACCCTAATCTGATTGACTTTGGGCAAAGCCCATTTATTAAATTACAAAAAATCACTGACCCTTGAAAATTAAATAAAACAAAAAGCTAAATACCATTAACCCAATTAACTAATAGGATCTAGATAAAATTACATGGACCAATATTACTAGAAAAAAAAAAAAAAAAAATAGAATTGATCCCTAAAATTAGATAAGGCTAAATTAAAGAAAAATTTGTGTCTCATCCCTTGCATCATTACATATCAGAGATTCTACTAGCGGAAGATTATTTTATCCTTGATGATTCTACAAATTTTTCACCTACCTAAATTACATAAAATTAAAATTTGCAACTTACTTGCCAGGTCTTCACGGCACTCTCAGTCCCACTTGAGAAACTGGAATATTCCATGTCTTCCTCACCTGAGTAAAATCCCAATTTTTGCAATGCTTCCTGTCATACTATGTTAGAACAAGTCAAAATACAAGATATGCTCCTCCTACGTTAGTAACACACTTGTGAGTTGTGACAGCATGGGGGCAAACATAGAACTAGAAGAACTACATGCATAAAACCCTGTAAGAAAGTTGGACTTTTCATTGACTGTACACCCAAAGATTTGAAATAGACATTTATACATGAATATTGACGATTGTACTGCACATGAGTATAATGCTCAGAGAAGATGCTTGAGAAATATGAAGGATTTTTTAATGCAAAAGAACAGTATCAAACAAAAGTTTTGTGTAAATAAAAAATTAATGTATATGTCATGATAAGAAGGATGATGTTTAAACTAATCTTAACCATCAAGTTTTATCATTATACATCAAACATTCCAGAATTTTTCAGAAGTAAAAAGTAACACATTATTTCATCTACAAGAAAATTAAAGCAAAAGCCCTAAATCTTATTCCATGGAATTGTTGATGACCCTCAAGTTCATCTTGAGTCAATGCCAAAATTCTCAGCAAATTGTAGCCTTTTTGAGGCTTCAAGAGTAACCAAAAATCCACATTAGTAAATGTTTCCATTCAAGGGCTTCATAACCCTATCTTTTAACCATTTCAGTGCATTTTCTGCTTTCTGTATTTCTTTCCTCAATAGAGACCTAGCTCTTACCATCAGAACCAGTATAGCTGGATGCTGATACATTACATTATTTATTACATCTCCAGTGTTACTAAAACAACCCCAAATGTCTAGTTCTCTAAATTTTAGAAAAAAAGGCAACATCTTTAGAATTCATTTGATGAATAATCCTTTTTTAATATAAACCAAATTGTTTTCGATGAAAATCTATATGAGGTCCGGCTTACTTTTTTAGCCCCTCAAAAGCACCTCTCTTCTTGGGATTATAGCTGTGGATGTAGCATGCATTGCATTCACCCATTTCATCTTCATTCCTAACATTAAGGAGATTGTATAATTTGGAAGTGCAATTTGAACACCTAAAAAGGGATTGCTCCATGATTTATCCATTTTCTTATTTTAGCATTTTGCTTAACAATATATTGGATCTTATTTCTAGTTTCCAAAAGAAACTACTTTAGTTGCATCAACTGTATATATCTGCCGCCAGTTAGTACACCAACTACCCAAGGTTCCACATTTTAGGATACTCCCATCTATCCACACTAGAATATTACACATCACTGGTACCTTCCATAAGCTCACTATGTTCTGGTATTTGTCAACAAGAACAACAATAACAACGCAAAACAACACTTCAATTAACGATGTCTAGCATATTGATATGTCCCAAAAAATATTTTCCTATATGCCAATTCTATACAAACGAAGGCCTTGGCTTAGGTGGTAAAGCAGACTTGCCAAGAAAACAAAAACAATGTAACAACCAAACTTCAACAATATTTGTATTTTGACCATCGAGTTAATAACACTTCTCATATATGTATGAATTATAGTCTACTTAATAAGTCCACTTAGTTGTACTTAATTACATTGCAGACACTGAAGTTTTGTATACTCAAGAACACAAATTATTCACCACGTAAATAATACTTATAGATATGTTCTTTTCTCAAAGCTTCCTAGTAAATATTTGCCGTCATAACACAATCCAATCGAAATCAAACAAACAAATATCATAAACATATATTTTATGCCAAAACATAACACAAAACACAAAAACTCGCCTTGTAATTTCATAGTAGTAGTGATTGCGAGCAGACCTGCATCGCTTGAACCTCGTCTCCTTCCGAACCCTTCCTCAGCGTCTTTCTCCTCTTCTTCTCTCCCTCCTCCGAAACCCTAACCACCTTCTCCTCCACCACCACCACTTCCTCCTCCTTCTCCTTCTCCTTCTCCAACAAAACCATCGGGGTCGCACTCGACCCGCTCTCCGCAATCAGACCCCTCTCCTTCAGCACCTGCAACAATCCAGCGATATTCGCGATGGTTTCGGATACCGACGCCCCTTGTATCGAATTCTGGTGTTCTAGGGCTTGGATTCTGAGCTTGAGGTCGGAGATTTCGTGGAGAAGGGCGTCGCGCTCGCGGTCCCAGCGTTGTTCCTCGCGGAGCCAGCGCTGCTCTTCACGGAGCCAGCGCTGTTCCTCGCGGAGCCATCGGACCTCTTCGCGGTCGGAATTGGAGGGGCTCGTGGAGTGGCAAATGTGGGATTTGAAGAGGGAGTGCGCGGATAGTTTGGGAATTGGGAATAAGAAGAGGGTGGAGTGCGGAAGAGAGTAGGGTTTGCGGTGAAGAGGGAGGTTCGGAGGGAGAGGGAGAGGGAGAGAGGAAGACATGGAAATGTGAGAGAGCGAGAGAGACTGAAGAAGAAGTACAAGTAGGAGTATTAGTGAGAAGAGGAGAAGACGATAGGTGTATTTTGATTGGTGTTTGAACCACACGTTTGGTACCAGGTGGCGGGAACCTAATCTGAACACAACGACCTGGCAAATGGTTCGGGTCGGGTTGGTTTGGATTAAAACAATCGCTCAACCCACAGTGATGAATCAAATGTCGTTATATTTTTCATTTAATTCAAGTGCTGGTTGGTTTTCAAATTTGTTCTTAATTTTTTTTTATTAAGTTTTATATATATAGGGCTTAAAAAATTATGCATAACCCTTCATTCATACTTCGGTCCCCAAACGAGAGATTATGATTTCGTCTTGTGATGTTGATCCATTTTTGCTCATGTTGTATGTCAAACAATGCAACTTTTTAAACTTTTCAGACCGAAGCTTGATTAATAGTATCATGTGCACATTTAAGTTTTTTTTACTATTATCTCTCATTTATAAGAATAGTCCAAGATAACTTTTAACTATGAGAATAATTTCTTTCATTGACAAAATACTAATTGATAAAATTATTGAATTTACTGTCTTAATTGGTTTTGGAGACTCTGGTGTTGAGAGTTCAGAGATGGGTAGGAGTTCGGTAGTGAGTGGTGGGTGTTGGGTTATAATTAATGAAAAAGTTCATAAGATTGATTTGAATTAAAGATACGGTATTTTCATCTACATTGTATTTGGTATTTTTACTTGATGTGTCAAGTTGGTAAAAATAAGTTTTACACCACATCCTAATTGAATTGGCTCTCTTTAGCTATATCACATATTAAGCAACTTTCTAGAGGAAAGGGGAGACAACAAAACTCACATTCTTAGAGACTAGTAAAAATACCTATCATGTAGACTTTAAATCAACTTTTTGCATGAGTAAGGCTATACACATCCTCATCCCTTCACTTTTATTTTCACTTTTTTATGTGGCTTTTAAAATTATTATTAGATCAAAATTTAATAATGATCCACCTCAATTTCAATAGTAATTTTAAATGCCACATAAAAGAGTATGCGTGAAAATAAAAGTGAGAAAGTAAGTGTATTTGTAGCATTATTGCTTTTTGCATTCCTCAACGAGGAGAGCAATCCCCATTGTATGGATCAATCACCTTAACTTAAAAATTATTTTTTAATTGTCAAGAAAGTGCTATTTTATTTTATTTTATTTAAGCTCCATTTATTTTGAAGTAAAATGTTTTTTTGTCAGAAATTTTTTTTTTTTAACAAAGTCTTGTAAATTTTTTTGGCATTTGGCTCTTACAAAAAATAAGCGACGGTAAAAAACAACCAACAACCTTCAACGGTGGCTTGGCAAAGGTCTAGCAAGATCCGACAATTTGAGAATGAGAAGCTCAAATATAAAAAATGGTTTTCAATTTTAAAAAAGGGAGATTATTTTCGCAAAATAATTAGATAAGTTTTTTTTTAGTCAAATTGAAAATATTTTTAGTTTGAATATTATTTTTCATCGTACCAAACACAGAAAAATATAAAAACTATTTTTTAAAAATTATTTTACGCCGAAATAAACAGAGCTTTAATATTTAATGGGCTGAGTCATATGTAAGCGATAAAGGTGAATGAAAAGGAGTTTCCGATGTTACAATGGCAAAATTAGAAAACAGATTTATACGTCGAGTCGTCAAGGGATCCCATCACTCAAGATTTATATGTCAAGGCCCAACAGCCACATAGAAAAAAGTTCAAAGTAGGATAGAATGGTATTGAAAATGTGTATATATATACAAGTAATGCTAAATATCATTTTTATGTCCCTTTTGTGTCATTCTCATTGGATCAAAATTCAATAGTAATCTATCACAAATCTAATAATGATTTTAAAGCTAACACAAGATGAATTCTAACATTACTATATATATTAGACAGCCACATTCATGTTGGAGGCCATAACTTTCTATAAGAGGTTTATATTGTTGCACATGCAAGGAAGATAACACTTATCATTGAGGAGAAATCAAAATCAAACTTGCATTTTCAGTATTCAGAATATGATAAAATAACACAGTATGGTCCCGAAGTTAACCCGCCAAAAGTAAATATCAACCCTGCATCCTCATACGTATATACCCAAATGCATATCATCACGGAATCACCTTAAATTCTCAGCAGTCTTCCTCCCCACCTTATGGTGCCTGCACTATGCTTTACATAAAAGAACCCTCTGTCCATTAAACAATAGATTTTCTACAAACCCAATTCTCATGGATCTAGCCGCCGATGCTTAAACAAAGAGAGCCTCTTATTAGCTAGAGCAACCTGTTCAATACCACAGAACAACTAAGGAACTGTATACATAAACTACATGGGCAGAGATAATGAAGCATCCACAAAACGGCCATGTAAGATAGGTTCAAGGGAGAACTGGTCCAACCTGGCAGTTGAAATGTCAACTAAGAAGCTCATTTTCAGGCTTAGTCGAGCTTGACATTAGAATACAGAAGGGTGTCCCTTGTGATGGGCATATTGACAAGGAAATATACCTGCAGAGAACAAAGACAAAACAAGAAAAGATGAAATGATAATCTTGTCAATCAATTATAAATGCTATCTACTTAACACCATTTGAGTTGAAAACATGTAGTCTATCTTATTGTCTAACTATCTACTATAACACTCCTATTGCAGCATCCAAGACTGGTTTTCTTTACAACAAGAGCCAGAGGATCAATGAGACATTCATTTAAAATGCAACTAACTTTTTCATTAGTATACAGTTAATTTTTTTTTCTTGTTCCCTCAAAATTAGAAACATTAAAGAATAACTTAACCATAAAGAGATATAAAGATTAAGACATCTGGGTTAGTAGCAAAATATGTCCTTGCGCAAGTGTGTGCATGCATACACACAGAGTGCTCTAACTTTTAACCAGCATTGATTTCCAAATTAACTTGAATAAAACATGGTGCTGGGCCATTAATAATATCAAATCTTACCCCCAAGAGAGTTGAAATGAGAAGAATAATTCCGGTGAGCCATGCAAGTATCCGTCTAACCAACAACACTTCTAGAACAGTCACATTATAGGAGTCTTTTGTTTCCACCAACCAGCGCGCTGACGGCTGAGAAGTAAACATTGTATTCAACATTTTGCCCGACTGTGCAGGAGGTGAACCATAAAAGAAGATGACTCCAACAATTTGACCTGCCATGTTATTAAGTGCCACTTATTTAAATGATAAATGAAAAAATAAAAATTTCAACCAATTTGAATTACAAAAAAGTAATCACTAATCAAAATCTAAAACATGGCAGATTGTTTCCCAGAAAATATTGGCTACAATCTTCCCAAGAAACAGGAATAGTTACTTCAAAAGAGATTAGCTTGTATGAAATTTGTGTTTGCATTCACAAGTTAGTTTCCAACCCCACCCATCCATATCAATAAAACACCAAGGTTATAGTAAAAACAAAACAAGAAAGCCTAGCACTGTCACAGTATGTGAAGCCTATAAGGTGAATTGGGAGTCTTATTAAATTAAATTGGCACCACCTCAATGAATTAATAAATCATCTTCGCATGGGAAGGTCAGAAAGCTATAGTTTAAGATTAACTAAGAATTTCAAATAACCAAGATAATTGACCTTTGTATGCTTCTTGGAATGAGTCAAACATCTTGGACAACGTAGCAAGTAATAGACCCATTCCATGCTTAGAAAAACCATCAGATCCATATTGGTCTTCCAAAGCCTGTTCAGATGTGAAATAAAAAAGAAAATGATGAAGAAGCTAAAATCAATTAATAATAGCATAACTAGTAGGCAATTTTTGACATGACCCACGAACCCAACACAAAATTAGCAGGCTAGATTTTAGTTTAATAAAATTCAGGTCAAACCGAGGCGACCCGATTAGACATGATTAATAAATGAGTCAATTTCGGGTCAACTCGCTTAATCCGGCTTATGTTTATGTTTTCTCAAGTGATGCTTATGTTTCTTTTTTTTGACAAATAAGTGTGTATTTTTCCATGAGATATCATCATCACATGCTTCTCAAGCACTGAAACGATAGGCCTCTCACATCTGTGTCTAAGTCTCCACACTTATATCCATGTTGGCAATTACATTTATGTTGAGCTCGCAAGAGGACGATGAACGAGCTTAAATCTTTTTCTTTAATACTCTTTATTTTTGGACAACTGCTTATATTTCTCTTTTGGTCTTAAGCTTTCATGATTTTATTGTTCTTTTTTCTTCTTTTAAGTATGCGTCTTCTCTTGTATACTTCTTGTGTACTTGGGAGCGCCTTACGCTTTTAATAATATTTCGATTACTTCTAGCTACTCGAACTCATATAACAACTAAGATATACAATAACAAACACTTATCAGCAGCAACTTAGATGGCATGGCATAACATCTATTTAAAATTTTGAAACAAAAAGAGGGGTCGGGAAGAGGGCGGGGGGATATGCCACCTTAATGCCATCAAAACAGCCTGTTATCAACTCAGCTGGACTTTGGGTACTTTGCACCAAATCTTCATGCAACTCGACTGCCCTTCTAAAATTGCGAGTGAGAGAGAGAAGACTCGCAGTAAACTCCCTGTCTGCTTTCTGAAAACAAATGGAATTTATTTTTCTCAATAATTAAGAGAAATGTAGTTATTAAAGAAAATAGCATCCTATACACATCTATCAATCATAAAATTGATGCACATACATAGAAAGAACATGATAAAAATTATAAAATCCTGAGTGAACCTTTGACATATGAAGATTCACAATGGAACCATCTGCCAACGGGATGGTTAACTCTCCATCTAATGGCTCCAAGGAATTAGCAACATAAGATCCACCCATCCAAGAAGCCTAAACAGAATGTAAAAGAGAAACCTAAGTTTTCAGATATGAAATCAAATGAAACAGAAGCATGAAAGAGATGATCAGCATAAAATGGAATATAAAATGAAGATAAGATCAGTCATGACTCACAAATTCACCAATTTCTTTGTGGGTATAATCTGCCAAGGGTTCATCCAGAGAAAACACGGAGACTATATTTTCATCTGTGTCAACTCATAAAAGTGATATGTGATGATTCAGATACGAAAAATTGTCATATTCTTACAATAACTACACCAATCATAAATGTCAACAAAAGATCAGGTACCTGGAAGTTGAATGTCAGCAGCTTTCTCTGAACCAAAAGAAACCTTTCTCCTAAAAGCACTGCTGAACTTGGCATTATCTGAGTTGACCACAAGCTCAGGATCTGCACATATAAAAACATCCATCTAACAACTAGGCAAACAAAATTATAATAATATGATAATAAACTGAGAGTTACAGTCGTCAAAAATGCATTTCGAAATCAAAAGCAGAGACCTGTTCCTCGGACTTCTAGCATAAAAACAGCATGGGGCCTATCAAATGGATTAGGCATGAGGACCTCATTTAACTGCAAAAGACAAACAATGTTATGAGCTGAACCTTCCAACACCAAAGACACAAAGGAACTCAAGAATTCTATTGTGCTTCAGCTAAATATTATTTCAATAACCTTAGATGAACCAGAGGCTGAAAGTGTTGGAGGTGGTGCAAAACCAAGCAAGACTGATATGGCAGCTCCGACTTCCGAAAGCAACATTGAATCAGGCTGTGAAGTGAAAAAATTGGTATAGATGGTGAGAAGATCATATAGTGAGGCGATAGGAGTATGAACAGCCCTTGTCTAAATCTTCCCCGACTAAGCATTCTACCTACTGAGTGTGACTAATTCATATGGTAAGAACACATATTTCCCAGCATCCATAAAATTCCATTATTATTATGAAAATATTTTATTAGCAATAAGGTGACAAACTACTATTTTTTTTGGATGAATGAATTTATATGAACACGGAACCAAGGATTACACCACATTCCAGCAACCAAGCTGGAACAACAGATGCTTTACAAAACCATCTAACATCAAACTAGCTAAAACAAACTACTTTTTATTGTATTTCAAAACTTAATCGATAGTTTTTCATATCTTTAACTTGTATCCCTGCCAAAAACCCAGGGTCTTTTCAGATTAAAATATAAAATTATTATTTTCAACTGTGTTTGCTACTAAAAGTTTTTTCACAGTAGCAGAACAATTATAAATAATGAATCTATCACCACAAGTTAACTGGAAAGCCATTGATGCCTAAAAATTATCCCATGGACACTGCTAAAATAAAACTAAGTTCAAATTTCGACTATCCCAGTTTGATTCTAAATTCCATGTCTATACCAAAATTAATAATTAATATACTTCCAGACCCTGCGATACACAAGCAGTTCAAATTCTTCAAAGTAAGATTCAAATTGACATTTCTTATTGCCAATTTCTACAGCTTCTCAGCAACCGAACAAAGAGCAATTGATAAAGCTAAAAGTTCAAAACAATGTCCAAAAACAACAACAACTATTGGTCTACATGAATTAGGGAAGAATAAATAGATTAAAAAATTAATAACAAGGAATTACCGCAACGACATCGTTAGATGATCTAGTGCGAAGAAATTGACGGGTTGAGCTATCGATGAAGAAAACAGAACCAGTATCTTGAGCCTGGATCAAAACCAACCAAATCGAACCATAGAATTATCAGATCCACAGCCATATCTGGAAATATACATACATATATTTAGGTGCATATTAGAGAGAGAGAGTACAAACCCTAACTTGCAAGAAGAGAAGAGAGGAGAGGAAAAGCAGGTAGACAATGATGCGAATGTGAGAATCCATTGTTGAGAGAGAGAGAGAGAGAGACTCAGAGAGTATGATCTGGTGGTTCTGGGAGGACGAAGAGGAGGAAGTTTCGTTACGGCTTGAGGCGAGCAAGGGACGTCGTTTACGTACGAACCGACGTCGTTTGTTTTAGCTTTTCTTTTCGTTTTTTGGTAAGGAAATTTGGAGTGGGCAATGGGTATCCAAACACTCAAATTTTCAGCCCATTGAATTAGGGCCTCTTTGGTGGTGTAATGTAATTCGAAAGGCTCTGTCGGTGTTGTGTATAGCATATAGTCCACTTGATCCAAACCATAATAACGTAAACAATAATTAGTATGATTTTTTTTTTTTTTTTTTGGCAAAAAAGGTTAAGGGTGCTTTTGGGAGTGCGTTTTTAAAAAAATAATCTGCGATTTTAAACCAAATCGCAACTTTAAGGTGTTTGGGATTGCGATTTTAAAAACGCAAATTTTAAAATCGCAGAAAAATCTGCGATTTCCATAAGCTGATTAGAGGGTGCTTATTTGAAAAAGTGCGAATTTAAAACAAAATCACGATTTCTATTAAAAATATATTTGGCGTAATAGTTACCTTTTTTAGAACGGGAATGAAAAAAATACTAAGAATACCAACCTAAAATATATTAAAACCCTTATTTTCTCTCTTTTTTTTTTTTCTTCATCCTCCTTGTCTTGTTCATCCTTATTGGTAATTTGGTCATGAAACCGCAATTATATGCTAATGTTATCCAAACACTCAATTGATAAAAAAAGTACTTTTTAGTATGTTTTACCAAACGCCTATGCGGTTTTAAAAAGTAACGATTTTAAAAACACAATTTTTAAAAACGCAATTTTTAAAATCGCACTTATTGAAATCGCACTCCCAAACGGGCCCTAAGCTAGAGAGATCAGAGATCAATTATGACTATTCTATTTAGGCATGACCATAGTAGTACCTACCCACTAGAAGTCGCACAGGAGGGCCTACATAGTGGGAACCACATGCGCTCCTTCAAGTCCGATTGAGTCATAGCTTGATCCAGCCTTACCAGGACATCAATAGGAATTCAAGATGGCTAATATTAATCAAGTATATGTGGGGATTCTTTATTGTGGAGATTCGAACCCACGCCCTAGTACATGCCTTGATCACTTTGAAATTTTCTTGGCTCATTGAACCACCACTCTTGATAGTAAACAATAATTAGTATGAGGTTACGAAAATGTATAAACAGTGGTATTTTATTTATAATGAATAAATAAATTAAAAGAGTAGCTTACAACAAGCTCAAATTTTAATTTAATTCATCATATCTATATATATATATATATATATATATATATATATTACCTGTGTTTTTATAATTGACAGAAGCTTCTCATCATGTAGATATCACTGGGAAACACGTCATTTATAGTAAATTAATTATGCACAACATATGATATGCAGTAAAGGCGGATTAATTGACAAGCATTAGCCAATTAAAAGTGAACGACAATCCACTGAATCTATCTTTTTTGCATTATTTATGTCCTTTCATCAAGAAATTAACTTCTTCTTACCTCAGCAAGCCCTTGATTTCAATTCCAAAACTTTCTTGTAAATGGTCTCCTCCACTACATGAGCTACCTAATCATTCAAGTAGTTTTAGAATATATATATATGGTGCACTAGCTAGCTAAGGAACCCATATTGGCTTGGTGAGTAAGTATGATGATTCAGACTAAATTAATAGTGGCCCGGCCCCCTTAATTTGTTCTATTGATTTATTTTTTAAGGGCAATTTTGATCAAGCAACTTCAGCAGGAAGGGCATTTTGGAGATATTTTGTCCAAAGAAGTATTGTGTAGATGGAAAGGGTCGGGTGACACTTCTTAAATTTTGGAGGAATTAGAGGAATGTAAGTTTGGAGGGTTAAGAGTAGTTTTCTCTAGTCTATTGAATAATCAAATCCATTATTAGTCTAAATTGCATTTAGACCCAGCTACATAACATGTCATTAGTTGATGGGTGACAAGGAATTACCATCATTAAGCAAATTAAAGCTTTCTTCAGCTGTGTCAATCATGGTTGATGTTTGAATTGGACATTTTGCGTCCTTTTTGCTCCCAGCCATCCAGTCACGGCATGTAAATGTAAGCAAACTATATGATGCATGTCTTATGCGTTACACACGTAAGCTGCAGGGTGACAAGCATTTCTACCATATCTGTTCTATATATATATTAAAAAAGAATAATGTTTTAAGTGTGTGAGATATATTTCATATGTCATAGTTCACCAATAATGTAAGCCATGAATTATGCATGCGATCTGCATGAACGGACTTCTTTGCTTTGCTTTTCGATTTCTTCTTCCTTTTTCTCCTTGCTTTTTACACATTGACTACTCAAAGTCCTTGCTAGCATGAATATTTCAAGGAGGTTAAAGCAGGTAGGTATTGGTAAGGCAAATTATGCAAAAAGCAAAAAAGCCATTTATGATATTCCTTCCATCTTTTTATCTACTTATCCCTAATTGACTTGTAGGTGGCCCAGACAACTCGTAACTAAACCTTTTTTTTTTTCCTAATTGTATAAATAAAAGGTTACAAGGAAAACTAAACATTGTTTAATCGAATTTTATGGTTTATATAGCTTCAATAAATCGTAGTACTTTGTCATTAATTATGTGGCTTATAAACAATGGCAATACATAGATATGATCATGGCGACTAATTGATATGATCATGGACCTGCCATCAGCTGCTATTCTTATATATATTGGTCCTCACGGAAAAGCAAATGTAGCAATTTGTGTTTGTATGTTGGATTCAAGTCCTGTTTAGACATTGGTATAAAACTATATATATAAATCAATCTTAACTTGTTCAATTTAATTAAACGAGTCAGACTATCTTCCCTTAAACCTTAACCCGCTAATTTCATATATAGGTTAATTAAACGAGTTAAGATATCGGTATAAGATTATATAAGTTAACCTTAATTCGACTCATTTAATTAAACGGCCGGTTAGACCTCTCAATCATAATCGATCCGCTAATTTCATATTAAATTCATGTCGAATTCGAATTCGCATACTGTGTCAAAAATTGAGACATGAGAATGAAAATTACAAAAAAAAAAAAAAAAAAAAAAAAAAAAACCTTTGGGTTCACCCCCTGACACCTCTAAATGGGAACTGGAAGAACAGAAGAAATCAAGAAGACTCCCTTTGATGGTTTGAGCGGTGTGTGAAAAGCTTTACGTGGGTGGAAATGCTTTATCTCTGATCATGCACACACACATTAATCATCCTTTTTCTCGAATTCAAAAAGGGTCACCCTGGCACGTCACTCTCGCCCACAAACAAAAAGGCACGCATGAAATATTATATTTGACAAAGTTTCTTCATTAGCTTATTATCAACCACAGAAGCAATTATCAGAAAGGCATCGATCGACCCCAAATATCACACTCACCTTTATTAATCCATTGCGCATGCATTTACTTCTTTCTTCTTTCAAGCAAGTGAATTGCAACTGATCAATCAAGAGAATGTAAATCTTCACAATAACAATGTTTATTGGGGTGTAAAGAATTAATTGTATTAATATTTCTGATGTCTTTTTCTGGTAGCATAAAAATAAGATGGGATTTGAAGGCAGAATTTGTACAGAAAAATAATTTTAAAAATCGATTTTTTTTAATGGGTATGATCATTATTGATCACCAAGGAACATAAAACTTTTGCTGGAATCAAATATTATAAAGTTTAGTTAAAAAAGAGGCATATCTTACAATTAAAGTTAAAGGTCCTACGTAAAGGAGAATGTACTAGCTACAATTCATGTTTTTATTAGTTACTGATGATTTGAGGTTTTTGTCTTGTCCTTAATGAGTTTTAGTATGGGAATTTAATTAAGTTAACTTATAATGAATGACGGAAACAAGATTTGAATTTAGGACTTTTGTTCTCATACTATCTTAAATATTCACTTATTCTAAACGTTTAACGAGTGAATTTAATTATTTAATTATGCTTACTTTTTCTGAAGAAAAAAATAATAATTTCTTAGAAAATATTTTTTGACATTTGTCTCGTATGGAAATTGAGCGAGGGTGGAAAATGGTTTGCGACTTTCGGCAACCTCCAACGGAGGTCCAGCGAACTCCAACTATGGTCCGACGGTGATTTGACTTTTTGAAAATGAGAAATTCAAACTCGACAAATGATTTACGAAATTTAAAAACAAAAACAATTTTCCGAAACTAAAGAAGTGGTTTTTGGTGATTATTATTTTCGATTGCACTAAATACGAAAAACATTTTTCAAAAAATATTTTACACTGAAAAGAGCGTAAATTCAAACTAGAAGTGAGAGCTTTTCTTCCTAAAGAAATTTGGCATGAGAAGAATACATATTAGGCCAAAAAGGAAAGAAGTAAAGAAACATATATGTTCTTTCGTTACCCAATATATATATATATATATATATATATATATATATATATATATATATATATATATATCTCTTATATATGTAGCTCTTGGCTTCTTTCTCTAGCAGGTTTTTAAAGCATGTGGGGATCCATGCACAAGATCATGGAGACAAAGCACTAGATTTTCACAGGCGGGAAGAACAGTAATTGGGGACATGATGCTTCACTTTCTCTGTGTTCTTTAATTTTAATTTTGATAATTTAAAAATTTAAAAAAAAAAAAGAAAAAGAAAAAAGAAAAAAGGCTTGCAGACACCGCACCAACTGTAATTTTCCAAGGCCTCTTCAAGTCAAAAAAAGGGAAATTTCTTGCGCAAGCAGCCAAGCAAGAAAAAGTGGCCCTTCTCGTCATATCATTCAACCACTCGTGCTTTACATTTTCCGGATTCCTTTGCCTGGCCTACATGACCAGGCTGCCCATGTTGAATGGTTGTTTTGGATTTAACAATATGACCATACTAACCTTTGTACAACAAGATTGAAAACCATATCTTATTTTTAATCTTTAAATTAATTAACCTCCTACAATACTAAAGTTAGAGCTAAGCAATGCATATATAATCCATACTTTGGGGTGGAAAACTTATTAAAATGGCAAAGTTTTTCTCTAATTCAGTTTATTAAATTGAATTCCTTAGAACATGCATTGCTGGTAGAATATCAATTAAGCTTAAGTTTTTAAAATAAGCAGCGAGGAAGCATGTTAGAATATTAATTAATTAAATGATTGAAATTAATTAACCATCTTATTAGCTTAAGCTTTTGGGGTAAGTAGTAATTTAATACATGCAATTTTTACATGTGTTTTAATATGATTAATTTAATAGACTGTGTTTAAAAAATTCCCTTATACCCAAATTGAAAAAGGAAAAAAATCTTCATCCAATTTAAAATAGACTTATAAGCACTATGCTCATGGCTTACAACTAGATTTTTACCAATAAACCAATTGACATGTGCATTTTATTCAAGTACTCAATTATACTGTAGCAAATTTAGGGCTTATGCTTGAGTTCATTGTCATGCCTTGAAATATCGGGTTAATTCTGAGCTGTTTGAGGTCCACCAAACTTAGACCCATTATGCCGTAAATCGAAAAAAATAATAATAAAAAAATGCTAGTCATGTCGTTTTGACTATATGTAATTCTTTGATATGGATAAGTTTATGTTGGTAGATTTAGCGTGGAAGCAAATAATATATTTTTGGTCCTCACGATTTTGGACTGGACGCCTAGACAAAATATGCCTTCTTTACTACACTATACACATAAGAGCATGATATAAGAGTTATTATATATGGATCGATTAATCATTAAGGGTAGTGATTCAGTAGCATGATCAAAGCAATTCTCATATAGTTCCAAGCAAATAAGTGTTATACGGCTATTATAGTCAAATTCAAATAAAGTAGCCATTAACTCTGGTTGTCCTTTCTTGCCTACGGGCTTGAGAGAACGCCGGTGGACTTTACCGTCTTTAGGCCCCTTCGATCATTAGTTCCCATTAAACAGCTCTTATTATGATCACGTTCAAGTATAATACCTATTTCTACATTTTTTTGAAAAAAAAAAAAAAAAATCGATTCCCTACCAAATTCAACAGAATAGTAATTGTTACGTAAGGATATGGGTGAAATTTTACTAATAAGAAAATCAAGGGGCAATAACGATATTTTTGATCCAATCTCCGGTATTATATAAGTTGATAGCTAGCGTGCTCCATACAAAGTGTGCCTTTAACTTCAGACTTCATTTCCATCCCCACTATAATACACAACTTTTTTTGACTCTTTATTTGTTCTTCTTTCCTTCCTACACTTGGTGTTGCAACTGTTTCATGGATATTGATTTCCTGTGGTTCACTGGGGGGTGGTTTCCGGTCCTTAATCAATGGCAGCAGCAGCAGCAGCTAGCAAGGCACTCTGTGAAAGCTCAACAAAATCACTAGTTCTATTGCTATTTCTAGTGCTTCTCTTGCTTGTTACTCTCTTTGATCTTCGTCCCACAGACCTTTCAAACACACCCAAATCTGATCACCACTCCTCCTCGGCCAGACGGCTCCTTCTGCATCCTCCTTCAACTCAACAATCGGCCATGGAATTGCATCCAAAGCAGAGTAATAATTCTGGGAACCGACGATATGAGGCTGCTGCCCATGAGGTTCCTAGCGGTCCCAATCCCATATCCAACAAGTAAGCACCGATCAGAAAAACAAACTGTCGTAGAAATTAAAGCAACATCGGCATCGGGAAAAAAAAATGTGTTTGTCCTTTTCATCTCACCTTTGATTTCCTTGTTCAGTCTGGAATGTACAGTAAGCACACTCTGATTTTCTTTTTCTTTTTAATTTCTGAGCTATTTTCTTATTTCTTTTTGTATCTTAATTAGCAAAATGGATGTTAACTACATGCCTAGATGACATGCATGGTGCTTGATCGAGTATATGATATATTTGTCGGTTCCGAAATCTTCTTCTTCTTCTTTTTCCGAAAATCCCTGAAAAGGAGGAATCCCACTTGTGTTTTCGATCTGTTTAAATGACATATGCTAAGAAAAGAAGAAGTTTGAAGTAAAGTTTGAGGGAAGGTACTTAAAGATGCAAAGGTAGTACGCATGGTGAAAACATTAGATCTGTGATTCTGGTACAAGGTGAAAAACTTTGTTTTCATTCTGAAGTAAAATTTTAGTAGGCCATGGCTTTCTGCATGTGTTGTCCAGCACGTAGACCCACAAATCTGACACCAAAGAAAGTCATGAAATATATATGATTTGATAATAATTATCATTTTAGCCCGTTATGCATTGAAGCACTTATATCAATTCATATATATAGAATAAGATAGGTATGATGATAACCTTGTCCGATTGTTACTTGGTGCTTTTGCCAATTCATATATCATATATGCTTCTGTTGAGTCAAACTGATTTTAGTTGCAGCGGGAGGAACATAAATTTTAGGGAGGACTATTGTGACTTTTCCATCAAGTAGCAAGTTCATTCTATTTTTTATATTCAATTTTTTTTTTTTAATTTAATTTAATTTTAATTTTTTTAAGTACGTCAGTAAAGAAATTACAACAAAAGGCTAGGCAACCCAACAATAAGCTCCAAAATAACCGCATCAATGTAAGTAAATAAAAATTTAAAAGGAATGCATCAAATAAATTACGTGGCTAAGTTGGGTTCAACTATTTAATAATTATGATTAACAAAGAAAGAGACGAGACCTCATACTCTAGCTATTGGATAAACTTTAGAAATGATTTTTGAGAGCCTCGGTCGGAGAGTCAATCGGATGTTGTTCAGCCGAATGTTACATCACGTTTCTTATTCGAACGGCATGTTAATTACAACTTCAATTCTTTTTCTATATAAACTAAATAAGGATACTTTAGGCGCAATTTGTGTTGTATTTTCATAAGTTTTAACAAGAGACTCCTTTAAGATTGAGTTTTTTCTTATTTTTCTCCAATTTCTTGATTCTTTTTGGTTTTGAGAAAAGTTGTGAATCTCGTATTTGTTTGGTTTTGTGATCCACTGCACCCACGATGCATCAAAACGACGTGGAATCTTCCATCGATATGCATTAGGATTACGCTTCTCAATAATATCTCAACTCTTCCTTATATATGAATTCCCCTTAGTCAATACAACCCACACAATCTTATTCTTCAAATTCCACATAACGCCACTTCTTGTCAGCACTTGCCTTGTATTTGGCAACACAATCTTGCAAGTTCTTAACATTAGCCTTACGAACTTCCAGAGTATGAGTAATACGATCTTTAGCCTTAGCATTCACCCTCTTCAAATTAGGAACATGTGCTAAATTCAATGGTGCGCGAGGATTATTTCCATAAACAATAAAGAATGGACTAAAATTGGTCCTCCGATTTGAAGGCCAATTGTAGGCAAACTCAACTTGAAAGACCTTTTGATTCCCATGACTTGAGATGATCACCCACTAAACTCCTTAGCAACCTCCCAAAGATGGGTTTACCACTTTTGTTTGCTCATCGGTTTGAGTATGTATGATAAGTACTAAAAAATCAAGTTTTGTGTTGGACAATCTCCGCAAGTATCTCCAAAAATGGCTATGAAACTAAGTGTTGGGATCAGAAACTATGGACAATGACAATCCATGAAGATAGTAGATCGACCTCCCAAAAATAAAATTGTGCCACATGTACTGCATCTAAAGTCAGCTTCTTGCAAACAATAAAGGGTGCCATCTTATAAACCCGATCAACCATGCACAAAAGAGATAAAATCATTACTTTGTTATGTTTTCAATAACCCCAATACAAAATTCATGCTCATGTTATAGTCACGGTTGATCTGGAACTAAAAGTGGCATGTACGAATCAGCATTTGTAGTCGTACCCTTGGACACTTTGCAAATCCGGCATCTCTCCACAAACTTCACTATCTTCTTCTGCCAATAAAATTTGTATCCACTAACTTTAGAGTCTTGTCACACCCCATGTGCCTTAATTATGCAATTATTGAGTAATCTTCAATCCCATATATACTAGAAAATGATCATTTCCATTTCAAATTCCTTCAATTTCCTCCCGTTAGCGCATTTAGAAGGTGAAATTGTCTTAATTTTTTTGAAGTTAAAATTTTTGGACAACACTACCCTTC